>NC_092723.1:60713210-62068036 GCF_047496885.1 Scyliorhinus torazame | reverse complement strand
CAAAAACAGGGCTATGATGCTCATGTCACCGATTTGCCCGTGTTATCCCCGTCAGACACTGTTCGGGTCAAGATCCCTGACGAAACAGACGGGCACTACGCAAAGTTGCCTGCCCGCAACCACATTCTTCGCCGTTTCCTTCAGTTGTTTTGCCACCTCCTGATACCTCGACTCACGAGGCCACCAGTCAGGCTTCAATCCCGCCCATCAAGGAAGGCGCTGTCGTCCCCACCACCACCTCTCCGGCGGTCGACCAGGATCAGACACAAGCCACAGAGACTGGACTTATGAACATTTGTTCTGTTTGCTATGTTCTGTGTTCTCGCATTAGACAACTGTTTTCACATGTACATATGTTCACATCCACTGCAAGTATGTATGTTAATATTGGCCTATTCTTGTAAGTACTTCACGTATGTCACCCAAACATTAAAAAAAAGGAGAGATGTCTTGATATGCAGACACACACATAATGATATACAGACAAGCAGCTAACGGACAAAGAGAACAGGACATGACCAATAAGCAGGCAGGACACTCGGGTGGGATCTGACTATAAAAGACACGAGGCATTCACACTCCGCCTCTTTCCACTGGTGAACATCCAGAGAGTCAGTCAAGGGTGTTGCTACAATCTTACACCTCCACCATGTGGCTAAGAGCTAGTCTGGTTCAGTCAGGCAGAGTAACCACACTTAGGTTAGCAGAGAGTCAATCTCACAGAGAACAGTGCTAAATGTGCTATTCGTTCAATAAACCTGATTGAACTAACTTCAAGGTCTGGAGTATCTTTCTAATCTAAGCTGCATCCAGTTGCAGCCAGTGTTAGACCAGTGTATCTAACACAACACAGGTTAGTTATAAGCAGTTTCATATGGTACTAACCACTGCTGATATGTACAGTGAATCAATAATGCGACACGGTCGCACAGTGGTTAGCACAGTTGCTTCACAGCTCCAGGGTCCCAGGTTTGATTCCCGGCTTGGGTCACTGTCTGTGTGGAGTCTGCATGCTCTCCCCGTGTCTGCATGGGTTCCTCCAGCCCACAGTCCAAAGATGTGCAGATTAGGTGGATTGGTTATACTAAATTGCCCTTAGTGTCCAAAAAAGGTTAGGTGGGATTACTGGATTATAGGGATAGGGCTTAATTAGGGTGGCCTTTCCAAGGGCCGTGCAGACTCAATGGGCCGAATGGCCTCTTTCTGCTCTGTAAATTCTATGATTAAGCACTGGCTGCATTCATCAATCATTCAAGTGAGCAGGCAGCACAAAGACGTGAGCGCACTTAATCCTGCACTATTATTGGGGTCTACCAATTTGGCATATCTCAGTGAGAATTCTAAAATCTGACTGAGAGGCTGAGAAGATGCAGCACTATCTTCTGTCTCTAGTTGTTGTTGTGCAAAGTTAATAGCTTATTATTGTTTTTTGCCACTGACTGCCAAATCCTGGCCATTTGTCATTTCAAACATGTGAATATTTTTATCCAATGCATTTTATCAATCTTTGTATCTTGCTCTTTTATGGAAATGTCCACTCATATTATCCTTCACGGTGGTCATTCAGACACTTCTCTCTACCCAATTATTCAAATGATTAATGCATTCAATGGGCAGGTTCAGTTTTGAAGAAAATAGCTCAGTACTGAGATTCCTTTTGTTTACTTAGGAAGGCGCTGTGCGATATCATTTAAGCTCAATTCATTTCAGTTATTGATTTCTGATTTGATTGTGTGTGAAATATATAGCACTGCAGTGCAGATTTCATATTGCTGCTTGAATAGTTACAGAGTGACGTGCATCCCCGAGAAATATTTATCTTGTGTGGCTGATGTACCGTCAATTACCACGAGACGAGAATGGTGGAACAATCGAGGCTTTATTGAACAAGATGTTGTGCCTCCTGTAGCTGGAACCAGAATGGCTGCAGCGCAGGAGAGCATACACTTTTATCCGCCGCCTGCTAGGCGGAGCCAGCAGGCAGGGATTTACTGTCGTACCTGTAATATACGGGCAGTGCCATAACACACACAATATACCACTAGTGGTGTTTACCACATTCACCCCCTGTTAAAGAAAGAGTCCGGCGGGGGTGACGGAAACATTACAAATTAAGTCTGTTGGGGGCTTTGACCCTCCGCCGCGATCGTCTCAGTCCTGGTGGTGATGTGGGTGCCGATGTGGTCACCTGCGACTCCAGGAGCGTGTTGTCTTAGTCTTAGTCACCCCTGAGTGGATCCAGTGGGAGGAAGGATCCAGCTGGGGTGGGTGCTGCGATGAGGTTCGCTGGAGGGAGGGTGAGTGGTGCAGGGGTTAGTGAGGCAACCGGGGGGGGGAGGGGGGGGGGGGGGAAGGGGCGGTGTCAGGTCGGGGATCGTGGGTGGGGACCCAGCGGGTGCCAGGTCCTGGAGAGAGACGGTGTCTTGGCACCTGTCGGTGTGTGCCACGTAGGCGGGTTTGCATGTAGGAGGTGCACTTTCTCGACCAAGGAGTCCGATTTATGGCTCCGCTCATGTTTCCGGAGGAGGACGGGCCCAGGAACTGTCAGCCATGTTGGGAGTGAGACCCCGGAGGTGGACTTCCTGGGAAGGCAAACACACGTTCATGAGGGGTCTAATTAGTGGCGGTGCAGAGGAGTGACCGGATGGAGTGGAGCGTGTCGGGAGGACCTCCTGCCAGCGGGACACCGGGAGACTTTTAGACTGCAGGGCCAGCAGGATGGCCTTCCAGACCGTCCCTTTCTCCCTCTCCACCTGCCCATTTCCCCGGGGGTTGTAGCTGGTCGTCCTGCTCGAGGCGGTGCCCTTGCTGAGCAGGAACTGACGCTGTGGATGTAGGTGTGGAAACCAAACAGAGTGAAGATGCTGTGCAGGGCTTTAATTACCGCGGCAGAAGTCATGTCGGGGCATGGAATGGTGAAGGGGAACCAGGAGTACTCATCAATAACGTTGAGGAAGTACACATTGCGGTCGGTGGAGGGGAGGGGCCCTATTGAAGTCCATGCTGAGGCATTCAAAGGGCGGGAGGCCTTGACCAGGTGTGCTCTATCTGGTCGGTAGAAGCGCAGCTTGCACTCTGAGCAGACTTGGCAGTCCCTGGTGACGGTCCTGACCTCCTCAATGGAGTAGGGCAGATTGCGGGCCTTGACAAAATGGAAGAACCGGGTGACCCTCGGGTGGCAGAGGTCATAGTGGAGAGCCCGGAGTCGGACTACCTGTGCGCTGGCACGTGTATCGCGGGATAGGGCATCTGGGAACTCATTGAGCTTCCCCGGGCGATACAAGATCTTAGTTATAGGTTGAGAGCTTGATCCTCCACCTCAAGATCTTGTCATTTTTGATCTTACCCCGCTGTGTATTATTAAACATGAAGGCAACCGACCGTTGGTCAGTGAGGAGAGTGAATCTCCTGCCGGCCAGGTAATGCCTCCAACGCCGCACAGCTTCCACAATGGCTTGGGCATCCTTCTCGACAGAGGAGTTCCGAATTTCGGAGGCATGGAGGGTGCGGGAAAAGAAAGCCATGGGCCTGCCCGCCTGATTGAGGGTGGCGGCCAGAGCCACGTCCGATGGTTCGCTCTCCACTTGGAAGGGGAGGGACTCGTCGAGTGCATGCAACGTGGCCTTGGCGATTTCGGCCTTGATGTGGTTGAAGACCTGGCGGGCCTCAGCCGTCAGGGAAAAAACTGTGGACGTGATGAGTGGGCGGGCCTTGTCCGCATAATTAGGGACCCACTGGGTGCAATATGAGAAAAACCCCAGGCAACGTTTCAGGGCCTTGGGGCAGTGGGTGAGGGAGTTCCAGGAGGGGGTGCATGCGGTCAGGGTCGGGCCCTAGGACTCCATTTTCCACTACATAGCCAAGGATGGCTAAGCGGTTGGTGCGGAACACGCATTTCTCCTTATTGTAGGTGAGGTTAAGGAGTTTGGCGGTATGGAGGAATTTTTGGAGATTTGCGCCGTGGTCCTGCTGATCGTGGCCGCAGATGGTGACGTTATCTAGGTACGGGAAGGTGGCCCCCAGCCCGTACTGATCAACCATTCGGTCCATCTCTCGCTGGAAGACCGAGACCCCATTGGTGACGCCAAAGGGAACCCTACGGAAGTGATAGAGGCGGCCAACTGCTTCGAACGCAGTGTATTGGCAGTCTTCCGGGCGGATGGGGAGCTGGTGGTAGGCGGACTTCAAGTCTACTGTGGAAGAGATTCGATACTGCGCAATCTGGTTGACCATGTCAGATATGCGTGGGAGGGGTTACGCGTCGAGCTGCGTGTACCGATTGATGGTCTGACTGTAGTCAATGACCATCCTGTGCTTCTCCCCAGTTTTCACTACCACTACTTGAGCTCTCCAGGGGCTGTTGCTGGCCTCGATGATCGCCTCCGGCAGAAGACATTGGACCTCCGACCTGATGAAGGTCCTGTCCTGGACACTAACGCCTGCTCCTAGTGGCGACGGGTTTGCAGTCCGGTGTGAGGTTCGCAAACGGGGAAGGTGGATTGACCTTAAGAGCCGTGAGGCCGCAGACGGTGAAGGGGGGACAGGGGTCCTCCGAATTTCAAAGTCGGGCTTTGGCGATGGCACTGACAATCCAGACCGAGCAACAGGGCAGCGCAGAGGTGGGGGAGGACGTAGAGCCGGAAGTTGCTGAACTCTACGCCCTGGACGGTGAGGGTCGCGATACAGTATTTCAACGGAATGGGATCCGGAGGCCAGGGAGAATTTCTCGGTGACGTGGTGTACCAGGAGGGAGCAGCGCCTTACCGTAGTGGGGTGGATGAAACTCTCTGTGCTCCCAGAGTCAAAGAGACAGGTTGACTCGTGCCCGTTGATCATTACCGTCATCGTAGCGGTCACGAGGTTGCGAGTCCGAGACTGGTCCAGGGTGATGGAGGCGAGCTGCGGAAGATGCTGTGAAGTCCCGGGCTGATCAGCGGTGGCGGAGGTAGCAGTAGGCAGCGAACGGCCAGACGAGCAGGGATCCAAAATGGCGCCAAAAATCGGGGCGCCCACGGGCTGCACGTGGCTTGCAGAGGGGAAGATGGCGGTGCCCCTGGGTCGCACGTGGGGGGTGTAGAAATGCCGGGCCTGGAAACAGCGGCGACAGACCGGGCCTGGCAAACAGAATCAAAGTGCCCTTTCTTCCCGCACCCGTTGTTGCAGGTCGCGCTCCGCGCCGGGCAGCGCTGCCTGGGGTGATTGCTTTGTCCACAAAAATAACACTTGGGGCACCCCAGAGTTGGCTGGCTGCCATGCGGTGAGCTGGAGTCGGCAGCTGGTGGGGCTCACGATGCCCACGAGGGTGCCGCGCAGCCGGGGGTGTAGGACTGCAGGCCACTTCTAATGAATTAGCAAGCTGCCTAGTTCCCCCGAGATCGAGCGTACCCCCTTCCAATAGTCGCTGGCGGACGTACGTAGACATCATGCCTGTGACATAAGCGTCTCTAATTAAAGGTTTGGTGTGTTGGACTGCCGAAACTGCCTGGCAGTCATAGTTCCTACCGAGGATCTGTAGGGCCCGTAAGAAATCGTCCAGAGTCTCCCCGGGAGTTGCTGTCTCGTGGCCAGGAGGTGCCTGGCGTATATTTGATTCACCAGTTTAACGTAATGTCCCTTCAGGAGCGTCATCGCTTCGGAGTAGGTGGGCGCATCCTGGGTGAGGGAAAAAATGTCAGGGCTCACCCGTGAGTAGAGGACTTGGAGCTTTTGTGGGTCCAAGTGTTCTTCAGTGGCTGCTCTGAAGTAGCCTTCGAAGTAGGCTAGCCAGTGGTCGAAGGTGGACGTGGCGTTGGCTGCGTGAGGGCTCAGCTCCAGGCGATCAGGCTTGATGAGGAAATCCCATCTTTTAAAATCTTGTTCAATAAATTGATGTACCGTCAATTACCACGAGACGAGAATGGTAGAACAATCGAGGCTTTATTGAACAAGGTGTTGTGCCTCCTGTAGCTGGAACCAGAATGGCTGCAGCGCAGGAGAGCATACACTTTTATTCACCGCCTGCTGGGTGGAGCCAGCAGGCAGGGATTTACCGTCGTACCTGTAATATACGGGCAGTGCCGTAATACATACAATATACCACTAGTGGTGTTTACCACAGTGGCTTTTGTTTTCAGCCCAGTCAATTAGATATGGAAGTCTTATGCTGATAGCTTGTGCTTCAGCATTGCATACTGCTATGAAAGCAAAGCAAATTTTTGATGGTTGCAATTAATACAATGATCTTTCCCTAAATGTTCTTCTACTGACTCTTGAGGCATATGATCTACCTCATTCAAGAGAACCAATTCCAGCAATACCTCCTGCCACATTGGGCTAGAATACTGGTCAATAAAGTTCTCTGAATACCTTTCAGAAACTCTTTCCCTTCTCTCCCTTTATCATAATACAGACAGGGATAGTTTTTTTTCATTTGTTCATGGGATGTGGCCATCAATGGTTGGCCCAGCATTTGCCTATCGCAAATTGCTGCGTGTGTTTCTGTGGCTCTGGAGTCACGTATGGACCAGACCAGCTAGGGATGGCAGGTTTCCTTCCCTAAAGGACATTAATGAACTAGATGAGTTTTTACAACGATCAACAGTGGTTTCATGATCATCATTAGACTTTTTAATCCCAGATTTGTATTGAATTCAAATTCTAACATTTCAATCAAGGGTCCCCAGAACATAACCCGGGGCACAGGATTACTGGTCTAGTAACAATGCCACTACCCGACTGCCTCGCCATAAAGATATCCCAATGGTTTTCCACATCCAAACTCGACTGGGTGAATCTTGGGTGTTAATCAAAATGACACCAACCCCTTATTTAGGAAGGGTTTGAACATATAAAAAGTTATTTGGTGAGACAGCCATATTTTCTTAGTCTGCAGAAAGCAACAGATAGAAGTTGTTTGCAGTTAGTTTTAATGGCTTCAGTGGTTCTACCAGTTCGGCCAGTCTGTGAACCAAACTCGAAGTAAGCCGTAAGTAAGCTGTGAGACATCAGGCAGTCACATTCACCCAAGTCAACAAACCTCCTAAGCTAATCATCTACCAGAAACCTGCTGTGAATCCTTTGCATTACAAGACTTGCATTTCAACTTTAAAACATCAACTTCATTCAAGAACGCATGACTGTCATGTGGGAGACTAGTGATCATCAACCAGAGACTAATGTGTATAAGTGCATTCCTGTACTTCAAACTAACCATTGTGTGTGGGAGACGCATACGACAATGGGTGTGAGACATCACATTTAATTCAGGTTAAGTCTGTAAGAATAAACAACCTTCTTTATTTTTAAACTCAGGATGTGGAATTATTTAATTGGGACACATACTCCAAGGGTAAGAAAGTACACATCTCGGGTGCGATTCTCCGACCCCCCACCGGGTCGGAGAATCGCCGGGGGCTGCCGTGAATCCTGCCCCCGCCGTGTCCCGAATTCTCCGCCACCAGAGATTCGGTGGGGGCGGGAATCGCACCGCGCCGGTTGGCGGGAATCGCGCCGGTCGGCGGGCCCACCCCCGGCGATTCTCCGGCCCACGATGGGCCGAAGTCCCGCCGCTGTCAACCCGCCGGTGTGGATTAAACCTCCTTTTGAACGGCGGGACTAGGCGGTATCCAGGCTCCGGTGTCCTGGGGGGGGGGGGGGGGCGTGGGGCAATCTGGCCCTGGGGGATGCCCCCATGGTGGCCTGGCCCGCGATCGGGGCCCACCGATCCGCGGGCGGGCCTGTGCCGTGGGGGCACTCTTTTTCTTCCGCCTTCGCCATGGTCTTCACTATGGCGGAGGCGGAAGAAACCCACTCCCCTGCGAATGCGCGGGGATGCCGTGAGTGGCCTCTGATGCACCCGCGCATGCGTCGCCCGGCGAAGACCTTTCGGCGTCGGCTGCCGTGGCGCCAAAGGCCTTTCCTGCGAGCCGACGGAGCGGAAACCACTCCGGCACGGGCCTAGCCCTCAAGGTGAGGGCTTGGCCCCTGAAGGTGCGGAGAATTTGGAGCGGCCCGACGCCAGAGTGGTTCCCGCCGGAACTCCATTACGCCGGAACCCCCCACCCCCCCATACTAAACATACTGATTGTGGGCAATAAGAAAATCCGTAAATACTGTCCGTGACAGCCTAATAATGATAGGCTTGGTGAGTCATTTCAGGCCCCAGAAATTCACATAATAAAGGGGAAACTCGAGGACACTTCTCATTTCCTGGACAACTACTTGTGCGGGAAGCATCGACAGCTGGAAGAGCTCATGATCCGGGTTTAGAATTAAGGTTCGAGTTAAGAAACATTAGAGGTGTCAACAAACTACTGGGTGCCTTCAACAGGCCACCAAATACTGGAAGGTATACAGAACAAGTTCACAAGGAAATTATAGGGGCTCAGTTGCCTCTGTCTTTTCCAGTGCTCTATCCAGCTTACCTATCACCCACAACTTTGAACTCCACTGGCATCTTATTCCTTCAACATACATTTTTTTAAAATTTTCATTCAGTTGCAAAATGCACTGGGTTTGCAGCACCTCACCTACTTTAGGTTTAGCTGAATTGGTGATTAGATTTGAAACTCCTCCAAGCATCCATAATGGGATTTCATTGCAGAGCCGAATAAACAAAGCCTCCAGAGATGAATACATTAAAATCTTTAAAGTAGTGGCTCAGGATGCCATTTCTCTAACCACACCTCTATCTCATACCATCAAAAGCCTCCCAAATTAATGTTGTATTATGCACATTATTTGTCCCTTCAGTGGAAGTAACATTATTTTGCTACATCCACCAATGTAAGAGCAATCCCAACTGTTTGAGATTCATTGGCAGATTTTCTTTGTAATAACGACTGCCTTTGTCGGTGTTCCTCCATTCTGCAATGTTAATTTGGGCCTTTGCAGCCCAGATATGTATGCAAACTGTGCCTCATCCTGCATACTAGTCTTAGGTTTGTCCAGGAGTGGATACATGTAAGAAGCGGCAAGCTAACATCATGGGGGCTTGATGTTCGATTGTAGTGGAACCTTCTGAATAATCGGTACACTCATGCACTGTGGTGTTAAGAATGTATATCTAATTTTTTTCTGCCATAAAGCTAAGTTTAATGACTAAAATTGAAATGTTAAAACAACAAATATTGCCCACCTTTGTCCCAACACAGACGGAGGCATGGGAATCAGGCCTAACTCCCTAATCACAATCTTCCTTTATGGCTATCTCCCAAGGCTTGCCCACAGACTCTCCTACAGTATCTAATTCAATTATAACCTTGTTCACATTTTCTTTCCCCAGCACTATGTGTTCCTTCTTGTCCTCTTCCGATTAGAATTCAAAAACACCTCTGTAGTCTATTTCTGCAACGACTTTTAGCCTTTTCCTTTTTCCGCACTGTTCAGTCCTTAAATGTGAAATTATAACTCTGGTGATATGCATGCACACACAAATGTACAACGTTACATATCTGTGCATGTAACTATCGGTATGACCTCCGGCCAGCAGGTGACACCAGACATAAATCACATGACGGAGTGATTCGCCAATTGGTAGGAGGACGTACAACAGGATAGTGGCACTTAGAGTAGCTCACTTTGTCTGTACAGTAATCTGTTAGTTATCTTTTCCAGGTATTTGCCAATAAATCATTGTTCCAGTTAAACACCGTTATGTTCTGTGTGTATCATTGTAACGGTGGGACCACAGAACACAATAACTTGGAGCTTGCAAGATATACAGAGCATGGCGAGGTGCACTGGCATATGTCATTATTCAGGACTTCAATCTGAGATGTTTGTTATTCTCTAATGTTTAAATGTCTTCATGGCCTTGCCTCTCTCTCTCTCTATCTCTGTAACCTCCACCAGCCTACAAATTTGCAGTTTCCATATGCCACCCCCTACGCCCCACCTCCTCTCTCTCTGATCTCTTCCACTTCAACCACCTGAGCCTCTAATGTTTACTCCCTAAATTTCTCTTCGCCTTTTAAAAGGCCCTTTAAAACCCACCTCTTAAATCACCCCTCTTAACATCTCCTTTGTCGCAGCATTTATTTGAATTTTTTTGTCACGCATTCATGCAGCACTTGAACATTTTCTACATACAAAGCACAATATAAATGTATATTAGTCCTTAGTACAGTTAACAGACCTTAATTTTTAAAATGGATATATTTAGTTTCAATGCTTAACATCATTGCTTATAGTTCAACCTCTTCAAAATCAATTCCTGTTGTTATGTGCAGTCTGAGTCTCTGCACGCATGAGACCTATATTACAGTGTCATAGTCATAGAATTTACAGTGCAGAAGAAGACCATTCGGCCCATCGAGTCTACACCAGCCCCTGAAAGAACACCCCACCTAAGCTCACACCTCCACTCCATCCCCGCAACCCAGCAACCCCACCTAACCTTTGGACACTAAGGGGCAATTTAGTGTGGAATTCATTACCACAGGAAGTAAGTTGATGCTAAAACATTGAATATATTCAAGAGGTGGCTAGATATAGCACTTGGGACGAATGGGATCAAAGGTTATGGGGAGAAAGCAGGATTAGGCTGTTGACTTGGATGATCAGCCATGATCGTGATAAATGGTGGTGCAGGCTCAAAGGGCCAAAAGGCCTCCACCTGCTCCTGTCTTCTATGTATCCATGTGACCAATTGACCGAACCCGCACATATTTGCACTGTGGGAAGAAACCGGAGCACTCCGAGGAAACCCATTCATACACAGGGAGAACGTGCAGCCTCCGCACAGACAGTGACCCAAGCCGGGAATCGAACCTAGGACACTGGCACTGTGAAGCAACAGTGCTAACCACTGTGCTACCGTGCTGCGCTTTTATTATAGTAGTGCCGTTACCTCAAAGCAGCAGACTAGAGGCCGAATTTTCCTACTCTTCCACCTGCTGTGTCCTCCACTGGCTACCATGTATTGAAGCCACCATCTTCACTACTTATTTTTGCCAGGTCTTTGGATTTAAATTTGTTTAGGAGAAAGGAGGCGAAGTAAAGAAATTGGTTGTGTGTGAGCATATGCACAATTCATTCTGCGTGGAGCTGACCTGCATCAATCTTGTTTGGGCATTTAAAATGCAGGAACAAAACTCACCATAAAACCATGCCAGTATGCTGAAGATAAAAATAGACTGGTTTTATGTATGTTGGTTACAGTGTGCAATGTGTTAACCAGATGCATGGTTTCACAGCTTAGCGATGCTGTAACGAGCTGAGGACAGAGGGAAATGTAAGGCAGACAACCTTGCAAGCAAAATTTGTGTATGTAAAGAGGTATTTTAGTTCATATATTCGTTTTTATTACTTTTGAAACTGAGGTTTCATTTATTTGCTGTTCTCAGTTAAGCAATTTCTGTAGTTATTTATACAAGACTCATCAGGACTAAAGCAGAACAATGTATCATTTTGTAAATTTTTGACTGTTTTACATAGTGTAGCCATGGCTTTGTACCTAATGAGGCACGCATGCGACCAACTGGTGCACTATTTCCTTATGATTAGCCGGATAGAAGATACTTTAAAGGTGTGCGGTACTCTAGATCTTTAATAAGAACATTTTGATTAAGGACACTTCTTTTGGTCTCACTAAAAAGTATTCAGAATGTTGCTTATTTCGAAGTGTAGACCAATGTTAATTAAAAGTTACATTTATTGGACTTCCGGGTGCGGCTATGCAGAGCTAGGTCGCATATTCGGTAGCTCCCGCTTGGAACGGACTTTTGGGCTCTTTTACAGGGCCCCCACAGCATTTGTTTGACATTTCCCGGTGTGGCAAGAAGACTGCAACATTCCCCTGACAGTGTCCCCCAGGAATGTTATGCCTTTTGGCTAACAGACCCGGCAGAAACAGTAAAAGATTTGGCTGCAACAGGATAAACAGGGCCTCTTCCAGCATGCAGGCGGGGGAAGGGCAAGCTTAAAGCTGCAAACTGACCTGAGGGCCTTTATCAAAAGTGAATTCTAACAGCAGATGGAACAACTGTGAAAAGATCTCACCAAGGCCACTGAAGAAGCGGGGACGAGGCTTCTGGTGGCGGCCATGGAGGAGTAGGTCGCGCATTCGGCAGCTCCCGTCTGGAACGGACTCTTAGACCTTTTTCAGGAGTTTCCACAGACGTTTTGGGGCAGATTGGTGAAGCGAACACTGCCAAAAGGATTTCCTCTCGAGACTTTTGGGCTCTTTTCAGGACCCCCAAGGGCACTTTTCCGACGTTTCCCGGTGTGGGAAGGAGTTAATAATAGCTCCCCGTCAGTATATGGCTTTAACTAGGAGCGGGGTGACAAAAAAGGTGGTGGTGGACCAGAAGAAGGGAGGGAAGAAGGACAAAATGGCGGCGGGCGGAGACCAGGCAGCGTGGAGGCAGTGGGCGGAGGAGCAACAGGAGGGTATCCAGCGCTGCCTCAGAGAGATTAAAACGGACCTGCTAGAGCCGATGAAGGCTTCTATTGATAAGCTGCTGGAGACACAGACGGCCCAGGGGGTGGCGATCCGAGAGGCTCAACAAAAGACCTCTGACAATGAGGACGAGATCTTAGTCCTGGCGGTAAAGGTGGAGGCGCACGAGGCGCTCCACAAGAAATGGCAGGAGCGGTTTGAGGAGATGGAGAATCGGTCGAGGCGGAAGAATCTGCGGATTCTGGGCCTCCCGGAGGGGCTGGAGGGGCCGGACGTGGGGGCCTATGTGGTCACCATGTTAAACTCGCTGATGGTAGCGGGGTCCTTCCAGGGGCCCCTGGAGCTGGAAGGGGCCCATAGAGTGTTGGCGAGGAGGCCCAAGGCTAACGAGCCTCCGCGGGCGGTGCTGGTGCGGTTCCATCGGTTCGTCGCTCGGGAGTGTGTGCTCAGGTGGGCCAAGAAGGAGAGGAGCAGCAGGTGGGAGAACGCGGAGGTTCAGATATATCAGGACTGGAGTGCGGAGGTGGCGAAGAGGAGGGCCGGGTACAATCGGGCGAAGGCGGTGCTGCACAGGAAGGGGGTGAAGTTTGGCATGTTGCAGCCGGCGCGATTGTGGGTTACCTACAAGGACCGGCACCATTATTTTGAGTCTCCGGAGGAGGCGTGGGCCTTTGTTCAGGCCGAGAAGCTGAACACAGACTGAGGGTCGGGATGGGCGATTGGGGACTGCGGTGGATATGTTATGCCTATTTTTGGTTCGGGGGTGGTGCCTTTGCATTGTTTTGGGTTTCTTTTTCTCTGTGTTTTTCTCTATCGGGTTGGGGAGGGTGGATGGGGCGGGTTGGGCACTGTTTTGGTTGGTGGCGGGGCCTGGTAGGTGGAGAGCGCGGGATTTTTTCCCGCGCCGAAGACTGGGGGTGGGGGGGGGGGGGGCGGGGAAGCGAGGATTGTTTCCCGCGCTTAGAACGGAGGGGAGAGCCTGTGAATGGGGAGCGGGAGAGGAGGGTGTGCCACACAATGGGAGGAGTCGAAGGGGAGGCGGGAGTGGCTGGGGTCAGCAGGAGTCAGCTGACTTGCGGAAGTGCAATGGGGGGAGTAAACCAGCTAGGATGGGTCCTAGCCCGGGGGGGGGGGAATCGAGTTGCTGCTGCTAAGATCAAGAAGGAGCTGGAGCGAGTGGGGTGGGTCGAGACGGGGGTATGCCGCTGTGGGGAACGGGCCGGGTGTGGGGTGCGGGCGCGTGGCTGGCCGAGGAGGGGTCATGGCTAGTCGGCAGGGGAGGGGGGGCAGGTAGCCCCCTGATCCGGCTGATAACCTGAGTAGGACGCTGATAGCGAGAGTAGAGGATACCGAGTATTCGGCAATAGCCATTTCGGACCATGCCCCGCATTGGGTGGACTTGGAGATGGGGGAGGAGAGGGACCAGCGCCCACTGTGGCGCTTGGAGGTGGGGCTGTTGGCGGACGAGGAGGTGAGCGAGCGGGTCCGAGGAAGTATAGAGAGGTACTTGGAGACCAACGACAACGGGAAGGTCCGAGTGGGGATGGTATGGGAGGCACTGAAGGCGGTGGTGAGGGGAGAGCTGATCTCCATCAGGGCCCACAAGGAGGGGGGGGGGGGGGGGGGAGGGAGAGGCTGGTGGGGGAGATGGTGAGGGTAGACAGGAGGTATGCGGAAGAACCTGAGAAAGGATTGTTGAGGAAGAGGCGCAGCCTCCAGGCCGAATTCGACCTGGTGACCACCAGGAAGGCGGAGGTGCAGTGGAGGAAGGCCCAGGGGGCGGTCTACGAGTATGGGGAAAAGGCAAGCCGGATGCTGGCGCATCAGCTTCGGAAGCGGGACGCAGCTAGGGCGATCGGGGGAGTTAAGGACAGGGGAGGGAGCCTGGTGCGGAGTGGGGTTGGCATCAATGGGGTCTTCAGGGACTTCTACGAGGAATTGTACCGATCCGAGCCCCCACAGGAGGAGGGAGGGATGGGCCGTTTCCTGGACCAATTGAGGTTTCCAAAGGTGGAAGAGGGACTGGTGGCGGGACTGGGGGCCCCGATTGGGCTGGAGGAGCTGATCAAAGGGATAGGAAGCATGCAGGCGGGGAAGGCACCGTGGCCGGACGGTTTCCCGGTCGAGTTCTATAAAACATATATGAACCTGTTGGGCCTGCTGTTAGTTAGGACCTTCAATGAGGCAAGGGGGGGGGGGCTTTACCCCTGACAATGTCCCGGGCACTGATCTCCTTGATCCTGAAGCGGGACAAGGATCCCCTGCAATGTGGGTCTTACAGACCAATTTCCTTGCTAAATGTAGATGCCAAGGTGCTGGCGAAGGTCTTAGCCATGAGGATTGAGGATTGTGTGCCGCAGATCATCCATGAAGACCAGACGGGGTTTGTGAAGGGGAGACAGTTGAACGCGAATGTGCGGAGGCTTTTGAACGTTATCATGATGCCGGCGAGGGAGGGGGAGGCGGAGATAGTGGTGGCGATGGACGCTGAGAAAGCCTTCGATAGGGTAGAGTGGGGGTACCTGTGGGAGGTGCTGAAGAGGTTTGGGTTTGGGGAGAGGTTTGTCAGGTGGGTTAGGCTGTTGTATGAGGTCCCGATGGCGAGTGTGGCCACAAATAGGAGGAGGTCCGAGTACTTTCGGTTGCACCGAGGGACGAGACAGGGGTGTCCCCTGTCCCCCCTGCTCTTCGCACTGGCGATTGAACCCCTGGCTATGGCACTGAGAGAGTCGAGGAACTGGAGGGGGTTGGTGCGGGGTGGGGAGGAGCATAGGGTGTTGCTTTATGCGGACGACCTGCTGCTGTATGTGGCGGACCCGGTGGGAGGAATGCCAGAGGTAATGAGGATGCTTAGGGAATTCAGGGACTTTTCGGGATACAAGCTCAATGTGGGGAAGAGCGAGCTGTTCGTAGTTCAACTAGGGGACCAGGAGAGGGGGATTGGCGAGCTCCCACTAAAAAGGGCGGAGAGGAGTTTCAGATATTTGGAGGTCCAGGTGGCCAGGAGCTGGGGGGCCCTTTACAAGGCTGGTGGAGCAAATGGAGGAGGAGTTCAAGAGGTGGGACGCGTTGCCGCTGTCCCTGGCGGGTAGGGTGCAGTCATTCAAAATGACGGTGCTCCCAAGGTTTTTGTTCCTGTTCCAGTCCCTCCCCGTGTTTATCCCGAAGGCTTTTTTCAGGCGGGTTAACAGGAGTATAATGGGGTTTGTGTGGGCGCGAGGGACTCCGAGGGTGAGAAGGGTGTTCCTGGAGCGGAGTAGAGATAGGGGGGGGCTGGCGCTGCCTAACCTCTGTGGGTACTACTGGGCCGCCATTGCGACAATGGTGGGTGATGGAGGGGGAGGGGGCTGCATGGAAGAGGCTGGAGATGGCGTCCTGTGTGGGTACGAGTCTGGGGGCGCTGGCAACGGCGCCGCTGCCGCACCCTCCAAGGAGGTATACCACGGGCCCGGGGGTGGTGGCGGCCCTCAAAATTTTGGGGCAGTGGAGGCGGCATAGGGGGGAAGTTAGGGCCTCGGCGTGGACCCCATTACGGGGGAACCACCGGTTCGCCCCAGGAAGAACAGGTGGAGGGTTTTCAGGGTGGCACAGGGCAGGCATACGAAAGTTGGGGGACCTGTTTGTGGACGGAAAGTTCGCGAGCTTGGGTGAGCTGGAGAAGAAGTACGGGCTCCCCCTGGGGAACACCTTCAGGTACTTACAGGTAAGGGCGTTTGCCAGACGGCAGGTGGTTGAATTCCCACGGCTACTGCCACACACTGTACAGGACAGGGTGCTCTCGGGGGGGGTGGGGGGGGTGGGAGTGGGGAAGATCTCGGAAACTTACCAGGTGATGCAGGAGGAGGAGGAGGCCTCGGTGGTGAAGTTGAAAGGTAAGTGGGAGGAGGAGTTGGGAGAGGAGATCGAAGAGGGGACGTGGGCAGATGCCCTAGGGAGGGTGAACTCGTCCTCTTCATGCGCGAGGCTCAGCCTCATACAGTTTAAGGTTCTGCACAGGGCACACATGACCGGGACAAGGATGAGCAGGTTCTTTGGGGGTGAGGACAGGTGTGTTAGGTGCTGAGGGAGCCCAGAAAATCACACCCATATGTTCTGGGCATGCCCAGCGCTGGAGGAATTTTGGAAGGGCGTAGCGAGGACGGTGTCGAGGGTGGTAGGATCCAGGGTCAAACCGGGCTGGGGGCTCGCAATATTTGGGGTGGCAGAGGAGCCGGGAGTGCAGGAGGCGAAAGAGGCCGGAATTGTGGCCTTTGCGTCCCTGGTAGCCCGGCGAAGGGTTCTCCTTCAGTGGAAAGATACGAGGCCCCCAAGCGTGGAATCCTGGATCAGCGATATGGCAGGGTTCATTAAATTGGAGAGGGTGAAATTCGCCTTGAGAGGGTCGGTACAAGGGTTCTTTAGGCGGTGGCAACCGTTCTTAGACTTTCTGGCAGAACGATAGACATTGGTCAATGGCAGCAGCAGGTTGTGGGGGGGGGGTTTACTTTATTTTTGTTTATGTTATTTACACTGGAAGGGTCTGAGGGGGTGTATACACCTGTTGTGTTAAGTCGGGGTGTTAATGTTAATTTATTATTTAGGTACAGGGGGGGAGGGGTTTGGGGCGTTTGCTTTTTTAGATTGTGTTTTGTACTTAACCCTGTTGGGTTCTTTTTTCTTTCTCATTTTGTTATTGATATTTTATGAAAACCTTTAATAAAAATTTTTTTTTTTTTTTTAAAGTTACATTTATTATAGCAAATGTATTTACTCCACTTTATTTCCTTCTGCCACATAGTATAGCAGTCAGAGCTATATGCAGCTGCAGACTTTGATGTAGCACTATGGTTTGATGATAAATGTTTCCCTTTCTTCCCCCCCCAACACACATACATCACACAGACACACACACACATATTCCTCCTCCAGGTAGCTGGTAGCTGATGGGCAACATAATTTAACTTTGAATCAGTTTTGTGGATGTGTGCACTTAAATTTTAAATAGGCAGAAATTAAATTAAACAATCAGAACCCAAGGAAAGGACTGAGCCCATAGCATTCCTATAAAAACTTTAATTTCAACTCATTTAGTCATTTCACCATCATTCGGATACAACGGGCGGGATTCTCCGACCCCCCGCTGGATCGGAGAATCGCCAGGGGGCGGCGTGAATGCCGCCCCCGCCAGCTGCCAAATTCTCCAGCGCTGGGAATTTGTCGGGCAGGAATCGCGCCGGGCTGGTCGGCGGCTGCTGGCAGCGGCCCCCCCGGCGATTCTCCGGCCCACGATGGGCCGAGTGGCCACCCGCCAGTCCCGCCGCCGTAAATTAGACCAGGTATTTGCCGGTGGGACCTGGCTCCGCGGACGGCCTCCGGGGTCCTAGTGGGGGCGGGGGGGGGGGGCACGGAGGGATCTGGCCCCGGGAGGTGCCCCACGGTGGCCTGGCCTGCGATCGGGGCCCACCGATCCGTGGACGGGCCTTTGCCGTGGGGGCACTCTATTCCTCCGCCTCGGCCGCTGTGGTCCTCCGCGATGGCCGACGCGGAGATGAACTCCCCCTGCGCGTGCACTGGGATGACGCCAGCACATGCTGCCGCTCCCACACATGCGCCAACTCGCGCCAGCCGGCGGAGTCCCTTCGGCGCCGGTTGGCATGGCGTCAAACTCCTTCCCCGCCCCGCCGGTTTTCGCAGAATCCCGCCCAACATGTTTGGGAACTTCCAGTCGGGACGCTAATTTATATACTTATAGAAAATTAATTCAAATCAATGGAAAATACAAAGCAGCTCTCTGTGAGCATATTTCTAAATCCTCAAAAACTGCAAATACCTGAAAAATTATTTTATTTCTGATCGCAATGTTAAGAAACCCCAGAAGTGCAATTGGAACATACTAACATTTGAAGTTGGGGTGTACAAGTTTCAGAGGTGACGGTTTGTTCAATCTAAGTATTTGCTGAATGGGCATACAAGATTGATTGTGGAGATTTGGGCTTTTCTAATTATGCAGGTAACTCGCTTGCGGACAGAATTTGTCAATCTATAAAGCCACATAACTGGTTTCTGCCCAATTTACACATTTTATGGGCACAGGCTTTAATGCTCGAATGAATTATGTCCTGAACAGTAATCGTATTGAACTACTTAATAATAATAATCACTTATTGCCACAAGTAGGCTTTAATACTCTAATGAATTATGTCCTGAACAGTAATCGTATTGAACTACTTAATAATAATAATCGCTTATTGCCACAAGTAGGCTTCAATGAAGTTACTGTGAAAAGCCCCTAGTCGCCACATTCCGGCACCTGTTCGGGGAGGCCAGTACGGGAATTGAACCCGCGCTGCTGGCCTTGTTCTGCAACACAAGCCAACTGTTTAGCCTACTGTGCTAAACCAGCCCCTACTTCTACATTGAATCTTCAGCCAGTAGTTGTAGGCTTCCCACCGTTGGAGACACTGTTCCTCAAGTTACACCAGACAATTTCTCTTCCATTGCTTATATCATTTTCAAACTTGAGTAAAATACTTATTATTATTCAAAATATTCTTTTACTTATTTCAAGTATTTGAAACCTTGCATCGCCTCACTTCATTGTAAAAATCATTTGCCTTGTTGAAGTATGTTCTAGATGTCCTGAGCACATAGATAAAACATCCCCACATTTTCTTTACAATTTTTGTGGTAAAGAGATAGACAGGAACCTGGATAATCGCAATGTGACATAAAGTTAATGAGCCTTTTGAGACAATTTGCCACACAAAGGAAGGAAAAAACAAGAGAAAGCTGAAGAGAGACAAAGCAATGGGAGGAAGACAAATGCCTGGAGAGACAGTCGTAGAAGCAGAGAGATTGGCACATTAATCTATTTCTTTACCCTCATTTTTAGGACACAAATGTTGATGCTAGAGTGGGAATTATTAAAGAAAGACTAATTTAAAACATTCTCAAAAAGAGAGGGTGAGAGACAGAAATCAGGTCACAGAAGTTCAACAGTGTACATAGTTAAAAATAGAATAAGAGGTCAGCCTATATCTCTGCTTTACCTTATTTGCTCTTATTCTGCCCCATCACTAACCCTACTCTACCTTCCCTCTTACTGTGCCCTTCAACCTCTTCTTTCCTGTCATCATGTTCTAACATCTATTCCGGCTTTCCAACCTCTTGCTTCTTCCTTAGTTGTGGTCCAATTATCTCCCACTGTCTCACCCAACTGAACTTAAAAAACTGGTCTTGATCTTGACTTCCTGTGAACAATGTAGTGGGAGATCTGCTACTCATACCTACATTTTCAATGTTTTGGAATGTTTAAAATTTGGCCACATTAATGAAAAAAGTAACTGCAGTGAAGTGTAGTAACATTGCTTTATAGTGTACCATTTTTTTTCGTAAATAAGATTGCAGAAACAGAATTTAAAGCTTCAGCATTGTCTCTACACAACTAATGTTGCCCTGGTTTTAAAATATAAACCTGTGATGGCGGTTTTAAGCTTACACTATTGTCATTGCCGCAAAGGGCACTTGGAACATCTTTGGATGTACATTAATTTGTAACAGCAATAACTGAAGTGCAAAGTTGCAAGCAGGTTGAGATGTGCACAATTGAAACCTGTTGCCAGTCTCTCTTAGCTGGACCCTAAACCGGACAAGTCAAATGATGGCCCAAAACTGGCTGGTCAATCCTTTAGAATTCCAAAGTAATTAGTTTGGTCCCAAGGTTTGTCCACCGTGACTCTTTTGAAGGCTCAATATCATGGCATTTGGATTCCACCTAGTGATCACAACAAAACATTAAATGCCCACCCCGAGAGGAGGGCTCCACTAATAAAATGGCCCAAGCATAACTAAAAGATATCAAATTGTAACATCAATTTACTTACTGACCCCAGAAAGTTCTAAACATAACCATGGACACTCATACAGGCTCAAATGAGTTGGCAAGCAGTTAGAGTGACTTTCCTGGTGGATTCTACCTGAACTTAAATGGCAGTTTTAGACAGGTCGAGGCAGATCATCTTTTGATCTGCTGGACCACTAGTTGATCAAAGATAAATGGGGTAGAACTGAAATGCAACCAATAAAGGAGAAACCCCTTAATGTAATGGTTATATAAAATAGTACAAAAATTAATTTAAGATGAAAAAGAACAAGGATTTGGTATGGTTGTATGATTAGCTATTCAGTGAAACTAGTAAATTGATGTGAAGCTGTAGTCAACTTGAAGAACCGAATATTATGATGCATCTAATTGTATGGTTTATATACATTTAGAGCCACTTGTAATTTTGGATTCCCTACTTCTAACATAATAGGAGTACCTTGTGACATAATAGGAGTACATTCTTAAACGGCTGAAAAATTAATGCTCTCTTTGATTATGGCTTTGCAGATCACCAAATTATCCACCCTCACTTTTTGTGTCCTTCTCCCCAACTGTGACCATTGTTAGGATCCCATAGAAATCCTAACAATTTGCAATTTGTAAGACTGTGAGTAAAGACTACTAACCCACCAATATGTATATTTTATTGTAAAACAAACTTTAATTTAAACACAGAATTAACCATATCAATAACAAAGAAATAAGTGTTGCAATTAAACCAATTCTTAAATAAAAGGGAAAATACATTAACTCACTATCTATACCTGCCACTATATATTCCAATTTTAAAAAGCCAGTACAGTTCAAATGCCACTTATAAATAAAATTAACAATCAGGATTACTTCTCTGTGCAGACCTTTGGAGAGAGACCCTTTCATGAACAACCTGAAAATCCCAGTCTTGTCAGACTCAATCCTGTCAAACTGCAAACTACAGACAGACCTGGCTCCTTGAATTAATTACATCATCTGTATCCCAAACATAAGGCATTCTCCAGTCTCCTCCCACTAGGATGTCCCATGCCCTGCTTGGCTAGAACCAAACATAATCACTCATAAATTATCTGCACCGTAGGGAAACTCCTAAACTTTAACCATCTATGTATGAATAAGTAAGTAGTTAAAATAAATGATTTCCTCACCTTTACAACCCCGTAATCAGAGCTTTAGCAGACATACTATACTGTCGGTATGTATTTGAACCCAGGGTTCTTAATAACATTACTACTATAAAATTTAATAATTTCCAATATTCAGTACACCATCTTTATTTCAAAAGGGCCAACCATAGTGATAGGTGGGTATTAGCTACTCCTGTAATCTTAATCCCACAACAATACTGATGAGAGAATGACTGGCTACTCTATCATATTTCACTCAGACAACCACAGAGAAATGGGGCCAGAAATTATTTTGGCGAGGGGAGGGATATGGAGAATAAGAAATAAAATTAACTTCAAAGAGGCTCCTAAACTATTTTTTAAAAATATATATATTTTTTAAATTAAAGTTTTGCAAAGTTTTCAATAATAAATAGTAATAATCCTAACACAGCAAAATAGAGTGAACATTAACATCGTGCAAAAAGAGAATATACAATAGCAATTGACTAGACGTGACCCCACGCGCCTCAGTCTTCCCACACCCTCCCAACGGAGCACCCACCCCCACTCCCCTATGGGTCGCTGCTGCTGCTGGCGTTTTAATTTTCCCTGAGAAGCCATCGGACGGTATTATGCCCCCGCTCAACAGCAGCAGCTCTGTACACTTGGCAAAATTATTTACACACATAAGTAGGCATCTGTTCGTGGTGATGTTGTCCCTTGCTTCTCCCAGACGGAGTTCGCTGCCGGTGTCCTCTCGTTCCGCTTCTGCGCACTTCCGCTTCTGCAGCCCTCCCGTTTTCTCTGTTCCTGTGGCCGTTAAATTTGTTAACGTTTCCCTGCCTCCCCCCTCCCCCTCCCTGGCTCTCCTCTATTGTTCCGTCTCTTCCCTCTACCTCCCCGCTCCTGCCCCCCCCCCCCCCCCCCCCCCCCCCCCCCCCCCCCCCCCCCCCCGTGGCTCGTCTTTCCTTCCTCTTAGATTTAGCTGTCCCTCCCCCCTCTCCCGGTCTATCTCTCCTTCTCATGCTTTGGCTACTCTCCCCTGTTTCTTGACTACCTGGCTATTCTTCTGCTTGTTTGTTGGCCACAAACAGGTCTCGGAACAATTGGGTGAATGGCTCCCACGTTCTGGGGACGCTCCTAAACTATTCTGACGTAAAGGAATGGTTGTCATCCGCGGGGAATATTGATTTGCAACTTGCTTCCCCTTCCAAACTGGGATACCTGCAATTTAATAGGGTAAGAGTATGTTGGATGAGAGTGTCTGTGTTCTGTAGATTGGTACCCTGAACATTGTGCTCATGTGATAAACCATGCATTTTACTTTCTTGGTTTTTATTCATGAACTGAGTTATCTTGGCATCTAGGGAATGCTGTCTGTGTTTGCTCAGTGTTTTCCCCTCAAAATATCCTAAATTTGGAGATTAAGTTACCTTGGCCTGCTTTTATGTATCTAACGAATGCTTTATCCGCATTAGCAATGAACTTGACAGTAGGTGAGAACAGCAAGACCCAAGCGTGGGGTAGGGAATGGAACAAAACAAGTAGTTAACTGTTCCAGTCTTTTGGGAATGGTTTCTGTTTGACTGCATAAATTCTTTAAAATGAGATGAGCCCATTGGAACATCCAAAGCCCATGAAAGTCACGGCTTCATTGTCTCTTTTCTGTCACAAGCTTGTCTGTGGACTGGAAGTGGATCATGATATGGTTTAATTGCTACTTTCATAATCACAATTATGCAAACTAACAGACAGAATAAAATCATTTAATGAAAATATGACTGTTGACCTGATTGTTAATCAGGTCAATGCTCCACAGAATCAACAGGTTACATTTTGGAGGTAGTGTGGAGTTAAAGATGATGTATGGTCTCCAAAATTAACTTTAAAAAACTGAAGTAATATTTACATAGCAAGTTGGATCAGAGTATTGAAAAGAAGTTAGAGGGCAGCACGGTGGTTAGCATTGCTGCCTACGGTGCTGAGGGCCCAGGTTTGACCCCGGCCACAGTATGGAGTTTGCACATACTCCCCGTGTATGCGTGGGTCTCACCCCCACAACCCAAAGATGTGCAGGTTTAGGTGGATTGGCCATGCCAAATTACCCCTTAATTGGAAAAAAATAATTGGGTACTCTAAATTTATTTTAAAAAAAAGAAAAGTTAGTGTTTCTGAGATTGGCTGATTAATGGGAAGGGTTGGTCTCGGGGAGAAGGAAAAAAAAGAGGTTGAGCAGTTACAGGGAGTATTGGAGATGGCCCGTTTCGGTTGAGGTTAATCATAAAGGCCTGTCTTCTCAACCTTGCCCCTTGCCTGAAATGTGGTGATCCTCAGGTTAAATCACCACCATTCAGTTCTATCCCTCAAAGGGGCAAGCAACCAATGGTCATTTGGGACTATGGCGACTTTACTTACTTATTTTAGTTGGGCAGGGGAAAAAACATTTGAACTAGGTTTTGTTGCTCTATTAATAATGTTGGTGAACCACAAGCCTTCCCTTATATCGATCAAATGACCACACAACCAGTTAGTTAGTTCAAAAGATGGTTTATTTACATACACAAGAGTTATGTCGACATGCAAACACAATATCTACTACGAGTTAAACTACACCTATCAGCTACAATAACCTATACTTAACTTCAGGGCGACCGGCACTGTGCAAATGGATAAGGCCTTTATCTGGATTTCACTTGGCTGGTTCAAAGAAAGTGGCTCTGTCTCTGCTGGGCTCATCTGTCAGGTAGCGATCATTGGTCTTGAACTTGGCTGGCTGTTCCTGCTGCAATTGGGTTGGCACTCTTTTATCCCCCTGGGATTTCGCGCTCTTCGGGGCGGTCCTTAACCTTGGACCCAATAGTTTGACAGGGCTCTGATCACTGTCTTTAATTTCGGCCAATAAAGGGGCGGGTGCCTTGGTAGCTGGGCGGGTCCTTAGCGGTCATTGACCTTGGCAGTTGGGCTCTCTGAGTAAAGGGAGTGGCGCCGATCAGTCTGTGGCTGTACCGGTTGCTTGATTGAGTTCTATTGTCCCGGGAAAATGGGCCATTAAAATGCAAACGAGCGGGGGTTTCGATCAGGCCTGGTTACCTGTGTTTCAGATACACATAGGCTCTGTATTTGTCTGAGTCCTGGGTTGGCCATAATTCCCATGGTCCTTTGCAGGTGGCCATCTTAGATGGCTACAGTTTTCAAAAATGTATCAAACATTTATGTCATTTTCGTTCATTTAACTTTATCTTGGGAGTCCTCAATTAGTTTAGTGAATTGTCAATGCCCTTGGGTATTCATTCATTACTTAGGGCAGTACCAACTCCTTTGTTACATTGCAAGTTGAGCATTCAATCAATTATTGAAGCAATTTGCTTCAAATACAGTAGCTTGTAAAATGATCCTGCTTCCAGATCAATTGTGGAATCATTCACTGCAGTTTGAAAGGACGGAGGGAATTATACATTATGCATCATACATTGATCAGCTGACAACTAATAGATCTGAGGTGACATCTTGATCTTTCTAAAGAGAATATGAATAAACCCAATGAATGCTGCTTTTAAATACTGTCATTTAGTTGATGGGATCAATTCTTTCGATTGAATAAGCCTTTCTTGACATTCAAATGTAGGATTTTTTGAGAAATCAAAGTCAAGATCTAAAATGGAGCCTATGTGATCAAGAGTGAAATAGAAGACTTGGTGAATCAGGATTAGTCAGTTGTTCGGTTTGAAAAGCTAGAAGGTTATAGTGAGAAAGGTAGAGCAAGAGCTGGCAAATAATTCTGGTTTTGATAGCCATGGAAAGAGCAAGTTAAAGTACAGAACTGTGACTTGTACATACATAGTATGTGGGATGATGCCTTTTAAAAGGGAAAAGAAAGGTTGAGAAGTTAGCTAAAGATGAGATTAGTATATTGGAGGGGGAAGAGCAAGTCTAATTGAAGTCCAGAACTGAATGATGTCAAATATAAAAAATGTTTTACTGAAGAATAATAAATGTTTCAAATGATCTGTCAGTTAAGATAATTGAATCAAATATTCTATGTATTTAAAAGTTGGGCTGGAAGACTTGGAAGTACTGGGGGCGCGATTCTCCGAGGCCGCGCCGGTTGGGAGAATCGCCGGCGGTGCCATTATGTCGTGTAACGCCGGTCCGACACCGTTCCGCCATTCTCCCAACCGACGAGAACGGCCCCGTCGAGTTCTGCGTCGCGCCAGCCGGAGAATCGCCCGAGACACTCACCACAGCGATTCTCTGGTACTCCCGCTATTCTCTGGCCCGGATGGGCTGAGTGGTGCTCCGACCCGACAGGTTCCCGTCGCTGCCGGCGGGAACTGTGCGGGAACGCTGGGGGAGGGGGTGGCCTATGGGGGGGTGGGGGGTTCCTTCACCGGGAGGGGCCTCCGATGGGGTCTGGCTCGCGATCAGGGTCCACTGATCGGCGGGCTGACCTCTCTAAAGGAGGACCTCCTTTCCTCTGCCACCCCGCAAGATCCATCCGCCATCTGCTTGCGGGGCGGCCTCGGGGAGGACAGCAACCGCGCATGCGTGGGTGACTTCATTTACGCGACGCCGGCTGCATCATTTACACGGCGCCAAGACCCAGCGCGCGTAAAATACGCGACCCCGCTCCTTAATCCCCGGGGCCGTGAGAATAGGGGGCTGGGAGTGGGCTCCGATGGCGGAGTGGAACATTCCGGTTTTCACTCCGCCGTCGGAACTGTGTCTACCTTTGGGAGAATCGCGCCCTGGAAACTTGATGGGCACTGGACTGAATGACTATTTTTCATCTTTGTGACCTTAAGACAGTGACTATTTCTGTATGGGCTCTGGCAATGGTGATTTCTGTTGGGATAGATCCAGTTGGGAACAGAATATCTGACTGACTATTATTATTCCTTTTTCCCCAACCATCCTCTCCACTTTCCACCCCTGTCATCACAACCTAAATTCTGAAGACCATCCTGATGCCCCCAACTGTTACCCTGGTTGAAATGAAGGAAGTGATGGGGACTGAACGTGGAATGTTTTGAGTCTTTTTAAAAAACTTTTTCTGAGTTACCAAGCCAGGGCTCAGAGTGTGGGTCAGGGGCGAACCCCTAATCCAGCTCCTCGCCTGCTCCAAAAAACTAATCCAAATTGAATCCAATTCATGGTCCCCACAAGAGAGACATACCAGATCTGAACCAAAGGCTCAATCTACATGACACTTGTGTGGCTTTGTTTTACAAAGATCCTTTCTGCACTGAACTGTTGGAAGAATCCATTCATGCTGCTCTCTGATATGCCTGTTTAACATGTTGCTGGTTTACATGCCAGCTGACTCCTCTTCTCCCAACCCCACAATAAACAGTTTATATTAAGAACACAGCATGGGGAAAATTGCAGGGGCAATCAATGAACTACATTGTAAGTAATTTGGTGCTTTTGCACACTAGCCTAGTTGCCATAATAATTTGAATTTCAAGCAATTGCTTTTCACTACCGTGCTGTTCCCCGTGTTGCCTTGGATAAACCATTCCACAAGAGGTCAGGGAATCTGAATAGCATGCATTTGATGTTCTCCACGTTGGAACTATAATGACAGGAGATTTGAATTCAGAAATAGACACAAAAACAGCAATTTTGATTGCAGGCATCTTTCTTTCATAATGATCAGTTCTTGGAAAGGAAAGGTAAAGCTAATTCTGCTGTTTGGGTTTATTGTACACTTGGGAATTTGATGGCCTACTCTTTTTGTTCTTTTAAAATTTCAATATTGCATTTTATTATAGTAAAGGTTCAAATCTCCATGTTCCAGGCACACACTTCGTCAAGGTTTTATTTGTTAAGACTTAGTGGCAATTACATAGTTAAGCAGGTGATAGGCATTTGTACACCTATAAATGGGTACACAGATAGGATTAGTGTTGACTGTGAACTAAGTCAATAAATTCGCCTGCAAAGAAAGCAGCTGTTTCTTCGTTTTAACTTCACCAACCGGTGTGGACCTGCTTAACACACTTTATTACGTGAACTTGGCACCTAATTTTAAATACCCAGACATATGGTTGGAAATGTAAACCTATACAATGCCTTCAAACAGACTTAAAAGTTCCAACTGTTTGGTTATTTCAACCTGGTTTTGCTAAATTCTGGCAAGGTTCTATTTCTGCTCCTCTTCGTCTGCCTTGAAAAACGTGATGGTGTTAGGCTTTCTTCTTAAATGGCTACAGTCTTGGGTTGAGGTAGGGCAGTTCTCCCCAATGCCCTGATCGATGTTATCCATTAACTAACAAAACAAATTATCTGGTCAATATTAAATTCTATTTATGGGTGCTTGTTGTGCAGTCACCCATTTGGGATGCCCAGAGGTCATGGCAGGCACAACATAAACGCGAGCCTTTTTAGTGCTTTCACAGTGTGAGTGGGTGCTGTGCTGCTATTAACTTGTTGCAAATTACTGTGGATTTCAGTACAGCAAAATGATGGATGTGAAATTTTGATGTTGGACATATGAAAACATTCGGCAGTGCTTTTGCAGATTTTTTCCTTCCACACTTGAGGGTTCTACTTGGAGGAAGAAAATCATTTTGTATTGTAAAACAGCTGAGTGAATTATTGATGGTTATTGTTTGTCACCTGCTGGTGATAGTAGTGGTGGGAGCAATTTGAGATAACAAATTCAAAGCATGACACAAGAGACATGCGAGGCAGTAACTTAAAGCATTGGTTTAAAGCCTGAATTATTTCGTTCTTTTCCTTATATTTTGCTACGAATGCTCTGCCCAGTGTTTGCATGCAGTAGATTTGTTCTCCAAGGAACATACAAGGTCAGCAAAGTCCATTTTCAGTTTATCTGACTGGCCTAGAGTTCATTGAATTGTACAGCTACATTTGACAAGGATTTTGCTTTATTGATTGACTACAATAAGACACTATTGTATTATCAGGAGGTTCTATGAAATTAATTTTCTCAGAGGTCAACAAATTGAAGATGTGTCACGAGTTGGATTTGATTCTCGATTGCTTGGGAGAATACTTGTAGAAATAACCTTAGTAATTTGTAATCTGATAGCATATCAGCAATATAAATATTGCTGGCCTGGTGACTTGGTTAATAAATGCAACCCCGGTGAGATAGTGAGTCATACAAACTTTGACAAACCAGTTTCACTTGTTGCTCAATGCTGGAACTAACTCATTTCAGTTTGAGAATAGCTACAGCAAAAAAAGTGCCATTTACAGAATCCTTAGAAGGAGACCATTCAGCCCATAGACTCTGTACTGGCTCGGCTCTCTGGAAGAAAATTCTACCGAGTTCCAGTCCCCTGTCTTATTCCCTTAACATTGCACATTCTTTCTTGCTAATGTTAGATATGAGGGTATCCCAAAATCCAGAAGGGTACCAATTATTCCTGTGTATTGTTTTATTGGTATAATGTGAGGAAAGATATGCAAACCAGTGAAGAAAGATACTGACTTGCCGTTAACATTCAAATAATATAATGTTTATTAACTTGAAAAGAAACACAAGAAAAAACAATACAAAACAAAGGTACACATAGCTAAAATAATGGCCACACACATACATTATCTCATGGAATTAACCCCGTTCCTATTGACCTACATTCTTGAACTCTGAAAAAAGTTCCTGTCCCAGACCAACAATCCACACAGTACAATTCTGAGCTAGATCCAACAGATAGTTACCACCCATAAGTTGTCTTTCAGTTTAGGAAGTCTTTCTTCAGTCCAGCAAAATGTTTTCTGATGTCTTCAAACGAGGACTTGAACTTAGAATTTTGTGGTCTGGAAGAGTCCCGCTTTCCAGCTGGGTGTGACTATGTTCACCATCTGTTTTCCTCTCCTTCCATACAGAGCTAACCTGGCTATTGATGTCCTGTTTTTCTCTTTTTATCCTAACGACTCACCTTGGAGCATGCGTTTAGCATTTAAGTGAATTGTATCCCACCTTTGAACTCACCTTTAACAGCTAAAATCCTATACTTTATTGTTCCCTCACAGTAACGCTTATTCCATGCTGCTAAGCTAATTCACATATCAAAACCCCTTCAGACAACGACACTCTTATCTGTTCCCTTTTTATCCCGTTCTTCATTTTATCCAAAACACCTTTAAACTTTATTGTATTCAATCCGTAAATCTTCATTTTATTCAAGGATCTTGACACTCGATGGCAATCCAAATCCTTTTGAATACCTCGATCGAACCTGCCTCCACCACACTCTCAGGAATTGTATTTCCGACTTCAACCACCCTCTGGGTAAAAACAAAATTGGCTCATTACTTTTGCTCCTCTGCCTGCTATTTTGAATCTATGCTCTCTAGTTCTTGATGCTTTAAAGTTTCATTTGAAGAATGCTTATTTGGGGAAGGTTCTGAAAAATGGCTGACATTTGTAATGAACTTGATTGGGTGGCATAAAATGATGAGAGAAAACTGGAGAGAGGAGAGAAATTAGATATCCCAGGTGGCATCTCATGACATTGCATTGCATAATAGTGGTTTGTCAAATGGATATATATCCTTTGTAATTACACTCCGTGCTTATCATGATTACTGAATATGGGATACGGTGACAATATCTCTGGGAAAGGTGGGATTCATTTCTATTTTACTGAGAGTATCAGTATGATGGATCACTTGGGGAAAGGTTTCAATTTGTCAAGAAGGAATAATTTGAAATACTGAATCTGAACTAATTATGTTTTGTGATGCGTACAATAATAATTTGTTTTCCGGTTCAGAGATGGATGAAATAACTAAAAGATCAGAATTGTTTTTCTATTTTTGTTTTGTACAGGAAATGCCACTGTAATTGGGGAAATTCTTTGTGGTCATCCTCAAAATAATTATTAAATGCCACTAAAATTATAGATTGGTTGACGTACTCTACCTTGATGACTGCATTCTATGTTTAACACCTTCATGATGTTTTTGTGATTTTTGCCCAGTGATGAAATAAGGAAAAAACTAAGGTCATGCAGCATATTTTACTTGACCCTTTGTTGTATTTCAACTATTCCAGCTTATCATGCAGCTGTAACTTTAGTCCCCTAATATCTTTGATCGCTTTCTTAAGTGGTAGACCATTCCAAACCTTTACTACCCTTTAAGTCAAGCAAACCCTTTCTAGGATTTGTTTTGAATTTTGATCTTTGGTATAAATTTATGTTCCTTTTTCTTACCTAATATAACTCATTTTGAACTGATATTTGTGATTTATATTAAGTCTACAGTTTAAAGGTTGATGTTATTCAATCTACATACTACGCATTTTAAGTAACAAGAAAAAAACTGTTCCAGTCAATTGCTGTCCTTTATTCTACTAATTTATTCTGTTCCTGCAATGTTGTCCATTAAATGCTGCACTAACCTTGGAACCCACAATTAAATGAGGGCAAGCAGACATTCATTACTAATTACAATAACTATGAATAATTCTACAATGCAGATCAAAATCGATACTGAATTCCTATATATCACCAGCTTTACATAAAATGATTAATGTTTTTTTCCCCCCAGATACCTCCATCATGAATGACTTCAGTTGCAGTATGCTTATCCTGTAACTGTTAAGTTGCCATGGTTTGTCCACCCACAGCATCCCTCATAAATTAGTTTCACTGGTGGCAGTTAGGGGAATCATAGATTTTGGGAGTAAAGACAGAAAATGTTCGCTGAATTTAATAAAAGTAAAGATAGGTGATAGATTTTTTTCAGATGACATCTTTCAACAGCAGTGATACGCGAAGAGAAGACAGGTGAAGTCCCAGAGGTTAGACATTTATAGATTTGTCAAAGAGCCTGTACCAATCTAGCAGAAAGGTTTCTTTACTTCGTCAAATCAAATAATCTTGCCTAAAGGTATTCTTGGAGCTGATAATTGTAAGGTGTAGAGGCTGAGACATCTGAGAGATGAGATCACAGCCTCCACCCTCAATATTTTACTGTCATTGAAGAAATTTCAGAATTTTATAGGTCATTGTCTTAGATGCTAGTGACATTTTTAGAATCCAGTCTCGAGTGTTTTGGTGGTCAAATACTGAATGACCTGAAGGCCTGTGAATTGACCACCATGGCAAGCTAGCAGGGAGCCATTGCATGCATTTCATGTTGGATGTGTGAAATTCAGGACCCTTCATGAATCCTGGGTAACCAAGTGCGTATGAAGTGCTTGAGGAATGGCTGAAGTCATTTTAGCGCATTGGGAATCTGAGTTTCCTCAAGCATACATTCTGGCTTCAAAACAGCAGAAGCCTCAGAGGAGTATAGAATGTGCAAGATGGAACTTAAAAAAGGAAAATCTGAAGTTGTTTTACAGGTACATTAAGGGTAAAAGGATAACTAGGGAATTAAGGACCACTGTGGTAATTTGTGTGTGGAGCTGGTGAACATAGGTAGGATTCTAAATTAATACTTTGTGTCAGTGTTCACTAGTGAGAGGGACAGTGTGGGTATAGAAATCGGGAAGAAGGACAATGATAAAATTGAAGAAATTAACATAGACAAGAGACGAGATTCTGAGTAGTGATGCAGGCTTAAAAGTAGATAAATCTCCAGAGCCAGATGAAATGTATCCCAGGCTGTTGAATGTGGCAAGCGAGGAAATAGCAGGGGCACTGGCAATAATTTTCAATTCCTCTCTGGCCATAGTAGAGGTGACAGATAACTGGAAGATAGCCAATGTGGCTCCATTATTCAAGAAGGAAGGAAAGGATAAACCAGGAAACTACAGACCAGTCTAACCTCAGTGGCGGGGAAACTATTGGAAGAAATTCTGAGAGACCGAATTAGTCTCCATTTGGAGAGGTAGGGGTTAATTAAGAACAATCAGCATGATTTTGTTAAGGGGAGGTCATGTCTGACCAATTTGATTTAATTTTTCAAAGAGGTGCCAGATGTGTAGATGACAGCAGTATCTTTGATGTAGTCTACGTTGACTTCAGCAAGGCTATTGATAAGGTTCCACGTGGGAAACTGTTAGCGAAGGTAAGAGTCCATGGGATCCAAGGGAATTTGCCAAATTAAATCCAGAATTGGCTGATTGGCAGGCAGCTGAGGAGATGTTCGCCGGATGTTTTTCTGACTGGAAGCCTGCGTCCAATGGGGCCCCTTGTTGCTTGTGGTTTATATAAAAGACTTGAATGTAAGCGGGCCGATCAGTGAGTTCACGGATGATACAGAAATTGGTGAGTGGTCAATAGTGAGGAGGGTGGCCTTAGATTACAATAAGATATAGATGGACTGATCAGTGGCAAATGGAATTCAATCCGAGTAAGTGTGAGGTGATTCATTTGGGCAGGACAAACCAGGCAAAGGATTACATGATAAACAGCAGGACCCGAGGAAGCACTGAGGAGCAGAGGGACCTTGGTGTACATGTACACCAGTCTGTTAAGGTAGCAGGGCAGGCTTCCGGTTGCGGCGATGACCAGCTAAGCCGCACGTTTCGGCGGCTCCAGCTCCAACGGACCTTCGGGCTCTTTTAAGAGCCCCAACGGGAAATTTTTGGGCGACGAAACCCAGTGTGGGGTGAGTGAATAGGGAGTCCCCCCCCAACGAAAGAGGAAAATATCGGCGGCGGCGGCTGCAGCGCGAGGAATCTTCGACGAAAGGGACAGAAAGGGAGAAGACACAAGATGGCGGCGGAGAAAGCCCAGGCGACATGGGGGCCCGAGCAAGACGAATTCCTGAGATGGTGTGTGGAGCTACTAAAGAGGGAGGTGCTGACCCCGATGCTACAGGCAATTGAGGGGCTCAAGGAGGCACAAAGGACCCAGGAGACAGAGCTCCGCATGGTGGAGCAGAAGATGACGGATAATGAGGACGAGATCCTGGGCCTGGCGGTCAAAACACAGACGCACGAGGCACTCCATAAAAAGTGCATTGAAAGGATTGAGGCCCTAGAAAACAGAGCGCGAAGGAAGAACCTTCGGATACTGGGTCTCCCTGAGGGAGTGGAAGGAGCGGACTGGAGCTTATGTAAGTACGATGCTAAGCTCATTGATGGGAGCTGAGGCCCCTACGGGCCCCTTGGAGGTGGAGTGGGCACATCGGATCCCGGCGAGAAGACCAAAAGCGGGAGAACCATCCAGGGCGACAATCGTGCGATTTCACCGCCTTAAATATAGAGAAGAGGTCCTGAGATGGGCTAAAAAGGTGCGGAGTAGCAGATGGGAGAATGCAGTGGTACGGGTGTACCAGGATTGGAGTGCGGAGGTGGCGAGAAGGAGGGCGAGTTTTAACCGAGCCAAGGAGGTGTTACACAAAAAGAAGGTGAAGTTCGGGATGCTGCAGCCGGCACGACTATGGGTTACGTACCAGGAGAGACACCATTATTTCGATACGGCGGAAGAAGCATGGACCTTTATTAAAGAGGAGAAATTGGATCGGAACTGAGGGACTGATACTGTAGGGAATGTTATTGATATTGTTATGGTTGATGTAAATAGAGAAGTAAATTGGGATGGGGGAAGACACTAGGAAATGTGGGCGCCGGTGAGGGGGGAAAGAAGGGACATAGGCGGAGAATGAGGAATGGGAGGGGGAGAGGAAAGGGAGCTGCGCCCCAAGAGGCGGGTCAGATAAAGGGATGTTCCCGCGCCAGAAGACAGGCGCAAGGCGGATGGGAGTTCCCCACACGGGGGGGGGGTCAAGGAGTGAGCAGGAGTAGCCGGGGTCAGTTGAAGTCAGCTGACTTGCGGAAGTAATATGGGGGGAGCAATCACGCTAGAAAGGGATCTGGGGGGGGGGGGGACAACTGGGATGCTGCTGCGGAAATCAAAAAGGAAATGGTTAAAGAGTGGGTGGACGGGGATGGAATGCGACGCCTGGGGAGCGGGTGGGAGCGCGGAGGCGGGATATGGGACTGGCCTAGAGAAGGTGATGGCTAGTCGACACGGGAGGGGGGCAGGTAGCCCCCTAGTGAGGCTGATCACGTGGAACGTGAGAGGCCTGAATGGACCGATTAAAAGGGCCCGAGTGCTCGCACACTTGAAAGGACTAAGGGCAGACGTGGCTATGCTCCAAGAGACGCACATGAAGGTGGCGGACCAAGTTAGGTTAAGGAAAGGATGGGTGGGACAGGTGTTCCACTCAGGACTGGATGCAAAGAATAGAGGGGTGGCCATATTGGTGGGGAAACGGGTAGCATTTGAAGCAAAGAACATCGTAGCAGGTCGCGGAGGTAGATATGTAATGGTGAGTGGCAGGCTGGAGGGAATGGAGGTTGTGTTGGTTAATGTATATGCCCCGAATTGGGACGATGCGGGATTTATGAGACGGATGTTGGGTCGTATACCGGACATGGAGGTAGGAAACTTGATCTTGGGAGGGGACTTCAATACCGTGCTGGACCCAGGGTTAGATAGATCCATATCAAAGACCGGAAGAAGGCCAGCAGCGGCCAAGGTGCTCAAGGGGTTTATGGACCAAATGGGGGGAGTGGATCCATGGCGATTTCTTAGATCGAGGGCCAGGGAGTTCTCCTTCTTCTCCCATGTCCATAAAGTGTACTCCCGGATAGATTTTTTTGTTCTGGGAAGGTCGTTGATCTCAAGGGTGGAAGAAGCTGAGTATTCAGCCATAGCGGTTTCGGACCATGCCCCACACTGGGTGGACCTGGAACTAGGAGAGGAAAGGGAGCAGAGAGCACTCTGGCGATTAGATGTGGGATTGTTGGCGGATGAGGGAGTGTGTGGAAGAGTGCGGGGGTGTATTGAGAGGTACCTGGAGGCCAATGACGACGGGGAGGGCCGTGTGGGAGTGGTATGGGAAGCACTAAAAGCGGTGGTCAGAGGAGAGCTGATCTCCATTGGGGCCCACAAAGGGAAAACAGAGGCCAAGGAAAGGGAAAGATTACTGGGGGAGATTTTAAGGGTGGACAGGGAATTTGCAGAGACCCCGGAGGAGGGACTGTACAGGGAGAGGAGGCGACTCCAGACGGAGTTTGACCTCTTGACCACCAGAAAGGCGGAGGTGCTGTGGAGGAAGGCACAGGGGAGGAGGTATGAATATGGGGAAAAGGCTAGTCGCCTGCTGGCTCATCAGTTGCGAAAGAGGACAGCGGCGAGGGAGATAGGGGGAATTAGAGACAAAAAGGGAGCCACGGTGCGAAGAGCAGGGAAGATAAACGAGGTGTTCAAGACCTTTTATGAGGGACTGTATAGGTCCCAACCCCCAGAGGGAGAGGAGGGGATGCGGCAGTTCCTGGATCAATTGAGGTTCCCGAGGGTGGAGGAGCAGGAGGTGGAAGGCCTGAGGGCACCGATTGGGGTGGACGAGGTTATTAAGGGGCTGGGGAACATGCAAGCAGGGAAGGCTCCGGGACCAGACGGGTTCCCGGTGGAATTTTATAGAAAATACGTGGACTTGCTGGCCCCGTTGTTGGTGAGGACGTTCAATGAGGCCAGGGAAGGAGGGACTTTACCCCCGACAATGTCGGAGGCGACGATATCGCTAATTCTGAAGAGGGATAAAGATCCGTTGCAGTGCGGGTCCTGTAGACCTATTTCATTATTGAATTTGGACGCCAAATTGCTGGCAAAGGTACTGGCATCGAGGATAGAGGACTGTGTCCCGGGGGTGGTGCACGAAGACCAGACAGGGTTCGTAAAGGGGAGACAACTGAATGTCAACGTGCAACGACTATTAGGGGTGATAATGATGCCCCCAGTGGAGGGGGAGGCAGAGATAGTGGCGGCAATGGATGCAGAGAAGACATTTGATAGGGTGGAGTGGGAGTACTTATGGGAGGTGTTAAGGAGGTTTGGGTTCGGGAACGGGTTTATTAGCTGGGTCAAACTTCTTTATGGGGCCCCAACGGCAAGTGTAGTCACGGGTCGGCAAAGATCGGAGTATTTCCGACTATATAGGGGAACAAGACAGGGATGCCCGCTATCTCCACTGTTGTTCGCGTTGGCAATTGAACCTCTGGCCATGGCGTTGAGAGACTCCAGGAAATGGAGAGGGGTGATTAGAGGGGGAGAAGAACACCGAGCCTCGCTATACGCGGATGACCTACTGTTGTATGTGTCGGACCCAGCGGGGGGGATGATAGAGGTCATGCAGATATTGAGGGAGTTCGGAGATTTCTCGGGATATAGGCTTAACATGGGGAAGAGTGAACTATTCGTGATACACCCAGGGGACCAGAGTAGAGAGATAGAATGCCTGCCTCTAAGGAAAGTGGAAAGAAACTTCCGATACCTGGGGATTCAGATCGCTAGGAGCTGGGGAACCTTACACAGACTTAATCTGACACGATTGGTAGAACAAATGGAGGAGGGCTTCAAGAGGTGGGACATGCAGCCTCTTTCGTTGGCAGGCAGAGTGCAGGCAATTAAGATGATGGTCCTCCCGAGGTTCTTATTTGTATTTCAATGTCTCCCTATACTAATCATTAAGACCTTTTTTTAAAAAATAGACAGGAGCATCACGAGCTTCGTGTGGACAGGGAAAGTCCCGAGGGTAAGGAGGGGGTTCCTACAACGTAGCAGGGACAGAGGAGGATTGGCGCTACCGAATTTGGGCGACTACTATTGGGCCGCCAATGTGGCGATGATTCGTAAATGGATGATGGAGGGAGAGGGAGCGGCGTGGAAAAGACTGGAGAGAAAGTCCTGTAAAGGGACGAGCTTAGAGGCGCTGGTGACGGCGCCGCTACCGCTCTCACCAAAAAAGTTTACCACGAACCCGGTGGTGGCGGCAACATTGAATATCTGGGGACAATGGAGGCGACAGAGAGGTGTGCGGGGAGCCCTGGTGGGGTCCCCAATCAGGAACAACCATAGGTTTGCCCCAGGAAGAATGGATGGAGGATTTCAGAGCTGGCACCAGTTGGGAATTAGGAGGGTGGGAGATTTATTTATAGATGGGACGTTTGCGAGCTTGGGAGCATTGGAGGAAAAGTATAAGTTGCCAAGGGGAAACTTCCTTAGATATATGCAGGTGAGGGCGTTCACAAGACAACAGGTGAGGGAATTTCCGCTGCTCCCGGCACAGGGGATTCAGGACAGAGTGCTTTCGGGGGTGTGGGTCGGAGAGGGCAAGGTGACAGAGATATACCGAGAGATGAGGGAGGAGGGGGAGGAGTTGGTGGGCGAATTAAAAGGAAAGTGGGAAGAAGAGCTAGGGGAGGAGATCGAGGAGGGTATGTGGGCTGATGCCCTAAGCAGGGTAAATTCCTCTTCCTCGTGCGCCAGGCTTAGCCTGATTCAATTCAAGGTGCTACATAGAGCACACATAACGGGAGAAAGACTGAGCAGGTTCTTCGGAGTGGAGGACAAGTGTGGGAGGTGCGGCGGAAGCCCGGCAAATCACGCACATATGTTTTGGTCGTGCCCGGCACTGGAGGGGTATTGGAACGGAGTGACGGGAGTGATTTCCAAGGTGGTGAAGGCCCGGGTCAAACCAGGCTGGGGGCTAGCTTTATTTGGAGTTGCAGATGAGCCGGGAGTGCAGGAGGCGAAAGAGGCCGACGTTGTGGCCTTTGCGTCCCTCGTAGCCCGGCGTAGGATTCTACTCATGTGGAAGGAGGCGAAACCCCTCGGACTGGAGGCCTGGGTAAACAATATGGCGGGGTTCATAAAACTGGAGCAGATAAAGTTTGCGCTGAGAGGATCGGCTCAAGGGTTCACCAGGCGGTGGCAACCATTCCTCGACTACCTAGGGGAACGTTAGAGGGAAGACAGATGACCAGCAGCCCGGGGGGTGGGGGGGTGGGGGGAAGTTTTAGTTTATGTTAAACGATTAGATTACCATGTTGATTAGCCATTTGTTTATTGTTAAATTTTCTTTACTGTTATGTTTGATTTGTAAAGGGAAAAAATTGTGATCGAAAATTCTTTTCAATTTTTCAATAAAATATATTTATTTAAAAAAAGGTAGCAGGGCAGGTGATTAAGAAGGCATATGGTATTTATTAGCTGAGGCATAAGAGTTGAAGAGCAGGGAGGTTATGCTGGAACTGTATAAAATGTTAGTTTGGACACAGCTAGAGTATTGTGTGCAGTTCTAGAATCCACATTATAGGAGGGATGTGATAGCACTGGAAAGGGTGCAGAGGGGATTTACCAGGATGGTGCTTGGGTTGGAGAGTTTTAATTACAAGAAAGACTGGATGAACTGGGGTTGCTTTCCTTGGAGCAGAGGAGACTGAGGGGGGAACATGATTGAGATGTATAGAATTATGAGGGGCAAAGATAAAGGAGACTGAAAGAAACATTTCCCCTTAGTAGAGGGATCAATGGCCAGCGTGTAGATTTAAGGTAAAGGGTAAGAGGTTTAGAGTGGAAGTGAGGAAAACCTTTTCCACCCAGAGGCTAGTGGGAATCTGGAACTCACTGCCTGAAAGGGTGGTGGAGGCTGACACCCTCATAACATTTAAAAAGTATCTGATGCTAAGGCTATGGACCAGGTGCTGGAGAACGGAATTAAAATAGTTAGGCGTTTGTTTTTGACCGGCACAGACTTGATGAGCTGAAGGGCTTTTTCTGTGCTGTGTGTTTATGATTCTATAATATAATCACTCCACACCTATAGAAAGTGCTGGAGGTGAGGGAGTGTGTGACTACAAAAGATGGTGGAAGGATGACCCAGATAGAGAAGGAATGCCCCAAGCCAATGACTCTCACTACATGCATTCAGCTATGAATACTGGGGATAATGATGGCAACTCTGAGAAATGCATTAGTTAAATTCCCAGCACCACGAGGGATTTCACTGCACATGGGGGATTCAATAGTTGAGGGAAAAAGCAATTATTTATGCAATCCCCAATGTGATTACCAAATGGTATGTTGCCTCCCTGGTACCAGGGTAAAGAATATTACTAAACTGGTGGAAGACATTCTGTCAGGGCAACAGCTGGAGGTTGTGGCCTCATTTGGAATTCATGACACAGGTAGCTAAAAGTCATGCCTGAATCAGGTACTAAAACTGATTAAAGAATAGAGAGAAACCAAGAAAGATCTGCAAAGATGGGGCAAAAGGCCAGAAAGCATGCTCTTGGATTCTGTGCTAGAGGTCTTGGTGCAATAGGACTAAAGGAGCAGAGAGATTCTCTTCCCCCAGAGGGCTCAGCCAAATACAAATACAAAGTGGGAACAGTTAGCTGTCGCAGTCACTACCAGCAAGACAGTCACAGTGCCACAAGAGACTTGATGACCTTGTGTGAATGGTCAAAATCAATTAATGCATCTTTCTATACCAAATCCTGCTAATTGCTCCACTAGCCAATCTGTTCCATGCACCTTCACTCGACCATCAAGAATATCAACCAAGATTTATACTTCACATTCATAGCCACACATCACCCTCAAATACTGTGATGAATGATATCTGTATTGTTGCTAACTTTGGTTGGCTCTTAATTTGTTGCCCGTTGTGTCTTTACTTAATTTGCTCTGTTTCTATTCACTTTTGCTCTAGAGTCGCCAGGTATCTTTATGATACCGCCACGAGGTTCAAGTTCAAGTGCTGATCAATAACTCGATACACCAATTAGTAAGATTCAAATCAAAACACATTTATTATACACAGTCAATCACTACTCATGCATAAAACTCTACTCACTAGACTATCTCTTACACTAAAAGGCCTATACTTAGCTTTGGAACTGGCCCACCAGGTCAGGGGAACAAATGGCCTTTCGTTCGATTCTGAGTCTGCAGGATTCAAAGCTGGTATGGACTGGTAAATGGGAGCGCCTATCTCGTTGCATGCGTTGACTGGAGACTTACCTGGTTGATGCGGCAGCTAGGCAGGTCACTGTCAAGGGTTGTTTCGAGCTGCTGAGTGACCCTGCCAAGAAGGACGAATTGAACTTGGGGACTCTACTTTATAGTCCCCAGGGGCTTCGCTCCGTTCAGGGCGGACCCCGTATCTGGTTCCAAGTGATTGGACTAGGTTCCGATCACTTGGATCGATTTCTCCAATACTGGAGCCGTTCCCTGATCGCTGGGCGGTCCCTGAGTGTCCGTTGGCCTTCCTTTGTCTTGGCTCCTGCTGGCACCGAGGAGTCTGGCTTGGCCTTATTCACCTTAAATGTTTCAATTGTTCCCGGGGATCGCTCATTAATATGCGGATGGTTGCTAGTTTCAGTGCTGTCTGGGTTTCTGCAAGTTCTAATACACAGGAAACTTTGCACCTGCTAGTTTTTCCTGGCTTGGCTGAATTTCCCTGCATTCTTTGCGGATCTCCATTTTAAGTCGGGAAGTGGCCAACCCAGGTGGCTACAGTATACACATGTACGTTTAATGCGTAGGCCCCTTTAAGACCGGGTTTGGAACCCTGGGGGACTCCGCCTCCGGCTCCTCCCCCAGGGAACGGTATATAATGTTACGTTCAGTGGGCAGCGTGCAGTGAGCACACTTCTCGGCAGCTGTCTGGTTCTCTGGTAATTAAAGCCTTTGAATTATCAATCTTCTCTCCTGAGTCGTAATTGAGGGTATCTCAAATACTTTGCATTGCTGCAAGGCAAGCACTCTCATCTCGCCACTGTCAGCTGTTGCATGTTGGGCACAGCAACCAAATACACTGTGCTACATCCACTGACAAAAGTTCCCCCTTTCTTGCAGGACAAGATGGCCTATAATATAGCAATTAGGGGTGGACAATGAATGCTGGCCTAGCCAGTGCAGGTGTGCAGCCCAAAGCCGGGTCTTCCTATCCAAGGGCAAGACCAGCTGCAGCCTCCCTTACTGAATATCAACATCCTTCTATTAGACATGCTGCAGCCACAAGGGTTACAGTGCACAGGACTACTAAGCCAGGAAAAGGCACCACAAGGCACTAAGGGAAATTAGTGGAGCATTGGATGTTTTGTTGGTAAAGTGGGTTGGGAAGCAAGTGATCCATGATCTCACATTCTGCAGCTTTCTCATCATACCAGATAACAGAATGAGGGTGAGCTGAGACTTAGGGTTGGATAAGGCTGGAGCAGATTAACAACAACCACTTGTATTTAACTTAATAAAATCGTCCCAATGGGCTGGACCCACTCTGCCATATGATGCAATATTGGGGCTAGCTTAAGTAAGAGAGGTTCAGGAGGAAATTCCAGAGCTTTAGGGCCAAGGGTGGTGGAGTGGAGCACTGGTAGAGCGATTAAAATCAGGGACATTAAAGATGCCAGATTAGATAAGCATACATGCCTTTGAGGATTTTGGGAGTAAAGATGACAGAAATCTGGAGGGATAAGGCCAGGATGGACTTGAAACAAGAATGAGAATTATAAAATCATGGCTGTGCTTGATTGGGAGTCAGTGTAGGTCAGTGGGCGATAAGTGAATGGGATCGTGCACGAATATGGATGCAGACAGCAGAGTTTTAGGTGACCTCAGTTTGTGCAGAGTATAATGTGAGAGACTGGCCAGGAATGTGTTGGAATAGTGAAGTCTTGAGGTAATAAAGGTATGGATGACTGTTTGATCAGCAAATGAGCTGAGTCAGGCAGTGCTATGGCGATGGAAATAGTCAGTCTTTACTGATGCCGTGGATGTGCTGTTGGAAACTCATCCCAAGGTCAGACGTTACATCAAAGTTGTGCACAGTCTGGTTGAGCCTCAGACCGTTGGCAGGGTGATGGACATTGGGATGGTAGCCAGGGAATGGAGTGGGTACTGAAGACAATGGCTTCAGTCTTCCTAATATTTAACTGGAAGAAATGTCTCATCTAGTACAGGGTGTAGAACACACAAGCTAATAAATTAGCAGTTCTGCTCTGCTCCCCCTAAATTGTGTGCCACCTCGTTCTGCAAGAGAGGGGACAGAATATCACTCATTGTGTAGCACCTTTTGAGCAATGTTCCTGGTATAGCTAGATAGCTAGAGGTATATAAAGGCAGGGCAAGGTGGTTGTGTGGCTAACAGCATTGGAAGGTGTGTTAAATTGAGGTAGAGTATTTTGATGTTAAGTGTGCTGAGTAAGTGATGTGGATGCAGTGTATTAAGTAGCATGAGACGTTTTGCTGTGATGGGTAGGAGATACCATATGAAGATACATTCACCAATTTTGACCACCTGCATGAGGTCATTACACTTGCTGTGGCACTGCTGTTGAGTCCTTGGGTTCAGACTGCAGAGGTTGATCTTCCTGGCAACCATTCCCACTCCCTCCTGAGAGTGTGGTCTTTGAGGGCCTTCTGGCTTCTCTCCTCCTGACCAACTCCACAAGTAATGTCTGCAGTGGTTCACCTGTCACCCCAGAATCCCCTCTGCCCTGTTATTCCAATATTACTCCGTGTAGACTTCTAAAAGACACCCTGCCTTACAAAGAGCAGACTGACTGCAATTTCTATTGCAATATTGTACTACTTCTCCACATAACGATGGATTTATTTTTGGGTGGCATTCAAAAATCTGGTGATCAGAACATGATGGTAAATCTGAAAGTCAAACTGCAGTGATAGTTGAGCTGTTGTTCAGTCTGTAGCGATCTATTTCACTCTACATGTCCCCTCCATGGTGTGAATTTGAATATTGCTTCTAGCCACAGGCCTAGAATTAGTTAGTGTGCAATGCTGAAATGGGGTTTGAGGGTCCCCTCAGGTGATTTGCTAGTTTTTTTTAAAAAAAGCAGCCGTATTTGGTATCCTTATTTTGCATTTTCCAATCAATGATTCAGATTGTGCTAGCTTAAAGACTGAGCATCTGGAGTCTCTCCTGAGGCAGGAGGAAACCAAACTAGTTTCCAATCGTAGAACTGATGCTCAGATCTCTGCTTTATTGCTCTTTCCAATGCGGGTCACTGGTTTATTTTGTGTAACTGCTATAAAGTTATTTTTCTGTACACAAGAGATTCGTAAACATTACTCAAAATATACCTGATGTTTTATTGGGAATGCTTGATGTTGTTTTTTCAATAATGAAGGGATTCTGTAAAATGAAAAAGTCAAGTAAGTTTCATAACAGACCGAAGCCCCCAGGGCTATGGAATCTTGCTCTTTCCTTTCTGTCACCTCTCTATTTTTACATCTTTGAGACAGGTTCCGCATCACAAGGGAAACCATTGCATGTATCTTTTATTTGTTTAAAAGTTATAAACTGACATTATTTCCAGAAAGGTGGGATCTCTATACAGGCCAGCAAGTTTAACAAAAACAGCAAGCTAAATGTTCAATCTGACATTATTGTCTCTAGAGATCATTGGCAATTTTCTAAGGTGGTAACCATGCTTCAATGCAAGTAAACCAGGGAGAGGATGACAACTAGCTGAGAAGTTTTCATAATTCTGTTGGTTCTGGTGACTCTCTACACTTTCTTTGCAGGTTGGAAATTATAAGCGCTCAGTGAAGCGTATTGATGATGGACACAGGTTGTGCAATGATCTTATGAACTGTGTCAATGAACGGGCTAAGATAGAGAAATCTTACTCTCAGCAGCTGACTGACTGGTCCAAAAGGTGGAAGCAACTCATTGAGAAAGGTATGTGAACTACTATTGGGCTCAGCATATGTACGTCATTAAATTATAATCTGAGGGCGTCACGGTGGCGTAGTGGTTAGCATTGCTGCTTCATGGCGCCAAGGACTCGGGTTCGATCCCCGTCCTCGGTCACGGCCATGTGGAGTTTGCATATTCTCCCCGTGTTAAAGAATCATAGAATTTACAGTGCAGAAGGAGGCCATTCGGCCCATTGAGTCTGCACCAGCCCTTGGAAAGAGCACCCCACCTAAGCCCACAACTTCACTCTACCCCCATACCACCCTATCCCTGTAACCCCACCTAACCTTTTTGGACATTAAGTAAAGGGCAATTTAGTACAACCAATCCACCTAACCTGTATCTTTGTGGGTCACACTCCACAATCCAAAGATGTGCAGGGTAGGTGGATTTGGGGGGGGGGGGGGGGGGAGGACAGTACATGTCTGTATTTTAAAAGCTGAATTGCTTTGCTGCTACCTTTTTTTTTTTGAAGCATCATAATTATTACATGAATCTAATGTTATTAGGGAAGAAAATAGATTCAGTATGTTCCCTTCAAATTGTGAATAACCAGCCAGTAATGCGTGCTCTTTGTCCAACAATGCCTCAGTGTATAATTCTAACATTATTGAACTGGATAGAACGGAGTAGCCACAAAGATGAGGAAATCCAAAAAGGCAGGTTTACTGAGGCAATAATGGGAATTTCTTTAGTAAATCTTTGATTTTTTGATGTAAACACTTCATGGTACTTTGAACAGGAGAGTCATTTATCCTGATTATTTTTGTTTCCCTTTTTATTACAGTCTAGTTTTCAAGAAATAATTCCTCTGCAGATGGGGTAATTTCCCTTAAGTTACTTGCATGGCTAAGAAGCACTGAAAATAAAATTAATTTTCACTTTTTCTTTCCAAAATTATGCTGGCACATGCCATTCACATCTGGTACTTGATCCTTGACTGGCATTGAGCTGTCTGAATCGATATCCAGGCTGGGCAAGGCTGCTAATCACAATCTAGCTCGATGGCAGTTGTCTGGGTATGGACATTGGGTATGTCATCCAGGTGGATCTTTTCCAGACAGCGAGCCAACTTGGCAGGTTTCTATTGTAGTTTAGTCGGGCAGCATGGTCGGCACGGGCTTGGAGGGCCGAAGGGCCTGTTCCTGTGCTGTACATTTCTTTGTTCTTTGTTCTTTGTATTGGACTGCTTTTTAACGGTGCAACAGAGAATATATTCTCCGGGGATGCCTTTTTCCTGTTTTTTCAATAAACTGAGGAAAGTATTTCTATCTGAATCTTCTCTATATGACTATGAGTGTGATCGGCCAAAATTCCTTAGGTTCTGGTCCCAGTGGATTGTAAGGTAGCACCAGTAACACTGTTATTCAAGAAAGGAGAGAGAGAGAAGACAGGCAACTCAAGGCGGTTAGCCGTCTCGTCGTGGAATTTCTGGAAACCGTAATTAAGGATGTGTCACCAAGGCACTTGGACAATCATAATATGATTAGGCAGAATCAAACTGGTTCTCCAACACTAATCAGGGTCCAATCCCCATATGTGAATGGTATGTGCTAGCCATAATTGCACAGATTCCTACATATATTTCAATGGAGGAATAAAGAGTTTTACTCATTTCAGTGCAAGCAAGTAAGGAAAAGTTCTCTTTCTGAAAATAATTCATTATTATTAGGACTAGACTGAATTAAAAGGGAAAGAGATCCATCTATAGCGTTAAAAAAATTCTTCTATTCAAAGCACCATGCAATGTCTGCAAAGCAACAATCAGCCTCAAATATAATGGGCGCGATTCTCTGGCCTGTCCGTGACATGTTTCTCAGCAGCAGGAGGCTGCCCACTGTTGGCCAGCGGTGGGATCTTCTGGCCCCACCCTGCCAGTGGGATTTCCCATTGAATCCACCCCACCCCGCCGGGAAAACTTGACGGGGTGTGCCATCGGCGGGACCGAAGGATTCTGTCGGCATAAACAGCCGGACAATCTCGCCCATTGTGTAAAGAAAGATTTGCATTTGGATAGCACCTTTCGCAATCTCCATGTTCCAAGGCACACAAGTTCAATTAAGTACTTTAAATGTAGTCACCTATTGTCATGTAGGAAACATGGCAGCTAATTTGTGCATAACAAACTCAATGTAATAATGACTGGATAATCTGTTCTAGCAGAGTTGAGACGTATTGGTCAGGACACCAATGTCAGGGAATATTTCACGGTACCTTCACCACAGCACTCTCTTATTTTGTGTGTTGTAAAGTACTTGAGTATCAGTTGTGACGAATGTAGGAATTTCAGATATATTGGGCGGTATTTAATGGAAACATTTCTTAAGTTCATTTGTGGCGGGTTTCAGGCTCTGCTGGTGAGTTCCCCCCTGCTAGTGAGTCACGTTTTGGGGCTCTGGGGAGCTTCTCACCGGTTTAGCCCACACTTGGAATCTTTTTCAGCACTGGGGAGCTGAACTCCGAGATCGGGCCACCATTTTGAAAGGGTGCCTGATCTCTAAGTGGGCTTGTGGGACGTCATGCCCGCCTCCCCAGATGGGCAATGTCACCCCTCACACACATGGGCACTAAGGGTGGCACGGTAGCACAGGGGTTAGCACTGTTTCTTCACAGTTCCAGGGAAAGGGTTCAATTCCTGGCATGGGTCACTGTCTGTGCGGAGTCTGCGTGTTCTCCCCGTTATTTTGCTATCAATTCCACTAATTTTCTAATCTGAAATCATATAAATATACTTTTCCTATTTACTTGTTAATTTGACGTGCAATTGATTAATGTAAGAGGGAATACATCTTGGTAAATAGTTATGAAGCACAGTGGTTAACATTGTTGCTTCACAGCACCAGGGTCCCAGGTTCGATTCCCGGCTTGGGTCACTGTCTGTGCGGAGTCTGCAACTTCTCCCCGTGTCTGCGTGGGTTTCCTCCAGGTGCTCCAGTTTCTGCCCACAAGTCCCGAAAGACGTGTTGTTAGGTGATTTGGGCATTCTGAATTCTCCCTCGACCAGGCGCCGGAATGTGGCAACGAGGGGATTTTCACAGTAACTTCATTGCAGTGTTAATGTAAGCCTACTTGTGACACTAATAAAGATTACTTTATTATTATTATTAAATTACGGTTACCATAGAAACCAGTTTCACAATGAGTATAGGGAGCACCTATTAGCTTTCTAACTTGATTACATGGAAACCAGCACAAATTATCCATTGTAGATTTTATTTCAAATATTTTTTTGAAAATAAAAATATTTGAGCATGCAATTAGGACAGATATGACGTGCTTGAACACTGCCAGAGAATAGGAGGAAAATATTAATCTTGGATTATTTGTGAACATATTGTAAAAAGCCAGTTTATACCCCTGAAGGATAAAAATTATTTCTCATTTAATTTATTCTCTATGACACATAAAATTTCACTGATGCAATTATGTTTGGGTTTGAAGCTAAGGTCGAACACTGGACAACTTTTTTGATGTATATGAAACCCGAGGTGTACTGGTATTTTCAGATGTCAACTACTGTCTGTTGTTGCACGGTTACAGCAGCTATTTCTGGCACTCGGCAATGCTATTTCAATAACCTGATTGGAATACTGGTGCTCAGTTCGTTTTTTTCTGCAGCCTTATGTGCAGGGTCAGTTATAGCATCCATTATATTTATTCTGGTGTCCATAATGATAGAATGATCCCCTGTTAGGCCTGCAATAAAATCAGGGGCCTTCTGATCTGATAGGCATAGTTTTGCCTCATTACCATTGGATAAAACTGCGTTTTGTATTTCTATTCTTTTATCCCAGAATTTGGCTCCTTCGCGAACCTTTTCTCAATGTTACATGTGTGATTTTGGCTCCAAATGATGCCCGTGGCATGTAAGCACACTCCTGGTGCAAGTAGCATCAGGCTGCATTTTGATGAGGGCATTAGCACAGAAGCACAGGAGCAGCTACTGGAAGTATGCAGGTCGCAGGCAAATTGTGATGTCAATCCGCCAGCAACACTGATTTGACAGCAGTGCTGGTGTTTTGGAATTTAACGCTGCAGCTAAAGATTTCTCTTCAATGCATAAAGCTGAGAATATCTTCAGCAACACAGAGGACCCTTCCCTTCGCAGCACTGTTTAAAGGGACCATTAACTACTTGCTGTTAGGTGCTGATTGATTTCTACTGTTCATTTGACTATAGAAATGTTTGGTTCCTGGAATTCTGTTCAGTTGCTAAAGTAGGTGGTTTGACATGTGCTTCAGGACATTGTCCTGACCTCCATGATTCACACATCCCCCTCACCCTCCCACCTCCTGGACATGGGTTCACTAGTATGAATTCCTCTTGGATTACAGCATGACTAGAAGAATAAGCAGACATAACACAACATGACAAGCTGCTGGAAGAGGGGAAAGGGCTCTCTGAGCAGTGTGTCAGACATCTGCCTCATTGCAGATATCCTCAAACTGCCACGTGTGGGATCCAGAAATGCAGTTTCCGAGCAGAACAAGGCATTGCCAATGGCTGTGAAGGTGACTGTGGCCACGAATCTCCAATGTACTGGGCTAATTCCAGCAACGTCTCCCAGTTGAGGCTCTCCCTTCCAATAGAGCTGAAGACATTTTATTCCCTTTCACCAGAAATTAGCATCTCATCAATCCTAGTAATCTGTTGGTGGACAGATTGCTAAACTGCTGGGACACCCTGCAAACCCCTTTGCATATAAGAATCTACAGCCATGATGGCAGCAATCTGACCTTGCATTACCAGATGTCTAAATTTCCACAGCAGTACCCAAATGTTGGATGGTATATACCTGTGCTGTAATGGTAGGCTGACGATCATGCACTGCACCTTGGTTAGGTTCACAATTGTGTCAGTATGGCTGACCACGGTTTCCATGCTGGAAAGGATAGGCCCCAATATCTGAACAAAGAACAAAGAAAATTACAGCACAAGAGCAGGACCTTCGGCCCTCCCAGCCTGCACCGATCCAGATCCTTTATCTAAACCTGTCACCTATTTTCCAAGGATCTACTTCCCTCTGTTCCCCGCCCGTTCATATATCTGTCTAGCTGCATCTTAAATGTTGCTATCGTGCCCGCCTCTCACCTCTGCTGGCAAGGCATTCCAGGCACCCACCACCCTCTGCGTAAAAAACCTTCCACGCACATCTCCCTTAAACTCTCCCCCTCTCACCTTGAAATCGTGACCCCTTGTAATTGACACCCCCACTCTTGGAAAAAGCTTGTTGCTATCCACCCTGTCCATACCTCTCATAATTTTGTAGACCTCAATCAGGTCCTCCCTCAACCTCCGTCTTTCCAACGAAAACAATCCTAATCTACTCAACCTTTCTTCATAGCTAGCACCCTCCATACCAGGCAACATCCTGGTGAACCTCCTCTGCACCCTCTCTAAAGCATCCACATCCTTCTGGTAATGTGGCGACCAGAACTGCACGCAGTATTCCGAATGTGGCCTAACCAAAGTCCTATACAACTGTAACGTGACCTGCCGACTCTTGTACTCAATACCCCGTCCGATGAAGACAAGCATGCTGTATGCCTTCTTGACCACTCTTATCGACCTGCGTTGCCACCTTCAGGGTACAATGGACCTGAACTCCCAGATCTCTCTGTACATCAATTTTCCCCAGGACTCTTCCATTGACCGTATAGTCCGCTCTTGAATTAGATCTTCCAAAATGCATCACCTCACATTTGCCTGGATTGAACTCCATCTGCCATTTCTCTGCCCAACTCTCCAATCTATCTATATTTTGCTGTATTCTCTGACAGTCCTTCTCGCTATCTGCAACTCCACTAATCTTGGTATCATCTGCAAACTTGCTAATCAGACCACCTGTACCTTCGTCCAGATCATTTATGTGTATCACAAACAACAATGGTCTGAGCACAGATCCCAGTGGAACACCACTAGTCACCTTTCTCCATTTTGAGACACTCCCTTCCACCATTACTCTCTGTCTCCTGTTGCCCAGTCAGTTCTTTATCCATCTAGCTAGTACACCCTGAACCCCATACGACTTCACTTTTTCCATCAACCTGCCATGGGAAACTTTATCAAACGCCTTACTGAAGTCCATGTATATGACATCTACATCCCTTCCCTCATCAATTAACTTTGTCACTTCCTCAAAGAATTCTATTAGATTTGTAAGACATTACCTTCCCTGCACAAAACCATGCTGCCTATCACTGATAAGTCTATTTTCTTCCAAATGTGAATAGATCCTATCCCTCAGTATCTTCTCCAACAGTTTGCCTACCACTGACGTCAAGCTCACAGGTCTATAATTCCCTGGATTTTCCCTGCTACCCTTCTTAAACAAAGGAACAACATTAGCAATTCTCCAGTCCTCCGGGACCTCACCCGTGCTCAAGGATGCTGCAAAGATATCTGTTAAGGCCCCAGCTATTTTGTCCCTCACTTCCCTCAGTAACCTGAGATAGATCCCATCCGGACCTGGGGACTTGTCCACCTTAATGCCTTTTAGAATACCCAAAACTTCCCCCTTCCTTATGCCGACTTGACCTGGAGTATTTAAACATCCATCCCTAGCCTCAACATCCGTCATGTCCCTCTCCTTGGTGAATACCGATGCAAAGTACTCATTAAGAATCTCACCTATTTCCTCTGACTCCACGCAGATATTCCCTCTTTTGTCTTTGAGTGGGCCAATCCTTTCTCTAGTTACCCTCTTGCTCCTTATATACGAATAAAAGGCTTTGGGATTTTCCTTAACCCTGTTAGCCAAAGATATTTCATGACCCCTTTTAGCCCTCTTTATTGCGCGTTTGAGATTTGGCCTACTTTCCCGATATTCCTCCAAAGCTTCATCAGTTTTAACTCGCCTAGATCTTGTGTATGCTTCCTTTTTCATCTTAGCTAGTCTCACAATTCCACCCGTCATCCATGGTTCCCTAATCTTGCCATTTCTATCCCTCATTTTCACAGGGGCATGTGCCTGGAACGCCTTGCCAGCGGAGGTGGTAGAGGCTGGCACGATAGCAACATTTAAGATGCGATCTTTACTTGGCTGGGATCCTTACAATGATTGTCTTTTTTTTTTTGGTTAGAGGAGGAGGTAGGGAGGGAAACACTGAAGAAGTATTTCGGGTTTAACTGTCACTTGACAACAGCTCCTCCACAAACCACCTTTTGGATGCAGTGATCGAAATGCACGGATGCAAATTTTCCCCGCAACAGCCAATCAGCACCTCCGCTCTACTGCCCTCTGCTGGATGCTTGCCTTGACTTGAACACCTAGAGTGTCTTGCTCAGGTACACTTTCTGGATGCAGTGACCGCAATGCACAGACACCAAATTTTCCCCGCAACAGCCAATCAGAAGCTCCGCTCTACTGCCCTCTGCTGGATCTGTGCAAAGCCTTTGACCAGGTTGATATAAAGAACTCCTTCATTCTCCTTGAGATTGCTGAACAGTTTTCTGGCAGGCCTTCCCACGCACCAAGCATTTCATTGTGTGTAATTAGCAGCCTCTTTCTGTGGTGCACACCAGAGTTTCCTCTGTGGGGAGCAGAGGAGGTGAGTAACCATCTTTGCTCACAGGAAAGAGCCCAGGGCGCTGGGCTTGCCACCCCAGTGGGAGGTGGGGGACTCTCGTGTGGGGGGGAAGCACTGGTTGGGGGGGGCAACCGCTTGTGGCACCACCATCCCAACCCAAGATAGTGTTTACTCATTCAGGGGGCAACCCTTGTCCCTGCCCGCCAGCCCCAACGACCGCCCATATCCCCACCAACCGCCCATACCCCCACCAACTGCCGAGGCCTCTGGCTGCGCGGCTGATGACTATTGCTAATAGGGAATTGGCAATTGTAGTTAATTGAGCACTTCACACATGCCAAGTGGATTCCTGTGGGTGGGTGGGCCCTGTAGCATGTGGGAGTCATTGCCTAGCATCCCGATCACACTTTGATGCCTGGACACTGTGTTTGAGCACGGCTGGAGGCAACACCACACACGCAACATCCAAACACCCATGGGATTGGACACAGCTCCGGGGACATGTCCATGGCCGGAGGGTGGGTGAGTGCCAAGGGGAGGGGTGGTGCCTGGAGAGATGGGCAAAGGTTCTGGGGGCCAGCCCGCATTGCGGAAGAAAGTGACAGAGGCATCATAATGACTGTGCAAAAAGGAGTTTAATGTGCAGTACAATACCCCACTCCTGGTGGTGTCAGCCACCCACATCACCCAACCCCCTACCTACCCCCTCTCACGCTGACCTCAGTGATCCTCAACATGCCTGGCCCTCCTAGCTCTACCACTACTTCTAGGTGTTTCCCTAGGATGCTTATCTGAGGTGGGTGCAGCCAGCTGCCTACCCTCGCTGCCCCTGGCGGGCGTCCTCTGGGGGCTCTGGAGCCGGCACAGCCATGCCGCCCTGTCCTGTGTGCTGGCTGTGAGCAGTGGCCTCATTAAGGGCTGGAAGTTGGGGGAGTTGGCGCTCACCGTTGCCACTCCATGAGACTGGTCCGGATTGGCACCCAGCGCTCCCTTCTCCCGCTCGGTGCCTATGAGGCCCTGGGGTACACCTTGGGACGGAAGGACAGCTGCTTCGAGTCCTGGTTGCCCCGGCATCACCTCACTCTTCCAGCCCTGGTGGTTCCCCACCATGGCATTGACGCCTCGGCGATGCTCATCCGTGATTGGGCCATGCCCTGCAACACCTCGGCAATGCCCACCTACGACTGGGACAAGCTCCGCAGCACCTCGGCCATGTCTATCTGAGCGCGAGACATGTCCCACAGAGCCTCAACAAGGTTAGCCTGGTACTGGGTGACATCCACTAACGAGACAGACATTCTGCCGATACCCTCGGCCATGGCCGTCACCGACTGCGTGAAGCCTTGGACACCTTCACTCATGGTGCCGATGTCGTGCACCAGGCTCTCTACTGCGGTTGCCACCCTAGCAGCGTTGGCCTTGGTCCACTCATTGCTGGCGCCATCTCCTGCGCCCATAGCCTCTGGGATTCCTCCAAGCTGCAATGAATCTGCTGGAACGACGCTGACATCACTGTCTGAATGTCCCGGCTGCTCCCTATTGTCTCCATCAGCTCTGAGTAACCCACTTCCAGAGGCTCTGCATGAGCTGGGACCAAGCTGGGTCCTGGAATCCAGCAGCCCTCCGACTGCTGTCTCACCTTGGGGGTTCCTGTCTCCACCAGATGTGCATCATCTGCGGTGTGGTGCTCACCAGATTGTGCTCCAGACGCCTGACCTCTAGTATTTCCCATGTGTTTGCGCTGTTGGAGGGTGGAGATGACAACTGTGTCGAGATTATAACGGTTGCATGCTCGGAGCTCCACTCCAAGGTGTTCCTTGGAGTTGGGAGAGGAGGCCGCCCGGGATTTCAGCTGGAGGACCTGCAGGAGAATGGACATGTGATCAGTTGGAGGGATGGGTCAGTCAGTAAGGCAATCAGTACTCACGTTTTGACAGGTCCTCCGGGTGGAGCCCAGTGGTTCCTTACCTCTGCGGAGTCCGCCAGCCTCCGCGTCGGTGACCACCCTGTCCTCGGCCACACCAGTCACCTCTAAGGCCCGTTCCTTGAAAGAGCTCAGGATTCTGATGTCCGGCACCCCCCCACCAGTCTGGGCCCTTCTCCTGCCAATTCAGCTCCCCAGTGCTAAAAACGTTGTAAGTGTGGCCTAAACCAATGTGAAACTTCACCAGTGTCCAAAAAACTGACTAAGTGCCATCGAAGGAACTCAGCAGAGCCGGCGGGAAACTCTCTGAAAAACCGACCACTAATTAACTTAGAAATGTTTTGGGAGAATCACGCCCTTGGAATTACAGCTGAACTCCGAGATTGGGCTGCCATTTTGAAAGGGAGCCCTGATCTCTGAGTGAGCTTGTGGGTCCCCCCCCCCCCCCCAAACCTATGGGCAATGTCATCCCCACACACATGGGCAGCCCCACCCCAAGTGAGGACACCCTGCTATGGGGTTCCTGGGGGCACCCTCTTCAGACCCCCCCCCCCCCCACTCCAAGCCCTTTCCAGCACCCTCTCCCTTCCAGGACCGCCAGCTTCCCGGAGGCCCCTAGTTACTTGCCCTGCACACCCCAGCCTTCAAACGTCACCCTCCACCTTCCTTTCATGAGCATGGCCAGTTTGGCCCCTGACCCTTGGGCAGTGCCACCCTGGCACCTGTACACCCTTGCATTGCCACCCTGGCACCCAGGCAGTGCTCCTGCCAGCTTGGCAGTGCCAGGGCCAATATGCTTGATGGACAGTGCCAAGGTGCCCACATTTCAGGGCGCCACCCTGCACTGACCCCGACCACCCAAGGATTTCCCGTTGGCCCGGGAGACCCCCTGGGTGCCGTTCTGCCTGGTCTACATTTGTGTGGACCAGTAGTGAGCGACGCCCAGCTGCGGCCTCACTGGGGAGGTCGATGGATCCTGCGAGGCCGGTGGATGCTGAGTAAGTTCGCCGAAGTCAGTTTAAAACCGGCTTCGGCATGCGCCATTTGGTCCCGGCCCTTTTAGGCGGTATTCTGACTCCGACGCCCCGCGAGGCGTGAAAACATCCGGGAAGGCCGCAAGAGGGCTCTCCCGAGATTCACCAGCCGCACTGTGCTCAAGTGAGAGCGCAACGCGGCTGGTGGATCGTGCCCTTGGCATTTGAAGTTATATTCAAGTTACCGTGACCACTTGTGTGAGGTCATTGAACTTTTTGTAGCACATATGAACATACAAATTAGAAGCAGGAGTAGGCCACTCGTCCCCTTGAGCCTGCTCCGCCATTCAATAAGATCATGGCTGATCTGATTGTACCTCAATCCCACATTCCTGCCTACCCTTGATAACCTTTTACCCCGTTGTTAGTCAAGATTCTATCTAGCTGTAACTTAAAAACATTCAAAGACTCCTCTTCCTCAAAAGGCAATGGAAACAAGATCCAAAGATTCACGATCTTTTGAAAGAAAAAAATTCTCCTCATCTTGTCTTAAATGAGCAACCCCTTATTTTTAAACAATGACCCCCCGCCAGTTCTAGATTCTCCCTTAAAAGGAAACATCCTCTCCACATCCACCCCATCAATACCCTTCAGGATCATGAAGGTTTCAATTTGGTTGCTTCTTGTTCTTCTAAACGCCAGAGAATACACGCCTAACCTGTCTAACCGTTCCTCATAAGACATCCTGATCATTTCAGGCACAGCATCCGTGTCTCAGGGGTTGATTTTAATATTAATCACCAAGGCTGTCTTGTTCCATTGCCTTAGCAAAATCTGTGTGAAGGGTTTTCTGGCCCCTGTAGATGGATCATATCTGTAACAAGGCACCCAATGTATCATCAGAGAACCTTAGATTACATCCTCTCTGCTATTGTACTACAATCGACTCAAAATCTCTTCTGCAAACAGTTCCAGCCCCTCCTCTGACATGAATGTACCTCCCCCTAATGCAGGCTGACTTTAAGTGGGACTCACTTGTAGAAACCTGGGTATCTTATTGAGGTAAGCAGTACTCAGCAGCACATTTAGCACTGGTTGAGTAAATGGACAGGTAGTACAAAGTTGGCACACTGCCTGTATCAGCAGCAACATGTTTCATGATCTCTATGCCCATTTTTAGTTGTTGAATTTTCCTCCCATTGTATTTTCATTGAATCATAGAATGGTTACAGCATAGAAGAAGGCCATTCGACCCATCTTATCCATGCCAGCCTGAGGACACCCAGGCACCCCTTCTAATCTCACCTTCCTGCACCTGTTTCATAGTCCATTAGTTTAGACCACTCATGGTGCAAGTCCAGGTACTTGAGTTTAGGGTCTCTGCCTCCACCACCAACTTGGGCAGCGAATTCCAGACTCTCACTACCTTCTGTGTAGAAAAGTTCTCCCTCATGTCCGAATCTATATCCCCCCCTGGTTCTAGAATTCTCCACCAAGGGAAACAATTTTATCCAGTCCACTCGATCTCTTCCTCTCATAATTTTGTACACCTCAGTCACCCCTTATTCTTCTTTGTTCCAAAGAAATTAACCCCAACCTATCTAATCTCTCCTCGTAGCTTAAACAGGTTAAGTCGCAAAATGATTCAAAAGTTATTTTTTTTAAAGCCATTTTTAGAATATAGGCAGATTAGCGGTTATGTATGTGCATAACTGGTCTTCTGGTGACAGCACGTACAGGGAGGTTGCACAGGAGGTAGCTCCCGACAGAGATCTTGATTTTCGGCCTATATTGCCAGATTTCAGGGGTTATTTTTTTCAAAAAATCCCATCTACAAGATAACATAAGGTGCCAAAGAGATGCCAAGAAAGGCCAGGGGGACGAAACCCATGGATAGAAGTCCATCAACAGACTCGGAGACTTCACAAAGCTCCTTGGGGCAGAAAATGGCAGAGGCTGCTTCAGTGACTCCGGCCACTCCAATCATGGCCGATATGCTGGCTGGTGTAATGGCGATGGACATTGATAACCAATTCGAGAAGCAGGGAACGTTATGTCTGGGCAACTTGGAAAATAGTTAGAGGAGGCCGAGGGCATGATTATCCGGAAATATTTCTAAGTGTGGTAGCGAGCTTCCAGGCACTCGGCCTGCCGAGGCCAGCAACGTTATTCAACATTAATTGGTCCACTTAACCAGGCCCCACAGGCTTCTTGCCGCAAATGAAGACTCGCCGGCTGATTCGCCGACATCGCGCTCGCCAGCCTCCCACTAACGAGGTCGAGCAGCCCTTAAGCAGCACTTGCTCAGCCATCCCCAGCCAGCTTGCCACAATGACGCCCAGGAGACCGGCCCCAAGATTCGGGAATGCGGACCTGAATCCTGACCACTAACATCTCTCAACGAGGTGCGTGTATCTGCACTGGTGGAGGGTGGGGATGATAGCTGGGACGTGACTATTACGGAGGCATCCTCGGAGGTGGTCATATGGGAGGCCGGAGAGCGGGTCACTCGGGATGGGCCGGCACCGTCGGTGGGAGGACCTGTGGGAGAATGGACATGTGGTCAGTGAGAGGGATGGGTCAGTCAGTGAGGCAATAACAACTCAGGTTTGACAGGTCCTCCGGGTGGTCATCCCCACCCTCCACCAGTGCAGATACACGCACCTCGTTGGGAGATGTTAGTGGTCAGGCTTCTGGGGCACAAGCTGGTGAGCACAACCCAGCTGCTGATGTACATCAGGTGGAGACAGGAGCCCCCAGGCAAGACAGCAGTCTGCTGGATCCCTGGACCCAGCTGGGTCCCAGCCTGATGCTGAGCCTGGGGAAGAGGTCATCCCAGAGCCGATAGAGATGTTCGGATGCGGCCAAGACATTCAGAGGGAGATGTCAGCATCACTCCAGCAGATCCATAGCCGCTTGGAGGAGTTCCAGAGGCTACGGGCACTGGAGATGTCACCAGCAATGTGTGGCACTAAGGCCAACATTGCTAGGGTGGCGGACTCAGTAGAGAGCCTGGTGCATGACGCCAGCACCATTAGTGAAGGTGACCAAGGCGTCGCGCAGTCGGTGACGGCCATGGCTGAGGGTCTCGGCAAAATGTCCGCCTTGCTAGTGGATGTCATCCATTCCAGGCTGACCTTGATGAGGTTCTGCGGAACATGTCCCACTCTCAGATGGACATGGCCGAGGCGCTGCGGAGCTTGTCCCAGTCGCAGGTGGGCATTGCCAAGGCGCTGCAGAGCATCGCACAGTCACTGAAGAGCATCGCCGATGGTGTCAACACCATGGTGCGGACCATGGGGAACCACCAGGGTTGGCAGAGCAACATGATGCAAGGAGCAGCCGGGGCCCGAACCATCTGCCCCTCCATCCCAATGTTATGTGGGGTGTTGATGTATGCATTATGGTATTATGGTTGTATGGTGCGGAGAAAGAGAGGCGAGACTTCAATAAAGAGCGTGGAGAGAGAGAGGGCGAGACTTCAATAAAGAGTGCGGAGAGAGAGAGGGCGAGACGTCAATAAAGAGAGACAGGGTTAGGGTTAGGGACACCGCTATTGGGTAAGACGGCTGTTTGTCTGTTTCAAAAATTTTTTAAACCCGGTAAAGTGACGTCACACGAAACTGTGACCTGATTGGCTGAAAGGCAGACTGGGCTAAATTTGAATATCTGGAGTTACAGATTTAAATACTAGTTTTGGTTTGACTTGGATTACTATTTTTAAGTTGATTTTAATTACTATTTTAAAAATAAATTTGACTTAAGTAACAATTTTGGGTTGATTTAAATTACTATTTTTAAGTTGATTTAAATAACTATTTTAATTTCAATTAAATAACTATTTTTAATTTGTTGTCAGATCAAGAGGGATAAATACTCAGTTTATCTAATTAAATAGTGTACGGGGATTGGAATTAATCTCACACAAAAACATTTTTCTAAAGTTTAAGTTCAAAAGTTTAATTGAAAGGAATAAATCATGGCAGGACAGCTCCAAGGCGTGGTCTGTTCCTCTTGCTCCATGTGGAAGGCTGGGGACAGTTCTAGTCCCCAGGGTCAGCATGTGTGCAGGCAGTGTCTCAAGTTACAGCTTCTGGAAGCTCGAGTTTCAGAGCTGGAGCGGCGGCTGTAGACACTGGAGCACCCGCGAGTCAGAGAGTATCGTGGATAGCGCATATAGAGAGGTGGTCACACCACAGGCTCAGACTCGGCAGGCAGGAAGGAAATGGGTGACCACCAGACAGACCAGACCACCAGACAGAGCAAGAGAGCGAGGCAGATAGTGCAGGAATCTCCTGTGGTCATTCCGCGGCAAAACAGATATACCATTTTGGATACTATTGAGGGAAATGGCCTCTCAGGGGAAAACAGCACCAGCCAAACTTGTGGCACCACGGTTAGTTCTGCTGCTGAGGGCAGGAGTAATAAGTGTGACAGTGCAATAGTTATAGGGGATTCAATTGTAAGGGGAATAGACAGGCGTTTCTGTGGCCGCAAACGAGACTCCAGGATGGTATGTTGCCTCCCTGGTGCCAAGGTCAAGGATGTGTCAGAGCGGGTACAGGACATTCTGGAGGGGGAGGGTGAACAGCCAGTGGTCGTGGTACACATCAGTACAAACGACATAGGTAAAAAAAGGGATGATGTCCTAAAAGCAGAATACAGGGTGATAGGAAGGAAGTTAAGAAATCGGACCTCAAAGGTAGTGATCTCAGGATTACTACCGGTGCAACGTGCTAGTCAGAGTAGAAATGAGAGGATATATAGGATGAATACGTGGCTGAAGAGATGGTGTCAGGGGAAGGGTTTCAGATTTCTGGGGCATTGGGACCGGTGCAAGGGGAGGTGGGACCAGTAGAAACTGGACGGGTTACACCAGGGCAGGACTGGAACTGATGTCCTAGGGGGGTTATTTGCTAGAGCGGTTGGGGAGGGTTTAAACTAATATGCCTGGGGGATGGGAACCTACGCAAGGAGTTAGAGAAAGAAGGAGCAAGGACAAAAACAAAAGGTAGAAAAGTGTAAAAGAAAAGTGATAGGTGGAGAAACCAAGGACAAAATTCAAACAGGGCAGTAGAGAAAAATATTGGGAGCAAGACAAGCATTGTGAAAAAGACAAACTTAAAAGGCTCTGTGCCTTAATGCACGAACATTTGCAATAATGTGGATGAACTCATCACGCAGATAGATATCAATGGGTATGATATAATTGGGATTACGGAGACATGGCTGCAGGGTGAACAGTGCTGGGAACTGAATGTCCCAGGGTTCTCAGTATTTAGGAAGGACAGGCATAAAAGAAAAGGTGGTGGCGTGGCACTGCTGGTTAAAGAGGAAATTAACACAATAGTGAGAAAGGATATTAGCTCTGACAATGTGGAATCTGTATGGGTAGAGTTGAGAAATACCAAGGGACAAAAAACATTAGTGGCTGTCATATATAGACCCCAAACTGCACTGGTGAGGTTGGGAATGGCATTAAACAAGAAATTAGAGATACATGTAATAAGGGAATATCGGCGACCATGGGTAATTTTAATCTTTACATAGATTGGGCAAATCAAATTAGCCACAATGCCATAGAGGAGGAATTCCTGCAGTGTATACGGGATGGTTTTCTTGACCAATATGTGGAAGTGCCAACTAGAGAGCAGGCCATCTTAGACTGGGTATTGTGTAATGAGAAGGGAATCATTGCCAATCTGGCTGTGCAAGGCCCCTTGGGGATGAGGGACCATAATATGATAGAATTTTTTATCAAGATGGAGAGTGAAGTAGTTGATTCGGAGACTAGGGTGCTGAATCTTAATAAAGGGAACGATGAGGATATGAGGCGTGAGTTGGCCTTAATAGATTGGGGAGAGTTACTGAAAGGGATGACAGTGGATAGACAATGGCAAACATTCAGGGAACGCATGGAGGAACTATAGCAACTGTTCATTCCTGTCTGACACAAAAGCAAAGGGGGTAAGAGGGCCAATCCATGGCTTACAAAGGAAATTAGAAATAGTATCCGATACAAGGAAGAAGCATACAGATTGGCCAAGAAAAATAATAGGTCTGAGGATTGGGAGCAGTTTAGAATTCAGCAAAGAAGGCCGAAGGGATTGATTAAGAAGTGGAAAGTACAGTACGAAAGAAGCTTGCAGGAAACATAAAGACTGACACTAAGAGTTTCTACAGATATGTGAAGAGAAAGAGATTGGTAAAGAAAAATGTAGGCCCCCTACAGACAGAAACAGGGACAAAGAAATGGCTGAGTAATTGAATACATACTTTGGTTCTGTATTCACAAATGAGGATACAACTCAGATCCCAGAAATGTTGGAAAATGAAAGGTTTAGTGCGAGGGAAGAACTGAGGGCGATCAACATTAGTAGAGAAATGGTGCTGGGAAAACTGATGGGATTGAATGTGGATAAATCCCCAGGGTCTGAGAATCTGAATCCCAGAGTGCTTAAGGAGGTGGCTCCGGAAATAGTGGATGCATTGGTGGTCATCTTCCGGGATTCTATAGACTCTGGAACTGTCCCTGCAGATTGGAGGGTAGCTCACGTCACTCCGATATTCAAAAAGGGAGGTAGAGAGAAAGCACGGAATTATATTTTTTAAAATATGTTTTTATTAAGAATTTTTCAACAATATTTTCCACCTTACAAACCCCCCCCCCCCCCCCCGTAACAAAGAAAAGAAAGAGAACTCGCGTGGCAAGACATGAACATAGCAAGTCAATAAGATACAGAACTTTATACATTGGATTCATCCCGTACATGTCAGTTTCCGGATCATTCATGTGTTTTCTTGCTCAAATGCCCCCCAAAGAAATGCTCCCCCCCCCCTCCACGAACGACGTGTCACGTCCCCCCACCCCCCGCCCTGGGTTGCTGCTGCTGCTGTCTGACCTTCATCTAAAAGCACGGAATTATAGACCAGTAGCGTAACATCGGTAGTGGAGAAAATGTTTGAATCCATTATCAAGGACTTTATAGCGGAACATTTAGAAAGCAGTGGCAGGATCAGTCAGAGTCAGCATGGATTTATGAAGGGAAAATCATGCTTGATAAATCTGTTGGAATTCAGAGGTAACCAGTACAGTTGACAAGGGGGAGCCAGTCGATGTGGTATATTTGGACTTTCAGAAGATGTTTGACAAAGTCCCGCGTAAGAGATTATTGTGCAAAATTACAGTGCGTGAGATTGGGGGAAATGTATTGAGGTGCATAGAAAGCTGGTTGGCAGAGAGGAAACAAAGAGTAGGGATTCATGAGACCTTTTCAAATTGGCAGGCAGTAACCAGTGGGGTACCACAGGGATCGGTGCTGGGACCCCAGCTATTCACAATATATATTAATGATTTGGATGAGGGAACAAAATGTACCATCTCAAAGTTAGCAGATGATACCAAATTAGGTGGGAGGGTGAATTGTGACAAGGATGCAGGGATCCTACAGCAAGATCTGGACAGGTTGGGTGAGTTGGCAAACCAATGGCAGATGCAGTATAATTTGGATAAGTGTGAGGTTATTCATTTTGGAAGCAAAAACAGGAAGGCAGATTACTACCTGAATGGTTGTAAATTGGGAGAGGGGAGTGTGCAGCGGGACCTGGGTGTCCTTGTGCACCATTCGCTGAAGGTAAGCATGCAGGTGCAGCAGTCGGTAAAGAAGGCGAATGGTATGTTGGCCTTCGTTGCAAGAGGTTTAGAGTAGAAGCGGGGATGTGTTGCTGCAATTGTACAGTGCCTTGCTGAGGCCACACTTTTGGAGTATTGTGTGCAGTTTTGGTCTCCTTTTCTGAGGAAGGATGTTCTTGCTCTGGAGGGAGTGCAGTGAACGTTTACCAGACTGATTCCAGGGATGGCGGCACTGTCATATGAGGAGAGATTGACTCGGTTAGGATTGTTCTCGCTGGTGTTTAGAGAATGAGGGGGGATCTCTTAGAGACTTATAAAATTTTAACAGGACTAGACAGGGGAGATGCAGGGAAGATGTTACCAATGATGGGTGTGTCCAGAACCAGGGTTCTCAGCCTGAGGATTCAGGGTAAACCATTTCGGACAGCGATAAGAAGACATTTCTTCACCCAAAGAGTGGTGAGCCTATGGAATTCATTACCACAGGACATAGTTGATGCTAAAACTTTGAATATATTCAAGAGGCGGCTGGATATAGCACTTGGGGAGAATGGGTTCAAAGGCTCTGGGGAGAAAGCAGGATTAGGCTATTGAGTTCGATGATCAGCCATGATCGTAATGAATGGCGGAGCAGGCTCGAAGGGCCAAAAGGCCTCCTCCTGCTCCTATCTTCTATGTATCTATGGTTGTTAGGGGAAATATATAGCTCGTGGTAGGAATAAGACTTTTGAAGGGGTTTTGTTTTACTTTGTGTCCTTGGACGGATAGTAGTTTTTTCTTCTGGTTTTACCCTGGGTGGGGGCTGTCCTGCTGGCAGTAAAGTAAGCTAGCTAAGGGGAGCATGGTGGGGGGAGTAGCTGCAGCTTATTATACCAGTATAGTTTGGGATAATGAGCTTAGTGTTTTGTTTTGTTGGGGGTAGGTGGGAGGGAGTACTTTTTGCTTTCATGGTATTGGATTGAAAATTTGGGAAGGGCATTGCTTGGGGATGAGGGGTGGGTTAGTTTGCTGACAGTGACGAATTTGGGTTGACCGCCTCAAGGGTGGGACAGGATCCACCGGCTGAGGAATGGGCCTGGCCACAGGCGACAGAGGAATAGGCATGGTGGCAGGAAGCTCCACAAAGTCGACATCAGGAACAACAGGAGGGCGTGGCACCGGTGTATGATCACGTAGCGAGCGTGGAAGCAGGCGAAGAGCCCGGCGATTACGCCGGCGAATGGAGCCATCAGGCATGCGAACCAGGAATGAGCGGGGAGCCACGCGTCGGAGAACTTCGGCCGTTGCCGACCAGCCACCCTCTGGTAGGTGGATGCGGACGTTGTCTCCAGGCGCCAAGGCAGGAAGATCAGTTGCCCGAGTGTCATGTGCCACCTTCTGCTGAGCACGCTGCTGTCGCATCCTTTACAGTACTAGAGCATGGTCGGGTGTAGGAACAAGAATGGATGGCACAGTGGTCCTGAGGGCGCGACCCATCAACAGCTGGGCTGGTGAGAGGCCAGTGGATAGTGTGGCCGAGCGATAGGCCAGCAGGGCTAAGCAGAAATCCAATCCGGCATCAGCAGCCTTGCAGAGGAGCCGCTTCACGATATGGACGCCCTTTTCCGCCTTGCCATTTGACTGGGGATGCAGAGGGCTGGATGTCATGTGTGTGAAGCCATACAAAGCAGCAAAAGAAGACCATTCTTGGCTTGCAAAGCAGGGCCCATTGTCCGACATGACGGTAAGCGGAATGCCATGGCGAGCGAAGGTTTCCTTACATGCTCTGATTACAGCTGATGATGTCAAGTCGTGCAGGCGTATGACCTCTGGATAATTCGAAAAGTAATCTATAATGATGACGTAGTCCCTGCCGAGCGCATGAAAAAGGTCCACACCCACCTTTGCCCAGGGGGAAGTCACCAACTCATGGGGCTGAAGCGTCTCAGGGGGTTGCGCCGGCTGAAACCTTTGGCAGATGGGGCGGTTGAGCACCATGTTGGCGATGTCGTCGCTGATGCCCGGCCAGTATACAGCTTCTCGGGCCCTCCGCCTGCACTTCTCAACCCCGAGATGGCCTTCGTGTAATTGTTCGAGGACCAGCCTGTGCATGCTGTGTGGAATCACAATCCGGTCCAACTTTAGGAGGACATCGTCAATGACGGTCAAGTCGTCCCGGACATTGTAGAATTGTGGGCACTGTCCTTTGAGCCATCCTCCCGTCATGTGGCGCATTACACGTTGTAGAAGGGGGTCAGCCGCAGTCTCCCGGCGAATACAGGCCAGACTTGAATCATCAGCTGGCAGATTGGCTGATGTGAAGCCACATGTGCTTCGACCTGCCATACGAACCCCTCCGAATTGGGCGGTGTGCTCACTGCTCTGGACAGGGCATACGTGATGATGAGGTCCTTTCCCGGGGTGTAGACCAGTTGGAAGTTGTACCTCCGGAGCTTGAGCAGAATGCGCTGGAGGTGAGGGGTCATCTCATTCAGGTCCTTTTGTATGATGCTGACCAGGGGGGGATGGTCGGTTTCCACGGTGAACTGAGGGAGACCATACACATAGTCGTGGAACTTATCTATGCCGGTTAACACACCCAGGCACTCCTTCTCGATCTGCGCATAGCGCTGTTCTGTGGGGGTCATGGCCCGCGAGGCATAGGCAACCGGGGCCCATGATGCAGTGTCATCCCGTTGCAGGAATACCGCCCCAATGCCGGACTGGCTGGCATCAGTCGAGATCTTTGTATCTCGAGAGGTGTCGAGGAACGCCAATACCGGGGCTGTGGTGAGCTTAATCTTGAGCTCCTCCCATTCCTTCTGGTGTCCGGGCAGCCACTGGAACTCTGTGGTCTTCTTCACTAGGTGGCGAAGAGCCGTTGTGTGGGAGGCTAGGTTGGGAATGAACTTCCCCAGGAAGTTGACCATCCCGAGAAAGCGTAGCACTGCCTTCTTGTCTGCCGGCTGCAGCATGGCTGTAATGGCGCTCACTTTGTCTGCATCCGGACGCACTCCTGACCGGGATATGTGGTCCCCCAGAAACTTTAGCTCAGTTTGGACAAAAGAACACTTGGCTCGGTTGAGGCGCAGGCCGTGTTCTCGTATCCGAGCAAAGACACGCTGGAGACGACTGATGTGCTCCTGTGGTGTGGTGGACCAGATGATGACTTTGTCAACATAGACGCGCACCCCTTCGATGCCCTCCATCATCTGTTCCATGATTCTATGAAATACCTTGGATGCCGAGATGATGCCAAACGGCATTCTGTTGTAGCAGTACCTGCCAAAGGGAGTGTTGAAGGTGCACAGCTTCCTGCTGGACTGATCCAGTTGAATCTGCCAAAAACCCTTTGATGTGCAGATCCACAGTTGTCGCACGTCGTGACGGCATGCCGTTCATTGCGCCATCGTGCATGCGCAGTTCGGTCCTGCGTAGAGCGCGCCTGCACATCGCGTCCCTCTGCGTCGACGTCTCTTTTGCCGCGTACAAGCGCGGGTGGCCGCGGAAAGCGCACGAGATGGCCGCCCTCGTCCGGGCCGCGGGCCGGGAGGAACTCAATCGACTGGATCCGCTCTGCCTCGTAGGACCCCTGCCGTGCCGATTCGGCCGCCTGGAATTGGGAGTACCGGCTGGTCGCGTTTTCATGGAGGACGCAGGCTTCGATGGCGGTGGCTAAGGTGAGGCTCTTAATTTTGAGGAGCTGCTAGCGTAGGGTGCCCGAGGTGACCCCAAAAACTATCTGGTCCCGAATCATGGAATCGGAGGTGGCCTCATAACTGCAGGACTGCGCGAGGATACGGAGGTGTGTCAGGAAAGATTGAAAAGGCTCATCCTTACCCTGCAGGCACTGCTGGAAGAGGTACCTCTCGAAGCTCTCGTTCACCTCGACGCTGAAGTGCTGCTCGAGTTTAAGAAGGACCGTCTTGTACTTCGTCTTGTCCTCACCGTCCACGAACACCAGGGAGTTGTAGATGTGGATGGCGTGTTGCCCTGCCGTGGAGAGGAGGAGGGCGATTTTTATGGTGTCCGAAGCATTCTCCCTTTCTCTGGCTTCTAGGAAGAACTGGAAGCGCTGTTTAAACAGCTTCCAGTTGACGCCGAGGTTTCCAGCGATTTGGAGCGGCTGCGGCGGGCTGATGGTGTCCATGGCGCAGGATGGCGGATTCCTGAAGATGTGTAGATAGGTCTCACAGTTGCTGGGTTCCAATCCTGGTACTGTGTCATGTTGGGTGTTCCGCTATACAGACAAACCAACACGGTTGAAGATGGTACAACTCTGTTTTATTACTATCAATAACAACATCTGTAAACTTATGACAGTGGTTCGTTCTTTACCCTTTAACCTGTGGACCCAGCCCTAACACTATCTTAGAGAGGCACTCAGCACATGGTGTATGTCTGAGTGGCACGCTGTGAGCTCTGTGTCTGAGCTGTCTCCTGCTGGAATGAGCGGGAACTGTGGTGTTCCCCGTTTTATAGTGCGTGTGCTCTTGCTTGTGATTGGCTGTGATGTTGCGTGTGTGTTGATTGGTCCGTTGATCTGTCCATCAATGTGTATGTGTGTTTGCACCATGATGTTTATCTGAATATCATGACAGTTTTGTACATCCAAGAGATAAGGAATTTTCTTTTTTTTCCTATGTCCATCTAGGATTTACTTTTTTCTTGTGGGTAGGTCCCTTCTCCCCTGGGTGAGGAAGGCGGAGTACTCGACTATTGTAATCTCAGACCATGCTCCACAATTTGGTTCTGGAGTCGGGCCCCTCGCGGAGCCCACCGTGGAGGTTGGATGCAGCGCTATTAGCAGATAAAGGATTTTGTAGGCGTGTGTCATCTCCCATTGAAGAATATGTCAGGTTCAAGGAGAAATAATCTGTTTTGCCTCCATGTTATGAGAAGCCCTTAAGGTATTTATTAGAGGGGAGATAATCTCCTATAAGGCGCATATATCGAAAAGCCTGTGAGTATGGAGCGATAGAGGCTGGTCATTTCTACCCTTGAGGTGGGTCATCAGTACTCACTTGACCCTATCCCGAAGTTGCTGGCAAGCAGGAAGAAGCTGCAGATGCAATTTGAACTCCTGTCAACAGGTAAGGAGGTAGGCCAGCTGCGGCGCTTGAAGGGGGTATTCTATGAATATCGACACCTGTGCAGGCGTATGTAGCAGGCAAGGAACCCCGGGACATCAGCTGAGGCGGCTTCCTGGGAGATCGTACGGATTAGGGATTCGAGTGGCAGTTTGTCTTCCGCACCAGACAAAGTCAACGCAGCTTTTGCGCGATTTTACAAAACTCTTTACAGATCGGTGGCCCCAGAAGTTTCTCGCCAACATTAAGGGCATTTAAAAGTTTATTGGATAAACATATGGATGATAATGGTATAGTGTAGGTTAGATGGCTTTTGTTTCGGTGCAACATCGTGGGCCGAAGGGCCTGTACTGCGCTGTATTGTTCTATGTTCTATGTTCTATGTAAGAGAGTTCGGACATGGCCAGATTTTTAGATGGGTTGTCCTTCCCCTTGGTGGAGAGAGAGGAGGGAGGAATTGGGGGACCAGTTAAGTCCTGAGGAGATATTAAAAGGTACTGGATCAGTGCAAACGGGTAAAGCCCCAGGCCCTGATGGGTTCCCCATCGAGTTCTATAAGTTTGCGGGTCAGTTGACTCCATTAATATTGGACATGTGCAATGACACTTTGTCCCGGGGTTCCTTGCCTGCTACATACGCCTGCACAGGTGTCGATTTCTTTTATCCTGAACAAGGACAAGGGTCCCATGGAATGTGGGCCATATCAACCCACATCGCTTTTAAACACAGATGCCAAACTGCTAGCCAAGATGTTGGCGATGCAAGTAGAATCCTGCCCCCCAGAGGTGATTACGGAAGACTAGGCAGGCTTTGTCAAGGGTCGGCAATTGTCGGTCAATATACGACGGATGTTGAATATTGTTTTTTCCCCCCTCACCTGAGCCCGAGGCAGAGGTGATTGTACCCATGGATGCCAAAAAAGCATTTGATATGGTGGAGTAGTGATATCTTTTCTGGGGAGGTTAGGTTTGGGGCAAAAGTTAATTTTGTAGGTTTGACTATTGTATAAAGCCCCCACGGCTAGAATCCACACTAATGCCGTGATCTTGGGGTATTTTTTGTTAAACAGGGGTGCAAGACAGAGGTGTCCACTATCTCTGCTTTTATTTGCCTTAGCAATTGAGCCATTGGCCATTGCATTGAGATCTTCCGATAATTGGAACGGGATAAGGCGACAAGGCAGGGAGGGAACACAGGGTGTCTTTTTATGCAGACCTGCTCTTTTGTATTACAGACCAAGTCTCCACTATGTATGAGATAATGAAGCTACTGAGGAGTTTTAGCTCCTTTTCAGGGTTTGAGTTGAATCTGGATGAGAGCGAATACTTTCCGGTCAATCCCCCGGGGAATCTGAGGGTGTTACCTTCTCGTCTTGCCATATCTAGCTTTCGTTATCTGGGTATCCAGCCCATGATTGGGCCTCACTTCATGAATTGAACTATGTTAGTCTGATGAGTGAAGATAGATTAGACTTACAAAAGTGGGAAACCCTGTCCCTGGCAGGCAGGATCTAGATGATTAAAATGAATGTTCTCCCAATATTTGTATTTCTTTTTCAATGTCTCCCCACTTTTCTCCCTAAGTCTATCTTTGTTAGGGTTAACAAGTTGGTGTCCTCCTTTATTTGGGCGGGCAAGACCCTGAGGATCTGGAGGACTTTTCTTGAGAGTCTTGGACACTTGGGGGGTTTAGCTTTACCCAATTTTTTATTTTATTATTAGGCGGCTAACATTGAGAAAGTGCTGGAGTGGGTTAGCGATCCAAGTTCCATATGGGAACAGCTGGAGGCGAGTTTTTGTAGGGGCTCTAGTTTGGGTGCCTTGGTAACTGCCTCGCTTTCGTTCTCCCCTGTGAGATTTTCTTTGAACCGGTGTTGGTATCCATCCTGAGGAAATGGAAGCAATTTAGACAACATTTTATTGATTTTTCCAACTAAGGGGCAACTTAGCATGGCTAATCCGCCTACCCTGCACATCTTTGGTTGTGGGATTGAGACCCAGGTAGACACGGGGAGAATGTGAAACTCCACGCGGACAGTGACCAGGGCAGGGAGCGACCCCGGATCCTCAACGCAGTGAAGCAGCAGTGCTAACCACAGCACCACCGAGCCACCCGAAACATAGTTCCAGAGCTATCTGTGGTAAACATCTTTTTGTGCCATTAAGTTTCGACTCGACGTATAGGTCATGGGAGGGGAAGGTCTTGGGAGGTTTGGTGACTTGTTCGTGGAGGGGCAGATTGCCAGCATTGAGGAACTTTCAGTACAGTTTCAACTCTCTGGGGAAAACTTGTTCTGATACTTCCAGATTTGTAACTTTTTGCGAAAGATTTTTCCCTTTCCCCTTATCACCACCGTCCTCCCTTTTGAGGAGGATTCTGTTTTTGGTTGGGTATCTTTGGCCAGATCCACCAAGGGGAAATGACCCGGTGGATGAGGTGAAGGCAAAGTGTGAGGGGGAACTGGGGCCTATCTTGGATGAAGAAGTGTGGAATGAGGCCCTCTGTAAGGTAAACTCCATGTCTCCTGTGCACAGCTCAGCCTGATCCAGTTTAAGGTGGTGCATAGGGCTCACCTGACCAAGGCTAGGATGAAATGTTTCCTTTTGGAAGTGAAGGACAAGTGTGAGTGGTGTTCTAGGGGGCCGGCTAACCACATTCATATGTTCTGGTCATGTCCCTAGTTGCTAAGCTTTTAGGTCTCCTTTAACATCATGTCAGTAATTCTTAACATCGAATTGGAGGGTGGTCCTTTGGAGGCCATTTCGGAGGTTTACAACTCGCCGGGGGTGAAGGCGGATGTCCTTGCCTTCGCTTTGCTAATAGCCCAGAGGCGAGTTCAGCTTGGGTGGAGGTCTCCTACTCTGCTCGGTCTGATTGGGTGACCTCATGCAATTTTTGCATTTGGAGAAGCTCAAAGACAGTGTCAGGGAGTCGGTTGAGGGGTTCGACCTGAGATGGCAGCCATTCATTTCCTTTTATAAAGAGTTAGCTACCATCAGTTGTTAGCGGGGATGGGGTTTAGTTACGGTCAGGAGATGGGTTTTTTGGATGTGATCTATACTGTTGGTTGTGTTTCTTTTATAGTGTAAAGTGTAATGTCCGTGGTTATATTATTGTTAAAAATGAAAAGTCTTACTGTGCATAATGAATACAGTACCAGTAAAATCATCAATGTTCAATTTACAAACCCAAGCTTAAAAACAAAACAGTACTTGCAAGAAATCCAGCCCTAATGAAAGTATTTTAAATTCCTATTTATAGAGTGGTTCTGACTGTACTGTGCTATATTGGGCTCAGTAATTTTAGTGAGTTAAAAACCATTAGTTTTGAAACCCATCACACGTGTAACCTTTTATTCAAGGCACTCTTATCTAACAACCGGTCTTTATTTATGGTGGTTTCTGTGTTCCGATGGTAGGTTCAGTGCTTCACTCTATATTGTGTCTTAAATTGCATCATGTATATAAGGGATATCCAAATTGTGCTTGCGCTGTCCCCAGGTACTGCTGATGCAGCCCTCAAACACAAACCTGTTGGTTCTAATGATGGATATATCTTTTACTTGTTGTTTTGAATTTTGCGGATTGACAAAGGGTTGCTCTTATTGGTGTAACCTTATTTTATGAGTTGTCATTTAGAACTCCTGTAACAACTTTATTGCAACTTTTATAACACCTTTCATGACTTCAGGGTCTGTCGATATACTTCGCAGCTAATGAAATTACTTTAGAAGTGTAGTCATTTTTGTAATGTAGCGCAACATGACAATCTGAATGTGTCAAGGTCCCAGAAATCTTAATTAAATAAATAATCTGTTTCAATGGTATTGGCGTTATGAGGTTTTATACATAATCTTTTGTCTCGGTTTGACATCTCATCCAAAAAGAGGGTGGCCGGAATTCTCTGGCCATTGGGATCCTCTGTTCCTGCTGGCAGCGCACTCCCGCCACGGATTTCCCGCCCGCCTGGGGTGTCTTCAGTGCAAAATTCCATTGACAGCGGCGGTAACCGAGAATCCTGTCACCAGCGAACGGCATGCCACCAAGAAACAGTTGGCTGGAAGTCTGGAGAATCCAGCCCGGTATCTCTAATAGTACTGCACTAAAGTCTTGTGTAGATTATGTATTCAAGTCTCTGGAGTGATTATGGCAGAAGAATAACATTTGTACAGCAACCACATCTGTCACTTGTGTGCAAATCTCTGGATTCGGGCTTGGCTTCAAGAGGCAACAGTGTTATCAAGGTTTTCACCTTGGATTTATTTAAGATCAATTAATGTGTCCCTAAGAATCCAGCCCACACCTGACTTGTCTATTGGCGGAAATACTGTCCGATGGAACTTGTTTTGGGGCGAAATGGCAAGATTGATTAAACCTTGAATAACTTATAGATGCATTTTGTAGTGGCTAAGCAAGTTAAATATCCCTTTTCCTGCAGTTTGTGCTTTTCTTTTACTGGTGTTTTGGGATTGCAAGGTCCCTTTATGCTTTTTAGCAAAAGCAGAAAATTAGACTTTTACATGGTAAGTTCCTTTTATTTTTCAAAATGCTGTAACTTCATCCAGGTAAAGAGAAGGCAGAAATATGATCATACCATAATCACCAGTTGTATCATATTCAGTGCTGTAAGACAGAACCAGGAATCTGAAAGAGATATCGTTGTTGAGCAGTGGGAGCTCCTAGTAGCTGTCCCAATCTACATTGGAGTAATACCAATTCTTGCATTTTTATATTTATGCACCAATTACCAGGGATTACTCATTAAAGTTAACATTTCATGGATTTATGCAGTTCACTGAGGTTTTAAACTTTTAAACTTATTCTTAAACATATTTTTCTCAGCACGATGCACTAGTCAGGCAATTTGAATTGTTTTTTAAAACTGTCATCTGTTAAAACTAAACATATGGATGATAATGGAAGAGTGTAGATGGGTTTTAGATTGGTTTCACAGGTCGGCGCAACATCGAGGGCTGAAGGGCCTGTACTGCTCTGTAATGTTCTATTGTCTATTGTCTTCTAGAACATGGGTGAGAGCCACATGGACTGCTATAAGTTCTCCCCATCATAAAGAAGCAGGAAGCACTTCAACGCGCCCCCCGCCCCTCCACCAACCCAATTGATGTTCCTGTGTGGTTATATGAGGAAATTTCCTCTGTATTTAATACTCAATTTATTATCAGCCTTGCAACCTGGTGGGTGGAAGCAAGGGAAATTGCACAGATATTTAGGATACTTCTGGTATCACCGTGCAGTGCCTCAGCTGACACTTGGTTTCTGTTGGTAATATGTACGTTTGTATTTCTTTGTGTCCAGAGGTGTCTAAACCAGTAAATAAGGACCCGATAGAGCTATACTGAGAGTTTGGGGCTGCTGAACAGATTTATGGCATCACACTGCGGATTAAGGTTTCAAACCTGATATTGGAAGCATCAGAATTATTCTTGTAGCTTTATAGGCGTACTTTTAAAAAATTCAATAACTCACCCGAGTATAAACCTATTTACAGTTCACATATTCTTGTTTTCAATAGACATTCCAAATTGCATTTAGTCAACATTTTGTGGAAACTGCTGCATTGCTTTAAAATGAGCTAAGTAAACCCTCATTTTGTTAGTGTTGTTTTGGGGAGAGTCTAGGTTAAGAGGTGAATGGTGGCATTGGTTTAACACTACCAGTGGATTCTCACGTTGGCTTTTAGCACAGTGGAAATGTGTGCTTCAGTCCAGTTGCTTTGTATGTGTTTTGATCAGTTTAATTGGGCTGAAAGTATGACCATCCTCCTACATCCTGGAAAAAAGATTGGCATTAGTGCTCCAGTGGAGTCTAGTTTATCTTGCACATCAGCTGGAATGTCACTGAAGACGTTTAGATGTCAAACAGCAGCTTTGTTGATGATTGAAGTGATTGAGGTATAAACTCGGCTAACGGATATTGGTGGCCCTTGCAGGACCACAATATGGCACCCTGGAGAGAGCCTGGATGGCACTGATGACTGAGGCAGATAAAGTAAGTGAGCTGCACCTGGAGGTGAGAAACGCACTTACCAGTGACGATTTTGAAAAGGTGAAGAACTGGCAGAAAGATTCCTTCCACAAACAGATAATTGGAGGCTTCAAAGAGACCAAAGAAGCTGAGGATGGATTCCGGAAAGCACAGAAACCCTGGGCTAAAAAGCTGAAAGAGGTAATGTTCAACTTCAGATTCAAATGGTTTATTGAGTGATATCTCATTAATGTTTTGCTACTGTCTTTAACAGAAAAGCTGTAAAATAGAGATGTCTTCTGCAGGTTGATAGGACTATGAAGAATGTGTTAAATGGAGGATTCATTGGAAAACTTCAAAAATGAGCAACTGTTTAACCAATTCTTTTTATTTTGTGGTACAGTTACTGTGCCTGAAATCATCTACGTGGCTGGTGGCCTGGGTCGATCCAATTCTAACCAGTTAGTATAACTGGGACTCGCGCCTGTTCTTTCTTCCTATAGGTTTTACAATACATTTATTGGCATTGCCTAATTCTAGTCTTTTTAGTCTTTGCTCTTTCCATGTCTCCCAACAATATTTATATATCATTTTTTTACCTCCATTCACAATGGGCTAATTGAGGTCCAGAACTGATGTAGCTTGGAAGAAAGTGTTGCAATAAAGATGTGAATTTGTTTGAAAAAATGCAGTGCACTGGATTTAAAATATTAATAATTTCCAATGCCAGTTCACAGCGCAGGTCCACTCTACTCAACTGGTGAATAGGTAACAGTATTGCTGGGACTCGCCAAGAGTCCTGTGTAAAAAGACGAGGACTATCTGTTACTCTTCAGGAATGGCCTGGTGAGATCACACTTCCCTTGTAGAAAGCAGTGGCAGATTTACAGTTAGTGGGGTCCTGTGCTCGGCTTCATTTTCGGGGCCCCACCCCCACCCCGGGACCTGGAGGCCAAAGCCCTGACACACACACACTCAGAAAATGTGTTGGCCGTATCATTTATAAATCTTCTATTACATTGTATTAATTAATTGAGTTCCGAAACATCAGTAAAAAGATGCTTTTTAAATGAAAAATATTAATACCGGTTGTCATTTTATTCGAACCATGAATCAATAGTCTTGAGCATTGCTTGAAATTCATTATGTAATTCAGGCCTATTAAAACAAGAATTGCAGAGCTTTACTGAGAAGATCTGGAACAAAACTGGGTAAATAGAGTTAAGGTACAGATGCGCCATAATGGCAGAACAAGCTCAAGGTGCTGAACGGCCTACTCTTGTTACTGTGCTCCTATCCAGATATCAATGAATGGGGCTTGGAACATAAGACCATAAGACATAGGAGCAGAATTAGACCACTCGGCCCATTGAGTCTGCTCCGCCATTCAATAGTGGAGTATAGTGTTCAATTGGTCGCTATACTACCAGAAGGATGTGGAGGCTTTAGAGAGGGTGCAGAGGAGATTTACCAGGATGTTGCCTGATATCGAGGGCATTAGCTATGAGGAGAGGTTGAATAAACTTGGTTTGTTCTCACTGGAACGAAGGAGGTTGAGGGGCGACCTGATAGAGGTCCACAAAATTATGAGGGGCATAGACAGGGTGGATAGTCATAGACTTTTTCCCATGGTAGAGGGGTCAATTACTAGAGGGCACAGGTTTAAGGTGCGAGGGGCAAGGTTTAGAGGAGATGTACGAGGCAGGTTTTCTTACACAGAGGGTCATGGGTGCCTGGAACTCGCTGCCGGAGGAGGTGGTGGAAGCAGGGACGATAGTGACGTTAAAGGGGCATCTTGACAAATACATGAATAAGATGGGAATAAAGGCATACGGACCCCGGAACTGTAGAAGATTTTAGTTTAGACGGGCAGCATAGTCGGCACAGGCTTGGAGGGCCGAAAGGCCTGTTCCTGTGCTGTACTTTTCTTTGTCCTTTGTTCTTTGTTCAATCATGGCTGATATTTTCTCAGCCCCATTCTCCTGCCTTCTCCCCATAACCCCTGATCGCCTTATTAATCAAGAACCTATCTATCTCTGTTTTAAAGACGCTCAGTGATTTGGCCTCCACAGCCTTCTGCGGCAAAGAGTTCCACAGATTCACCACCCTCTGGCTGAAGAAATTCCTCTTCATCTCTGTTTTAAAGGATCGTCCCTTTAGTCTGAGATGGTGTCCTCTGGTTCTAGTTTCTCCTACAAGTGGAAACATCCTCCCCACGTCCACTCTATCCAGGTCTCGCCTGTAAGTTTCAATAAGATCCCCCCTCATCCTTCTAAACTCCAACAAGTACAGACCCAGAGTCCTCAACCGTTCCTCATACAACAAGTTCTTCATTCCAGGGTTCATTCTTGTGAACCTCCTCTGGACCCTTTCCAAGGCCAAACATATCCTTCCTTAGATACGGGGCCCAAAACTGCTTATCATACTCCAAATGGGGTCTGACCAGAGCCGTATACAGCCTCAGAAGTACATCCCTGGTCTTGTATTCTAGCCCATGTGTGCAAGCATTCATGCATCAAGCTTTCTCTAGTCAATTCATACTAGTCTGGATCTCAAAGAACTATTGGTCGGCTAAATTAATTGCTTGCATAGTACTTTTCAGTTTTCTTCGGCATTTTGGGTATCAGGTCCAATGACCTGATCAATCTTTAGTGCTTCAAGCTAAGCTAACGCCAGTTATGCATTTACATTTAAATAAATATCTGAAGCATTTATACCAAGCACTGTTAACATCTTTAATTGTGAAAATGACACAAAATGCCTATACATTTCAGCCATATCCTACTCCTCAACCATAATCACATGCTAAATCTTTCAGGACCTATATAGTTTTCCTGGCCACTAACAGAACTTCTAAATTTTTATCATGGGACTGCCACTTGATCAGTTTTTTACAATGCATTTTTGGCATTCAATTGTGAGTTTGTTTACGTTTAACTGCATCCTATACCTAAACATAAAGGCCGGGATTCTCCGAGCCTCCGCGCCGCAATCGTGCTCGGCGTGGGGGGCAGAGAATGGGCGTCAGACCCGCGATTGAGTCCGGCGCCCACGATTCTCCGGGGACCAGAAAATCGCTGCCAATCGCGAGTGCGCAGTCGAAGCGGGGCCGGCGGGGGGGGGGGCATTGAAAGAGGCCTCCACGGCGACTTCGCGCCAACGTGGTTCACTCATGGTTCCACGAGGCGGGGGCCCATAGTGGCGGCTGCGGACTAGGCGTGCGCGGTCTGGGGGATCTATATTTTCGGGGCCAGCCCGCGGTGTGGGCCCCCCACAGCCGGAAGTGCAGGACCCCGTATCGGAGGTGCAGGACCCCGTATCGGCAGCCGGAGCTGCGAGGAGCACTCCGGGGCCCTGCTAGCCCCCTGCAAAACGGGGAATCACTCTGGACTTTCTCCAGGACAGTCCAGAGTGATTCACGCTCGTTTTCTCATGGGCGTGGGGACATTCCCCCATTATCAGAGAATTCCGTCCACAATCTTTTTTCCAAAGTGTATTTTATTACAAACATGTATCAGAACAGGTTACAGCGAACATACACCCCGGGAAACATGCTTCCCAACAATCAACTATACAGTCTGTACAGATTTTTCCTATTTTTCACCCCCCCCCCACCCGCGACGAACAGCCCCTCAAACACGGTCACAAACATCCCCCACATTTCCTCAAACCCCCCTGAAGAGCTCCTTAACTTGTACTTTATCTTCTCTAATCGCAGGAAGTCGTTCAGGTCACCCAACCAAGCCGCTACCCCCGGTGGCGATGCCGACCGCCGCTCCGCAAAATTTGTCGCCCTGCAATCAGGGAGGCGAAGGCCATGATATCGGCCTTCCTCCTCTCCATGAGCTCCGGCTTCTCTGAGACCCCAAATATCGCTACCAAAGGGTCCGGGTCCACCTCCTCCTCCGCTTTCCTGGCTAAGACCGCGAACATTCCCACCCAGAATCTTCCCAGTTTTCCGCAACCCCAAAACATGTGCACGTGATTCGCTGGCCCCCGCCCACACCCCTCAAACTCATCTGCTACCCCCTGAAAGAACCCACTCATTCTCGCTTGAGTCATATGCACCCTGTGCACCACCTTAAACTGTATCAGGGTCATCCTTGCACATGAGGAGGTCCCGTTTACCCTACGTAGTGCCTCACTCCATAATTGATCTCCCCTCCAAACTCTGCTTCCCATTTCTCTTTGATCTTCATCACCCGCTCACCCCCCCCCCCAGCCACCATAGAATCATAGAAGTTTACAGCATGGAAACAGGCCCTTCGGCCCAACCAGTCCATGCCGCCCAGTTTTTACCATTAAGCTAGTCCCAGTTGCCCGCACTTGGCCCATAACCCTCTATACCCATGTGACCATCTAAATGCTTTTTGAAAGACACAATTGTACCCGCCTCTACTACTACCTCTGGCAGCCCATTCCAGACACTCACTACCCTCTGAGTGAAGAAATTGCCCCTCTGGGCCCTTCTGAATCTCTCCCCTCTCACCTTAAACCTATGCCCTCTAGTTTTAGACTCCCCTACCTTTGGGAAAAGATGTTGACTATCTACCTTATCTATGCCCCTCATTATTTTATAGACCTCTATAAGATCACCCCTAAGCCTCCTACGCTCCAGGGAAAAAAGTCCCAGTCTATCCAGCCTCTCCTTATAACTCAAACCATCAAGTCCCGGCAACATCCTAGTAAATCTTTTCTGCACTCTTTCTAGTTTAATAATATCCTTTCTATAATAGGGTGACCAGAACTGCACACAGTATTCCAAGTGTGGCCGTACCAATGTCTTGTACAACTTCAACAAGACGTCCCAACTCCTATATTCAATGTTCTGACCAATGAAACCAAACATGCCGAATGCCTTCTTCACCACCCTGTCCACCTGCGACTCCACCTTCAAGGAGCTATGAACCTGTACTCCTAGATCTCTTTGTTCTATAACTCTCCCCAACGCCATACCATTAACTGAGTAGGTCCTGGCCTGATTCGATCTGCCAAAATGCATCACCTCACATTTATCTAAATTAAACTCCATCTGCCATTCGTCGGCCCACTGGCCTAATTGATCAAGATCCCGTTGCAATCCTAGATAACCTTCTTCACTATCCACTGTGCCACCAATCTTGGTGTCATCTGCAAACTTATTAACCATGCCTCCTAAATTCTCATCCAAATCATTAATATAAATCACAAATAACAGTGGACCCAGCACCGATCCCTGAGGCACACCACTGGTCACAGGCCTCCAGTTTGAAAAACAACCCTCTACAACCACCCTCTGCCTTCTGTCGTCCAGCCAATTTTGAATCCAATTGGCAACCTCACCCTGGATCCCGTGAGCTTTAACCTTCTGCAACAACCTACCATGCGGTACCTTGTCAAAGGCTTTGCTAAAGTCCATGTAGACAACGTCTACTGCACTGCCCTCATCTACCTTCTTGGTCACTCCCTCAAAAAACTCAATCAAATTTGTGAGACATGATTTTCCACGCACAAAGCCATGCTGACTGCCCCGAATCAGTCCTTGCCTCTCTAAATGCTTGTAGATCCTGTCTCTCAGAATACCTTCTAGCAACTTACCTACTACAGACGTTAGGCTCACCGGTCTGTAGTTCCCAGGCTTTTCCCTGCTGCCCTTCTTAAACAAGGGCACAACATTCGCCACTCTCCAATCTTCAGGCACCTCACCTGTGGCTGCCGATGATTCAAATATCTCGGTTAGGGGACCCGCAATTTCCTCCCTAGCCTCCCACAACATCCTGGGATACATTTCATCAGGTCCCGGGGATTTATCTACCTTGATGCGCTTTAAGACTTCCAGCACCTCCTCCTCTGTAATATGCACACTTCTCAAGACATCACTATTTATTTCCCTTAGTTTCCTAACATCCATGCCTTTCTCCACCGTGAATACCGATGAGAAATATTCATTCAGGATCTCACCCAACTCTTGTGGCTCTGCACATAGATGCCCTTGTTGATCCTTAAGAGGCCCTATTCTGTCTCTAGTTACTCTTTTCCCCTTTATGTATCTGTAGAATCTCTTTGGATTCTCCCTTGCATTATTTGCCAAAGCAATTTCATGTCCCCTTTTTGCCCTCCTGATTTCCCTCTTAACTCTATTTCGACAATCTCTATACTCTTCAAGGGATCTACTTGATCCCAGTTGCTTATGTACGTCATATGCCTCCTTCTTCTTTTTGACCAGAGTCTCAATATCTCGAGTCATCCAGGGTTCCCTACTTCTACCAGCCTTGCCCTTCACTTGTATATATCACCAATTCTTCCCTCCCCTTCCACATCTGGGAGCAGCAGTCGCTCCAGCTGGGTGTATCCCGGCAACCTAGGGAACCCCCTCAAGACCTTTCACGCGAAGTCCCTAGCCTGAAGATACCTGAAATCACTTCCTTAGCTCCTCCAGACTGGCGAACCCTTCCTCCAAATACAGATCCCTCACCTTGGCCAGCCCCACTTCCCTCCACCTCCTGTATACACTATCCAGCCCCCCCCCCCCGGCTCAATCCCGTGATTCTCGCACAGCGGCGTTAGCACCGACATCCCTTCCATCCGAAAATGCCTCCTCAACTGATTCCATATCTTCACTGTGGACTGCACCACCGGGCTCCTTGAATACCTACTCGGAGCCATTGGGAATGCTGCCGTCACCATAGCTCTGAAACTAGACCCCTTACAAGTTTCCTCCTCCATCCGAACCCACCTTCTCCTTCCCACCACCGCCGCCCAATAATAATGAAGCAAGTTCGGCAACACCAAGCCACCCCTTCTGCCTCTGCCTCTGTAGCAGGGTCCTCCCCACCCTCGGCATCTTCCCCGCCCATACAAAGTCAGAAATGATCGTGTCCACTTTCCGAAAAAAGGCCTTTGGTATAAAGATTGGGAGAGCCTGAAAGATAAACAAGAACCTTGGCAGAATATTCATTTTCACCACTTGGACCCTCCCTGCCACAGTTAAGTGTAGTGTATCCCACCTCTTAAGATCCTCCCTAGCCTCCTCCAACAGCTTTGTTAAGTTCCACTTATGGAGCCCCTTCCATTCCCTCACTACGCAGCTCATTCACCGGGAATACCTCGCTTTTCCCTACATTCAGCTTGTGCTCTGAGAACCCTCCAACTTTCCCAGCAGGCCCAAAATCCTTCCCATACACTCCAATGGATCCGAAACATACAGCAAGAGGTCATCGGCATAGAGCGACAGCCGATACTCCCTCTGTCCCCTCATAATCCCCCGCCACTCTGCCGACCCCCTGAGAGCGACACCTGATGCTCCCTCTGTCCCCTCATAATCCCCCGCCACTCTGCCGACCTCCTGAGAGCCATCGCCAATGGCTCTATGGCCAGCGCAGGGGTCTCGGTCTTCCAGCGCGAGATGGACCGAATGGTTGGCCGGTACAGTTTACGGGCAACATTTCCGTATCTCGATAATGTCACCATCTGCGGCCATGACCAGCAGGACCACGACACCAACCTCCGAAAATTCCTCCAGACCGCAAAGTTCCTTAACCTTACATACAACAAGGATAAATGCGTGTTTAGCACCGACCGCCTAGCCATCCTCGGCCACGTAGTGCGAAATGGAGTTATAGGCCCCGACCCTGAACACATGCGCCCCCTTATGGAGTTCCCCCTCCCTCACTGCTCCAAGGCCCTGAAGCGCTGCCTAGGGTTTTTCTCTTACTATGCCCAGTGGGTCCCCAACTATGCGGACAAGGCCCGTTCCCTGATCCAATCCACAGCTTTTCCCTGTCGATAGAGGCCCGCCAGGCCTTCAGCCGCATCAAAGCAGGCATCGACGAGTCCCTCCCCTTCCAGGTCGGGAGCGACGCGTCTGACGTAGCTCTGGCGGCCACCCTCAACCAAGCGGGCAGACCCGTGGCCTTCATCTCACGTACCCTCCATGCTTCCGAAATCCGCCACTCCTCCGTCGAAAAGGAGGCCCAGGCCATAGTAGAAGCTGTGAGACATTGGAAGCATTACCTGGCCGGCAGGAGATTCACTCTCCTCACTGACCAACGGTCGGTTGCCTTCATGTTCGATCATGCACAGCGGGGCAAGATAAAAAACGATAAGATCTTGCGGTGGAGGATCGAACTCTCCACCTACAACTACGAGCTCTTGTATCGTCCCGGGAAGCTAAACGAGCCACCTGATGCCCTGTCCCGCGGCACATGTGCCAACGCACAAGTGGACCACCTCCGAGCCCTCCACGAGGACCTCTGCCACCCGGGGGTCACTCACTTTTTCCATTTTATCCAGATCCGCAACCTGTCCTACTCCATCGAGGTGGTCAGGACAGCCACCAGGGACTGCCAAATCTACACGGAGTGCAAACCTCACTTCTACCGGCCAGAGAAAGCGCACCTGATAAAGGCTTCCCGTCCCTTTGAACGCCTCAGCATGGACTTCAAAGGCCCCTTCCCCTCCACCGACCGCAACACGTACTTCCTGAACGTGATTGACGAGTACTCCTGGTTCCCATTCGCCATCCCCTGCCCCAACATGACCACAACCACCATCATCAAGGCCCTGCATAGCATCTTTGCACTGTTCAGGTTCCCCGCTTACATACATAGTGATAGGGGTTTCCTTTATGAGCGACGAACTGCGTCAATTCCTGCTCAGCAAGGGACGACCAGTTACAACCCCCGGGGTAACGGACAGGTAGAGAGGGAGAACGGATTGGCCCTACGGTCTAGGAATCTCCCAGTCTCCCGCTGGCAAGAAGTCCTCCCAGATGCCCTTTGTACCACAACCAACCAGACACCTCACGAACGCCTCCTTGTCTTCCCCAGGAAGTCCTCCTCTGGGACCTCGCTCCCGACCTGGCTGGCAGCTCCCGGACCCATCCTGCTCCGAAAACACGTGCGGCGCACAAGTCGGACCCGTTGGTCGAGAGGGTCCATCTTCTCCACGCTAACCCCCAGTACACCTACGTGGCGTACCCCGACGGCCGACAAGATACGGTTTCCATACGAGACCTGGCGCCCGCCGGAGCCCCACGTACACCCCGGCCACCAGTCCCACCCTCCCTCCCACCAGTGCACCTTACAGGAGGATCGGTCCTTCCACCTGCCCTGTCTAGGCCCCCCCACCCACCGACTCACCCCGCAGACGCTCCCTTCCCAGGTCAACCGTTTTCCCCACCAGTGCCGTCTAGGGGTGTCGAAGCTGCCACAGAGATCGAGGCCACGCCCCCAGAGCCACAGACTCCCGAGCCTCCACCGGAGTCACCACTGAAACTTCGACAATCACAGAGGACGACCAGGGCCCCCGATCAACTGATTGCTTCATTTTAAAGTGTTTAGTTAATTATGAATCATAAATTGTAAATAGAATTGTAAATAGTTACAAGACGCTGTACGGAGGTATTACGGTACCTCCATACCTATAATTTCTACCACGTTACCATGTTGTAATATCAGGCCACCACCCCCGCCGGACTCTTTTTAACAGGGGGTGAATGTGGTAGTCTCTGTAGGGGTATTACGGTACCTGGTAATGCTGGAACACCATTGGTAGATATTGTATGTTTCCTAATGGTCAAGCTGTATGGTAGCTCCGCCCTGCAAGGCGGGGTGTAAGAGCCTGTGCCGCCCCAGCAGCCTCCATTCTGTACCTGATCTGCTGGGGGTAACATCTAGCTTATTAAAGCCTTCAGTTGGGACTACAACCTCGCTTTAGTGGTCATTGATCGTGCATCACCACCTCCACTATCTTGCTCACGAGACGGTTATGTTCCTCCCTCCTTTCCCTATCCGCACAGTCCTTAAACAAAATAATTTCCCCCCCCGGACCACTGCCTTCAGTGCTTCCCAAAAAATGGTCGCTGACACCCCCCCATTCTGATTCAACTCCACATACTCTTTAATCACCGCCCGCATCTTATCACAGAAACCTTCCGGCAACAACCCCGAGTCAAACCTGCACCCGGCCTCTGCTCTCGTCCCAATCTAAACTGAATATCCAGCCAGTGTGGTGCATGGTCTGAAATAATTATCCCCTCATACTCTGCCCGCTCCACCCCAACCAAAATCTCCCGACTCACTACAAAGTAATCAATCCTTGAATACACCTTATGGACGTGTGAAAAGAAGGAATACCCCCTTCCTCCTGGGTTCTGAAAGCACCATGGATCCACCATACCCATCCTCTCCATAAACCCCCCCAGCTCCCTCGCCATTCGTAACCTACCCATCGACCTGGGGCTCGACCTATCCACCCTCGGCTCTATGACGCAGTTAAAATCTTCTCCCACAATCAACTGGTGTGTGACCAAATCTAGGATCGCTGCCAGCAATCCTCTCATAAAACCCACATCATCCCTCCGCCCACAATCTTGCCATTATTTTATACTTTGTGAAATATTTTATTTTTGAGGTTACTTTCCTTATGTACCTTCATTTTGGGCAGCACGGTAGCACAAGTGGATAGCACTGAGGCTTCACAGCGCCAGGGTCCCAGGTTCGATTCCCCGCTGGGTCACTCTGTGTGGAGTCTGCACGTTCTCCCCGTGTCTGCGTGGGTTTCCTTCGGGTGCTCCGGTTTCCTCACGCAGTCCAAAGACGGGGAGGTTAGGTGGATTGGCCGTGATAAATTGCCCTTAGTGACCAAAAAGGTTAGGAGGGGTTATTGGGTTACGGGGATAGGGTGGAAGTAAGGACTTAAGTGGGTCGGTGCAGACTTGATGGGCCGAATGGCCTCCTTCTGCACTGTATGTTCTGTATTCTATTAAGACATTTAGATTTCAGCTTAGCATATACTCCCCTATTCATGAAAAGGATATAACAAGTTTTTCTGATTATATATGTAAATAACTTTATTTTTCTTCTCTATACTTTATTTTAATCAACCAGAGCACCTCAGATTTCAGTTTTTTAAAACTTTTCTTAATACCTAAAACTTTACCCATTCTAACAGCGGGTACCAACTTGTCTGCAGCAATAATTTTCTCAACCAAATGAAATCTGATGATACGAGGACAATTGATTTGAATTGAGGGGCTGTTAGGACTTGGAATGTCCCTGCCAAAAATAGTGGCAGGAATAGAATTCATCATATGTTTCATATCTGAAATTTTAAAAAATGGGCAGTATGGGAAATAGGACAACGTGGATAGTTCTTCAAGAGCAGTGCAGTTACAATGATGGGTCGAGTACTTTCCTTCAGGCTGTGAAATTCCACAGTTCCCACACGGGAATCCGATATCTTCTCTGGAGTACTACTAAAATCCATGACTTCTCAACATGTTGAATAAGGAATAGATTTTTGCCTGCACTCTCCTGCCATACCAGCTATTAAATTAGTTTATATACCCTTACCAATTATCATTGTTTCATAATATACACAGCCTGTTTCTTTTGGGCATTATGGTTATACTTCAAATAGGATAAATTAAGTGATTTACAAAACCTCTTTGCTTAGGGAATTTGGCTTTACATGACCCAACTTTTGATCCTTATGAAATATTTATTCGATTGGGAAGCCTAAAGAGGTCGCAGCTCTGGTGCTGAGATTCTATAATAAGAAACCATTGCCTGATTTACGCCTGCCTGTTATAACACAAAAGAGGAAAGAACACCAGTCAAAAAGCAGAATACATTGTTCTTTCTGAGGGAATGCAGGATTAAACCTGGTCTCATCTCGGTGCTAAGGTGAGGGATTTAACTGCAGAATGTGCTCCTGTCTCCCAGTGAGCAGGTGGTGCACTCCTATATACCACATCCTACTGTGATGGCTGCTGCCCCTTGAAAACATCCAGTAGCCAACTGCGTCACAAGGCCAGATGGCACTTCCCCAGGTGGAGGCCACTGTCAGATTCGGCTCACCGACGAAGGAGCGGGCCCATTTCCTGGATACAAATGGGTCTCCCAAATCCCCTTTCATTGTTGGGCTTTTGAGTGTTTATCTTCAATCCTGTTGCTTCTCTGTTTAATCTGAAGTACATATAATTTCTTGTTTTCCATAGGTGGAGGCAGCCAAGAAAGCATATCACCTAGCCTGCAAAGAGGAAAAGATGGCAGCTACAAGGGAGGCAAACAGTAAGGCAGAGCAGTCCGTCACTCCCGAGCAACAGAAGAAATTATTAGACAAGGTGGAGAAATGTAAACAAGAAGTACAGAAGGTGAGATTGATGAGTGTAGAAGATAATTCTAATATTGAAATATAATAAATGCATCTTTGTGCAAATAATCTCGCAATATTTCCTCGATCGGTGCTCAAGCAATTCTGGTTTTTGAGCATTCACGATTTTAATCATGCCATGTTTGGTGGTTGTGCCTTTCTCGATGCTTAAGTCTGGCATTCCCTCCTATTTCCTTTCATCTCTTATCTTGCTTTCCTCCTTTTAAGGCCTAATGCCTACCTCTGACCAAGCTTATCTGGCCTAATGTCTCCTTTTGTGGTTTAGTGACAATGTTTGTTCCATAGTGCGCTGTAAATCACCTTGGGTTGTTGTATACAAGAAAGTTGTTGTTCTAAGGTCTCTTCCAGTTTATGTATTACATGTGTAAGTAAATGAAAAAATAGCTAAATTACATTTCCATGCAATAAAATTCAGTCTAAATATTGGATTGGAATCCAAGAGAAGCTTCTATTCCGATCTAGCTAATATTGCATGCATGTTTTTATATTGTATTTTAACTATTGTAGGCCATATGATTTAGAGATGGTAAGTAAAGTCGCCATAGTCCCAGATGACCATTGGCTGCTTTGACCTTTTGAGGGGGAGAGCTGACTGGTGATGATTTAACCTGAGGATCACCACACCTCAGGCGAGGGGCGAGGTTGAGAAGACAGGGCCTTCATGAATAACCTCAGCCGGAGCGGGAATTGAACTTGCGCTGTTGGCCTCACTGCATCACAAACCAACTGTCCAGCCAACTGAGCTAAACCGGTTCAGATGGAACTAACACTGGATAACCAGTTATGGGTATTATTTCCTCAGCAAGTGAAGGATTACAATAATCTTAGTGAACACTGAGCCCTTGTAACAACTCATTATAAGTGCAAATCTTTCATACAAACCTATACCAGTTCTAAATTTCCTTTAACAGGAATATTGATGTGGCCCGATATGAATGTTATCATTGTATTACCACTCGCTCATTTCTTTTCTATATATTGTAATCTTGAGAGGTGAGAGAGAAGGAATAAAGACTTGGCAGTGCTGGGAATATATCCGATTAGCTGAAGCCACATGTTTGCTGACTTATTAATGGAGAGTTTACTCACTAATATAACTTCAGTACACATTCATCTGCTGGAATAACAATCTGCCCTTTACACATGTCCCACTTTAAAGGAGGCGGCAGTGTTGAGTATGGTGAGCTCCAATTTGGAGAGAGCATCCAGAGGCTTTCTGCAGAATGAGTCAGCCCTCACAGTAGCCTTCTGGAGAGAGTTAGCTGGATCCCTTCACTGTGTTGTCAGAACCAAAACTGAAACCAAACTGGAACCTCAGGATTCTTGAAAAGCCTTTGAGTGGAATAATATTCACTCCCCACATGTTACCGGGTAGAGCACAGCCCTCTGGGCTGCTCAGTCATTGATCACCAGCCAATCAATCAAACAAACAGAGTCCCAACCCATCCCTCTGTCATTAATGCCAGCCAGTCTGCAATATCCAGTTTAAACCAGCACAACCTTCCCGATCCTTCCTGCTTGAATTAAAGATACAGGCTTCTTGACTTAAAGTGACATGTGCAATTATCATCCATGGATCAAAAATGTAACTGCAAAAATAAAAGAAAGAGGAAATAAGGAAATAAACAGGAAGGACCCTTACACAGTTACCAGCTCAAATGATCAGGACAGATCAGAATAACTACCCTCAATTTAATTGCCCCTCTTGCCCAATTTTCTTAATGTGGAGATGCCGGCGTTGGACTGGGGTGAGCACAGTAAGAAATCTTGCAGCACCAGGTTAAAGTCCAACAGGTTTGTTTCGAATCACTAGCTTTCTGATCACTGCTCCTTCCTCAGGTGTGGATTCACCTGGGGAAGGAGCAGTGCTCCTAAAGCTAGTGATTTGAAACAAACCTGTTGGACTTTAACCTGGTGTTGTAAGACTTCTTACAATTTTCTTAAGGTGGCAGGGTAGTTAAAATTGAGGACATTATCTTCCTCAATATTGCTTTTTTTTGTTGTTAATACATCCCCACATTTATGCAACTGTAAAACTAAATGTAAATGTCGCCAAGTCCTAGGGGAACATAGGCTGCTCTCCCTTTTGAGAGCTGACTGGTGGTGATTTAACCGAAGGGGCAAGGTTGTGAAGGCAAGGCCTTCATGAATAACCATAGCTGGTACAGGAATCAAACTCGTGCTGTTGGCAACGCTCCGCATCACAAACCAGCCGTCCAGCCAACAACTGTGAGGTTATAATGTGATGGCGTTGAAGGCTTCTTGCTTAACATTCCACGAATGGCTTGCCTCGATTCATTGTAGATGCTTTATGGCATATTAGTAGCTATTGGCTGATGGGTGCAGTAATATAACCTGATGTTATTTGATGCCTGTTGTGAATAAATGCTACTGGGCATACAATTGTAAATGAATAATGTAAATCTGATGGGCGGCATTATAAATACAAAACGTCTAATCTTAGGGCAGCATTTTTTTTGCAAGGCAGAGAAGGTTAACTTTCCCAAAATACCTTATTTACAATAGAGTGAATAGCTACAAAATAAATTGGATTGAATGTTTGAACTTGAACACTAATAACCACAATGGGGTTTTCAAAATAATTTTGTATGTATTGTTATCTAATTTATATACATCTTCAAATAAAACATCTGTTCAAATAACTGAAGCTGCTCAAGAGGATTACGTTATCTGAATCCTTCATTGTTTGGTGATTCCGTCCATTATTTTGTGTGTGGTATCAGACTGAAGCAGATACTTGCATCATCATCATGTGGCCATTTGGTGCTTCCTTTGTAATACTGTTGCCCTCTAGAGGTGAGCCAATGGTAACTGAATATGACAACTCCAAAAGATGTCCAAAAATCTTTGAAATACATTGTAGCCATGTTAAATAACTGCCTCATCCGTGGGAAAAGAACTGCCAATTCTTGGCAGGTAATATAATGTGGCTCAAGGAGTTAGACTGCAGATTTTATTAATTGGATTTACCTTGTGTTAAATCCCAACTGCCTCCTTTTAGCATTGTGTGCATGGCTATGCTGCACGATGGTTCATAATGATTTTTATGCAAATTGTAATTTATGTTGGATCAATGTCCATATAGACAAAAGAGAAGTATGAAAAGGCCTTGGATGAATTGAGTAAATGTACACCACAGTACATGGAGAATATGGAGCAAGTGTTTGAACAGTGCCAGCAGTTTGAGGAGAAACGGCTGGGTTTCTTCAGGGAAGTGCTTCAGGACATCAAACGACACCTAAACCTCACTGAAAACAACAAGTGAGTATCAATTAGAGATATTTAAAACATGACTATCCATCACCTAAATATTCAAACTCATGTCTCATTTTTTTAAAATGCTTACAAGATAAGTTGGGATGAGAATGGATTTTCAGCTATTTGATGTCGCCTTCCCAGAAGAGCAGCGCTGTTTACACACAACAATGTCCAACTATTTCTAAAAGAAGTCCATTCTCTCTGGCATAAAAACAGAACTGGAAATGCTTCCTAAGTCAGGCAGCAGCAGTAGAGGGAAAAATAAAATTAACATTTCATGTCTGATGAACATCAGATCTTTTTTAAAATAAATTTAGAGTACCCAATTCATTTTTTCCAATTAAAGGGCAAATTAGCGTGGCCAATCCACCTACCTTGCACATCTTTGGGTTGTGAGGGCGAAACCCACGCAAATACAGGGAGAATGTGCAAACTCCACACAGACAGTGACCCAGGGCCGGGATCGAACCTGGGTTCTCGGTGCCATGAGGCAGCAGTGCTAACCACTGCGCCACCGTGCTGCCCTCCTAATGCACATCAGTTCTGATGAAAGGTAATGGACCTGAAACATCAACTGTTTCTCTCTCCACAGATGTTGCCAGACCTGCTGAGTACTTTGTTTTTATTTCAGCCTTCCAGCACCAACAGTATTTTGCTTTTGCAAGGATATCTGTCTTAATATCTGTTCTAAATTTATCTTTCACAGAACTGCAACTGTGGTCTTTTACTCAACTGCTCTACCATATCTGATGACACTATTTTCAACTTATTTTCTCTGTTCCTTTTTTAAAAAAAAATATTTTTATTGTCGTTTTCATCTTAAACAGTTTGGCGTGTAAGGCACATGGTATTTACAAAGTAGCAGCTCAAGTGTGTCTGATGTTTACAAGCCAATTTGTGTCTTATGCACAACAGTTTTACAAGCCGTTCCCCTCCCCCTTCCCCTGCTGGAGGCATGTTTCGTACCCCCCCTTGCCCCCCCCCCAACTGGGGGAGTTATTCTTTGGTGTTTGCTGTTGGGAGGGCGGCCCTGCATGGCTCTTCCCCTCCTCCCCTCGCCCCATATGCTTCGTTTTATAATAATATAACAAAAATCTTTATTGTCACAAGTAGTCTCACATTAACACTGCAATGAAGTTACTGTGAAAAGCTCCTAGTCGCCACATTCTGGCGCCTGTTCGGTTACACACAGGGTGCCTTCTCCCCCCCCCCCCCCTCCCCCCCCGCTCTTTGTCACTTGTGCATGTCTTCCCTTGTCTTTCTCTTCCTCTCTCCCCACCTCTCTTCCTAGTCGCTGTTTGCCTCAAATACATCTTGGACAGGCTGATGAATGGCTCACATGCTTTGTGGAAGCCCACTTCCGACCCTCGGATGATGTACTTGATCTTCTCCAGGTGGAGAAATTCAGCCAGGTCTGCCAGCCAGTCTGCAGCCTTGGGTGGTGCGGCAAATCACCAGCCGAGCAGGATTCTCCAGCGTGCGATTAGGGATGCAAAAGCCAGAGTGGCTCTCTTCCCTATATGAAGGACTGGCCGCTCCGAAACCCTGAAGACTGCCGCTCTCGGGCATGAATCCACCCTCACCCCCACAAACTTGGACATCGCCTTGAAGAAGGCTGTCCAGTTAATGTAGGAGGCACGGTGCCCCTCGCTAGCGAGTCAGCGAACATGTCCCGCAGGTGCGGGGCCAGGGTTGGTGCGAATTTCTTATTGAAGTCGGGCCCCAGCGCCTTCCCCACCTGCATGGAACTGATACTCTCCATGATCTCACCCAGTCCTACTGGTGCTACCAGCTCCCCCTGTCGATCGTCCCCCACAACTGACATGGCCAGTCCATCAAGGAACCGTTTCATCGCCCCATCCCCCTCATGGGGTGGGTTTGGAGGTGTACAGTCCTCAGTAGAATGTCGCTAACGTTTAGTTGATCTCTTTTTGCTCAGTTACCAGTCTGTCTCTGCTATCCTTTACCTCTGCTATCTCCCTTGTGACTACCTACTTTCTCAGCTGGTGAGCCAGTAGGTGGCCAGCCTTTTCCCCGTGCTCGTAGAACATAGAACATAGGAAATACAGCACAGAACAGGCCCTTCGGCCCACAATGTTGTGCCGAACCTTTGTCCTAGATTAATCATAGATTATCATTGAATTTACAGTGCAGAAGGAGGCCATTCGGCCCTTTGAGTCTGCACCAGCTCTTGGAAAGAGCACCCTACCCAAACTCAACACCTCCACCCAACACCAAGGGCAATTTGGACATTAAGGGCAATTTATCATTGGCCAATTCACCTAACCCGCACATCTTTGGACTGTGGGAGGAAACCGGAGCACCCGGAGGCCCCTGTCCAAGATCTGATCCCAGTGGCAAGAACTGAACAAAGTAACGTTGCCCTTGTTGAGGAGTTGGAAACCTTTGCATCCAGTAGTTAACAAAGGGATGTATTGATGAAAGGCAAAAGTAGTTAAGTAACAGGCTATGCAACAGGTCTTAACACTTCGGCTCTCTGGTCCACACTGTCCGTGGTTCAGCTCTCCGGGCCCAGCTAAACTCCCTATTAACCGGGTTTCGCGCGCTCCTGTGCGATTGGTCCTGAGCTGGTCACCTGGTCCATGGAGCCTGTCCCCTTAAATGGCCTACACTAACACAATGATGTTTGTTATAGTTCCATACCTGGCTCAAATAATATTCATCATCTTTCTCAACTTGTCCATGTCAGCAACTTGTACATGTGATATGAGTTTGTGTGTGAGTTGGGAGTTCTCTGTCGTCTTCCCATTAGGAGTTCACGTGGTGCTAAACTATTTTGGTGTAGTTCAGAAGTGCAAGTTGGATGTCAGTCTTCTTCTTCAGCAATGCTTCCACTGTACACACTCTTAAGTTTCACCATTGGCTTGGTGAACTAGTTGTGTGAACAAATCCATGCGATGCCATGAACTTTTTAAAGTATTCATTGGAAAATTGCAGTCCATTGTCCAGAATTACAAGGCCTGATATTCCTTGCTCTGAAGAAGCATGCGCTCAAAGCATTGACCCTGTTTTTCTCTCCGACTTGCTAAGCTTTTATGCCATTTTCTGTTTTTTGTACCTGGGATTCCATGTTTTTCAAATATTTCCTTCAGCAATATAATCACTGCTTCAGAAGTGTGACCCGACAGTTGCTCGACTTCTATTCATCTGTAGTGGTAGTTCGCTATGTCCTAGAAAATCTATCCTCTGTCTTCTAAGAGGCTGACCCAAAGATATTCCCATGGTCTTGATGGAAGGAAAGGTGACATCAATGGTTCTCTTGTCTCTTAACAATGAATAGGACAAGTATTACAGTTTTATATTATCTCTTCCAATGACTTTGAGATACCTGGCCTTCAAACAGAATATCTTGCTTTGGTTTGATCTTCTGTGATGCCCTAATGTCTTTGGTGAAATCGTTGCAGAATATTGAGTCTCAGAACTCTTAGAATAACCAATCTCTCATGATAAATGAGTAAATCAACTGGAGGGCCGCAAATGTAACCTCACTATTTAAAAGGGGAGGGAATAAGAGGGAGAATTACTGAGCAAGTGGCCTGACATCAGTAGTGGGGAAGATGCTAGATACTATTATAAAAGATTTGAGATAGCAGAACTTTGAAAAGCATTAACAGGATTGGACAAGGTATGGAGTCACATGTAGGTCTGACCAGGTAGGGATGGCAGGTTTCCTTCACATTAGTGAATCAGATGGGTTTTTACAGCAATTGATGATAGTTGTCATGGTTACTATTACTGAGACTAGCTTTATATTCCAGATTAATTAAATTAATTTAAACCAATGTCCCCAGAGCCTGGGCCTCTTACGAAGACGTGATCGACTCTTAATTGCCGTCTGAAATGGCCTAGCAAACCACTCAGCTCAAGGGCAGTTAGGGATGGGCAACAAGTGTTGGCATTATCAGTAACACCCACATCCCATAAAAGAATAAAAAGGTAAATGTTCTAGCTTGCAATCTAATGTGCAGCAGTGAAATTCAGAATTTGGCAAGTTGGGAGTAATTTTTCTCACAACTTCAATGTCATGATGTCAATTTCCCCCCACCCCAGCCTAATTCCAAGCCCACATGTTCCTGCTTGTTACAATTCAGCCAAATACCTGAACTAATTAATGAAGAAAAATAATAAATGACCAAATTGTTTCTTGAATGGTATTACAAATGGATCAAAATAAGAAACATCTCCAGATATTTCCAAAGATTGGAATACGAGAACAGGACAAATTCACTTAAGTGCAATTATTATTATTTGATTGCATGGATGATGAATACTGATGAAGGTGTTGTTTAAAATTTGCTGAATACTTTTAGAGAAGGTTCTCAAATGTGGCATAAAATGATGTAGAGGTTTTAGGACGGACGTTCAAAGGTGGGCTGAAGGGGGATGTAGGAAGTGGGGGTTGCTGGGCAGCATTGGATGGGGAGGTATCGCACAGGTGCAGAACACCAATAAGAATAGAAGGCAACTGTCCTCGTGGAGTTTGCACATTCTCCCCGTGTCTGCGTGGGTTTCACTCCCACGACCCAAATATGTGCAGGTTAGGTGGATTGGCCACGCTAAATTGCCCCTTAATTGGAAACAAGTAATTGGGGGGGCGGCATGTGGCGCAGTAGTTAGCAGTGGGACTGCGGTGCTGAGGATTCGGGTTTGAATCCCGGCCCTGGGTCATTGTCCGTGTGGAGTTTGCACATTCACCCCATGTCTGCATGGGTTTCACCCCCACAACCCAAAGATGTGTAAGTTAGGTGGATTGGCCATTCTAAATTGCCCCTTGATTGGAAAATAAAATAATAATTGGGTACTCTAAAACATTTTTTAAAACAATAGAAGGCCACAGAACAAGCATGAAATCGGTTGAGGCCATGCACAACTTTGTCAATAGTTGATTTTAAAATTGTGGCCTTGGAGAATGAAGAACAATTGTAGATCAGTAAGGATGAGAGTGATGAGTGAGCAGCTCTTAGTGTGGAATAGGATATGTGCAGTAGCATTTTGGGCAAATTTTAAAATGAGGTTGGAGTTTGGAGTTCAAGGAGAGTCTAATTTGGGGATGACTAACAGCAGCAAAGAAGCTGTGGTGAGATGGAGGCAGACCAATGTTGCAGAGATATAAGTCAGCAGGAGTGAGATATGAGATTTCTATGTACAATAAATAGGACATTGGGTGGGATTTACCGACCAACCCGACGCATGTTTTTCAGCAGTGGAGCAGGCCAACCAGTAGGATTTACTGGTCACGCGTCGTCAACGGGATTTCCCAGTGACTGCACCCCTCATTGCTGGAAAACCTGTGCGCCGTTGTGGGACCGTAATATCCCACCAGTGTGAACAACCAGTAAATCCTGCCCACTGAGTGTAATAGTGTTAATATCTTCTCGATGAACCTCATACTGGAGGGGAATTGTTGCAGAGAACACGTCCTGGACAAAGCAAAATTAAGTGCAGCAGGTTGGTTATCTGTGTCACATGTTACCAAGTGTTGGAACATGAATGCGCCCTTTTGATTCCCTCCCAAGATCCTTCACTTTGCCGGAAACAGGCCAAGTGTATTTATCACAGCAGGAGGAATCTTTAATTCCAAGTTACTTGTATGCCTCTTAGTGGCTGCTTCAAATATTTTGGGGCCGTGAGCGCATATGTATCGTGGTAATAAAATCATGTCCTGCAGGCAAAAAAATACATTTTTTTAAATAATGACCCAGACTCAGCAGTAATCATAAGGATGAAACAATCAGCATTCTCTACCGTTCCTCCTCTGAAACTGACAGCAATTTCTGGAGTCTGCACAAATTCAGCTCAAAGCAGAAATTCAGAAGATTCTATCAATGATTGTATGTTTCTATATAGGTATGCAGACTGCAATTGAGAAAAATTACAGTATAACGGTGGCAGAAAGGACGTTTGATGAGGACTCGTCTACTGAGGTAGTATGGGCTGAGGTTAGAAACAGGAAAGGAGAGGTCACCCTGTTGGGAGTTTTCTATAGGCCTCCGAAAAGTTCCAGAGATGTAGAGGAAAGGATTGCAAAGATGATTCTGGATAGCGAAAGTAACAGGGTAGTTGTTATGGGGGACTTTAACTTTCCAAATATTGATTGGAAACGATATAGTTCGAGTACTTTAGATGGGTCAGTTTTTGTCCAATGTGTGCAGGAGGGTTTCCTGACACAGTATGTAGATAGGCCAACAAGAGGCGAGGCCACATTGGATTTGGTACTGGGTAATGAACCAGGCCAGGTGTTAGATTTGGAGGCAGGAGAGCACTTTGGTGATAGTGACCACAATTCGGTTACGTTTACTTTAGCAAATAGGTATATACCGCAGGTCAAGAGTTATAGCTGGGGGAAAGGCAATTATGATGCGATTAGGCAAGACATAGGATGGGGAAGGAAACTGCAGGGGATGGGCGCAATTGAAATGTGGAGCTTGTTCAAGGAGCAGCTACTGCATGTCCTTGATAAGTATGTACCTGTCAGGCAGGGAGGAAGTGGTCGAGGAGGGAACCGTGGTTTACTAAAGTAGTTGAATCACTTGTCAAGAGGAAGAAGGAGGCTTATGTAAAGATGAGATGTGAAGGTTCAGTTAGGTCGCTTGAGAGTTACAAGTTAGCCAGGAAGGACCTAAAGAGAGAGCTAAGAAGAGCCAGGAGGGGACATGAGAAGTCCTTGGCAGGTAGGATCAAGGAAAACCCTAAAGCTTTCTATAGGTATGTCAGGAATAAAAGAATGACTAGGGTAAGATTTGGAGTTGGGGACCAAGTGCAATGTGTCAAAGTTTGCAGACGACACTAAGATGAGTGGTAAAGCAAAAAAGGCAGAGGATACCGGAAGTCTGCAGAAGGATTTGGATAGGTTAGGTGAATGGGCTAGGGTCTGGCAGATGGAATTCAATGTTGCCAAGTGTGAGGCTAGCCATTTTGGGAGGAATAACAGCAGAATGGATTATTATTTAAACGGTAAGATGTTAAAACATGCTGCTGTGCAGAGGGACCTGGGTGTGCTGATGCACGAGTCGCAAAAAGTTGGTGTGCAGGTGCAACAGGTGATTAAGAAGGCTAATCGAGTTTTGTCTTTCATTGCTAGAGGGATGGAGTTCAAGACTAGTGAGGTTATGCTGTAATTGTATAGGGTGTTGGTGAGGCTGCATCTGGAGTATTGTGTTCAGTTTTGGTCTCCTTACCTGAGAAAGGACATATTGGCACTGGAGGGAGTGCAGAGGAGATTCACTAGGTTGATCCCAGAGTTGAGGGGATTAGATTATGACGAGAGGTTGAGTAGACTGGGACTGTACTCATTGGAGTTTAGAAGGATGCGGGGGGATCTTATTGAGACATATAAAATTATGAAGGGAATAGATAGGATAGATGCGGGCAGGTTGTTTCCACTGGTCGGGGAAAGCAGAACTAGGGGGCATAGCCTCAAAATAAGGGAGGTAGATTTAGGACGGAGTGTAGGAGGAACTTCTTCACCCAAAGGGTTGTGAATCTCTGGAATTCCTTGTCCAGTGAAGCAGTTGAGGCTCCTTCTTTAAACGTTTTTAAGAAAAAGATAGATGCCTTTCTAAAGAATAAAGGGATTCGGGGATATGGTGTAAGAGCCGGAGAGTGGAGCTGAGTCCACAAAGATCAGCCATGATCTCATTAAATGGCGAAGCAGGCTCGAGTGGCCAGATGGCCTACTCCTGTTCCTAGTTCTTATGTTCTTAAGAGTAGGGCCTGTCAAGGACGGTAGTGGGAAGTTGTGCGTGGAATCCGAGGAGATAGGAGAGGCACTAAATGAATATTTTTCATCAGTATTCACACAGGAAAAAGACAATGTTGTCGAGGAGAATACTGAGATACAGGGTACTAGACTAGACGGGATTGAGGTTCATAAGGAGGAGGTGTTAGCAATTCTGGAAAGTGTGAAAATAGATAAGTCCCCTGGGACGGATGGGATTTATCCCAGGATTCTCTAGGACGCTAGGGAGGAGATTGCAGAGCCTTTGGCTTTGATCTTTATGTCGTCATTGTCTACAGGAATAGTGCCAGAAGACTGGAGGATAGCAAGTGTTGTCCCCTTGTTCAAGAAGGGGAATAGAGACAACCCCGGTTACTGTAGACCAGTGAGCTTTACTTCTGTTGTGGGCAAAGTCTTGGAAAGGATTATGATAGGATTTATAATCATCTAGAAAGGAATAATTTGATTAGGGATAGTCAACACGGTTTTGTGAAGGGTAGGTCGTGCCTCACAAACCTTATTGAGTTCTTTGAGAAGGTGACCAAACCGGTGGATGAGGGTAAAGCAGTTGATGTGGTGTATATGGATTTCAGTAAAGCATTTGATAAGGTTCCCCACGGCAGACTATTGCAGAAAATACAGAGGCATGGGATTGAGGGTGATTTAGCAGTTTGGATCAGAAATTGGCTAGCTGTAAGAAGACAGAGGGTGGTGGTTGATGGGAAATGTTCAGCCTGGAATTCAGTTACTAGTGGTGTACCACAGGATCTGTTTTGGGGCCACTGCTGTTTGTCATTTTTATAAATGACCTGGAGGAGGGCGTAGAAGGATGGGTGAGTAAATTTGCGGATGGCACTAAAGTCGGTGGAGTTGTGGACAGTGCGGAAGGATGTTGCAGGTTACAGAGGGACATAGATAAGCTGCAGAGCTGGGCTGAGAAGTGGCAAATGGAGTTTAATGCAGAAAAGTGTGAGGTGATTCATTTTGGAAGGAGTAACAGGAATACAGAGTACTGGGCTAACTGTAAGATTCTTGGTAGTGTGGATGAGCAGAGAGATCTTGGTGTCCATGTACATAGATCCCTGAAAGTTGCCACCCAGGTTGATAGGGTTGTTAAGAAGGCGTACGGTGTGTTAGCTTTTATTGGTAGAGGGATTGAGTTTCGGAGCCATGAGGTCATGTTGCAGCTGTACAAAACTCTGGTGCGGCCGCATTTGGAGTATTGCGTGCAGTTCTGGTCGCTGCATTATAGGAAGGATGTGGAAGCATTGGAAAGGGTGCAGAGGAGATTTACCAGGTTGTTGCCTGGTATGGAGGGAAGATCTTATGAGGAAAGGCTGAGGGACTTGAGGCTGTTTTCGTCACAGAGAAGACGGTTAAGAGGAGACTTAATAGAGGCATACAAGATGATCAGAGGATTTGATAGGGTGGACAGTGAGAGCCTTTTTCCTCGGATGGTGATGGCTAGCACGAGGGGACATAGCTTTAAATTGAGGGGAGATAGATATAAGACAGATGTCAGAGGTAGGTTCTTTACTCAGAGAGTAGTAAGGGCGTGGAATGCCCTGCCTGCAACAGTAGTGGACTCGTCATCATTAAGGGTATTTAAATGGTCATTGGATAAACATATGGATGATAATGGAATAGTGAAGATGGTCTTTAGATTGATTTCACAGGTCGGCGCAACATCGAGGACCAAAGGGCCTGTACTACGCTGTAATGTTCTATGTTCTAAATCACTGACGAGGACCCCACCAAATTACGCTATCAGTTGTGCTGTAAAAACCCTGGGAAAAGTTGCATGTTGAGTGAATTAAACTAGGGGCTAGAGAGCTGACTTGTAATGCCGAACAAGGCCAGCAGCACGGGTTCATTTCCCTTACCAGCTTACCCGAACAGGTGCCAGAATGTGGCGACTAGGGGCTTTTCATAGTAACTTCATACTTGTGACAATAAAAGATTATTATTATTAAATGGCATAATTACTGCTGAACAGCCTCGCTGCCCCTGAAAAATTAACTTTATATTTGTGGAATTCAAATTTCTCCATATGATTAAAATACAGCGGTTAGCTCTGTTACTTCACAGTGCCAGGGTCCCAGGTTCGATTCCCGCTTGGGTCACTATCTCTGTAGAGTATGCACGTTCTCCCCATGTCTGCGTGGGTTTCCTCCGGGTGCTCCGGTTTCCTCCCACAAGTCCTGAAAGATGTGCTGTTAGGTAATTTGGACATTCTGAATTCTCCCTCTGTGTACCCAAACAGGCGCCAGAATGTGGCGACTAGGGGCATTTCACAGTAACGTCATTGCAGTGTTAATGTAAGCCTACTGTGACAATAAAGATTATTATTCAAAACTATTTTTTTTAAATTTTGTTATTAATATTTCTTCAGCAAATGTGAATGTCACAATTTATTTGTCAATTTAAAATGTAATTAGAAGTGCAAAGGTCAGCGTGTTTACTTCCCAGTTTGATGTTGGACGTTTTAAAAAATTACAACCTGATTGACTTCTTATCTTGCATTTATAATAATAATTAGTGTCACAAGTCGGCTTACAAATCTGCTTCATCTATCATTGCTGGATGCCTGGAGATTCCTTTTACTTGGTGCCAGATTCAAACTAACATCTGGGAAGCGTGAATCCATGCCCGAGAAGATCACGAGATCTTTAAGAGCAGTTTTCTTCCAGATCAGCAGCAAATCATAGAATCCCTACAGTGCAGAAGGGGGCCATTCAGCCCAGTCCACCTAACCTGCACATCCTTAGACTGTCGGGGGAAATCCTACACGGGGAGATTGTGCAAACTCCATACAGACAGTCACCCAAGGTCAGATTCAAACCTGTATCCCTAGCACTGTGAGTTAGCAATGCTAACCACTGTGCACCTTGTCACAGTCACTGCACTGGCTGGCAGTGAAATCTGGGCCAGTTTATTGAAAGTCAAGTGTCTTGATGATTTTCCAAGGGCACACTGATTAACAAACCCTTTTGTACTGTCTTGACAAAGGGAAGATTAAATTATAAAATCTGAAATGGGCACGCTAGTGTCATTTCATCGGTGACAATTTGTGAGATCCTCCAGCCTCCCAGTTGCATGTTTCTTGGCAGTGGGAAGCAGCGTGTCATTCAATAATATAATATAATAATCGCTTGTTGTCACAGGTAGGCTTCAATGAAGTTACTGTGAAAAGCCCCTAGGCGCCACATTCCGGTACCTGTTCGGGGAGGCCGGTACGGGAATTGAACCCCGCGCTGCTGGCATTTTTCTGCTTACAAACTAGCTGTTTAGCCCACTGTGCTAAACCAGCCCCATTCGCATCCAGCACCATTCCCTTCTCCCATTGCTATGAATGGGAATTCTCATTGAAACAACCCCACACCGCCGTGTAAACAGTGGGCAGGAGTGCACTACCGCTGGGACCGGGGAATCCCGTCGCCAGCGAACGGCTGGAGAATTCCAGCCAATAGGTGGGTTGGTAGTGGAATATTTCTTCATCCATTAACAGCTGGAAACTGCTGGTTACAGAACCAAGTGTCTGTGATAAAATTATATACATATGCATCTTACAACTGCCCTATCTACGAGTGAGACCACAAAATAACACCCGGGCCTCCCAAGATCAGTAGATACGTGTCAGAAGACTGGCTGGCCTCCATTTAGCTGGATAAAGGGACATGCTCAGATACTGCTCAGTCGAATTCTCTCCCATACACACAACAAGGACCCATAAACATGTGTACTGCATCATTAGTAAACACACAACGGCAAGTTTTGAACATAATGAGGGCTCGCTGGCTGTGAGTAGTGTAAAGCGACCCACCTTTAAATGAAACTGAAGGATCAGTAATGTTTGTATAGAACTGGGGCAAATTCTTATATTACAGATTACAGCAAATAACAGCCATTAGTGCAGAAACAACAGGACTGCTGAAATCACAATGTTCCTCGAATACTAACAAGGGAACGGCACTGACAACAGAATACAGATGAACCAGGTTGCACAGAAACATCCCTGGTAAACTGATTAACATCAAAGCCAATTCAGAAAACCACATAACTGTATTATTCATGAGTTATTAATCAGTGGTGTTTGGAAAGAAACATTTTGCAGAGTAGACAATCTTAATGAGCCTGCATTGGCACTATGTTGTGACATCAAAAACAGACTCATTCTGTCTTAGGATCTCTTTAAATCTTCCTTCATGGCTTTTCTCAAATTATTTTTGGTCCTGGATTTGAGTGCGTACCACCCAATACCTGAATCTGATCTCCTGGCATTGCCCCTTCCTCTGGTGTACTTTCAGTGATTCGTAGAATTTACAGTGCAGAAGGAGGCCATTCGGCCTGTCGAGTCTGAACCGGCTCTTGGAAAGAGCACCCCACCCAAGGTCAACACCTCCACCCTATCCCCATAACCCAGTAACCCCACCCAACACCAAGGGCAATTTTGGACGCTAAGGGCAATTTATCATGGCCAATCCACCTAACCTGCACATCTTTGGACTGTGGGAGGAAACCGGAGCACCCGGAGGAAACCCACGTAGACACTGGGAGAACGTGCAGACTCCGCACAGACAGTGACCCAAGCCGGGAATCAAACCTGGGACCCTGGAGCTGTGAAGCAATTGTGCTATCCACAATGCTACCGTGCTGCCCACAAATTGACCTATCTTGACCCTACATTCTTTGACATTAAGCTATTCCTTTTTGTGACCTCTTCCATCTTCAAATGTTGCGCAAAACCTCCTCCAATGACCTCCTCTTGTTTTTAAATTCTGGATGAAATACCTTGAGACATTTGCAGTTGGACAGTCCCCAAGCATTACTTCTTTACATCTCTCTTGCTCTTGGCATTCTATAGCAGAAGCATTTTCCTACACCTAGATTTCTCACCTCTATTAACCAGGATAGTCCAGTAGGATTAGAGTCCATGGGAGCTTTAAATGAAACTGGAGGATCATTGCTTTAAGTGAGACCTTCTTCTGACTGTCAAATCTTACAAGCCAGGTGCAACCCCACTTTTAATATTTTGATTAGAGAATTATGTCTCAACAGTGTGAATCTTAAAATTGTCTCTACCCCCACTCCCCTTGTTGCCAACCTTTTGTCAAGCAGGGGGACTGTTCAGAATGATGCCTCATGACAACAGTGTTATGAATATTGAAGCTGGATGGTGTGGAGTGAATGTGCAGAACTATAACTAGAGCATAACTTTTAGCCATTAATGGGTTGTGTTATTTACCATTTATCTATCTGTCCTCTTATAGTTACGCCAACATTTACCGAGAGCTGGAGCAGGTAATCCGGATTGCAGACTCGCAGGAAGATCTAAAATGGTTCAACAGTATACATGGACCTGGAATGCCAATGAACTGGCCTCAGTTTGAGGTAACGATTCTTTTGTCCACATAATAACATATATCTAATTAAAATGTTACATTATATATTAAAAAATACTACCTGCTTGACTGAAATATTACAGTGACCTTGAAGAGCTATCTTACATGTACCTGACCTCATTGCTGAACGTGGCTCTGAGGTACATCACGGTGTGCTGTTTTGTTGCTTAATAAACTGTGAACCTAAACGAGGAAAATATTTTTGATAAAGTATAAATGTTCAAAACTATATAAAACTGTTCTGTCAGTTATGGTGATTAGTGACAGTATTTTCTACTGTGGAAACTCTTTGGCTTGGCTCAGTGGTAGCACTCATTTTTAAGTCAGGAGATTATGCTAGCCTTGGTTATACACTCTGTAAGGCAGTCATGAAAATACGCTGCATTGTTGGAGGTTCTATCTGTGGTGATATGCATCACTGTAAATACACAAGGGGTTAATGTAAATACACTATGACTAAGTAAACACTAGAGGGAGCGCCAGAGATGTCATGACATGCAGACATACAGCTAATGAACACACAGAATAGGACACGACCAATGGGCAGTCAAGACACCCAGAGGTGACACTACCACAAGGGGGCATTACACAACTCCTATATAAGGACAGGGCACACATGCTCTGTCTCTTTCCACAGGCGACACTTAGAGAGTAGGACAGGGGCAGATCAGAAGCATCACACCCACCACGTGGCTTAGAGCAGACTGGTTAGTTAGACTGAGTTACTATAGCAAGATTAGCAGGAGAGTCAAACTCTTAGAGAACTGTGCTAATGGTTCAATAAATCACATTGAACTTACTTCAACGTCTGGAGTATCTTTTGGTCAAAACTGCATCGAGTTGCAGCCTGTGTTATCCCAGAGTACATAACACACCACAATCTTTGGGCTTAAATATTAAATCTGCCTGCTCAGTTGAACAAAAACTACTATGGTGCTACTCGAAGAAAGGCAAGAACTTCTGGTCAACATCCATCCCTTAGCAAATGCCAGAAAAATAGATTAACTTGTCATTCATCTCATTGCTTTAAGTGAGACCTTGCTGAATGGCACCTATCCCATTTCAGAACGAACTAACTGGCTATAAAGTGCTTAGGATGTCCTGAGCAGATGAAAGATATTACATAAATGACGGCCTTTTCTTTGATTTCACAAGGTTAATATACAGAGGCAATTTGGCATCCAAAGTAAACCCATAGGCAGGCATCCCTTAATCAAGTACCCCTACAGTTTTAAATGATCCCAGGGTTTTTGCCTCTGTTTTGCTTCCATTCCACATGCTGATCTACCCTTTGTGTGAAGATTATCATGTCATTCCCTTTACTGTTTGTTGTATGCCATTGTCTCCTATTCAGTTTTCCCACTGTCACATTTTAGTTTGTAATAGTGTTCTGGATCTAACTTCCCCTGACATTGAGGCCCGACAAGGCCTCCTAATTCCATCCTTCCAAAACTGAAAAGCCAATGTTTATCCCATCATCAATTTATATTGGGGCAGTCTCTCTGAACCATTTCTGAGGCACCAATGCTTTCCTTATCTTGGTGACCAGAAATAATGGTGTTCCAGGCGACGTATGATTTGTGTACTGACTCGAGCATAAGCATAACTTGCATGGAGCTGGACTGTAGTTCCACATTACATTTGTAGAGAATGGATATTCAGTGTGTCAATTTCAGTAAAACCTGTGGATCTCTTTCAACGCATTTTGTTATTTCAGCACCATTTGGAGTGTGTTTATATTGTCCACTTCTGTGGTGATACTTTGCAACTACCCAAGCCAAATTTGACCTACAATTGATCAATTCACTTGTACGTATTTTGTTTAATCTTTATTGGGGGGAAGGGGGGATTCTCCAGGTCTGCCTGCTGGAAATGGGATTCTGATCAGCTGGAGAAACCCACATCGAGGCCAAATCAGGATTCATGCCTGACGGGAAACCGGTTCTCCATGCCCGTCCGACTGGCCATAGCAGGTTTCTCGACGTCCCGGCTGGGCTTCTTCTCCCGACCCGGTGGGACCATGCAGATAGTTCATTAGAGCTATTTTACATGTCATTGTCTGGTGGGATGCACCATTCACAAGCCAGCGGGATGCTCCAGTACCCCCCAGCTGAGAGTCCCGCTGGCGTGAATTGGTGCAAATATTGAGGAGCGTGGACCTGGCGGCTGCAGTTTGAGGGGTGGGAAGTTGGTAAGTACCCTCCCAACAATAGCTACCAGAATGCCAAGAGGGTGGGTGTTAGGGGGGCTGGTGCTGTCTGGATGGGCTCAGGTCAGGGGTCTTCCTTTGGATGGGACTCCTTTGGTTGTTCTCCCCATCTGCAGCCTATAAAACCCATTAAACAGTGACCCAATATATAAAATATTGTTATGTGAAACTTCTTATCTGTACCCCTAAACCATTTAAACATTTACTCAATAAGTAAAAAATTAAGTTTTTCTGTTTAAAGAAAAATAAACGTTTTCCCATAATAAAGTAAATCTGTACCCCTAGAACTGTTAAAGTCATTGTCTGGTGGGCTAAGTTTCAAGGTCTGCCTCATGTTCTCAAGTGCTTCCGAGAAAAAACAGCTGTGGGGGCAACCCCTTCACTTTCTAGTGTGCGTTGCGCTTGGACATCACATCGTGTTGTAGATTCATTAGAATCTTTCTCATTTTAGAAGAGCAGAAAGTCGGACATTTTATATCAGTTGCTTCAGTGCTGTAGCCAGCAATTTACAGACCTCAGCAATTTGCAAAAGGCTGCAAATTAGCTGAACTGTCTCCAGCTGTGGTTTGAACAGGGAAGTTTGATAACTAAACGTTGTAACATTGTTCTATATCCTAATCTGTCAGTGAGTTTTATTTTATTTTTATCATTCATGGGATGTGGGCATCACTGGCAAGTCCATCTCTATTTGCCCTTGTAAAGGTAATGGTGCGCCTTCTCCTTGAACCGCCAAAGTGCATGTGGTGTTGATGCATCCACAATGTTGAGGAGGGAACTCCAGGATGTTGACCCAGCGACAGTGAAGGAACAACTATATAGTCAGAAGTCTGGACGGTGTGTGGCTTGGCGGGATGCTTGCAGCTGATGCTGTTTCTATGCATCTACTGGCCTTGTTTTCTAGGTGGTGGAGGTCACAGATTTGGAAGGTGCTCCCAAAGAGTTACTGCAGTACACCTTGTAAATGGTGCACACTGCTGTCACTGTTTCAGGGGGTGGATGAGGTGCCAATCACGTGGGTTGCTTTATCCTGGTCTGTGTCAAGCTTCAATTTGTTTTTTTTTATTTAATTTTTTTTTTTAAATTGAAGTGTTGTTGGATCATCTTTGATCTCCTTAAATGCAGATCAAGCAAAGGCTCAACTCACTTTCATAGTCAGTGAACAGAGAGGAACTACTGTGATCAGATTCATTTAATTCAATCAGTGCAATGAATCTTTATAAAATAATATGAAAATAAGCAATAAAATAAGCATACTTCCCCCAAATTCATGAGTTGTCGTGCTTGATTTAAGCTCCTTTCTAGCTCCCCTGGTGTATGCTTTCAGTCTTTTTCCTGGGTCTCACTGTTTTAGGGTATTATGTCAAAAGGGTCAAGATGGCACAGTGGTATTGTCCCTGGGCTAGTAGTGCAGAGACCCAGGGTAATGCTGTGGGGATCGGGGTTTGAATCCCACCATGACAGATGGTGAAATTTGAATTAATAAAAATCTGGAATTAAAAATCTAATGATAATCATGATAACCATTGTTAAGTCTAATGATGACCATGAAACCATTGTTGATTGTCATAAAAAACAATTGGCTCACAAATGTCCTTTAGTGAAGGAAATCTGCTGTCTTTACCTGGTCTGGCCTGCTTGTGACTCCAGATTGCCCTCTGACATGGCCTTGCAAGCCACTCAGTTGCATCAAGCCGCTAAAAACAAGTCAATAACACTATGGGTATGCCTGAACCACATGGACTGCAATGGTTCAAGAAGGCAGCTCGACACCACCTTCGCGAGGACAATTAGGGATGGGCAATAAATGCCCACAACCGCTACATTTCGAGAATATGCTTTTTTAAAAAGATCTGCCTTCCTGAAGCTTCCGAAGTCAGATTGGCCTTCCTGAAAGTGAACCCTCGGAAGGCGACGGGCCCAGACGGGATCCCTGGTCGTGCACTCAGAGCCTGCGCGGACCAGCTGGCAGAGGTATTCACGGACATCTTTAACCTGTCCCTACTCCACTCCGAGGTCCCCACCTGCTTCAAGAAGACCACCATCATACCAGTACCAAAGAAGAACCAGGCAACGTGCCTCAATGACTACCGACCAGTGGCCCTGACTTCAGTCGTAATGAAGTGCTCGAGAGGTTGATCATGAAGCGCTTCACCTCCATACTCCCAGAACGCCTTGATCCACTGCAATTCGCATACCGCTGCAACCGGTCCACATCAGACACCATTTCCCTGGCCCTACACTCATCCCTAGAGCATCTCGAAAACAAGGACTCCTACATTAGACTCCTATTTATTGACTACAGCTCCGCCTTCAACACCATAATCCCAGCCAAGCTCATATCAAAGCTCCAAAACCTAGGACCTGGCTCCCTACTCTGCAACTGGATCCTCGATTTTCTGACCAACAGACCACAATCAGTAAGAATGAACAACAACACCTCCTCCACAATAGTCCTCAACACCGGCGCCCTGCAAGGCTGCGTACTTAGCCCCCTACTCTACTCCCTGTACACACACGACTGCGTGGCAAAACTTGGTTCCAACTCCATCTACAAGTTTGCTGACGATATGACCATAGTGGGCCGGATCTTGAATAACGATGAGTCCGAATACAGGAGGGAGATAGAGAACCTAGTGGAGTGGTGTAGCGACAACAATCTCTCCCTCAATGCCAGCAAAACTAAAGAGCTGGTAATTGACTTCAGGAAGCAAAGTACTGTACACACCCCTGTCAGCATCAACGGGGCCGAGGTGGAGATGGTTAGCAGTTTCAAATTCCTAGGGGTGCACATCTTCAAAAATCTGTCCTGGTCCACCCACGTCGACGCTACCACCAAGAAAGCACAACAGCGCCTATACTTCCTCAGGAAACTAAGGAAATTCGGCATGTCCACATTGACTCTTACCAACTTTTACAGATGCACCATAGAAAGCATCCTATCAGGCTGCATCACAGCCTGGTATGGCAACTGCTCGGCCCAGGACGCAAGAAACTTCAGAGAGTCGTGAACACCGCCCAGTCCATCACACAAACCTGTCTCCCATCCATTGACTCCATCTATACCTCCCGCTGCCTGGGGAAAGCGGGCAGTATAATCAAAGATCCCTCCCACCCAGCTTACTCACTCTTCCAACTTCTTCCATCGGGCAGGAGATACAGAAGTCTGAGAACACGCACAAACAGACTCAAAAACAGCTTCTTCCCCACTGTCACCAGACTCCTAAATGACCCTCTTATGGACTGATTTCATTAACACTACACCCTGTATGCTTCATCCGATGCCAGTGCTTTTGTAGTTACATTGTATATGTTGTGTTGCCCTATTATGTATTTTCTTTTATTCCCTTTTCTTCTCATGTACTTAATGATCTGTTGAGCTGCTCGCAGAAAAATACTTTTCACTGTACCTCGGTACACGTGACAATAAACAAATCCATCCATCCATCCATCCTTGTCCCTGTCTCTCTTTTGTGGGGCTTGCTCTTCACAGCTCTGAAGATATTAAAAACCTTTTAGTAAAGTGTGTATTAAGTGCGTATTCACCACTGAAATAAGGTAACCAATTCCTTGTTACGTATAGTAAGAAGTCTTACAACACCAAGTTAAAGTCCAACAGCTTTGTTTCGAATCACTTGCTTTTGGAGCACTGCTCCTTCCTCAGGTGAATCAACCTGAGGAAGGAGCAGTGCTCCGAAAGCTAGTGATTCAAAACAAACCTGTTGGACTTTAACTTGGTGTTGTAAGACTTCTTACTGTGCTCACCCCAGTCCAACGCCGGCATCTCCACATCATTGTTACGTATAGCCTGAGGAAAAATTTACATTAGTTTGTTTAAATCTTAACCTATTGCCTCAGACCTTATGTATACATTAAGTAATTTTTTTTCCAGATCCTTTCCATAGAAATTAAGGATCTCTCTTGATTTTATTTTAAATGGAAACTTTTGATCTGCCTTGGCTCAGTTGATAGCCTCTGAATCCAGGGGTGTCCCTCCAGTGCCGTACTGAGAGAGCACTGGTGGAGCCAGATGCTGTCTTTCAGAGGAGATGTTAAATTGAGGCCGTATCTGCCTGCTCAGGTGGATGTAATAGAACCCATAGCACTATCTCACAGAAGAGCAGGAGAGTTATCACCAGTATCCTGGCCAATGTTCATCCCTCAATCAATATCAGAAAAAGTAGATTATCTGGTCATTACAACATTGCTGTTTGTGGGAGCTTTCGGTGCGCATATTGGCTGTCGTGCTTCCTAAATTGCAACAGTAGCTATATTTCAAAAATCACGCCAGAAATTATTTGAGATTGCTGGTGGTCATAAAAGGCCCAATATAAATAGAAGTCTATTTTTAAAAGACAAAGGCTTGCATGTGTTTGCATGCAGTTAAATTATTTGGATTTGCTGTGCCTAAAAGGAGCAAAACTTTTCTTTTACAGGAATATTCTCAAGATGTGACCCATCCAGTTGCTAAAAGAGAGAAAGTAAAAAAGGTCAATGAAGGCGTTACTAACGCCTCACCAGGTGGAGAGCAGGTGACACAGTCAGCGGACCGGGGCAGGTAGGTGCACTCAAAGGTGGCATTTTCTTTAATAATGGTGGTAGAAAAAAAACGAAGGGTCTGATTTTTCTTGTTTGATTCTTCCACCTTGTGACCTGAACACTGGATAGATACAGCCCCTCAAGGATCCACTCACAATTGTCTTTCACATAGTAACAAAGTTATTCTTCGAGCTGCTTGTACATTTACCGATGATGTTTTAATCCTCGTATCTGGGCTGCATGAATTGTGTTGAAGTAGCAATATTGTGTAACAGGTAGAAAAGTGTAGACTGCAGCAACGAGGATATATTACCTGAAATGCCTTCTCCTAGTTACGCTGACCAGTAGTTTGAAAATCAAAATTATGAGTTTACATGGCAGCTCCAAAAAATAAATGTCCAAGTAATAGACTTCAAGGCAAACATGTTGGTTATCAGTGTTGCCACAAAATTGTTGTCCTTCTGCCTAATGTTAGAGTTTGCTGGAGAAGAAGATGCTGTTGAAATAACTTTGGGTAAACTGTAGCAACTTACCAATGGATTGTACATATGGCAGCCTCCTCATAATGGACGGTTTGTCATTTAACCCAGAGGCGGAACTCCTCCAGTGGTGTTCTCGGCTTCTTCTTACTGCACTCCACCAACTACCACCACCTTTGTCATGTCAAGTATGCCTCAAACAATTGGATGGTTTTTCTTTGGCAGGAACTGAAGTAAGTGAGGTTCAAAGTTCCCTGGTGTGATACTTGGTTGAATCTTTTCCTGATGTTAGGGGCAGCTTTTCTAACCTCTTCACTGACACTAGTGTCTGTGTCTGGATCAACCCTATCATATGTCATTATATCAGATGCCAAGCTGAGCGTTGGTGAACTGGTTATTATTGAGTCAATGTTGCATGATGGTATTATTGAAAATTCCAATCACCTTACCAGTGATGTGGATGGGTCTGCGTGTGTTTCTGAAATCCAGTACTGGATGAGCAGAAATTTCCTCCAACAAAATATTGAGAAGACTGCTGAATCATAGAATTCATAGAATTTACAGTGCAGAAGGAGGCCATTCGGCCCATCGAGTCTGCACCAGCTCTTGGAAAGAGCACCCCACCCAAGATCCACACCTCCACCCTATCCCCATAACCCAGTAACCCCACCCAACAATTTTGGACACTATGGGCAATTTAGCATGGCCAATCCACCTAACCCGCACATCTTTGGACTGTGGGAGGAAACCGGAGCACCCGGAGGAAACCCACGCACACACGGGGAGGATGTGCAGACTCCGCACAGACAGTGACCCAAGCCGGAATCGAACCTGGGACCCTGGAGCTGTGAAGCATTTGTGCTATCCACAATGCTACCGTGCTGTTCTCTATTTTCCATTAGACTATTCTCTAATGAATGTGGGAATGCTAAAGAGCTTTTTTCTGATCTGTTGATGGTGGAATCACTTATATCTGTCCATAGTCTGCTGATCCTGGTGCTAAGCATGGAGTTGGCTTCACTAGATTTGTACCTCATTCTAAAATGAACTCTCACACTAGAAACACGGCTTTGCCTTCACAAGGACTGGGGGTTGGTCATTTCTGTCAATTCTGTAGGGACAACTATCAACAGCAGGCACGTTGATAAGGATGAAATGAAGTAGACTGCCTTCTCATGTTGATTTCCTCAATACCTGACGTAGACCTAGGGCGCGATCTAATGGCCCTGTTAGCATGGGCTCAAATCCCATAATAGCCGCTATATCTCACGAGCAGCAAAAAAAAAAGGATGTGCACCGCGAGATCTCCATTTGAAATCGTCCCTGGTGACATAATCAGGTTCACGCACAACGAGAAAGTGAACCTGATTTTGTTGATTTAAATACATTTTAATATAATTAATCGGCTTTATGCCGTGGAGGGGGGGGGGAGGAGAGAGAGAGCCTGCATGCCTGCGAGGAGGGGATGTGGGGAGAGGGTGGAAGCCCCGATGCCATGGTGGGTGGGCGATGTTGCCATTGGGGTGGAGTGTGCATCCCGAGGCTTGAGGGAGCTGCCCCGATCTCTGTTGGGGGGTGGGGGCCTTAAATGTAACTTTGAAATCGGGGCAACCTTTAAAAAATGGCGCCCCATTATCAGAATTCTGGCTTTGTTGGTCTGTTTAGGACCCACCCCCAGCTGGCTGTGTGATCCTTGCCAACACTTTGAAATTGCACAGAGTGCTGAAAAATCAGATGTAAAAAAGGCAACTGAGAAACAGGTGAGTTTAATGGGGAAAATTGCACCCCTAGAATGAAACCTGTGTCCTTGAGAGTGTGGCCAGTGGTATTACTACTAAAGCTCTCTTGTGGTGCTCATTGAAGTAACCTACCCCAAAGAATGATTTCTGCCTGGTACGTAGCAATTAGTTGGAGGTTTCCTTGACCTTTTGTTTTGCCCTGAAACCATAGTCAGTGTTGTTCCAAAGTCTCCTGCAGCTAACAATGTGCAGTGATGGAGGGAAAAGATCAATTCTGTGACTTGTTAAAGATGACTAGTATTCTGAGACCTTGGTGAACAGTTAATTGTTTCTAGGGATTCTTTACAAATGCAGATGTCCTTTTCTCACTCCCTGAACAGAGGTAGTATCTGCCAGAATAATGAGAGACGAAACAGTAATAACCCCTTTGCTGAAGATGAAGTCAACCACGAGGTGAAGGAGATCCGGAAAGAGGAAAAGAAAAAGTTGGTGAAAACTGTCTGTCTTTGTTGGGGGCGACTTGGAGTTTTTCACTAACATTCACTAACATTGACTTAAGTTTTAACTATTCAGTGGGGCCAATTTATCAATAGGATTATTGCCCTGGCTATGTTCCTCTCTCTGTCTCTGTAATGTATATACTTATGACTTAATTTGCCTTGATCTTTGTGTCACAATGGTTCCGTGTATCTGGATGAATTTCTCACTATCTTTCTAGATTCGTTTTATATATATATATATATATATAAAACAAAGAATCTGCATAATGAGCTCATATTCTGGAATGCTGTCTGCATTATGTAGCCTCATAAATAAAGGTAGTGCTTTTCTAGACTTCTAATATCAAGTACAACTTAATGGAGAAGAAAAGAACTTTGTGTTTAAGCTCCTCTCCCATTTTGCACCTAAATGCAAAATAGATGCTTTGTGTTTTTTCTGACCATGTGGACATCCTTCTTGCTACACTGATCAATGATGTCACCATGCATTCTGGAATTATCCTGTTGGAAACCTGTTTAGGGGCATGAATTGAACCAACCCAAGAACTGGTTTGTCACCACAGAACCTTAGCAAACACTTGACCTACTCGCTCTCTCTCAATGCTTAAGAGTTTTCAGCCAATAGTCCAGTTTCCCAGGTTGCAGCGGTACCAGTTTACCACCTTGACAGGTCCAAAGTGTGGCTTCGCATTTACTAATGGACTGGCTCTAGAGTCCTTACCAAGGACGTCAAGGAGCTGCCATGTAGGACCCAAGTCCAGGTTCTCCATACAGCTCCAAAATGGATGTTACTATTTTATTTTGTCCTGAATATTCTTTATCACAAATGAGGGTACTTATGAAAGAATTCCTTTGTTCCTTCTCCTTTTAATGAAAACCAACCAGCTGTACTTCATTTATTTTAGATCTGTAGGTTTACAGATCAAACACTGGTGTTTCACAAACATCTTTAACCTCAACCCTGCTGGTTGCAATAATGTAAATTGAATCAAACTTTTCATAATTTCCTTTGTGCTACTTTACATCAAAATATCAAAAGTATTTGAAGATGCGATTAGAAAGAAAAACACCTGCAGTAGCTGAAAATCTGGCATAAAAGCAAAGTGCTGAAATATACACCCAGGTTATTCAGTGCCTCTTAATAAGAAACAACATCAATGGTTACACCTGAGATGTTGACTTTATTCTACAGATATTGACTGACTTGCTGCGTAGTGTTTTTGTGTGTTATGTGTTAGCACTGTAGCTCTTCCCCAGGTTAAGGTCATTTTAATAGTCCTCAACTGAATGTGGGAAGAAGTAAATTGTCTCCGGTTTCGCAGTTTGAGGATATGGGGTAGACCATTTAGGCCAGAGATGAGGAGACATTTCTTCACCCAGAAAGTGGTGAGCCTGTGGAATTCATTACCCCAGGAAGTAGTTGAGGCCAAAACATTGTATGTTTTCAAGAAGCAGTTAGATATAGCACTTAGGACTTCCAGTGGCGGCCATAGAGTGAGTGGTTGCACATTTAGTGGCTCCTGCTCAAAGTGGAATTGTTTGGTCCTTTTCACGTGATACAGAGGATGTTTACTGGTGCAAAGTGCATGAACAGTGAGAGATAGAAATTCTTCTCCGCTAGGGCCTGTTTATGGCTTGTTGAATGAGGAGTGTAATGATCAAGGGGTAGCAGTCTGGCCGGGAGAACTTTCGAAGTGTGACAGAGGGAAAGATGGCGGCGGTTCTCGGGCATCGTTGCCTGCCCATTGGTCTACCAAGCAATTGGGGGATGTTCTGAATGCCAGGTTCCAACAACAGAGATAAGAGGCCCCAGAGGACCTGGCTAAGGTGGTGGAGCTGATTAGGGTGGCTATTGAGAGAGTGGAGCAAAGGCCGGAGGCGCAGAGTTTGGTGCTCCAGAAGGTGGAGGAATTGATTGTGAATCATGAGGACCAGTTGGTCTCGTTGGAGGCAAAGATGGTGCTCGTGGCAGAGGGCCAGAAGCAGCTGAGGGAGCAGGTGGAGAACCTGCAGAATCTCCCAGGAGGCAGAATCTCCAGAGTGTGGAGCTGCCTGAAGGGATTGACCACACAGTATATCGCAAATATGTTTGAGACGTTGGTTGGGAGGGGTGGTCTTTGACTGTTCTCCCAAAATAAATCAAGTGCACAGGGCGTTGAGGAGGAGGCCGAAGGCAGGGGAGCAGCCAAGGGCGATGATGGTGAAGTTGGATTGTTTTCCAGACAAAGAAAAGATTCTGCGGTGGGCAAAGGAGATGAGAGAGTGTACCTGGGAAGGAAATGTGGTGCGTATCTACCAGGACTTGGGTGCAAAGCTGACCAAGTTTGCGGGCCTGGTTCAATAGGGTCAAATCAACCCTCTGCAAGAAAGGAGTGACGTTCAGGGTGTTATATCCTACTCGTCTGTGGGTCACGCACCAGAATCAGGAATTCTATGGGTTGTTTTAAATTTTAGAGTACCCAATTATTTTTTTCTCCAATCAAGGGGCAATTTAGCATGGCCAATCCACCTAACCTGCACATGTTTGGGTTGTGGGGGGGGTGAAACCCACGCAGACATTGGGAGAATGTGCAAACTCCACACAGACAGTGACCCAGGGGCAGGATTCAAACCCTCAGCGCCGTTGTCCCAGTGCTAACTACTGCGCCACATGCCTCAGGAATTCTATTTTGATTTACTGGAGGAGATGAGCAAATTTATGAGAGTCCTTGGAATGGGGGACATGTGAGGACATTGACGTTTGGAGATGGCAGTATAGGGAATGTGGGTGTATATGCTGGGCGGATCGTTGCATTTACTGTGTTTAGCTATGGATTGGGCAACTGTTCTTGGGGAATTGCGGGTGAGGGGTGGTAGTGGGGGGGAATGGGGAGTAGGAAGCTGCCTCTAGTAGGGACCACCATGCTAACCACCCTCTCCTTATTGTATCTGTTAACAGTTTAATTTTCCCCAAAGAAGTCAATAAACGGCTGCCACCTCCGTGCGAACCCTAACATTGATCCTCTCAGGGCGAACTTAATTTTCTCAAGCCTGCGAAACCCAGCCATGTCGCTAACCCATACCCCCGATTTCAGGGGCTCCGAGTCCCTCCACGCGAATAAGATCCGTCTCCAAGCTACCAAGGAGCAACGACCAAAACGTCGGCCTCTCTCGCCCCCCGGACTCCCAGGTCTTCCGACACTCCATAGATCGCCACCTCCAGACTCGGCGCCATCCTCGTTTTTAGCACCGTGGACATGACATTGGCAAATCCCTGCCAGAATCCCCTAAGCTTCGGCCATGCCCAAAACATGTGGACATGATTTGAGGGCCCTCCTACACACCTGTCCTCTACCCCAAATAATCAGCTCATCCGGGCCACCTTCGTGTGTGCCCGGTGAACCACCTTGAATTGTATCAAGCTGAGCCTGGCACATGATGAGGATGTGTTGACTCTGCTCAAAGCATCCTCCCACAGACCCGCCTCTAACTCCTTTCCCAGCTCATCTTCCCACTTGTGCTCCACCTCCCCTATCTGGGTTCCCTCCCACTCCATAAATTCTTCATAAATGTCCGAGGCCTTCCCCTCCCCCAGCCCCGTTTTAGAAACTGCCTGATCCTGTATCCCTGTGGTGGTAGAAGCAGAAAGGTCAAGACCTCCCATCGCACAAAATCCTTCACCTGGAGATAATGAAGCCCATTCCCTCCCAGCAATTCAAACTCCTCCTCCAGATCCTCCAAACGAGGAAAGCTCCCATCAATAAACAGATCTCCCAGCCTCTCAATACCTGCTCTCTGCCACCTCCGAAAGCCCCCATCCAACCTCCCCAGGACAAACCGGTGATTGCCGCAAATTGGAGCCCACACCGATGCTCCCTCCGCTCCCATATGCTTCCACCACTGTCCCCAAACTCTCAGAGCTGCCACCACCTCCGGGTTTGTGGAGTACTGGATTGGCGAGAACGACAGGGGTGCCATTACAATGCTCCTAAACTTGCGTCCCTGCATGATGCTGCCTTTACCCACTCCCATACCAACCCCTCCCCCACTACCCACTTCTTGATCATAGCTATATTTGCAGCCTAGTAGTAATTCCTAAAGTTTGGTAGGGCCAACCCCCTCCCCTCGGCTCCTCTCCAACAGCACTTCCCTTACATGCGGGGTTTTACCCGCCCACACAAACCCAGAGATCACCAAATTCACCCGCTTAAAAAAGGCCTTTGGTATAAAAATAGGGAGACACTTGAAAACAAATAAAATTCTCAGGCAAAGCGTCATCCTTTTTTTGTAAAATATTTTATTTAAGGCATTTGTGATTTTATAACAATAAGGGTAAACCATATACAAACAATTATAAACCTAGTGCAAAGACCATCTACCTCCCTCACAGGTCCCACCTTCCTTGAACAGTAATCTAGACTAAACCACCCACCCCCCCACCCCCCTTCTGCTGACAGTTAATTTTCTCTTGAGAAGTCGACAAATGGCTGCCACCTCCGGACGAACCCTAGCGTTGACCCTCTTCGGGAAAACTTGATTTTCTCAAGACTGAAAAAGCCAGCCATGTAATTGACCCAGTCTCTGATTTCGGGGGCTTCGAGTCCCTCCATGCTAACAGTATCTGTCTCTGGGCTACCAAGGAGGCAAAGGCCAAGACGTCGGCCTCTCTCGCCCCCGGGACTCCCGGGTCCTCCACACTCCGAAAATCGCCACCTCTGGACTCGGTGCCACCCTTGTTTTAACACCGTGGACATGACGTCTGCAAACCCCTGCCAGATTCCCCTCAGCTTCGAACATGCCCAAAACATGTGGATGTGGTTCGCTGGCCCTCCCGCGCACCTTGCACACCTGTCTTCTATCCCAAAAAACTTGCTCATCCGGGCCACCATCATGTGTGCCCGGTGAACGGCCCTAGCCCGCCCCTCCTCCCACTCTCCCTGGTGCCCCCTGACCTACGCTAGCTACGCTGACCCCTGCCCTTGGCACCTGACTGTCTCCCGCCCGAGTGCTCGGGCCCTCCCCCACACACCAAGGACCCATTAACCTGATTGTATCTCCCCATGCCGTTTCAAGTCCCTTAACCAGCTCCTAGCCCATCCCCCTATCCGAGGCCTCGATCTCCTGCCAAAAGATACCCTCGTTGCAATCTCCCAAAAACACCCTAAGCAGTGCGCCCTCCAGCCCCCGCTCTCTGTCCAGGCTGAAAATAATCTTGGATAAAACATTACAGTATAGGATAATTTAACAGACCGCCGCCACACAAAAGCTCAGAGTCCTTTAGTTCAAGTCCAGCTTCTTCTTTTAATAAAAGTCCACTCCTAGTCAGAGCAGGTTAGGTTAACAGACCGCCGCCACTGTACAGCACTGAAAAAACTAAGTGCCCGTTAGTTCAAGTCCAGCTTCTTATCTTTAATGATGTGGAGATGCTGGCGTTGGACTGGGGTGAGCACAGTACGAAGTCTTACAACACCAGGTTAAAGTCCAACAGGTTTGTTTCAAATCACTAGCTTTCGGAGCACTGCTCCTTCCTCAGGTGAATGAAGCGGTATGTTCCAGAAACATATATATAAACAGATTCAAAGATGCCAGACAATGCTTGGAATGCGAGCATTAGCAGGTGATTAAATCTTTACAGATCCAGAGATGGGGTAACCCCAGGTTAAAGAGGTGTGAATTGTCTCAAGCCAGGACAGTTGGTAGGATTTCGCAGGCCAGATGGTGGGGGATGAATGTAATGCGACATGAATCCCAGGTCCCGGTTGAGGCCGCACTCGTGTGTGCGGAACTTGGGTATAAGCTTCTGCTCGGCGATTCTGCGTTGTTGTGCGTCCTGAAGGCTGCCTTGGAGAATGCTTACCCAGAGATCAGAGGCTGAATGCCCTTGACTGCTGAAGTGTTCCCCGACTGGAAGGGAACATTCCTGCCTGGTATTGTCGTGCGATGTCCGTTCATCCTTTGTCGCAGCGTCTGCATCGTCTCGCCAATGTACCACGCTTTGGGACATCCTTTCCTGCAGCGTATGAGGTAGACAACGTTGGCCGAGTCGCACGAGTATGCACCGCGTACCTGGTGGGTGGTGTTCTCACGTGTAATGGTGGTATCCATGTCGATGATCTATAGGGCGGAATTTAACGGAAACATTTCTAATTTCATTTGTGGTGAGTGTTGACAAGAGTTTTCCACCGGCGAGTTTCCCGCCGGCTCTGCTGGCGAATTCCTCACTGCTATCAAACAAGACTTTTTTAAAAAATATATATTTTATTAAAGTTTTCAAACACAATTTTTCCACCTTACAAATCAACATAAAAGATAACACAATAACTAATAAGTAACATTATTTAAATAAAATAGTGAACTGGCAAAGTAACAAAAAATACTGCCATGTCATTTATCCAGGCCTCCACGCCGGGGGGTTTCGCTTCCTTCCACATGAGTAAGATCCTTCGCCGGGCTACCGCCGGAAATCACTCTTGCCACTCCCCTCCAGTACTCATCCAGTGCCGGACACGACCAAAACATATGTGTGTGGTTCGCCGGGCTTCCCAAGCACCTCCCGCACCTGTCCTCCACTCGGAAGAACCTGCTCAGACTTGCTCCCGTCATATGTGCTCTGTGTAGAACCTTGAATTGTATCAGGCTAAGCCTGGCACACGAGGAAGAGGAATTTACCCTACTCAGGGCACCCGTCCACAGACCCTCCTCAATTACCTCCCCCAGCTCTTCTTCCCATTTTCCTTTCAGCTCCTCTACCAGCGTCTCCCCCTCGTCTCTCATTTCCTGATATATTTCGTTCACTTTGCCATCCCCGACCCATACCCCCGAAATCACTCTATCCTGGATCCCCTTTGTCGGGAGGAGCGGAAATTCCCTCACCTGTTGCCTTGTAAACGCCCTCACTTGCATGTATCTAAAGACATTCCCCGGGGGCAACTCATCCTTTTCCTCCAGCGCTCCCAGGCTCGCGAACGTCCCGTCCATAAACAAATCTCTCAATCTACTAAATCCTGCCTGATGCCAGCTCTGGAACCCTCCGTCCATCCTTCCTGGGCCAAACCTATGGTTGTTCCTGATCGGGGACCACACCGAGGCACCCGTCACACCCCTATGTCGCCTCCATTGCCCCCAGATCCTTAAGGTTGCCACCGCCACTGGGTTCATGGTATACCTTTTCGGGGAGAGCGGTAGCGGCGCCGTCACCAGCGCCTTTCGGCTCGTTCCTTTACAGGACGCCATCTCCAGCCTCTTCCACGCCGCCCCCTCTCCCTCACTCATCCACTTGCGAACCATCGCCACATTGGCGGCCCAGTAATAATCCTCCAGATTCGGCAACGCCAGTCCCCCTCTGTCCCTGCTGCGCTGCAGGAACCCCATCCTTACCCTCGGGGTCTTCCCTGCCCACACGAAACTCATAACACTCCTATCTATTTTCTTAAAAAAGGCCTTAGTGATCAAAATGGGGAGACATTGAAAGACAAAAAGAAACCTTGGGAGGACCATCATCTTGACCGCCTGCACTCTGCCCGCCAGTGAGAGCGGCAGCATATCCCACCTCTTGAAATCCTCCTCCATCTGCTCCACCAGCCGTGTCAGATTGAGTTTGTGTAAAGCTCCCCAGCTTCTGGCTACCTGAATCCCCAGATATCGGAAGCTCCTTTCCGCTCTCCTTAACGGCAGGCCGTCTATCCCTCTTCCCTGATCCCCGGGGTGCACTACGAAAAGTTCACTCTTCCCAATATTAAGCCTATATCCCGAAAAATCTCCAAACTCCCTCAATATCTGCATAACCTCTGTCATCCCCTCCACAGGATCCGCCACATACAGCAGTAGGTCATCTGCGTAGAGTGACACTCGGTGTTCCTCTCCCCCTCTAACCACCCCCCTCCATTTCCTAGAGTCTCTCAGCGCTATGGCCAATGGTTCAATTGCCAGCGCGAACAGTAATGGGGACAGGGGGCACCCCTGCCTTGTTCCCCTATGTAACCGAAAATACTCCGATCTCTGCCCATTTGTGATTACACTTGCCACTAGGGCCCCATAGAGGAGTTTGACCCAACTGACAAACCCCTCCCCGAACCCAAACCTCCTCAACACCTCCCATAAATACTCCCACTCTACCCGATCAAATGCCTTCTCTGCATCCATCGCTGCCACTATCTCTGCCTCCCCCTCCACTGGGGGCATCATTATCACCCCCAACAGCCGTCGCACGTTGACATTCAATTGTCTCCCCTTTACAAACCCTGTCTGGTCTTCATGCACCACCCCCGGGACACAATCCTCTATCCTCGTCGCTAGCACTTTTGCCAGCAAGTTGGCATCCACATTCAGGAGTAAGATAGGCCTATATGACCCGCATTGCAGCGGATCTTTATCTCGCTTCAGGATTAATGATATCGTCGCCTCCGACATTGTCGGGGGTAGAGTCCCCCCTTCTCTGGCCTCGTTAAAGGTTCTCGCCAGCAGCGGGGCCAACAAGTCCACATATTTCCTATAAAATTCCACCGGGAACCCATCTGGTCCCGGGGCCTTCCCTGCCTGCATGTTCCCCAGCCCTTTAGTCACCTCGTCCACCCCGATTGGCGCCCCCAGACCTGCCACCTCCTGCTCCTCCACCCTCGGGAACCTTAGTTGGTCCAAGAACTGTTGCATCCCCCCTTTTCCCTCCGGGGGTTGGGACCTATATAGCCTCTCATAAAAGGTCTTAAACACCTCATTTACCTTCCCTGCACTCCGCACCGTAGTTCCCGTTTCATCCCTAACTCCCCCTATTTCCCTCGCCGCTATCCTCTTACGAAGCTGGTGGGCCAGCAGCCGGCTCACCTTTTCCCCATATTCGTATCTCATCCCCTGTGCCTTCCTCCACTGTGCCTCTGCCTTCCCTGTGGTCAGCAGGTCAAACCCCGTCTGAAGTCTTCGCCTCTCTCTATATAGTCCTTCGTCCGGGGCCTCCGCATATCTTTTATCCACACTCAAAATCTCCCCCACTAATCTCTCCCTTTCTTTGCTCTCTTTTTTCTCCTTGTAAGCCCTAATGGAGATCAACTCTCCCCTAACCACCGCCTTCAGCGCTTCCCATACTACCCCCACCTGGACCTCACCATCATCATTGGCCTCCAGGTACCTCTCAATACATCCCCGCACCCTTCCACAGACCCCCTCATTCGCCAATAGTCCCACATCCAGTCGCCAGAGTGGGCGCTGTTCCCTCTCCTCTCCTAGTTCCAGATCCACCCAGTGCGGGGCATGGTCTGAAACGGCTATGGCCGAATACTCCGTTCCTGCCACCCTCGAAATCAGTGCCCTGCTCAAAACAAAGAAATCTATCCAGGAGTATACCTTATGAACATGGGAGAAAAAGGAAAACTCTTTGGCCAACGGCCTGGCAAATCTCCACGGATCCACTCCCCCCATTTGCTCCATAAACCCCCTGAGCACCTTGGCCGCTGCCGTCCTTCTTCCGGTCCTGGATCTAGATCGATCTAACCCTGGATCCAGCACAGTATTGAAACCCCCCCCCCATTACCAGGGATCCTACCTCCAGGTCCGGGATACGTCCCAGCATCCACTTCATAAATCCCGCGTCGTCCCAGTTCGGGCATATACATTTACCAGCACGACCTCCTTTCCCTGCAATCTACCACTCACCATCACATATCTACCACCGTTGTCCACCACTATATTCCTAGCCTCGAACGACACCCGTTTCCCCACCAATATCGCCACCCCTCTATTTTTCGCGTCCAACCCTGAGTGGAACACCTGTCCCACCCATCCTTTCCTTAACCTAACCTGATCCGCCACCTTCCGATGCGTCTCCTGAAGCATGACCACGTCTGCTTCAGTCCGTTTAAGTGCGCGAACACTCGGGCCCTCTTAATCGGCCCATTTAGGCCTCTCACATTCCACGTGATCAGCCGGATTGGCCCCCCCCCCTACCGACTACCCATACCCTATTCTAGGCCAGTCCCACGTCCAGGTCCCGCGCACCCACCCGTCCCCCAGGCGGCGCACTCCCGTCCCGACCACCTGTTCCCTTGCCAGCTCCCTCTCGCTCCCAACAGCAGCAACCCAGTTGACCCCCCCCCCCCGCTAGATCCCCATCTAGAATGGTTACTCCCCCCATGATGCTTCCGAAAGTCAGCTGACTCCAACTGACCCCGGCTTCCCCCGCTCTCTCCTTGACCCCCCCCCGTGTGTGGAACTCTCATCCTCCTTGCGCCTATCTTCCCACCATCGTCTCCCTAGTGCGGGAAAAAAAAACACGCTTTCCTGGATCGGCCCCGCTCCCTATGGCGCAGCTTCCCCATTCCTCATCCCCCACCTCAGTCCCTTTTTCCACCGACGCCCACATTTCTCAGTGTCCCCCCAGCAAGGACCCGGTGAGCCCCTTCCACCTCCAGGCGGTCCGAGGGGGCCTCAGCTCCCATTAGCGAATGGAGCATCGTGCTCACATAAGCCCCAACGTCAGCTCCCTCCACTCCCTCGGGGAGACCCAGAATCTGGAGGATCTTTCTCCTCGAGCTGTTCTCCAGGACTTCGAGCCTTTCGATACACCTCTTATGTAGCGCCTCGTGCGTCTCCATTTTTACCGCTAGGCCCAGAATTCCATCCTCGTTCTCAGCTGCCTTCGCCTTCACCCCACGGAGCTCTATCGCCTGGGCCTTTTGCGTTTCTTTTAGCCCTTCGATTGCCAATAAAATCGGCGCCAGCACCTCCTTTAATTCCTCCACACACCGTCGAAGGAATTTCTGCTGGTCTGTGCTCCATCCGTCGCCATCTTTTAAAAAATATATATATTTATTAAAGTTTTTTAACACAATTTTTCTCCCTTACAACCAATAACCCCCCCCCGTAACAAAAAAAAATGAGAAATCGCGCAGAGCAAGGTATATACATGGCAAAATGATATATTTACACAGCTTTGTACACTGGCCCTCACCCGTACGTGCCAGTTTCCCCAACCCTTCATGTTATCTCTTGCTCATCCACCCTCCCAGGCAGTCCCCCTTTTCCCCCTCCCCCCCCTCCCAGGACATCCCCTCCACCCCCCACCCCCCCGTCCCAAGGTTGCTGCTGCTGCAGACCGACCTTCCTCTAACGCTCCGCGAGATAGTCTAGGAACGGTTGCCACCGCCTGTAGAACCCCTGCACAGACCCTCTCAAGGCGAACTTAATCCTCTCCAACTTTATGAACCCAGCCATATCATTTATCCAGGACTCCAGGCTGGGGGGCTTCGCCTCCTTCCACATTAGCAAGATCCTTCGCCAGGCTACTAGGGACGCAAAGGTATCCGTCGCCATCTTGCTTCTTCCTTCTCTTCTCTGCCGCTGCTCCAAAGGATCCTTTGCAATCTGGCCACTACCACCGATCCTTTCCATACACACCCGGGGAGACTCCTTACTTCATCACCCCACACTGGGTTTGGTCCGAAAAAATTTCCGTTGGGGCTCCCAAAAAGAGCCCAAAAGTCCGTTAGAATGGGAGCTGCCGAAACGTGCGGCTTAGCAGTGCATCGCCGCAACCGGAAGTCCATCAGACAATACGTAATCACTCTTTTGGGCTCTGGGTAGTTTCTCTCCAGTTTAACCCACATTTAGAATTTTTTTCAGCAATGGGGAGCTGAACTCAGAGATCGGCCCATCATTTTGAAAGGGTGCCCCGATGGGTCACCTGCCACCCAAAGGCAATGTCACCCCCTCCCCCCCCCCCCATACATATGGTCACTACCCCCCCCCCCCCCCCCCCCAGGTGAGGACACCCCACTATGAGGTCCCTGTGCCACCCCTCCCCTTCAGGTCCCCCACACTCCCTTACAGGAACCCCCCCCTTTTCTAGGACCCCCACCTGTCACCCTCGCCACCCGCCCCCAAACTGCCAGAGGCCCCTACTTAACTGCCCTGTAACCACCCCCAGCCTTCATGTGGGCACCCTTCCACTCTCCTTTCATGGGCATGGCCCTCCTTGGGCCCTGACCCTTGGCATGCCACCTGGGCACCTTATACTGGCACCCTGGTAGCGCTCCTGCCAGCTTGGCAGTGCCACCTGGGCACCTTTGTGTGGACCAGAACTGAACGGTGCCTGGCTGTGGTCTTGCTGGGTAGGCTGGTAGATCCCGGGAGGTCAGCAGATGCAGCGTAAGCTCGCCTAAGTAGGTTTCTTGAGCACCCATTTGCAGAGTAGAGATCGAGGAAGACGATGTTTCTGGGCTTTGCCAGTGACTTGGGGCTGGTGTTGTATGTTTGCTGTATCTGCTGAGAAATAATGTATCATTAAAAGAAACTTACACTTTGTTCTGCTTTATAAAGAATCCGTCTCAAAGTGGTTGGAGAGCAGACTGATCAATGGGTTTTAGAGAGTGGGTCAGGAAACCCATTTTCAGTTGAATGTTTTCCCTCCCAACTTGTTCTCAAGTCTTTTCTGACACTTTTTACCATTGCGTGACTCTATTGAAGTAAAGCTGTCTTCTAAATCTAAAACTGGCGCTCTTTGTCTGTAGTTTGGGCGAGCTTTATTTTATTGGCCATCAAATTCTGTTTAGATGACTTGTGTTAGAAAAGAGTACGAGCAGAAAATGCCTGAAATACACAGCATGCCAGTCAATTCCTGGGGAAGTGAAGGGGGGGGGGGGGGAAGGAGTCATGGGGTGGGGCTGTGGGGGTGGGGGTGGGGGGGAGGGGGGGGGGAAGAGATTTAATATTGTTAAATGGGCCCTTCAGTAGAATATCAGGTCTGATTGGGGTTTACCCCCAGAACTTCAACCTATTTTTCCTGTGCTGGCTATCTGCGCATTTCCACTCTTTTTGTATTTTATTCCGAATTTCCAATATTCCGTGTCGCTCCATCTCCTTTCCTGATTTCTGTAGGCAGAGAGCCGGCTGATCTGGTAACATTACAGGGTTTTTTTGCTCAACCCCCCCATCCACCCCTTTTATCTTGCAGCGTGAGTAGCTACGAGAAAAACCAGGCGTACTCTGCTGAATGGTCCGATGATGAAACAAATAACCCAGCCACAAATGATGCCAATGGTGGAGCAAATCCATTTGATGAAGAAGCATCTCCTGCCCATGGTGTGCGAGTGCGCGCGCTGTACGATTATGAAGGTCAAGAGCAGGATGAACTGAGCTTCAAAGCAGGTGAGATTGTGTAGAAAAAAATCATTATTGCAGTATGTGTCACATGACCGGGAAGTGGTCGTTTGGTTATCTGCCGATCTTCCACGTAAAGCTTCCCAGATTCCTGGACTACTTCTCCACACTTTGATCGTGGGTCAGAATTTGGGGTAGCAATGGTATGTATATGTCTGCCATTAGTTAGACCTGCTCTGGCACAAGTATGTTTTTTTCAATAATAATAATAATCACTTATTGTCACAAGTAGGCTTCAATGAAGTTACTGTGAAAAGCCCCCAGCCGCCACATCCCGGTGCCTGTTCGGGGAGGCCGGTACGAGAATTGAACCTGCCCTGCTGGCATTGTTCTGCATTACAAGCCAGCTGTTTAGCCCACTGTGCTAAACCAGCCCCTAAAGTATTCTGTGAGACAAGTTGCTGAAAGAATGAGCTGATAATGGTGCAGTGAAGGAAGAAGGGAATGAAATGCCTAACTGTTTGTTTTGTCCCCTTCAAACGCAGGCGATTTCTTAATAAAGATCGAAGATGAGGATGAGCAGGGCTGGTGCAAAGGACGCCTAGAGAATGGACAGCTTGGCTTGTATCCAGCTAATTATGTAGAAGTTATCTGATCGCCCATTGTACTTGCTGAGCTAGCTGCTGCTGCTGCTGTATATATGTGTTCTAGATAATGCTGTTCTTGTTCTGAGGTGATTTGACAAATCATTTCATTTTGTACTTTTTGTTAGTAGAATAGTGCCCTGTTATCATTGTGCAAATCATGCTCTCATCTGTGGGCTCAGAAGACTGTACGTTAATGGTCAGTGTAAAACATCTATTTAAAAAGAAACCTACTTAACTTCTATAGTGAGCTCTCTTCTATTTTTGAAGTGGCACCCCATTTGTTCTTCCAATTGTTTTGGATTGGAAGCCTCATTCTGAGCTCAGTTTCTGTTCTCTCCTTTATCCAATTCGTAGGCAACATATTTCCGTCACTTAGATTCCAGTTATTGATTTTCTGTTGCCAGCTCCCTTAATTGACTGTGCATAGCCATTGAATCATAGCCACGATATTCACATAGGTATAGGCGCACACAGGTTCAGGTGCACATGCGCGCGCACACAAGCTCAGGTGCACATGCACATACATGCACACACACGCACATTACTTTGGTCCTTCAATTTGTTGCTTGTTGTGTATTTCCTTTTGACCAAACCCATTGGCCATTGCAATTCCAGTTGAAAACTGTTCATGGGGCTGTCTGTTCTGTAAGCCACATGTTCCCTGTCCTCAATAATTCTCATTGATCCAATCAAAGGTGAATATGCTTACCCCATTGGGTAGTGATGTGTCCAAAGATTCCTGAAGCTTTTTGTGGCTTTATCAGCGAGTGTAAAATTGATTGTTGAGGTATTTGATATTGAATCTATTGGTTGGTATTAAAGGGCTCAATGTGCATCCGTTTATTACACCAGTTAAGGTGAATGAAATCTTGATTATTAAATCTGCTAATCATTAGTGATTCCGCTGTGAGACTGGTCACATATGTGTTTAAAAGATTTTCATTCGGAAGTTCACAGGGACACTGCCCCATTAATGATTGTACATGTGACTGATTGTGTCATCATCAGCAGCCGCTACTTTAATTGTCAATGCGTTTAAGTCTGCTGCAGTGGGGTAGACATGAATCTAAAAATGTCTCATTAAAATAATCATGCCTGCTTGAAGAGTTAGCTGGTATCTTGTTAGAAAATGTGGAGAATGGATTATACTCTGCTAGTAACTGTATTTTCTTTTGCTGCTGTGCAATGCAATGATGGGATCATTTACTAAAATATATTTATTTAGCCTGTTAAACCTAACCAGTGCAGGGGGCTGAAGAGCAACACACTCCAGGCACCTGTCATTCACACTGAGGTCAGGGTGTCCTGTTGAATTGAAGTCCGAGGTTGCATGATTGTTTAGCCTTTTGTAGTTAGAATGTCTGTAGCTACAATGTCCAAGACCTGAAGTGAAATAGAGCGGTCTGCAGTTTTTTTTTTTTGCTGCACTTGCTGGCTTTTGCCACCAGAGGACTCAGATGTCTAAGTAAATATAAGCATGAATACAACAGCAAAATATGGCAGATGCTGGAAATCTGAGATTAAAACGGAAAATTCTAGAGATACTCAGCAGGTGTAGCAACATCTATGGAGATAGAAGCAGAGTTAATGTTTCAGGCCTGTGATGGAAGGTCACATATGGTGCCAGACCTGTTATGTATTTCCAGCATTTGTTTGAAGTAAGCATTACCACAATAGAAGAAGAGCCATCATTTCAATATATCCCAATGACTTTTACACAAACTTTCCGAAAGTGCATAGATTTTTTCCTAGTTGCATCCTAAAACTTTTTTAAAAACATGTGACCCAAAGAACTAATGGAATCCTAGCCTAGTGTGGCGATGTAATATTTAACACAATTAATGCTTGGGAATCATTTCCATCTGTTTTCTCATCCATCCCCGTTTGCAAAGTCTGTTCGCTCTTTTATTTTTCCCTGTAACCTTTTTTCGTAAAATGTTCAACCCAACCCTTCTAATGTGCAAGTTCACGGCTCCATGCCTCCACCCCCCCCCCCCCCCCCCCCCCGCCCTCCCCGCGCCACACACACTTTGTAGGGATTGTAAAATGTGCATGTCTTTGTGGTTGTTATCTAGTTATTTCTTTGGGCTAGTAATGTCAAAGTAGTCGATATGGAGGAGAAAAAGAACCATGGAGAATGTCATTGGGAGTCAGCAGATCCTTTTGCAAGATTTTCATGAGGTAACAGGAATGGGTGCATACGTTTCTTTTATTACATCTGGGTACCTTATATAGGCATGAATCAAGGATGGGGAGATCATATGGACTGGTTGCATCTAATATGGACTGGTGGCATCTAATATGGAGCAAACCTCCTCAAACATACTGCACTTCCACAGCTGCTGCAGTTAGTTTCCCACTGCCCAGCACTTCATTGTAAGGTCAAGGTGAAGCCCAGCAGTTCTGAATGTTAGCTGCCACTTAATGAAGCAGGGTCTAATGGGAAATTATTGAGCTTCTAATTCTAACTCTTGATGTTCTATTAAAGATGGATAAAAAGAAAGGGATGTTCTAATTTAATCTATAATTTAGCTTGCATCTTGGAGGGTTTAAAAAACATTTTCTTTACGCTTGATTTAAACTAATATTAGAGGGTATGGGAAGATGCTGAGCTCCAGGTCTTTGTGTGATACTCATTAAGACAGAAACGCAGATGTCAGTGGCCATACGCAGCAATTGTCACCAGTCCCAAAACCAACATATTTTGATGTATTTGATATTTTAATGGAGTCCAACATTTGTATCCTCAAACTAAGTTGGATACAGCAGTGATGACGTTCTTGCTCTGTTTAATGTTGGCCTTCATGGTTGTAGTTTAGGTAAGAAAAGAAGGAATAATCGCTTTTTGTCACAAGTAGACTTCAATGAAGTTACTGTGGAAAAGCCCCTAGTCGCCACGTTCCGGTGCCTGTTCGGGGAGGCTGGTAGGGGAGGAAAATGTTTGGAGACTTAAATTGATGTGTAAGATTAGCCATTTTTGCTTAACCGTTCAGCTCCCAAAGCAATTCCACTCATCCTCAATGCTTAGCCTTTATTGTTAAGTTGGTGTAACAACTTCCCTCATTCTCCCTCTGTTTTTATTTTTGGTCCTCGGCTGGTCACTTTGCTCCCATCTTTTTCAGCTAAAAGTGCACATTGGTGCCAAAATGCTTTGCCATTTTGTGTGTGTGTGTGCATGTATATTTTTAAAGAAAGTGCTTCCTCACTCCTGTATTTTACGCACTCATTCTCCAGCTCATTCACCAACTTCACACACATATTCAAATTTAAATGTACCTCCATATGAAATCCAACAGTGCTTTTTATAGGAGTTATGCAGCAAGCACTCAATCTGGGGAATCAGAGATGTGAGGTACTGCACTGCAGAACCACAAATGGGTGCAAAATCTCCACAAACACTGCATTACAATGTTGAGAAACTTAGATATTTATGCTTCACACATCTTGATTGTGCAAATTGTGTATGTAAACACACAGGTAGTCGTTTCACTAGCATTCACAGCTATTTGTTCCGTGTAATGTATCCGTATGTTTGGCTTGGGATGCTATGCATGTCTAATTTTATCCATCCAATGCTCTTGCAGTTAAATTATGATGTTTAACTAACAGTTAAATAGTTATTTTGTTACCTGTCTAAATGTGCCATCAGCACACTACCGTGTATTTCACTTTGAAATACCATGGTTACTGGAGTGGGTTATTAAATTAGGAGCTGTTGATGCAGGGAAGGGAAATTGGATCCCAAAACACAGAATTGGATTATACAAACTGTGCTTGGCATCAGGTGATCACGTTATAGTAAATAGCTATTTGCATTTTACTGTTGAACGTTCAGTCATTTAATGTGCTAAAGAAAACCTTGAATTATCCAACATTTTCTATTAAGCAGCATAGATTATGTAGCAGTGTGGGAATATATTGCTTTAAAAATTGAATGATTATTCTAGCTAAGCAACTTTGAATTGAGAAGTAAGTAGACTGTATCACCAGGCTGTACGTTATAAGAAAGATCTATTCGATAACTCCATAACCTTCTAAATTTTTTAACTGTTTCCTGATGTTGTAAAACACAGTGAAATGTGCTGCGTATATTTTTGCCATCATTCCACAACAGATGTACAAACTTATAGCTTTGTTTTAAAAATTCCACTCCATAAATGTGCCAGTGCAGCTTAATTCCTGTTTCTGGGCACATGGATCTGCCAAGCTTGTGATATAGATACTGCCAGCTCCCTGTTGCTATTTGACCCAGGAAAATTACTCCTGGACGGCTGTGCCGGAAAACTAATTCTACATTTATGAATGTCAGGGTTGGTGATTGGACAGTCAGCTCTGTCTTCATTAAAATGAGTGGGGGGGAGGGGGCAAAATATCATTTGAATCATCTGGGAACTTTTCTAAACTTGTTTCTGGCTACACTTGTGCCCAGCAAGCATGAAGCTAAAATGGGGGGAAGAGTGCCTCCTGAAGGTGACCTCAAACATCTTGTATAAATTCACTCTGTGCAACTTGACACCAAATCCACAGTACATGGCTGCAACTGGCCTAAGAAAGTTGTTGTATTGTTCCTAATCTCTCCTGAATGTGACTGCAACTGTTGTGGGTAGGCTCTGATATATGAACCCAAGTTAAATAGGTTTCAGTTTTTAAATAGTTTTTAACTGCTACGGCTGGGAGTTGATTGAGAGTTCTGCACTATTAAAATGTTTAATTCTCTACTTTTCCCTAGTTAATGCAAAGTTGCAGTTGGGAAAATGTATATTTAGCAGAGTATTTTGTAACCAAAAAATCTATGAAGAATATATAATTTTTAAAAAAGGATACCAACCCTTGCAAAGGTATAATTGCAGCTCAACTTGACAAATGTGATACATTTACAAATCGCATCAACAATGTACGCAACGTTTAGAATTTCTGAGTATGGTTATATTAGAACGAATGGTCAGTACTATGCAGGAGTACCTTCCCCCATACCGTTACCACCTGACAATTGGGTTGCTACCATTTGCCAAGTTCAGAATTGAGGCAGGTCGGGGGCAGAAAACAAGTCAGATAATGGTTTGAATTCTGCAGTTTGCTTGGCTAAGACTAATTTGTTGTGGTCCTTAATAATAGAATTCCGGCACATCCTTCACAAAGCAAAGTAAAGGTGGGGTGGTGGGGGGGAGTAAGAATGGGGAATGTGATCTTAAAATCCAGATTTTTCAATTTATTTTAGTTGTTATCCAGATGACAATGAAAACAAACTGGTGGCAACCCCAACAGTGAACAGAGATACGTTCCAATTTCTGCTACTGACCATTCTGCTTAAAGCGCAGTCTGTGCGCAATACAAATTATTTATTAAATGGAAAAGGCAGTATCTGTGCTTGATTCACAAGGCCATTTGTATGTCAATGTAGTGACATGTGGCAATGCAACATTTAATTAGATGTATTGATATACCATTCTGCAAATTCAACTCCAAATACATGTATAAAAGTTGCATATGATGCTGTTGTATAATCAGTGTATATGATTCTGTAATTTAACTAGTACCTTGTGATTGTACTGTGTGGATACGTTTGAACTGAATTTCCTCTGTATGATCACTGTTGTGAAGTGAAACATCCCTTCCTTTAAAGCCTATGTTTACATGTTAATTTAGCTGGAAGTTGATACTACTGATGTAGTGCCTGTTTGAACAATACCTGCTGTTAATGTGAACTGCAACTGAGTCATATTCATATGCGATATGCAAACTGTTTCAGCTTTTCTTTTACATAGGATTCTGGGAGTGCCAGCTGGGTTCTGCCTCAGTGCCACGTGTGTCACATTGACATTACAGTAGTGGAATAGAGAGCTTGCCCGGCCAGTGGAAAGAACAATCGAGGACTACGCTGAATTGTGAAGTGATTTATAAATCTCTAAGGACGGGGGGGGTTTTGTTGAGTTGTCATTTTAGAATGTCCCCAAACCTGAAAATTTATTTTAAAATGTAACTGTACCAAATGGGCATCGATCGAAGCTGGAGGAAGGCTGATAAAGTAGCTGTTTCATCTTCAAACAACTTCTATTCGGGCTGCCAAGTGCACTATCTTTCACTGCAGGAATTGTGTGGGCTGTTCTCTGACTGAGTGGTACTGTCTTTGCTCAGCAAAATGATAATTGCCGTAAAAAGCTGGTGTAAAAGTCACACCTTTGTGTACTGTCTTTGTGTCTCCATGTATATGCAACAGTTTGTACGCTGGTAGGATAACTGCAGTTATCACTTTTTAATGGCAACCATTCAATATGTTCAAGTGTCTTCCAGGGTACACGTTTAAAAAAAAAATGCACTTCAGCATTCACAGTGCATTGTGTGGTTAATCTAGGCCCTAATTTAAAAAAAAAGGAATATATTTTTCAATGAGCAATTTCTGAATTTAAGGCAATACTACTTGAATAGAGACTACACCTTGGGCCATTGCCTAGCAAATATTCCATTACCGTTCACTGTTTCTGAAGTTTAAACTTCTAAATGTTGGCTGCCCTCTCCCAAATAAAAATGGTTATTCTTCTCAACCTCAAGTCTTTACTGATTTTGGTAAATTGCTGAATTCAACCCCTGATGAATTCCCGAGTATTGAAGATTTGTAATGTTAGAACAATGAGCAAATCAGGCTTTGGTTGACTACACCATATGGAAGACAATGGAACAAGCTAGATATGAGTTTTATAGCTTTGGTTGTCATTTGGTGGATAAATTTCTTCTATTGTCTGCTCCACTTTGGCAAAGAAAGTAGTCGCTTTTATTGAGCATACCTGAGGACATTTGTCATTTATTCCATATAAAAGAAATATCAATAAAGAGACTATTTTATTGGTGTGTACAATCTTTTTATTTTCTGCACTGACTAATGTTCCAATATTTGCTGCCTCCTATTGTACTCGGCTTAAATGCAAGAACTTGGGCTGCTCTCTCTTCCCCCCCCCCCCACTGCATCATAAACACTGGTCATAACTGACAGCTGAGGGACTTTGTTGCATTAGTATTTTGTGATTGAAAAATACATTTTAAATTAAATTACAGGGGATCAAAACAAAGTGACAAAGGAAAAAGCAGATCTTAAAATAAAACTCAAGTTTGTGCTCTTAGAATTAAAAAAATCAATGAGGTGATCATTCAGCCTGTCAAGCTTGTGCCAATGCTAGCCCTGCGTCACAACTATCTGGTCCCATTTCCCTGTCCACTCTAGTATATTTCATCCAATTTAAGCAGTGTGCTTTTTAAAAATAAGTTTAAAGTACCCAATTCTTTTTTTTCCAATTAAAGGACAATTTAGTGTGGCCAATCCACCTACCTTGCATGTCTTTGGATTTGTGCGAGTGAGACCCGCAGACATGGGAAGAATGTGCACACTCTACATGGACAAGCAGCATGATCAACACCTCAAAGAAAATAGACTGGTTCATGTCACTGGAAATCCTTTATTCTGAGGAATAATCTTTCCTGAGATATTAATCTGATTTATCTCCCCTCAGATAAAAAAAAAGACACAAGTCTTATACTTAAAAATGTACAATTAATGTTGGGTATGGCCTTTTCTAGACAGTAAATTAATGGCAGATAGCAACATAATCAGAAAACAAAGAGGAATATATTACATTATGTACAAACTGAGGGGGATCATAAGTAAATGATGTAAAAAAAAATCATCTCTGCCACATAATAAGGTTGATTTTGGTGGGAGCCAGTTCCATGAAATTGCCCATCGTGACATTTTAGGGGAGGTGGCCAATTAGCAAACTTCCTCCAATCTAATAATAATCTTTATTGTCACAAGTAGGCTTACATTAACACTGCAATGAAGTTACTGTGAAAACCCCTTAGTTGCCACATTCTGGCGCCTGTTTGGGTACACAAAAGGAGAATTCAGAATGTCCAAATTACCTAACAGCATGTCTTTCGGGACTTGGAGGAAACCCATGCAGACAAGGGGAGAACGTGCAGACTCCTCCGCACATACAGTGACCCAAGCCAGAATCGAATCTGGGACCCTGGAGCTGAGAAGCAACAGTGCTAACCACTGTGCTGCCATGCCACCCACCTGTGATACTGAGCAGGTTCAACAGATGGACGGTGCATACAGTGCAGCCCATGGCAAGGGAAGCCAATAGCCCCCACTGCTGAGGGCGAAGCAACATAATGCCTGGCATGCCATTGTTATCGGGAGTAGCCACTGCATTAGTCCCAGCACAATCAGCGACATCAGACTTGAGAAATTGTCACTTAATGGCAAGCCTCTGACAGGAGCAGACAACAGCCTTGTAGTTTCCTGACAGTAAATGTTTTTTAAAAATTCACGAGGATGCAGCCATCTTTGAAGTTGCTAGGAGGCTGATGTGGTAATCGTGGGGAGTAATATGACACTGTAAAAGTTGTCTTGTAGGAAAATTGCCAATGGCATTGGTCCTATCCAACCCTAGAAAAACAGCTAGAGACATCAGCCAAGTGGACCCCCACCTCCAAGGGGCTGGGAAAATTCCTCCCTTAAGTCATTAAAAACATAAGTTGGGTCTACGACAGTAGTGTGAAGCAGACATGGAGCAAATCAACAGCTGCTTTTACTGCCAGTTTTTATTTTCCATTGACTTGGGAAATACTGTGAAGCTTTTATTAACTTCAAACCAAGTAAAATAAGCAGTAAGACTAGGAAACAAATGTTAAGAAAAAGTTTGAACTAGTGTTTTGAGAATGTCAGTGGAAAGATCAGGTGAGGTAGAAAACCAGCTGCAGATTCTCTTTGAACCGGTTTTGTGCTGCTGGCAAAGACCAATTGTAACTAGCTAAGGGAGTGGAAGGTCTGGAAAAATGGGAGAGATGGGCAACTAGGGGATCTAGTTTGAAAATTACGTTGTGATTAAGGTTACTGAAGCCAGTGTTCAGATCAGTTGGTTACAGGATGCTCAGGGGAAAGAGGGTCTATTGGCCCTTATTGTCACTATGGTGGAGTTCCTCTCAGTCATGGCATAAAAGTGTAAGCCCCACCCTTGAACATACACTCCTAATTTCATGGGACCGGGAATGAGGCAGAACAATTTTTGCACAAATGCATTTGAAGGAGATAGTTGCGATCAGCTGCCTCCACTGAAGCGAGGTTTTAGCCGGACATAAGTGTGAAACCCGCAATGTGCAGATTAAACAAGGTAAAGGCAGGTCTGAACTTTATGGATTTATTTGAATAACTTTATAGAATTTACAGTGCAGAAGGAGGCCATTCAGCCCATCGGGTCTGCACCGGCCCTTGGAAAGAGCACCCTACCCAAGCCCACACCTTCACCCTATCCCCGTAACACAGTAACCCCACCCAACCTTTTTAGGCACTTAAGAGCAATTTAGCATGGCCAATCCACCTAAACTGCACATCTTTGGACTGTGGTAGGAAACCGGAGCACCCGGCGGAAACCCCCGCAGACACGGGAGAATGTGCAGACTCCACACAGACAATAACCCAAGCCGAGAATCGGACCTGGGACCGTGGAGCTGTGAAGCAACTGTGCTAACCACTATGCTACGGTGCTGCCCTGTGGATCTAGTCCTGGAACATCTTTGGGTAGGTAAGGGGTCCTTTGGAATTGTTAAACGTAGGCATAAATGTGCATAATAGGTGCACAACACATTACTGTCAAGCTGATCGGAACTGTCAACAGACTTGTCAAAATCAACAATCAAGAGCACCTGTAAAAAGAAGCGAGTGAGCTATTGAGACATTTAAAAGTCCTGCCCTTTAAATCTTTTTTAAAATGTCAAAGAGTGGTAAAAAAAAATATTGCTTGCTATTTCACTCTGTCCAAAACCTGAGGGTTTCCACAACTGGATTATTGCTTTTTGGCATATTTGATAATCATGAATTATTGCAGTAGGGTAGTGGCTGTTATTTCAGTTTTGATTAACAGTGTAATAACCCTGACGAAACCCACGAGGATGACCTAATTGATCTCCCTGTGGGACTCGTGGAATGTGATCTTCCCTGCTAACGGACAGAGGCCCGCCCAGCTGGGGCTCGTTACTGGACTATGGCAAAGCCGGCCTGGACAGGTACCAGCATTCTGGTAGTCCCGGCGGGGACCTATTGTGTGTATGCAGCTATGGTGACTCTTTGCTATGTCAACAATAAACTCATGCCGACAATGAGGTAAAAACAGTAATTGCAATTTTCAGCAATGGGGAGGACTGATGGAGCGTAATCCTCCTGACTGCCTGCGGGTCTCAGCTTTAAGCATAATCAAGAGCCTTCCCTACCTGCCAGCCTGGACCCAAAGTCCTTTGATTAACTAGTGGAGTTAGTGGTGAATCATTACAATCCAAAACCATCCATGATAATGAAACGGTATCAGTTTAACACGGCTGTGTGAACTCTAGGTAACAGACTTTCTGACGTGACTCCGAAGTCTGGCAGAACATTGTGAGTTAGGTCCATCTCTCTCCGAGATGTTAAGGAACCGTTTGATGGGCAGGACTAACAACGTAGTAATTCGGAGCAAATTGTTGGTAGAACCAACATTGGACCTGAAAAGAATCATCGAACTAGCGCTGTCATATGAGATTGCACGGTAGCATTGTGGATAGCACAATTGCTTCACAGCTCCAGAGTCCCAGGTTCGATTCCGGCTTGGTCACTGTCTGTGCGGAGTCTGCACATCCTCCCCATGTGTGCGTGGGTTTCCTCCGGGTGCTCCGGTTTCCTCCCACAGTCCAAAGATGTTCAGGTTAGGTGGATTGGCCATGATAAATTGCCCTTAGTGTTGGGTGGGGTTACTGGGTTATGGGGATAGGGTGGAGGTGTTGACCTTGGGCAGGGTGCTCTTTCCAAGAGCTGGTGCAGACTCGATGGGCTGAATGGCCTCCTTCTGCACTGTAAATTCTATGGTAATCAAATTCTATGAATGCTGAGAAGAGGGTTCAGGAGCTCCAGGGTTCCGTTGACTACGACGGCCATAACGTTTGATGACCCCCTCTCAGGGCAGTGTTCGCATGACAAGATCGCCACCAAAGCAGCAACCAAATAAACAACATCGGGTCTAGACTCGATGGTCAAGGGCCACCACAGACCACCATGGACCTCCCTGGAGGACAGCACGGAGCACCAGCAGCATTGCCATGCTTGCGCTCGCCCTGAACCGGGGAGTTGTTGAACATCATAGGAACCAACGTGACCCCAGTTACGCATGGGCAGCAGACAGTTAGGCTTCCACTAATAGTTGTTCAGGGGCCGGGACCCAACCTATTGGGCTGTGACCGGATGCAAACACTTCGCCTGGACTGGAACAAGTCTTCCAGATGGGCACCGGCAGCCTGTATGAGGTCTATGGGACATATCCGGAGGTTTTCCAGGAGGGCCTTGGAAAAAGGGGCCAGGGCAAGAATTTAAGTCAACCCAGAGGTCCAGCCCAAATACTTCAGAGCATGACCGGTCCCCTACCACTTGCTCACTAAGGTGGAAACCAAATTACGAAGCTTGGAAAGTTTGGGCATCATACCTCCGGTCCGATTTGCAGAGTGGGGTGCATCAGTGGTCCCGCTGTTGAAACTAGGTAAATCGATTCAGCTGTGGCAATTATAAATTGACAGTGAACAGGGTCTCCAGCCTGGACCAATATGCCATGGCGCATATAGAGGACCTGTATACGCAGCTAGCCGAGGGCCACCGATGTGAGGCATGCATATCTCCAACTAGAGCTAGATGCAGCATCACGGAAGTACGTGACCATCAATACCCACAAATCTGTATGAGTATACTCGGTTCCCCTCTGGGGTCTCATCCACATATGCGATATTCCAGTACATTTTTCTGTCTCACCTTTTTCTGATATTATTAAAATACGTGCTTGGGAGGTGAATTGGTCATTCTGAATTTTCCCTCCATGTACCCGAACAGGCGCCAGAGTGTGGCGACTAGGGTTTTTTCACAGTACCTTCATTGCAGTGTCAATGTAAGCCGATTGTGACACTAATAAAGATGATTATTATTACCTGCCATCACCTAAACTAAAATGAACATGACAGCACAGTGGGGGACATTGTCGATACTGAGGAGGGCTGCAACAAATTGGTGAGAATGTTAATAAAACTGCAGAATAAGCAAATAATTAGCCAATTAAGTTCAACACAAATGTGAGGGAGCACATTTTGGTAAGAAGAATAGAGAGGCCACTTATTACTTAGAACAGACGTTCCAAAATTGGGTTAACTTGTAGGTCCAACCCTGAGGGAGGAAGATGCCCAAGCGGGGCTGGGAGCCCAAGAGGAGCTGAAGGCTCGGGGTAAGGGGAGGGGGGGACTTGAGGGGAAGATCAGTCGATGGGTGACGGTGAGAGAATGCGGGTGAGGGATGAAGATGTGAGAGTGTGGGTGAGGGGATGAATATGTGTGGGAGGGTGGGTGAGAGGGAGAGAATGCAGGTGAGGGTAACTATGTGTGTGAGTAGGTGCTCCCATTAAAATAACAAAAGACAGTAAGATTTGGAGTATTTGTTGAATAACAACTTTTTTATTATAATATATGTACTGTTGCCTTTACTTTGGGGTGAACCACAAACTGTTTCTTATATCGACCAAATGAAAACACAACCACCATGTTAGCTCAAAAACACGGTTTATTAATAACACAAGATTTGTATCTCTATGCAATAACACACGCGGCTCTGTACTAAACTACACCTAACGACAAAGATGACCTTTACTTATGTGATGAACGGTTACTGTATTACTGTACCCTTATCATCATGTAAGGTGATGTCCCCTTTAAGACTGGGCTTGGAACCCTGGGGGACTCCGCCTCCGGCTCCGCCCACCTGGGAGCCGTATATAAGGGGCCGCCTTGGGGCCGGCACCCAGTAAGCACCCGTCTCGGCACCAGGCTAGTTCTTAGCTTATTAAAGCCTTCTTTACCGTTCTACTCTCTAAGCGTCGTTATTGAGGGTACAACAATTTAATAATAGATTCCGGGCAGTTGGCCTGTGGGTGGTCCAATTTGTCGTGTCTTACCAACCTGTCGGAATTGTCACGGTGCCAAAAGGGAGTATCGGGATTGTCGTGTGGCGATGTGTAGCCAGGAACTGGTGTACTGGAAGTGGAAGCAACGTTGTCGGGAGCGGGTGGAGGAAGAGTCGTTGGGCGGAGACGGTCGTACAAGGGGTCGAGAAAATCCAAGGCGTTGTTCCGGGGGCTAGGGTAGCTGATGGTGGGGAGGTCGCTGGGTATGGTAGTCAAATCCGGGAAGCTCTCTTCAGAGTCAAGTTCGAGGTTGAAACCTGTGAATATGGGCGGAGTCGAGGGGAGAGTGTCGTCCTGAGGGGGAGAGGGTTGGAGCGGGCATCGGGCTGAATCGTCAACGGGAAGAGCGTCATCCTCTCTCATTACCAAGGCTAAGTGGTGGGCGAGGCTACGTTGTGATCCGTAGAGTTTGAGTGGTTGATGTGGAACCAACCAGTCTTACCGTTGGGGTACGCTATCTTGTACACAGAGGGGCTTACTTTGGCAGAGATGGAGTAGGGGGCTGCGAATTTAGGGGCGAGGAAGGAGCTGGGGTTGTACAACAAGATCATAACTTGCTGGCCGACTGAATACTCTATGGGGTGAACCTTTTTGTCAAAGCTGGCTTTACTCTGCTTTTTCCTAGTGCAATAGTTCCTGGAGAGCCCAGGTGGTAGTTGTAAAGACTGGGGAGAAGCAGAGGATGGTCGTAGACTATAGTGAAACCATCAATAGGTACACGCAGCTAGTGGGCAGCACGGTAGCATTGTGGATAGCACAATTGCTTCACAGCTCCAGGGTCCCAGGTTCGATTCCGGCTTGGATCACTGTCTGTGCGGAGTCTGCACATCCTCCCCGTGTGTGCGTGGGTTTCTTCCGGGTGCCCCGGTTTCCTCCCACAGTCCAAAGATGTGCAGGTTAGGTGGATTGGCCATGATAAATTGCCCTTAGTGTCCAAAATTGCCCTTAGTGTTGGGTGGGGTTACTGGGTTATAGGGATAGGGTGGAGGTGTTGACCTTGGGTAGGGTGCTCTTTCCAAGAGCCAGTGCAGACCCGATGGGCCAAATGGCCTCCTTCTGCACTGTAAATTCTATGATTCTACCGTGTCCCAAGTGGAATTGTTCTTCCTGATGGTCGTTTTTAAAGTGCGATTCATGCGCTCTACTATGCCGCTGGACTGGGGGTGGTCAGCTATGTGGAATTTTTGTTTGATACTGAAAATGGTCATAACATTTTGCATTAGTCTGCCGGTGAAGTGGGAACCTTGATCTGACTCAATGCTGCATGGAAGACCCCAGCGCGTAAAGATCTGTTGGGTCCAAATTTTAGCGATGGCCTTTGCCGTGTTTGAACGTGTGGGGAATGCTTCGACCCATTTTGTAAATGTGTCTATGACGACTAGCAGGTACTTGAAACCATTTCTGCAGGGTGGGGTGAGGGGACCAATTTGCAGATTTGTCCAGGGGCCTTCTACAGGTCGGGTGTGTCTTAATTGTCCCTTCTTTGCATAATGTTCTGGATTGTTCTGGGCGCAAATGAGGCAATTCTCAACATAATGTGTGACATAGTTTTTAATTCGGGCCACCAGCACAAGGATCTTAAATAGGCAATGGTTGTGTCTATTCCCTGATGCCCGTGTCCGCCATGGAATTGGTAGATTAACTGGTTTCTGTCTTGGGTGGGGAACACATAAATTCCGTCCTTTAACACTATTCCGTACTGTGTTGTGAGTGTGTCCTTCCATTTATCATAGGGGGCTGGGGTTGTGCCGTTCAGCACCTGTTTAAGGGAGTCGTCTGCTTTCCGTGCCTGAGATAAATCCTCAATATTGGTTTGGGAGACCTGGATTGAATGTATCTGTTCACACTCGGGGAGGGGGGGGCGGGGGGGGGGGGGGGTTGCCAGAAGTGACCAGTGCGTGATCCAGCTTTAGCTAAGGCGTTGGCCTTGCGATTCCCGGGGGCGGGGGGGGGTGAGGGCGGGGAGGTGTGGTGATGGCTCTTTACTTTAATGATGCCCTATATGCGACCGGTGGCTTTCTTAAGAATATGTTTCAGGAGAGGGGCGGATGGCAGGTGTTTTCCGTCGGCGGATACAAAACCTCGAGATTCCCAAAGGGGAAGGAATTCTGTTAGACTGTTGCAGACATACAAGCTGTCGGAGTGTATGTCCGCAGGCGTTGGAAAGGAGTCTGGGTGGTCAATTACATAAGCTATGGCTGCCAGATCGGCTGCCTGCGGACCCAAGTGTCCGGGTAATTTTAAAGATACCTCTTCTAATGGGCGTCCCTGTGAGTCCTCCATGTAAATCCCGCATCTTGTGATTCTTACTCCATCCTCAACAGTGGAGGAGCCATCTACATAGATCTTTACTGTGTCCCCTGTGTCTTGGGAACTTTGTGTCTCACCGTTTACACGTGGTTGTAATGATTTGGGAACAAAGGGTGCTGTGGGGTGTGTGGCTGCAATTATCTGGCATTCGTGTGGGGTCCCTGCGTATTGTAAATTGTCTGCTAAGAACGTGTGGGTCTTGGTGTCGTTTCACAGAGATGTCCCTGCCTTGTAATAACAGTGTCCAGGGAGTTGCTCTGATCTGGCTAACTGATCCATCCTTTAGTTTGCCGTCTAACAACAGTTGGGTGGAGGTGTGCTCGGTTAATATCGTGACTGGGTTGAGGCCTGTAATGTAGGCAGAGTACTGGACTGCCCAAAAGACTGCAAGCATGTGTCGTTCACAGGCAGAAAATCCTTGTTCTACAGGGTCTAAAACTCTAGAGGCATCGGCTACCAGGCCTAATCGGTCGTGGTGTTCCTGTAGGAGCACTGCTGAGAGGGTTCGGTTGGTGGTTGCTACTTCGATGGCGCAGGGCAAGATGGGGTCGGGAACTTGTAAAGCGGGAGCTGTATCTTGGGTGAGTTTTAAATCGTCTATGGCATCTGTGTGCTGGGGAAGCCAGTTCCATGGGGTGTTCTTTTTCAGAAGCTCTGAGAGCGGGGCGGCCTTGGTGGCAAAACCGTCAATATGATTTCTGTAGTATCCCACTTTTGTGAGGGCCACGAAGAATCCAGCACGAGTTTTAAGGATACAAAGTTATAACATTTATTTACAATAACATATGTATGTAACAGCAGCAGCAACTTCCCTTGCTGCACACTCATTCCTGCTGGTTCCAAGCTGGCCAGCTTTATTTATACTAGGAGTTTACTAATGGTTTCTCCGGCCCCCTCATTGGGGAAGCTCATACTCCCACAAGATTGTGGGATTGTCATTAGTCCCCAGCCAATGGTAAGCAGGCAGGTTATAACACCCACTAAACCTAAAAATGAGCGGAGTGCACTTACATTATGGGGAAGGGGCAAGTTTACAATGGAGTCAATTCATTTTTGTTCAATTTCACATTTGCCATGTGTAATAGTGGTGCCTAAATAAAGTACCTTTTCCCTCAGTGTCTGTGCCCTTTTGGGGTTTACCTTACACCCGATGGACTGGAGCAGGGTTAGTAATTTGGCCAATAGAGCCACGTGCTCTTCCCTGGTGTCAGTTTGCAGGAGCAGGTCGTCTACATACTGAATTAGGCATTCGGGGTGGGAGAATTTGGAAAGACCAGCAGCTAGCTGTCTGTGGAAAATGGAGGGGGAATTATGGAAGCCTTGGGGGAGACACGTCCACGTGTACTGTTGTCCTTGAAAAGTGACTGCGAATTTATACTGGCAAGCCTGATCTAGGGGAATGGACCAAAAACCATTGCTGATATCCAGCACGATGAAATACTTTGCTTGCACTCTCTGCTTAAGCATGGTCGCAGGACTCGTGGCAACGGTAGGTGCTGTTAAAGGGGTAACTTTGTTTAGTTCACGGCAGTCAATGGTGAGTCGCCATAAACCGTCTGGTTTCTTTACGGGCCAAATCGGGGCATTATTAGTGGAAGCTACGGGTCAAATCACTCCTTGTTTTAACAGACTGTTAATTACCTTTAAAATGTCTCCCTCAGCCTGCTGTGGAAATCCAGACTGTTTCTGTAGTTTGGGGCCAGGACCTGAGATCATAATCATACCTGGAATGTGCCCGCAGTCATGCTTGTGTTGGGCAAACGCACCTTTGTGTGTGGCTAATACCCATCTCATGGTGTTGTCTGTGCTAATTGCCAAAGGGTTAAACCAGTAGTCCCCTACTGAGCAAATCCTGTTTTCGTAAGATCCCACTGAGAGTGTGGCGGGGGCTCTAGCTGTCTTGGACATTCGCCAGACACACTTGTTTACAGGGTCGGAGGAGCGGTTATGTGAGTTCATAAAGTCTATGCCAAGGATGTGTTCAGCAGTCGGGGATAGGTCTACTAGAACAACAGGGTGGGTAGTGGTTACGTTTCCTATTTGGACAGATATAGGGGCTGTGATGTATCCCTCTTGCATGTGGCCTGTGAATCCACTGAGTGTGATGGTATCTGTGGTGGGCCAGGGTGTTTTTTGGAATAGGTTTGCGGAGTTTAGTGTGGTTCGGGGTCCTCCTTTGTCCCAAAGAAAATCAACTGCTTGTCCCTGGACTGTGCCTGTGACTACCGGTCTTCCTACGTTATCCCAGCGCGTGTCACAGACCCATATTGGAGACTCTGGACACCGTCAATCTGAGGAGTTATAAGCGAGGTTGTCTGAACGGGCGTTTACGCTATGCATGTTGCCTACTAGCTGTCGCGGCTGGCGATCGTGGTCTGGCCTATTGTTTCTGGATGGGGGATTGGGCTGGTGGGGTCATTGGTGGTGCGAGGGGTTTTGTCTGCAATCGCGGGCAAAATGTCTGACTTGTCCACAAGTGTAACATGAATCTCGTGGTGTGTGGGCTGGGTCTTGTGCTCTGGGGTACTGTTCTTGGGGGTAATGTTCCAATCTTCTGCCCTCATTTAGCCATGCGGGTTCCTGGCTAGTTCTGACTGGGTACATTGTGGCTTCTACTGCGTTCCGGTCCATCTGATCCTGAAGTGACTGTTCCGATGCCCTGGATAGGCGTCTAAGTACCCAAATCTCATGATGCGTGGCATCTGCCGGGTCATAATTCGCGCAAGCCATTTTACCTGCTTCAATGGCATGTGAAACTAATGTACGGGACCATTTAGTGGTATCTTCCTCATTGAGGTGAGTGCGGTCTAAGTTTCCATATGCTGCCTTGAAATGTATCCAGAGGCGACCAGCAAAGACGGTCGGATGTTCCCCTCTCTTTTGCCTACATTTGTTTAGACCCTCTACCGGATCCCCTTTGATGTATCCGATAGCATCGAATATTGCGGCCTTCATTTCCTCTCGGGTTCCTCCTCCTACGTTTTGGGGGTCTGGCAAAGCTGACCTTACCGACTGGCTGAGGCTCATTACTATCAATTTAACTTCCTCCTTCTCATCTAATCCGTACATAACATTTGTTGGCGCACCTCCTCAAAGAAGCTATGCGGGTCTGTGGTGGGCTGAAATGGAGTAATTTTACTGCAAGCTTCGCCCAAAACTGAGTTACTGAAAGTGGGGTGGTGTAGGTGATATCTGGACCTGCCTGATCGCTTATCAATCTTTCCGTGGTGACCGGATTCATGGGTGTCGGGGCAGCTGTGGGGGTTGGTGCGGCCTGTGCAGCCGGTGCTGCCGGTGCCTTTCTTTTTGGGATGCGTGCTGGCTGCTTTTCACTTTCCGTTCTTTTAACGTACATTTGCGTGCTTTCAGTTAACTCTTCGCAGCCTGCCATCTCTTCTTCATCTGTCTTGTCTGTCCCGAAGGCACACATAAAACCATTCTGAACTGAAAGTAACGACTGGAGCTTATCTATCTTCCACTGGCATTTAACGTGGTCAACGGTGCTCTGCCTGTGTTCTTTAGTGGACTGGTGGAGCACTGCTCCTTCCTCAGGTGAATGAAGAGGTATGTGCCAGAAACATTTACTAGACAAGGTCAAAGATGCAAGGTGATACTTTGAATGCGAGCATTTGCAGGTGATCCAAGGTCCCGGTTGAGGCCGTACTCGTGTTCGACCGGCACCTGGGATTCATGTCGCATTACATTCACCCCCGCCATCTGGCTTGGATTTGCAAAATCCTACCAACTGTCCTGGCTTGAGACAATTCACACCTCTTTAACCTGGGGTTACCCCTCTCTCTGGCTCTGTAAAGACTTAATTACCTGCAAATGCACAGTAGCCTTGTGGAGGGCAGCACGGTAGCCTTGTGGATAGCGCAATGGCTTCACAGCTCCAGGGCCCCAGGTTCGATTCCGCTTGGGTCACTGTCTGTGCGGAGTCTGCACATCCTCCCCGTGTGGCCGTGGGTTTCCTCCGGGTGCTCCGGTTTCCTCCCACAGTCCAAAGATGTGCAGGTTAGGTGGATTGGCCATGATAAATTGCCCTTAGTGTCCAAAATTGCCCTTAGTGTTGGGTGGGGTTACTGGGTTATGGGGATAGGGTGGAGGTGTTGGCCTTGGGTAGGGTGCTCTTTCCAAGAGCCGGTGCAGACTCGATGGGCCGAATGGCCTCCTTCTGCACTGTAAATTCTATGATAATCTATGAAATGCTCTCATTCAAAGTATCGTCTTTGACTTTGTCTCTATATATGTTTCTGGAACCTACCCCTCCATTCACCTGAGGAAGGAGCAGTGCTCCAAAAGCTAGTGTTTGAAACAAACCTGTTGGACTTTAACCTGGTGTTGTAAGACTTCGTACTGTGTTCACCCCAGTCCAACGCCAGCATCACCACATCATTTTTTTAAATGGGATGTTATGTTGCCAACATTTGTTTCCACCTTGGACTAAATTGGTTATTAGTCCATTTTAAGGGTATATCTTTTTCATTAATTTAATATTTAAATTCCACCAGCCTCATCTGTTGCCGAAGTCCTCATCCATGTCTTTTTTACTCCTACCCTTGACTATTCCACTACCCTCCTGGCCACTCTTCCGTTTTCCACCCTCTGCAAACTGGAGCTCATCTACTGTCAGTATCCTAACTTGCACTAAGTCCTGTACACCCATCTTCTTTGTATTCGATTATCTATTTTAGCTCCCTTTCCAGCAATGTGTCAATTTTAAAATTCTACCCCTCGTGTTCAAATCTCCCCATGGTCTCTCCCATTCCTACTTCTATTTTCCTCCAGCCCTACAACCCTCTGAGATTTTTGCACTCCTCCATTCTGCCATCTTCGGCATCTCTGATTTTAATTCTCCATCATTGCATGTGCCTTCCGTTGCCTGGGCCCGAAGTTCTAAAATTCCCTAAGTCTCGCCTCTTTAGTTCTCGTTCCTCTAAGATACTCCTTAAAACATAACTCTTTTAATCCATGTGTCACTCAGTGTTAAATTGTGTTTGACAATGTTCCCGTGAAGCTGCTTGGAATGGTTTACCATATTTAAGGGGCTATATCAATACAGGTGGTTGTTGCGTAGGGATTTCTGGAATTCACTCACTTCAAGAATCACTGGCAATGCACCTTGCATCGTGATTACATATCCCCCAAGGCACAAACCCTGACCCTGTCCACGTGCTGCCTCGCAGCAACATCATCCAAAAGCACAGAAGTACTGTTCAAATATACGCCGATGACCCCTATCTCCACCCCACCACGACCTCTCTCAACTTCTCCATTGTTGCTAAATTATCAAAATGTTTATTGATCTCCAGTACTGGATGGGCCAAAATTCCCTCTATTAAACATTAGGAAGACTGAAACTATTCTTTTTGTCCCCATTCCGAGCTCCATTCCCTCATAACTCACTCCATCCGTCTCCTTGACAACAGTCGTTTAAGCCAGTCTGTTTGCAATGTTGTTATCCTTGTTTATAAATCTGTCTATGGCCTCACCCCTCCCTAGTTCTGTAATCACCTCCAGCCCCGGAACCTACAGAGATATCTGCACCTCTTATTTTGGTGCCTTCGGCCATTTTATCGCTCCAATATTGGCGGCCACACTTTCAGTTTCCCAGGCCGCTAGCCTTCCTTTAAATCTCCGCCGCTCTATATACCTCATTCGAGAAACTTCCTAAAACCTACCTCTTTGACCAAGCTTTTGGTCTTAGAGTCCTAGAGTTTTCCAACAGAGCAAGAGGCCCTTTGGCCCATCGTGTCTGTGCTGGCCAGCAAGCATCTATCTACTCTAATCCCACTTTCCAGCACTTGGCCTGTCGCTTTGTATGCTAAGTGTCGTGTTGGGTGTTCTGATGTACAAACGATCCAACACGGCTGGAGATGGTGTCACTCAGTTTTATTAACTACTCAACACACTGCTAACTTGCGTACGTGCATTACCAGTTAATCTGTGGACCCTGTCCTATCACTATCTGGGTGAGGCACTCAGCACATGGTGAATGTCTGAGTGGCAGGCTCTGAGCTGGCTGCTGGTGCTCTGAGCTGGCTGCTGCTGGAATGGGCGGGAACTGTAGTGTCCCGTTGTTATAGTGCGTGTGCTCTCACTGGTGATTGGCTGCGATGTTGTGTGTGTGTTGGTTGGTCCTACTGCATGTCCATCAGTGTGTGTGTGATTGCACCTTGATATGCTGATCTAAATATCATGACATCCTCCCTTTTCGCAAAGAATATGTGCCTACATGATAATAAATAAAGAAGTGTAGTGAGTGCATCGAATCATGTGTGTGCAATATTTACAACAATATGTACATGTGGCTATACTATATACACAGGAAGGTGCCAGGTGCAGAAACTAACTATGTTACACCAAGAATGAAACCAATGTTATTAACAAACAAGAACAAAATCTTAAACAATATGGCAAAAAGTCTGAAACAGTATGTCAGAACAAGTCAGTGAGTCCAATATGAAAAGGTTCATAAATTAAGTCTCTCAGGTGGGCGACGAATTCGGGTTGACCGCCTCAAGGGTGGGTCAGGATCCACCGGCTGAGGAACGGGCCGGGCCACAGTCGAGTGAGGAGGATGCAGGGTGTCCGGAAGGTCAACAAAGTCCATTGCAGGGACAACAGGAGGGCGTGGCACCGGTGCAGGATCACGTGGCGAGCACGGAACCAGACGATGGGCACGCCGATTGCGGCGGTGAATAGAGCCATCAGGCAGACGAACCAGGAACGAGCGGGGAGCTATCTGTCGGAGAACCTCAGCAGTTGCCGACCAGCCGCCCTCTGGAAGGTGTATGCGGACATTATCTCCAGGCGCCAGGGCAGGAAGATCAGTCGCCTGAGCATCATGTGTCGCCTTTTGTTGCTCACGCTGTTGCTGCATCCGCCGAAGTACCGGAGCATGGTCGAGGTCTGGGACGTGAATGGATGGCACAGTGGTCCTGAGGGTGCGACCCATAAGCAGCTGGGCCGGCGATAGGCCCATGGACAGTGGGGCCGAGCGATAGGCCAGCAAGGCGAGGCAGAAGTCAGATCCTGCATCAGCAGCCTTGCAGAGGAGCCTTTTAACCATGTGGACGCCCTTTTCTGCTTTGCCATTCGACTGAGGATGCAGAGGACTGAACGTCGCGTGTGTGAAGTTGTATGAGCTGGTGAAGGAAGACCATTCCTGACTCGCAAAGCAGGGGCCATTGTCTGACATCACGGTGAGCGGAATGCCGTGGCGAGCAAAGGTCTCTTTGACGGCCCGGATGACAGCCGATGACGTGGTGTCGTGCAGGCATATGAACTCTGGATAACTGGAAAAGTAGTCGATGATGATGATGTAGTCCCTGCCGAGCGCATGGAATAGGTCCACGCCCAGCTTCGACCAGGGGAACGTGACCAACTCATGGGGCTGAAGGGTCTCACGGGGTTGTGCCGGCTGAAACCGCTGACAGGTGGGGCAATTGAGCACAGTGTTAGCAATGTCCTCACTTATTCCCGGCCAGTACACAACCTCTCGGGCCCTCCGCTGGCACTTCTCAAGGCCGAGATGGCCTTCGTGCAGTTGTTCTAAGACAAGCCGGTGCATGCTGTGTGGGATCACGATGCGGTCCAGCTTCAGGACAACACCATCAACGACTGCCAAGTCATCCCGAACGTTGTAAAACTGTGGGCATTGTGCCTTGAGCCACCCGTCCATCATGTGGCGCATCACACGTTGCAGAAGGGGGTCGGCCGCAGTCTCACGTCGAATGTGGGCCAGGTGTGCATCAGTGGCCGGCAGATTGGCAGAAGTGAAGGCTACATGTGCATCGACTTGGCAAACGAACCCCTCAGGGTCGGACGGCGTGTTGACTGTCTTGGACAGAGCGTCTGCTATGATGAGGTCCTTACCCGGGGTGTAGACAAGTTGAAAGTCGTACCTCCGGAGTTTGAGCAGAATGTGCTGGAGGCGAGGGGTCATATCATTGAGGTCCTTTTGAATGATGCCAACCAGCGGGCGATGGTCAGTCTCCACAGTGAACTGGGGAAGGCCATACACATAGTCGTGGAACTTGTCAACGCCAGTCAACAGGCCTAGGCACTCCTTTTCAATCTGCGCATAGCGCTGCTCTGTGGGGGTCATGGCCCGTGACGCATAGGCGACTGGGGCCCATGATGAGGCGTCATCCCGTTGCAGGAGGACCGCCCCAATGCCGGACTGGCTGGCGTCAGTCGAGATTTTCGTCTCCCTTGCAGGATCGAAAAACGCCAGTACCGGGGCGGTGGTGAGCTTGACCTTGAGCTCCTCCCATTCACGCTGGTGGGTGGGAAGCCACTGGAATTCAGTTGTCTTCCTGACAAAGTGCCGGAGAGCTGCAGTGTGGGAAGCAAGGTTAGAGATGAACTTCCCCAGGAAGTTGACCGTTCCGAGAAAGCGTAGCACCGCCTTCTTGTCTGTGGGCTTCTGCATGGCCGTGATGGCTGCCACCTTGTCGGCCTCCGGCCGCACCCCCAACTGGGAGATGTGGTCTCCCAGGAACTTCAGCTCGGTTTGTCCAAAAGAGCATTTGGCTCGGTTAAGATGCAGGCCTTGGTCCCGTATCCGTTTAAAGGCGCGCTGGAGACGACTGATGTGCTCCTGCGGTGTGGTGGACCAAATAATGACGTCGTCTACATAGACGCGCAGTCCTTCGATGCCCTCCATCATCTGTTCCATGATGCGATGGAACATTTCAGAGGCCGAAATGATGCCAAATGGCATCCTAGTGTAGCAGTATCTGCCAAATGGAGTGTTGAAAGTGCACAGCTTCCTGCTGGACTGATCCAATTGAATCTGCCAGAAGCCCTTTGAGGCATCGAGCTTGGTGAATATTTTTGCCCGAGCCATCTCGCACGTGATCTCCTCACGTTTGGGTATGGGGTAGTGTCCCTCGTTATGTTGCGATTTAAGTCTTTCGGGCCTATACAGATCCGGAGCTCGCCGGAAGGCTTCTTGACGCACACCATGGAGCTGACCCATGGAGTCGGCTCCATTACCCGGAAAGCACGCCTTGGTCCTGAAGGTCCTGCAGCTGCTGCTTGAGGCGGTCCTTGAGGGGTGCTGGGACCCTGCGAAGTGCGTGAACTACCGGGGTGGCATCCTGTTTAAGCTGGATTTTGTACGTGTTGGGCAGTGTGCCCATGCCCTCAAAAACATCCTGGTTGTGCGTGAGGATTGAGTTGAGCTGTGCCCTAAAGTCTGCATCTGGGAAATCGGACGTGCCTTCTGGAGAGAGGGAGTGTACACGCCGAACGAGGTGGAGGATTTTACATGCTGAACGAGGTGGAGGATTTTGCACGCCTGTGCGCCGAGCAGAGAGTCCTTTGAGGAGCCCACGATTTTGAATGGTAGTATGGCTTTACATGAGTTGTGTGTCACTTCGAGCTGGCACGACCCCGTGGCAGGGATGACGTTGCCATTATAGTCAACGAGTTGACAGTTGGATGGAGAATAGGTGGTTTAACCTTCAGGGTCTGGAATGCTGACCATGCGAGGAGAGTGGCGGAGGCACCAGTGTCCAGGCGGAATCTGATCTGGGATTGGTTGACCGTCAGGGTGGCACACCACTCGTTGTCCGGATCAATGCTGTGCACTGACAGAGGCTGGTGCATTCAACTCGGGGACAGCTTGTTCTTGTTGATGACAGCAACGCGCGGAAGGGCTCCCTGTCCTCTGGTTAAACGGGTACGAGTTGGCAGGGTGAGCTGCTCGACAGCAGGCAGCGTAGTGGCCCAACCTGCCACAGCGTAGGCATTGTCGCGCTTTGGCAGGACATTGCCACTTTAAATGGGCGGAGCCACAGTTGCCGCACGTCGTGACGTCAGTGCGTTCGTTGCGCCACCGCGCATGCGTGGTGCGGTCTTGCATAGTGCCTGCGCATCGCGTTCCTCTGCATCAGCGTCCCTTCTTTTGGAGCGTACAAGCGAGGGAGGCCTCGGAAAGCACGCAAAATGGCCGGCCTCCTCCAGGCCACGGCCAGGGAGGTACTCGATCGACTGGACCCGCTCCGCCTCGTGGGGCCTGTGCCGCACCATTTAGGCCGCCTGGATGTGTGAGTACCGGCTGGTGGCGTTCTCATGCAGGACGCAGGTCTCGACGGCAGTCGCCAGGGTGAGTTGCTTGACCCAAAGGAGCTGCTGGCGCAGGGTGTCCGACATGACTCCGAAAACTATCTGGTCGCGTATCATGAAGTCAGAGGTGGTCCCATAGCCACAGGACTGCGCGAGGATGCAAGAGTGTGTTAAATAAGACTGGAAAGGTTTGTCCTTACCCTGCAGGCACTGCTGAAACAGGTACCTTTCGAAGCTTTTGTTTACTTCAATGCTGAAGTGTTCGCCGAACTTCAGGAGCACCGTCTTGTATTTGGTTTATTCCTCGCTGTCCGCAAATATAAGGGAGTTAAAGATGTGGATGGCGTGTTGCCCCGCCGTGGAGAGAAGGGGGCAATCTTCCTGGTGTCCGATGCATTCTCCCTGTCTGTGGCCTCGAGGAAGAGCTGGAAGCGCTGCTTGAACAGTTTCCAATTGACCCCGAGATTGCCAGCGATTCGGAGCGGCGGCGGCGGGTTGATGTTCTCCATGGTGCAGGACGGCGGATTGCTGATACGTTGCAGGTAGGTCTCACAGGCGCTGGTTTGCGTCCACTTCTGGTATCATGTCGTGTTGGGTGTTCTGATGTACAAACGATCCAACACGGCTGGAGATGGTGTAACTCAATTTTATCAACTACTCAACTGTAACAGCACACTGCTAACTTGGGTACGTGCATTACCAGCTAATCTGTGGACCCTGTCCTATCACTATCTGGGTGAGGCACTCAGCACATGGTGAATGTCTGAGTGGCAGGCTCTGAGCTCGGTGCTCTGAACTGGCTGCTGCTGGAATCAGCGGGGACTGTGGTGTCCCCTGTTTTTATAGTGCGTGTGCTCTCACTGGTGATTGGCTGCGATGTTGTGTGTGTGTTGGTTGATCCTACTGCATGTCCATCAGTGTTTGTGTGTGATTGCACCATGATATGCTGATCTAAATATCATGACACTAAGCACTTTAAATGCTCATCTAAATACTTCTTAAATGTTGTGAGGGTTCCTGCCTCTACCACGCTTTCAGGCAGTGAGTTCCGCCGGGTGGAAATGTTTTTCCTCATGTCCCCTCTAAATCTCCTGCCCCATACCTTAAATCTGTGTCCTGTGGTTATTGACCCCTCCGCTAAGGGGAAAAGTTCCTTCCTAGGTTATCGGACCCAATGCCTCCTTATGTGCCTCGGTCTCATATTTTGTTTTATAATGGACTTTTGAAGCACTGTGGGATGTTTTAATACATTAAGGACATTATCCACAAACAGTTAATGTTGTTTGAAAAGCTGTTTCTATTTAGTTATTTAACAATCTGGCTTTTGTTTGTTAGTCGGTGCTGGGAATGTGGGAGCCAATCACTGTCTCTGGAAAGCAGGGATCTGCTGTGCCCTCTGTTCTCGTAAATTGGAATATGTGTGATTTGTTCACCATTTGCTTTTCTCCCCCAGGTAATGAATGAGATCGCATTTATATAGCGCCCTTCATGATTTCTGGATGACAGAAAGCACATCTAGCTTTTTAAGTGTGTAATGTAACAAAATTCAGCAGCCAGCTGCCATACAAACAGCAAGGAGATCCTACAACCAGAAATGTGTTTTACAGTAACATTCCTGTTATCCGGCATGCTACCAATTTCAATTCTCTATTGGCTGGGATTCTGCTGTTGGTTCTTCATTTTGAATGGACCATTCATTGATAGCTGCTGTTGGGGGGCCTGTCTTTGCTCCAGTCTCAATCTCCCGCTGTTCTGCAGCACCATGTTCCTTCAGCATCACTCTCTTAATTCACTCCCCACCCCATTTCTCGCAAGTCGTCAATGCCTCTGTGATCACCCCAGAGGTTCCTGACTGGATGAAAACGCGGAGCCCCACTTGCGTCTTAGTTCACCAGCATTTTCGATTAACTGGCTCATCCCATTACCAGAGCATGTCGGATAACCAAGATGTTCCTGTGGATGATTTTGATTGAGAGTTGTATGTTGGCCAGGTCACTTCCCCTGTTCCTCTTTTACATTTGCCTGAGAGGCAGCTTTGAGCCTCCATTTAGCATTTCATGTAAACATGAGAACTCCCACTTATTCAGTACTGTCCCAAAACACATACTCAGGTTTCTGGAGTGGGCCTTGAACCTACAACCTTCTGATTCTGGGGTAAGTGAGAGTTACTACTGAGCTGAGTCTCACATCTAAATCAGCAGCTGTTCTTTGCTCAGGGCCACTGTTCTTTGGTGTGACTGAGATTAGGAATTACTAGGCCAATGCTTCTCAAACTGTAGTGCATGTATCCATGGGGACCCGTAGAGACTTTCCAAGCATAGTCATGCAAATGGAATCTGTGGGATCGAGCAGAGCTGGTACAGGTCGGGCACCCGCCATTGTTTTGATTTTCTTCATCCACTTGAGCAGCACAGTCATGATCTTAAGCATCACAGTGTTTGATGTCAGATCTGGCGTGTGGAGGGAGGAGTGGTGGGGGGGGGGGGAGGGAGGGGGCTGGGGAGGAAGTGGGGTTGGGAGGGGAGGAGGGGGTAAGTGAGGGTGAGGGGGAAGTGGGGGGAAGGGGAAAGTGGGGGATGAAGGGGTGAGGGGGCAAGTGGGTGGGGGAGTGGGCGGGGTGGCTGGTGGACTTGCACACTAGTGAGCAATCACCATCCAGGCACTGGGACGAAGGCATCTCTAAATTTGCTGCGTCTTGGACTGAACTGAGAGAGGAGATGAGGAGGTTGCCAACCCTCCAGGACTGGCCTGGAATTTCCTGGAATTAAAGATCAATCTCCAGAATACTGCTGTGTGGAGAAAAAGCCCGAAGACATTAAAAGATATTTATTTTTGTCTTTTGCTTTGAACAATTCTCTTTACCAGATACAGAAATATTGAAATGGGAGAGATAAAAGGCCATGTGGCTGACAGTAAGCATTATCCAAGTAGGTAATGGGTCTTTTTACCTGTGGAGTTATCATTCATAGAAGACATAACTTTTCACATCACCAGTGTCATCAATGTTCACTATATCAGACAGCCCTGGAATAATGCCAGCCTCTTTAATAGGATGCTGATAAACTTTGCATCCAGAAGTGTAAATGTGTAAGGAGGTTATAGTGTAGATTGGGATCCATGATTACTCCGCCAATCAAAAAGGGCTCCTTCAATCAAAAATGTCAGAGAACCACTGTTCTAGCTGGAGCCCACTGCCTCCTGCCCCAAGTCCCTTAATACTGCACTAAAATATTGGGAATTTCTCTATTGTTGCAGTACATAAAATACTGAGAGAATGCTCATCTCCTCGTATCCTAACTCTCTAATCTTGTCTTCCAACCATGTTGAGCTGAATTCTTTGCTTCGCGACACTGGCAGCGAGAATTACAATCAGGCAGAAAATAGCACGCAATGAAAAATTGCCATGTTGCGTCTGGCGCCGATTCTACTGCCATGCTCTGGTCCCTTGCGGGCAGCATTATCAAAGTTTACATCCCGCGCCAGCGGCTCCATGCATTTTCATGGATTTAAATATCATTAGCAGCTTGGACACTTCATGCTCCACCCCTCCATGATGCTCCATCCCCTCTTAGGGAGAGGTCTTGTGGGTGCGTATTGGGTGCGTGGCGATAGTATCCACAAGAGGAGCCTTGGGCATTGGCTGCTGAGGGGGAGCAGACGCTATGTGATGAATGGTTACTGTATTACTGTACCCGTATCATCCTGTAAGGTGATGTCCCCTTTAAGACCGGGCTTGGAACCCTGGGGGACTCCGCCTCTGGCTCCGCCCACCTGGGAGCCGTATATAAGGGGCCGCCTTGTGGGCGGCACCCAGTAAGCACCCGTCTCGGCACCAGGCTAGTTCTTAGCTTATTAAAGCCTTCTTTACCGTTTTACTCTCTAAGCGTCGTTATTGAGGGTACAAAAATTTCATGAGCTAAACTACATCAGGATGGGCGCAGGCCTAAAACCAGAGAAGTTCAATCTCGAAGCACGGACACCGGATGCAAAATACATTTTTAAATACTGGCTCCGATGCTTTGAGGCCTACCTGGACTCCTCAGAGACTCCCATCCTGGGGCCACGCAAGCTGCGCCTACTCCACGCCCGGGTGAGTCACAGAATCTCCGCAACTCTCGAAAAGGCGACTACCTACGAAGAGGCAGTCGAGTTACTAACGGTTTATCAAACCCATCAACGAGAGAGCCCGGCATCTGCTCTCTACATGCCGGCAGCGCTCGGGGGAATCGCTAGACAAATTTGTCGAAAGACTTACCACGCTCGCCAGGAACTGTGACCATCAGGATGTGACAGGGGAAGTCCATATGAACCTGCACATCAGAGACGCTTTTGTGTCCGGCATCCGCTCGACCTACATCCGGCAGCGGCTACTCGAAAACGGGGCAAAAGACCTCCAGGCAACGCTAACGCTCACCTCCTCACTGGAAGTGGCCCACCATAATTTGGGCACGTACCCGCGGACTCTGCAAGGCCCCCTTGGACTTCCCCAGACTTGGCCACGTTACGGGCCTGTGCTGCGCAGCTACCCGCCCAGACCGGGGGCACACCGTGCTACTTCTGCGGGCAGGGCCAGCATCCATGCCCACGCTGCCCAGCCTGCTCCGCCATATGCAGCGACTGCGGGAAAAAGGGGCATTTTGCGAGGGTCTGCCTGGCCAGGCCCAAGGGCCAGAAACACAAAGAACAGCAGGCCCGAAAATCAGGCTCACAGGCCCGAAGGCCTCGCAATGCGGCTGCGCATCGACCTGACACGCCCCCTTCTGACGCGTCATCCGCCTCGTGCGAATCATGAAGGCGGCCATCTTGTCGGCGGCCATCTTCTCGACCCGACACGTGTGACCGATGGCAACGGCCATTTTACGAATCCGACTCGGCTGAGGACTCGGACTACCCGCAACTGGGAGCGATTACCCTCGACCAAACGCGCCAAAACATCTGCAGAACTCTATGATGAAGGTCCAAGTCAACGGGCGCTACACTCCATGCCTTTTCGACTCCGGGAACACGGAGAGCTTTATTCATCCTGAGATGGTAAGGCGCTGCTTCTCGAGCACCCATCCCGCGTCCCAAACCATAGCCCTTGCATCCGGGTCCCACTCGGTACAAATCAAGGGGTACTATATTGCGGATCTCTCGATCCAGGGCGCCGAATACACCCGTTACAAACTGTATGTCCTCCCTCACCTCTGTGCCCCCCTGCTGCTCGGACTGGATTTCCAGTGTGGCCACCGAAGCCTGACACTGAAGTTCGGCGGACCCTTGCCCCCCCCTCACGGTATGCAGCCTTGCGACACTGAAAATCGCACCCCCCTCTCTATTCGCGACGTCACTCCCAACTGTAAGCCCATTGCCACCAGGAGCCGGCAGTACAGTGCCCAAGACATGACCTTTATCAAGTCAGAGGTCCAGCGTTTACTGGGAGAGGGGGTCATCAAGGCTATCAACAGCCCCTGGAGAGCACAAGTGGTGGTAGTCCGGTCTGGGGAAAAGAAACAAATGGTCGTGGATTATAGCCAGACCATAAACCGCTTCACGCAGTTCAATGCGTACCCGCTGCCCCGCATAGCAGAAATGGTAAATTGGATCGCCCAATACCGGGTATTTTCCACGGTCGATCTCAAATCCGCCTACCACCAGCTCCCTATCTGACCGAAAGACCGCCCCGATACTGCCTTCGAAGCAGCCGACCGGCTCTTCCACTTCCTCAGGGTCCCCTTCGGCATCACAAATGGGATCTCCGTCTTCCAAAGGGTAATGGACCAAATGGTGGACCAGTACAGGTTGCGAGCTACATACCCGTACTTGGACAATGTCACTATCTGCGGCCATGAGGGGCTGGTTTAGCACAGGGCTAAAGAGCTGGCTTTGAAAGCAGACCAAGGCAGGCCAGCATCATGGTTCAATTCCCATACCAGCATCCCCGAACAGGCGCCGGAATGTGGCGACTAGGGGCTTTTCACAGTATCTTCATTTGAAGCCTACTTGTGTAAATAAGCGATTTTCATGTCATTTTCATTTCATGACCAGCAGGATCATGGCGCGAAGCTCGAAAAGTTCCTCCAGAACACCCGAGCCCTCAACCTGACCTATAACAAGGAAAAATGCGTTTTCCACACAACCCGGCTAGCCATCCTCGGCTATGTCGTGGAAAACGGGATCCTAGGTACCGACCCCGACCGCATGCGTCCCCTAAAGGAACTTCCCCTCCCCCGCAGCCTCAAGGTCCTCAAACGGTGCTTGGGGCTCTACTCCTATTACGCCCAGTGGGTCCCTAAATATGCGGACAAAGCCCGCCCACTCAGAAAGACCACAATATTTCCCCTGTCGGCTGAGGCCCGATCGGCCTTCAGCCGCATCAAGGCCAACATCATCAAGGCCGCTATGCACGCGGTGGACGAAACTATCCCCTTCCAGTTAGAGAGCGATGCATCAGACATCGCCCTGGCTGCTACCCTCAACCAGGCAGGCAGACCAGTAGCGTTTTACTCCCGGACCCTCACCGCCTCCGAGATTCGGCACTCTGCAGTCGAGAAGGAGGAACAAGCCATTGTGGAGGCCGTGCGGCACTGGAGGCACTACCTAGCCAGTAGGAGGTTCACCCTCATCACCGACCAAATGTCGGTAGCCTTTATGTTCGATAACGCACAACGGGGCAAAATAAAAAATGATAACATTTTGAGGTGGAGGATCGAACTCTCCACCTACACGTACGATATCAAGTATCGTCCAGGGGAGCTCAATGAGCCCCCAGATGCCCTGTCCTGTGGCATGTGCACCAAGGAGCAGGAGGACCGCCTGCAAGCCATCCACAATGACCTCTGTCACCCGGGGGTTACCCGGCTCGTCCACTTTATCAAGTCCCGCAACCTACCTTACTCAACCGAGGAGGTCAAGGCCATGACCAGGGCTTGCCAGATCTGCGCGGAGTGCAAACCGCACTTCTACCGGCCAGACAAGGCTCGTCTCATGAAGGCCTCGGGGCCCTTTGAGCGACTAAGTGTGGACTTCAAGGGCCCCCTCCCGTCCACCAACCGCAATGCCTATTTCCTCACCGTCATCAACGAGTTCTCCCACTTCCCATTCGCCATCCTCTGCCCCGACATGACCTCAGCCACCGTGATAAAGGCACTGCACAGCATCTTCACCCTGTTTGGTTTCCCCGCTTATATCCACAGCGACCGGGGTACATCGTTCATGAGCGATGAACTGCATCAGTATCTGCTCAGCAAAGGCATCGCCTAGAGCAGAACGACCAGTTATAACCCGCGGGGAAACGGGCAGGTGGAGAGGGAGAACGCGACAGTGTGGAAGGCTGTCCTTCTGGCCCTACGGTCGAGACGTCTCCCAACCACCCGCTGGCAGGAGGTCCTACCCGATGCCCTACACTCCATTAGGTCGCTCCTCTACACGGCCACGAATGAGACTCCTCACAACCGATTGTTTGTCTTCCCCAGGAAGACCACCTCCGGGGTCTCGCTTCCACCTTGGCTGACGGCTCCGGGACCTGTTCTTCTCCGGAGACACGCGAGGAGCCATAAAACAGACCCGCTGGTCGAGAGGGTCCGATTACTACACGCGAACCCCAGATACGCCTACGTCGAGTACCCCGACGGCAGGCAAGATACGGTTTCCATCCGGGATCTGGCAACCGCTGGTTCCCCCACTACAGATGCCCCCTCCCTCACAGCTCCCCTGCTCCCCTGCGGGATCCTGCACCCACTACAACACCGCCCCCCCCACCACCAGGTCCCATTCCCCGTCAGTGGACACCGACCGCGCGCGCCCCCTAGCGCCCCCCCCTCTACACACCCCGCCGGCGCTGGCACTGCTATCCCCAGCCCCAGCTATTTCCCCTGCGCCCCGATCCCCTACCCTGACCCGGACCGAGGCTCCGACCACCATGCTCCCGGACATACCCTCAACTATGACGTCTGTGTCCGCCGCACCACCGCCCGAGCTGAGGAGGTCGATGAGGACGATCAGACCGCTGAAACGAATGGACTTATGATGGCACTTCACCCCTGCCGGACTTTTTTAAAACAGGGGGTGAATGTGATGAACGGTTACTGTATTACTGTATCCTTATCATCATGTAAGGTGATGTCCCCTTTAAGACCGGGCTTGGAACCCTGGGGGACTCCGCCTCCAGCTCCGCTCACCTGGGAGCCGTATATAAGGGGCTGCCTTGTGGGCGGCACCCAGTAAGCACCCGTCTCGGCACCAGGCTAGTTCTTAGCTTATTAAAGCCTTCTTTACCGTTTTACTCTCTTAAGCGTCGTTATTGAGGGTACAACACGCCAAAAAAACTCTAAAACCCTCAAAGATTTTCAGGCTTGCTGGGGTGTGGCTGCCCGGGCCAGTGGTAGTAACGGAGCGATTTGGTGCCATGTCCGTGGCATCAGTGCATCAGGGTGGAGGCTCAGACCGCCATTGCTTCAGTATGTTATTTAAATGCACCCTTTTGATGCTAACTACAGGCCCCTGGCTGCTCCCTGTATCCTGTGAATGGTCAGAGAGCCTCTGGTGATGAGGTAGCCCACTCAAGCCCCTCTGGACACCCTCATACCCCAGCAGTGTCATCAAGGGGATGGGCATGGCCAAGCTCAATCAGTGGCCCACTAGGTGTTGCCATCCCTCAGAAACGCAGCCCCACTGCAGAGGAAAGAAGGGATCAGCAGTGCTCACCCCAACGAAAGGGCACCTACACCATAGCCTTTGGAGATCTCCTTGGTTCTCTGCCTCTCTCAAGTGACCACACCCCTCAGGATTGCCAGCTGACTCCTCCTGGTGAGGCTGGCAGCACTGACTGCCTCTGCCACCGGGCACTGTTCAGGACTGCAGGCTTAAGTGTCCGGCCCACCCTGGGGAAGACGATGTCCCTCCTCCTCAGTGGCACTGAGCTGTGCGTCCATCTCGAAATCGAGGGGCACGTCTTCTCTGGGCCAGCTTTGTGGCTGCAATGAGTGTGTGGCAATTGGAGCTCTTCTGAACAGCTCCAGCTGCCAGGCTCTTTAGCACTAACTCCAGTCCCACTGGTTACAACCCCGCTCGGCCGGGAATTGCTTTCATTTCCCGCCAGCTGAGAGCTGGACCATTTGCACGTCCTGAATCCCGCAACGAAAAGCGTTCCCAACGGAAACATGAAACACACGTTATTCAGTCCCGGCAGGAACACAAACCTGGATTCTCCGCCAACGGGATCCTCCGCTTCGTCAGCAGCGCACTCACGCCCTCGGATTTCCCGACAGCGTGGGGGTGTCCACAATGGGAAGCTACATTGGCCAGCTAACGGGATGGAGGATCCCACTGCCGGCAGGGGAAAACTGGTGCGGTGGGATGGAGTATCCCGCCCACTGTCTCCCAAAAGGAGAATCCCAGCTATTTTGTTTCAATTAAACTGCTATCCCAATTACTCCCAAGGCGAGCCCTCAGATGCAGTACTAAGTTTACTTTTTACTCCTACCATTAATATCCCGCTTTTCTAGTGTACTTTAAATTAATGATCTGGATTTTACATATATATATATATTGTGGTGAAGTGCATCAATGTAAATGCATGTAGGCTAGCTAGACGCTAGAGGGAGCACCAGGAACAACACACACACACACTCAACCAATAGATCAGTTAGATAGGACACGACCAATGGGTATTCACGATACACACAGAGGCGACACGACCACAGGGGGCATTACAGCAACCCATATATAAAGGACACCACACACATGATCTGCCTCTTTCTAGTGGAGACAGTCAGTGAGTAGAGACACAGGGCTGATTCAATATTACACCCACCACGTGGATTGCAGCAACTGGTTAGTCAGTCTGGGTAGCTATAGTAGGATTAGCAGTAGTGCCGAACCCGAGTAATAGAAGTGTAAATAGTTTAATAAACATGTTGAAGTTATCTCCACGTCTGAATCTTCTTTTGTCAAGTGCACCACAAGGAAACCGCTTATGTTACACCTACAACATAACAAATCATGGTACCAGGACTGAACTGTTTCAATCCATATAGCCATACCTCAACGTACAGTGACAACCAGGAACGATACCCAGGCAAGATGTTTGAGATCCGGGTTCTGCAGCAGCTCCAGTGCCACGGCAATCTCTGTGAAAACAGGCGGGTATTCCGGCAAATGTTTGAAATCTTCCTGGTAGCAGCCGAACTAGAAGACGTGGCCGATGCTGAAAAGACAGAGCTTCTGCTCACCATCGCCGGTGCCAGAGCAGAAGAAATCTTAAAAAAATTCAAGTTCTCCAAAGGTCAAAACAGGAGCGACTTCCAGGCAGTCTTGGACAAATTCGGCAAATACTGTGAGGAAAACACACTCCAACCAGCAAGAAAAGCAGAGAGAAGCGCCAGTACTCACCACGAGGCCGGGATTCCGGAGCAGAGAACAATTTTGATCGGCGGCCATCTTTCTAAAGGGACTGCACTTGCACAGTTGCGCGAGAAACGCACAGAACGGGAAGGTCCATTTGCGCATGCGCGAGATGCCGTGCATGCGTAAGCATGAAAACGGCCATCGGTACAGGGACAGCGATTTGTGTCACATGTGTCATGATGTCAGAGGCCCCGGACCACGCCCATTTAAAGGGGAAACGTCCCAAATCAAAGAAAAAATATTTTAAAGCCGTAAAACAACCTTCCTTCACCTGGAATGACAGCACAATGCCTCAAATTGAACCAGGAAATGAAATTAACCTCCGAAGAACCCTGCAACAAGCAGTTACCTACGCCCAAACCGATGATTCCAACCTTGAATACTTCGATACCGACCTTTACATTTTCTCTGGACCTCGCGAACCCAATACCAGCTCCGACGCAAACAGTGATGATATGGTCCTAGAAGACAACGACTCAGACAACCCTTTCACCTTGGGAGGCTTCCCCAATACCAAATCCGAACCGCAACTAGACGAATTGCACATTGACGACCCCGACAACGAGTTCTTCAGATTTGAGGATCTTCAGCCCAGCAGATGTGACATCCTGACTCGTGAGTGCAGGATTATGCTGCGGCCTGACACCAAGAGACAGAGAGCGGTACAAGCCCACAGAGAGCGGCCTGCTGTCACACAGAGCGTGGTCTACACACCGCTCAGGGTTCCCGACTCTACGAAAGAAGACACGCAAGACTCCACACCGCAGTCCTTGCACACACAAGACGTGACTCCAGTGTCACAAGCCTCCATAGCGATCTCGTGGACAGACTCCACGACTGAAGAAACGCAAGACTCCAGAGCGCAGTCCTTGCACACACAAGACGTGACTCCAGTGTCACAAGCCTCCGCAGCGAGCTCGTGGACAGTCTCCACGATAGAAGCAACGCAAGACTCCAGAGCGCAGTCCTTGCACACACAAGACGTGACTCCAGTGTCACAAGCCTCCGCAGTGAGCTCGTGGACAGTCTCCACGATAGAAGCAACGCAAGACTCCGATGCGCAGTCCTTGCAGGAACAAGACCATGAGGGTCTAGCAACCTCCTCTGACCAACTAGCGGCAGACGATGCAATTCTGCCATGCTCAAGTAAACAGCAAGAAGACTATGACAGTCTACCACGCTCCAATGCACAGCAGAACAACCATGACGGTCTATCATGCTACAGTGAAGAACAAAGCGACGATGACAGTCCAAGCCCAAATGAAGGACAACAGCAAGACAATGACAGTCCACCCACATTGTTTGCACCATCAGATGAAGACTCTGACAATTTACCCAACCCAAGTGAACAACAAGCAGCTACTGAGGCTCTACCCACGGTATGTGAGACGAGTGACGACAGCATCCCACTTCCCATGCAAGATGTGCAATGTGACAGACCTCAGCTAGTGTATACAGAGGCACTCGACGATCACTATGAAACCACTGGTGACTCCGGTGACACCACGATACTTCCACCCTCATTCGCTCGAACCTCTCCACAAGTCAATGCATTCCTGCATGTTCCGACTCCAGACGTGCAGCTTCAAGAAATCTCAGCTGACTCCAGTGAACCTGCTAAGACCCCGGATGGGGAGCATCAACAAACCAACACTGACTCAGTTAAAACAGACCAGACTCCAGATGGGGAGCAACCAAACGCCGACTTTGATTCACGTAAGCCGGACTTTACTCCAGACAGGGAGTGACGCAACCTCAGTGATGGCACGCTCAGGGTGACAGCAGATGCCACAACGACAGGAGGTGGATCACTTAACAATTACACTGGGTCAGTAATAACAAGCAGCGGCTACAATCCAAGAGGAATACACCAATATTCACCACAGCTATATCCACACATTTTTCCACACCAGCAGTGCAGCCAATGACAGCTCATGCTGGACAAACCCAGTATTCAGGCATGCAGCAGCCAGCAGTCTATGCAGCATATTCTCAAACAGGCCAGCACTACGGATTGCCCACTAATGGAATCAAGACCGAAGGAGGACTACCGCAAGCGCAATCTGCACTACAGACTGGATGCCTTAGTTACAGCCCAGGATTTGCTGCACCACAGCCTGGCCAGACGGCATAGTCCTATCAAAGGTAGTAATCTCAGGATTGCTACCAGTGCCACGTGATAGTCAGAGTAGGAATGACAGGATAGCTAGGATGAATACGTGGCTTGAGAGATGGTGCAAGAGGGAGGGTTTCAAATTCCTGGGACATTGGGACCGGTTCTGGGGGAGGTGGGACCTGTACAAATCGGACGGTCTGCATCTGGGTGGGACCGGAACCAATGTTCTCGGGGGTGTGTTTGCTAGTGCAGTTGGGGAGGGTTTAAACTAATGTGGCAGGGGGATGGGAACCGATGTAGGAAGTCAGTGGGGACAGAAACAAAAGGCAGGAAGGGAGAGTGTGTAAAGCATTACCAGAGAAAGCAGGGCAGAGAGCAAGGAAGGTCTGCATTAAACTGCATTTATTTCAATGCAAGGGGCCTGACGGGCAAAGCGGATGAACTCAGGGCATGGACGGGCACATGGGACTGGGATATTATAGCTATGACTGAAACATGGCTAAGGGAGGGGCAGGACTGGCAGCTCAATGTTCCGGGGTACAGATGCTATAGAAAGGATAGAACAGGAGGTAAGAGAGGAGGGGGAGTGGCGTTTTTGATTAGGGAGAACATCACGGCAGTACTTAGAGGGGATATATCCGAGGGTTCGCCCACTGAGTCTATATGGGTGGAACTGAAAAATAAGAAGGGAGAGATCACCTTGGTAGGACTGTACTACAGGCCCCCAAATAGTCAGCGGGAAATTGAGGAGAAAATATGTAAGGAGATTACAGATAGCTGCAAGAATAATAGGGTGGTAGTAGTAGGGGACTTTAACTTTCCCAACATTGACTGGGACAGCCATAGCATTAGGGGCTTGGATGGAGGGAAATTTGTGGAGTGTATTCAGGAGGAATTTCTCATTCAGTATGTGGATGGACCGACTAGAGAGGGGGCAAAACTTGACCTCGTCTTGGGAAATAAGGAAGGGCAAGTGACAGAAGTGCTAGTGAGGGATCACTTTGGGACAAGTGACCATAACTCCATTAGTTTTAAGATAGCTATGGAGAATGATAGGTCTGGCCCAAGAGTTAAAATTCTTAATTGGGGCAAGGCCAATTTTGATGGTATCAGACAGGAACTTGCAGAGGTAGATTGGGGGAGACTGTTGGCAGGCAAAGGGACGGCTGGTAAATGGGAGGCTTTTAAAAATGTGTTAACCAGGATGCAGGGTAAGCACATTCCCTTTAGAGTGAAGGGCAAGGCTGGTAGAAGTAGGGAACCCTGGATGACTCGCGATATTGAGACTCTGGTCAAAAAGAAGAAGGAGGCATATGACGTACATAAGTAACTGGGATCAAGTGGATCCCTTGAAGAGTATAGAGATTGTCGAAATAGAGTTAAAAGGGAAATCAGGAGGGCAAAAAGGGGACATGAAATTGCTTTGGCAAATAATGCAAGGGAGAATCCAAAGAGATTCTACAGATACATAAAGGGGAAAAGAGTAACTAGGGACAGAGTAGGGCCTCTTAAGGATCAACAAGGACATCTATGTGCAGAGCCACAAGAGTTGGGTGAGATCCTGAATGAATATTTCTCATCGGTATTCACGGTGGAGAAAGGCATGGATGTTAGGAAACTAAGGGAAATAAATAGTGATGTCTTGAGAAGTGTGCATATTACAGAGGAGGAGGTGCTGGAAGTCTTAAAGCGCATCAAGGTAGATAAATCCCCGGGACCTGATGAAATGTATCCCAGGATGTTGAGGGAGGCTAGGGAGGAAATTGCGGGTCCCCTAACAGAGATATTTGAATCATCGGCAGCCACAGGTGAGGTGCCTGAAGATTGGAGAGTGGCGAATGTTGTGCCCTTGTTTAAGAAGGGCAGCAGGGAAAAGCCTGGGAACTACAGACCGGTGAGCCTAACGTCTGTAGTAGGTAAGTTGCTAGAAGGTATTCTGAGAGACAGGATCTACAAGCATTTAGAGAGGCAAGGACTGATTCAGGGCAGTCAGCATGGCTTTGTGCGTGGAAAATCATGTCTCACAAATTTGATTGAGTTTTTTGAGGGGGTGACCAAGAAGGTAGATGAGGGCAGTGCAGTAGACGTTGTCTACATGGACTTTAGCAAAGCCTTTGACAAGGTACCGCATGGTAGGTTGTTGCAGAAGGTTAAAGCTCACGGGATCCAGGGTGAGGTTGCCAATTGGATTCAAAATTGGCTGGACGACAGAAGGCAGAGGGTGGTTGTAGAGGGTTGTTTTTCAAACTGGAGGCCTGTGACCAGTGGTGTGCCTCAGGAATCGGTGCTGGGTCCACTGTTATTTGTGATTTATATTAATGATTTGGATGAGAATTTAGGAGGCATGGTTAGTAAGTTTGCAGATGACACCAAGATTGGTGGCACAGTGGATAGTGAAGAAGGTTATCTAGGATTGCAACGGGATCTTGATCAATTAGGCCAGTGGGCCGACGAATGGCAGATGGAGTTTAATTTAGATAAATGTGAGGTGATGCATTTTGGCAGATCGAATCAGGCCAGGACCTACTCAGTTAATGGTATGGCGTTGGGGAGAGTTATAGAACAAAGAGATCTAGGAGTACAGGTTCATAACTCCTTGAAGGTGGAGTCGCAGGTGGACAGGGTGGTGAAGAAGGCATTCGGCATGCTTGGTTTCATTGGTCAGAACATTGAATACAGGAGTTGGGACGTCTTGTTGAAGTTGTATAAGGCATTGGTACGGCCACACTTGGAATACTGTGTGCAGTTCTGGTCACCCTATTATAGAAAGGATATTATTAAACGGGAAAGAGTGCAGAAAAGATTTACTAGGATGTTGCCGGGACTTGATGGTTTGAGTTATAAGGAGAGGCTGGATAGACTGGGACTTTTTCCCCTGGAGCGTAGGAGGCTTAGGGGTGATCTTATAGAGGTCTATAAAATAATGAGGGGCATAGATAAGGTAGATAGTCAACATCTTTTCCCAAAGGTAGGGGAGTCTAAAACTAGAGGGCATAGGTTTAAGGTGAGAGGGGAGAGATTCAGAAGGGCCCAGAGGGGCAATTTCTTCACTCAGAGGGTAGTGAGTGTCTGGAATGGGCTGCCAGAGGTAGTAGTAGAGGCGGGTACAATTGTGTCTTTTAAAAAACATTTAGATAGTTACATGGGTAAGATGGGTATAGAGGGTTATGGGCCAAGTGCGGGCAGCTGGGACTAGCTTAATGGTAAAAACTGGGCGGCATGGACTGGTTGGGCCGAAGGGCCTGTTTCCATGCTGTAAACTTCTATGATTCTAAGATGCAAGGTTCTAGTTTCACACCATCACAAGGTATTTATGCGAGCAGCAATTCTGTTTCCAATTCGACAAGCTTCAACGCTTCCCAGCAGGATCACCCTTCCTGCACAGCATGTGGCCAGAACCAGTATGTACAGTCTTATCCAACTTCAACATATGGCACATCCATGACCTCGCATGATACTGTTGATGGTACCTCTTCAACATCAACACCTTATCAGCTACAAGATGCCATCCGACAGCACCATCACAAACATCGAAAAAGAAAGGGACTCCAAATCAGACAGCGAAGTGATTTGACCACTTCTTGGTTCCTGTGGCACAGGGACGTTGATGGCGTTCATAACCAAGAGAGACATTTGAACCTGATGATTGATGGTTTTTGGACTCACACGAATGATGTGGACTTATTGTTTAATCACTGTTCCCATGACTTGTATATACCTTAACCTAGCTACCTGTTTTTTGTTCAATTTTCTTAAAGTGTACAGAAAATATGTAACATATAAAAAAGGGGGGATGTGGTGATGTGCATCAATGTAAATGCATGTAGGCTAGCTAGACACTAGAGGGAGCACCAGAAACATCACATACACACACTCAACCAATAGATCAGTTAGATAGGACACGACCAATGGACATTCACGATACACACAGAGGTGACACAACCACAGGGGGGCATTACACCAACCCATATATAAAGGACACCACATACATGATCTGCCTCTTCCCAGTGGGGACAGTCAGTGAGTAGAGACACAGGATTGATTCAATATTACACCCACCACGTGGATTGCAGCAACTGGTTAATCAGTCTGGGTAGCTATAGTAGGATTAGCAGTAGTGCCGAACCCGAGTAATAGAAGTGTAAATAGTTTAATAAACGTGTTGAAGTTATCTCCACGTCTGAATCTTCTTTTGTCAAGTGCACCACAAGGAAGCCACTTATGTTACACCTACAACATAACAAATCATATATATCATATTTCCTTTCATGTAACTTGTTCATGTTCCCCACCTTTTCTAAAATATAAATGTTGGTCTTCTCTAATCTTACTTCGTGGCTCTTTCTCCTTTCATTCATTCCCGTTTCCTTTACTTTTCACTGTACCTCAGTACATGTGACAATAAACAAAATCCAATCCAACTTGAATCTTTCCTGATTGATATGAGTACCCTAATTCCATTGTGAAGAGGTTTGGCTCTACTGTCAATCAAAGACATCTTTATACCCAAAGCGAGAGGATTCGCTGAAATTAAAAACAAATTAACTTGGGAACTTCAACGTGTAGTTTTAATTAATGTATTTCACAGTTTTTCCATTTACTTTTACAACTCCAGTATCAAACAAAAAAAACTGACATGTTGAGAGCACGTATTACAAATCTAAAATTCATCAAACCTCGTTTTGGCCACCTACTCACAAGTATTCATTTTGCAGCGAGATAACCTCACTGTACCTTGACGTGGAATCTTTACCAGATTTTGAGAGCTAAACTGTTGAATGGAATGTTTTTTTCGGTGTAAAAGATTTCGGGCTGACATTCTTCAGCACCAAATATCTGTACATATAAATGTTCTGCGTGCGGAAGGGCAACCACTAGATGGGGAGAGAGGGAGGGAGGGATTCTCTGACCCCCCCCGGGGGTGGCGTAAATCCCGCCCGGCCGCCCCGCGATATTCTCCGGCCCCCCCAAAAATTCCGTCGACGTGAATCGCGCCGCGCGCCTCGGAGAATGTCGAGGACCGGCGCGACGCAACGGACCCCGGGGCTGCCCCAATTCTCCGGGCCGGATGGACCGAAGTCCCGCCGACGTGACCACGGGGTAAATCAAACCACCTATTTAACGTCGTCAACCAGTCATGCTGGTTACGCCGGCCAGCGCGGAGGTAGGGGTCGGCGTGGAGCGGCTGCCGGAGTAGTGACGGCACGACCGCAGGTGGTGGGGGGAGTCGCAGGAGCTGTTGGAATGTGCGTGCCGGGGGGGGGGAGGGGCTGGTGGGGAGGGGCTGGTGGGGAGGGTGCGTGATGGAGAGGGTGCGTGCCGGGGAGGAGAGGGGGGGGGGGCGTAGGTGAGCGTGCGTGCCGGGGAGGAGAGGGGGGGGGGGTTGGGCAGGGTGCGTGCCGGGGGGAGAGGGGATGGGTTGGGGAGAGTGGGTGCCGGAGAGGAGAGGGGGGGTTGGGGATGGTGCATGCCGGGGGAAGAAGGGGGGATTGGGGAGGGTTCTTGCCGGGGAGGAGAGGGGAGGGGTTGGGGAGGGTGCATGCCGGGGAGGAGAGGGGGTCGTGTTTGGGGAGGGTGCGTGCCGGGGAGAAAAGGGGGGGTTGAGGAAGGTGCGTGCCGGGGAGGAGAGGGGGGCGTGTTTGGGGAGGGTGCGTGCCGGGGAGAAAAGGGGGGGGTTGAGGAGGGTGCGTGCCGAGGGGGGAGGTTGGGTTGGGCGAGTGATGGAGAGGGTGCGTGCCGGGGAGGAGGGTGGGGTGGTTGAGGATGTTGTGTGCCGGGGAGGAGAGTTTGGGGAGGGTGCGTGCTGGGGATGAGGTGGGGGGGGGGTGTTGGGGAGGTTGCATGCCGGGGAGGAGCGGGGGGGCTGGTTGGGGAGGGTGCGTGCCGGGGAGGAGAGAGGGGGATTCGGGAGGGTGAGTGATGGAGAGGGTGCGTGGCGGGGAGGAGGGGGGGAGGCGGTTGGCGATGGTGCATGGCGGGGAGGGGGGGGGGGTTTGGGGACGGTGCTTGCCGGGGAAGAGAGGGGGAGGTTGGACCGGGCGAGTGATGGAGCGGGTGCGTGCCGGGGAGGAGGGGGTGCGGGGGGCGGTTGGGAAGGGTGTGTGCTGGGGAGGAGAGTGTGGGGGTTTTGGGGAAGGTGCGTGCCGGGGAGGAGAGGGGGGTGGAGGTTGTGTGCCGGGGAGGAGAGTGGGGGGGGGGGAGGTTGCGTGCCGGGGAGGAGAGGGGGGGGGGGGGTTGGGATGGTGCGTGCCTGGGGGAGTGGGGGAGATGTCCGCCGTTGCCATGTGCCAGCTGGCAACAGTCGTGACCATGCAGCCCATGGCATCTGGCTGTGCGGGGGGGTGGGTATGGGCAATCGTGACATGTCGTCTGGCACTGGTGGGGGACTCCCTCTCCCTGTGGCCGTCAAGGTTACGGTGCCCCTGAACATTTATGCCACGGGGTCATTCTAGGCGCCGAGTGGGGCCTGTCCAGCATCTCGCAGATATCAGTGCACCGGTGCATCCGTGCAGTGACAGATGCCCTATATGCCATTGTGGACCGCTACATCAAGTTCCCTGTGGACCGGGCAGCGGGTTTCGCTGCCGTGGCCAGGATGCGCATGGTCCAGGGTGCGATCAATGGGATGCGCATCGCCGTGCGGCCACCTGCGGATAACAGGGCCGTGTTCACGAATAGGAAGGGGACCTATTCCATGAACGTGCAGGTGGTCTGTGACCACCGCATGATGATCCTGCACGTCTGCGCCCGGTACCCGGGCAGTGTACATTACTCATTCGTATTGGCACAATCTTTCATCCCCACCATGTTCGAGGATCGCCCCCCCCACGGCTGAGGGACTGGTTGCTGGGCGACAGGGGTTGCCCGTTGCGGTCGTGGCTGATGACGCCGATACGGAGGCCACAGACTGACGCGGAGACCGGCTTCAACGATGCCCATGCAGCGACCAGGGGTGTGATAGAGAGGTGCTTTGGGCTGCTGAAGATGCGCTTCAGGTGCCTGGACCTCTCTAGGGGCGCTCTCCGGTACCCGTCAGATAGGGTCGGCCGCATCATTGTGGTCTGCTGCGTCCTGTACAACATAGCCCAGCAGGGGGCGATGTGCTGCAGGCAGAGGAGGGGGAAGGGGAGGAGCAGCAGGATGAGACGTAGTCCTCCCCAGATGAGGAGGATGGGGGCAATGGTCAGGACAGACGGGCGGGACATGGATGGGAGGCTGCCCACCGTTACCGGGTGGGCCAGCGGGCACGGGACAGGCTGATAGCCGCCCGGTTCACGTACTAGGGGGCCATGGGAATCGCCGAGTATGGGCACAGACCGCACACTATGACACCAGCCTACCACCCTCACCTCACCCACACACCCACCACCAACCACCCTCACCCCACCCACCCAACACCAAGCACCCTCACCCCACCTACCCACCCACCACCAACCACCCTCACCCCACCCACCCAACACCAACCACCCTCACCCCGCCCACCCAACACCAACCACTCTCACCCCGCCCACCCAACACCAACCACCCTCACCCCACCTGCATGCAAACCACCCCGCCATTGCACATCTACATGCGGCACAACGGGCCGGGCTCACACGGTCGTCGGTGGAAGCGTGTCTGTTGCAGACCATGGAGGATGATGACAACCTGCCTGCGATGAGCTCTGGGCTCTACATCGTTGGACAATACCTGACCCATGGCCACAGTACCACCCTCCTCCCAGACCGTCCCTGCATGCGGCCGTGACACAGCAGCGCGCGGTCCCGTCGTCTCACCGGAAGGGATGGTGAGGGCGACTCGGGGAGAGGGGGGGGGGCGCACTCACCTGAGGGCGACGTTCTATCACCCCTCACACACACACTGGCGCTCACCTCACACCACACCCCTGCACACATCGGACAGAGCACAAAGGCAGCTTCTGTAGGTGTGAAAGTGATTTTAATAACAAACAGTTCATACACGTGCCCTAGCCCCTATAACTCGTCTGTGCCCTGCACCAACTTACTCAGTGTCTAATTTTTTGGCCTTATGGGCCCTATGACTACATCTAGCTGGTTCCCCAGACGGTGCAGCAGAACTGGAGGTGGACTCCTGTGATTCCTGCCTTGTGACTTGGGACCCCTTTGGCGGCCGTTTCCTGGGGCGGCCGGCCTAGATGGGCCAGGCTGCGGCTCTGGCGACGGGGATGGCGAGCTGCCAGCCTGTCCTGCCCGCTGCCCACCAGATGCACCTGGGACAGAAGTGGGGGGGGGGGGAGTCCGAGGTGTTGCTCTGTTCCGAGACCTCCCCTACAGGGGGACCCGGAACAGGCCCTAGCACCTCCTCCTCCTTTGGGGTGCCCGATGGTCCCCGGGCCTCTACATGGGTCGGGGATGCTAACAGACCGAGCACTCGACGCCCCTCGACACCTGGCGCTGCCAGCCCTGGAGGCCCGCCCTAGTGTCAACAAGGATCTGCAAGTTTGCAGCCATGGAGCTCAAAGTTGGCCATCCCTGTCTGTGTCTGGGCGACGCCGGCCAGCACCTGGGCAATGGCACCGATGCTCTCAGCGATGGCCTGCAGAGACTGGGCCGTTCCCTGCTGAGACTGGGTCATTGCCTGCTGAGACTGGGCCTGGGCGATCTGCTGCTGGCTCTGGCTCATGGCTGCCTGTGCGAGGGCAGCCATCTCCTGGGCCATGGACGCCGCCTGCATGGAATTCCCCACATCTCGCATACTGCGACCCATGTCTGACACCGTCGTCCCCATTGCCTCCACCGCAGATGCCACCCGTGCGGTTTCGGCCTGGGTGGCACGCATGACCAGCACCACTCCCTGCTCCTGCACGCGGGTGGACTCCTCAACCTTCGTCTGCAGCTGCCGCAAGCTGGCCGTCACCCACTTTGGTCATCCCTTGGTCCGTGCCTGCATCGGGTCTATGGGTGGGTGTGGTAACTCCAGGAACCCGGGACCCATCTGGGCGGCAGATGGTTGCCTGCGTCGGGCTGCCCTCCGATCTCCCGGCCTCTCGGCTGCTCCTGCCTCCACCGGCTGTACCGGGATGGCTGTGTTGTGCGCACCAGTTTGTGTCGCAGATGCCTCATCGCTAAAGTGCCCAACCGAGGTGAGTGTCTCTGCGATGGTGGAGGGTTTAGGAGAGAGCAGTGGCGGAATGGCGTGTTCCTCATCCGACCCGAAGTCCGGGGTCCTCTGGAGTGGCGATTCCTGTCCATCCATCCCCTATGTGTGGGTGCCATGTGCGTCAGTGTCCTGGGCATCGGTGTCCTGTGTGTTAGGATCCTGTGTGTCAGTGTCCTGTGTGTCAGTGTCCTGTGTGTCAGTGTCCTGTGTGTCAGTGTCCTATGTGTCAGTGTCCTATGTGTCAGTGTCCTGTGTGTCAGTGTCCTGTGTGTCAGTGTCCTGTGCATCAGTGTCCTGGGTCGACTGCGATGGGGGCCTGTTGCTGTGGCTGCCCTCTTCGTCGCTGGGTGTGGCCCGCCGGCGTCGCCGCACTCGCACCAGATGTGGGCGGCGTCCGCCTGGTGCTCCGGGTCTGTCCCTGGCTCGTGGCCGCCGTGGAACGTCCTGGGGACGTCGTATGTCTGATGGGTCGGGTCTGTCCCCCCTTCCCCCACATGCCCCCTCCCCCCAAATCCCCCCTCCCCATATCCCCTCTTCCCCATATCCTGCATTCCCCCATATCCCCCCTTCCCCATATCCCCTCATATCCCCCATCCTCCATATCCCCCTTCCCCCATATCCCCCTTCCCCATATCCCCCCTTTCCCCCTCCCCATATCCCCCTTCCCCATATCCCCCATATCCCCCCTTTCCTCCATATCCCACCTCCCCCATATCCCCCTTCCCCCATATCCACCCTTCCCCCATATCCCCCTACCCCCATATCCCCCCTTCCCCATATCCCCCTTCCCCCATATCCCCCTTCCCCCATATCCCCGATTTGGGGGATATGGGGAAGGAGGATATGGAGGAAGGGGGATATGGGGGAAGGGGGGATATGTGGGATATGGAGTATATGGGGGAGGGTATTTGGGGAAGGGGGATATGTGGGATATGGAGTATATGGGGGAAGGGGGATATGGGGGAAGTGGGTATGGGGCGATATGGGAGAAGGGGATGTGGGGGAAGGGGGATATAGGGGGATATGGGGAACGGGGGGATATGGGGGAAGGGGGATATGGGGGATATGGGTGAAGGGGTATATGGGGGGATATGGGGGAAGAGGGGCTATGAGGGAAGGGGGGATATGGGGAAGGGGGATATGGGGGAAGGGGATATGGGGGAAGGTGGATATGGGGAAGGGGGATATGGGGGAAGGGGATATTGGGGAAGGGGGATATGGGGGATATGGGAGAAGGGGGATATGGGGGAAGGGGATATGGGGTATATGGGGGAAGGGGTATATGGGGGAAGGGTTATATGGGGGAAGGGGTATATGGGGAGGGGTGTATGGGGAAGGGGTATCTGGGGAAGGGGTATATGGGGAAGGGGTATATGGGGGAAGGTGTATATGGGGGAAGGGGGATATGGGGAGGGGGATATGGGGGAATGGGCATATGAGGGATATTGGGGAAGGAGAATATGGGGTAAGGGGGATATTGGGGATAGGGGAAGGGGAATATGGGGGAAGGGGAGATATGGGGGAAGGGGGATATGAGGGAAGGGGATATGGGGGCAGGGGGGATATGGGGGAAGGGGACATGGGGGAAAGGGGATATGGGGAAGGGGGTATAGGGGGATATGGGGAACGGGGGGATATGGGGGAAGGGGGATATGGGGGATATGGGTGAAGGGGTATATGGGGGGATATGGGGGAAGAGGGGCTATGAGGGAAGGGGGGATATGGGGAAGGGGGATATGGGGGAAGGGGGTATGGGGTGATATGGGGGAAGTGGGTATGGGGCGATATGGGAGAAGGGGATGTGGGGGAAGGGGGATATAGGGGGATATGGGGAACGGGGGGATATGGGGGAAGGGGGATATGGGGGATATGGGTGAAGGGGTATATGGGGGGATATGGGGGAAGAGGGGCTATGAGGGAAGGGGGGATATGGGGAAGGGGGATATGGGGGAAGGGGATATGGGGGAAGGTGGATATGGGGAAGGGGGATATGGGGGAAGGGGAAATGGGGGAAGGGGGATATGGGGGATATGGGAGAAGGGGGATATGGGGGAAGGGGATATGGGGTATATGGGGGAAGGGGTATATGGGGGAAGGGTTATATGGGGGAAGGGGTATATGGGGAGGGGTGTATGGGGAAGGGGTATCTGGGGAAGGGGTATATGGGGAAGGGGTATATGGGGGAAGGTGTATATGGGGGAAGGGGGGTATGGGGAGGGGGATATGGGGGAATGGGCATATGAGGGATATTGGGGAAGGGGAATATGGGGGAAGGGGAGATATGGGGGAAGGGGGATATGAGGGAAGGGGATATGGGGGCAGGGGGGATATGGGGGAAGGGGACATGGGGGAAAGGGGATATGGGGAAGGGGGGTATAGGGGATATGGGGAAGAGAGGGTATGGGCGGATATGGGGGAAGGGGGGAATCGGGGAATGGATAATATGGGGGGAAATGGGGAAGAGGGTTATGGGGAAGGGGGTTATCAGGGAAGGGGGAATATGGGGGAAGGGGGGGTATGGGGAAGGGAAGGGGGATATGGGGAAGGGGGGATAATGGGGAAGGCTATATGGGGATATGGGGAAGGGGGATAATGGGGAAGGGTATATGGGGATATGGGGATGAGGGATATGGGGCGTATAGGGGAAGGGGGATGTGGGGGAAGGGGGTATTTGGGGGCTATGGGGAAGGGGATATGGGGGAAGGAACGATAATGGGGAAGGAGATAAGGGGATGTGGGGGAAGGGGGGTATGGGGGATATGTGGGAAGTGGGGATATGGGGGAAGGGGGGATATGGGGGATATGGGGAAGGGGGATATGGGGGAAGGGGCCTATGGGGGATGGGGGGATATGGGGACGGGGATATGGGGGACAGGGGGATATGGGGGAAGGTGGATATGGGGGAAGGGGATATGGGGAAGGGGATATGAGGAAAGGGGATTATGGCGAAGGGGGATATGGGGAAAGGGGATATGGTGAAGGGGATATGGGGATATGGGGGAAGGTGGATATGGGGATATGGGGAAGGTGGATATGGGGAAAGGGGATATGGCGAAGGGGAATCTGAGGACATGGGGAAAGGTGGATATAGGGATATGGGGGAAGGTGGATATGGGGAAAGGGGGATATGGGGAAAGGGGGATATGGGGAAAGGGGGATATGAGGAAAGGGGGATATGGGGAATGGGGGGATCTGGGGGGGCTATGGGGAAGTGGGGTATGGGGGATATTGGGGAAAGGGGATATGGGGAAGGGGGATATGGAGGGATATGGGGAAGGGGGGATATGAGGGAAGGGGATATGGGGAAGGGGGATATGGGGAAGGTGGATATGGGGGAAGGAGGATATGGGGAATGGGGGATATGGGGGAAAGGGGATATGGGGGAATGGTGGATATGGGGGATATGGGGAAGGGGGGATATGGGGAATATGGGGAAGGGGGGCTATGGGGAAGGAGGATATGGAGGAAGGGGGATATGGGGAAGGGGGGATATGTGGGATATGGAGTATATGGGGGAGGGTATATGGGGAAGGGGTATATGGGGAAGGGGGATATGTGGGATATGGAGTATATGGGGGAAGGGGGATATGGGGGAAGGGGGTATGGGGTGATATGGGGGAATGGGGTATGGGGCGATATGGGAGAAGGGGATGTGGGGGAAGGGGGATATAGGGGGATATGGGGGACGGGGGGATATGGGGGAAGGGGGATATGGGTGAAGGGTATATGGGGGGATATGGGGGAAGAGGGGATATGAGGGAAGGGGGGATATGGGGAAGGGGGATATGGGGAAGGGGGATATGGGGGAAGGTGGATATGGGGAAGGGGGATATGGGGGAAGGGGATATGGGGAAGGGGGATATGGGGGATATGGGAGAAGGGGGGATATGGGGGAAGGGGATATGGAGGATATGGGGTATATGGGGGAAGGGGTATATGGGGGAAGGGGTATATGGGGGAAGGGCTATATGGGGAAGGGGTATATGGGGAGGGGTGTATGGGGAAGGGGTATCGGGGAAGGGGTATATGGGGAAGGGGTATATGGGGGAAGGGGGATATGGGGAGGGGGATATGGGGGAACGGGCATATGAGGGATATGGGGGCAGGGGAATATGGGGTAAGGGGGATATTGGGGATATGGGGATAGGGGGGGAAGGGGAATATGGGGAAAGGGGAGATATGGGGGAAGGGGGATATGAGGGAAGGGGATATGGGGAAGGGGGATATGGGGGAAGGGGACATGGGGGAAAGGGGATATGGGGAAGGGGGTATAGGGGATATGGGGAAGAGAGGGTATGGGCGGATATGGGGGAAGGGGGGAATCGGGGAATGGATAATATGGGGAGAAATTGGGAAGAGGGTTATGGGGAAGGGGGTTATCAGGGAAGGGGGAATATGGGGGAAGGGGGGTATGGGGGAAGGGGGGGTATGGGGAAGGGAAGGGGATATGAGAAAGGGGGATAATGGGGAAGGGTATATGGGGATATGGGGAAGGGGGGATAATGGGGAAGGGTATATGGGGATATGGGGATGAGGGATATGGGGGGATATAGGGGAAGGGGATGTGGGGAAGGGGGTATTTGGGGGCTATGGGGAAGGGGATATGGGGAAGGAAAGATAATGGGGAAGGAGATAAGGGGATGTGGGGGAAGGGGAGTATGGGGGATATGTGGGAAGTGGGGATATGGGGGAAGGGGGGATATGGGGGATATGGGGAAGGGGATATGGGGGAAGGGGGGCTATGGGGTTGGGGGATATGGGGGAAGGGGGGATTTGGGGAAGGGGGATATGGGGTATATGGGGAAAGGGGGATTTGGGGAAGGGGATATGAGGGAATGGGGTATGGGGCTATGGGGAAGGGGGGATATGGGGGAAGGGGGTATATGGGGGAAGTGGTGATATGGGGATGGGGATATGGGGAAGGGGATATGTGGGGATATGGGGGAAGGGGGTTATGGGGGGATATGGGGAAAGGGTGGATATGGGGAAGGAGGAAGGGGGATATGGGGAAGGGGATACGGGGATATAGGGGAAGGGAGATATGGTGGAAGGGGAGTATGGGGGGATATGGGGGAAGGGGGGATGTGGGGAAGGGGGTATTTGGGGGCTATGGGGAAGGGGATATGGGGGAAGGAAAGATAATGGGGAAGGAGATAAGGGGATGTGGGGGAAGGGGGGTATGGGGGATATGTGGGAAGTGGGGATATGGGGGAAGGGGGGATATGGGGGATATTGGGGAAGGGGATATGGGGAAGGGGGGATATGGGGGGTGGGGGATATGGGGGAAGGGGGGATTTGGGGAAGGGGGGTATGGGGTATATGGGGGAAAGGGGGATTTGGGGAAGGGGGATATGAGGGAATGGGGTATGGGGCTATGGGGAAGGGGGGATATGGGGGAAGGGGGTATATGGGGGAAGTGGTGATATGGGGATGGGGGATATGGGGAAGGGGATATGTGGGGATATGGGGGAAGGGGGTTATGGGGGGATATGGGGAAAGGGTGGATATGGGGAAGGAGGAAGGGGGATATGGGGGAAGGGGATACGGGGATATAGGGGAAGGGAGATACGGTGGAAGGGGAGTATGGGGGGATATGGGGGAAGGGAGGATGTGGGGAAGTGGGGTATGGGGTGATATGGGGAAGTGGGGATATGGGGGAAGGGGGGATATGGGTGAAGGGGGGATATGGGGGATGGGGAGATAGGGGAAGGGGGATATGGGGAAGGGGGTAAGGGGTAAAGGGGGCAGGCAGTGGGGTGCTTACTTGGCGCTGCATGGTGGGAGACCAATTTTCCGAGTCTCCGGGGTGATGTGTTATGGACTCTGGGATAACGCAGGCTGCAACCCGATGCAGCTTTGACCAAAAGATACTCCAGACATTGAAGTAAGTTCAATGTGATTTATTGAACCATTAGCACAGTTCTCTATGAGTTCGACTCTCCTGCTAATGTTGCTATAGTAACTCAGTCTAACTAACCAGTCTGCTCTAAGCCACATGGTGGGTGTGATGCTTCTGATCTGCCCTGATGTACTCTCCAGATGTCTATCTGTGGGAAGAGAAAGAGAATGTGTGCCCTGTCCTTTTATATACGGATTTTGTAATGCCCACTTGTGGTAGTGTCATCTCTGGGTGTCTTGACTGTCCATTGGTCGTGTCCTATTCTATGTGTTCATTAGCTGTATGTCTGCATGTCATGACATCTCTGGTGCTCCCTCTAGTGTTTACTTTGTTGTGGTGTAATTACATTAACCCCTTGTGTATTTACAGTGATGCATATCACCACATCCCCCCTTTTTTCGTGTTACATATTTTCTGTACTGTGTTAAAGAAAATTGAACAAAATAGGTAGATAAGTGATGACATGTACAAGTCCTGATGATAGTGATGATTGTACAATACCAAATAATATTTATGAGCCCAAAGTTCATGAATTTAAATGGTCGAGTGGCTTTCTTGTTTTGTTACTGAAGTGTCGATGTTGATTTTGTCATTTCCTTGTGAACGCCGTCAGTGTCCCTGTGCGTAAGGAACCAAGAAGTCATCAGGAGGTGTTCAAATGGTCAAATCACTTTGTTGTCTGTTTGGGACTCCTTTTTTTCGATGCTTGTGGTCGTGATTCTTGATGTCATCTTTCCTGTCTGACCTGGACTGGTGTCTGTGTTTGTGGTATTGATGCCGTATGTCAGCTGCCTTGAAAGCTGGTTTGCTCATTTGTAGTGCAGCAAATGTGAATTTGTAAGGTGCGTTATCATGCCATGGTATGTCAGCACAATTGCCATTGTCTTGAGTTGTGCTGTCACAGTGTCCTGCATTGGCAGAGTTGTACCATGTCGTACCAATTGTAGTTCTCTTGTTGTTGTCATTGTTGTCATTGACGTGCTTGTTGGTGTGTTTGTTGCGCTCAATGACCACACTGAGTGGAGAATTCGAGTCCTTCACAAAATTACTTGTGTCAGTGTCCTTTGTGGCATTTGCTGTTGCATTAAGCATGCCGCCTCTGATTCCTCGGCGCTCCCCGTCTGGAGTCATGTCCAGTTAAATAGAATCATCTTTGGCTTGTTGATGCTCCCCGTCTGGAGCCCTTTCTGGTTCACCTGAATCACCTTTGGTTTCTTGATACTCCCGTCTGGAGTCATTTCAGGTTCTTGTGGAGAGGTTCGAGTAGATGAGGTTTGAATTAACGTGGTGTCACTGGAGTCACTAGTAGCCTCACTTTGATTATCGAGTGCCTCTGTACATGCTAGCTGAGATCTGTCAGTCTCGCTGAGATGTCGCATATCTTGTATGGGAATTGTGAAGCCTTTGTCACTTGTCGCACATACAGTGGGTAGACCTTCAGTGTCTTCTTGTCGGTTAGATGAGCTGGGTAGACTGTCAGAGTCTTCTTCTGGTGGCTCAAATAATCTGGGTAGACTGTCATAGTCTTTTTGTTGTTCACATGAGTGTGGCAGACTGTCATAGTCGTCTTGCTGTGCACTTGAGCGTGGCAGATTGCATCGTCTGCTGCTGGTTGCTCAGATGAGGTTGCTAGACCTTCATGGTCTTGTTCATGCAAGGACTGTGCTCTGGAGTTTTGCGTTGCTTCCATCGTAGAGTCTGTCAACGAGCTCGCTGTGGAGACTTGTATCGCTCTCTCTGTGGAGTCTGGCAACATTCCCTGTGTGGAGTCGTGCAGTGGTCTCGCTGTGGAGTCGATCTGTGCGCTCTCAATGGAGTCGTGCAGTGGTCTCGCTGTGGAGTCTTTCTGTGTTCTCTGTGTGGAGACGTGCAGTGGTCTCGCTGTGGAGTCTGTTATCGCTTTCTGTGTGGAGTCGGGGACTCTTCGTGGTGCGTGGACCGCCTTTCGTGTGGAGTCGGGGACTCTCCATGGTGCGTGGATCACTCTTCGTGGTGCGTGGACCACTGGTGTGGCATCAGGCCGCTCTCTGTGGGCTTGTACCACTCTCTGTCCCTTGGCGTCAGGCTGCAGCAGAATTCTGTACTCATGGCTTGGGATGTCGTCTATGCTGGGCTGAGGATCCACAAATCCGAAGAACTCGTCCATGACTGTGCTGGATGCTTCAATGGACAACACGTTTCGTTGCGGTTCGGATTTGGTACTGAGGTCGCCATGTCCAATGATGAAATCATCATCTGACTCGTAGTCTTCAAGGACTAAATCATCTCTTAGGGCGGTGCTAACTGCTTGTTGCAGGGTTCTGCGGAGGTTACTTTCAGCTACTGGTTGAAGTTCAGGCATTGCGCTGTCGTTCCAGGTGAAAGAATTGTGTTTTCTGGCTTTAAAAGATTTTTTCCACTATTTTCAAACATTTCCCCTTTAAGTGGGCATGGTCCGGGGCCTCTGATGTCATGGTGCTTATGACGTAGAGCGTAGGAATGGATTGCGCATGTGCAAATCACTTTTCCTTTATTGTGCGCTCTTTGCGCAACCAAGCCGCGCATGCGCAAACGGGCTTTCCTTTACTGTGCTCATTTTTTGTAACTGCGCATGCGCAAAACACTGGTTTGTCGGATCGCGTCTTCTCGGGAACTGCGCATGTGCGGCTCCTTGCGCAAGATAGTTGCCAATCAAAACTGCCGTTCGCCCCTGCTGCAGGCCTACCTTTGCCTCTTGGTGAGTATAGGCGCCAGTTTTACCGATTTGTGTTGTGTTCACCTCGCAGTAGTGTTCAAACTTGTCCAGGACTGTTTGGAAGTCTCACTTGTGCTTCCCTTTGGAGTACTTGAAGGGGTTGAAGATTTCTGTTGCACTTTCACCCGCAGTGGTGAGTAGAAGATCTATCATCTCAGCATCGGCCACGCCATCTAGGTCGGATGCTACCATGTAAATCTCAAATCTCTGCTTGAATGCACGCCTGTTGGCACTGAAATTGCCGTGGTACCTGAGCTGCTGGGGAACCGAAATCTCAATCCTCTTGCCTGGGTGCTGTTGCTGGTAGTCACGGATCTTGCTGAGTTGAACTATATAGATTCAACAGGCACTACTGGTACCATGATGTGTTATGTACTCTGGGATAACACAGGCTGCAACTCGATGCAGCTTTGACCAAAAGATACTCCAGACGTTGAAGTAAGTTCAATGTGATTTATTGAACCATTAGCAGTTCTCTATGAGTTCGACTCTCCTGCTAATCTTGCTATAGTAACTCAGTCTAACTAACCAGTCTGCTGTAAGCCACGTGGTGGGTGTGATGCTTCTGATCTGCCCTGATGTACTCTCTAGATGTCTGCCTGTGGAAAGAGACAGAGCATGTGTGCCCTGTCCTTTTATATATGGGTTTTGTAATGCCCCCTTGCGGTAGTGTCACCTCTGGGTGTCTTGACTGTCCATTGGTCGTGTCCTATTCTATGTGTTCATTAGCTGTATGTCTGCATGTCATGACATCTCTGGTGCTCCCTCTAGTGTTTACTTAGTTATAGTGTATTTACATTAACCCCTTGTGTATTTACAGTGATGCATATCACCACACGGGGGTGGGGGGCTTTTTTTGCAGTGAAGCCGCCCGGCGTCACTGCCGGTGCGCGTGTCCGTCATGGGTGACGCCATCGCGAATGGCGTCACGCAACGTTTTGGGGGCCCGATAGCCGGAGCTATCGCGCCGATTCACGGAGAATCCCACCCGGAGTGTTTGGTGGAAGGCGAATGATCAGCCAGCCTTTTACAATGGCTCCTTTAAAAGGAAGGGGAGCCTTCCAGAGCTCTCACTACCCCCCTCTTCTGCCTGAAAGAGGGAGTACAGGATTAGAAAGGGAATAGTTGAGGATAATGTTTTTTTAAAGTGAACATGACATGTGTTGAATTTTGGTCAGGTTTCTTCCGATCTCCTACCCTAACTCAGAAACTCTATAGAAACGACAGACAGCCATCTTTCCAGCATTTATGACAACCTTCCACCAACATTGAAGCCAGAAATTAGATAAACTGCCATGGAAATTCTATGCAAAAACCTTTTTAGGAGAAAGTCCTGAAATCAAACACAATGATTCTCTGATTTTGACACTAAGGGCTGACGCCGGTGTCAAAACGGTGGAGTTTCACACCAAAACACTGGCGTGAAAGGACCACTAATTCCAAGCGCTGCAGGGGGCTAGCAGGGACCCTGAGTAAATCTCGCAGCTTCTGCTGCAGATACGGGCCCCCGCACTTCCGGGTCAGAGGCCGTGCATGCACACGGTGGCATCTCCAGCGGCCGCGCCGTGCTCCATGGCGGACTTGGACCGCAGAGGTAGACCCACAAAGGAGACACCCCCCCCCCCCCCCCCGATCAGCTGCGTGCCAGACCCGCAAACCCCGCACAAATATTCCCCGGCAGCCTGTAAGGCCCCCGCGACCTCCGATCCGCCCGCCCACGACCAGGGCCCGCAGCCGCCACACGAGCATCCCGACCGGCTGGACCAGGTTAGTTCCACGCCGTCGGGACTTCGGCCAGTTGGGGGGGGGGGGGGGGAGGATGTCGGAGAGGGCCTCTGGCAGTGGCCCAGGTGGTGCGACACACTCCCCGGGGACGCCGCTTTTCGGTGCCCGGTGAACCGGCCCCGGTCCCGATTTCTGACTCAAACTTGATTCTCCGCCCTGGCGCCGGCCGTGATTTCGGCATCAGGGTACAGAGAATCCAGCCCAATATTTCTGCTTCACAAATCAACTTCTCCAGTCTCACTGGAGTTCATTTATTAATCCTTGCACTCTCTACAAATGTGTTTAATTTCCCTTTCATCCAATGCAGTGTCAGCTTCATTAGACCTTCCTTGGTAACTTATTGCACAAATCTAGTGCCCATCAGGTGGAAAGATTTGATTTATTGTCCATTAGGCTAATACTCTAGCACATCATAATGTAATAAACCTGCTAAAAATCCTTCAGTAATACCAGATGGTCAAATTTTGACTCTGATGGCAACTTCTAAAAGCATTTTCCATATTGACAGTTGCCCTGCAATGCCAGCATCCTAAGCAGACCTGCAAGTTAGAAGCATAGAATAGAATCAAAGAATCCCTGGACTGCAGAAGGAGGCCATTTGGCCCATCGAGTCTGCATTGACCCTCTGAAAGAGCACCCTATCTAGGCCCACTCACTTGCCTTATCCTTGTAACCCTACCTAACCTGCACATCTTTTGGACACTAACGGGGCAAATTAGCATGGCCAATCCACCTAACCTGCACATCTTTGGACTGTGGGAGGAAACCGGAGCACCCGGGGGAAACCCACGCAGAAAGGGGGAAAATGTGCAAACTCCACACAGTCACCCAAGGCCAGAATCGAACCCCGGTCCCTGGTGCTGTGAGATAGCAGTGCTAACCACTGTGCCATCATGTCGCCCCATTGTAGCTATGAATACTTTTATGAATGCTAATTGAACCTGTCTGTAAGTCTCAGTGGGTGAAAGGGAAATAATGGAATTATTCAGATTAAATTTGGTAATTTGTCAACATCCAGAAAATCCACATTTAACTTCTGTAGTATCTACACTCCCCACCCGAAACCATTGGTGTGGATCAATACTGACGCAGGTTAAAGCATTATGGTCGTTCCCCCTGCCACTCGGGACGGCCACTGCTTTTTGGTACTTCTTAGGCAGGTTCATCCCAAAGAACAGCGTCATTGGTGACAAAAGATTTTTTAATCAGATATGTTTTCCTTCTGGAAATATTTATACTGTTCCACCAGGGCACATATGTTTATGTATTTCAAAAAGAGTCAGAGGCCAACAGCGGCATGTAAACAAACACGATGTACAGTAAACAGAGAGGCAGCAATCCAAACTCCTTGTCTGAAGCAAGTTGAAAGAAGGAGCTAAATAATTAAATTCTCACAGGTTAATGTTGCTGTTTACAAGACTAAAGATGGTTCATTACGATTGGTGCGACCAACTTCTGTGAAACAATATTGGAATGGGTTTGGCCATTTTGGCCATTAAGAGGCAGTGCACCCTCGCTCAAGGCAAAAAATGAAAGAGTTAGGAGTGGGATGATATTTCTGGATAAGGTGAGACGTTTTGAGGGTCTCTTGCACATTTTGCACTCAGTGGAAATATTAACCGTAGATTTGGTTCAATTCACTCGACCCTAGAATTCCATTTCATTATCACCGGATATTAATTCAGAAAGCATTTGAAAGTTGGCCTCAAATTTCTGTAAACATTTATTTTCTGCTGATTCACACCAGACACTGCATGGCCTCCCCTATAACCCCACCCAGTACAATCCAGGAAAGAAAATGATAATCACCTTGAGGTGAATTTATCTAAAATGACACAAACGTTGGGCGCGATTCTCCACTCCCACGCCGGTTGGGAGAATCGCCTGGGCCGCCAAAATTTATGGGGACGTCGGTCCGACGCCCTCCCGCGATTCTCCCAAGCGGCGGGAACGGCCCGGTCGAGTTTCGCGGGCCGCAGGCCGGAGAATCGCCGGAGACACCCAAAATGGCAATTCTCCGGCACCCCCGCGATTCTGAGGCCCGGATGGGCCGAGCGGCCAGGCCAAAACAGCGGGTTCCCCCCGGCGCCGTCCACACCTGGTCGCTGCAGTCGTGGGCGGTGCGTGAACGCTGGGGGGGCGGCATGTGGGGGGGCGAGGGGGGATCCTGCACCGGGCTTCACCTGCAATGTGGGGTGGCCCGCGATCGGTGCTCACCGATCGTCGGGCCGTCCTCTCTGAAGGAGGACCTCCTTCCTTCCGCGGCCCCGCAAGATCCGTCCCCCATCTTCTTGCGGGTGGATTTGGACAGGACGGCAACCACGCATGCGCGGATGACATCCGTTATGCGGCGCTGGCCGCGAACATCTATGCGGTGCCGCTTTTACGCGGGCGACAAGGCCTGGCGCGGGTAGATGACGCGGCCCCGATACTGGCCCATTGTCAGGGCCTGAATCGGTCGGGACCGGGGCCGTTCCATGCCGTCGTGAACCTTGACGCCGTTCACGACGGCGCGGCCACTTCGGCGTGGGATTGGAGAATCCCGCCCGTTATCTTTGGTTAAAACCACATGCAATGACCATGTCTGTGGTGGAAAAAAGAACAAGAGGAATGGAAAGCATCTTTTTAAACAAGACATTAACCCTGGTTTTTTTCAACATTATTTTGGCAATGTGAACAGTAGCTCCACCCAGCACGTGGACAAGTTGCCTCTACAATTTAACATGACAAGTGTTCAGTTGTAGATCCCTTTGACTGACCTTGACCAAGGTATCCAGCAAAAATGAATAGGGTGCAATGATGTCTAAGTATGTGCTGGTAAAAGACAAATTATATTCCACTATCATTACAGATTTGATAGCACCTTTGCATTTCTCCCATTTAATCATTTTCTCTCTTTAGCTCAGGGTCGGTTAATGTTGCCCAGAGTTAGGTGGAGCTCAGTAAAATCCAACGGTCACTCAAATTCAAACAGAAGCCATTCTCAATTTATTAGCCACCTTGAACTCCATTAGGACTCAAATATGAATGTATATTTTGGTCAAAGTAAGATTCTTATGGCCCTGCTCAATTGACTGATACGGCTAAAAGGAATCTTGGTCCTGATTTTTAAGTGAACTGTATCAAAGCAGAGAAAACTACTAAAATAATTCAGAGGAAGTGGTGAATTGGAATGAATTGGCCAATTATTGACTAAGCTGTAACTTATAGTAGATGTCTGTTCAGAGACCATGGCAAGAGGTCTCCCCACACTGTTCTTAAGGTCATGAAGCTCCATCTCATCAATAATGAGTTTGGGTTATAATCCCAGATTTTCTTGGCGTGTCTTGATTTGATTGTTTGAAAGTTGTTTTTCAGTTAGGGATCTAACTTGCTGGTGATTCAGTTGTGGAAATTGCTCTTGCAATTTGGTCTCCAGCTGGAAGGGAGGTGAACATGCAACGCATGGGGTCCTGATTCTGCTGTTAGTCAGTGCAAGCGATGATGTCGATAACGTCTGAGTTCAGCAAGTAAAAATGGGGTGGAGGAGCGGGTGTTGTGTGCCGCAAGTTCGGAGGGTGTTATGAACAGTTTCATTAGCATCTACTCCAGACACTACTGGGTTTTAATCCAATGTCATGCCTTCTTTATGAAAATATACAATACCATCAACAACATGATACGTTGAGCATTTCTTGCTAATGTATGTTACTCTACATCGGCACAAGGTAATGGAATTTTGGAATAAACACTGTCATCTGACAAAGATTTTTTAAAAGGGTGTCCTTTAGTATGCCTCATGCTGGAGAGTTATACTCTATCTGTTTGAATGTACCACTTCATGTAGGATTGGAGAATTCCTGTTCAGCATCAAACACTCTGTCTGCGGGCTGCTCATCTTTCCCCAACCCCCCATCCACGTTGTACCCACTCCAGGTTTTACAGTCAACCTGCCCCAGGGCAGCACCAATGTTACTCTGAATCTGAGAGCTATACGAGTTATAGGGATGACTGTTCTCTGACATTCAGTCCCAGTGTCTAGTGAAGAACCTGACATCTATGCTTCACTTCCATGCTGCTGTGATTAGAAACTCCGCACATGGAGCATTAGAGACATAAACTAGCCCCCACCAATGTGCTGTTGCAATATGTTGAGGTTTCCATCTGATGTGCCAACCAATGGAGGGATATTTTTATACTGAGAGATGCCCCTGACAAGGGCTTAACCCAAGATGGATGCATCCAACCAAGCTTTGTAAATTTCGCTCTGGGCTTTAATTTTGGATATTGACCATTTTAACCATTTCATATTTCTATACAATTTGCCTGCTCGCAATGTTATTTTTCATTGGGTATATATTCTTTCTCAATGTTCATACTTGTACCTCTCCTAACAGCAGAAAAGATGGGAATGCCTCATTCGTGGATGTTTGCTTAGCCACATTGCTTTGTGACTATCTGACAGCAGGCAATTGTTCAGCTAAGGTGGGTCCTTCAAAAACAACTTGTGTGTAGGTATCATCTTTAACATGAGAAAACGTCCCAAGGGTGCAACATGGGAAGGTTATAATGCAAAATGTGATGCCAAGCCACAGAAGGCAGTAATAAGGCAGATGGCCCAAATCTTAGTCAAAGAGGTAGGTGAAGGAGGAAAGAGTGCTGGAGAGGCAGAGAGATTTTACGGCGGAAATTCCCGAGCTTAGGGCCTAGGCAACTGCAGAAATGTTTACCAATGGTGGGATGTTCAAGAGGCTAGAATTAGATGAGTGCAGATATCTCAGAGGTTTTGTGGCAAAAAATGTTATGATGACAGGACACACATGTTTCTACTTCTTGGGAATCCAAAAGTAGGTGTTAGAAATAAATATGATAGTCACAAATAAATTCAATAGGAAGTCTAGGTGAAAGTTCTTTACCCAAAGAGTGGTGAGAACATGCTGTCACCAAGTTGAGGTGATTGGCATTGATGTATTTAAAAGAAAGCTTGCTAAGCTCGAGGGGAAGGAATAGAAGGATATGTTGACAAGGTTAAATAATTAGTGTGGGAGAAGGCTTTTGTGCAGGGAAGAAACATTGACATGGTCTGGCTGGGCCAAATGGTTGAAGACCCTATAGACTCGATTCTAACCCACTCATTTACACAAAGTCAAAATCATTCTGCCTGGGCACATATTCAGTTCTAGCCATTAAAAATCTGCAACGTATATTGTTGATGTTTCTCACTGATCGAAATAGGGAGAGAAAAAGGTGCAATACAGGTTATGAGCTACTATATACCATTGATGATGCATCAGAGAAATTTTAGTTCAGGAGGCTATGTTGCTGAAATATTTGGTTGTCAGTAAATCTTTAAAGGTTTATGTGAGGAGAGGCAGATATCTATTTGCTCCCCTCTCATCCTCTCCATTGATCCTCAGCCTGCTGGGTTGCCAGCCCTTACCCTACTGGTAACCAATAAAATGGCACAAATCTTCTTGATTGAGATTATGTTTGAAATAATGCAGTATCGCTATTAAAGGCAGAAATATGAACAAAATTCATAGCCATAGTGCAGTCCCAGGCTACTGGAACACTAATTGGGCTACTGAAATGTTAATTGGATAACTGTCTTTCAAATCATAAAACAGTTTTTAGGTAGAGCAGAAAAAAAAGCAAATAAGGTTTAGTAGTAATCACATGACCTCAGGGTTTTGATGGGCTACCAAATTTCATAAATAGTGAGCCCAAACTGGTGGCTAAAATATTTTGGCCACTGTAGTAAATTGAAAACCAATCTGAAAGAGTTTGTGAAATGTAAATGCAGGTAGAGCAGGCAGGCAGTGTGTATTCAAAACACATCCTGAAACTTCAGGCAGACTTTGGGCTTTCAATGTTCAGACATTTCCTTCAAGTCACCCGTTCTAGGATGTGAACATCACTAAGTCTCTGAAGCTTCCGTTCCTCCCCTCATACAGGGTGTACGAACTGGTACACCAAACGCTGCGATACATCAGGCTTCCGGATAATGCCCTTTTTATAATATTGCCGGATAGAACGGCTTAGCTTATCATAGTTCATTGCTGGCCGATTCTTCCGGATTCCCCATAACCTGGCAACCTGTGCAGAATCTTCAATCTTAAATATACCTGGAGAAAGATAAGATGAAAAAGGTTCCTGCTTGTTAGTGATTACTAATTATGTAAGTACTTAGAACAAGACTAAGGTGGGTTGAAGTGCTTTCCTTTCAATCCATGATGAAGCTGAAATCTAACTCTGACTGACTTCAGTTGGGGCTGAAGTTGGGTCTGTGTAATCGCCTTTAATATGCCCAGGGTTTTCCAGGAGTTTTTTTCTTACTTCATTAATGGATGGGGGCATCAAGGCAGCATGTGTAACCCATCCCCTAATTGCCCTTGAGAAGTTTGTGGTCAACTGCTTTCTTGAACTGCACCATGTGGTGCGAACTGATTTCCACTTGTTGGGAAGAAAAGAGAGCCTGTCTCTATTTTTGGGGGATTTTGCGAATAGACTTACGTTAAAGAAAGACTAACTCTAGCTTCTTCCTTTGCTGAGCGAATGAGCATTGAATTATAACCAGAATGGGGGCCGGAATTTTCCGGCCATTGGGATTCTCTGTTCCTGCCGGAAGTGGACCCCTGCCCGTGTGTTTCACGGCGGCGTGGGGTGTCTTTGATGGGAAATCCCATTGTCGAGGCAGGAACAGAGAATTCCACTACTGCCGAATGCAGCCGGTGGGACTGTAATATCCCACTGGGCAGGAGGGGTCGTAAAACACTGGCCTAAGCGACTGACCTTTCTCTTTATTCAGCCAGCGGATGAATCGACCGTAGTTGTGTGGTTTCAGCAATAGTTCCTTCAGAAATTGCCAAAGGTGAATTGGTTGTCCAGAGCAGGAGGAGTCAGCCTCTGTGTCCATCCATCCTTCGTCACTGCCTGTTGAGAGGAACCACAGTTTGTCACGTCACTTTTCCTTACAGTGGACAATGCTTAACCTGAGAAAGAGGCCATTAATCCAAAATGAATTGTAAGTGATCTGAGTATAGAGGGTCAGGAGAAATCTCTTCACACTGAGAGTTTTGAGGATGTGGTGTTAATGTCCAGAGTTAGTAGTTTCTCTTTCAACTATGTCTACATTCAAGCTTGGATTGGATAATTGATGGAAGGAAATGAAGAAGAACATTAAAAATGTGGTTCAGTGTAATTAAGACAATTGCTCAAAAGGAAAGTAGATGCTAGTTCATACTTGTGAGACTGAATACTAACATCTATGTAGTTCCGAGGCTGTATTTGGGAATACAATTAAGATAAAGAATTTCTATTAAACAGATGCCTTTTTTCCAATTCAATTATGCAGTCTATGTTTAAAGGTTATTTCAATATGATAAGTGGAGAGAGCCTTTCCACCGGTAATTCCAAAATGCTATTGACGTATGGCACCTTATTTTCTGGATGGACATTGTGGCTTTCGTGATATGGGTTGGTGACGTAGATAGGTAAGAGAGATTTCCCGGTGGATCTTGCCAGCGAGGGGCGGATCCAATGGGAAATCCCATTGACAGCAGTGGGCCCAGAAGATCTCGCTGCGGCCAACAGCAGGCCGCCTCCTGCCGCCAAGAAACATGCCACGGGGGTGAGTGGAAAATCCCTCCACTGAGTCCAATTTAGAGGGAGCCATGCACTTTGCTACCAATGGTATCTACTCGTGTGGATTCAATATCTTGACAGATTGTCTCTTTACTTTGAAGAACTGATTCTTGAACGAGTCTTACAATTATGGTATGTGTTAGCCAATGGATTAGGATCCTCCTTGTGATGTAGGGTGAGTTCAATTGCTCCACATTGTTTTGTCTTTGTATTTACATCGTGCCTTTACCATCAAAAACTACTTTGCAGAGGCAAATGCCGAGTGATCATGAGAATCAAATTAGATGAGAAAGGTAGAAAAATGGAAGGTTTAAGAAGAGGGTTTTAGAGCAGTCTTTTATAATTTGTGCCTTTTTTTCTATTTGTCAAACTCTCCCTGGTGGGGCAAATTCCAGGGGTTTCGGGAGATTGAAGTGTTGTTTTAGCGGTGGGAGAACTCGCACATCTACAAAGGGAAAAGTGTATTGTTGGTTTAGAAGGATGAGGGGGGATCTTATTGAAACTAGTAGGATACTGAGAGGTCTAGATAGAGTAGACGTGGAGAGGATGTTTCCACTAGTAAGAAAAACTCGAATCCAAGGGCACTGCCTCAGACTGAAGGGACGACCCTTAAAAACCGAGGTGAGGAGAAATTTCTTCAGCCAGAGGGAAGTGAACCTGTGGATCAGATTGCTACAGAACACTGTGGAGGCCAAATCACTGAGTGTCTTTAAGACAGAGATAGATAGCTTCTTGACTAATAAGGTGATCAGGGGCTATGGGGATGAGAAACATATCAGCCATGATTGAATGACGGAGCAGACTTGATGGGCCAAATGGCTTAATTCTGCTCCTAGGTCTTCTGGAACTGGCACGCTGAGCACGCCACTTTCCTCAGTGTAAACAAGATAGCTGCCTCTGTCTGTGGGAATTGCTGCCTTGGGACGTTTCTGAGGGAAAACATCACTGGATGTGGGTCCTGGTGCCTTCAGAGGCAGCTGTGTGTTGTTTGTTGTTCAGCATTGCCATTGAAGTTGGAACTGTATTCAGTAGCCGTACAACGAAGATGACAAGCTCCTTCCACCCAGGTATCCCGCAAAAACCATGAACATTCATTACCTAAATAAATATATCTTCCTTTAAAAATCAATGAAAGCAAACAGAAAAAAGACTTATTTAGGTTAATTCTAGCTTTTTGTAATAGTTTGAGGTTGTGGTAAACACCACTAGTAACATTGCATGTATTACGGTACTGCCCTTGTATTACAGATACAACAGTAAATCCCCGCCTGCTGGCTCCTCCCAGCAGGCGGCGTATAAAAGTGTCCGCTCTCCTGCGCTGCTTCCATTCTGGTTCCAGCTGCAGGAGGCACATCATCTTGTGCAATAAAGCCTCGATTGTTTCACCATTCTCAACTCGTGGTAATTGACGGTACATCAATTTATTGCACAAGATTTTAAAAGATGAACATCTTAATAAAGCCTGATCGCCTGGAGCTGAGCCCTCACGCAGCCAACGCCAGGCCCACTTTCGACCACTGGCTAGCCTGCTTCGAAGGCTACCTCAGAGCAGCCACTGAAGAACTCTCGGACCCACAGAAGCTCCAAGTCCTCTACTCACAGGTGAGCCCTGAAATTTTTCCCCTCATCCGGGATGCGGCCACCTACACAGAAGCGATGACACTACTAAAGGGACATTACGTTAAGTCGGTGAATCAAGTGTACGCCAGGCACCTCCTGGCCACGAGGCGGCAACTCCCGGGAGAGACTCTGGACGATTTCTTGCGGGTCCTACAGATTCTCGGTAGGAACTGTGACTGCCAGGCAGTTTCGGCAGTCCAACACACCAAACTATTAATCAGAGACGCTTATGTCACGGGCATGAAGCCTACGTACGTTCGCCAGCGACTATTGGAAAGGTGTATGCTCGACCTTGCAGAGACTAGGCAGTTCGCTAACTCACTAGAAGTGGCCTCCCGTAATCTGGAGGCCTACACCTCCGACCGCGCGGCATCCTCGTGGGCATCGTGGGCCTCACCGGCTGCCAACTCGAGCTCAACGCAAGCCTGCGCCGCGTGGCAGCCAGCCAACCCCGGGGGGCCCAAGTGTTATTTTTGTGGCCAGAGCAAACATCCCAGGCAGCGCTGCCCGGCGCGGAGCGTGACCCGCAATGAGTGTGGGAAGAAGGGCCACTTGTTACCATTTGCCAGGCCCGGTCGGTCGCCGCTGTTTCCAGACCCGGCATTACTACACCCCCCACGTGTGGTCCAGGGGCGCCGCCATCTTCTCCACCACAAGCCACGTTCGACCGTGGGCGCTGCCATTTTTGATGCCGCCAGCCATGTGCGCCCCGTGGGCGCCGCCATCTTCACCGCCATTTTGGGCCGCGCCTCAGGACCCCTGCTCGTCTGGCCATTCGCTACCAGCTGATACCTCCGCCACCACTGATCAGCCCGGGACTTCCCAACATCTTCCGCAGCTCGCGTCCATCACCCTGGATCAGTCTCGGCCCCGCAACCTCGCGACCGCTACAACGACGGTGAAGATCAACGGGCATGAGACGACCTGCCTCTTTGACCCCAGGAGCACAGAGAGTTTCATCCACCCTGCTACGGTAAGGCGCTGCTCCCTCCCGGTACTCCCCATCACCCAGGAACTCTCCCTGGCCTCCGGATCCCATTCCGTTGAAATCCGGGGGTACTGTGTCGCGACCCTCACCGTTCAGGGCGTAGAGTTCAGCAACTTCAGGCTCTACGTCCTCCCCCACCTCTGCGCTGCCCTGTTACTAGGCCTTGATTTTCAATGCCACCTCCAAAGCCTTACTTTGAAATTCGGCAGATCCCTGCCCCCCTTCACCGTCTGTGGCCTCACGACCCTTAAGTTCAAGCCTCACCCCGGACTGCAAGCCCATGGCCACTAGGAGCAGACGATACAGTGCCCAGGACAGGACCTTCATCAGGTCGGAGGTCCAACGGCTTCTGCGGGAGGGGATCATTGAGGCCAGCAACAGCCCCTGGAGAGCTCAAGCGATGGTAGCGAAGACTACGGAGAAGCACAGGATGGTCATTGACTACAGACAGACCATCAACCGGTACACGCAGCTCGACATGTACCCCCTCCCACGCATATCTGACATGGTCAATCAGATTGCGCAGTATCGAGTCTTCTCCACTGGTGACTTGAAGTCCGCCTACCACCAGCTCCCCATCCGCCCGGAGGACCGCCAATACACTGCGTTCGAAGCAGTTGGCCACCTCTATCACTTCCTTAGAGTTTCCTTCGGCATCACAAATGGGGTCTCGGTCTTCCAGCGAGTGATGGACCGAATGGTTGACCAGTACGGGCTGCGGGCCACCTTCCCGTACCTAGATAATGTCACCATCTGCAGCCATGATCAGCAGGACCATGACGCAAACCTCCAAAAATTCCTCCATACCGCCAAACTCCTTAACCTCACCTAGAATAAGGAGAAATGCGTGTTCCGCACCAACCGCTTAGCCATCCTTGGCTACGTTGTGGAAAATAGAGTCCTCGGGCCCGACCCCGACCGCGTGCGCCTCCTCCTGGAACTCCCTCTCCCCCACTGCCCCAAGGCCCTGAAATGATGCCTGTTTTTTTTTTTCGTATTATGCCCAGTGGGTCCCGAATTATGTGGACAAGGCCCGCCCACTCATCAAGTCCACAGTTTTCCCCCTGATGGCTGAGGCCCGCCAGGCCTTCAGCCACATCAAGGCGGACATCGCCAAGGCCACGATGCACGCAGTCGACGAGACCCTCCCCTTTCAGGTGGAGAGCGATGTATCAGACGTAGCTCCGGCCGCCACCCTCAACCAGGCGGGCAGACCCGTGGCTTTCTTTTCCCGCACCCTCCATGCCTCCGAAATCCAGCACTCCACAGAGTGCAAGCTGCACTTCTACCGGCCAGATAGAGTGCACCTGGTGAAGGCCTCCTGCCCCTTTGAGCGCCTTATCATGGACTTCAAAGGGCCCCTCCCCTCCACCGACCGCAATGTGTACTTCCTCAACGTAATTCATGAGTAATCCCGGTTCCCTTTCACCATCCCATGCCCGACATGACTTCTGCCACGGTCATCAAAGCCCTGCACAGCATCTTCACCCTGTTTGGTTTCTCCACCTACATCCACAGCGATCGGGGATCCTCCTTCATGGGTGATGAGCTACGTCAGTTCCTGCTCAGCAAGGGCATCGCCTCGAGCAGGACGACCAGCTACAACCCCCGGGGAAGCGGGCAGGTGGAGAGGGATAACGGGACGGTCTGGAAGGCCATACTGCTGGCCTTTTGGTCTAGAACTCTCCTCGTCTCCCGCTGGCAGGAGGTCCTCCCCGACACGCTCCACTCCATCCGGTCGCTCCTGTGCACCGCCACTAATGAGACCCCTCACGAACGTGTGTTTGCCTTCCCCAGGAAGTCTACCTCCCGGGTCTCGCTCCCAACATGGCTGACAGTTCCTGGGCCCGTCCTCCTCCGGAAGCATGTGTGGAGCCATAAATCGTATCCCTTGGTTGAGAAAGTCCACCTCCTCCATGCAAACCCACAGTACGCCTACGTGGCACACCCCAATGGGCGATAGGACAGTCTCCCTCCGGGACCTGGCACCTGCTGGGTCCCCACCCACAACCGCCGACCTGATACCGCTCCCCCCCCCCCGGTTGCCTCATTCACCCCTGCGCCACCCACCCCCCCACCAGCGAACCTCACCGCAGCCCCCACCCCAGCAGGATCCGTCCCCTCACTGGATCCACTAAGGGGTGACGAAGCAGAGGACAACACGCTCCCGGAGTCGCAGGTGACCACGTCGGCGCCCACATCACCATCAGGACTGAGGCGATCGTAGCGGAGGGTCAGAGTCCCCGACAGACTCAATCTGTAATGTTTTTCTTCACCCCCGCCGGACTCTTTTTTAAACAGGGGGTGAATGTGGTAAACACCACTAGTAACATTGCACGTATTACGGTACTGCCCCTGTATTACAGATACAACAGTAAATCCCCGCCTGCTGGCTCCTCCCAGCAGGCGGCGTATAAAAGTGTCTGCTCTCCTGCGCTGCTCCCATTCTGGTTCCAGCTGCAGGAGGCACAACATCTTGTGCAATAAAACCTCGATTGTTTCACCATTCTCGTCTCGTGGTAATTGACGGTACATCAGAGGTTTCAAGTGTTTGCTTAAAGTGAGACTTTTCTTTACGTGAACAAGCTCATCCTTTTGTCTTTCCAAGGAGCAACAGGATCAAGGGAGCTGCCAACATGGGTGTTATGAATGCTGCTCTTGATTATGTTGCTGGAGGATAAGATCCAGAGGTGTGTGGCATAGTAAGTACACATTAAACCTCTCCAGTCAATGGACATTGGAGAGGGAGCAGGGCATTGATACACATATTAGTGCTCAAAGGCCCATGTGCATGGAGTTGTTGAGTTCCTGTTGCTGGCCTTGTGAGGAACGTTAGGCAGCAAATAAAGGTTTGGAACATAACAATAAGGAGGGAAGAGAGGAAGGTCAGCCTATCGTGAGATGCTACTTTTGTGCGCCCACCAATGACCAGTTCGAACAGCACTGGCAAAGGTGTTGGCACAGATCATGCACTCCATCAGAATATGACGGGTCACCACACCACCTCGTCCAAGAAATACCACAGGTCCAAGAGGCAGCAGAACACGATTTGATTTTTAATAATTGTATTGAGTAGTTGTAGTTGGGTTGTTAGAATAACTGGAAGAAACAGATTAGTGGTACAGTTTTGTATATGCCAATGTTTACACCAAGCTTAAGGAGCGTATATGAATGCATTGCACAGCACATTCTTCAAAAGTGTGATTTAACTGCAGCACAAAATGTGAAATCTTGACATAAATTGCAGGGAGGCCACAAACTCTTTTAATCAAATCCTTCTGCATTGATGCATTCAGGTCATCTGCTGCATTCAAACTCAATAGCTGTTTCCTACTGAGTATATTCATGCCTCAAGTAAAGTTTTAATTTTCTAGAGGAAGGTTCTGCTCCACCCAATGTCGGTCTTGTACACAGGCCTTTCTTTTTAAAAAAAATGTTTTTAAAACTATTTTAAAAAATAATTTAGAGGACCCAATTCTTTTTTTCCAATTAAGGGGCAATTTAGTGTGGCCAATCCACCTACCCTGCACATCCTTTTCGGTTGTGTGGGGTAAGACCCACGCAGACTCGGAGAGAATGTGCAAACTCCACACGGCCAGTGACCCGGGGCTGAGATTGAACCCGGGTCCTCAGCACCATGAGGCAGGAGTGCTAAGTACATAGGCCTTTCTTAATAGTATTGTGTTGGGACATTGCAATTCAGATCTCTTCCTATAGTGCAAGAACATAGGAAGAGGAGGAGACCATTCGGCCCCTTCAGCCTGCTCGCCATTCAATAGAATTATAGTCGGGTCGCGACCTAACTCTATGTCTGCGTGGAACGTGCTCAGAGGGACACTCTTCACTCGAAATTGTTTGGAAAATCTTTGCTCCTAACTCACATGGCAAGATTTTTAAAAAAATTGTACAAGGCTCCTTGCTGTAACACTTCCCGCACAGACCCCTCCCACAGAGGATCCTGAATCTTTGCTGCTGTCACAAGACACAGGGACAGCTGGGTAAGGATTAGGATCCTCTGCGGTGCAAACTGAAACAAAACTGATCAGCTGGTGGTTGCTACATTTGGTGCCCACATTGTTTCGGTACTAGTTACTTTTATTGATGCAGCACTGGCCATGGCCTCCCTATAAGTATGTCAGCACAGCTACCAGTGAATTGAACACATCAATTTAGTATAAAGAGAGGTTACATACAGATGGAAGGTTCAGATGTTGTGAGCAGCATGTTACCATTATATCTGTTATCTCCAGGTGATGACTTCTCTTTCATCCAGGCAGCTGGAAGAGGAAAGTACTTTGTGTTAACATCCGCGTCTCAACACCGCCCCATCTCCTAAATATCGGTGGCTTAACTTCCCCATTCCCCTTTAACATCTACTGCCCCAGCACCCCTCATCCCGTTAATATTCATTGTTCAACATCTTCCCTTCCCCCTCTTAGAGAAACAGAAAAAGGATTTATTTTAATAAAGTGTATTTCATGACTTTAAGATGTTCCAAAGCATTGTATGGCCAATGAGGTGTATTTGAAATTTACCCATCATTGTTCTGTAGCAAATACAGAAATATATACACTTTTTTACAGTTAGGCTAAAATGACTGAATCATCTTCGGAAGGGAGCAAGGATCAGAGTTAAAGTTGGAGTTGAGGGAGGTTGATGCTCTCCATCAATGAGGAATTATAGGGGCTGTATTATATTAGAATGTTATATTGAAGTGAATGTTATAGGACAGAGTGTTATGTGTTACCAGTGAGAGTGGGATAACATTTCTGTTTTATAGATGGTTATTGAAATAAAGGAGTTTGCTCTGGAGAGGGGCTTTGTATAAATGAGTTATAAGGAAGATATGTTTTATTAGTTAAGGGGTTAGAAGAAGTCAGGGGATGAAAAATTCCTAGCTGTTGTCATGTTCATCTTCTATGCTCTCTATCAGTGACAGCCTGCCAGAGTGGCTGATATCTAGGTCAGGATCCGGATTTGCTGCATCTCAGATGCTGATGTTACATTCGGGTTTTCATAAAACATAGCAAATAGGAGCAGGATTAGCCATTCGGCCCTTCGAGCCTGCTCTGTCTTTCAATGGCTGATCCTCTATGTCAATGCCCCGCGCTCTCCCCATACCCTTTGATGCCTTTAGAGTCTAGAAATCCATCTATTTCCTTCTTAAATATATTCAGTGATTTTTACTTCACACTCTTCTGTGGTGGAGAATTCCACAGGTTCACTATCCTCTGAGTGAAGAGGTTTCTCCTCATCCCAGTCTTAAATGGTCTATCCCATGTCCTTACACTGTTACTCCCTTGTCCTAAACCCTCAGCCAAAGAACACAACATCCTTGCATCCAGTCTGTCCAGCGCTGTCATAATTTTATATGTTTCAATGAGATCCTCTCTCATTCTTCTAAATTCCAGTCAATACAGGCCCAGTCGACCCAATCTCTCCTCACACGACAATCCTGCCATCCCAGGAATCAGTCTGGTAAACCTGTGTTACACTCCCTCTATGGCAAGTATATCCTTTCTGAGATAGGGAGACTAAAACTGCACACAATACTGCAGATGTGGTCCCACCAGGGCCCTGTACAGCTGCAATGAGACATCCTTGTTCCTGTACTCAAGATCTCTTGCAACAAAGACCAACATACCATTTGCCTTCCTAACTGTTTGCTGTACCTGCATGCTTGCTTTCAGTGCACTCGGACACCCATATCCCTTTGTATGTTAACATTTCCGAATCTATCAGCATTTAAATCATTGTCATTCTGTTTCTCCGTCCTAAGTAGATAACTTCACATTTATCCATGTTATACAGAACCTGCCATGTATTTGCCCACCAACTCAACTTGGCTAAATCATCCTGAAGCCTCTTACATCCTCCTCACCACTCACCTTCCCACCAAGTTTTGTGTCGTCAGAAAACTTGGAAATAGTACTTTTTGTTGCCTGATCCAAATCGTTGATGTGCATTGTGAATAGCTGGGACCCAAGCAGAGATCCCTGTGGGACCCCACTAGTCACTGCCTGTCACTTTGGAAAATACCCATTTATTGCTACTCTCTGTTTCCTGTCTGCGAACCAATTCTCGATTTGTGTCAATATTATATTATGTATTTTCATGGAGAAACACCTCTTCCACGGCGATCTGGCCTCCTCCAAGACACCCGGTCATTTCTCAGTGCTGTTTGTTAGATTTTGCTGTTGTGTAAATTAGCTGCTGTGTTTCTGCACATTGCAGTAGTGTCGACACTCCAACAACATTCCATTTGCATTTAGCACTTTTGGGCTTCATGAAAAGTGCTACATAGGCGCAGGTTTAATATCTTAAACACTGGATATTCTGACTAGATTAAATATCTGTAATTTCCATTCCGAAAGAGTGTTCGAAACAGCATTTGTAAGATTCATTGTCTTCAAATTGCCTTCACACCTCTCTCCACCTGATTTGAATGATCTCCTCCAGTACATCCTCGGACTCTCCCTCCAACTCCTCTGACCTGTCACACCGGTTCTAGGTTCCTCTGCTCCAACATTGGAAACCAAGCAAAGTGCCAACTGCTGCCTTGATGCCACTGTCTATTTCCGACCCTGTCTCAACCTATCTGCTGCTACAACCTTCATTCATTCCTTTCTTACTACTCTAGACAAATACCTGCTGCCTTTACTCGGACCAAAGTCCTGTTCACCCATCACCCCCAAAGTCCCATTCACCCATCACCCCCAAAGTCCCGTTCACACATCACCCCATGCTCACTGACTCCAGGTCCACAGATACTTTGATTTTAAAATTTGCATCCTCATTTTCAGATTGCTCCATAGCCTCACTCCTCCCGATCTCTGGAATCACCTCCAACCCTTCATGGTGCCTGCACTCCTCCAATTCTGGTCTCTTGCATATCCCTGATTTGGACAGCTCTGCCATGAGAAGCCATATTTTCAGCCAGTACGCTGCCTGGCACCTAAACTCAGGAATTCCATCCCTCAGATCCTTTGCCTCCTTACCTCTCTCTTCTCCTTTAAACCTACCTCTTTAATCCAGTATTTGGCTGGCAGTGCCAGGCTGGCATTTTCCCTGTTCTGTGGAACAGGCACGGGGTGCCCTGCTCTGGTGCAGCGGGTGTGGGGAACCTGAGGACCCCCCTTACAGGTGAGCCGGGGCTTTGAGGGGGTTTGTGGGTCGCGTTGGGGGGTTGAGAGATCGTGACGCCATTTAAAAATGGCATCCCAATCTCCTTCTGCACTGAGGGCTCCTGGTGACCGGAGCTCCTCAGTGCAGAAAATGGGACAAAGTGTGGCCTCGTCGGGGTGTTCCCCACTGAGACCCCGTATCTACCTGAATGGGCGTTCAAAAGCGTGGGGGTTCTCAGCGTTCTGAGCACCGGGAAACTCCTGGCTAAACGCGCTAATTACGGGACTCCGTTCCCATTCGGGTAGTTCATGCGCTACAATTATAGGTTTGGTTAGTGGACCCTCTGGTGGTTCTTTAAGTGAATGATGTGGTTTAACTGGAGAGTGGAGATCAGTATCTAACATGTCATCCTTTGACTAGAATTCCATCGCCCCCTGAAAATGGTTGCGCAGATTGCAATACACGATTAACTTGGGCCACTTGAAGTAATGCAGGCAGCATGCACATTTGGTGCTGCCGGCTAATTATAATGATAGTGGCACGGAGTCCAACATTAAACACACTGCTGAATGGCTTCATGCCTCAGCAGGTGACCCAAATTCCTGTGAACCTCACAAAACTTAAAGCTGCAGTTGGCTGGCCAGTGCCAGCACTTTAGCTTCAAGGATGTGGATGCAGTGCCGCAAAAGGTTCAGTGACCTCACTCGAGTGGTCAAGGTCAGTGAATGCATCTTCATATTCCACATTATAACTGAGCCACTAGTCTCACACACTGTTCAGAATGCCAACTGTGGGGAGACCACATCACTCAACTCTTAACATTCTCAATCAAACTTGACGCCAACCCAACATTCACCAGCCTCCCCTCACCCCCACACACCCTGCTGCAAGTCTCACGCTGTCATCTCATAGTTTGCAGGCATTGCCAGCTAATAAACTGCGACAGCTTCATCATATAAACTGACAGACTTCCTTCTCTCTATCTCTCTCTTTCTCTCTCTCGCATGGGAGCAGCAGCATCTAATAGGCAAGAGGCAGGCACGGCTGCATGTTCTCACCCCCCAGAAAGTAGTCATTCGTACGACAATGACTGGCACCAGGACAGTGGTGGGAATGAGGGATGTGGATGAATGTTCACTTCTCATCCACCTTCTCCCGTCCGTCTTCACCCCTACCCCCTCATTCCAAACTCTCTTCTGATAAAATGCACTCATGGTTTGTGTGCGTCACTATGATAGTATCCCTAATTGTCCCTCAACTGAGTGGCTTGCTCGGCCATTTCAGAACACATATAAGAGTCAGAATTTAAGAGCAAGACAGTTTTTGGTGGGCCTGGAGTCACATGTAGGCCAGACCAGGTAATGGTGGCAGATTTCCTTCTGTAATGGACATTAGTGAACCAGGTGGGTTTTTACAACAATCAACAATCATTAGACCTTTAATTACAGATTCTTTGTGAATTCAAATTTCACCATCTGCAGTGGTGGGATTTGAACCCTGGTCTCTAGATTGCTTGTCCAGTGAGAATACCACTATCACAATCTCTGGTGTAAAGTCACTCACACTCTTTGGTGTAAAGTCACTCACACTCTTTGGTGTAAAGTCACTCACACTCTTTGGTGTAAAGTCACTCACATTCTCTGGTGTAAATTCACTCACACTTGCTGGTGTAGAGTCCCTATCACACTCTCTGGTGTAGAGTCCCTCTCATGCTCACTGGTACATAATCACTATCACAGCCTCTTGTATAAAGTCACTATCACACTCGCTGGTGTAGAGTTCCTATCACGCTCACTGGTACATAGTCACTATCACAGCCTCTTGTGTAAAGTCACTATCACACTCGCTGGCGTAACATCCCTAGGAATACTCACTGGCGTATAGCCACTTTCACAATCGTTAGGGTAAAGCACCTATCACACTCTCTGGTGCAATGTTACTATCACACTCACTATTGTAAACTCCCCATCACAATCTTTGGTGTAAAGTTACTCACACTCTCTGGTGTAAAGTCTCTGTCACAACGTCTGATGTAAAGTCACTCACACTCGCTGGTGTTAAGTCTCTATCACGCTATCTGGTGTAAGGTCACTAGCACTCTCCAGTGTAAAGTCACTCATACTCTCTGTTGGAAAGTCATTCACACTCTCTGGTGTAAAGTCACTCACACTCACTGGTGTAAAGTCACTCACATTCTCTGGTGTAAAGTCCCAATCACAATCTCTGGTGTAAAGTCACTCACAATCTTTAGTGTAAAGCCCCTATCACACTCTCTGGTGTAATGCCACTATCACATTCACTAATGTAAACTCCCCATCACAATCTTTGGTGTAAAGTTACTCGCACTCACTGGTGTAAAGTCTCTGTCACAACGTCTGGTGTAAAGTCACTCACACTCACTGGTGTAAAGTCACTCACACTCTCTGGTGTAAAGTCCCAATCACAATCTCTGGTGTAAAGTCACTCACAATCCTTAGTGTAAAGCCCCTATCACACTCTCTGGTGTAATGTCACTATCACATTCACTGATGTAAACTCCCCATCACAATCTCTGGTGTAAAGTCACTCGCACTCTCTGGTGTAAAGTCTCTGTCCCAATGTCTGATGTAAAGTCACTCACACCCGCTGGTGTAAAGTCACTATCACACTCTCTGGTGTAAAATTACTATCACACTCTCTGATATAAAATCACTCACACGTGTTGATGTACAGTCACTCATTCCCTGGTGTAAAGTCACTCACACTCTCTGGTGTTAAGTCTCTATCACGCTATCTGGTGTAAGATCACTCATACTCTCGGGTGGAAAGTCACTCACACTCACTGGTGTTAATTCTCTATCAAGCTATCTGGTATAAGATCACTCACACTCTCTGGTGTAAACTTACTCACACCTTCTGGTGTAAGGTTACTCACTCTCTGGTGTAAGGTCACTCGCACTTTCTGATGAAAAGTCACTAACACTCTCTTGTGTAAGGTCACTCGCACTTTCTATTGGCAAGTCGTTATGGGCAGCACGGTAGCATTGTGGTTAGCACGATTGCTTCACAGCTCCAGGGTCCCAGGTTCGATTCCCTGCTGGGTCACTGTCTGTGCGGAGTCTGCACATCCTCCCCGTGTGTGCATGGGTTTCCTCCGGGTGCTCCGGTTTCCTCCCACAGTCCAAAGATGTGCAGGTTAGGTGGATTGACCAAGCTAAATTGCCCTTAGTGTCCAAAATTTCCCTTAGTGCTGGGTGGGGTTACTGGGTTATGGGGATAGGGTGGGGGGGTGGACTTGGGTAGGGTGCTCTTTCCAAGAGCCGGTGCAGACTCGATGGGCCGAATGGCCTCCTTCTGCCTGTAAATTCTATGTAATTCTATATAATACTACGTAACACCCTCTGGTGTAAGGTCACTTGCACTTTCTGGTGGAAAGTCACTCACACTCTCTGGTGGATAGTCACTCACACTCTCTGGTATAAGATCACTCACACTCTCTAGTGTAAGATCACTCATACTCTCTGGTGTAAAGTCACTTACAGTCGCTGGTGCAAATTCACTCACACTATCTGATGGAATGTCACTCACACTCTCTGGTGTAAAGTCCCTATCACACTCTCTAGTGTAAGATCACTCACACTCTCTGGTGTGAGATCACTCACACTCTCTGGTGTGAGATCACTCACACTGTCTGGTGTAAGGTCACTCACACTCTTGGTGTAAAGTCACTCACAGTCACCGGTGCAAATTCACGCACAATCTCTGTTGGAAAGTCACTCAATCTGTGCTGTAAAGCCATTCATTTTTGCTGGGGTGTAAAGTCACTCGCACTCGCTGGCGTAAAGTAATTTACACGTGCTGGTGTAAAGTCCCGATCACAATCTCTGGTGTAAGGTCGCTCACACTCTCTGGTTAAAGGTCACTCTCTCTCACTGGTATAAAGTCAAGATCACATTCACTGGTGTACAGTCCCTATCACACTCACTGGTGTAAAGTCCCTATCAATACTCACTGGTGTACGACCTGCCCTTATACATCACAGATCCAGTGGCTGGGATGGATAAAATCATGGGGATCCTGAAGGAATTCGGCCGGTTCTCGGGGTACAAACTGAACATGGCAAAGAGCGAGTTGTTTGTAGTCCAGGCAAGGGGCCAGGAGGGTAGGTTGAGGGGGCTGCCGTTCAGGCTAGTAGGGGACAGTTTTAGATACTTAGGGATACAGGTGGCGCAGGACTGGGGCCGTTTGCACAAGTTGAACTTATCTCGGTTGGTGGAGCAAATGAGGGTTGGGTTCCGGAGGTGGGATGCGCTCCCACTGACACTAATGGGGAGAGTGCAAACGGTTAAAATGACAATCCTCCCGAGATTCCTGTTCGCCTTCCAGTGTCTCCCCAGTTTCATTCCGTGGCCTTTTTTCAAGAAGGTCAATAAAATGATTATGGGATTCGTGTGGGCGGGGAAGTCCCCGCGGGTGAGGATATTGATGCTTGAGAGGAACCGGGGGGAAGGGGGGCTGGCACAGCCAAACTTTAGTAACTACTACTGGGTGGCCAACATAGCTATGATAAGGAAGTGGATGGGGGATGCGAGGTCAGTTTGGGGGCGAATGGAGGCCACTTCGTGCAGGGGCACCAGTTTGGCAGCCCTGGTCACGGCGCCCCTGCCGCTCCCGCCGGCACGGTACTCCACCAGCCCCGTAGTGGTGGCGACTTTGCGGATCTGGGGCCAATGGAGAAAGCACGTGGGGGAAGTGAGAGCATCAGTTTGGTCCCCAATTTGCGACAATCACCGGTTTGCCCCGGGGAATATGAACGGTGGATTCTGAGCATGGCGGAGGGCTGGGATTGAGAGCATGGGGGATTTGTTCTTGGAAGGGAGCATCCCGAGCATGAGGGCGTTAGAGGAGAAATTTGGGCTGGCGAGAGAATTTGAGCTCAGGTAGTTGCAGGTGTGGAACTTTCTACGCAGACAGATTCCATCCTACCCACGCCTGCCACTTAGGGGGATCCAGGACAGGGTAGTGTCCAGTGGATGGGTGGGGGAGTGGAGAGTCTCGGATATATATAAGGAACTTATGGGAGCAGAGGAGTCACAGACCGAGGAGCTGAAGCTTAAGTGGGAAGAGGAGCTCGGGGGCGATATGGAAGAGGGCTTAGGGGCGGAGGCGTTGAGCAGGGTAAACGCGACCGCAACATGCGATAGGCTCAGCCTGATTCAATTCAAGGTCGTCCACCCGGCCCACATGACAGTGGCCCGGATGAACAAATTTTTCGGATTGGAGGACAGGTGCGCCAGATGTTCGGGAGGGCCAGTGAATCATGTTCACATGTTTTGGGCATGCCCAAAACTCAGGGGGTACTGGCAGGGGTTCGTGGATGTTATGTCTCGGGTACTAAAAACAGGGGTGGTGATGAGTCCAGAGGTGGCTATTTTGGGGGTTTCAGAGGACCCGGGAGTCCAGGAGGAGAGAGAGGCTGACGTTTTGGCCTTTGATTCCCTGGTAGCCCAGCGACGAATTCTGTTGGCATGGAGGGACTCAAAGCCCCCGAAGTCGGAGGCCTGGCTATCAGATATGGCGAGCTCTCTCGGTCTGGAGAAAATTAAGTTCGCTTTGAGAGGGTCACTGTCAGGGTTCGCCCGGAGGTGGCAACCATTTATCGACTTCTTCGTGGAAAATTAATCATCGGGGGTGGGGAGGGGGGGGGGGGGGGGTTATTGTGCCAAAATGTCTCAATAAAATTGTTTATCAAAAAATACTCACTGGTGTACATACACTATCATAATCTCTAGTGTAAAGTCCCTATCACACTCACTGGTGTATAGTGACTATCAGAATCTCTGGTGTCAAGTTACTAAGTTACTATCATACACTCTGGAGTAAACTCACTCACATTCACTGGTGTAAAGTGTCTATCGCAATCTCTGGTGTAAAGTCCCTATCCCACTCACTGGTGTAAAGTCCCTATCATTACTCACTGGTGTATAGACACTATCAAAATTTCTGGTGTAAAGTCCCTATCACACTCACTGGTGTATAGTCACTATCAGAATCTCTGGTGTAAAGTTACTATCATACACTCTGCTATAAACTCACTCACATTCACTGGTGTAAAGTCTCTGTCACAATCTCTGGTGCAATGTCATTCACACTCATAATTGCTGGTGTAAAGTTACTCACACTATTTGGTATAAAGTCCCTATCACAACCTATGGTGTAAAGTCCATATCACACACTCTGGTGTAAAGTCCCTGTCACACTTCTGGTGTAAATTCAAGATCGCACTCCCTGGTGTAAAGACAAGATCACACTCCCTGGTGTAAAGACAAGATCACACTCCCTGGTGTAAAGTCAAGATCACACTCCCTGGTGTAAAGTCAAAATCACAGTCCCTGGTGTAAAGTCAACATCAAACTCTCTGGTGTAAAGTCCCCGTCAAACTCACTGGTGTATAGTCAGTATCGCAATCTTCAGTGTAAAGTCCCTATCAAAATCTCTGATGTAAAGTCACTCACACTCACTGGTGTAAAGTCATTCACACTCTCTGGTGTTAAGTCTCTATCATGCTCTCTAGTGTAAAATCACTCACACTCTCTGGTTTAATGTCATTCACACTGCTGGTGTAAAGCCACTCACAAACTTTGGTGTAAAGTCACTCGCTGGTGTAACATCCCTATCACAATGCCTGGTGTAAAGTCACAGTTGATGGTGCAAAACCACCATCACACTCTCTAATGCCAAGTCCCTATCACACACCCTAGTGTAAAGTCCCTGTCACAACCTCTGGTCTAAAGTTACTCAAAACTTCTTGTGCATTGTTATTCACACTCATTGTTTTAATCACGTTTGCACAAGCAGGTGTACATTTCCTCACACCCAGTGGTATAAACTCGCCCACATTCCCTGGTGGAAAGGTGCTCACACTGCCTGGTGTATAGCTGCTCAAATCCTTTTGTAAAAGGTTGGACAGTCCCTGCGGTAATGTAGTTCAAAATTCCTTGTGTAAAACATTCCACAATCCAGAATATATATGGACCCAAGTTCTCCGATTTACAATCACTCACTGTCTGGTTTACAGTCACACACTGTCTGGTTTACAGTCACTCACTGTCTGGTTTACAGTCACTCACTGTCTGGTTTACAGTCACACACTGTCTGGTTTACAGTCACTCACTGTCTGGTTTACAGTTACTCACTGTCTGGTTTACAGTCACTCACTGTCTGGTTTACAGTCACTCACTGTCTGGTTTACAGTCACTCACTGCCTGGTTTACAGTCACTCACTGTCTGGTTTACAACACTCACTGTCTGGTTTACAACATTCACTGTCTGGTTTACAGTCACTCACTGTCTGGTTTACAACACTCACTGTCTGGTTTACAGTCACTCACTGTCTGGTTTACAGTCAGTCACTGTCTGGTTTACAGTCACTCACTGTCTGGTTTGCAGTCACTCACTGTCTGGTTTACAGTCACTCGCTGTCTGGTTTACAACACTCGCTGTCTGGTTTACAGTCACTCGCTGTCTGGTTTACAGTCACTCACTGCCTGGTTTACAGTCACTCACTGTCTGGTTTACAGTCACTCACTGTCTGGTTTGCAGTCACTCACTGTCTGGTTTACAGTCACTCGCTGTCTAGTTTACAGTCACTCACTGTCTGGTTTACAACACTCACTGTCTGGTTTACAGTCACTCACTGTCTGGTTTACAGCCATTCACTGTCTGGTTTACAGTCACTCACTGTCTGGTTTACAACACTTACTGTCTGGTTTACAGTCACTCACTGTCTGGTTTACAGTCAGTCACTGTCTGGTTTACAGTCACTCACTGTCTGGTTTGCAGTCACTCACTGTCTGGTTTACAGTCACTCGCTGTCTGGTTTACAGTCACTCACTGTCTGGTTTACAACACTCACTGTCTGGTTTACAACACTCACTGTCTGGTTTACAGTCACTCACTGTCTGGTTTACAGCCATTCACTGTCTGGTTTACAGTCACTCACTGTCTGGTTTACAACACTCACTGTCTGGTTTACAGTCACTCACTGTCTGGTTTACAGTCAGTCACTGTCTGGTTTACAGTCACTCACTGTCTGGTTTGCAGTCACTCACTGTCTGGTTTACAGTCACTCGCTGTCTGGTTTACAGTCACTCACTGTCTGATTTACAGCCACTCACTGTCTGGTTTACAGTCACTCACTGTCTGGTTTACAGTCACTCACTGTCTGGTTAACAATCTCCCACTGTCTGGTTTACAGTCACTCACTGTCTGGTTTACAGTCACTCACTGTCTGGTTAACAATCTCCCACTGTCTGGTTTACAGTCACTCACTGTCTGGTTTACAACACTCACTGTCTGGTTAACAGTCACTCACTGCCTGGTTTACAGTCACTCACTGTCTGGTTTACAGTCACTCACTGTCTGGTTTACAGTCACTCACTTTCTGGTTTACAACACTCACTGTCTGGTTTACAGTCACTCACTGTCTGGTTTACAACACTCACTGTCTGGTTTACAGTCACTCACTGTCTGGTTTACAGTCACTCACTGTCTGGTTTACAACACTCACTGTCTGGTTTACAGTCACTCACTGTCTGGTTTACAGTCACTCACTGTCTGGTTTACAGTCACTCACTGTCTGGTTTACAACACTCACTGTCTGGTTTACAGTCACTCACTGTCTGGTTTACAGTCAGTCACTGTCTGGTTTACAGTCACTCACTGCCTGGTTTGCAGTCACTCGCTGTCTGGTTTACAGTCACTCACTGTCTGGTTTACAACACTCACTGTCTGGTTTACAGTCACTCACTGTCTGGTTTACAGCCATTCACTGTCTGGTTTACAGTCACTCACTGTCTGGTTTACAACACTCACTGTCTGGTTTACAGTCACTCACTGTCTTGTTTACAGTCAGTCACTGTCTGGTTTACAGTCACTCACTGTCTGGTTTACAACACTCACTGTCTGGTTTACAGTCACTCACTGTCTGGTTTACAGTCACTCACTGTCTGGTTTGCAGTCATCACTGTCTGGTTTACAGTCACTCGCTGTCTGGTTTACAGTCACTCACTGTCTGGTTTACAGTCACTCGCTGTCTGGTTTACAGTCACTCACTGTCTGGTTTACAGTCACTCACTGTTTGGTTTACAGTCACTCACTGTCTGGTTTACAGTCACTCGCTGTCTGGTTAACAGTCACTCACTGTCTGGTTTACAGTCACTCGCTGTCTGGTTTACAGTCACTCACTGTCTGGTTTACAGTCACTCACTGTCTGGTTTACAACGCTCACTGTCTGGTTTACAGTCACTCACTGTCTGGTTTACAACACTCACTGTCTGGTTTACAGACACTCGCTGTCTGGTTTACAGCCACTCACTGTCTGGTTTACAGTCACTCACTGTCTGGTTTACAGTCACTCACTGTCTGGTTAACAATCTCCCACTGTCTGGTTTACAGACACTCGCTGTCTGGTTTACAGTCACTCACTGTCTGGTTTACAGTCACTCACTGTCTGGTTAACAATCTCCCACTGTCTGGTTTACAGTCACTCACTGTCTGGTTTACAGTCACTCACTGTCTGGTTTACAACACTCGCTGTCTGGTTTACAGTCACTCACTGTCTGGTTTACAGTCACTCGCTGTCTGGTTTACAGCCATTCACTGTCTGGTTTACAGTCACTCACTGTCTGGTTTACAACACTCACTGTCTGGTTTACAGTCACTCACTGTCTGGTTTACAACACTCACTGTCTGGTTTACAGTCACTCACTTTGTGGTTTACAACACTCACTGTCTGGTTTACAGTCACTCACTGTCTGGTTTACAGTCACTCACGGTCTGCTTTACAACACTCACTGTCTGGTTTACAGTCACTCACTGTCTGGTTTACAGTCACTCACTGTCTGGTTTACAGTCACTCACTGTCTGATTTCCAGTCACTCACTGCCTGGTTTACAGTCTCTCACTGTCTGGTTTACAGTAACTCACTGTCTGGTTTACAGTCACTCACTGCCTGGTTTACAGTTACTCACTGTCTGGTTTACAGTCACTCACTGCCAGGTTTACAGTCACTCACTGTCTGATTTACCGTCACTCACTGTCTGGTATACAGTCACTCACTGTCTGGTTTACAGTCACTCACTGTCTGGTTTACAGTCACTCACTGCCTGGTTTACAGTCACTCACTGTCTGGTTTACAGTCACTTACTGTCTGGTTTACAGTCACTCACTGCCTGGTTTACAGTCACTCACTGCCTGGTTTAAAACCACTCACTGTCTGGTTTACAGTCACTCACTGTCTGGTTAACAATCTCCCACTGTCTGGTTTACAGTCACTCACTGTCTGGTTTACAGTCACTCACTGTCTGGTTTACAACACTCACTGTCTGGTTTGCAGTCACTCACTGTCTGGTTTACAGTCACTCGCTGTCTGGTTTACAGTCACTCACTGTCTGGTTTACAGTCACTCGCTGTCTGGTTTACAGTCACTCACTGTCTGGTTTACAGTCACTCACTGTTTGGTTTACAGTCACTCACTGTCTGGTTTACAGTCACTCGCTGTCTGGTTTACAGTCACTCACTGTCTGGTTTACAGACACTCGCTGTCTGGTTTACAGCCATTCACTGTCTGGTTTACAGTCACTCACTGCCTGGTTTACAACGCTCACTGTCTGGTTTACAGTCACTCACTGTCTGGTTTACAACACTCGCTGTCTGGTTTACAGTCACTCACTGTCTGGTTTACAACACTCGCTGTCTGGTTTACAGACACTCGCTGTCTGGTTTACAGCCACTCACTGTCTGGTTTACAGTCACTCACTGTCTGGTTTACAGTCACTCACTGTCTGGTTAACAATCTCCCACTGTCTGGTTTACAGACACTCGCTGTCTGGTTTACAGTCACTCACTGTCTGGTTTACAGTCACTCACTGTCTGGTTTACAGTCACTCACTGTCTGGTTAACAATCTCCCACTGTCTGGTTTACAGTCACTCACTGTCTGGTTTACAGTCACTCACTGTCTGGTTTACAACACTCGCTGTCTGGTTTACAGTCACTCACTGTCTGGTTTACAGTCACGCACTGTCTGGTTTACAACACTCGCTGTCTGGTTAACAATCTCCCACTGTCTGGTTTACAGTCACTCACTGTCTGGTTTACAGTCACTCACTGTCTGGTTAACAGTCACTCACTGTCTGGTTTACAGACACTCGCTGTCTGGTTTACAGCCATTCACTGTCTGGTTTACAGTCACTCACTGTCTGGTTTACAGTCACTCACTGTCTGGTTTACAGTCACTCACTGTCTGGTTTACTATCACTCACTGTCTGGTTTACAGTCACTCACTGTCTGGTTTACAACACTCGCTGTCTGGTTTACTATCACTCACTGTCTGGTTTACAGTCACTCACTGTCTGGTTTACAACACTCACTGTCTGGTTAACAATCTCCCACTGTCTGGTTTACAGTCACTCCCTGTCTGGTTTACAGTCACTCACTGTCTGGTTTACAGACACTCGCTGTCTGGTTTACAACCATTCACTGTCTGGTTTACAGTCACTCACTGTCTGGTTTACAGTCACTCACTTTCTGGTTTACAACACTCACTGTCTGGTTTACAGTCACTCACTGTCTGGTTTACAACACTCACTGTCTGGTTTACAGTCACTCACTGTCTGGTTTACAGTCACTCACTGTCTGGTTTACAACACTCACTGTCTGGTTTACAGTCACTCACTGTCTGGTTTACAACACTCACTGTCTGGTTTACAGTCACTCACTGTCTGGTTTACAGTCACTCACTGTCTGGTTTACAGTCACTCACTGTCTGGTTTACAACACTCGCTGTCTGGTTTACAGTCACTCGCTGTCTGGTTTACAGTCACTCACTGTCTGGTTTACAGTCACTCACTGTCTGGTTTACAGTCACTCACTGTCTGGTTTACAGTCACTCACTGTCTGATTTACAGTCACTCACTGTCTGGTTTACAACACTCACTGTCTGGTTTACAGTCACTCACTGTCTGGTTTACAGTCAGTCACTGTCTGGTTTACAGTCACTCACTGTCTGGTTTGCAGTCACTCGCTGTCTGGTTTACAGTCACTCACTGTCTGGTTTACAACACTCACTGTCTGGTTTACAGTCACTCACTGTCTGGTTTACAGCCATTCACTGTCTGGTTTACAGTCACTCACTGTCTGGTTTACAACACTCACTGTCTGGTTTACAGTCACTCACTGTCTTGTTTACAGTCAGTCACTGTCTGGTTTACAGTCACTCACTGTCTGGTTTACAACACTCACTGTCTGGTTTACAGTCACTCACTGTCTGGTTTACAGTCACTCACTGTCTGGTTTGCAGTCATCACTGTCTGGTTTACAGTCACTCGCTGTCTGGTTTACAGTCACTCACTGTCTGGTTTACAGTCACTCGCTGTCTGGTTTACAGTCACTCACTGTCTGGTTTACAGTCACTCACTGTTTGGTTTACAGTCACTCACTGTCTGGTTTACAGTCACTCGCTGTCTGGTTTACAGTCACTCACTGTCTGGTTTACAGTCACTCGCTGTCTGGTTTACAGTCACTCACTGTCTGGTTTACAGTCACTCACTGTCTGGTTTACAACGCTCACTGTCTGGTTTACAGTCACTCACTGTCTGGTTTACAACACTCGCTGTCTGGTTTACAGACACTCGCTGTCTGGTTTACAGCCACTCACTGTCTGGTTTACAGTCACTCACTGTCTGGTTTACAGTCACTCACTGTCTGGTTAACAATCTCCCACTGTCTGGTTTACAGACACTCGCTGTCTGGTTTACAGTCACTCACTGTCTGGTTTACAGTCACTCACTGTCTGGTTAACAATCTCCCACTGTCTGGTTTACAGTCACTCACTGTCTGGTTTACAGTCACTCACTGTCTGGTTTACAACACTCGCTGTCTGGTTTACAGTCACTCACTGTCTGGTTTACAGTCACTCACTGTCTGGTTTACAACACTCGCTGTCTGGTTAACAATCTCCCACTGTCTGGTTTACAGTCACTCACTGTCTGGTTTACAACACTCGCTGTCTGGTTTACAGTCACTCACTGTCTGGTTTACAGTCACTCACTGTCTGGTTTACAACACTCACTGTCTGGTTAACAATCTCCCACTGTCTGGTTTACAGTCACTCCCTGTCTGGTTTACAGTCACTCACTGTCTGGTTTACAGACACTCGCTGTCTGGTTTACAGCCATTCACTGTCTGGTTTACAGTCACTCACTGTCTGGTTTACAACACTCACTGTCTGGTTTACAGTCACTCACTGTCTGGTTTACAACACTCACTGTCTGGTTTACAGTCACTCACTGTCTGGTTTACAACACTCACTGTCTGGTTTACAGTCACTCACTGTCTGGTTTACAGTCACTCACGGTCTGGTTTACAACACTCACTGTCTGGTTTACAGTCACTCACTGTCTGGTTTACAGTCACTCACTGTCTGGTTTACAGTCACTCACTGTCTGATTTCCAGTCACTCACTGCCTGGTTTACAGTCTCTCACTGTCTGGTTTACAGTAACTCACTGTCTGGTTTACAGTCACTCACTGCCTGGTTTACAGTTACTCACTGTCTGGTTTACAGTCACTCACTGCCAGGTTTACAGTCACTCACTGTCTGATTTACCGTCACTCACTGTCTGGTATACAGTCACTCACTGTCTGGTTTACAGTCACTCACTGTCTGGTTTACAGTCACTCACTGCCTGGTTTACAACACTCACTGTCTGGTTTACAGTCACTCACTGTCTTGTTTACAGTCAGTCACTGTCTGGTTTACAGTCACTCACTGTCTGGTTTACAACACTCACTGTCTGGTTTACAGTCACTCACTGTCTGGTTTACAGTCACTCACTGTCTGGTTTGCAGTCATCACTGTCTGGTTTACAGTCACTCGCTGTCGGGTTTACAGTCACTCACTGTCTGGTTTACAGTCACTCGCTGTCTGGTTTACAGTCACTCACTGTCTGGTTTGCAGTCATCACTGTCTGGTTTACAGTCACTCGCTGTCTGGTTTACAGTCACTCACTGTCTGGTTTACAGTCACTCGCTGTCTGGTTTACAGTCACTCACTGTCTGGTTTACAGTCACTCACTGTTTGGTTTACAGTCACTCACTGTCTGGTTTACAGTCACTCGCTGTCTGGTTTACAGTCACTCACTGTCTGGTTTACAGTCACTCGCTGTCTGGTTTACAGTCACTCACTGTCTGGTTTACAGTCACTCACTGTCTGGTTTACAACGCTCACTGTCTGGTTTACAGTCACTCGCTGTCTGGTTTACAACACTCGCTGTCTGGTTTACAGACACTCGCTGTCTGGTTTACAGCCACTCACTGTCTGGTTTACAGTCACTCACTGTCTGGTTTACAGTCACTCACTGTCTGGTTAACAATCTCCCACTGTCTGGTTTACAGACACTCGCTGTCTGGTTTACAGTCACTCACTGTCTGGTTTACAGTCACTCACTGTCTGGTTAACAATCTCCCACTGTCTGGTTTACAGTCACTCACTGTCTGGTTTACAGTCACTCACTGTCTGGTTTACAACACTCGCTGTCTGGTTTACAGTCACTCACTGTCTGGTTTACAGTCACTCACTGTCTGGTTTACAACACTCGCTGTCTGGTTAACAATCTCCCACTGTCTGGTTTACAGTCACTCACTGTCTGGTTTACAACACTCGCTGTCTGGTTTACAGTCACTCACTGTCTGGTTTACAGTCACTCACTGTCTGGTTTACAACACTCACTGTCTGGTTAACAATCTCCCACTGTCTGGTTTACAGTCACTCCCTGTCTGGTTTACAGTCACTCACTGTCTGGTTTACAGACACTCGCTGTCTGGTTTACAGCCATTCACTGTCTGGTTTACAGTCACTCACTGTCTGGTTTACAACACTCACTGTCTGGTTTACAGTCACTCACTGTCTGGTTTACAACACTCACTGTCTGGTTTACAGTCACTCACTGTCTGGTTTACAACACTCACTGTCTGGTTTACAGTCACTCACTGTCTGGTTTACAGTCACTCACGGTCTGGTTTACAACACTCACTGTCTGGTTTACAGTCACTCACTGTCTGGTTTACAGTCACTCACTGTCTGGTTTACAGTCACTCACTGTCTGATTTCCAGTCACTCACTGCCTGGTTTACAGTCTCTCACTGTCTGGTTTACAGTAACTCACTGTCTGGTTTACAGTCACTCACTGCCTGGTTTACAGTTACTCACTGTCTGGTTTACAGTCACTCACTGCCAGGTTTACAGTCACTCACTGTCTGATTTACCGTCACTCACTGTCTGGTATACAGTCACTCACTGTCTGGTTTACAGTCACTCACTGTCTGGTTTACAGTCACTCACTGCCTGGTTTACAGTCACTCACTGTCTGGTTTACAGTCACTTACTGTCTGGTTTACAGTCACTCACTGCCTGGTTTACAGTCACTCACTGCCTGGTTTAAAACCACTCACTGTCTGGTTTACAGTCACTCACTGTCTGGTTAACAATCTCCCACTGTCTGGTTTACAGTCACTCACTGTCTGGTTTACAGTCACTCACTGTCTGGTTTACAACACTCACTGTCTGGTTTGCAGTCACTCACTGTCTGGTTTACAGTCACTCGCTGTCTGGTTTACAGTCACTCACTGTCTGGTTTACAGTCACTCGCTGTCTGGTTTACAGTCACTCACTGTCTGGTTTACAGTCACTCACTGTTTGGTTTACAGTCACTCACTGTCTGGTTTACAGTCACTCGCTGTCTAGTTTACAGTCACTCACTGTCTGGTTTACAGACACTCGCTGTCTGGTTTACAGCCATTCACTGTCTGGTTTACAGTCACTCACTGCCTGGTTTACAACGCTCACTGTCTGGTTTACAGTCACTCACTGTCTGGTTTACAACACTCGCTGTCTGGTTTACAGTCACTCACTGTCTGGTTTACAACACTCGCTGTTTGGTTTACAGACACTCGCTGTCTGGTTTACAGCCACTCACTGTCTGGTTTACAGTCACTCACTGTCTGGTTTACAGTCACTCACTGTCTGGTTAACAATCTCCCACTGTCTGGTTTACAGACACTCGCTGTCTGGTTTACAGTCACTCACTGTCTGGTTTACAGTCACTCACTGTCTGGTTTACAGTCACTCACTGTCTGGTTAACAATCTCCCACTGTCTGGTTTACAGTCACTCACTGTCTGGTTTACAGTCACTCACTGTCTGGTTTACAACACTCGCTGTCTGGTTTACAGTCACTCACTGTCTGGTTTACAGTCACTCACTGTCTGGTTTACAACACTCGCTGTCTGGTTAACAATCTCCCACTGTCTGGTTTACAGTCACTCACTGTCTGGTTTACAGTCACTCACTGTCTGGTTAACAGTCACTCACTGTCTGGTTTACAGACACTCGCTGTCTGGTTTACAGCCATTCACTGTCTGGTTTACAGTCACTCACTGTCTGGTTTACAGTCACTCACTGTCTGGTTTACAGTCACTCACTGTCTGGTTTACAACACTCGCTGTCTGGTTTACTATCGCTCACTGTCTGGTTTACAGTCACTCACTGTCTGGTTTACAACACTCGCTGTCTGGTTTACTATCACTCACTGTCTGGTTTACAGTCCTCACTGTCTGGTTTACAACACTCACTGTCTGGTTAACAATCTCCCACTGTCTGGTTTACAGTCACTCCCTGTCTGGTTTACAGTCACTCACTGTCTGGTTTACAGACACTCGCTGTCTGGTTTACAGCCATTCACTGTCTGGTTTACAGTCACTCACTGTCTGGTTTACAACACTCACTGTCTGGTTTACAGTCACTCACTGTCTGGTTTACAACACTCACTGTCTGGTTTACAGTCACTCACTGTCTGGTTTACAACACTCACTGTCTGGTTTACAGTCACTCACTGTCTGGTTTACAGTCACTCACTGTCTGGTTTACAGCCATTCACTGTCTGGTTTACAGTCACTCACGTTCTGGTTTACAACACTCACTGTCTGGTTTACAGTCACTCACTGTCTGGTTTACAGTCACTCGCTGTCTGGTTTACAGTCACTCACTGTCTGATTTACAGCCACTCACTGTCTGGTTTACAGTCACTCACTGTCTGGTTTACAGTCACTCACTGTCTGGTTAACAATCTCCCACTGTCTGGTTTACAGTCACTCACTGTCTGGTTTACAGTCACTCACTGTCTGGTTAACAATCTCCCACTGTCTGGTTTACAGTCACTCGCTGTCTGGTTTACAGTCACTCACTGCCTGGTTTACAGTCACTCACTGTCTGGTTTACAGTCACTCACTGTCTGGTTTGCAGTCACTCACTGTCTGGTTTACAGTCACTCGCTGTCTGGTTTACAGTCACTCACTGTCTGGTTTACAACACTCACTGTCTGGTTTACAGTCACTCACTGTCTGGTTTACAGCCATTCACTGTCTGGTTTACAGTCACTCACTGTCTGGTTTACAACACTTACTGTCTGGTTTACAGTCACTCACTGTCTGGTTTACAGTCAGTCACTGTCTGGTTTACAGTCACTCACTGTCTGGTTTGCAGTCACTCACTGTCTGGTTTACAGTCACTCGCTGTCTGGTTTACAGTCACTCACTGTCTGGTTTACAACACTCACTGTCTGGTTTACAACACTCACTGTCTGGTTTACAGTCACTCACTGTCTGGTTTACAGCCATTCACTGTCTGGTTTACAGTCACTCACTGTCTGGTTTACAACACTCACTGTCTGGTTTACAGTCACTCACTGTCTGGTTTACAGTCAGTCACTGTCTGGTTTACAGTCACTCACTGTCTGGTTTGCAGTCACTCACTGTCTGGTTTACAGTCACTCGCTGTCTGGTTTACAGTCACTCACTGTCTGATTTACAGCCACTCACTGTCTGGTTTACAGTCACTCACTGTCTGGTTTACAGTCACTCACTGTCTGGTTAACAATCTCCCACTGTCTGGTTTACAGTCACTCACTGTCTGGTTTACAGTCACTCACTGTCTGGTTAACAATCTCCCACTGTCTGGTTTACAGTCACTCACTGTCTGGTTTACAACACTCACTGTCTGGTTAACAGTCACTCACTGCCTGGTTTACAGTCACTCACTGTCTGGTTTACAGTCACTCACTGTCTGGTTTACAGTCACTCACTTTCTGGTTTACAACACTCACTGTCTGGTTTACAGTCACTCACTGTCTGGTTTACAACACTCACTGTCTGGTTTACAGTCACTCACTGTCTGGTTTGCAGTCACTCACTGTCTGGTTTACAGTCACTCGCTGTCTGGTTTACAGTCACTCACTGTCTGATTTACAGCCACTCACTGTCTGGTTTACAGTCACTCACTGTCTGGTTTACAGTCACTCACTGTCTGGTTAACAATCTCCCACTGTCTGGTTTACAGTCACTCACTGTCTGGTTTACAGTCACTCACTGTCTGGTTAACAATCTCCCACTGTCTGGTTTACAGTCACTCACTGTCTGGTTTACAACACTCACTGTCTGGTTAACAGTCACTCACTGCCTGGTTTACAGTCACTCACTGTCTGGTTTACAGTCACTCACTGTCTGGTTTACAGTCACTCACTGTCTGGTTTACAACACTCACTGTCTGGTTTACAGTCACTCACTGTCTGGTTTACAGTCACTCACTGTCTGGTTTACAACACTCACTGTCTGGTTTACAGTCACTCACTGTCTGGTTTACAACACTCACTGTCTGGTTTACAGTCACTCACTGTCTGGTTTACAGTCACTCACTGTCTGGTTTACAACACTCACTGTCTGGTTTACAGTCACTCACTGTCTGGTTTACAACACTCACTGTCTGGTTTACAGTCACTCACTGTCTGGTTTACAGTCACTCACTGTCTGGTTTACAGTCACTCGCTGTCTGGTTTACAACACTCGCTGTCTGGTTTACAGTCACTCGCTGTCTGGTTTACAGTCACTCACTGTCTGGTTTACAGTCACTCGCTGTCTGGTTTACAGTCACTCACTGTCTGGTTTACAGTCACCCACTGTCTGGTTTACAGTCACTCACTGTCTGGTTTACAGTCACTCACTGTCTGATTTACAGTCACTCACTGTCTGGTTTACAACACTCACTGTCTGGTTTACAGTCACTCACTGTCTGGTTTACAGTCAGTCACTGTCTGGTTTACAGTCACTCACTGTCTGGTTTGCAGTCACTCGCTGTCTGGTTTACAGTCACTCACTGTCTGGTTTACAACACTCACTGTCTGGTTTACAACACTCACTGTCTGGTTTACAGTCACTCACTGTCTGGTTTACAGCCATTCACTGTCTGGTTTACAGTCACTCACTGTCTGGTTTACAACACTCACTGTCTGGTTTACAGTCACTCGCTGTCTGGTTTACAGTCACTCACTGTCTGGTTTACAGTCACTCGCTGTCTGGTTTACAGTCACTCACTGTCTGGTTTACAGTCACTCACTGTTTGGTTTACAGTCACTCACTGTCTGGTTTACAGTCACTCGCTGTCTGGTTTACAGTCACTCACTGTCTGGTTTACAGTCACTCGCTGTCTGGTTTACAGTCACTCACTGTCTGGTTTACAACGCTCACTGTCTGGTTTACAGTCACTCACTGTCTGGTTTACAACACTCGCTGTCTGGTTTACAGACACTCGCTGTCTGGTTTACAGCCACTCACTGTCTGGTTTACAGTCACTCACTGTCTGGTTTACAGTCACTCACTGTCTGGTTAACAATCTCCCACTGTCTGGTTTACAGACACTCGCTGTCTGGTTTACAGTCACTCACTGTCTGGTTTACAGTCACTCACTGTCTGGTTAACAATCTCCCACTGTCTGGTTTACAGTCACTCACTGTCTGGTTTACAGTCACTCACTGTCTGGTTTACAACACTCGCTGTCTGGTTTACAGTCACTCACTGTCTGGTTTCAGTCACTCACTGTCTGGTTTACAACACTCGCTGTCTGGTTAACAATCTCCCACTGTCTGGTTTACAGTCACTCACTGTCTGGTTTACAACACTCGCTGTCTGGTTTACAGTCACTCACTGTCTGGTTTACAGTCACTCACTGTCTGGTTTACAACACTCACTGTCTGGTTAACAATCTCCCACTGTCTGGTTTACAGTCACTCGCTGTCTGGTTTACAGTCACTCACTGTCTGGTTTACAGTCACTCGCTGTCTGGTTTACAGTCACTCACTGTCTGGTTTACAGTCACTCACTGTTTGGTTTACAGTCACTCACTGTCTGGTTTACAGTCACTCGCTGTCTGGTTTACAGTCACTCACTGTCTGGTTTACAGACACTCGCTGTCTGGTTTACAGCCATTCACTGTCTGGTTTACAGTCACTCACTGCCTGGTTTACAACGCTCACTGTCTGGTTTACAGTCACTCACTGTCTGGTTTACAACACTCGCTGTCTGGTTTACAGTCACTCACTGTCTGGTTTACAACACTCGCTGTCTGGTTTACAGACACTCGCTGTCTGGTTTACAGCCACTCACTGTCTGGTTTACAGTCACTCACTGTCTGGTTTACAGTCACTCACTGTCTGGTTAACAATCTCCCACTGTCTGGTTTACAGACACTCGCTGTCTGGTTTACAGTCACTCACTGTCTGGTTTACAGTCACTCACTGTCTGGTTTACAGTCACTCACTGTCTGGTTAACAATCTCCCACTGTCTGGTTTACAGTCACTCACTGTCTGGTTTACAGTCACTCACTGTCTGGTTTACAACACTCGCTGTCTGGTTTACAGTCACTCACTGTCTGGTTTACAGTCACGCACTGTCTGGTTTACAACACTCGCTGTCTGGTTAACAATCTCCCACTGTCTGGTTTACAGTCACTCACTGTCTGGTTTACAGTCACTCACTGTCTGGTTAACAGTCACTCACTGTCTGGTTTACAGACACTCGCTGTCTGGTTTACAGCCATTCACTGTCTGGTTTACAGTCACTCACTGTCTGGTTTACAGTCACTCACTGTCTGGTTTACAGTCACTCACTGTCTGGTTTACTATCACTCACTGTCTGGTTTACAGTCACTCACTGTCTGGTTTACAACACTCGCTGTCTGGTTTACTATCACTCACTGTCTGGTTTACAGTCACTCACTGTCTGGTTTACAACACTCACTGTCTGGTTAACAATCTCCCACTGTCTGGTTTACAGTCACTCCCTGTCTGGTTTACAGTCACTCACTGTCTGGTTTACAGACACTCGCTGTCTGGTTTACAACCATTCACTGTCTGGTTTACAGTCACTCACTGTCTGGTTTACAGTCACTCACTTTCTGGTTTACAACACTCACTGTCTGGTTTACAGTCACTCACTGTCTGGTTTACAACACTCACTGTCTGGTTTACAGTCACTCACTGTCTGGTTTACAGTCACTCACTGTCTGGTTTACAACACTCACTGTCTGGTTTACAGTCACTCACTGTCTGGTTTACAACACTCACTGTCTGGTTTACAGTCACTCACTGTCTGGTTTACAGTCACTCACTGTCTGGTTTACAGTCACTCACTGTCTGGTTTACAACACTCGCTGTCTGGTTTACAGTCACTCGCTGTCTGGTTTACAGTCACTCACTGTCTGGTTTACAGTCACTCACTGTCTGGTTTACAGTCACTCACTGTCTGGTTTACAGTCACTCACTGTCTGATTTACAGTCACTCACTGTCTGGTTTACAACACTCACTGTCTGGTTTACAGTCACTCACTGTCTGGTTTACAGTCAGTCACTGTCTGGTTTACAGTCACTCACTGTCTGGTTTGCAGTCACTCGCTGTCTGGTTTACAGTCACTCACTGTCTGGTTTACAACACTCACTGTCTGGTTTACAGTCACTCACTGTCTGGTTTACAGCCATTCACTGTCTGGTTTACAGTCACTCACTGTCTGGTTTACAACACTCACTGTCTGGTTTACAGTCACTCACTGTCTTGTTTACAGTCAGTCACTGTCTGGTTTACAGTCACTCACTGTCTGGTTTACAACACTCACTGTCTGGTTTACAGTCACTCACTGTCTGGTTTACAGTCACTCACTGTCTGGTTTGCAGTCATCACTGTCTGGTTTACAGTCACTCGCTGTCTGGTTTACAGTCACTCACTGTCTGGTTTACAGTCACTCGCTGTCTGGTTTACAGTCACTCACTGTCTGGTTTACAGTCACTCACTGTTTGGTTTACAGTCACTCACTGTCTGGTTTACAGTCACTCGCTGTCTGGTTTACAGTCACTCACTGTCTGGTTTACAGTCACTCGCTGTCTGGTTTACAGTCACTCACTGTCTGGTTTACAGTCACTCACTGTCTGGTTTACAACGCTCACTGTCTGGTTTACAGTCACTCACTGTCTGGTTTACAACACTCGCTGTCTGGTTTACAGACACTCGCTGTCTGGTTTACAGCCACTCACTGTCTGGTTTACAGTCACTCACTGTCTGGTTTACAGTCACTCACTGTCTGGTTAACAATCTCCCACTGTCTGGTTTACAGACACTCGCTGTCTGGTTTACAGTCACTCACTGTCTGGTTTACAGTCACTCACTGTCTGGTTAACAATCTCCCACTGTCTGGTTTACAGTCACTCACTGTCTGGTTTACAGTCACTCACTGTCTGGTTTACAACACTCGCTGTCTGGTTTACAGTCACTCACTGTCTGGTTTACAGTCACTCACTGTCTGGTTTACAACACTCGCTGTCTGGTTAACAATCTCCCACTGTCTGGTTTACAGTCACTCACTGTCTGGTTTACAACACTCGCTGTCTGGTTTACAGTCACTCACTGTCTGGTTTACAGTCACTCACTGTCTGGTTTACAACACTCACTGTCTGGTTAACAATCTCCCACTGTCTGGTTTACAGTCACTCCCTGTCTGGTTTACAGTCACTCACTGTCTGGTTTACAGACACTCGCTGTCTGGTTTACAGCCATTCACTGTCTGGTTTACAGTCACTCACTGTCTGGTTTACAACACTCACTGTCTGGTTTACAGTCACTCACTGTCTGGTTTACAACACTCACTGTCTGGTTTACAGTCACTCACTGTCTGGTTTACAACACTCACTGTCTGGTTTACAGTCACTCACTGTCTGGTTTACAGTCACTCACGGTCTGGTTTACAACACTCACTGTCTGGTTTACAGTCACTCACTGTCTGGTTTACAGTCACTCACTGTCTGGTTTACAGTCACTCACTGTCTGATTTCCAGTCACTCACTGCCTGGTTTACAGTCTCTCACTGTCTGGTTTACAGTAACTCACTGTCTGGTTTACAGTCACTCACTGCCTGGTTTACAGTTACTCACTGTCTGGTTTACAGTCACTCACTGCCAGGTTTACAGTCACTCACTGTCTGATTTACCGTCACTCACTGTCTGGTATACAGTCACTCACTGTCTGGTTTACAGTCACTCACTGTCTGGTTTACAGTCACTCACTGCCTGGTTTACAACACTCACTGTCTGGTTTACAGTCACTCACTGTCTTGTTTACAGTCAGTCACTGTCTGGTTTACAGTCACTCACTGTCTGGTTTACAACACTCACTGTCTGGTTTACAGTCACTCACTGTCTGGTTTACAGTCACTCACTGTCTGGTTTGCAGTCATCACTGTCTGGTTTACAGTCACTCGCTGTCGGGTTTACAGTCACTCACTGTCTGGTTTACAGTCACTCGCTGTCTGGTTTACAGTCACTCACTGTCTGGTTTGCAGTCATCACTGTCTGGTTTACAGTCACTCGCTGTCTGGTTTACAGTCACTCACTGTCTGGTTTACAGTCACTCGCTGTCTGGTTTACAGTCACTCACTGTCTGGTTTACAGTCACTCACTGTTTGGTTTACAGTCACTCACTGTCTGGTTTACAGTCACTCGCTGTCTGGTTTACAGTCACTCACTGTCTGGTTTACAGTCACTCGCTGTCTGGTTTACAGTCACTCACTGTCTGGTTTACAGTCACTCACTGTCTGGTTTACAACGCTCACTGTCTGGTTTACAGTCACTCGCTGTCTGGTTTACAACACTCGCTGTCTGGTTTACAGACACTCGCTGTCTGGTTTACAGCCACTCACTGTCTGGTTTACAGTCACTCACTGTCTGGTTTACAGTCACTCACTGTCTGGTTAACAATCTCCCACTGTCTGGTTTACAGACACTCGCTGTCTGGTTTACAGTCACTCACTGTCTGGTTTACAGTCACTCACTGTCTGGTTAACAATCTCCCACTGTCTGGTTTACAGTCACTCACTGTCTGGTTTACAGTCACTCACTGTCTGGTTTACAACACTCGCTGTCTGGTTTACAGTCACTCACTGTCTGGTTTACAGTCACTCACTGTCTGGTTTACAACACTCGCTGTCTGGTTAACAATCTCCCACTGTCTGGTTTACAGTCACTCACTGTCTGGTTTACAACACTCGCTGTCTGGTTTACAGTCACTCACTGTCTGGTTTACAGTCACTCACTGTCTGGTTTACAACACTCACTGTCTGGTTAACAATCTCCCACTGTCTGGTTTACAGTCACTCCCTGTCTGGTTTACAGTCACTCACTGTCTGGTTTACAGACACTCGCTGTCTGGTTTACAGCCATTCACTGTCTGGTTTACAGTCACTCACTGTCTGGTTTACAACACTCACTGTCTGGTTTACAGTCACTCACTGTCTGGTTTACAACACTCACTGTCTGGTTTACAGTCACTCACTGTCTGGTTTACAACACTCACTGTCTGGTTTACAGTCACTCACTGTCTGGTTTACAGTCACTCACGGTCTGGTTTACAACACTCACTGTCTGGTTTACAGTCACTCACTGTCTGGTTTACAGTCACTCACTGTCTGGTTTACAGTCACTCACTGTCTGATTTCCAGTCACTCACTGCCTGGTTTACAGTCTCTCACTGTCTGGTTTACAGTAACTCACTGTCTGGTTTACAGTCACTCACTGCCTGGTTTACAGTTACTCACTGTCTGGTTTACAGTCACTCACTGCCAGGTTTACAGTCACTCACTGTCTGATTTACCGTCACTCACTGTCTGGTATACAGTCACTCACTGTCTGGTTTACAGTCACTCACTGTCTGGTTTACAGTCACTCACTGCCTGGTTTACAGTCACTCACTGTCTGGTTTACAGTCACTTACTGTCTGGTTTACAGTCACTCACTGCCTGGTTTACAGTCACTCACTGCCTGGTTTAAAACCACTCACTGTCTGGTTTACAGTCACTCACTGTCTGGTTAACAATCTCCCACTGTCTGGTTTACAGTCACTCACTGTCTGGTTTACAGTCACTCACTGTCTGGTTTACAACACTCACTGTCTGGTTTGCAGTCACTCACTGTCTGGTTTACAGTCACTCGCTGTCTGGTTTACAGTCACTCACTGTCTGGTTTACAGTCACTCGCTGTCTGGTTTACAGTCACTCACTGTCTGGTTTACAGTCACTCACTGTTTGGTTTACAGTCACTCACTGTCTGGTTTACAGTCACTCGCTGTCTAGTTTACAGTCACTCACTGTCTGGTTTACAGACACTCGCTGTCTGGTTTACAGCCATTCACTGTCTGGTTTACAGTCACTCACTGCCTGGTTTACAACGCTCACTGTCTGGTTTACAGTCACTCACTGTCTGGTTTACAACACTCGCTGTCTGGTTTACAGTCACTCACTGTCTGGTTTACAACACTCGCTGTTTGGTTTACAGACACTCGCTGTCTGGTTTACAGCCACTCACTGTCTGGTTTACAGTCACTCACTGTCTGGTTTACAGTCACTCACTGTCTGGTTAACAATCTCCCACTGTCTGGTTTACAGACACTCGCTGTCTGGTTTACAGTCACTCACTGTCTGGTTTACAGTCACTCACTGTCTGGTTTACAGTCACTCACTGTCTGGTTAACAATCTCCCACTGTCTGGTTTACAGTCACTCACTGTCTGGTTTACAGTCACTCACTGTCTGGTTTACAACACTCGCTGTCTGGTTTACAGTCACTCACTGTCTGGTTTACAGTCACTCACTGTCTGGTTTACAACACTCGCTGTCTGGTTAACAATCTCCCACTGTCTGGTTTACAGTCACTCACTGTCTGGTTTACAGTCACTCACTGTCTGGTTAACAGTCACTCACTGTCTGGTTTACAGACACTCGCTGTCTGGTTTACAGCCATTCACTGTCTGGTTTACAGTCACTCACTGTCTGGTTTACAGTCACTCACTGTCTGGTTTACAGTCACTCACTGTCTGGTTTACAACACTCGCTGTCTGGTTTACTATCGCTCACTGTCTGGTTTACAGTCACTCACTGTCTGGTTTACAACACTCGCTGTCTGGTTTACTATCACTCACTGTCTGGTTTACAGTCCTCACTGTCTGGTTTACAACACTCACTGTCTGGTTAACAATCTCCCACTGTCTGGTTTACAGTCACTCCCTGTCTGGTTTACAGTCACTCACTGTCTGGTTTACAGACACTCGCTGTCTGGTTTACAGCCATTCACTGTCTGGTTTACAGTCACTCACTGTCTGGTTTACAACACTCACTGTCTGGTTTACAGTCACTCACTGTCTGGTTTACAACACTCACTGTCTGGTTTACAGTCACTCACTGTCTGGTTTACAACACTCACTGTCTGGTTTACAGTCACTCACTGTCTGGTTTACAGTCACTCACTGTCTGGTTTACAGCCATTCACTGTCTGGTTTACAGTCACTCACGTTCTGGTTTACAACACTCACTGTCTGGTTTACAGTCACTCACTGTCTGGTTTACAGTCACTCGCTGTCTGGTTTACAGTCACTCACTGTCTGATTTACAGCCACTCACTGTCTGGTTTACAGTCACTCACTGTCTGGTTTACAGTCACTCACTGTCTGGTTAACAATCTCCCACTGTCTGGTTTACAGTCACTCACTGTCTGGTTTACAGTCACTCACTGTCTGGTTAACAATCTCCCACTGTCTGGTTTACAGTCACTCGCTGTCTGGTTTACAGTCACTCACTGCCTGGTTTACAGTCACTCACTGTCTGGTTTACAGTCACTCACTGTCTGGTTTGCAGTCACTCACTGTCTGGTTTACAGTCACTCGCTGTCTGGTTTACAGTCACTCACTGTCTGGTTTACAACACTCACTGTCTGGTTTACAGTCACTCACTGTCTGGTTTACAGCCATTCACTGTCTGGTTTACAGTCACTCACTGTCTGGTTTACAACACTTACTGTCTGGTTTACAGTCACTCACTGTCTGGTTTACAGTCAGTCACTGTCTGGTTTACAGTCACTCACTGTCTGGTTTGCAGTCACTCACTGTCTGGTTTACAGTCACTCGCTGTCTGGTTTACAGTCACTCACTGTCTGGTTTACAACACTCACTGTCTGGTTTACAACACTCACTGTCTGGTTTACAGTCACTCACTGTCTGGTTTACAGCCATTCACTGTCTGGTTTACAGTCACTCACTGTCTGGTTTACAACACTCACTGTCTGGTTTACAGTCACTCACTGTCTGGTTTACAGTCAGTCACTGTCTGGTTTACAGTCACTCACTGTCTGGTTTGCAGTCACTCACTGTCTGGTTTACAGTCACTCGCTGTCTGGTTTACAGTCACTCACTGTCTGATTTACAGCCACTCACTGTCTGGTTTACAGTCACTCACTGTCTGGTTTACAGTCACTCACTGTCTGGTTAACAATCTCCCACTGTCTGGTTTACAGTCACTCACTGTCTGGTTTACAGTCACTCACTGTCTGGTTAACAATCTCCCACTGTCTGGTTTACAGTCACTCACTGTCTGGTTTACAACACTCACTGTCTGGTTAACAGTCACTCACTGCCTGGTTTACAGTCACTCACTGTCTGGTTTACAGTCACTCACTGTCTGGTTTACAGTCACTCACTTTCTGGTTTACAACACTCACTGTCTGGTTTACAGTCACTCACTGTCTGGTTTACAACACTCACTGTCTGGTTTACAGTCACTCACTGTCTGGTTTGCAGTCACTCACTGTCTGGTTTACAGTCACTCGCTGTCTGGTTTACAGTCACTCACTGTCTGATTTACAGCCACTCACTGTCTGGTTTACAGTCACTCACTGTCTGGTTTACAGTCACTCACTGTCTGGTTAACAATCTCCCACTGTCTGGTTTACAGTCACTCACTGTCTGGTTTACAGTCACTCACTGTCTGGTTAACAATCTCCCACTGTCTGGTTTACAGTCACTCACTGTCTGGTTTACAACACTCACTGTCTGGTTAACAGTCACTCACTGCCTGGTTTACAGTCACTCACTGTCTGGTTTACAGTCACTCACTGTCTGGTTTACAGTCACTCACTTTCTGGTTTACAACACTCACTGTCTGGTTTACAGTCACTCACTGTCTGGTTTACAACACTCACTGTCTGGTTTACAGTCACTCACTGTCTGGTTTACAGTCACTCACTGTCTGGTTTACAACACTCACTGTCTGGTTTACAGTCACTCACTGTCTGGTTTACAACACTCACTGTCTGGTTTACAGTCACTCACTGTCTGGTTTACAGTCACTCACTGTCTGGTTTACAGTCACTCGCTGTCTGGTTTACAACACTCGCTGTCTGGTTTACAGTCACTCGCTGTCTGGTTTACAGTCACTCACTGTCTGGTTTACAGTCACTCGCTGTCTGGTTTACAGTCACTCACTGTCTGGTTTACAGTCACCCACTGTCTGGTTTACAGTCACTCACTGTCTGGTTTACAGTCACTCACTGTCTGATTTACAGTCACTCACTGTCTGGTTTACAACACTCACTGTCTGGTTTACAGTCACTCACTGTCTGGTTTACAGTCAGTCACTGTCTGGTTTACAGTCACTCACTGTCTGGTTTGCAGTCACTCGCTGTCTGGTTTACAGTCACTCACTGTCTGGTTTACAACACTCACTGTCTGGTTTACAACACTCACTGTCTGGTTTACAGTCACTCACTGTCTGGTTTACAGCCATTCACTGTCTGGTTTACAGTCACTCACTGTCTGGTTTACAACACTCACTGTCTGGTTTACAGTCACTCGCTGTCTGGTTTACAGTCACTCACTGTCTGGTTTACAGTCACTCGCTGTCTGGTTTACAGTCACTCACTGTCTGGTTTACAGTCACTCACTGTTTGGTTTACAGTCACTCACTGTCTGGTTTACAGTCACTCGCTGTCTGGTTTACAGTCACTCACTGTCTGGTTTACAGTCACTCGCTGTCTGGTTTACAGTCACTCACTGTCTGGTTTACAACGCTCACTGTCTGGTTTACAGTCACTCACTGTCTGGTTTACAACACTCGCTGTCTGGTTTACAGACACTCGCTGTCTGGTTTACAGCCACTCACTGTCTGGTTTACAGTCACTCACTGTCTGGTTTACAGTCACTCACTGTCTGGTTAACAATCTCCCACTGTCTGGTTTACAGACACTCGCTGTCTGGTTTACAGTCACTCACTGTCTGGTTTACAGTCACTCACTGTCTGGTTAACAATCTCCCACTGTCTGGTTTACAGTCACTCACTGTCTGGTTTACAGTCACTCACTGTCTGGTTTACAACACTCGCTGTCTGGTTTACAGTCACTCACTGTCTGGTTTACAGTCACTCACTGTCTGGTTTACAACACTCGCTGTCTGGTTAACAATCTCCCACTGTCTGGTTTACAGTCACTCACTGTCTGGTTTACAACACTCGCTGTCTGGTTTACAGTCACTCACTGTCTGGTTTACAGTCACTCACTGTCTGGTTTACAACACTCACTGTCTGGTTAACAATCTCCCACTGTCTGGTTTACAGTCACTCCCTGTCTGGTTTACAGTCACTCACTGTCTGGTTTACAGACACTCGCTGTCTGGTTTACAGCCATTCACTGTCTGGTTTACAGTCACTCACTGTCTGGTTTACAACACTCACTGTCTGGTTTACAGTCACTCACTGTCTGGTTTACAACACTCACTGTCTGGTTTACAGTCACTCACTGTCTGGTTTACAACACTCACTGTCTGGTTTACAGTCACTCACTGTCTGGTTTACAGTCACTCACGGTCTGGTTTACAACACTCACTGTCTGGTTTACAGTCACTCACTGTCTGGTTTACAGTCACTCACTGTCTGGTTTACAGTCACTCACTGTCTGATTTCCAGTCACTCACTGCCTGGTTTACAGTCTCTCACTGTCTGGTTTACAGTAACTCACTGTCTGGTTTACAGTCACTCACTGCCTGGTTTACAGTTACTCACTGTCTGGTTTACAGTCACTCACTGCCAGGTTTACAGTCACTCACTGTCTGATTTACCGTCACTCACTGTCTGGTATACAGTCACTCACTGTCTGGTTTACAGTCACTCACTGTCTGGTTTACAGTCACTCACTGCCTGGTTTACAGTCACTCACTGTCTGGTTTACAGTCACTTACTGTCTGGTTTACAGTCACTCACTGCCTGGTTTACAGTCACTCACTGCCTGGTTTAAAACCACTCACTGTCTGGTTTACAGTCACTCACTGTCTGGTTAACAATCTCCCACTGTCTGGTTTACAGTCACTCACTGTCTGGTTTACAGTCACTCACTGTCTGGTTTACAACACTCACTGTCTGGTTTGCAGTCACTCACTGTCTGGTTTACAGTCACTCGCTGTCTGGTTTACAGTCACTCACTGTCTGGTTTACAGTCACTCGCTGTCTGGTTTACAGTCACTCACTGTCTGGTTTACAGTCACTCACTGTTTGGTTTACAGTCACTCACTGTCTGGTTTACAGTCACTCACTGTCTGGTTTACAGTCACTCACTGTCTGGTTTACAGACACTCGCTGTCTGGTTTACAGCCATTCACTGTCTGGTTTACAGTCACTCACTGCCTGGTTTACAACGCTCACTGTCTGGTTTACAGTCACTCACTGTCTGGTTTACAACACTCGCTGTCTGGTTTACAGTCACTCACTGTCTGGTTTACAACACTCGCTGTCTGGTTTACAGACACTCGCTGTCTGGTTTACAGCCACTCACTGTCTGGTTTACAGTCACTCACTGTCTGGTTTACAGTCACTCACTGTCTGGTTAACAATCTCCCACTGTCTGGTTTACAGTCACTCACTGTCTGGTTTACAGTCACTCACTGTCTGGTTTACAGTCACTCACTGTCTGGTTAACAATCTCCCACTGTCTGGTTTACAGTCACTCACTGTCTGGTTTACAGTCACTCACTGTCTGGTTTACAACACTCGCTGTCTGGTTTACAGTCACTCACTGTCTGGTTTACAGTCACTCACTGTCTGGTTTACAACACTCGCTGTCTGGTTAACAATCTCCCACTGTCTGGTTTACAGTCACTCACTGTCTGGTTTACAGTCACTCACTGTCTGGTTAACAGTCACTCACTGTCTGGTTTACAGACACTCGCTGTCTGGTTTACAGCCATTCACTGTCTGGTTTACAGTCACTCACTGTCTGGTTTACAGTCACTCACTGTCTGGTTTACAGTCACTCACTGTCTGGTTTACAACACTCGCTGTCTGGTTTACTATCACTCACTGTCTGGTTTACAGTCACTCACTGTCTGGTTTACAACACTCGCTGTCTGGTTTACTATCACTCACTGTCTGGTTTACAGTCACTCACTGTCTGGTTTACAGTCACTCACTGTCTGATTTCCAGTCACTCACTGCCTGGTTTACAGTCTCTCACTGTCTGGTTTACAGTAACTCACTGTCTGGTTTACAGTCACTCACTGCCTGGTTTACAGTTACTCACTGTCTGGTTTACAGTCACTCACTGCCAGGTTTACAGTCACTCACTGTCTGATTTACCGTCACTCACTGTCTGGTATACAGTCACTCACTGTCTGGTTTACAGTCACTCACTGTCTGGTTTACAGTCACTCACTGCCTGGTTTACAGTCACTCACTGTCTGGTTTACAGTCACTTACTGTCTGGTTTACAGTCACTCACTGCCTGGTTTACAGTCACTCACTGCCTGGTTTAAAACCACTCACTGTCTGGTTTACAGTCACTCACTGTCTGGTTAACAATCTCCCACTGTCTGGTTTACAGTCACTCACTGTCTGGTTTACAGTCACTCACTGTCTGGTTTACAACACTCACTGTCTGGTTTGCAGTCACTCACTGTCTGGTTTACAGTCACTCGCTGTCTGGTTTACAGTCACTCACTGTCTGGTTTACAGTCACTCGCTGTCTGGTTTACAGTCACTCACTGTCTGGTTTACAGTCACTCACTGTTTGGTTTACAGTCACTCACTGTCTGGTTTACAGTCACTCACTGTCTGGTTTACAGTCACTCACTGTCTGGTTTACAGACACTCGCTGTCTGGTTTACAGCCATTCACTGTCTGGTTTACAGTCACTCACTGCCTGGTTTACAACGCTCACTGTCTGGTTTACAGTCACTCACTGTCTGGTTTACAACACTCGCTGTCTGGTTTACAGTCACTCACTGTCTGGTTTACAACACTCGCTGTCTGGTTTACAGACACTCGCTGTCTGGTTTACAGCCACTCACTGTCTGGTTTACAGTCACTCACTGTCTGGTTTACAGTCACTCACTGTCTGGTTAACAATCTCCCACTGTCTGGTTTACAGTCACTCACTGTCTGGTTTACAGTCACTCACTGTCTGGTTTACAGTCACTCACTGTCTGGTTAACAATCTCCCACTGTCTGGTTTACAGTCACTCACTGTCTGGTTTACAGTCACTCACTGTCTGGTTTACAACACTCGCTGTCTGGTTTACAGTCACTCACTGTCTGGTTTACAGTCACTCACTGTCTGGTTTACAACACTCGCTGTCTGGTTAACAATCTCCCACTGTCTGGTTTACAGTCACTCACTGTCTGGTTTACAGTCACTCACTGTCTGGTTAACAGTCACTCACTGTCTGGTTTACAGACACTCGCTGTCTGGTTTACAGCCATTCACTGTCTGGTTTACAGTCACTCACTGTCTGGTTTACAGTCACTCACTGTCTGGTTTACAGTCACTCACTGTCTGGTTTACAACACTCGCTGTCTGGTTTACTATCACTCACTGTCTGGTTTACAGTCACTCACTGTCTGGTTTACAACACTCGCTGTCTGGTTTACTATCACTCACTGTCTGGTTTACAGTCACTCACTGTCTGGTTTACAACACTCACTGTCTGGTTAACAATCTCCCACTGTCTGGTTTACAGTCACTCCCTGTCTGGTTTACAGTCACTCACTGTCTGGTTTACAGACACTCGCTGTCTGGTTTACAGCCATTCACTGTCTGGTTTACAGTCACTCACTGTCTGGTTTACAGTCACTCACTTTCTGGTTTACAACACTCACTGTCTGGTTTACAGTCACTCACTGTCTGGTTTACAACACTCACTGTCTGGTTTACAGTCACTCACTGTCTGGTTTACAGTCACTCACTGTCTGGTTTACAACACTCACTGTCTGGTTTACAGTCACTCACTGTCTGGTTTACAACACTCACTGTCTGGTTTACAGTCACTCACTGTCTGGTTTACAGTCACTCACTGTCTGGTTTACAGTCACTCACTGACTGGTTTACAGTCACTCGCTGTCTGGTTTACAACACTCGCTGTCTGGTTTACAGTCACTCGCTGTCTGGTTTACAGTCACTCACTGTCTGGTTTACAGTCACTCGCTGTCTGGTTTACAGTCACTCACTGTCTGGTTTACAGTCACCCACTGTCTGGTTTACAGTCACTCACTGTCTGGTTTACAGTCACTCACTGTCTGATTTACAGTCACTCACTGTCTGGTTTACAACACTCACTGTCTGGTTTACAGTCACTCACTGTCTGGTTTACAGTCAGTCACTGTCTGGTTTACAGTCACTCACTGTCTGGTTTGCAGTCACTCGCTGTCTGGTTTACAGTCACTCACTGTCTGGTTTACAACACTCACTGTCTGGTTTACAACACTCACTGTCTGGTTTACAGTCACTCACTGTCTGGTTTACAGCCATTCACTGTCTGGTTTACAGTCACTCACTGTCTGGTTTACAACACTCACTGTCTGGTTTACAGTCACTCACTGTCTTGTTTACAGTCAGTCACTGTCTGGTTTACAGTCACTCACTGTCTGGTTTACAACACTCACTGTCTGGTTTACAGTCACTCACTGTCTGGTTTACAGTCACTCACTGTCTGGTTTGCAGTCATCACTGTCTGGTTTACAGTCACTCGCTGTCTGGTTTACAGTCACTCACTGTCTGGTTTACAGTCACTCGCTGTCTGGTTTACAGTCACTCACTGTCTGGTTTACAGTCACTCACTGTTTGGTTTACAGTCACTCACTGTCTGGTTTACAGTCACTCGCTGTCTGGTTTACAGTCACTCACTGTCTGGTTTACAGTCACTCGCTGTCTGGTTTACAGTCACTCACTGTCTGGTTTACAGTCACTCACTGTCTGGTTTACAACGCTCACTGTCTGGTTTACAGTCACTCACTGTCTGGTTTACAACACTCGCTGTCTGGTTTACAGACACTCGCTGTCTGGTTTACAGCCACTCACTGTCTGGTTTACAGTCACTCACTGTCTGGTTTACAGTCACTCACTGTCTGGTTAACAATCTCCCACTATCTGGTTTACAGACACTCGCTGTCTGGTTTACAGTCACTCACTGTCTGGTTTACAGTCACTCACTGTCTGGTTAACAATCTCCCACTGTCTGGTTTACAGTCACTCACTGTCTGGTTTACAGTCACTCACTGTCTGGTTTACAACACTCGCTGTCTGGTTTACAGTCACTCACTGTCTGGTTTACAGTCACTCACTGTCTGGTTTACAACACTCGCTGTCTGGTTAACAATCTCCCACTGTCTGGTTTACAGTCACTCACTGTCTGGTTTACAACACTCGCTGTCTGGTTTACAGTCACTCACTGTCTGGTTTACAGTCACTCACTGTCTGGTTTACAACACTCACTGTCTGGTTAACAATCTCCCACTGTCTGGTTTACAGTCACTCCCTGTCTGGTTTACAGTCACTCACTGTCTGGTTTACAGACACTCGCTGTCTGGTTTACAGCCATTCACTGTCTGGTTTACAGTCACTCACTGTCTGGTTTACAACACTCACTGTCTGGTTTACAGTCACTCACTGTCTGGTTTACAACACTCACTGACTGGTTTACAGTCACTCACTGTCTGGTTTACAGTCACTCACTGTCTGGTTTACAGTCACTCACTGTCTGGTTTACAGTCACTCACTGTCTGATTTCCAGTCACTCACTGCCTGGTTTACAGTCTCTCACTGTCTGGTTTACAGTAACTCACTGTCTGGTTTACAGTCACTCACTGCCTGGTTTACAGTTACTCACTGTCTGGTTTACAGTCACTCACTGCCAGGTTTACAGTCACTCACTGTCTGATTTACCGTCACTCACTGTCTGGTATACAGTCACTCACTGTCTGGTTTACAGTCACTCACTGTCTGGTTTACAGTCACTCACTGCCTGGTTTACAACACTCACTGTCTGGTTTACAGTCACTCACTGTCTTGTTTACAGTCAGTCACTGTCTGGTTTACAGTCACTCACTGTCTGGTTTACAACACTCACTGTCTGGTTTACAGTCACTCACTGTCTGGTTTACAGTCACTCACTGTCTGGTTTGCAGTCATCACTGTCTGGTTTACAGTCACTCGCTGTCTGGTTTACAGTCACTCACTGTCTGGTTTACAGTCACTCGCTGTCTGGTTTACAGTCACTCACTGTCTGGTTTGCAGTCATCACTGTCTGGTTTACAGTCACTCACTGTCTGGTTTACAGTCACTCGCTGTCTGGTTTACAGTCACTCACTGTCTGGTTTACAGACACTCACTGTTTGGTTTACAGTCACTCACTGTCTGGTTTACAGTCACTCGCTGTCTGGTTTACAGTCACTCACTGTCTGGTTTACAGTCACTCGCTGTCTGGTTTACAGTCACTCACTGTCTGGTTTACAGTCACTCACTGTCTGGTTTACAACGCTCACTGTCTGGTTTACAGTCACTCACTGTCTGGTTTACAACACTCGCTGTCTGGTTTACAGACACTCGCTGTCTGGTTTACAGCCACTCACTGTCTGGTTTACAGTCACTCACTGTCTGGTTTACAGTCACTCACTGTCTGGTTAACAATCTCCCACTGTCTGGTTTACAGACACTCGCTGTCTGGTTTACAGTCACTCACTGTCTGGTTTACAGTCACTCACTGTTGGTTAACAATCTCCCACTGTCTGGTTTACAGTCACTCACTGTCTGGTTTACAGTCACTCACTGTCTGGTTTACAACACTCGCTGTCTGGTTTACAGTCACTCACTGTCTGGTTTACAGTCACTCACTGTCTGGTTTACAACACTCGCTGTCTGGTTAACAATCTCCCACTGTCTGGTTTACAGTCACTCACTGTCTGCTTTACAACACTCGCTGTCTGGTTTACAGTCACTCACTGTCTGGTTTACAGTCACTCACTGTCTGGTTTACAACACTCACTGTCTGGTTAACAATCTCCCACTGTGTGGTTTACAGTCACTCACTGTCTGGTTTGCAGTCATCACTGTCTGGTTTACAGTCACTCGCTGTCTGGTTTACAGTCACTCACTGTCTGGTTTACAGTCACTCGCTGTCTGGTTTACAGTCACTCACTGTCTGGTTTGCAGTCATCACTGTCTGGTTTACAGTCACTCGCTGTCTGGTTTACAGTCACTCACTGTCTGGTTTACAGTCACTCGCTGTCTGGTTTACAGTCACTCACTGTCTGGTTTACAGTCACTCACTGTTTGGTTTACAGTCACTCACTGTCTGGTTTACAGTCACTCACTGTCTGGTTTACAGTCACTCGCTGTCTGGTTTACAGTCACTCACTGTCTGGTTTACAGTCACTCACTGTCTGGTTTACAACGCTCACTGTCTGGTTTACAGTCACTCACTGTCTGGTTTACAACACTCGCTGTCTGGTTTACAGACACTCGCTGTCTGGTTTACAGCCACTCACTGTCTGGTTTACAGTCACTCACTGTCTGGTTTACAGTCACTCACTGTCTGGTTAACAATCTCCCACTGTCTGGTTTACAGTCACTCACTGTCTGGTTTACAGTCACTCACTGTCTGGTTAACAATCTCCCACTGTCTGGTTTACAGTCACTCACTGTCTGGTTTACAGTCACTCACTGTCTGGTTAACAATCTCCCACTGTCTGGTTTACAGTCACTCACTGTCTGGTTTACAGTCACTCACTGTCTGGTTTACAACACTCGCTGTCTGGTTTACAGTCACTCACTGTCTGGTTTACAGTCACTCACTGTCTGGTTTACAACACTCGCTGTCTGGTTAACAATCTCCCACTGTCTGGTTTACAGTCACTCGCTGTCTGGTTTACAGTCACTCACTGTCTGGTTTGCAGTCATCACTGTCTGGTTTACAGTCACTCGCTGCCTGGTTTACAGTCACTCACTGTCTGGTTTACAGTCACTCGCTGTCTGGTTTACAGTCACTCACTGTCTGGTTTACAGTCACTCACTGTTTGGTTTACAGTCACTAACTGTCTGGTTTACAGTCACTCACTGTCTGGTTTACAGTCACTCGCTGTCTGGTTTACAGTCACTCACTGTCTGGTTTACAGTCACTCACTGTCTGGTTTACAACGCTCACTGTCTGGTTTACAGTCACTCACTGTCTGGTTTACAACACTCGCTGTCTGGTTTACAGACACTCGCTGTCTGGTTTACAGCCACTCACTGTCTGGTTTACAGTCACTCACTGTCTGGTTTACAGTCACTCACTGTCTGGTTAACAATCTCCCACTGTCTGGTTTACAGTCACTCACTGTCTGGTTTACAGTCACTCACTGTCTGGTTAACAATCTCCCACTGTCTGGTTTACAGTCACTCACTGTCTGGTTTACAGTCACTCACTGTCTGGTTAACAATCTCCCACTGTCTGGTTTACAGTCACTCACTGTCTGGTTTACAGTCACTCACTGTCTGGTTTACAGACACTCGCTGTCTGGTTTACAGCCATTCACTGTCTGGTTTACAGTCACTCACTGTCTGGTTTACAACACTCACTGTCTGGTTTACAGTCACTCACTGTCTGGTTTACAACACTCACTGTCTGGTTTACAGTCACTCACTGTCTGGTTTACAACACTCACTGTCTGGTTTACAGTCACTCACTGTCTGGTTTACAGTCACTCACGGTCTGGTTTACAACACTCACTGTCTGGTTTACAGTCACTCACTGTCTGGTTTACAGTCACTCACTGTCTGGTTTACAGTCACTCACTGTCTGATTTCCAGTCACTCACTGCCTGGTTTACAGTCTCTCACTGTCTGGTTTACAGTAACTCACTGTCTGGTTTACAGTCACTCACTGCCTGGTTTACAGTTACTCACTGTCTGGTTTACAGTCACTCACTGCCAGGTTTACAGTCACTCACTGTCTGATTTACCGTCACTCACTGTCTGGTATACAGTCACTCACTGTCTGGTTTACAGTCACTCAATGTCTGGTTTACAGTCACTCACTGCCTGGTTTACAACACTCACTGTCTGGTTTACAGTCACTCACTGTCTTGTTTACAGTCAGTCACTGTCTGGTTTACAGTCACTCACTGTCTGGTTTACAACACTCACTGTCTGGTTTACAGTCACTCACTGTCTGGTTTACAGTCACTCACTGTCTGGTTTGCAGTCATCACTGTCTGGTTTACAGTCACTCGCTGTCTGGTTTACAGTCACTCACTGTCTGGTTTACAGTCACTCGCTGTCTGGTTTACAGTCACTCACTGTCTGGTTTGCAGTCATCACTGTCTGGTTTACAGTCACTCACTGTCTGGTTTACAGTCACTCGCTGTCTGGTTTACAGTCACTCACTGTCTGGTTTACAGACACTCACTGTTTGGTTTAACTGTCACTCACTGTCTGGTTTACAGTCACTCGCTGTCTGGTTTACAGTCACTCACTGTCTGGTTTACAGTCACTCGCTGTCTGGTTTACAGTCACTCACTGTCTGGTTTACAGTCACTCACTGTCTGGTTTACAACGCTCACTGTCTGGTTTACAGTCACTCACTGTCTGGTTTACAATACTCGCTGTCTGGTTTACAGACACTCGCTGTCTGGTTTACAGCCACTCACTGTCTGGTTTACAGTCACTCACTGTCTGGTTTACAGTCACTCACTGTCTGGTTAACAATCTCCCACTGTCTGGTTTACAGACACTCGCTGTCTGGTTTACAGTCACTCACTGTCTGGTTTACAGTCACTCACTGTCTGGTTAACAATCTCCCACTGTCTGGTTTACAGTCACTCACTGTCTGGTTTACAGTCACTCACTGTCTGGTTTACAACACTCGCTGTCTGGTTTACAGTCACTCACTGTCTGGTTTACAGTCACTCACTGTCTGGTTTACAACACTCGCTGTCTGGTTAACAATCTCCCACTGTCTGGTTTACAGTCACTCACTGTCTGGTTTACAACACTCGCTGTCTGGTTTACAGTCACTCACTGTCTGGTTTACAGTCACTCACTGTCTGGTTTACAACACTCACTGTCTGGTTAACAATCTCCCACTGTGTGGTTTACAGTCACTCACTGTCTGGTTTGCAGTCATCACTGTCTGGTTTACAGTCACTCGCTGTCTGGTTTACAGTCACTCACTGTCTGGTTTACAGTCACTCGCAGTCTGGTTTACAGTCACTCACTGTCTGGTTTGCAGTCATCACTGTCTGGTTTACAGTCACTCGCTGTCTGGTTTACAGTCACTCACTGTCTGGTTTACAGTCACTCGCTGTCTGGTTTACAGTCACTCACTGTCTGGTTTACAGTCACTCACTGTTTGGTTTACAGTCACTCACTGTCTGGTTTACAGTCACTCACTGTCTGGTTTACAGTCACTCACTGTCTGGTTTACAGTCACTCACTGTCTGGTTTACAACGCTCACTGTCTGGTTTACAGTCACTCACTGTCTGGTTTACAACACTCGCTGTCTGGTTTACAGACACTCGCTGTCTGGTTTACAGCCACTCACTGTCTGGTTTACAGTCACTCACTGTCTGGTTTACAGTCACTCACTGTCTGGTTAACAATCTCCCACTGTCTGGTTTACAGTCACTCACTGTCTGGTTTACAGTCACTTACTGTCTGGTTAACAATCTCCCACTGTCTGGTTTACAGTCACTCACTGTCTGGTTTACAGTCACTCACTGTCTGGTTAACAATCTCCCACTGTCTGGTTTACAGTCACTCACTGTCTGGTTTACAGTCACTCACTGTCTGGTTTACAACACTCGCTGTCTGGTTTACAGTCACTCACTGTCTGGTTTACAGTCACTCACTGTCTGGTTTACAACACTCGCTGTCTGGTTAACAATCTCCCACTGTCTGGTTTACAGTCACTCGCTGTCTGGTTTACAGTCACTCACTGTCTGGTTTGCAGTCATCACTGTCTGGTTTACAGTCACTCGCTGCCTGGTTTACAGTCACTCACTGTCTGGTTTACAGTCACTCGCTGTCTGGTTTACAGTCACTCACTGTCTGGTTTACAGTCACTCACTGTTTGGTTTACAGTCACTAACTGTCTGGTTTACAGTCACTCGCTGTCTGGTTTACAGTCACTCACTGTCTGGTTTACAGTCACTCACTGTCTGGTTTACAACGCTCACTGTCTGGTTTACAGTCACTCACTGTCTGGTTTACAACACTCGCTGTCTGGTTTACAGACACTCGCTGTCTGGTTTACAGCCACTCACTGTCTGGTTTACAGTCACTCACTGTCTGGTTTACAGTCACTCACTGTCTGGTTAACAATCTCCCACTGTCTGGTTTACAGTCACTCACTGTCTGGTTTACAGTCACTCACTGTCTGGTTAACAATCTCCCACTGTCTGGTTTACAGTCACTCACTGTCTGGTTTACAGTCACTCACTGTCTGGTTAACAATCTCCCACTGTCTGGTTTACAGTCACTCACTGTCTGGTTTACAGTCACTCACTGTCTGGTTTACAACACTCGCTGTCTGGTTTACAGTCACTCACTGTCTGGTTTACAGTCACTCACTGTCTGGTTTACAACACTCGCTGTCTGGTTAACAATCTCCCACTGTCTGGTTTACAGTCACTCACTGTCTGGTTTACAACACTCGCTGTCTGGTTTACAGTCACTCACTGTCAGGTTTACAGTCACTCACTGTCTGGTTTACAACACTCACTGTCTGGTTAACAATCTCCCACTGTCTGGTTTACAGTCACTCCCTGTCTGGTTTACAGTCACTCACTGTCTGGTTTACAGACACTCGCTGTCTGGTTTACAGCCATTCACTGTCTGGTTTACAGTCACTCACTGTCTGGTTTACAACACTCACTGTCTGGTTTACAGTCACTCACTGTCTGGTTTACAACACTCACTGTCTGGTTTACAGTCACTCACTGTCTGGTTTACAACACTCACTGTCTGGTTTACAGTCACTCACTGTCTGGTTTACAGTCACTCACGGTCTGGTTTACAACACTCACTGTCTGGTTTACAGTCACTCACTGTCTGGTTTACAGTCACTCACTGTCTGGTTTACAGTCACTCACTGCCTGGTTTACAGTTACTCACTGTCTGGTTTACAGTCACTCACTGCCAGGTTTACAGTCACTCACTGTCTGATTTACCGTCACTCACTGTCTGGTATCCAGTCACTCACTGTCTGGTTTACAGTCACTCACTGTCTGGTTTACAGTCACTCACTGCCTGGTTTACAGTCACTCACTGTCTGGTTTACAGTCACTTACTGTCTGGTTTACAGTCACTCACTGCCTGGTTTACAGTCACTCACTGCCTGGTTTAAAACCACTCACTGTCTGGTTTACAGTCACTCACTGTCTGGTTAACAATCTCCCACTGTCTGGTTTACAGTCATTCACTGTCTGGTTTACAGTCACTCACTGTCTGGTTTACAACACTCACTGTCTGGTTTGCAGTCACTCACTGTCTGGTTTACAGTCACTCGCTGTCTGGTTTACAGTCACTCACTGTCTGGTTTACAGTCACTCGTTGTCTGGTTTACAGTCACTCACTGTCTGGTTTACAGTCACTCACTGTTTGGTTTACAGTCACTCACTGTCTGGTTTACAGTCACTCGCTGTCTGGTTTACAGTCACTCACTGTCTGGTTTACAGTCACTCGCTGTCTGGTTTACAGACACTCGCTGTCTGGTTTACAGCCATTCACTGTCTGGTTTACAGTCACTCACTGCCTGGTTTACAACGCTCACTGTCTGGTTTACAGTCACTCACTGTCTGGTTTACAACACTCGCTGTCTGGTTTACAGTCACTCACTGTCTGGTTTACAACACTCGCTGTCTGGTTTACAGACACTCGCTGTCTGGTTTACAGCCACTCACTGTCTGGTTTACAGTCACTTACTGTCTGGTTTACAGTCACTCACTGTCTGGTTAACAATCTCCCACTGTCTGGTTTACAGACACTCGCTGTCTGGTTTACAGTCACTCACTGTCTGGTTTACAGTCACTCACTGTCTGGTTTACAGTCACTCACTGTCTGGTTAACAATCTCCCACTGTCTGGTTTACAGTCACTCACTGTCTGGTTTACAGTCACTCACTGTCTGGTTTACAACACTCGCTGTCTGGTTTACAGTCACTCACTGTCTGGTTTACAGTCACTCACTGTCTGGTTTACAACACTCGCTGTCTGGTTAACAATCTCCCACTGTCTGGTTTACAGTCACTCACTGTCTGGTTTACAGTCACTCACTGTCTGGTTAACAGTCACTCACTGTCTGGTTTACAGACACTCGCTGTCTGGTTTACAGCCATTCACTGTCTGGTTTACAGTCACTCACTGTCTGGTTTACAGTCACTCACTGTCTGGTTTACAGTCACTCACTGTCTGGTTTACAACACTCGCTGTCTGGTTTACTATCACTCACTGTCTGGTTTACAGTCACTCACTGTCTGGTTTACAACACTCGCTGTCTGGTTTACTATCACTCACTGTCTGGTTTACAGTCACTCACTGTCTGGTTTACAACACTCACTGTCTGGTTAACAATCTCCCACTGTCTGGTTTACAGTCACTCCCTGTCTGGTTTACAGTCACTCACTGTCTGGTTTACAGACACTCGCTGTCTGGTTTACAACACTCACTGTCTGGTTTACAGTCACTCACTGTCTGGTTTACAGTCACTCACTGTCTGGTTTACAACACTCACTGTCTGGTTTACAGTCACTCACTGTCTGGTTTACAACACTCACTGTCTGGTTTACAGTCACTCACTGTCTGGTTTACAACACTCACTGTCTGGTTTACAGTCACTCACTGTCTGGTTTACAGTCACTCACTGTCTGGTTTACAGCCATTCACTGTCTGGTTTACAGTCACTCACGTTCTGGTTTACAACACTCACTGTCTGGTTTACAGTCACTCACTGTCTGGTTTACAGTCACTCGCTGTCTGGTTTACAGTCACTCACTGTCTGATTTACAGCCACTCACTGTCTGGTTTACAGTCACTCACTGTCTGGTTTACAGTCACTCACTGTCTGGTTAACAATCTCCCACTGTCTGGTTTACAGTCACTCACTGTCTGGTTTACAGTCACTCACTGTCTGGTTAACAATCTCCCACTGTCTGGTTTACAGTCACTCACTGTCTGGTTTACAACACTCACTGTCTGGTTAACAGTCACTCACTGCCTGGTTTACAGTCACTCACTGTCTGGTTTACAGTCACTCACTGTCTGGTTTACAGTCACTCACTTTCTGGTTTACAACACTCACTGTCTGGTTTACAGTCACTCACTGTCTGGTTTACAGTCACTCACTGTCTGGTTTACAGTCACTCACTGTCTGGTTTACAACACTCACTGTCTGGTTTACAGTCACTCACTGTCTGGTTTACAACACTCACTGTCTGGTTTACAGTCACTCACTGTCTGGTTTACAGTCACTCACTGTCTGGTTTACAGTCACTCACTGTCTGGTTTACAGTCACTCGCTGTCTGGTTTACAACACTCGCTGTCTGGTTTACAGTCACTCGCTGTCTGGTTTACAGTCACTCACTGTCTGGTTCACAGTCACTCGCTGTCTGGTTTACAGTCACTCACTGTCTGGTTTACAGTCACCCACTGTCTGGTTTACAGTCACTCACTGTCTGGTTTACAGTCACTCACTGTCTGATTTACAGTCACTCACTGTCTGGTTTACAACACTCACTGTCTGGTTTACAGTCACTCACTGTCTGGTTTCCAGTCAGTCACTGTCTGGTTTACAGTCACTCACTGTCTGGTTTGCAGTCACTCGCTGTCTGGTTTACAGTCACTCACTGTCTGGTTTACAACACTCACTGTCTGGTTTACAACACTCACTGTCTATTTTACAGTCACTCACTGTCTGGTTTACAGCCATTCACTGTCTGGTTTACAGTCACTCACTGTCTGGTTTACAACACTCACTGTCTGGTTTACAGTCACTCACTGTCTTGTTTACAGTCAGTCACTGTCTGGTTTACAGTCACTCACTGTCTGGTTTACAACACTCACTGTCTGGTTTACAGTCACTCACTGTCTGGTTTACAGTCACTCACTGTCTGGTTTGCAGTCATCACTGTCTGGTTTACAGTCACTCGCTGTCTGGTTTACAGTCACTCACTGTCTGGTTTACAGTCACTCGCTGTCTGGTTTACAGTCACTCACTGTCTGGTTTACAGTCACTCACTGTTTGGTTTACAGTCACTCACTGTCTGGTTTACAGTCACTCGCTGTCTGGTTTACAGTCACTCAATGTCTGGTTTACAGTCACTCGCTGTCTGGTTTACAGTCACTCACTGTCTGGATTACAGTCACTCACTGTCTGGTTTACAACGCTCACTGTCTGGTTTACAGTCACTCACTGTCTGGTTTACAACACTCGCTGTCTGGTTTACAGACACTCGCTGTCTGGTTTACAGTCACTCACTGTCTGGTTTACAGTCACTCACTGTCTGGTTAACAATCTCCCACTGTCTGGTTTACAGACACTCGCTGTCTGGTTTACAGTCACTCACTGTCTGGTTTACAGTCACTCACTGTCTGGTTAACAATCTCCCACTGTCTGGTTTACAGTCACTCACTGTCTGGTTTACAACACTCGCTGTCTGGTTTACAGTCACTCACTGTCTGGTTTACAGTCACTCACTGTCTGGTTTACAACACTCGCTGCCTGGTTAACAATCTCCCACTGTCTGGTTTACAGTCACTCACTGTCTGGTTTACAACACTCGCTGTCTGGTTTACAGTCACTCACTGTCTGGTTTACAGTCACTCACTGTCTGGTTTACAACACTCACTGTCTGGTTAACAATCTCCCACTGTCTGGTTTACAGTCACTCCCTGTCTGGTTTACAGTCACTCACTGTCTGGTTTACAGACACTCGCTGTCTGGTTTACAGCCATTCACTGTCTGGTTTACAGTCACTCACTGTCTGGTTTACAACACTCACTGTCTGGTTTACAGTCACTCACTGTCTGGTTTACAACACTCACTGTCTGGTTTACAGTCACTCACTGTCTGGTTTACAACACTCACTGTCTGGTTTACAGTCACTCACTGTCTGGTTTACAGTCACTCACGGTCTGGTTTACAACACACACTGTCTGGTTTACAGTCACTCACTGTCTGGTTTACAGTCACTCACTGTCTGGTTTACAGTCACTCACTGTCTGGTTTACAGTCACTCACTGTCTGATTTCCAGTCACTCGCTGCCTGGTTTCCAGTCTCTCACTGTCTGGTTTACAGTAACTCACTGTCTGGTTTACAGTCACTCACTGCCTGGTTTACAGTTACTCACTGTCTGGTTTACAGTCACTCACTGCCAGGTTTACAGTCACTCACTGTCTGATTTACCGTCACTCACTGTCTGGTATACAGTCACTCACTGTCTGGTTTACAGTCACTCACTGTCTGGTTTACAGTCACTCACTGCCTGGTTTACAGTCACTCACTGTCTGGTTTACAGTCACTTACTGTCTGGTTTACAGTCACTCACTGCCTGGTTTACAGTCACTCACTGCCTGGTTTAAAACCACTCACTGTCTGGTTTACAGTCACTCACTGTCTGGTTAACAATCTCCCACTGTCTGGTTTACAGTCACTCACTGTCTGGTTTACAGTCACTCACTGTCTGGTTTACAACACTCACTGTCTGGTTTGCAGTCACTCACTGTCTGGTTTACAGTCACTCGCTGTCTGGTTTACAGTCACTCACTGTCTGGTTTACAGTCACTCGCTGTCTGGTTTACAGTCACTCACTGTCTGGTTTACAGTCACTCACTGTTTGGTTTACAGTCACTCACTGTCTGGTTTACAGTCACTCGCTGTCTGGTTTACAGTCACTCACTGTCTGGTTTACAGTCACTCACTGTCTGGTTTACAGACACTCGCTGTCTGGTTTACAGCCATTCACTGTCTGGTTTACAGTCACTCACTGCCTGGTTTACAACGCTCACTGTCTGGTTTACAGTCACTCACTGTCTGGTTTACAACACTCGCTGTCTGGTTTACAGTCACTCACTGTCTGGTTTACAACACTCGCTGTCTGGTTTACAGACACTCGCTGTCTGGTTTACAGCCACTCACTGTCTGGTTTACAGTCACTCACTGTCTGGTTTACAGTCACTCACTGTCTGGTTAACAATCTCCCACTGTCTGGTTTACAGACACTCGCTGTCTGGTTTACAGTCACTCACTGTCTGGTTTACAGTCACTCACTGTCTGGTTTACAGTCACTCACTGTCTGGTTAACAATCTCCCACTGTCTGGTTTACAGTCACTCACTGTCTGGTTTACAGTCACTCACTGTCTGGTTTACAACACTCGCTGTCTGGTTTACAGTCACTCACTGTCTGGTTTACAGTCACTCACTGTCTGGTTTACAACACTTGCTGTCTGGTTAACAATCTCCCACTGTCTGGTTTACAGTCACTCACTGTCTGGTTTACAGTCACTCACTGTCTGGTTTACAGACACTCGCTGTCTGGTTTACAGACACTCGCTGTCTGGTTTACAGCCATTCACTGTCTGGTTTACAGTCACTCACTGTCTGGTTTACAGTCACTCACTGTCTGGTTTACAGTCACTCACTGTCTGGCTTACAACACTCGCTGTCTGGTTTACTATCACTCACTGTCTGGTTTACAGTCACTCACTGTCTGGTTTACAACACTCGCTGTCTGGTTTACTATCACTCACTGTCTGGTTTACAGTCACTCACTGTCTGGTTTACAACAATCACTGTCTGGTTAACAATCTCCCACTGTCTGGTTTACAGTCACTCCCTGTCTGGTTTACAGTCACTCACTGTCTGGTTTACAGACACTCGCTGTCTGGTTTACAGCCATTCACTGTCTGGTTTACAGTCACTCACTGTCTGGTTTAAAACACTCACTGTCTGGTTTACAGTCACTCACTGTCTGGTTTACAACACTCACTGTCTGGTTTACAGTCACTCACTGTCTGGTTTACAACACTCACTGTCTGGTTTACAGTCACTCACTGTCTGGTTTACAGTCACTCACTGTCTGGTTTACAGCCATTCACTGTCTGGTTTACAGTCACTCACGTTCTGGTTTACAACACTCACTGTCTCGTTTACAGTCACTCACTGTCTGGTTTACAGTCACTCACTGTCTGGTTTACAGTTACTCACTGTCTGGTTTACAGTCACTCACTGCCTGGTTTACAGTTACTCACTGTCTGGTTTACAGTCACTCACTGCCAGGTTTACAGTCACTCACTGTCTGATTTACCGTCACTCACTGTCTGGTATACAGTCACTCACTGTCTGGTTTACAGTCACTCACTGCCTGGTTTACAGTCACTCACTGTCTGGTTTACAGTCACTTACTGTCTGGTTTACAGTCACTCACTGCCTGGTTTACAGTCACTCACTGCCTGGTTTAAAATCACTCACTGTCTGGTTTACAGTCACTCACTGTCTGGTTAACAATCTCCCACTGTCTGGTTTACAGTCACTCACTGTCTGGTTTACAGTCACTCACTGCCTGGTTTACAATCACTCACTGTCTGGTTTACAGTCACTCACTGTCTGGTTTACAATCACTCACCGTCTGGTTTACAGTCACTCACTGTCTGGTTTACAGTCACTCACTGTCTGGTTTATAGTCACTCACTGTCTGGTTTACAGTCACTCACTGCCTGGTTTACAATCACTCACTGTCTGGTTTACTGTCACTTACTGTCTGGTTTACAGTCACTCACTGCCTGGTTTACAGTCACTCACTGCCTGGTTTACAGTCACTCACTGTCTGGTTTACAGTCTCTCACTGCCTGGTTTACAGTCACTCACTGTCTGGTTTACAGGCACTCACTGCCTGGTTTACAGTTACTCACTGTCTGGTTTACAGTCACTCACTGCCTGGTTTACAGTCACTCACCGTCTGGTTTACAGTCACTCACTGTCTGGTTAACAATCTCCCACTGTCTGGTTTACAGTCACTCACTGTCTGGTTTACAGTCACTCACTGTCTGGTTTACAGACACTCGCTGTCTGGTTTACAGTCACTCACTGCCTGGTTTACAATCACTCACTGTCTGGTTTACAGTCACTCACTGTCTAGTTAACAATCTCCCACTGTCTGGTTTACAGTCACACACTGTCTGGTTTACAATCACTCACTGTCTGGTTTACAGTCACTCACTGTCTGGTTAACAATCTCCCACTGTCTGGTTTACAGTCACTCACTGTCTGATTTACCGTCACTCACTGTCTGGTTTACAGTCACTCACTGTCTGGTTTACAGTCACTCACTGTCTGGTTTACAGTCACTCACTGCCTGGTTTACAGTCACTCACTGTCTGATTTACAGTCACTCACTGTCTGGTTTACAGTCACTAACTGTCTGATTTACAGTCACTCACTGTCTGGTTTACAACGCTCACTGTCTGGTTTACAGTCACTCACTGTCTGGTTTACAACACTCACTGTCTGGTTTACAGTCACTCACTTTCTGGTTTACAACACTCACTGTCTGGTTTACAGTCACTCACTGTCTGGTTTACAGTCACACACTGTCTGGTTTACAGCCATTCACTGTCTGGTTTACAGTCACTCACGGTCTGGTTTACAACACTCACTGTCTGGTTTACAGTCACTCACTGTCTGGTTTACAGTCACTCACTGTCTGGTATACAGTCACTCGCTGTCTGGTTTACAGTCACTCACTGTCTGGTTTACAGTTACTCACTGCCTGGTTTACAGTCACTCACTGTCTGGTTTACAGTCACTCACTGTCTGGTTTACAGTCACTCACTGTCTGATTTCCAGTCACTCACTGCCTGGTTTACAGTCTCTCACTGTCTGGTTTACAGTAACTCACTGTCTGGTTTACAGTCACTCACTGCCTGGTTTACAGTTACTCACTGTCTGGTTTACAGTCACTCACTGCCAGGTTTACAGTCACTCACTGTCTGATTTACCGTCACTCACTGTCTGGTATACAGTCACTCAGTGTCTGGTTTACAGTCACTCACTGTCTGGTTTACAGTCACTCACTGCCTGGTTTACAGTCACTCACTGTCTGGTTTACAGTCACTTACTGTCTGGTTTACAGTCACTCACTGCCTGGTTTACAGTCACTCACTGCCTGGTTTAAAACCACTCACTGTCTGGTTTACAGTCACTCACTGTCTGGTTAACAATCTCCCACTGTCTGGTTTACAGTCACTCACTGTCTGGTTTACAGTCACTCACTGTCTGGTTTACAACACTCACTGTCTGGTTTGCAGTCACTCACTGTCTGGTTTACAGTCACTCGCTGTCTGGTTTACAGTCACTCACTGTCTGTTTTACAGTCACTCGCTGTCTGGTTTACAGTCACTCACTGTCTGGTTTACAGTCACTCACTGTTTGGTTTACAGTCACTCACTGTCTGGTTTACAGTCACTCGCTGTCTGGTTTACAGTCACTCACTGTCTGGTTTACAGTCAGTCACTGTCTGGTTTACAGACACTCGCTGTCTGGTTTACAGCCATTCACTGTCTGGTTTACAGTCACTCACTGCCTGGTTTACAACGCTCACTGTCTGGTTTACAGTCACTCACTGTCTGGTTTACAACACTCGCTGTCTGGTTTACAGTCACTCACTGTCTGGTTTACAACGCTCACTGTCTGGTTTACAGTCACTCACTGTCTGGTTTACAACACTCGCTGTCTGGTTTACAGTCACTCACTGTCTGGTTTACAACACTCGCAGTCTGGTTTACAGTCACTCACTGTCTGGTTTACAGACACTCGCTGTCTGGTTTACAGCCACTCACTGTCTGGTTTACAGTCACTCACTGTCTGGTTTACAGTCACTCACTGTCTGGTTAACAATCTCCCACTGTCTGGTTTACAGACACTCGCTGTCTGGTTTACAGTCACTCACTGTCTGGTTTACAGTCACTCACTGTCTGGTTTACAGTCACTCACTGTCTGGTTAACAATCTCCCACTGTCTGGTTTACAGTCACTCACTGTCTGGTTTACAGTCACTCACTGTCTGGTTTACAACACTCGCTGTCTGGTTTACAGTCACTCACTGTCTGGTTTACAGTCACTCACTGTCTGGTTTACAACACTCGCTGTCTGGTTAACAATCTCCCACTGTCTGGTTTACAGTCACTCACTGTCTGGTTTACAGTCACTCACTGTCTGGTTAACAGTCACTCACTGTCTGGTTTACAGACACTCGCTGTCTGGTTTACAGCCATTCACTGTCTGGTTTACAGTCACTCACTGTCTGGTTTACAGTCACTCACTGTCTGGTTTACAGTCACTCACTGTCTGGTTTACAACACTCGCTGTCTGGTTTACTATCACTCACTGTCTGGTTTACAGTCACTCACTGTCTGGTTTACAACACTCGCTGTCTGGTTTACTATCACTCACTGTCTGGTTTACAGTCACTCACTGTCTGGTTTACAACACTCACTGTCTGGTTAACAATCTCCCACTGTCTGGTTTACAGTCACTCCCTGTCTGGTTTACAGTCACTCACAGTCTGGTTTACAGACACTCGCTGTCTGGTTTACAGCCATTCACTGTCTGGTTTACAGTCACTCACTGTCTGGTTTACAACACTCACTGTCTGGTTTACAGTCACTCACTGTCTGGTTTACAACACTCACTGTCTGGTTTACAGTTACTCACTGTCTGGTTTACAGTCACTCACTGCCTGGTTTACAGTTACTCACTGTCTGGTTTACAGTCACTCACTGCCAGGTTTACAGTCACTCACTGTCTGATTTACCGTCACTCACTGTCTGGTATACAGTCACTCACTGTCTGGTATACAGTCACTCACTGTCTGGTTTACAGTCACTCACTGTCTGGTTTACAGTCACTCACTGCCTGGTTTACAGTCACTCACTGTCTGGTTTACAGTCACTTACTGTCTGGTTTACAGTCACTCACTGCCTGGTTTACAGTCACTCACTGCCTGGTTTAAAATCACTCACTGTCTGGTTTACAGTCACTCACTGTCTGGTTAACAATCTCCCACTGTCTGGTTTACAGTCACTCACTGTCTGGTTTACAGTCACTCACTGCCTGGTTTACAATCACTCACTGTCTGGTTTACAGTCACTCACTGTCTGGTTTACAGTCACTCACTGCCTGGTTTACAGTCACTTACTGTCTGGTTTACAGTCACTCACTGCCTGGTTTACAGTTACTCACTGTCTGGTTTACAGTCACTCACTGCCTGGTTTACAATCACTCACCGTCTGGTTTACAGTCACTCACTGTCTGGTTTACAGTCACTCACTGTCTGGTTTATAGTCACTCACTGTCTGGTTTACAGTCACTCACTGCCTGGTTTACAATCACTCACTGTCTGGTTTACTGTCACTCACTGTCTGGTTTACAGTCACTCACTGCCTGGTTTACAGTCACTCACTGCCTGGTTTACAGTCACTCACTGTCTGGTTTACAGTCTCTCACTGCCTGGTTTACAGTCACTCGCTGTCTGGTTTACAGTCACTCACTGCCTGGTTTACAATCACTCACTGTCTGGTTTACAGTCACTCACTGTCTAGTTAACAATCTCCCACTGTCTGGTTTACAATCACACACTGTCTGGTTTACAATCACTCACTGTCTGGTTTACAGTCACTCACTGTCTGGTTAACAATCTCCCACTGTCTGGTTTACAGTCACTCACTGTCTGATTTACCGTCACTCACTGTCTGGTTTACAGTCACTCACTGTCTGGTTTACAGTCACTCACTGTCTGGTTTACAGTCACTCACTGCCTGGTTTACAGTCACTCACTGTCTGATTTACAGTCACTCACTGTCTGGTTTACAGTCACTAACTGTCTGATTTACAGTCACTCACTGTCTGGTTTACAACGCTCACTGTCTGGTTTACAGTCACTCACTGTCTGGTTTACAACACTCACTGTCTGGTTTACAGTCACTCACTTTCTGGTTTACAACACTCACTGTCTGGTTTACAGTCACTCACTGTCTGGTTTACAGTCACACACTGTCTGGTTTACAGCCATTCACTGTCTGGTTTACAGTCACTCACGGTCTGGTTTACAACACTCACTGTCTGGTTTACAGTCACTCACTGTCTGGTTTACAGTCACTCACTGTCTGGTATACAGTCACTCGCTGTCTGGTTTACAGTCACTCACTGTCTGGTTTACAGTTACTCACTGCCTGGTTTACAGTCACTCACTGTCTGGTTTACTGTCACTTACTGTCTGGTTTACAGTCACTCACTGCCTGGTTTAAAATCACTCACTGTCTGGTTTACAGTCACTCACTGTCTGGTTAACAATCTCCCACTGTCTGGTTTACAGTCACTCACTGTCTGGTTTACAGTCACTCACTGCCTGGTTTACAATCACTCACTGTCTGGTTTACAGTCACTCACTGTCTGGTTTACAATCACTCACTGTCTGGTTTACAGTCACTCACTGTCTGGTTTACAGTCACTCACTGTCTGGTTTACAATCACTCACTGTCTGGTTTACAGTCACTCACTGCCTGGTTTACAGTCACTTACTGTCTGGTTTACAGTCACTCACTGCCTGGTTTACAGTCACTCACTGTCTGGTTTACAGTTTTCCGCAGTGATGGGAGCCATTTGCGTTGCTTGCTTGGTCCTGACCACTTGCTGAAGGTGATCAGCTACGTGGTCAGCTGGGCTGCTATTCCATTGCTGAATAAGAGATTATCTCGCGCCATCAGGTCTCACTTTGGTAACTTGATTTACAAAACAATGGCGTGGTCAATCTGACACAGAGTGTTGCCAGTCTTACGAGTTGTTTCATTACATCCTTGCATTTGCATTACTCCCAATACCTTAGGTTATTTAATGCAATGCTCTACTAGGGGCTTTTCACAGTAACTTCATTGAAGCTGACTTGTGACAATAAGCGATTATTATTATTATTATTAATAAATATTTAATATTTTGATGACGTAATTAAAAAACAATCTGTCTTTATCAACACAGCAAAAATGCGTGGGAACCACTCAACTGGCTTTTTAATCTAAGCTTCATCTCACTGAAGTCCTCCAAACATTATGATGGAACTTCACCGAGAACCAAGGGAAAGCTTTCTACTCATGGGAAATGTATAAATGACAGAGTTTATAATAAGGGCAAGATTTCTAATAGCGGCATCTATAATAATGCAGATTGTAAATAGAGTCGAATAACAGTGGGGAGGATTTTGATCACTGTCTGCAATAATGTTGATTTGTAATAACAAGAGGTTATAAGAATGATGAAGTTTATCATCAATCTAAATTTATAGGCTAGCAATGAGAAAGTCCATGAAATTGCTGAAATTTGTTATGAAGAGCATAATAAGGAATGGGATTGCAATGTAAAGGTTTGATGCAACTTATTACAATAGTAATATTTTAACATTGTAATGAGTGCCGCTGATAATGAAGAGGTTTGTAACATGAGTTCGTACCGGCAAGGAGGTTTATATGATGTTGCAGAAATGAGGAGCGACGGGAAGAACGGAGACTCTTTTCACTGCAAGGGAACAAGTTAAAATTGTGAAACGTTTTAATGAGCTGAATAGGGACATGGTATTTCTTCTATAAATGGCAGCACAGTGGCACAGTGGTTAGCACTGCTGCTTCACAGCGCCAAGGACTTGGGTTCGATTCCGCTCTCGGGTCACGGTCTGTGTGGAATTTACACGTTCTCCCCGTGTCTGCATGGGTTTCCTCTGGGGGCTCCGGTTTCCTCCCACAGTCCAAAGATGCGCAGGCTAGGTGGATTGTTCACTCTAGATTGCCCTTAAGTGTTCAAAGGTTGGGTGGGGTTACAGGGATAAGGTGGGGGATTGGGCCTACGTAGGGTGCTCTTTTGAAGGGTCGTGAGACTTGAGGGGCCGAATGGCCTCCATTTGCCCGTACCAACCTCCCCGAACAGGTGCCGGAATGTGGCGACTAGGGGCTTTTCATTTAATTTAATTTCTATTTGTTGAGTTGGTAGCTTAAGGCCACAAATTTGAATCATTTCTGAAGGGAGAGATTTTGGTGACTTTCTTTTTCAGCGGGTGTTGTTCGAACGGAGTATGTCCCAGCAGAAACAATAAGCAAGGGAATATCTTTTAACGGGTAAATGATTAAATATTGAAAAGGCAAAACTATTTAAAAGCAGAAAACAGGCCTGGAAATTGAACAGTGGATAAATCTTTCAGAGCACCTTTGCCAGTATGGTAAGCTGGATGACCAGTTCCATGATTCTAGAATTTGAATTGATATTTTTAACAAAGTGGTTCATAATGAGCATTTGAAATACAATATTTGCAATGTGGGTTTATACTAATGAGGTTTACCAGCATGGTTTTCATAACCACAACCTTTATAGTTTTTATCAGTTCTAAATCTGACATCCAGCCTCCTTCACAAATGCTCACACTGAGGCTCTGCTCATCAATTTTCATATAAAAGAATTCCAAGCAGCACCGACAAAAAAATTAAAGTTCCCCGTTCATATTGGTACCCCCCGAGCTACTGTACACCAGGTACCATCCAGACAAGGAGCGGAGTTGTCCTGTCTACACTGTGGACTCGGTTGTTTAGACATAATATGACCAGTGGTTTGGACAGCCCGCCACCACAATTAACACCGGCAGTGATGCCGGCATTGCCTTGGAAAAGGAGCCTGACTGGGTGGATATCATGCTTGGCATCGGATAACCACTCACCCTGCCAGAATGTCAGTATGACACTTCAACAAAATCACAAGGTAGGCAGAATTTCCAGGGCACTGAGTTGGGGGGGGGGGTGGAGAGAGATATCAGAAGAAAGTACTCAGGGTAAACAGAAATAGAGCAGCCACATTGCAGGTACAATCCCAGGTCTGTGTTGTGTGAGACGATTTCAGATAGGTGTCAGCAGTGACCGACGTGTGTCAGCAGGGAAGGAGAAAAACACACTTTGAAACTTCCCCAGTCATAGACTGTCATAGAACATACATGCAGAAGGAGGCCATTCGGCCCATCGCATCTGCACCGACCCACATAAGCCCTCACTTCCAGCCTATCCCCGTAACCCAATAACCCCTCCTAACCTTTTTGGTCACTAAGGACAATTTATCATGGCCAATCCATCTAACCTGTACGTCTTTGGACTGTGGGAGGAAACCGGAGCACCCGGAAGAAAACAACGCAGACACGGGGAGAACACGCAGGCTCCGGACAGACAGTGACCCAGCAAGGAATCAAACCCGGGACCCTGACACTGTGAAACCACAGTGCTATCCACTTGAGCTACCATGCTGCCCCCAGTCTCGACCCACAGCCTCTGGCCATTAAATGCATGCTATAGGCATTAGCCTGTGTTGCTCCCTACAGCCCCCTGCCCTCCTCCCTCTGCCCCCCAGGGCTAACACCTGGTAGCATGGACGTGGGGGGTTGAGTTGGAGAGGGGGAGGGGTTGGAGAAGGAAGAGATTGTACCCCAAAGGAGCGGCTGGGTAGCACAGTGGTTAGCAAAGTTGCTTCACAGGGTCAGGCACCCGGGTTCGATTGCCGGCTTGGGTCACTGTCTCTGCGGAGTCTGCACGTTCTCCCTGAGTCTGTGCGGGTTTCCTCCGGGTGCGCTGGTTGGTTTCCTTCCACAGGTCCTGAAAGATGTGCTGTTAGATCATTTGGACTTCTGAATTCTCCCTCTGTGTACCTGAACAGGCGCCGGAGTGTGGTTAATTTTCATTGCAGAGTTAATGTAAGCCTACTTGTGACAATAATAAAGATTATTATTATTAACTTCAGGGGAAAACGGGGAGATGGAAAACAGTTCTGGTAAATACAGGTATGGATTAGTGTCTGGGTCAATGCTGCCTCGCTCTGTTGAGTTGAGCACATACCAGATTTCCAGATGTCCAGATGTGCATACAAAATATCACCGCACATGGGCGATCTCTGTCTGAACTCGTCCTCCGACATGGAACACAGGTCCTTCCCACTGAGCTCCTGGAAAGATTTCCCAATTTGCGGCAGTCGATACTGATGCTCAGTCCACAAAATCCATTTTTGAACGTTGCCCACACTCCACTCTATCGGGTCTGCAAACAAGAATTGGAAGTAATGGATTATAGTATCTGAGCGTGATATCAATCCAAGACAATTCATTCCAGAATGTGAAGGCGTGCATTTCAAGTGAACTGAATCAACTTGTTCTGAATGGGACTACCTGCATCTTACTCTGTCCTATAATAAAATAGATGAGCCTGTACATTCCAAAGATGTGCGGTTTAGGCAGATTGGCCATGGTAAAACTGCCCCTTGGTGTCCAAAAGATGTGCGGATTGGGTGGAGTTTTGGGGATGGGACGGGGTGGGTGGGCCTAGGTAGGGTGCTCTATCAATGGGTCGGTGCAGACTCGATGGGCCATTTGGCCTCCTTCCACACTATCGGAATTCTACGATTTTATGGGTTGGATTCTCCGCTCCGTGACGTCAGTAATGCAGATCGCGATCGGGCAGAGGAATGGGCATCTGGCCAAAATCGAGGTCTGTGCCAGGCGCTGACACGACTGCTATGGTCCGGCTCTACTGCTGGCAGCGGAATCGGGGTTTGTGCCCGCAAACCAGAGGGGGGAGGCTAATGGATGCAAATGTGTCCTAATGACCCAGTTGCATCCACTTAGTGGGCCCAGGCATTCACGATTCTCTGGTCATCCGGCCCGGGAATTATGTGGGCGTGGGTCACTACTGGTATTTACCAGAGTAGCCCTGACATGGTGGACCTCACTGGGGTGTCCCCTTGCCCCCAAAGACCACCTATGGGCCATCCTCCCCATCACAATGCACAGCCTGTCCACCTCTCCCCTACCAGACCATCCCCACTGCCCGCACCCCTGAGACCCCCCCCTAGATAGGAAGAACCCCCCAGAGACCCCCAAGATAAGGAGACCCCCCCATAGAGTCATGGGCATACACCTGCTGGTTCAGACAGAAGAAGCACACGTGTCCGTTCCTGGAAAGAGAAAAGCAGTGAACTGTGTTCAACCCCCTCAGATTCTTTAGCTACAAGTCATTCATTCATTTCTCCTAGTGGGCTGTGGTTGACAGTTTCCACGAACACAACTGTTAGCCTTGCTTCATTCATCTCCCTTGATGGATGAGTAACTAAGTGCTCTGACCACAGTGTAGTGATTGTCACTTTAGGGGCAGCACAGCAGAGTAAGGGTCACATGGCATCTGTGACCAATCCGGATTCACAGTGCGGAATCACCCCATGGTGAGAGAGGCTCCTAGGCAACCAGAGATTTTGGGAGCGAGCTCCAGCTATGAGGCTGCTGTGCAATTCTTATTAATAAATCTTTTTTGTGTTCATCTGTAAAGGTGCATCTTTACAGTGAGGTAACAGGTTTTTTCAGAATTACAGAGGAAATAAAAGTGAGTATAAAGAACCAAGCTCAAGGGAACAATTATTATGGGATGCAAGGCAGGAGAGATTAAATGACAAAGGGGACAATGGTGCAAAGAAAAAGGGAAATAGTGGGACAGGTTAAGCCACCTAGGTGGGTGGAGATGTCCTGAGGTCAGTGACAGTCTCAAACTCTGACTTGCTGTTTGATGTGGGGTCATGGTCCTCAACTTAGGGAAACTAAACGCGGATTGTGTGACTTCTTTACGGAACACCTGCGTTCAGGCCACAAGTGGGATTCCTTTCTCCCAGAATCACAATCAGGTTTTCCTCGTCCCAGCCTTCTATTCCCCCCAAACTCTGCATTTAACAGATCATCATGGTTGCCACTTCCACCACCTCATACATCTTCTCCTTCCCTTTCCACATTCTAAAGGGAATGTTCCCTCCATGATACCCTGGCCCATTCCTTATATCACTATCAGATTCTCTCCTCTTCCCATGGCACCTTCTAATGCAAATGCTAGAGATGTAACACCTGCTCTTTGGCCTTCTCCCTCCCCAGAATCCAGGGCCACAAACACTTATTCCATATGAAAGCTGGTTCACTTGCATTCCTTACAATCTAGTCTACTGTATTCGCTGGTCGCAATGTGGCCTCCTGCAAACTGGGGAAACCAAAAGCAGATTCGGTGACTGTTTTGCAGAACATCTCTGTTCAGTCTGCAAGCATGGCCCCGACCGTCTGGCTACTTGCCATCTTAAATCTCTGCTCCACTCCCACTCTGACCTTTTTGCCCTCAGCCTCCTACACTGCTCCACTGGAGTTCAAGGAACTGCAACTCATCTTTCAATTAGTAACTTTACGGCCTTCGACATTGATTTCAACAGTGTCAGATCATAAGCTTTGTTGCAGTTTTTAGATGGTAGTTGGTGGTAATGATCTGCTATTTTCATCCACACCCCTCTAGACCTTTTGTTTCTTTATTTACCCCATTACTATCCCCATTTCGTCTTCAACCATCTTCCCTTTTGTTATTTAATCTTTCCAGCCTAACACCCAATCACCAACCTTCCCCTCGTGTTCTTTCCTACCTTCGCCCCTTTTCCTGCCTGCTTAAAACCTGTCACATCTCTAACTTTGTCCAATTCTGATGAAAGGTGGTCAATTTCAAATGTTGACTCTGTTTCTTTCTCCATGGGGTACTGCCAGACCTGCTGAGCATTCCCAACACTTTCTGCCTTAATGCTCTCCTTAACTCTATTCCCTTGTTCACCCTATGTTGCAAGTGTGCGGCCGTAGAGTGGAAAAGGAGCAGGACTGTTGTGGTTAATTAGATAATTCTGTCAAATAACCTGCTTGGGCCTAATGGCCTCCTTCTGTACTATATGATTTAATGTTTCGAAACATGCTTTCTCCTTTCTGCATCATCACTGTGTTGAAATCAGGACCTTACTCGGAGCTGTTTTTCCCAGGACCTCACTGTCCCAATTTCCCAGTGTCTTCCTTTAATCTTGCAGTCTTCAAAAAAAAAAATGTGCATTTATATAGCGCCTTTCATGACCACAGGACCTCCCAAAATTGGTCAATTAAATACTTTTGACATGTAGTCACTGTTGTAATAGTGAAGGCCAATTTGCACAGATGTTACCTCAAACAACAATGTGACACTCAGCTGATCTTTTTGTCATGTTTTTTTTTCATAAATGTTTTATTAAAGTTTTCCAATGAATGTTTTTACAGAACAAAAATAGAAATACGGATAGTAATAAACAATGACAATTAACATATCCCAAAGCTTGCAGTGAAACTACTTCCACAACAGAATTTTTTTTTTTTAAGCAGAACAAGGTGGGTTTTGTCTCCATGCCCAACTCACATTGTATCAACAGTGCCCCCACCTGAACCCCCCCTCCCTCCCCCCCAGGATGCTGCTGCTGACGACACTTACTGCTCTCCTAGAAAGTCAAGGAAAGGTGGCCACCGCCTGGAGAACCCCATCAATGACCCTCTCAAGGCGAACTTTATTCGCTCCAGGCTGAGGAACCCCGGCATATCGCTAACCCAGGTCTCCACACCCGGGGGTTTTGAGTCCCTCCACATTAGCAAGATCTGTCTCTGGGCTACCAGGGAGGTAAAGGCCAGTACCTCGGCCTCTTTCGCTTCCTGCACTCCCGGATCCTCCGACACCCCAAATATCGCTACTGTTGGACTCACCTTCACCCGAGTGTCCAAAATCCTGGACATCACCCTCGCAAACCCCTGCCAGAATTCTTTAAGCGCCGGGCATGCCCAAAACATATGGGCATGGTTCGCCGGACTCCCTGCACATCTCTGACACCTGTTCTCCACCCCAAAAAACTTACTCATTCTTGCCGCCGTTATATGCGCCTGATGCACCACCTTAAGCTGATTAAACTGAGCCTGGCACATGATGAGGAGGAGTTCACCCTGCCCAGGGCGTCGGCCCATAGGCCCTCATCCAGCTCCTCCTCCCACTTGCCCTTCAACTCCTCCACTGAGACTTCCTCCACCTCCTGCAGCTCCTGATATATGTCTGACACCTTCCCCTCCCCTACCCAGATGCCAGACACCACCCTGTCCTGGATCCTACGCGGGGGCAGCAGCGGAAATGTCCCCATCTGTTTTCTAAGAAAGTCCCGAACCTGGAGGTACCTGAACGCATTCCCCGGGGGTAGGCCGAACTTCCCCTCCAGCGCCTGCATGCTCGGGAAGTCCCGTCTATAAACAGGTCCCCCGTCCTCCTAATACCTGCACTATACCAGCCTTGGTATCCCCCACCCAACCTACCCGGAGCAAATCTGTGGTTATTCCGTATCGGGGTCCACACTGAGGCCCCCTCCTCTCCCCTGTGTCTCCTCCACTGCCCCCAGATCCTCAGTGCCGCTGTCACCACCGGACTAGTGGTGTATTGCGCCGGCGAGAACGGCAGCGGAGTCGTAACAAGTGCCCCTAGACTGGTGCCTCTACACGACGCCACCTCCAACCGCCCCCACGCCGCCCCTCCTCCATCATGCACTTCCTGATCATGGCCACATTGGCCGCCCAGTAATAACTGCAGAAATTCGGTAGTTTATTACATTCTGCGGGAAAGCCGTCTGCATGCCTGCCAGCCCCCTGACTACCTCCTCCAACCCAATCGGGGCCCCCAGTCCCTGCATCCGCTCTGCTTCCACCCGTGGGAACCTCAACCGGTCCATGAACCGCCTCATCCCTTCCCCCTCCCCGGGGGGTTCCGACTTGTATAACCTTCTGTAGAACTCCCTGAAGACTTCATTGACCCTCTCTGGGCTCCACTCCATGTTGCCTTCCCTGTCCCGCACTCCCCCAATCTCTCTGGCCGCCTCCCTCCTGCGCAGCTGGTGCGCCAGCATCCTACTCACCTTCGCCCCATACTCATAAACTGCCCCCTTCGCTTTCCTCAGCTGCGCCTCCGCCTTCCCCGTGGACAGCAGGTCAAACTCCACCTGTAATTTCCGGCGCTCGTTCAACAGCCCCCCCTCTGGGGCCTCCGCGTACCTCCTATCTACCCTGAGTATCTCTCCCACCAGTCTCTCCCTCTCCGCCCTCTCCTTCTCTCTATGGGACCTAATGGAGATTAACTCTCCCCTAATGACCGCCTTCAGAGCCTCTCAAACCACTGCCACCGTCACCTCTCCTGTGTCATTCACTCCCACATAATTCTCACTGCTCCTCCTTATCTGCCCGCACACCTCTTCGTCTGCCAGCAGCCCCACATCCAGTCGCCAGAGAGGGCACTGAGCCCGTTCCGCCCCCAGTCGTAGGTCCACCCAGTGCGCGGCATGGTCCAAGACCGCAATGGCCGAGTATTCTACCTCCTCCACCCTCGGGATTAACGCCCTACTCAACACAAAAAAGTCTATTCGTGAATAGACTTCATGGACATGGGAGAAAAAGGAAAACTCCTTCGTCCTTGGCCGTGTAAACCTCAAGGGGTCCACTCCCCCCATCTGGCCCATGAACTCCCACAAGGCCCTGGCCGCCGCCGGCCTCTTTCCCGTTCTGGACTTGGAACGATCCAAGCTCGGCTCCAAGACCGTATTAAAGTCCCCTCCCATAATCAGGTGACTTATCTCCAAGTCTGGGATCCTACCCAACACGCGCCTCATAAAGTCCGCATCGTCCCAGTTCGGGGCATATACATTCACTAACACCACTCGGGCCCCCTGCAGCTTGCCACTCACCATTATATAGCTGCCCCCCTTATCCGCCACAATGCTCCCCACCTCAAATGCCACTCGTTTACTGACCAAAATAGCCACCCCTCTGGTCTTGGAGTCTAACCCCGAGTGAAACACCTGTCCCACCCACCCTTTCCTCAACCTCGTCTGGTCCGCGAGCTTTAAGTGCGTCTCTTGCAACATGGCCACATCCGCCTTCAACCCCTTCAAATGCGAGAACACGCGGGACCGCTTGACCGGCCCATTCAGGCCCCTCAAGTTCCACGTAATCAGCCTGGTCGGACGGGGGGTAACCACCCCCCCATCCCGCCGACTAGCCATCTCCCTTTTTTGGCCAACCGTGTGCCCCCGCCTCCCGCTCTCCCCCCCCGGCGGCCCCACCCTGCCCGACTCTCCATCCATATACCCCTCACCTGGCTCTACTTCAGTCAGCAAAGCAGCACCCCTCCCCCCCCCCCCCCCCCCCCCCCGCCGACCCCCCCCCCCCACCAAGCATCCGCTTAGCTCTGGTTTCCCCCCCATTGTGCTTCCGTGAGTCAGCTCACCCATGCTGTCCCCGGCCGCTCCCAGCTCTGTATATCCACCCTTAACTTGTTGCCTCCTTCGGGCCACCCTCCGCCCCCTCCCCCGCAGGGTAGAAGGGCATGCGCCATCTGGACCTCCCCGTGCGCCGGACAGCCCGTCCCGGGCGTTTCCCACCCCCAGCACTGAACACCTGGAAAACAAAACACCTGGAAAACAAGCAAAACAAACAACAAAACCCCAACCAACTCGGCAGACATGCCCATAAACTTATGCTTTACCCACCGCCCTCTCCTCGGTCCCTCCCCACCCGCACATTTCACCCCCATACAACAGTCCCTTAGTTCAGGTCCAGCTTCTCCTGCCTGATGAATGAACCACGCCTCATCTGGGGTATCAAATAGTGGTGCCTGTCCTGGAATGTTACCCACCGTCTCGCCGGGTGCAGGAGCCCAAACTTCGCCCGTTAAAACCTGCACGCCTCCTCACCAGCTCAGCTCCCAGGTCCTGGTAAATTCGGATCTTGCCATTCTCCCACTTACTGCTCCGCTCTTTCTTCGCCCACCGCAAGACTCGCTTCGGTCTGCCAAGCGCTGAAACCTTATCACCATCGCCCTCGGTGGCTCGTTAATCCTCGGCTTTCTGGCGAGAACCCCTGTGCGCCCCATCCAGCTCCAAGGGCCGCGGGAAGGCCCCCGCGCCCATCAGCGCCCCCAACATTGTGGCCACCTACGTGCTTGCATCCGCCCCCTCCGCTCCTTCAGGAAGGCCCAGGATCCGCAGATTGTGGCTCCGAGACCTGCACTCAAGGTCATCCAGCCTCTCCTGCCATCTTTCATGGAGCGCCTCGTGCGCCTCCACTTTCACCGCCAGGCCCAGGATCTCGTCCTTATTCTCCGCCACCTTCCTCCTCACCTCCTTGATTTCCTTCTCCTGTGCCTTCTGGGTCACCACAATTCTCTCCATGGAGGCCAGCATCTCCGTTTTCAGCTCCATGAAGCAGTTTTAAGGCGCTCCTGCTGTTCTCTGGGCCCACTGGGCCCACACCTCCCGATCTTCTACGGCCGCCATTTTGACCTCCCGAACCTTCTCGACCTTCTTCCCCGGTTCGCCCGTCTGCCGGCACCGCTTCTGGTCCTCTCCCATGCACCAGTGGGGGGGCGGAGGGCTCTCCCACGTCTGTTCCCACGCCGGTCCCTCCTGTTAATTGCTGCCACCGCTCCTTTTAGTGGCCCGAAACACCGATCCCGGCGGGAGCTGCCGTTCACGTGACTTAGCAGGTCATGGCCGCTACCGGAAGTCCTTTTTGTCATGTTGATTGTGGAATAAATATTGGTGAGGACATTGGAGGTAACTCTCCTGCTCGTCTGCAAATTTGTGCAATGGGTTCTTTTGCTGACATCTGATAGAGCAAACAGGTCCTTGGTTTAACATCTCAACCAAATGTCACACCTCCAACAGTGCAACAATCCTTCAGTCCTGGTGTGGGTCTTGAATCCAAATCTCTTCAATTCATAAGCGAGAGTCGTACTGACTGAATCACAGCCGACACATGATTCAGTGTCACATAATCATAACTCTTCCTTTTGTTTCCCTTTCTCTGAACTGGTAGACTTTTTTAACTTGACCAAGGTCTCATAATCTGTGTAAATGCTCATGGCCTTGATATGGCCCCCATTCATGGGCTCCTTCAATGTTCACTCCCTGACCACAAGTGTCCACTGGTCCCGACTAAAAATTGTATTCTCTGAATTGTGCATTACCCCCACAATTTCACATTTCCTTAGCCCCTTTTCCCTTCTGAAAATACACAATCGTTCACCCTTCATAGACAATACCACAAAATATTAGTTTCCTTATAATTATGATTATGGGCAGCACGGTAGCATTGTGGTTAGCACAATGCTTCACAGCTCAGGGTCCCAGGTTCGATTCCGTCTTGGTCACTGTCTGTGCGGAGTCTGCACGTTCTCCCCGTGTGTGCGTGGGTTTCCTCCGGGTGCTCCGGTTTCCTCCCACAGTCCAAAGATGTGCAGGTTAGGTGGATTGGCCAAGCTAAATTGCCCTTAGTGTCCAAAATGTGCCCTTAGTGTTGGGTGGGGTTACTGGGGTTATGGGGATAGGGGTGGAAGTGTGGACCTTGGGTAGGGTGCTCTTTCCAAGAGCTGGTGCAATCTCGATGGGCCGAATGGCCTCCTTCTGCACTGTAAATTCTATGTCTAAAACACCACGTTCTTCAGCTGCCTGTGAGCAATGCATAAAAGGTCCAACTACATTAACAATGTTAGCCCTAACTTTCTATCTGTTACACTTGACATTGCATGGTGCCTAACAAAAGCTTCTCTCTATACTTGAAACACCGGGCGGGATTTTCCGGTCCTTCCTTGACCATTCCCCCCCCCCCCCCCCATCCCCATCCCATCTCATCCCCCCTCCCCACTCCACCACCCTCCTAGAATAAGGCCTCATTGACATATTAAAACAATAAGCCCAGCTTTTTAGAACAGGTTAATTGAATATCCAAACTACTGCGGTTAAACTGGAAGTAAGTATATTTCTGCTGGGTTGGGGTTGAATTTTGCATATTTGTCAATTTAGCCACCAACAGCTCCCAACCCATCACCCCACTCTCCACCCTTTATGAGGGGCGCCGAAGCTCCCCGCGTCGTTTAGCACAGAACCCAGGCAACACACTTCACCAGGCTCATAAGCAAAAGGTGCATACAAGGCTACGAAGGATAGCGCAACTACCCTAAAGTCAGACTGATGAGCCATCCTTGAGTTACTTCATGATTAATCACATGTGCCTTTGTAAACTTTGACTAAATCAACCTCCAAAGAATAGTGCCAATGAGTCAGGACCCTAAGTCCTGTACCAGATCTGTGCCAACTTAGCTTGTCCCCATAATGGTGGCAGTGCAGCTGGTGCAATGGGTGGAGAAAAGGAACATTGAGTCTGAGTTTCCTTTCTTCTATTTGCTAACGAACTAACTTTACTGAAAGTATGTATGTGCAAAGGAATTTGGCTCACCCTCCATGGCTTTCCTGTTGGAATAACCTTCCAGTAATCACTGTCCTGGCATCAGGGTGTGCATTTGAATGGGGCAGTAAAGGTAACAAGGCCTGTATAATCAGCAGGGTGCCATGCTTCGAGGAAGCGTAGGTTGAAGATTTGGCACCATTGCGTAGCCCTATTTCCAACTGTTTTAGAATCGCTCCATGCTGGAAGCAATGGCCAGCACATTTAATTGATATGATCTAGTGTAACGTGTACCCGTTCCTGTAGCCATAGCCAACATGTGGCATTTCAAGAGACTGTTGAGCAGGCTGTTCCTAGAATTGCTGCAAACTCTCCATTGTGCCAGCAGTAGCCCTTTAAGATATGTGAGGTCGACTGCTACTAAAAAAAAATCATACTTGTTAAGTAAAGTAGAATCAGTAAAACATAAATGCAGAAACTAATTTTAAACTCGATTGGCCAAATTTAGGTGTTTACAGGTCAACACAACCTTGGTTCTAAGATTGTATTGGCTGAATAATATGCTCAGGTTTGACTATTGGCTAGTCGCTGAAAATATCCAATCGACGAGGTCTGTTTTCAATCTGACCTCTTATTTCCAAGGCTACCCTGAAGATCACCCCTCTGACCCTATGTTATTGGTCGATGCACCTACTTTTCAATATTGTGACAGCTTATCATATCACTCAGTTACTGGGTGTGTCAGAAATTAGGGATAAAGGTTGAACCTGGGGAACCAAAGTGCGAAATTATGTTGGAAAGGTTGAAAACATTGGTTACTTCTTGTTAACAGAACGATCTATGTATATATATTTATATATATATATATATTATATTGACATATATTCATCTTCAAAATATCAGTAGGTTTGAGTTACAGTTCATTAAAATCCTGGAACAATGATATACAATATGGGTGGCACGGTAGCACAGTGGTTAGCACTGTTGCTTCACAGTTCCAGGACCTGGGTTCGATCCCGGCTTAGGTCACTGTCTGTGCGGAGTCTGCACGTTCTCCCCGTGTCTGCGTGGGTTTCCCCCGGATGCTCTGGTTTCCTCTCACAAGTCCCGAAAGATATGCTATTCGGTAATTTGGACATTCTGAATTCTCCCTCAATGTACCCGAACAGGCGCCGGAATGTGGCGACGAGGGGATTTTCACAGTAACTTCATTGTAGTGTTAATGTAAGACTACTTGTGACAATAAAGATTATTATTATTATATGGTGGTAAAGAGGTTACAGAAATTCTGTCTTCTTTAATTAATTTTTGGGGGGGGGTTAGCATCATCCTTGCCAAGGTCAGCCCTATCTGCCCTTCAAACAGTGATGGTGAGCTGCCTGCACCTGAGTACTTTGCTAAGGCCATTTCAGAGGGCAGTTATGGGTCAACCACATTGCTGTGGGTCTGGAGTCACAGGAAATAAAGGCAGCAGATCCCTTCCCCAATGGAATTAGCGAACGAGGTGGTTTTGTAAACAGTCCAGCAGCTACAAAGAAGTCAAATAAGGATTTTCATTTCAGATTTCCTGGATTTAAATTCCCCCAGGCTGCTCAGGTGGGATTTGATGTCTCCAGATATTAGTCCGGGCCTTTGGTTCACATTACCACTATGCTACTGACTCCTGAGCAAGTGTACACAGAGAATCTGGGCTCACTCCCAAACATCAATTGGTGTTCATGATAACGTTCCACAAGAAAAAAAGGCAAATTCAGCTGGGCTGTTACTGGAACATAGTCTCACTAGACTGGAGCCCAAATTCTCCCGGCCCACACTCTTTCTAGTGAGTACAGCCCTCACTGCACTAAAACACCAATTCATTATATTGGAGGTTTGATCAGGGAAGCATTGGGATAGCATATAGACCATGATTGCAAACCTAACAGTATCTCATGACTACATTCATAGTCTTTATCAAACAGAGCAAATGAAGAACTTGTGATATTTTCCAGAAGCCAAAAGCAGATACTTGGATTACCAACTGATTTGGCTGCACAGAGCTGAGTGTTCATCCCAAAAGGAATCAGGAATAAAGTTGACCGTATTAGCCAATGCTGGACAGCAAGCAACAAAGTAAAGGCAGCACGGTAGCACAAGTGGATAGCACTGTGGCTTCACAGCACCAGGGTCCAGGATCGATTCCCTGCTGGGTCACGGGTTTCCTCCGGGTGCTCCGGTTTCCTCCCACAGTCCAAAGACGTGCAGGTTAGGTGGATTGCCATGCTAAATTGCCCTTATTGGTCAAAAGGTTAGGAGGGGTTATTGGGTTACAGGGATAGGGTGGAAGTGAGGGCTTAATGTGGGTCGGTGCAGACTCGATGGGCCGAAAGGCCTCCTTCTGAACTGTATGTTCTATGTTCTTAACAAGAATGCTGCTCTATATTGCTAATGTGACCATCAGCCGCTACACTGAAGCTGTGCAGTCTTCAGGACAGGCCACACCTTGAATTCTGCCATCAGCTCTTGTCCTCGATGCACAACCAAGCCAGTGAACTGCTGAAAAACTTGTTGATTAGAATGAACCCTAGAGATGGGAGCCTGAGCTATCCTCAAGTCAGAGGGATGAGATTCTGTCGGATCAGGAGGGGGAGATTCCCCCGGGTCAGAAGGGACAGATTCCCTCGGGTCAGAGGGACAGATTCCCTCTGGTCAATGGGACAGATTCCCTCGGGTCAGAGGGACAGATTCCCTCGGGTCAGAAGGACAAATTCCCTTGCGTCAGCGGGACAGATACCCTCGGGTCAGCGGGACAGATTCCCTCGGGTCAATGGGACAGATTTCCTCGGGTCAGCGGAACAGATTCCCTCGGGTCAATGGGACAGATTGCCTCGGGTCAGAGGGAAGAGATTCCCTCGGGTCAGAGGGACAGATTCCCTCGTGCCAGAGGGACAGATACCCTCATGTGACAGGGACAGATTCCCTCGTGTCACAGGGACAGATTCCCTCGGGTCAGAGCGACAGATTCTGACCCGAGGGAAGAGGTCAGGGGGAAGAGATTCCCTCGCGTAAGAGGGACAGATTCCCTCGGGTCAGGAGGATGAGATTCCCTCGCGTCAGAGGGACAAGATTCCCTCGGGTCAGAGAGACAGGTTCCCTCGGATCAAAGGGACAGATTCCCTCAGGACAGAGGGACAGATTCCATTGGGTCAGAGGGACAGATTCCCTTGGGTCAGAGGGACAGATTCCCTCAGGTCAAAAGGACAGATTCCCTCGGGTCAGAGAGACAGATTCCCTCGGGTCCAAGGGACAGATTCCCTCGTGTCAGAGGGACAGGTTCCCCCGGGTCAGAGGGACAGATTCCCTCGGGTCAATGGGACAGATTCCCTCGGGTCAAAGGGACAGATTCCCTCAGGTCAGAGAGACCAATTCCCTCGGGTCAGAGAGACAGATTCCCTCGGGTCAAAGGGACAGATTCCCTCGTGTCAGAGGGACAGGTTCCCACGGGTCAGAGGGACAGATTCCCTCGGGTCAAAGGGACAGATTCCCTCGTGTCAGAGGGACAGGTTCCTCCGGGTCAGAGGGACAGATTTCCTCGGGTCAGCGGAACAGATTCCCTCGGGTCAATGGGACAGATTGCCTCGGGTCAGAGGGAAGAGATTCCCTCGGGTCAGAGGGACAGATTCCCTCGTGTCACAGGGACAGATTCCCTCGGGTCAGAGCGACAGATTCTGACCCGAGGGAAGAGGTCAGGGGGAAGAGATTCCCTCGCGTAAGAGGGACAGATTCCCTCGGGTCAGGAGGATGAGATTCCCTCGCGTCAGAGGGACAAGATTCCCTCGGGTCAGAGAGACAGGTTCCCTCGGATCAGAGGGACAGATTCCCTCAGGACAGAGGGACAGATTCCCTTGGGTCAGAGGGACAGATTCCCTTGGGTCAGAGGGACAGATTCCCTCAGGTCAAAAGGACAGATTCCCTCGGGTCAATTGGACAGATTCCCCCGGGTCAGCGGGACAGAATCCCTCAGGTCAGAGAGACCGATTCCCTCGGGTCAGAGAGACAGATTCCCTCGGGTCAAACGGACGAGATTCCTTCGTGTCAGAGGGACAGATTCCCCCGGGTCAGCAGGACAGAATCCCTCAGGTCAGAGAGACCGATTCCCTCGGGTAAAAGGGACAGATGCCCTCGGGTCAAAGGGACAAATTCCCTCGGGTCAGAGGGACAGATTCCCTCGGGTCAGAGGGACAGATTCCTTTGGGTCAAAGGGACAGATTCCCTCGGGTCACAGAGACATATTTCCTCGGGTCAAAGGGACAGATTCCCTCGTGTCAGAGGGACAGATTCCGTCGGGTCAAAGGGACAGATTACCTCGGGACAGAGCGACAGATTCCCTCGGGTCAGAGAGACAGATTCCCTCGGGTCAGAGGGACAGATTCCTTCGGGTCAAAGGAACAGATGCCATCAGGTCAAAGGGACAAATTCCCTCGGGTCAGAGGGAAGAGATTCCCTCAGGTCAGAGGGACAGATTCCCTTGGGTCAGAGGGACAGATTCCTTGAGGTCAAAAGGACAGATTCCTTCGTGTCAGAGGGACAGATTCCCTCGGGTCAAAGGGACAGATTCCCTCGGGTCAGAGGGACAGATTCCTTCGGGTCAAAGGGACAGATTCGCTCGTGTCAGAGGGACAGATTCCCTCGTGTCAGAGGGACAGATTCCCTCGTGTCACAGGGACAGATTCCCTCGGGTCAGAGGGACAGATTCCTTCGGGTCAAAGGGACAGATTCCCTCGTGTCACAGGGACAGATTCCCTCGGGTCAGAGGGACAGGTTCCCTCGTGTCAGAGGGACAGATTCCCTCGTGTCACAGGGACAGATTCCCTCGTGTCACAGGGACAGATTCCCTCGGGTCAGAGGGACAGATTCCCTCGGGTCAGAAGGACAAATTCCCTTGCGTCAGCGGGACAGATACCCTCGGGTCAGCGGGACAGATTCCCTCGGGTCAATGGGACAGATTTCCTCGGGTCAGCGGAACAGATTCCCTCGGGTCAATGGGACAGATTGCCTCGGGTCAGAGGGAAGAGATTCCCTCGGGTCAGAGGGACAGATTCCCTCGTGCCAGAGGGACAGATACCCTCATGTGACAGGGACAGATTCCCTCGTGTCACAGGGACAGATTCCCTCGGGTCAGAGCGACAGATTCTGACCCGAGGGAAGAGGTCAGGGGGAAGAGATTCCCTCGCGTAAGAGGGACAGATTCCCTCGGGTCAGGAGGATGAGATTCCCTCGCGTCAGAGGGACAAGATTCCCTCGGGTCAGAGAGACAGGTTCCCTCGGATCAAAGGGACAGATTCCCTCAGGACAGAGGGACAGATTCCATTGGGTCAGAGGGACAGATTCCCTTGGGTCAGAGGGACAGATTCCCTCAGGTCAAAAGGACAGATTCCCTCGGGTCAGAGAGACAGATTCCCTCGGGTCCAAGGGACAGATTCCCTCGTGTCAGAGGGACAGGTTCCCCCGGGTCAGAGGGACAGATTCCCTCGGGTCAATGGGACAGATTCCCTCGGGTCAAAGGGACAGATTCCCTCAGGTCAGAGAGACCAATTCCCTCGGGTCAGAGAGACAGATTCCCTCGGGTCAAAGGGACAGATTCCCTCGTGTCAGAGGGACAGGTTCCCACGGGTCAGAGGGACAGATTCCCTCGGGTCAAAGGGACAGATTCCCTCGTGTCAGAGGGACAGGTTCCTCCGGGTCAGAGGGACAGATTTCCTCGGGTCAGCGGAACAGATTCCCTCGGGTCAATGGGACAGATTGCCTCGGGTCAGAGGGAAGAGATTCCCTCGGGTCAGAGGGACAGATTCCCTCGTGTCACAGGGACAGATTCCCTCGGGTCAGAGCGACAGATTCTGACCCGAGGGAAGAGGTCAGGGGGAAGAGATTCCCTCGCGTAAGAGGGACAGATTCCCTCGGGTCAGGAGGATGAGATTCCCTCGCGTCAGAGGGACAAGATTCCCTCGGGTCAGAGAGACAGGTTCCCTCGGATCAGAGGGACAGATTCCCTCAGGACAGAGGGACAGATTCCCTTGGGTCAGAGGGACAGATTCCCTTGGGTCAGAGGGACAGATTCCCTCAGGTCAAAAGGACAGATTCCCTCGGGTCAATTGGACAGATTCCCCCGGGTCAGCGGGACAGAATCCCTCAGGTCAGAGAGACCGATTCCCTCGGGTCAGAGAGACAGATTCCCTCGGGTCAAACGGACGAGATTCCTTCGTGTCAGAGGGACAGATTCCCCCGGGTCAGCAGGACAGAATCCCTCAGGTCAGAGAGACCGATTCCCTCGGGTAAAAGGGACAGATGCCCTCGGGTCAAAGGGACAAATTCCCTCGGGTCAGAGGGACAGATTCCCTCGGGTCAGAGGGACAGATTCCTTTGGGTCAAAGGGACAGATTCCCTCGGGTCACAGAGACATATTTCCTCGGGTCAAAGGGACAGATTCCCTCGTGTCAGAGGGACAGATTCCGTCGGGTCAAAGGGACAGATTACCTCGGGACAGAGCGACAGATTCCCTCGGGTCAGAGAGACAGATTCCCTCGGGTCAGAGGGACAGATTCCTTCGGGTCAAAGGAACAGATGCCATCAGGTCAAAGGGACAAATTCCCTCGGGTCAGAGGGAAGAGATTCCCTCAGGTCAGAGGGACAGATTCCCTTGGGTCAGAGGGACAGATTCCTTGAGGTCAAAAGGACAGATTCCTTCGTGTCAGAGGGACAGATTCCCTCGGGTCAAAGGGACAGATTCCCTCGGGTCAGAGGGACAGATTCCTTCGGGTCAAAGGGACAGATTCGCTCGTGTCAGAGGGACAGATTCCCTCGTGTCAGAGGGACAGATTCCCTCGTGTCACAGGGACAGATTCCCTCGGGTCAGAGGGACAGATTCCTTCGGGTCAAAGGGACAGATTCCCTCGTGTCACAGGGACAGATTCCCTCGGGTCAGAGGGACAGGTTCCCTCGTGTCAGAGGGACAGATTCCCTCGTGTCACAGGGACAGATTCCCTCGTGTCACAGGGACAGATTCCCTCGGGTCAGAGCGACAGATTCCCTCGGGTCAGAGGGACAGATTCCCTCGGGTCAGAGGGACAGGTTCCCTCGGGTCAGAGGGACAGATTCCTTCAGGTCAAAGGGACAGATTCCCTCGTGTCACAGGGACAGATTCCCTCGTGTCACAGGGACAGGTTCCCTCGGGTCAGAGGGACAGATTCCCTCGGGTCAGAGGGACAGATTCCTTCAGGTTAAAGGGACAGATTCTCTCGTGTCACAGGGACAGATTCCCTCGTGTCACAGGGACAGATTCCCTCGGGTCAGAGAGACAGATTCCCTCGTGTCACAGGGACAGATTCCCTCGGCTCAGAGGGACAGATTCCCTCGTGACACAGGGACAGATTCCCTCGTGTCAAAGGGACAGATTCCCTCGGGACAGAGCGACAGATTCCCTCGGGTCAGAGAGACAGATTCCCTCGGGTCAGATGGACAGATTCCTTCGGGTCAAAGGGACAGATTCCCTTGGGTCAGAGGGACAGATTCCCTCGGGTCAGGGGGAAGAGATTCCCTCGCGTCAGAGGGACAGACTCTCTCGGGTCAGGAGGTTGAGATTCCCTCGCGTCAGAGGGACATGATCCTCTCGGGTCAGAGAGGCAGATTCCCTCGGCTCAGAGGGACAGATTCCCCCGGGTCAGAGGGACAGATTCCCTCGGGTCAAAGGGACAGATTCCCTCAGGTCAGAGAGACAGATTCCCTCGTGTCAAAGGGACGAGATTCCCTTGTGTCAGAGGGACAGATTCCCTCGGGTCAGAGGGACAGATTCCTTCGGGTCAAAGGGACAGATTCCCTCGTGTCACAGGGACAGGTTCCCTCGGGTCAGAGGGACAGATTCCCTCGGGTCAGAGAGACAGATTCCCTCGTGTCACAGGGACAGATTCCCTCGGCTCAGAGGGACAGATTCCCTCGTGTCACAGGGACAGATTCCCTCGGGTGAGAGAGACAGATTCCCTCAGGTCAGAGGGACAGATTCCTTCGGGTCAAAGGGACAGATTCCCTTGGGTCAGGAGGATGAGATTTCCTCGCGTCACAGGGACATGATTCTCTCGGGTCAGAGAGGCAGATTCCCTCGGCTCAGAGGGACAGATTCCCTTGGGTCAGAGGGACAGATTCCCTCGGGTCAGAGGGACAGATTCCCTCGGGTCAGGGGGAAGAGATTTCCTCGCGTCAGAGGGACAGATTCCCTCGGGTCAAAGGGACAGATTCCCTCAGGTCAGAGAGACAGATTCCCTCGTGTCAAAGGGACGCGATTCCCTCGTGTCAGAGGGACAGTTTCCCTCGGGTCAGAGAGACCGATTCCCTCGGGTCAAAGGGACAGATGCCCTCGGGTCAAAGGGACAAATTCCCTCGGGTCAGAGGGAAGAGATTCCCTCAGGTCAGAGGGACAGATTCCCTCAGGTCAGAGAGACAGATTCCCTCGTGTCAAAGGGACGCGATTCCCTCGTGTCAGAGGGACAGATTCCCTCTGGTCAATGGGACAGATTCCCTCGGGTCAGAGGGACAGATTCCCTCGGGTCAGAAGGACAAATTCCCTTGCGTCAGCGGGACAGATACCCTCGGGTCAGCGGGACAGATTCCCTCGGGTCAATGGGACAGATTTCCTCGGGTCAGCGGAACAGATTCTCTCGGGTCAATGGGACAGATTGCCTCGGGTCAGAGGGAAGAGATTCCCTCGGGTCAGAGGGACAGATTCCCTCGTGCCAGAGGGACAGATACCCTCATGTGACAGGGACAGATTCCCTCGTGTCACAGGGACAGATTCCCTCGGGTCAGAGCGACAGATTCTGACCCGAGGGAAGAGGTCAGGGGGAAGAGATTCCCTCGCGTAAGAGGGACAGATTCCCTCGGGTCAGGAGGATGAGATTCCCTCGCGTCAGAGGGACAAGATTCCCTCGGGTCAGAGAGACAGGTTCCCTCGGATCAAAGGGACAGATTCCCTCAGGACAGAGGGACAGATTCCATTGGGTCAGAGGGACAGATTCCCTTGGGTCAGAGGGACAGATTCCCTCAGGTCAAAAGGACAGATTCCCTCGGGTCAGAGAGACAGATTCCCTCGGGTCCAAGGGACAGATTCCCTCGTGTCAGAGGGACAGGTTCCCCCGGGTCAGAGGGACAGATTCCCTCGGGTCAATGGGACAGATTCCCTCGGGTCAAAGGGACAGATTCCCTCAGGTCAGAGAGACCAATTCCCTCGGGTCAGAGAGACAGATTCCCTCGGGTCAAAGGGACAGATTCCCTCGTGTCAGAGGGACAGGTTCCCACGGGTCAGAGGGACAGATTCCCTCGGGTCAAAGGGACAGATTCCCTCGTGTCAGAGGGACAGGTTCCTCCGGGTCAGAGGGACAGATTTCCTCGGGTCAGCGGAACAGATTCCCTCGGGTCAATGGGACAGATTGCCTCGGGTCAGAGGGAAGAGATTCCCTCGGGTCAGAGGGACAGATTCCCTCGTGTCACAGGGACAGATTCCCTCGGGTCAGAGCGACAGATTCTGACCCGAGGGAAGAGGTCAGGGGGAAGAGATTCCCTTGCGTAAGAGGGACAGATTCCCTCGGGTCAGGAGGATGAGATTCCCTCGCGTCAGAGGGACAAGATTCCCTCGGGTCAGAGAGACAGGTTCCCTCGGATCAGAGGGACAGATTCCCTCAGGACAGAGGGACAGATTCCCTTGGGTCAGAGGGACAGATTCCCTTGGGTCAGAGGGACAGATTCCCTCAGGTCAAAAGGACAGATTCCCTCGGGTCAATTGGACAGATTCCCCCGGGTCAGCGGGACAGAATCCCTCAGGTCAGAGAGACCGATTCCCTCGGGTCAGAGAGACAGATTCCCTCGGGTCAAACGGACGAGATTCCTTCGTGTCAGAGGGACAGATTCCCCCGGGTCAGCAGGACAGAATCCCTCAGGTCAGAGAGACCGATTCCCTCGGGTAAAAGGGACAGATGCCCTCGGGTCAAAGGGACAAATTCCCTCGGGTCAGAGGGACAGATTCCCTCGGGTCAGAGGGACAGATTCCTTTGGGTCAAAGGGACAGATTCCCTCGGGTCACAGAGACATATTTCCTCGGGTCAAAGGGACAGATTCCCTCGTGTCAGAGGGACAGATTCCGTCGGGTCAAAGGGACAGATTACCTCGGGACAGAGCGACAGATTCCCTCGGGTCAGAGAGACAGATTCCCTCGGGTCAGAGGGACAGATTCCTTCGGGTCAAAGGAACAGATGCCATCAGGTCAAAGGGACAAATTCCCTCGGGTCAGAGGGAAGAGATTCCCTCAGGTCAGAGGGACAGATTCCCTTGGGTCAGAGGGACAGATTCCTTGAGGTCAAAAGGACAGATTCCTTCGTGTCAGAGGGACAGATTCCCTCGGGTCAAAGGGACAGATTCCCTCGGGTCAGAGGGACAGATTCCTTCGGGTCAAAGGGACAGATTCGCTCGTGTCAGAGGGACAGATTCACTCGTGTCAGAGGGACAGATTCCCTCGTGTCACAGGGACAGATTCCCTCGGGTCAGAGGGACAGATTCCTTCGGGTCAAAGGGACAGATTCCCTCGTGTCACAGGGACAGATTCCCTCGGGTCAGAGGGACAGGTTCCCTCGTGTCAGAGGGACAGATTCCCTCGTGTCACAGGGACAGATTCCCTCGTGTCACAGGGACAGATTCCCTCGGGTCAGAGCGACAGATTCCCTCGGGTCAGAGGGACAGGTTCCCTCGGGTCAGAGGGACAGGTTCCCTCGGGTCAGAGGGACAGATTCCTTCAGGTCAAAGGGACAGATTCCCTCGTGTCACAGGGACAGATTCCCTCGTGTCACAGGGACAGGTTCCCTCGGGTCAGAGGGACAGATTCCCTCGGGTCAGAGGGACAGATTCCTTCAGGTTAAAGGGACAGATTCTCTCGTGTCACAGGGACAGATTCCCTCGTGTCACAGGGACAGATTCCCTCGGGTCAGAGAGACAGATTCCCTCGTGTCACAGGGACAGATTCCCTCGGCTCAGAGGGACAGATTCCCTCGTGACACAGGGACAGATTCCCTCGTGTCAAAGGGACAGATTCCCTCGGGACAGAGCGACAGATTCCCTCGGGTCAGAGAGACAGATTCCCTCGGGTCAGATGGACAGATTCCTTCGGGTCAAAGGGACAGATTCCCTTGGGTCAGAGGGACAGATTCCCTCGGGTCAGGGGGAAGAGATTCCCTCGCGTCAGAGGGACAGACTCGGGTCAGGAGGTTGAGATTCCCTCGCGTCAGAGGGACATGATCCTCTCGGGTCAGAGAGGCAGATTCCCTCGGCTCAGAGGGACAGATTCCCCCGGGTCAGAGGGACAGATTCCCTCGGGTCAAAGGGACAGATTCCCTCAGGTCAGAGAGACAGATTCCCTCGTGTCAAAGGGACGAGATTCCCTTGTGTCAGAGGGACAGATTCCCTCGGGTCAGAGGGACAGATTCCTTCGGGTCAAAGGGACAGATTCCCTCGTGTCACAGGGACAGGTTCCCTCGGGTCAGAGGGACAGATTCCCTCGGGTCAGAGAGACAGATTCCCTCGTGTCACAGGGACAGATTCCCTCGGCTCAGAGGGACAGATTCCCTCGTGTCACAGGGACAGATTCCCTCGGGTGAGAGAGACAGATTCCCTCAGGTCAGAGGGACAGATTCCTTCGGGTCAAAGGGACAGATTCCCTTGGGTCAGGAGGATGAGATTTCCTCGCGTCACAGGGACATGATTCTCTCGGGTCAGAGAGGCAGATTCCCTCGGCTCAGAGGGACAGATTCCCTTGGGTCAGAGGGACAGATTCCCTCGGGTCAGAGGGACAGATTCCCTCGGGTCAGGGGGAAGAGATTTCCTCGCGTCAGAGGGACAGATTCCCTTGGGTCAAAGGGACAGATTCCCTCAGGTCAGAGAGACAGATTCCCTCGTGTCAAAGGGACGCGATTCCCTCGTGTCAGAGGGACAGTTTCCCTCGGGTCAGAGAGACCGATTCCCTCGGGTCAAAGGGACAGATGCCCTCGGGTCAAAGGGACAAATTCCCTCGGGTCAGAGGGAAGAGATTCCCTCAGGTCAGAGGGACAGATTCCCTCAGGTCAGAGAGACAGATTCCCTCGTGTCAAAGGGACGCGATTCCCTCGTGTCAGAGGGACAGTTTCCCTCGGGTCAGAGAGACCGATTCCCATGGGTCAAAGGGAGAGATGCCCTCAGGTCAAAGGGACAAATTCCCTCGGGTCAGAGGGAAGAGATTCCCTCAGGTCAGAGGGACAGATTCCCTCGGGTCAGAGGGACAGATTCCCTCGGGTGAAAGGGACAGATTCCTTCGGGTCAAAGCGACAGATTCCCTCAGGTCAGAGGGAAGAGATTCCCTCAGGTCAGCAGGACAGATTCTCTCAGGTCAGGGGGACAGATTCCTTTGGGTCAAAGGGACAGATTCCTTCGGGTCAAAGGGACAGATTCCCTCGGGTCAGAGAGACAGATTCCCTCGGATCAGAGAGACAGATTCCCTCGTGTATGAGGGACAGATTTCTTCGGGTCAAAGGGACAGATTCCCTCGGGTCAGAGAGACAGATTCCCTCGGGTCAAAGGGACAGATTCCCTCGTGTCAGAGGGACAGATTCCCTCAGGACAGAGAGACAGATTACCTCGGGTCAGAGAGACAGATTGCCTCGGGTCAGGGGGACAGATTCCCTCGGGACAGAGAGACAGATTCCTTCGGGTCAAAGGGACAGATTCCCTCGGGTCAGAGGGACAGATTCCCTAGGGTCAGAGAGACAGATTCCCTCGGGTCAAAGGGACAGATGCCCTCGGGTCAAAGGGACAAATTCCCTCGGGTCAGAGGGAAGAGATTCCCTCAGGTCAGAGGGACAGATTCCCTCAGGTCAGAGAGACAGATTCCCTCGTGTCAAAGGGACGCGATTCCCTCGTGTCAGAGGGACAGTTTCCCTCGGGTCAGAGAGACCGATTCCCTCGGGTCAAAGGGAGAGATGCCCTCAGGTCAAAGGGACAAATTCCCTCGGGTCAGAGGGAAGAGATTCCCTCAGGTCAGAGGGACAGATTCCCTCGGGTCAGAGGGACAGATTCCCTCGGGTGAAAGGGACAGATTCCTTCGGGTCAAAGCGACAGATTCCCTCAGGTCAGAGGGAAGAGATTCCCTCAGGTCAGCAGGACAGATTCTCTCAGGTCAGGGGGACAGATTCCTTTGGGTCAAAGGGACAGATTCCTTCGGGTCAAAGGGACAGATTCCCTCGGGTCAGAGAGACAGATTCCCTCGGATCAGAGAGACAGATTCCCTCGTGTATGAGGGACAGATTCCTTCGGGTCAAAGGGACAGATTCCCTCGGGTCAGAGAGACAGATTCCCTCGGGTCAAAGGGACAGATTCCCTTGTGTCAGAGGGACAGATTCCCTCAGGACAGAGAGACAGATTACCTCGGGTCAGAGAGACAGATTGCCTCGGGTCAGGGGGACAGATTCCCTCGGGACAGAGAGACAGATTCCTTCGGGTCAAAGGGACAGATTCCCTCGGGTCAGAGGGACAGATTCCCTCGGGTCAAAGGGACAGATTCCCTCGGGTCAGAGGGACAGTTTCCCTCGGGTCAGAGAGACAGATTCCCTCGGGTCAAACGGACAAATTCCCTTGGTTCAGTTGGAAGAGGTTACCTCAGGTCAGAGGGACAGATTCCCTTGGGTCAAAGGGACAGATGCCCTCAGGTCAAAGGGACAAATTCCCTCGGGTCAGAGGGAAGAGATTCCCTCAGGTCAGAGGGACAGATTCCCTTGGGTCAGAGGGACAGATTCCTTCGGGTCAGAGGGACAGATTCCCTCGGGTCAGAGGGACAGATTCCCTCGGGTCAGAGAGACAGATTCCCTCGGGTCAGAGAGACAGATTCCCTCGGGTCAGAGAGACAGATTCCCTCGGGTCAGAGGGACAGTTTCCTTCGGGTCAAAGGGACAGATTCCCTCGGGTCAGAGGGAAGAGATACCCTCAGGTCAGAGGGACAGATTCCCTTGGGTCAGAGGGACAGATTCCCTCGGCTCAGAGGGACAGATTCCCTCGTGTCACAGGGACAGATTCCCTTGTGTCAAAGGGACAGATTCCCTCGGGTCAGAGAGACAGATTCCCTCGGGTCAGATGGACAGATTCCTTCGGGTCAAAGGGACAGATTCCCTCGGGTCAGAGAGACAGATTCCCTCGGGTCAAAGGGACAGATTCCCTTGTGTCAGAGGGACAGATTCCCTCAGGACAGAGAGACAGATTACCTCGGGTCAGAGAGACAGATTGCCTCGGGTCAGGGGGACAGATTCCCTCGGGACAGAGAGACAGATTCCTTCGGGTCAAAGGGACAGATTCCCTCGGGTCAGAGGGACAGATTCCCTCGGGTCAAAGGGACAGATTCCCTCGGGTCAGAGGGACAGTTTCCCTCGGGTCAGAGAGACAGATTCCCTCGGGTCAAACGGACAAATTCCCTTGGTTCAGTTGGAAGAGGTTCCCTCAGGTCAGAGGGACAGATTCCCTCGGGTCAAAGGGACAGATGCCCTCAGGTCAAAGGGACAAATTCCCTCGGGTTAGAGGGAAGAGATTCCCTCAGGTCAGAGGGACAGATTCCCTTGGGTCAGAGGGACAGATTCCTTCGGGTCAGAGGGACAGATTCCCTCGGGTCAGAGGGACAGATTCCCTCGGGTCAGAGAGACAGATTCCCTCGGGTCAGAGAGACAGATTCCCTCGGGTCAGAGAGACAGATTCCCTCGGGTCAGAGGGACAGTTTCCTTCGGGTCAAAGGGACAGATTCCCTCGGGTCAGAGGGATGAGATACCCTCAGGTCAGAGGGACAGATTCCCTTGGGTCAGAGGGACAGATTCCCTCGGCTCAGAGGGACAGATTCCCTCGTGTCACAGGGACAGATTCCCTTGTGTCAAAGGGACAGATTCCCTCGGGTCAGAGAGACAGATTCCCTCGGGTCAGATGGACAGATTCCTTCGGGTCAAAGGGACAGTTTCCCTTGGGTCAGAGGGACAGATTCCCTCGGGTCAGGGGGAAGAGATTCCCTCGCGTCAGAGGGACAGACTCCCTTGGGTCAGGAGGTTGAGATTCCCTCGCGTCAGAGGGACATGATTCTCTCGGGTCAGAGAGGCAGATTCCCTCGGCTCAGAGGGACAGATTCCCTTGTGTCAGAGGGACAGATTCCCTCGGGTCAGAGGGACGGATTCCTTCGGGTCAAAGGGTCAGATTCCCTCGTGTCACAGGGACAGTTTCCCTCGGGTCAGAGGGACAGATTCCCTCGGGTCAGAGAGACAGATTCCCTCGGGTCAGAGAGACAGATTCCCTCGTGTCACAGGGACAGGTTCCCTCGGGTCAGAGGGACAGATTCCCTCGGGTCAGAGAGACAGATTCCCTCGTGTCACAGGGACAGATTCCCTCGGCTCAGAGGGACAGATTCCCTCGGGTCAGAGGGACAGATTCCCTCGGGTGAGAGAGACAGATTCCCTCGGGTCAGAGGGACAGATTCCTTCGGGTCAAAGGGACAGATTCCCTTGGGTCAGAGGGACAGATTCCCTCGGGTCAGGGGGAAGAGATTTCCTCGCGTCAGAGGGACAGACTCCCTCGGGTCAGGAGGATGAGATTTCCTTGCGTCACAGGGACATGATTCTCTCGGGTCAGAGAGGTAGATTCCCTCGGCTCAGAGGGACAGATTCCCTCGGGTCAGAGGGACAGATTCCCTCGGGTCAAAGGGACAGATTCCCTCAGGTCAGAGAGACAGATTCCCTCGTGTCAAAGGGACGCGATTCCCTCGTGTCAGAGGGACAGTTTCCCTTGGGTCAGAGAGACCGATTCCCTCGGGTCAAAGGGACAGATGCCCTCGGGTCAAAGGGACAAATTCCCTCGGGTCAGAGGGAAGAGTTTCCCTCAGGTCAGAGGGACAGATTCCCTCAGGTCAGAGAGACAGATTCCCTCGTGTCAGAGGGACAGTTTCCCTCGGGTCAGAGAGACCGATTCCCTCGGGTCAAAGGGACAGATGCCCTCGGGCCAAAGGGACAAATTCCCTCGGGTCAGGGGGAAGAGATTCCCTCAGGTCAGAGGGACAGATTCCCTCGGGTCAGAGGGACAGATTGCCTCGGGTGAAAGGGACAGATTCCTTCGGGTCAAAGCGACAGATTCCCTCAGGTCAGAGGGAAGAGATTCCCTCAGGTCAGCAGGACAGATTCTCTCAGGTCAGAGGGACAGATTCCTTTGGGTCAAAGGGACAGATTCCTTCGGGTCAAAGGGACAGATTCCCTCAGGTCAGAGAGACAGATTCCCTCGGGTCAATGGGACAGATTCCCTCGTGTCAGAGGGACAGATTCCTTCGGGTCAAAGGGACAGATTCCCTCGGGTCAGAGAGACAGACTCCCTCGGGTCAAAGGGACTAATTCCCTCGTGTCAGAGGGACAGATTCCCTCAGGACAGAGAGACAGATTCCCTCGGGTCAAAGGGACAGATTCCCTCGGGTCAAAGGGACAGATTCCCTTGGGTCAGAGGGACAGATTCCCTCGGGTCAGAGAGGCAGATTCCTTCGGGTCATAGGGACAGATTCCCTCGGGTCAAAGGGACAGATTCCCTCGGGTCAGAGAGATAGATTCCCTCGGGTCAGAGGGACAGGTTCCCTCGTGTCAGAGGGACAGATTCCCTCGGGACAGAGAGACAGATTCCTTCGGGTCAAAGGGACAGATTCCCTCGGGTCAGAGGGACAGATTCCCTCGGGTCAAAGGGACAGATTCCCTCGGGTCAGAGGGACAGTTTCCCTCGGGTCAGAGAGACAGATTCCCTTGGGTCAAACGGACAGATTCCCTCGGGTCAAAGGGACAAATGCCCTCGGGTCAAAGGGACTAATTTCCTCGTGTGAGAGGGACAGATTCCCTCAGGACAGAGAGACAGATTCCCTCGGGTCAGAGAGGCAGATTCCTTCGGGTCAAAGGGACAGATTCCCTCGGGTCAAAGGGACAGATTCCCTCGGGTCAGAGAGACAGATTCCCTCGGGTCAGAGGGACAGATTCCCTCAGGACAGAGAGACAGATTCCCTCGGGTCAGAGAGACAGATTCCCTCGGGTCAGAGGGACAGATTCCCTCGTGTCAGAGGGACAGATTCCCTCGGGTCAGAGAGACAGATTCCCTCGGGTCAGAGGGACAGATTCCCTCAGGACAGAGAGACAGATTCCCTCGGTACAGAGAGACAGATTCCTTCGGGTCAAAGGGACAGATTCCCTCGGGTCAGAGGGACAGATTCCCTCGGGTCAAAGGGACAGATTCCCTCGGGTCAGAGGGACAGTTTCCCTCGGGTCAGAGAGACAGATTCCCTTGGGTCAAACGGACAGATGCCCTCGGGTCAGAGGGACAGATTCCCTCGGGTCAAAGGGACAAATGCCCTCGGGTCAAAGGGACAAATTCCCTCGGGTCAGAGGGAAGACTTTCCCTCAGGTCAGAGGGACAGATTCCCTTGGGTCAGAGGGACAGATTCCTTCGGGTCAGAGGGACAGATTCCTTCGGGTCAAAGGGACAGATTCCCTCGGGTCAGAGGGACAGATTCCCTCGTGTCACAGGGACAGGTTCCCTCGGGTCAGAGAGACAGATTCCCTCGGGTCAAAGGGGCAGATTCCCTCGGGTCAGAGGGACAGATTCCTTCGGGTCACAGGGACAGGTTCCCTCGGGTCAGAGAGACAGATTCCCTCGGGTCAGAGGGACAGATTCCCTCGTGTCACAGGGACAGATTCCTTCGGGTCAGAGGGACAGATTCCCTCGGGTCAGGGGGAAGAGATTCCCTCGCGTCAGAGGGACAGACTCCCTCGGGTCAGGAGGATGAGATTCCCTCGCGTCAGAGGGACATGATTCTCTCGGGTCAGAGAGGCAGATTCCCTCGGCTCAGAGGGACAGATTCCCTCGGGTCAGGAGGATGAGATTCCCTCGGGTCAGAGGGACAAGATTCTCTCGGGTCAGAGGGACAGATTTCCACGGGTCAGAAGGATGAGGTACTCTAGAATCAGAGGGTTTGAGCGCATGTCAAGTTCGCTGCTGTATTTCCTACATTACAACAGTGACTATTACAGTGACTAGACTTGAAAAGTGCTCCTTGGCAGTAAAGGACTTCAGGATGTTGTGCGGTTGTGAATGCCCCATATGAATGGAGTTTTAGTTTCTTTGATAGGTCAATGAAAGGATTCTTTAGAGAGGTACATTAGACACTAAGTTGCATAGTAAAACCATCACTATAGGAGAAGGAGACATAGGTACAAAGAGAAGTTTAGGATTGTTTTCAGACAGCACAGCGCAGAGACAGTAATTAATATCAGGAATGGTCTGCCAGGTAGAACAGTGGGGCCAAATCTCTGGAATCAATATGGAGACACTTCAAGCAGCGCTGGGTGGGATGGAGTGCGAATAGAGAATTTGAAAGGCCTTTCTCATCTGTATGTACCTTTGTGACTTTTGTGATAACATTTCCTACTAGTTGTAAGATCTGGAAGTAGCTCACTTGGTTACTATCCATCGGAGAGGTCTACCCATAATAGGGCCTCTGCAGAATTCTGCTCACCTCTTGCTAATCTGACATGAATGGCCCAAGAATGAACTGATAAATATGAGCGGTGCACACCAGAAAAACCTGGGAATTCAAATTCATAAGGACAGAAAGATAAACTTGCATTTATACAGGACCTTATCACAGGAACATAGGACTTAGGAGCAGGAGGAGGCCATTCAAGCCTTCAAGCCTGCTCCACCGTTTGACAGGATCAAGGCTGATGATAATGTGCTCTCAACTTCACTTTGTAAACATCTCAATAGTGCTTCACATAGAATGAGATACTGTGCAATATACTGACTTGTTCTAAGTAGATTCAGTAGAATAGTGAGTATTGTTACTGGACTAGTAATTAGAGACATGGACTAAACTCGTTTATCTCGATACACAAGCTGAATCCCAATAGGAGGGGGAATTTAAATTCAATTAATTAAATCAATGTGGAAGTAAAAACTAATCTCAGTGATGTTGATCTTGAAATTAGCAGGTTGTCGTAAAAACCCATCTCGTTCATTGGTGTCTTTTAGAGTCATAGAATTGCTACAGTGCAGAAGGAGGTCATTCAGCCCATCGAGTCTGCACAGACGCTTGGAAAGTGCACCCTACCTAGGCCCAAGCCCGGACCCTATTCCCGCAACCCAGTAACCCCCATCTAACCTTTAGGATGCTAAGGGGCAATTTAGCATGCCCAATCCAGCTAACCTGCTCATCTTTGGACTGTGTAAGGAAAGCGGAGCTCCCGGAGGAAACCCAGACAGATACGGGAAGAACGTGCAAACTCCACACAGTGATCCAATACTGGAATTGAACCCGGGTCCCTGGCACTGTGAGGCAGCAGTGGTAACCACTGTGCCACCGTGCTTTAGGGAATGAAATCTGCCATTCTTACCCGATTCAGGAAGGCAGCTCACTGACGTCTCATTAGCAATTAATGATGGGTCATAAATGCTTTCCAGCAATACGCCCAACTCGTGAATAAATAAAGTAAGACAGAAGCAGTAAACACACCAAGCTGTCCCTCTCACTGACTTGCTTGATAATATTTAGTGTGATGGGGAAGATAGTGGCGTAATGGAATGTCACTGGCCTAGTAATTGAGAGACCCAGGCTAAAAGTTCAAAACCCACCTCAGCCGCTGGTGGAATTTAAACTCAATTGACAAAAGGAAACTCTGAAATTTAAAACTAGCTGTGATAACTTGCAAGGGGCACATCCTGCTGGGGATGATTGTTTCCCTGTGCTCATTGGTGCTGCGAGCTCCCCCACAATGGGCGGGTGCCTTATTAGCCCTGATATAAAAATTCAGCCAGTGTGGGGCTGACCAGAAAGGAGAGGGAACCCGGTGAGGTGTACCGAGCCTCGTGTACGTAATGTTGTTTGCTGAATAAAATGACAGCCCTAATTTGGGCAGGATTCACATTGCAATGTCTTGCGAGATTGCGTCGAACTGCGCGAGATATTGCGAGCCGGGATAGGGATCTCCCAACTTTCAACGGCCGTGTTGAGCTGCGGCGAGCTGTGTTCCCAGCACAGCGTGGTCATAGGATCGCGTCCTAGACCTTGTGAAACAGCAGGTTGTTCTTTAGCCCACACCTAGAATTTATTGCTTCACAAACACACTTCCTCCTGCCTGTTCTTGCATAAACAGATTGAAACTTTATTAAGGGGTGGGATGTATTGCAAAACTTCAGAAGGAAGTTAGAATACTGTTTGCCATCTGTCTTAGGCTCAAATAATCTGCAACCTGGTACCTAGACATCTTTGCACTAAGGTTATGGAACCAACCGGGATGAATGCAAGTAAGATACAGATCGGTCATGATCTAACTAAATAGAGGAGCAGGCCCCAGGGGCTGAATGGCATACAACCTATGTTTCCATATCATAAACTATAATAGCTGCTCTCTACTGTAGCAAGCTTTCAAAGGTTCAGAACCAGGTTTAGCTGCATCTAAAATTGTTTTGTGACATGGTAAAAGTAGTTTTGTGTTTGTGGATACATAGCCCTGTTCACAAACCAGCAGTGAAGTTATTTGCAAGGACGTCAATCTTACATTAGATTCACAATAGGTTCAGGAACTGAAGGACGGACCTGACTGCAACAGGCCTGTGGTTTCAATTTAATATCAACTGTCAAGAAGATAATGCAGCAAACATCTTAAAACGTGGATTGTGTTATTGGTTCGCAAGCTCCATTGACCAAGTAGACAACCTGGCAGCTATACTGAACATACAGTTTTGATTACTCGCCTGTGCGGAACCTGTGTGGAGTTGGAGGGATTCGGCCTTGGCAGTGCTTCTGGAATTGGCCTCAGGGTGGATTAGCCCTGTACATCCGCCAAAGTCACCCTTCCGCAGATCACTGTTCAGTGACCCTTGCTGGAAAGGCTGACTGTGCTTTTGCCTGCTGTGGACAGATGCATCGCATGGTTGAATATTCTGTCAACTCTTGCTGTTCACCCAGACACCTGACAGACCTTTGTCTGGGTGAGGTAAAGAAGGATTAATACCAATCGAGTGACCACATGAGATGCAAAGGACAAGATCAGAGTGAAAACTAAAGGAAGTAAAATAATTGGGTAGCTAACTGACAGAAAGCAGAAAATGGAGAATAGAATTCTTGCACTTATCTATTGAGGAGTGCTCCCCTGAGGTTGAATCTCAGGTAGAATAGAGGGAGATCTATAAAGATGTGTGAGGTTTCAGCCACCCAATTTCTACACAATCCAGTCTGTGTACAAAAAGCAGAATTGAGTAACAGGCTGAAGTAAAATTTAGCCGAAAGATAGAAATAATAATTTCAGGTAAGTATGTACTTTTTATATGCTCCAAATCTGGGAGCTGTTGATTATTGAAGTGAAAATTGTTCCGCACTGTTTCGATTAACCTGAAGCTTCCTGTCCGGCCCTGAACTGCAGAGATTCCCCTCTTAGCACCGAGCTTTGCTCAGAGATCAAATTGACAGTTTGCCAGATATTCAGAAGCAGAGGCAATAATAGTTCACATGCACTCTACGTTAAATAGATGGAAATATTGCCATAACATAGGAGGCAGCAGTGGTGGTGGCTAGCAAGTGGTTAGCACTGCTGCCTCACAGTGCCAGGGTCCCGGTTCGATTCCGGCCTCAGGTGACTGTGTGGAGTTTGCACGTTCTCACCATGTCTGCGTGGGTTTCCTCCTGATGCTCCGGTTTCCTCCCACAGTCCACAGATGACTGTCTCCCGTGGTTATACTGGTGCAAATGACTGATTGAAATCCTGACTTGGCCTGAAATCACCTTTAATGTGGCGAGTACTGAGCTTCTCAAAATAGTTGGCCCAATGGGTCACAGCAGTGACCCGAGGATGCAGATTGGCAGGAGAAGCAGAGAAGTGAAGAGTTACTATGGTCTGGAATGGACAATTTATTTATTTATTTAAAATTTAAAGTTGGCATGTCTTGCTGAAAAGGCCACACTTGAAATACTGCGTACAGTTCTGGTCACCCTATTATAGAAAGGATATTATTAAACAAGAAAGAGTGCAGAGAAGATTTACTAGGATGCTATCGTGACTTGATGGTTTGAGTTATAAGGAGAGGCTGGATAGACTGGGACTTTTTCCCATGGAGCGTAGGAGGCTTAGGGGTGATCTTCTCGAGGTCTATAAAATAACGAGGGGCATAGATAAAGTAGATAGTCAACATCTTTTCCCAAAGGTAGGGGAGTCTAAAACCAGAGGGCATAGGTTTAAGGTGAGAGGGGAGAGATACAAAAGGGTCCAGACGGGCAATTTTTTCACACAGAGGGTAGTGAGCATCTGGAACAAGCTGCCAGAAGCAGTAGTAGAGGCGGTACAATTTTGCCTTTTAAAAAGCATTTAGACAGTTATATGGGAAAGATGGGTATAGAGGGCTATGGGCCAAATGTGGGCAATTGAGACTAGCGTAGTGGTAAAAGCTGGGCGGCATGGACAATTTGGGCCGAAGGGCCTGTTTCCATGCTGTAAACTTCTATGACTCTATTCTGTGACTCTACCCAATTCTTTTTTATTCCCAATTAAGGGGCAATTTAGCATGGCCAATCAATCTACCCTGCACATCTTTGGGTTGTGGGGGTGAGACCCTCGCAAACACGGGGAGAATGTGCAAACACCACACGGACAGTGAACCAGGGCCAGGATCGAATCCGGGACCTCGGCACCATGAGGCAGCAGTGCTAACCCTTGAATGGACAATTTAAAGGGTGGTGGAAACCGATTCAATCATACTTTTCTAAAGGGAACTGTATATGAACTTTTAAAGGAAAAATGTTTAAGCACATGCGGGTGATGGGTCTAATTGGATAGCTTTTTCAATAGGCCAGTGCAGCCATGATGGGCTGAATGGCCTCCTTCTTTGCAGAAGAATTCCATGGTGGTCACAGCTCTTTCTCGCCCACTTCAGACTTCAAACCCTGGTGCTATTCTATCTCAACAAAGAAAGCAAAGACCTAAAATAGGAAGGAAAGAAGTAAGAGCTACACACTCCTCTTTCATTGAACTTCTCTTCAATCCTCACTCCCTCTGCTCCACCAAAATGACTGCTTCTTCAGCCACCCTATTCCTGCTCTCTAGTGTTCCCTCTCCATTTCCCTCTCTTTTACCCATGCTCAGTGTCCGCTATATTCCTCTCCTCTTTTTACTGTCAGGTGTTGCGAGGAATCCTCTCCATGAGGAGCGTGATATAAAGAAAATTTGTACAGATAATCATTTCATTTACCCAGAACCTTGAGGTTGTGAATTAATTGGGGCACCTCTTAGTTGCTCAAGTAAGGTTCAAGAAGTGGGCAGCACGGTAGCATAGTGGTTAGCACAATTGCTTCACAGCTCTAGGGTCCCAGGTTCGATTCTCGGCTTGGGTCACTGTCTGTGCGGAGTCTGCACATTCTCCACGTGTGTGCGTGGGTTTCCTCCGGGTGCTCTGGTTTCCTCCCACAGTCCAAACATGTGCACGTTAGGTGGATTGGCCATGATAAAATTGCCCATAGTGTCCAAAATTGCCCTTTGTGTTGGGTGGGGTTACTGGGTTATGGGGATAGGGTGGAGGTGTGGACCTTGGGTAGGGTGCTCTTTCCAAGAGCCGATGCAGACTCGATGGGCCGAATGGCCTCCTTCTGCTCTGTAAGTTCTATGTTCTATTATTTTTGCTTGCAGTTAAAACATTTATTTCCTCACTTGATGCACTTTAGATTTGCTGATTGAGATGCACTTTGTTGCGTTGTCAATATAAAAGCGAGAGTGCATGATCCCATGTGTCTCACTGTTTTAAGATCATTAAGATACCATTAAGAACAGCACATTCTAGATCGATTCACACCAATTCACCCGGAAGAGATGGAATGGTCAGAGACCACAACATAACTTACAGATATTAGAAATTAAATGAGGAAGAACTACTTTTCGCAGAGGGTGGTGAATTTGTGGAAATCGTTGCCCTATAGCGCGATGGAATCTTAGTCTTTAAATGGTTTCAAGAAGGAGATAGATATATTTCAGATAAATAAACAGGTTAAAGGGATATGGGTAACAGGTAGGGAGGTGGATTTGAGACCAGGAAGAGATCACCCATGATCTTATTGAATGGCGGAGCAGGCTCGAAGGGCTGAATTGCCTACTTCTGCTCCTCATTCTTAAGTTCCTATGTTCCTATATTCTCTTTGTATGTAACATAACTGTGCAACAATATAGGGTGCCACATGAATGCAGAGCCAGTGAACTTTGTCCCATTGTCCAGTGTTGCTTTCTCTGGAACAATCTGTCAATTAACAATTTTCCATTAATCTGAAGCAAGCAATTTTACTTCATCATAACACATTAATTTTGATCAGCCAGCAATGTCGCACAACAAATTAATCTGTATCGTATTGCTCCAGGCAACCTCTTATCAACACTTACGCCATACTGTAACAATAATTTTGTTTATCTGGCTCAAATGTTTGATAAAGTCCAGAATAGTTTGTCATAATCTAACTGTATCACATTTATTGAGTGTCAAGAGCATTTATTCAGTGAAAATTTATGAAAATACATTAATATTATAAGGAATTAATCCATAGCTAACAGTTGTGGGATTGATACAATAGAGCGCCATAGTTTGAGCCCAGTTTTGGATTACTTTAAAAAAGTTAAATCAGGCTAGTTGCTAAAGCCAAACATTTAAGTTCCATTTGGTATCATTTACCTGCTGCAATGTTTAGTAGTTTACAGGCTGTTTCTATCTCCTTGAGAACTTCCCCAACCACCATCGTCTGGACCTGTTCTAGGGATCTTTCTTCTAAGTGGACACTGTTCTGATAGTCCAGCTCTGTGGGCACACACAGCTCCTGACTGTCCACTATGGGGCATTGGTCTGGCTCTTTGTGTGGCTCAGTCTTCAAACCATGGTCAATCTCTGGACGCTCCACCAGCCCCTTAGATAGCCATGCACAGTCTTCAGTTAGCAGCATGTCAAAGTAGGACAAGTAGACAGGCAGTGTCCGTTCAGGGGTTGAGGGGTTACTGGATGGTTCCACCACGGTCCACTCAAGCCCTTTTGGATGGCTGGGTTTCTCCAGATTGGTTAGTAACGCACCCTCAAATGCAGTCCGGTTCTGCTGCAGCATTGTCAGTCGCCGACCAGCACTGCCCATCACCTCAAGTAAACGCTTCAGGTCTACAGCAAAACAAGAAGAGACAAATGTTTAATAGCATATTACTGTCCATAGACTGATGACTATTGACTGCCTCACAGCAATACTGTTTATTGAACCCTTTGGGAGGCTGTAAGCTAGAAACGGGGGATTATAGGGTCAGTTGGTCACTTAAATATCCCAGTAACTCCTGAATGGGCTTTAATGAACGTTTTACTCATGGGTCAGTTTGTATTAATGGGTGATCACGTTAAGTGCGGCTGTTAGTCCAAATACAGGATTCAAACTGCAGTTCCTTTCTTCTGCAATGAAAAGCTCCTACTTAAACAGACAACATCTGACTTTCTTTTCATGACTTTTAATTAAAAGTGCCCATCTCTTTCTTGCAACGACGCTTTTGCCATTTACCAAGTGAAGAGGATTTAATTCTGCATGACACTGAGAAGAGCAAGAATTAGATATTGAGGTTTACTCCTTCTTAAGCTTCAATATGTCCTAGTTTTAAAGATTGTTTTGTACTTATTTTATATAATTCGTCTGCACAGCCCGACTCAAACGCTTTCGCATCTCTAGTTGGGCCTGCTGTAGTGATCAACATGGAAGTAAAACTACCACTTTGGTCAGTATCCTGAACTCTGCCTGATAAATAGGTGTAGACCACTGTGCGGGGGTGGCGGGGGCGGGGAATGTGCAGTCACAGTCTGCTCCTTGACAGATGTATACGGTTCAAATTTGAAAGGAAATTTTCATGTAAAGATTTTAATTAATAGGCTGGTGATGTTAAAATCATAATATTCACTATTTAACACCAGCAGTCTCAAGGTGCTGTTCGAAGAGTTGTGAAGCTTTCAATTAGGACAAAAACATTAGTCCCTCGCCCACAGGTAATATAACAAAGAGCTCAGGCAGTTGTTCTGCAATTTAAACACCGCCACCCCGAGGTTTTTGCAGAGTCACTGCCGGGTCCTTCATCGTAACACCATTTTCAACCCTTTATCCCATTCCTCTCAGATTCTACCAAACTCCTGTCATGGTTACAGCAGAGGATTGGAGGAAGCTGCGGAACATCAAAGCCTGCAAACCTTCCCAGTCCCTTCTCTCCTGCAGGCGGAATCGTCCAAGAGACATTTCTTGTTGTGTGAATGCTGACAGTGAGGTTGTGCACGTTATTGTGCTGCTATAGGCACCACAGTCAAGTCCGACCCCATCAAGCATGGATCATTGGATAAGAGCAAACAGCAGAAACACTGGTACTTTGTCATCCCCCCCCCCCCCCCCCTAAACCATGAGGCATTTGGGACACCCAACTAACCAATGGCAGAGAACATCTAACCACAGACATTTTGGTCTGTATGGCATTGTGCTACACAGAATGATGCTTTCACCTGTGACCAGCTGATCAAAAAATCTTTTTTGTTCTCTTTGTTGAGATTTTGGATTCATACCCCAACCATGTGCCTTCAAGATAGTAAGCTATAGAAACCTGGACATTATAGCTTCAATGAGACTGCCACCATTGCCAGTCCATTTGTGCGTGGGACTGTGCATAGCAGGTCACTCAGTGATCTTTTCACGTTAATCTAGAACAATCTGTTATACTGCACAATATCGTATTGATCTAGGGACAGTCTGTCAAGGAGCACTGCATTACATTTAAACAGGACCCGCCAAGAATATGTAGTGACTGAATGTTGTTAAAAAGATATAAATAGTTGAAGGAAATTATTTAGTATTTAACAGTCACGAGATTGAATGCATTTGAGCTCATCAGGATAAGCAAAAATAATGGCAAAGGTGAAGCTTGGGGGAAAGGCCCCTGTCACCGCAGCAATGGAGAGTCAGAAGTATGTTTGGAGATATTCAGTTTGTGCTCACATTTACTTCCTCAGTGCAAGACTTGATTGAGTTATTGGACAGAGCGTCTCGTAGTGGTTGAACATTGTTTTGAGGCTATACTAGGGACATAAATTATGAACACAGTAATAGCACACTATATTATTATACATCTGGGGGCACTTCTTTCCAAGCATTGATACAGGAATGATGGGCTGAATGGCCTCCTTCTGTGCTGTATAATTCTTTTACTAACCATTAAACACTCCAAGCCCTGGAAGCTAGTAATGACTGTTCTGTCTTAACCAAGAGGAGATCAAGGACCCAAAGAGAGTGAATACACTTAAAGTGACGCTGGAGATTAGGAGGAGTCCCAAAATGTTTTCTTTTAATTGATCTTTATTTTATTAACTTCAGTCAGACATACTGCTCCGGACAGTTATTTTTAGTAAGACTTTGGATGGTAATATACCAAGAGTAGCTCTTGTAATGGATAGGAAATTGGCAAAAAGGTCAGAAACAACAGACACAGCAATATGGGATTGATGGGGAGCACTGAGTGATGTGCCCAAGGCCGTAGAATTGAAACCACTGCCATTTTTACATCAATGGCTTAGATTCAGAAACTGAAGGGAAATGGTCTTAGAACATACGAACAAGGAGCAGGTTTCAGCCCCTCGAGCTTGCTCTGTCATTTAATAAGATCATGGCTGATTTGATAGCAACCTCAAATCTGCATCCTGCCTACCCCCAATAACCTCCTTGCTGATCAAGAATCTATCCACCTCTGTCTTAAAAATATTCAAAGACTCTGCTTCCACCATGTAGCCCGTGTGGAAGCTACGGGGTTGGAATGGTTGAATTCCCGTGCTCCTTTCGGAGTACGAGCTCCCCCACTAGGGGAGGGGAATCTCTAATAACCTCTGTATAAAATGTCGGCCAGCGAAACACCGACTAGAACTGGAACCCAGTAGGGATCTACCGGACTGTGTACATATCGTGTTGTAAATAAAATTGTTTCTTATTTCACTCGGTGTGGACTCCCTGTGTGCTTATTAAACACCACCTTTTCAGGAAGAGAGTTCCAAAGGTTCATGACAACCCGCAAAGTGAAAAATGTTTCTCTCATCTCCATTTTAAATGGGCAACCTCTTATTTTTAAACATTGACCCTAGTTCTAGAATCTCTCACAAGAGGGAACATCCTTTCCACACCCACCCACCCAAGCCCCTCAGGATCTTATATGTTCAAAGCAAATTGCCCCTTACTCTTCTAAACTCCAGCAGATACAAGCCTAGCCTGTCCAACAAGACAACCCTCCCATTCCAGGTTTTAGCCTAGTAAATCTTCTCTGAACTGCTTCCTTAAATAAGGAGGCTGACACTGTACACAGTACTCCAGATGTGATCTCACCAATGCCCTGCAGAGTTGAAGCATAACCTCCTTACTTGTATTCAATTCCCATCACAATAAACAATAATATCCTATTAGCTTTCTTAATTACTTGCTGTCCATGCATACCAGCCTTTTGAATGTCATGCACTAGGACACCCAGATTCCTCTGCACTTCAGAGCTCTGCAGTGTTCCACCATTTAGATAATATGCTTCCTGTCAAAATTAACAATTTTACATTTTCCCACATTGTACTCCATTTGCCAGGTTTTTGCCCACTCACTTAACCTATCAATGTCCCTTTGTATTCTCTTTATAGTCTCCTTGCACCCCACCTATCTTTGTGTCAACAGCAAATTGGGCAACCATCCCATCATCCAAGTCATTTGTATAAATTGTAAACATTTGAGACCCCAGCACTGATCCCTGTAACACATCATTGGATACAATTTGCCAACCTGAAAAAATCCCAGATAAATCTATTCTCTGTTTCCTGTTAGCCAGCCAATCTTCTATCCATGCCAATATTTACCCCCTATCTTTATTTTCTTCAATAACCTTTGATGTGGCACGGACTTTGGGGGACTCCAAGATGCCACGGGGAAAACCACTTGGAATTTCACAGGTAAGAGTTTGCACAGCAATTGCTCAGATGTGCTAAATTCCTCTGGGTAATTGTGCTGCACTGGGAAAAGTGTCAAAGTGATTTAAATCGCTAACTTCAGATGGTTACCTCAGGGTTGTTCTCATAGTTATTCTGAGAAGATTAGAAGAATTAAAACCTCTTCTAACTACTGGATGGCTATTGTAAACACCCTGGCATTTCTACCCACGGAACCACCCCCAGTACAAAAGCAACACCCCACCTTGTCCGTGCCCCCTCCAGCCCATGAGACCCAACCTGACCACCTGCCCGACCCTTGGATGCAACCTGAATCACAGCCAGGCAGTAAAAAAGAGAGCGTGGACTTCTTTGATTTGATTTATTGTCACATGTACCGAAGTACAGTGAAATGTATTTTTCTGCGGCTAAGAGAACATACACAGTACGTACATAGTAGAAGAAAAAGAATAATCGACAAGAGTACATTGACATCAAATTGAAATCAAAATCAAATCAAATCAAATTCATTGGATTTTGTACCTGTATACTAAAGTTTAATGAATTGTGTACTTGGATGAAATTTATTGCAGACAAGAAAGAACATGGACCACACAAGCCATCTTTGAATAGCTTTGAAACTAAAAATTAAATTTAACAGGATTTTGGAGTCTCAGAAGACTTGAAACACATGCAGACAGTATAGAGCCAGCAATTCCCAAATAGAAAATTGGATTATTTGGCCAAAACTGTAGAACACAAATCCGAGAAAGCTTTGATCAAACTTCAAGGTGTTCTGATGTGATCGCACTTTGAGTATTGTGTCCACCATGATTGCAAAGATACAAGGGAGACATTCACACATTGCAGACAGTCCAGAGAATAGTCACAATGCTGCTCCCAAATTATTATAAAGTAAGATTGGATGAATCCAGTCTTTTCACCATTGAAAGGAGAACTTGAAGGTTGGTGTATAAGAGATGGTTAACAGTGTGGAAAAATAAATTTGGAAAATTGCTTTACAAGAATGCGATAAGCTAATAATAGTAATTTTAAGATTGATATAAGGAAATTGGTCTGCCCCCTAGGTGCCGCTCAATACATGGATACTCTACTGGAGAGAGTAGTAAGATGCAGTAGATTTTCTAGAAGGATTACCTAATCATCTTGTGATCTGGTAATGCAACACAGCCAGACACACCACAGTAGGATACACCAGAGCCAGATACACCACAATAGGATACTCCACAACCAGATACTCCACAGCCCAGCATATCCCAGCCTATAATAATCTTTGATATTAAGCATGTTCTGACATATCAATGCCTCCAATTAACCCCACTCTCTGATGTACCACTGCCTCCAATAAACCACACTCTTCTGAAATTGCACTGCCTCCAATAAACCACACTCTCTGATATATCTCTGCCTCCAATAAACTACACTCTCTGATATATCACTGCCTCCAATAACCAACACTCCCTTGAAATTACACTGCCTCCAATAAACCACAGTCTCTGATATACCATTGCCCCCAATAAACCACACTCTCTGATATACCATTGCCTCCAATAAACCACACTCTCTGATATACCACTGCCTCCAATAAACCACACTCTCTGATACCACTGCCTCCAATAAATCACAGTCTCTGATATACCACTGCCTCCAATAAACCACACTCTGATACCACTGCCACCAATAAACCACAGTCTCTGATATACCATTGCCTCCAATAAACCACACTCTCTGATATACCACTGCCTCCAATAAACCACACTCTCTGATATACCATTGCCTCCAATAAACCTCAATCTCTGATATACCACTGCCTCCAATAAACCACACTCTCTGATATACCACTTCCTCCAATAGACCACAGTCACTGATATACCACTGCCTCCAATAAACCACATCCCTGATATACCACTGCCTCCAATAAACCACAATCTCTGATATACCACTGCCTCCAATAAACCAGTCTCTGATATACCACTGCCTCCAATAAACTACACTCTGTGATATACCATTGCCTCCAATAAACCACACTCTCTGATATACCACTGTCTCCAATAAACCACAGTCACTGATATACTACTGCCTCCAATAAACCACAATCTCTGATATATACCATTGCCTCCAATAAACCACACTCTCTGATATACCACTGCCTCCAATAAACCTCAATCTCTGATATACCACTGCCTCCAATAAACCACACTCTCTGATATACCACTGCCTCCAATAAACCACAGTAACTGATATACCACTGCCTCCAATAAACCTCAATCTCTGATATACCACTGCCTCCAATAAACCACACTCTCTGATATACCACTGCCTCCAATAAACCACACTCTCTGATATACCACTGCCTCCAATAAACCACACTCTCTGATATACCACTGCCTCCAATAAACTACACTCTCTGACATACCACTGCCTCCAATAAACCACGCTCTCTGATATACCACTGCCTCCAATAAACCACAATTTCTGATATACCACTGCCTCCAATAAACTACACTCTCTGATATTCCACAGCCTCCAATAAACCACACTCTCTGATATACCACTGCCTCCAATAAACCACACTCTCTGATATACCACTGCCTCCAATAAACCACACTCTCTGATATACCACTGCCTCCAATAAACCACACTCTCTGATATACCACTGCCTCCAATAAACCACACTCTCTGATATACCACTGCCTCCAATAAACTACAATCTCTGACATACCACTGCCTCCAATAAACCACGCTCTCTGATATACCACTGCCTCCAATAAACCACAATCTCTGATATACCACTGCCTCCAATAAACTACACTCTCTGATATACCACAGCCTCCAATAAACCACACTCTCTGATATACCACTGCCTCCAATAAACCACACTCTCTGATATACCACTGCCTCCAATAAACCACACTCTCTGATATACCACTGCCTCCAATAAACCACACTCTCTGATATACCACTGCCTCCAATAAACCACAATCTCTGATATACCACCTGCTCCAAGAAATCACAATCTCTGATATACCATTGCCTCCAATAAACTACACTCTCTGATGTACCACTGTCTCCAATAAACCACAGTCACTGATATACCACTGCCTCCAATAAACCTCAATCTCTGATATACCACTGCCTCCAATAAACCACATCACTGATATACCACTGTCTCCAATAAACCACACTCTCTGATGTACCACTGTCTCCAATAAACCACAGTAACTGATATACCACTGCCTCCAATAAACCTCAATCTCTGATATACCACTGCCTCCAATAAACTACACTCTCTGATGTACCACTGTCTCCAATAAACCACAGTCACTGATATACCACTGCCTCCAATAAACCTCAGTCTCTGATATACCACTGCCTCCAATAAACTACACTCTCTGATGTACCACTGCCTCCAATAAACCACACTCTCTGATATACCACTGTCTCCAATAAACCACACTCTGATATACCACTGCCTCCAATAAACCACACTCTCTGATATACCACTGCCTCCAAAAAACCACACTTTCTGATATACCACTGCCTCCAATAAACCACACTCTCTGATATACCACTGCCTCCAATAAACCACAGTCTCTGATATACCACTGCCTCCAATAAACCACACTTTCTGATATACCACTGCCTCCAATAAACCACACTCTCTGATATACCACTGCCTCCAATAAACCACACTGTCTGATATACCACTGCCTCCAATAAACCACAGTCTCTGATATACCACTGCCTCCAATAAACCACACTCTCTGAGAAACCACTGCCTCCAATAAACCGAGGTCTCTTGAAATGACACTGCCTCCAATAAACCACAGTCTCTCATGTACCACTGCCTCCAATAAACCACACTCAGTGATACCACTGCCTCCAATAAACCACACTCTCTGATATACCACTGCCGCCAATAAACCACACTCTGTGATATACCATTGCCTCCAATAAACCATAATCTCTGAGATACCACTACCTCCAATAAAACACAATCTCTGATATACCACTGCTTCCAATAAACCACACTCTCTGTTATACCACTGCCTCCAATAAACCAGTTTCTGATATACCACTGCCTCCAATAAACCACATCCCTGATATACCACTGCCTCCAATAAACCACACTCTCTGATATACCACTGCCTCCAATAAACAACACTCTCTGATATACCACTGCCTCCAATAAACCACACTCTCTGATATACTACTGCCTCCAATAAACCACACTCTCTTGAAATTACACTGCCTCCAATAAACCACACTCTCTGATATGCCACTGCCTCCAATAAACCACACTCTCTGATACCACTGCCTCCAATAAACCCCACTTTCTGATATACCACTGCCTCCAATAAACCACACACTCTGAAATTACACTGCCTCCAATAAACCACACTCTTTGATATACCACTGCCTCCAATAAACCAGTCACTGATATACCACTGCTTCCAATAAACCACACTCTCTGTTATACCACTGCCTCCAATAAACCACACTCTCTGATATACCACTGCCTCCAATAAACCACATCCCTGATATACCACTGCCTCCAATAAACCACACTCTCTGATATACCACTGCCTCCAATAAACCACACTCTCTGATATACCACTGCCTCCAATAAACCACACTCTCTGATATACCACTGCCACAAAGATACCACAGTCACTGATATACCACTGCCTCCAATAAACCACACTCTCTGATATACCGCTGTCTCCAATAAACCACAATCTCCGATATACCACTGCCTCTAATAAACCACACTCTCTGATATACCACTGCCTCCATTAAGCCACACTCTCTGATATACCACAGCCTCCAATAAACCACACTCTCTTATATGCCACTGCCTCCAATAAACCACGCTCTCTGATATACCACTGCCCCCAATAAACCACGCTCTCTGATATACCACTGCCTCCAATAAACCACAATCTCTGATATACCACTGCCTCCAATAAACCACACTCTCTGATATACCGCTGTCTCCAATAAACCACAATCTCCGATATACCACTGCCTCTAATAAACCACACTCTCTGATATACCACTGCCTCCATTAAGCCACACTCTCTGATATACCACAGCCTCCAATAAACCACACTCTCTTATATGCCACTGCCTCCAATAAACCACGCTCTCTGATATACCACTGCCTCCAATAAACCACGCTCTCTGATATACCACTGCCTCCAATAAACCACAATCTCTGATATACCACTGCCTCCAATAAACCACACTCTCTGATATGCCACTGCCTCCAATAAACCACAATCTCTGATATACCACTGCCTCCAATAAACCACACTCTCTGATACCACTGCCTCCAATAAACCACACTCTGTGATATACCACTGCCTCCAATAAACCACAGTCACTGATATCCCACTGCCTCCAATAAACCACAATCTCCGATATACCACTGCCTCTAATAAACCACAATCTCTGATATACCACTGCCTCCAATAAACCACACTCTCTGATACCACTGCCTCCAATAAACCACACTCTCTGATATACCACTGCCTCCAATAAACCACACTTTTTGATATACCACTGCCTCCAATAAACCACAGTCACTGATATCCCACTGCCTCCAATAAACATCACTCTCTGACATACCACTGCCTCCAATAAACCACACTCTCTGATATACCACTGCCTCCAATAAACCACACTCTCTGATATACCACTGCCTCCAATATACCACACTCTCTGATATACCACTGCCTCCAATAAACCACACTCTCTGATATACATGATGTGGAGATGCCGGCATTGGACTGGGGTGAGCACAGTACGAAGTCTTACAACACCAGGTTAAAGTCCAACAGGTTTGTTTCGATGTCACTAGCTTTCGGAGCGCTGCTCCTTCCTCAGGTGAATGAAGAGGTATGTTCCAGAAACATATATATAGACAAATTCAAAGATGCCAAGCAATGCTTGGAATGCGACTCATCGATCGACAGTTCCAACGCGCCACAGCGAAAAACTGCACCGACCTCCTCAGAAGACAAACATGGGACACAACCGACAGAATACCCTTCGTCGTCCAGTACTTCCCCGGAGCGGAGAAACTACGTCATTTTCTTCACAGCCTTCAACACGTCATTGATGACGATGAACATCTTGCCAAGGTCATCCCCACACCCCCACTACTTGCCTTCAAACAACCGCGCAACCTCAAACAAACCATTGCTTGCAGCAAACTACCCAGCCTTCAGAACAGTGAGCACGACACCACACAACCCTGCCATGGCAATCTCTGCAAGACGTGCCAGATCATGGACATGGATCCCACTATTACACCCACCAGGTACGCGGTACATACTCGTGCGACTCGGCCAACGTTGTCTACCTCATACGCTGCAGGAAAGGATGTCCCGAACCGTGGTACATTGGCGAGACCATGCAGACGCTGCGACAACGAATGAACGGACATCGCGCAACAATCACCAGGCAGGAATGTTCCCTTCCAGTCAGGGAACACTTCAGCAGTCAAGGGCATTCAGCCTCTGATCTCCGGGTAAGCGTTCTCCAAGGCGGCCGTCAGGACACGCGACAACGCAGAATCGCCGAGCAGAAACTTATAGCCAAGTTCCGCGCACATGAGTGCGGCCTCAACCGGGACCTGGGATTCATGTCGCATTACATTCATCCCCCACCATCTGGCCTGCAATATCCTACCAACTGTCCTGGCTTGATACAATTCACACCTCTTTAACCTGGGGTTACCCCATCTCTGGATCTGTAAAGATTTAATCACCTGCTAATGGTCGCATTCCAAGCATTGTTTGGCATCTTTGAATTTGTCTGTATATATGTTTCTGGAACATACTTCTTCATTCACCTGAGGAAGGAGCAGCGCTCCGAAAGCTAGTGACATCGAAACATCTCTGATATACCACTGCCTCCAATAAACCATAGTCTCTGTTATACCACCTGCTCCAATAAACCACACTCTCTGATATACCACTGCCTCCAATAGACAACAGTCACTGACATACCACTGCATCCAATAAACCACACTCTGGTATACCACTGCTTCCAATAAACCACAGTCACTGGTATACCACTGCTTCCAATAAACCACAGTCTCTGTTATACCACTGCCTCCAATAAACCACAGTCTCTGATATACCACTGCCTCCAATAAACCACACTCTCTGATATACCACTGCCTCCAATAAACCACAGTCTCATATATACTACTGCCTCCAATAAACCACACTCTCTGATATACCACTGCCTCCAATAAACCACAATCTCTGATATACCACTGCCTCCAATAAGCCACAGTCTCTGATATACCACTGCCTCCAATAAACCACACCCTCTGATATACCACTGACTCCAATAAACCACACTCTCTGATATACCACTGCCTCCAATAAACCACAGTCTCTGATATACCACAGCCTCCAATAAACCACACTCTCTGATATACCACTGCCTCCAATAAACCACACTCTCTGATATACCATTGCCTCCAATAAACCACAGTCTCTGATATACCACAGACTCCAATAAACCACACTCTCTGACATACCACTGCCTCCAATAAACCACAGTCTCTGATATACCACTGCCTCCAATAAACCACACTCCCTGATATACCACAGCCTCCAATAAACCACACTCTCTGATATACCACTGTCTCCAATAAACCACAGTCTCTGATATACCACAGCCTCCAATAAACCACACTCTCTGATATACCACTGCTTCCAATAAACCACAGTCTCTGATATACCACTGCCGCCAATAACCCACAATCTCTGATATCCCACTGTCTCCAATAAACCTCAATCTCTGATATACCACTGCCTCCAATAACCCACAATCTCTGATATCCCACTGTCTCCAATAAACCTCAATCTCTGATATCCCACTGTCTCCAATAAACCTCAATCTCTGATATCCCACTGTCTCCAATAACCCACAATCTCTGATATCCCACTGCCTCCAATAAACCACGCTCTCTGATATACTACTGCCTCCAATAAACCACATCCCTGATATACCACTGCCTCCAATAAACCACAATCTCTGATATCCCACTGCCTCCAATAAACCACACTCTCTGATATACCACTGCCTCCAATAAACCACATCCCTGATATACCACTGCCTCCAATAAACCACACTCTCTGATATACCACTGCCTCCAATAACCCACAATCTCTGATATCCCACTGTCTCCAATAAACCACAGTCTCTGATATACCACTGCCTCCAATAAACCACACTCTCTGATATACCACTGTCTCCAATAAACCACAATCTCTGATATACCACTGCATCCAATAAACTACACTCTCTGATATACCACTGCCTCCAATAAACTACACTCTCTGATATACCACTGCCTCCAATAAACCACACTCTCTGATATACCACTGCCTCCAATAAACCACACTCTCTGATATACCACTGCCTTCAATAAACCACACTCTGTGATATACCACTGCCTCCAATAAACCACAGTCTCTGATATACCACTGCCTCCAATAAACCACACTCTCTGATATACCACTGCCTCCAATAAACCACACTCTCTGATATACCACTGCCTCCAATAAACCACACTCTGTGATATACCACTGCCTCCAATAAACCACAGTCTCTGATATACCACTGCCTACAATAAACCACACTCTCTGATATACCACTGCCTCCAATAAACCACACTCTCTGATATACCACTGCCTCCAATAAACCACAATCTCTGATGTACCACTGCCTCCAATAAACCAGTCTCTGATATACCACTGCCTCCAATAAACCAGTCTCTGATATACCACTGCCTCCAATAATCCACACTCTCTGATATACCACTGCCTCCAATAAACCACAATCTCTGATATACCACTGCCTCCAATAAACCACACTCTCTGATATACCACTGCCTCCAATAAACCACACTCTCTGATATACCACTGCCTCCAATAAACCACACTCTCTGATATACCACTGCCTCTAATAAACCACACTCTCTGATATACCACTGCCTCCAATAAACCACACTCTCTGATATACCACTGTCTCCAATAAACCACAGTCACTGATATACCACTGCATCCAATAAACCAGTCACTGATATACCACTTCCTCCAATAAACCACATCCCTGATATACCACTGCCTCCAATAAACCACAGTCACTGATATACCACTGCATCCAATAAACCAGTCACTGATATACCACTGCCTCCAATAAACCACATCCCTGATATACCACTGCCTCCAATAAACCACACTCTCTGATATCCCACTGCCTCCAATAAACCCCAGTTTCTGATATACCACTGCATCCAATAAACCAGTCACTGATATACCACTGCCTCCAATAAACCACATCCCTGATATACCACTGCCTCCAATAAACCACAGTCACTGATATACCACTGCATCCAATAAACCAGTCACTGATATACCACTGCCTCCAATAAACCGCATCCCTGATATACCACTGCCTCCAATAAACCACACTCTCTGATATCCCACTGCCTCCAATAATCCACACTCTCTGATATACCACTGCCTCCAATAATCCACAGTCTCTGATATACCACTGCCTCTAAAAAACCACATCCCTGATATACCACTGCCTCCAATAAACCACGCTCTCTGATATACCACTGCCTCCAATAAACCACAGTCTCTGATATACCACTGCCTCCAATAAACCACTTCTCTGATATACTACTGCCTCCAATAAACCAGACTTTCTGATATCCACTGCCTCCAATAAACCACCCTCTCTGATATACCACTGCCTCCAATAAACCACAGTCACTGATATACCACTGCCTCCAATAAACCACGTCTCTGATATACCACTGCCTCCAATAAACCACAGTCTCTGATATACCACTGCCTCCAATAAACCACTTCTCTGATATACTACTGCCTCCAATAAACCAGACTTTCTGATATCCACTGCCTCCAATAAACCACAGACTGTGATATACCACTGCCTCCAATAAACGACGTCTCTGATATACCACTGCCTCCAATAAACCAGACTTTCTGATATCCACTGCCTCCAATAAACCACAGACTATGATATACCACTGCCTCCAATAAACCACAGTCTCTGCTATACGACTGCCTCCAATAAACAACGTCTCTGATATACCACTGCGTCCAATAAACCAGACTTTCTGATATCCACTGCCTCCAATAAACCACAGACTATGATATACCACTGCCTCCAATAAACCACACTCTCTGATATACCACTGCCTCCAATAAACCAGACTTTCTGATATCCACTACCTCCAATAAACCACAGTCACTGATATACCACTGCCTCCAATAAACGACGTCTCTGATATACCACTGCCTCCAATAAACCAGACTTTCTGATATCCACTGCCTCCAATAAACCACAGACTGTGATATACCACTGCCTCCAATAAACGACGTCTCTGAGATACCACTGCCTCCAATAAACCAGACTTTCTGATATCCACTGCCTCCAATAAACCACAGACTATGATATACCACTACCTCCAAAAAAAACACCGTCTCTGATATACCACTCCCTCCAATAAACCACACTCTCTGATATACCACTGCCTCCAATAAACCACACTCTCTGATACCACTGCCTCCAATAAACCATAGTCTTTGATATACCACTGCCTCCAATAGACCACACTCTCCGATATACCACTGACTCCAATAAACCATAGTCTTTGATATATCACTGCCTCCAATAAACCACAATCTCTGATATACCACTGCCTGCAATAAACCACAGTCTCTGATGTACCAGTGCCTCCAATAAACCATAGTCTTTGATATACCACTGCCTCCAATAAACTACACTGTCTGATACCACTGCCTCCAATAAACCACACTGTCTGATACCATTGCCTGCAATAAATCATAGTCTTTGATATACCACTGCCTCCAATAAACCACATACTATGATATTTGACAATTACCACAACTTCTCTCTTATCACTGTACCCAGAACAAGACATGTGGTTAATGACTACCATGTAAACTTAGAAATAGTCACTCCCTTAATTACTGGTTAATTAGAAAATCTTCCATCCTCCTGGCTGTAAAACAAACATAAAGAAGATCTAGACTGAAAAGGATGAGGAATATTTACACAAGTATTGCCATGGTGGATATTGCCTGGAATGAACACCCAGCTGTTGTTTGATACCCTTTGAGGAATTGATTAAAAAGTATCTCAGTTATACTTTTTTCAATAAAACCCAGCAGAGATCTCTAAACTTGGCCACTTCTTTAAAGATTATAGATATTATTCAGGATCACGGTGCCTGAAAAGGCAGGAGAACTGAGAGAGTAATAATACTTCTGAAAGGTGGGCTGTCGCTCTTAGTTTGATCTCACAGCGTTGCATCTAACCGGCCATAGTTGCTGCTGCACACGGAGGCAATGTGTTGCTGTGGGGATTTTATTTCCATTATTTGTCTCGGATTGGATTAAGTGATTAGAGGATTTACCCCTGCGGTTTTACTCTTTTAAATCCTGCAGCAGCTTGATGGCTGTCCATTGGTGCAGGACGCACCGAAAACTATTTCTATTGGCCCAACAGCAACCAATGAAAAGCAAGATTGTTGTGAACAGAAAGACAATAATAATAAATCTCAATTAAACCACTTCTCCCAGTGTCAAATTGTGTTTACTAAAGCGCTGGGAAGCACCTTGGGATATTTTTACAGCAGTTTCTGCGGCTCTGTTCTGGCATGAAGCATTTCATTTCTCGAAGAACAATTTCAGATTGAACCTTAATATTTAACTCAAGAAATTTCTGCTCAGAAGAGATTGGGTGGAATTGGTACCATTGCACAGAGACAATCTAGAAGAATCTGGCATCTTTTCTGCCAACCATAATAAAACATATAAACACACAATAATACACAGTAAAACATAATGTAACATACAAATACACAATAACACATGGTAACACATAATGTGACATAGAAACACACAACACACAGTAAACCATAATCTAACATATAAACACACAATAACACTGAAACACACAATGTAACATACAAACACAGAATAGCACAGTAAATCATAATGTAACATACAAACACAAAATAACACACAGTAACACATAATGTAACGTACAAACACACAATAACACAGAGTAAAACATAATGTAACATAAAAACACACAATAACACACAGTAACACATTATGTAACATAGAAACACACAATAACACACAATAACACACAATGTAACATACAAACACAATAACACACAGTAAAACATGATGTAACCTACAAACACACAATAACACAATAAAACTTAATGTAACATACAAACACGCAATGACACAGTAAAACATAATGTAACATACAAACACACAATAACACACAGTAACACATAATGTAACATACCAATACACAATAACACAGAATAAAACATAATGTAACATACAAACATACAATAACACAGTAACACATAATGAAACATACACACATACAAACACACAATAACACAGTAGCACATAATGTAACATAGAAACACACAATAACACAGTAACCCATAATGTAACATACAAACACATAGTAACACACAGTAAAATATAATGTATTTTAAAATATAATGTAACATCTAATGAAACATACAAACACATAATGACACGTAATGTAACATATAAACACATAATAGTACACTGTAATACATAAGGTAACATACAACACAGAATAACGCATATTAACACACAATGGAACATACAAACACAATAACACTCAGTAACATGGAATGGAATGTGCAAACACACAATAACACACAGTAACACAATGCAACATACAAACATACAATTACACATAATGGACCATACAAACACACACTAACACAAATTAAAACATAAAAACACACAGTAACACATGATTAAACATACAAAAATACAATAACATAGTAGTGAGGTCTTGCTTCATTTGTATAGAAGCTTGGTTACATCTGGAGTACTGTGTGCAGTTTTGGTCCCCTTGCCTCAGAAAGGATATTATTTCCATAGAGGGAGTGCAGTGAAGGTTCACTAGACTTGTTCTGGAGATGGCGGGACTGGCTTATGAAGAGAGATTGGATAAACTGAACCTGTATTCTCTAGAGTTTCGAAGAATGAGAAGTGATCTCATTGAAACCTACAAGATACTTAAAGGAATAGACAGGGTAGATGGAGGTAGGATGTTTCCCCCGGTTGGGGAGTCTAGATTGAAGGTGTGACCAGGGGACACAATTTCAAAATAAAGGGAAAGTCACTAAGGATTGAAATTAGGAGAGGTGTCTTTACACAGAGGGTTGCGAATCTTTGGAATTCTGTACCCCAAAGGGATGCGGAATCTTAGTCATTAAATGTGTTTACGGTAGAGCTTGATAGATTTCTGATTAGCAATATCATAACGTTTGGAGGTAATGTGTGTAAAAAACATTGAAATGTCTGATCAGCCATGATCGTATTGAACGGCAGAGCAGGCTCGATGGGCTAAATGGCCTACTTCTGTTCTTATGCTCCTATGTAATATATAATGAAACAGCCAAACACATAATAACACAATGTAACACACAAACACAATAACATGAATAACACAATATAACATCCAATATTGCTTTTGCAGTGGAAGGACATTTTGTGATATGAATTATGTCAATGTGCTGCCATAAACCAAGGATAAACTCTATCAAAGATTGCACAGCCCCATTAAATCTTGCCCTCTTCACAGTTGAAGAATATCAGGAATTCTTTTCTGGAGCAGTGGCATCTGAACCTTGAAGTCTAAACACCTAAAAGCCAAAAGAATATTTATTTTAAAATAGCAGGCCATCATTTATCGCCCACCCCTAATTAGCACAGTGGTTAGTACTGTTGCTTCACAGCACCAGACCTGAGTTCGATTCCTGGCTGTGAAGTAACTGTGCTACCCACTGTGCTACCGTGCTGCGATTAGTTGCTATTTGTCAGCCTATGCCTGGATATTGTCGAGGTCTTGCTGCATTTGAACATGGACTGCTTCAGTCACTGAGGAATTGCAAATGGTGCTGAACATCCCCATATCTGACCTTATGTTGGAAGGAAGGCCATTGATAAAGCAACTGAAGATGGTTGGGTCTAGAACACTACCCTGAGGAACTCCTAGAGTGATGGCCTGGGACTGAGTTGACTGACCTGCAACAACCACAACCATCTTCCTTTGAGGGTGCTATGGCTCCAATCAGTAGAGAGTTTCCCCCCTGATTCCCATTGACTCCAGTTTAGCTAGGGCTCTTTGATACCATACTCGGTCAAATGCTGCCTTGATGTCAAGGACAGTCACTCTCACCTCACCCCTGACATTCAGCTCTTTTGTCCAAATTTGAACTAAGGCTGTAATGACGTCAGGACCTGAGTGACACTGGCGGAATCCAAACTGAACATCAGTGAGGAGGTTATTGCTGAGTAAGTTTCGATTGATAGCACTGTTGATGACCCGTTATGTTACTTTCCTGATGTTTGAGAGTGGACTGATAGGGTGATAATTCACCAGGATTGATTTGTCCTGCTTTCTGTGTACATATCTGGGCAATTTTCCACATTGCCAGGTAGATGCCAGTGTTGTATCTGTACTGGAAAAGCTTGGCTAAGGTCATAGCTCGTTCTGGGGCACAGATCTTCAGTACTATTGTTGGAATAATGTCAGGGCCCATAGCCTTTGCAGTATCCATTGCCTTCAGCCATTTCTTGGTATCATGTAGGGTGAATCAAATTGGCTTCAGACTGGCATATGTGATGGTGGGGAGATCTGGAGGAGACCGAGATGGATCACCGGCTCAGCACGTTTGGCTGAAGATTATTGCAAGTGCCTCAGTCTTGTCTTTTGCATTGATATGCTGAGCTCCTCAATCATTGAGGATGGGGATTATTGTGGAGCCTCCTCCTCCAGTGAGTTGTTTAATTGTCTACCACCATTCACAACTGGATGTGGCAAGACTGCAGAGCTTAGACCTGATCCGTTGGTTGTGGGATTGCTTATATCTGTCAATTACTTGCTGTTTATGATGTTTGGCACACACAAAGTCCTGTGTTGTAGCTTCACCAGGTTGACACCTCATTTTTCAGTATGAATGGTGCTGCTCCTGGCATGCTCTCCTGCACTCTTCATTGAACCAGAGTTGATCCCCTGGCTTGGTGGTAATGGTAGTGGGTGATATGCCAGGCCATGAGATTGCAGATTGTGGCTGAGTAAAATTCTGCTGCTGCTGATGGGCAACAGCACTTCATTGATGCCCAGTCTTAAGATGCTGGATCTGTTCTGAATCTATTCCATTTAGTACGATGGTAGTGCCAGGCAACACGATGGATGGTATCCTCAATGTGAAGATGGGACTTCATATCCACAAGGACTGTGCGGTGGTCACTCCTAACGATACTGTCATGGACATGTCTGCGACAGGTGGGTTGGTGAGGATAAGGTCCAGTGTGCTTGTCCCTCTTGGTTCTCTCACCACCTGTTGCAGACCCGGTCTAGCAGTTATATCCTTTAGGACTTGGCCAGCTCGGTTAGTAGCGGTGCTACTGAGCCACTCTTGGTGATGGACATTGAAGTCTCTCACCCAGAGTATATTCTGTGCCCTTGCCACCCTCAGTGCTTCATGCAAGTGCTCCAAGAGGTGTTCCACATTGAGAAGTGCTGACAGTGGACAGTCTGTGATAATCAGCAGGAGGTTTCCTTGCCCATATTTGACCTGAAGCCATGAGACTTCATGGGGTACAGAGTTGATGTTGAGGACTCCCGGGGCACTCTCTCCTGACTGTATACCACTGTGCTGCCATCTCTGCTGGGTTTGTCCTGCGGTGAGACACATAACCAGGAATGGAGATAGTGTTGTTATCTGTAAGGTGTGATCCTATGTGTATGAGTATGTCAGGCTATTGCTTTTTAAAAACAATTTCCATTTAAGGGGTAATTTAGCCTGGTCAATCCACCTGCCCTGCACATCTTTGGGTTGTGGGGATGAGACCCGTGCAGACACAGGGAGAATGTGCAAACTCCACACAGACAGTGACCCGAGGCTGGGATTGATCCCGGGTCCTCGATGCCGTGAGGCAGCAATGCTAACTGCGCCACCGTGCCATCCATCAGGCTGTTGCTTGACTAGTCTGTGAGACAACTCTCCCAATTTTGGCACAAGCCCTCAGATGTTAATAAGGAGGACTTTGCAGGGTCGACAGGGCTGGGTTTGGCCGTTGTCGTTTCCAGTGCCTAGGTCGGTGCTGGGTAGTCTGTCCAGTTACATTCCTTTTTATTGAATTTGTAGCGATTTTGATACATTGCAGTGGCTTGATGAGCCACTTAAGAGTCTGTGGATCTTAAGACACATGTAGACGAGACTAAGGATGGCAGATTTAATTCCCTAAAGGACATTAGTGAACCAGCTGGGTTTTTTTTTCAACCACAATTGGATTCAATTTCCACCATCTGCAGTGGTGGGATTTGAACCTGGGTCCCCAGAATTTAACCCTGGGCCTCTGGATCACCAGTCCAGTGACAATGCCAGTATGCCACCGCCTCCCCTCCTTGAATATTGAAGGTATTCTCCTTTTTTGCAGTGTTAAAGGAATATTTTCCACAACTTTAAAAAGTTCTTCCTTGTTTGTGAAGAGACAAATGACAATTTCATTATGACGATGACACTTTTAAAAATCTTTTTAATTAATGATTTTAACACGAACACCAGAACCTGGGAACCAGTGCTAACCATTGTGACAAGGTGCCACCGGTATATCCCCGTAACTCATGCTTTCCTTACTGATAGAAAATCTGTCTCGGTGTTATGGTGGCACAGTGGTTAGCACTGCTGTCTCACAGCAGCAGGGACCCGGGTTCGATTCCGACGTTGGGTGACTGTGTGAAGTTTCGCCATTCGGCCCATTGAGTCTGCACAGATCCTCTGAAAGAGCACACTACCTAGACTCACTCCCCATAACCTCACCCAACCTTTAGACACTAAAGGGCAATTTAGCACAGCCAATCCACCTAACCTGCATATCTTTGGACTGTGGGAGGATACCAGAGCATCCGGAGGAAACCCGCGCAGACAGTGGGAGAACATGCAAACACTACACAGACAGTGACCCAAGGTCATAATGGAGCCTTGGTCATTGACACTGTGAGATGGCAGTACGAACTACTGTGCCACCATGCCGTCCCAAGGCACTCCCTTTTAAATATTTACATGGTTCCCTGCAGGTGATGACTCAATCTTAGATACCCCCTTCAAATAACATCGCACAGCCAGCAGCTCCCTGTCACAATGGCTTTTCCCTGTCCTAACCTGCAAACGATAGTGTCAACTACACAATGGAAAACTGCAATCAATCAAAAAAAAAACTTTCTCCAGTGAACGATCCCTGTGAAATAGGATTTCTATGATCCTGTTACCATAGTTTGGAAAGTATTTTATTAAGGTAACTTTCGTGCATTGGAACCACATGGGACAGTTGAGGTGTTTAAGAGGATGTTAGACAAGTTTGTGAGGGAGAAACAAAGTGATGGTTATGTACAGGTGAATTAAGGTGAGAGAAGGCTTGTATGGAACATAAACAGTGACCTGGACTAGTTGGGTTGAGTGGCCAGTTTTTGCAGTGCAATTTCTATATAATTCCGTGCATTTAATTCAGCTCCACTCAGCACTGTAAGGCACACTTCAGCCAGCGCAGCACTGCATCCTATCACTGTCTCTAAATAATTTCTCCTTGAATAACCCAAAATACAAGCAAAATAACTACTTTTGTTCAAATACGATGACCAGAGCTGTACTCTCAGATCAGACACACAGCTATCAAACCCTTTGCTTGACGAGTGTAGGGGTTTGCGGAGTGGATGCTCTCAGTTTGAGAGATTTCAATGCCACATTAACTCGATTGCTCCAAAAGAAAACACCCCAAGAATCAATAAGGTTTTAGCACCAAATATTTGGAGTAGGGATGGTTTATTTTCTTAAACATTATGTATTAATTGAGTCACCATAACTCCATTGGTAGCACTCTCCCCTCTGTGATTGAAGGTTATAGGTTCAGGTTCCACTCGAAAGACATCAACACATCATCCGGTGGAGTGCAGCACTGTTGGAGGTGCTTCCAGATAGCTCAACCACAGCCCTCGGGCGAATGTAAAAGATCCCATGGCTCGATTTTGCAGATGAACAGGGCAGGGCTCCCCAGTGTCCTGAGCATGAATTCTCCCTCAAACAATATTACCAAATAAAAACAGACAATCTGCTCATTTTACTATTGGCATTGCACACATTGGCCGCCATGTTTGCTATACTACACCAGTGACTAAACTTTAAAAATGTACTTAATTAGCTGTGAAGGACTTTGGGATTGCTGGCGGTGTGAATGGTGCCATATAAATGCAAGTTCTTCACTCCTTTAATCTCACAGCAGAGGCAATGCGGCACCAAGCACTGTCAGAAGATCAGATCTCCTTTCAGCTTTACTGGCCAGTTAAGTGTGTCTGAAGTCCACAGGTGCATGAACCCGTGAATAACAGCATGTCCAATCCAGACAAAAAGAGTGAATGTTTGTGGTCACTTTGCCCTGGATATTTTTACATTTAGTCCAAGAAGAATAAAGCTGCTGAAGCATTAAACAGGTTTACGTTGTAATTCATTACATATTACACCTCACTGCAGAAGGTTATGTAAAGACCAAAATTCCCACATATTTCAAGAACTGTCAACATTGGTTGCAATCTTTTATTTCTTGCCAGCTGAGTAAAGATGTATGAGGAAGGTACAATGAACCTAGTGCACAGATAGGTTAATGTGATAAATTGTTACCTAATGACTTAATAAAAGGCTTTTTAATATTAAACTGTACGATCATTTAAAATTAAGGAGACTGTGCTCTTAAAGTATTTTGAAAACAGTCGCACTGCTTTGAGTCCAAGATGACAGATGGTCGGAACTTTACAGCAGGTGGTCCCTGTCGCCAATTAAGTAGCCACAGGAATGTGTGCATTGTGTCTTCTGTTGGACAAGGGAATGAAAATGGGAAAATAATGGGCCTTCTTCTCCATTTTTTTGTCATATTCAAAATGGTGGCCAGACATTACCCGGGTCTAACCAATCACCATTACCAACATACGAGGAGCGGGAGCAGGCCCACTCAACCCAATGCACCTGTTCTGACATTCAATCATAGCTGATCTGATTTCAACCTCAACTTCACATTTCCGACTACTACCGATAACCTTTCATCCCACTGCTTATCAAGAATTTATCTATCTCTGCTTTAAAATTATTCAACTGCGTTTTGAGGGAGAGAGTTCCAAAGATTCATGATCGCTTGAGAGAAAATATTTCTCCTCATCTCCTTCCTAAATGGACAACCCTTTATTTTTAAACTGTTGCCCCGGTGCTAAATTCTCTCACAAGAGGAAACATCTTCTCTTGCCAACCCAGTCAAGCCTCCTCAGCACCTTAAACGTTTCAGTCAAGACACCTCTTACTCTTCTAAACTCCAGCAGATACAAGCCTAGCCTACCCATCCGTTCCTCAGAAATCAATCTACCCATTCCTGTTCTTAGTGGAGTAAAACTCCTCTGAACTGTTTCCAATGCAATTCCAACCTTCCTTAAATAAGGAGACCAATACTGTACACAGCACTCCAGATGTGGTCTCACCAATGCCCTGCAGAACTGAAACACAACCTCACTACTTCTGTAATCAATTCCCTTTGCAATAAACGATAACATTCTATTAACTTTCCTAATTACTTGCTGTTCTTGCACACTAGCCTTTTGTGATTCATGCACTAGGATACCCAAATCCCTCTGCCTCTCAGACCTCTGCAATCTTTCACCACTTAGATAATATGCTTCTTCTTTATTTTTCCTACCAAAATGGACAATTTCACACTTTCTCACATTGTACTGAATTTGCCATGTCTTTGCCCGCTCACTTAACCTATCTAAATCCCTTAGCAGCCTCCTTGTCTCCTCTTCAGAGATTACTGTCCTACCTATCAGTAAATTTGGCAATCATTCTTGTCGACCCTTCATCCAAGTCATTTGTATAAATTGTAAATTAAAAGTTTGGGGCCCCAGCACTGACTCCTGTGGCACACCACTCGTCACATCCTACCAATCAGAAAATCATACCCTCTGTTTCCTGTTAGCTAGCCAATCTTCTATCCATGTGAATATGTTATCCCGCACACCTTGAGCTTTTAACAATAACCTGTGATTTGGCACCTTATCAAATGCCTTCTGGAAATCTAAGTACAGTACATCCACCAGTACCCCCTTTATCCACAGCACACGTGACTCCTTCAAAGGAGTCAAATTGGTTCAACATGATTTCTCTCTCACAAAACCATATTGACTCTGCCGTTTTTCCAAGCACCCTTAGAGTCATAGGGCGGGGTCTTACAAAAAGGTTTCTAAGTGTCATTTCAGGTGCGTTTGGCTGGGAGTTTCCCACTGGCTCTGTCGCCGTGTTCCCAAAGCTTTCTAACCATACTTAGTCACCTATTCGGGCCCTGGGGAGTTTCTCTCCCGGCTAGCCCATGGTTTGAATTTTTTCCATCACTGGGGAGCTGAATGCGCTGGTCAGAGTGGTCCTCAGATATCGAGCCACCATTTTGAAAGGGTGCCCCGATCTATAAGGGAGCTTCAGGGGCCCCCACGCCCCCCCACCTAATGGCAGTGTCACCCCCCACACAAAATGGCATTACCCCCCCCCCCAAGTGAGGAAACCCTACCATGGGGCCACTGAGGGCCCCCCTTTTCAGGCCTTCCCCCTCATCTCTCCTTTCATGGGCTTGGCCCCCCTCAGTCCCTGACCCTTAGCAGTGCCACCCTTGCACCTGGCACCCTGGCACCTTAGCAGTGCTCTTGCCAGCCTGGAAGTGCCACTCAGGCACATTGCCAGTACCAGCCTAGCAGTGCCAAGGTGCCTGGGTTCCATGGGAAAGCCAGGATGCCACCCTGCCCTGTTCTTGACCACCCAGGGCCGTCTATGGTGTGTGAGGTCTCCCAGGTGCCGTTCCACCTGGTCCACGTTTGCATGGACCTGTACTAACTGGTGCCAGCTGGATCTCCCTGGAGAGGCTGGTAGATGCCGGGAGCCGGTGAGAACCGGCGTCATCATGCCACAATGGGCGGGATACAGATTGCGACGCCTCGTGAGATTTGGTTAGGTCTCACAAGGTGTACCAGCGTCGGAAAAACTGGGGAAGGCCTCTCCCGGCTAACACACTCCAGCCCAGGCAACATCCTGGTAAATTTCCTCTGCACCTTTCCAGTGCTATCACATCCCTCCGTAATGTGGATTCCAGAACTGCACACAATACTGTGGCTGTGGCCTAACCAATGGTTTATCCAGTTCCAGCGTAACCTCCCTGCTCCTAAATTCCATGCTTCGGCTAATAAAGGCACGTATACCATATGCCTTCTTAACCACTGTATCCAGTGCTCTGCTACCTTAAGGGACAATTGTACATGCACACTAAGGTCCCGCTGATCCTCGGTGCTTCCCAGAGTCCTACTGTTTATTATGTATTTCCTTGCCTTGTTTGTCCTGTCCAAGTGCATCACCTCAAACTTATCCAGATTGAATTCCATTTGCCACTGCTCAGCTCAACTGACCAGCTCGTCTATATCCTCCTGTAATCGAAGGCTATCCTCCTACTATTTACCACCCCACCAAATTTCGTATCATCCGCAAACTTACCGATCAACCCTCCTACATTAATATCTAAATTATTAATATAAACCCCAAACAGCAAGGGCCCAACACAGGCTTCCAGTCAGTCGACCATCACCCTCTGCTTCCTACCAGTCAGCTAATTTTGGATCCAATTTGTCAAATTTCCTTGGATCCCATGGGCTCTTACCTTCACTATCAGTCTCCCATGTTGGACCTTTTCAAAAGCCTTGCTAAGGTCCAAGTAGACCCCCCCGGTGAATGATCCCCACGCCCCCCCACCAGGGTGACCGTGGACTGAGTCCGCAGCTGCCACACCGAGTGCCCGCAGGGTGGAACCATGAGAGAACCATGCCAGCGGGAACTCGGCCAGCTGCACCTGGAGAATCGCTGCGGGGGCCAATTTCAATGGCTCCCGACTGGCGCCGCGTCGAATGTGCACGCCCGATTGGCGACGATTCTCCAGGGACTGGAGAATCGTGGGTGCGGCGTCGGACCCGGGGCGTCATTCTACGCCGGCGGGAGTCTCCGTTTTGCCGGCGCCCGGGGGTTTCCCGACGGCGTGGGGCTGCCCCACAATGGGAAACCCCATTGACCGGCCGGTGTTACGGAGACTCCCGCTGGCCGGTCGGGGCAGAAATGTGGCGGGGCGGGTAGGAGGATTTCGCCCCCGATCTCGGATTTGACGCCCATTCTCCGCCCTCGATTTCGGCCCGGAGGTTCGGAGAATCCCGCCCATTATATTTGCAATCGTCCAACCTCATGGAACCTTCCCCGAATCGAGGGAATTTTGTATAATTAAAACCAACTTATCAACTATCTCACTAGCCACTAGGATGAAGTCCATCAGGAGCTGGAGACTTGTCAGCCTACAGCGCCAACTATTCTCTCAGTACCACTTTTCTGGTTATTATAATTTTCCAGAGTTTCTCCCTTGTTTTCTTTTCCTGATTTACAACTATTCCAGGGATGTTACTTGCATCCTCTATAGTGAAGACCAATGCAAAATACCTATTCAGTTCATCTGTCATCTCCTTATTTTCCAGCATTAATTCCCCAGAATCACTTTCCAGAGGGTCAATGCCCAATTTGCTAACTCTTTTCTTTCATAATATCTATAAAAATCTTACTTTAACTCTGTCTTTATGTCTTTATATTTAAAGCTGGCTACCAATTGCATGGTGTTCTCAAGTGATAAATTTGAAAACCTTGTAGGTCTCTTATATTTATGAGGGAAAGATCGCCAACTCTCCTGATGGCACAGCGAGTAAAACTAGTGCCTGATGTGGGATTATGCCATTCAGACTATGAAGGTCTTAGGTTCAATCTACCGCTGCCTGTACTGAGTCAACTGATCTCCGTTCAGAAAACAGTTGAAATTCTTCAGCTAGCCTCCCTGCCCCTTTGCCAGAGCGAAGGAAAGATACCAGCTAGGATTTCAGCTCCTGACCACTATCCAGTGCCTCCAATTGAAAAGTTCACATATCAGCTAGGACAAGCATGAGGCTCAGCTATAATGATTTTCATAGAATATTGACATTCATTGTCTGAGCTTCTACATGGAGAAAAATCACCGGGGCAAGATGCACGATAACTAGTGCAAGAGTCATAGGGCAGGATTCTCCGTTTGCCAATGCCAAAATTGGGAAAGGCGTTTGGGTGGAGAATCGGTTCCGATGCCAAAACCACGGTAGGCGCCGATTTGATGCCAAATCGCAATGCTCCGACAATGTTGACAGCAGCGACAATGCATTCCGGAATGGAACTATATGCATATCATGAGTGGGCGTGTTATGGGCCAGGGTTTAGAGAACCCCAAAGTGTATCATGGAGTTCACCTGACCCACAATTTTTAATAGATTGTGGTATGGGGAGCACACGGCCCACTCTACAGGTGTGGTACAGCAGAAAGCAAAATAATATTTATTCTATAAACTCAAGTTAACCTTTTTAAAACATAGTGAACATCTTATCAACCATCAATTCAAATACAACCCCCAAAGAATACAACACTAAGTAATCCTTAATAACATCCCAAACAACATCCAGAAGACAAAAGAAACACCTTTTAACAGAAGCACATGAGGTTTACATTCACTACTGAGAACATTTATAATTCTGAATTCACCAAATAATCAAGAGATAGTCTTTTCATGGCAGAGAGATCAACAGTACACCTGCTCTGTCTGGCTTCAGCTCCAACACTGAAAATGAAAATAAAACACACCCTGCAGCAAGCAGCCTAAAATGAAAGTAAGAAGCTGACAGACAGCCCAGCTCCACCCACTCTCTGACATCACTGCAGTAGTAAACACCGATTTCTTAAAGGTACTCTCACTACAGATATTTATATACACACCCATTTATAAATACCCATTTCTTAAAGGTACTCTCATATGACTCCTCTCCTCAAGAAAAAAAACCCCATCAACTTCAAGATGGTTTCATTTTTCACCTTTTCACCATCCTTTTAGAAATTCACACAGTAAATATACTTTATCGTTTCAAAAAACAACCCACGCCAACAGGTATAATAATATAGTCCATTTCTTTTTTTTTCTTCTTCCTCCAACTGGAATCCCTCTTGATTGACAGTCTCTTTGAACAAGAAAGTCTCTGCATGATCCATGCATTTCTCTACGCCTCGGCATTTCTCTGTAAAGTCAGATACTTTAGTTCAATCTGATTGCAGAGTCCCTTGTAATTCTCCATCACAGGAGCATTGGTTATCTCAGCTTTCAGGCCATCAAACGCCTGTTGAAAGTCCGCTGTCCACTGAAATTTTCAACGTTTCTTCAGCAAGTCCATCAGAGGAGCAACCACGTTACAAAAACTTTTCACAAATGTTCGATCAAATCCACTCATGCCAAGACCTCACATTATTTCACTTCGTCTTGAGGGTATTGGAAACTCCTCAACAACTGTTGGTTTCACATCCCGTGTGACCATTCGACCCTGTCCGATTGTATGGCCAAGGAAAGTGACTTGGGCTTTTCCAAATTCACTTTTGGCTAGGTTTATCACTAAACCCGCCTCCTGATGTCGATCGAATAACTCCATCAGATGTTTTAAATGTTCTGTCCATGTCTGTCTTGAAATTACCAGATCGTCGATATACACCACACAATTGGGTAATCCTGAAACGACTTTGTTAGTTAACCGTTGAAATGTGGCTGGTACGTTTTCCATGCCAAATGGCATAACTTTGAATTGGTATATACCATCTGGAGTCACAAAAGCTGAAACCTCCTTCGCCCTTTCGGATAAAGGTACCTGCCAGTATCCTTTAAGTAAATCCAGTTTGGAAATAAAAGCTGATTGTCCCACTTTCTCAATGCAATCCTCCAGACGTGGGATAGGATAAGAGTCCTATAGTCCACACACAACCGTTGGGTACCATCTGGTTTAGGTACCATCACTATGGGTGAGCTCCATTGGCTGCAACCCACTTCAATTATGCCATTTTTAAGCATACTCTCAATCTCTTTGTTAACCTGTGCCAATTTTAAAGGGTTAAGTCTATATGGATGTTTGATCGGAACATCATGTATAGCCATTTTAGTACATCCCAATTTATCTCCACAAACTTGCCCATGTGATATCAATAACTCTTTCAGGCCAGTTTGTTTTTCCTCTGGAAGATAACTCAACAATTTATCCCCAATTTTTAAGAACATCCTCGTTTTCCAATTTATTTTGAAGGATGTCAAATTCACAGTCATCTGGATTTGGTTTGTTACTGTGAGTTAGAATCATTAAAACCGCCTCCTTTTTCTCTCCTTCCCTTTCAAAGTACCTTTTAAGCATATTCACATGACACACTCGGTGAGTTTTCCTTCTATCTGCGTTTTTACCACATAATTCACCTCACTTAATTTACTTTCAATCTGATAAGGTCCACAAAACCTTGCTTTTAAAGGCTCGCCTACCACTGGTAACAATACTAAAACTTTATCTCCAGTGGCAAAACTACGAACTTTGGATTTCTTGTCCGCTACCCGTTTCATCACATTTTGTGCAGCTTTTAAATGTTGTCTAGCCAATTCACCTGCTCTATTTAGTCATTCCCTAAAATTTGACACGTAATCCAATAATGTAATTTCCGATTTCTCACTCGCCAATTTTTCCTTAATCAATTTAAGTGGTCCTCTTACCTCATGACCAAAAATTAGTTCAAAAGGACTAAATTTGGTTGACTCATTAGGTGCATCCCTAATTGCAAACAGTACGAATGGAATTCCTCTATCCCAATCCTCTGGATAATCATGACAATAAGCCCCCAACATTGTCATTAATGTCTGATGCCACCTTTCTAACGCTCCCTGCGATTCTGGATGGTACGCAGTTGATTTAAATTGTTTTATTCCGAAGATATCCATAACTTCTTTGAATAACCTTTAGGTAAAATTTGATCCTTGATCCGATTGTATTTCTGTGGGTAGTCCATATCTAGTAAAGAATTTAAGTAACTCCTCCACAATCTTTTTAGCTGTAATATTACGTACTGGAATGGCCTCTGGAAACCTAGTAGACACATCCATTATTGTCAAAAGATATTGGGTGGGATTCTCTGGGAATCGGCGGGGCAGGCAGAAACGGCGCAGTGGAGTGGGGGGAACCACTCCGGCGTCGGGCCGCCCCAAAGGTGCGGACTCCTCCGCACCTTCAGGGGCTAGGCCGGCGCCAGACTGGTTTGTGCCCCGCCGGCCGGCGTGGAAGGTCTTTGGAGCTGCGCCAGCCGGGGCCGAAGGGACTCCGCCAGCCGGCGCGGGTCCGCGTATGCGCGGGAGCGTCAGCGGCTGCTGATGTCATCCCCACGCATGCGCAGAGGGGGTTCACCTTCGCGCCAACCATCGCGGAGGCTTACACGGCCGGCACGGAGGAATGGAATGCTCCCACGGCACAGGCCCGCCGCAGATCGGTGGGCCCGATTGCGGGCCAGGTCACCGTGGGGGCACCCAGGACCCCGGTGCCCGCTCGCGCTGCCAGGTCCCACCGGTAAGGGACCAAATCCAATTTACGCCGGCGAAACCTGCATAGAACGGGCGGGACTTCAGCCCATTGCGGGCCGGAGAATCACCGGGGGTGGTTTTAAGGGTGCTGGTTTTATCACTGCTTGAGGTTTCCCTATCACTTGACATGTGTGACATGATTGACAAAATTTAACTACATCTTTATGTAGTCCAGGCCAATAAAAATGTTTCTGGATTTTAGCTTGAGTTTTCCTTATTCGCAAATGACCTCCCACTGGTACCTCATGTGCAACTCGCAACACCTCTTTTCTATACCCTACCGGCAATACTACTTGATGAACTTCTGCCCACTTTTCATCTGCCTCCATATGTAAAGGTCTCCATTTTCTAATCAAGACATTACTTTTACGGTAATAACACTCTGGTATGCACGCACATTCCTCTTCCGTGTATGCTTTCTGATACATCCGGTTTATTTCTACATCTTTTTGTTGTAACTCCGCCAATTTTCCTTAACTAAAAATATCCGCCTCACCTCCACGTGTTCTTGTTCTTTTTCAACCATCTGATAATTGCACTTCAACTTCATCTTCACTCTCTGATTGCTCCTTTTGTCTTAACCTATGACTTTACTCCCACTACCACTTCATCACTCTTCACTGGACTTTCCAACCTTACCTTACATAATTGAACACTACTCCTCTCACCCTGAATTCCACATATTACCACCTTTTCTGGCAACATTCTTCCCAAACTACATAACTCCTCATCTCTTACCATTAAAGATTGACTAGCTCCCGTATCTCTTAAAATTGTGACTTCTTTACCTGCTCCTCCTGATACACATGAGTAAACCTTACCCACACAAGTACATTCTTTAAAGACATCTGGCACCTTCTTATCAATCACCTCTTGATCAGGCTGTACAATCTTTTGCACCTCCTTCGCTTCACCTGGGCTTTCCTTTACCACTTTAACAAACCCTACTGTCTTATCCTGTTTTACCACATCAGCCTTCCCAGTGCTTTTCTTCAAACACCAACACTGTGACTTTACATGGCCTAGTTTATGACAGTGAAAACCTTTGAAATTTTTCATTTCTTTTCCACCCTCCTGGATTTCTTCTTTAATCTGAGGCACACTCTCCTTATTATCTCCCATCAGATCACCTTTGCCTTTACCACTTGAGTATTTCTCATGTCCCCAGTTTCTATCCCTCACAGGCTGAAACTGATGTTGGAAACCAAACTTTGATTTATGAACTAATTCATAATCATCTGCCATTTCTGCTGCTAACCTCGCAGTTTTAACCCTCTGCTCTTCCACATGAGTTCTCACTACATCAGGAATTGAATTTTTAAACTCCTCCAAAAGCATATTTCCTCTGAGAGATTCATACGTTTGGCCTACTTTCAAAGCCCTTATTCACCTATCAAAATTACTCTGTTTGAGCCTTTCAAACTCCATGTATGTTTGACCAAATTCTTTCCTTAAATTTCTAAACCTTTTTCTGTAGGCTTCAGGCACTAGTTCATATGCACCTAAGATGGATTTTTGCACCTCCTCATACGTCCCAGATACCTCCTCCGGTAGTGATGCAAACACTTCACGAGCTCTACGTACCTGCTTTGTTTGAATCAGTAATACCCACATGTCATGTGGCCATTTGATTTGTTTAACCACCTTCTCAAATGAAATGAAAAAGGCTTCTACCTCCTTCAAGTCAAACCTTGGCAATGCTTGGACATATTTAAATAGATCCCCACCAAGCCTTCGACTTTGACGCTCTTTCTCACTATCCTCATTACTATCATCCAACTGTACATTTCCCTTTACATCTGCCAATTTTAACTGACTGTCATGTTTCATGGCCAATTTCTGAAGTTCAAACTCTCTCTCTTTATCTTTTTCCCTGATCTGTATCTCCCTTTCTCTTTCTTTTTGTTCTGCTAGGGCTATTCTTTCTTTTTTCCTTTCTTCTCTCTCTTTTTCCTCTTTCTCTCTTTCTCTTTCATTTTCCTCTCTCTCTCTTTCGTATTCAAGCTGCTTTAATTCTTTCTCATGCTCCATTTGTTTAATTTGTAACTGGATTTTTGCCATTTCCAATGAGTCAAACTGTATATCGGCAACTTTAGCCACCGCCTTAATTACCTCATCTTTTCGCATTTTGTCAGGTAATGTTAACTGCAATATTTTTGCCAAATCTAACAGTCTGCTTTTAGTTTCTGTCCGTAAGGTACTGCGTGTGACCGTCTCCACCCCCAAAAGCTTCAGAGCCCATGAAAGAGCCACTGTTCACAACACGCTCCCCACTTAAACTAGAATACTACACCTGAAAAGCAACCACAATATGCTCACCCCTCACTGTCTTTAAGTTCGCTAAGCCAATCCAATAGATAGACTTTTATCCTGGACGAGCCCCCAATTTGTTATGGGCCACGTTTTAGAGAACCGCAAAGTGTATCATGGAGTTCACCTGACCCACAACTTTTAATAGATTGTGGTATGGGGCGCATATGGCCCTCTCAACAGGTGTGGTACAGAGAAATGGAAAAGTATTTTTTAAAGCAAAACAATATTTATTCTATGAACTCAAGTTAACCTTTTTAAAACATACAGTGAACATCTTAGCAACCATCAATTCAAATACAACCCCCAAAGAATACAACACTAAGTAATCCTTAATAACTTCCCAAACAACATCCAAAGGACAAAAGAAACACCTTTTAAAAGAAGCACATTAGGTTTACATTCACTACTGAGAACATTTATAATTCTGAATTCACCAAATGATCAAGAGATCGAATTTTCACGGCAGAGAGATCAACAGTACACCTGCTCTGTGTGGCTTCAGCTCCAACACTGAAAATGAAACTAAAACATACCCTGCAGCAAATAGCCTAAAACGAAAGTAAAAAGCTGACAGACAGCCCAGCTCCACCCACTCTCTGACATCACTGCAGTAGTAAACACTGATTTCTTAAAAGTACTCTCACTATAGATATTTATATACAAACCCATTTATATACACCCATTTCTTAAAGGTACTCTCACATGACAGGCATGACCTGGGGCAGGATTCTCCCGCAATTGGCGGGACGGTCCAACACCAGCTCCAAGAGCGGCGCGAACCACTCCGGCGTTGAGCCGCCCGGATGTTGAGGAATCCTCGGGCCGCTGAGAGTTGCCGCATGTGCAGAACCACCGGCGTGTATCCTGCACATGCGCAGGGGGTTTCTTCTCCGTGCCGGCCATGGCGGAGCCTTACTGAGGCCGGCGCAGAGGGAAAGAGTGCCCCCACGGCACAGACCCCAATCACGAGCCAGGCCACCGTGGGGAACCCCCCCAGAGCCAGATCCCCCCCGCGCCCCCCCGAGGACCCCTCTAGCCGCCCTCCAAGCCAGGTCCCGCCGGGATGGACCATGTCTATTTCACGTTGGCGGGACTGGACGAAAACGGGTGGCTGTTTGGCCCATCGGGGCTTGGGGAATTGCCGGGGGGGGGGTGGCGCTGCCAACGGCCCCCGACCGAAAACCGGCACCAGAGAATTCGGCAGCCGGCAACGGAGCGGCGGGGCGGGGCGGGATTCACGCCGCCCCCGGCGATTCACCGACCCGGCGGGGGGTCGGAGAATCCCGCCCCTTGTATTCTCCGTGGGCTTGCGGTTCTCTGTCTCCGAAGGGCCGAGTTCCGGATGCCGCGGCTCACTTGTGCTTTTAAAATAGTGACACTGGTGTGGCGGCTGCTAAGGGAGAGAGAGGGGGCACGGAAAGTTTCCAACATTGCCATAGTTTGCTGACAGTTGTGCCGCTGGCCAGGGGACTTCTGCCAGGGCCGGGGGGAATAGTGGGGGTGGCCAGGAGGTGGGCTGTGGGGTAGGGGTGGACTGGCACAGAACACCGTTGCAGCATCCGGCAAGGCAGCCGTGCAGCTGTACACGCCGTTAACAGCCCACTTTGAGCTTAGTGCCATGGGTCGTCTCGGTGTCCCCGGGTGCCCTCTGGCCCCAACCGACCCATCAGCACTTTAACAATTGCACCTCCTTTTAATCTTAGAGTAATGAAATACCATGACTCCATGTTACACACATAATGCCTTGCTGTGATCTTACTTTGGCCTCTATGTAGAAAAATGTACAGGAGCTTAGTATATTACAGGATTGATTTGAGAATCCATCGGAGGTATCAGGTACGAAAGAGAAAATGCTGGAAAATCTCAGCAGGTCTGGCAGTATCTGAAGGGAGAAAAAAGAACCAAACTTTCGAGTCCAATGACTCTTTGACAAAGGAGGTATCAGGTAGCCATTGGAACACTGTCAGACAAAACAAGTTGATTTAATTCTTAATCACTTTGAGCAGTGGAATCTATAAAGTGCTATTATCTCATTCCATTCACTCCCTTTATCTTCGGCATTGTTTTTTGGGTTATTTTTCCCTGCTCTATCTTATCGACCTCCTGACACTTAAGTCTGAACTTAATAGGTCAGTTTAACAACATTAGTTGCGCCCATGCAATGTGTTTGCTGGTTTGCATCAACACAAAATGTCTTGTGTTTTTCTGAATGTGGAGTCGTATGGAGCACAGTACGGCAAGATATGTGACAGCCTGTCTCAGAGAGAATGTAGTAGGCACACATTGCAAAGTCAAGAACAAAATGTTCAATCCATGAGGAACTTTGGCTTAAATGTTTGCAGAGATGGGCCATTTCCTGTCTCAACGAACCTGACCCAGGATAAAGATGCCCAGAAGTTGTAAATTCTGCTCCAGGGAGCTGTAACGGTTTAGATGCCGGGCCTGCCACCTCCAGAATGGGTGAGGAGGCTGCTAGGGTGCAGAGGCTGACTCGGCGGAAGGCCTGCCTCTGTGCACTGGCACTTGGTTGAGTTTATTTCTAAAAATGAGCAAAACACAAAATAGCCCACCATACCTCACCCCTTATCCTTCACCCTCCCACACTCCCAGCAATTCATGCCAATGCACGTCACCGTGTGCCCTTCAACCAACCCCCATTTTCCCCTCATACCCCAATGCTACCTTATGCCCCGTACCTAGCCTGTAAGGCCTGTCATAACCCCCATGCCAACTCACACTTTCCCACTTATCTCCATGGCCCTTTATAACCTCTATGTTGACTCAGTGCCAATTCATCCCAACCTATGCCCCCCCCACCCCCCACTACCCTTTGCCCTTAACCTCTCTGTGCCATCTCACCTAGTATCCACCATGGGCAAACCTCAGAAACCATGCTGACATAAAATAATATGTCGATTGATGATGTTGCTATTTAAAAAAGACACTCTCAGTGATAAAAATAATCAATACATTAAAATTCCTTCTATTATGAAAACAATATTTTTATTCAATAACCACTTGGATCTGTCATCAACGGCTCACTTAATAGACAACAGATTATGATAATGTTAGGTTGTAAAATCAGCAACACTAATCGTATAATGATAACTCTTAGGCTTATGTCAACTGACAGAATAAAATATCAAGCTTGCACTTTGTTTTTAAAAGCCACATTTTTGTAAATTTAAAGCCCAGCAGAGTTAAATCCCTTGACAGCTTTGTCAGTTCCAATGAGTTTTGACAGTTTTTTGAGAGCTTTGACAGCTTGACAATTCTTTAACAGATTTGGCAGTAATTTGACAGCTGGGCCAGTTCCAATGTATTTACACACAATCATATCTACTTTTAATGAGCCCAAAGACTTTACCCCAAAGGATTCCTTACCTCTCTCAGAGTGTGCCTTACCTCTCCCAAAGTTATCCTGAAACCATATAGAAAAGGGTACCTTAACTCTCCAAAGGGGATCCTGATTATACAATATGAATTGACAAGGTTTCAGACCTGTTTTTACCTGGTCTAATCTGCACACTTCAGGTTTCAGACCCTACCTCAGCAAAATCACACATGAGTGGAGGCAACCTCTGATATATACATAGGTAGCTGCCTCCGGAAACCAGGAATGTGTACTTTTAGAACTCGCTTCAATCCCACCCCCTCCTTCCGTGAAACAGGTGGAGGTCGGGCGTGGGGACGGATCCTCTGGACTTGGCACATTCACAGAGATGGAGTGTGGAGAGCGTCTGCTTGAAAATTCAGGCCTGTGTTTAGTTTTTCAAATGGAAGCAAAAAATCGATTGCTGCAGATGAAATTGAACTTCCTTTTCATTGTTTGCAGTGCTCTAATGGGATATTTGAACCCCCGCAACTGGGATTTGATCTCAAGTGTTTGAAATAAATTAATGGCCGGAATGCTTGAGGTTAATGACAACTCAAAATTTCTGTGACCTAAGTAGCATTCTGGATGCACGGCTGAATCTACCTCCTGATTTTAAAAAATAGGATTGCCCAATTCTTCTGGCTAGAAATCAAAATATAATTGGATCGAATAAGAAAAAACATTTCCACCAGTCTGACAGACTTCAGTCTTTGACAAGCACATGAAATGGGTTCACTGGGATGTGAGGAGCTGGCTTCAAAGCAGCTTGGAACCACTACAATACAAAAGACAATGGAAAGAGTCCATGTAAAGACTGCTGGTGCCACAACATAACAAAGCTTCAGAATACATGTGCATTTGAAAGAATAATTAATACCTGTCAGGGCGTAATATATTACTTCATTACTTCACTTGGCAATATGTCTAATCCCTATATTGAATGGTAGCAAATGAGAAGAAAAGTCAAATATTTTAATGGTAAGGACTGAGGTTAGCTAGTAAGTGGATATTGATGTAAATTGATTAATTAGTGCTTTTTGTAAACTGATGAGAACTGAACTTTTTATTTTACCAGATTAAAACATTCACTTTTACATTGACCTAATGAAGGAGCTGCGCTCCGAAAGCTAGTTGTTCCAAATAAATCTGTTGGACTTTAACCTGGTGTTATAAGACTTCTTACTGTGCCCACCCCAGTCCAACTCCGGCATCTCCACATTGAGCAGGGACATGTCATCGAAGTAGGAAGAAAAGACACCTGTAAGCTATGCAACAACAACTCGTATTTGATACAGCACCTTTTGTGTAATAAAATGTCCCAAAGCCCATGATTAGAGGTGCACAGGAGCACTATCAAACCAAATTTGACACCAAGCCACATAATGGGTGTGATTTTCCAGCCGTTTCTGCCGACGGTGACCACCCTGCCCTCACCCCCGCACGGCGTGTTCCCTGCAGCGGAGGGTTCGAACAACGAGTAACCACGTTGACAGCGTTGGGACCTGAAGGTCACACCGCCAGCTGATGGTAGGCCGTGTCCGCCTCTGCTGCCACAAAACACGGTGGAGCGCTTAAACAAAACTCCAGCTACTGGGCTCTTTGACGCTAACTCCAGCACCAGCGGTTAGAGCACCCACTGGGCCAGGGATTGCTCAGATTAACGCCAGCAGAGTGCTGGCCCATTAGCATGTCCTGAATTGCTCCATAAATATTGCTGCCCAACAGGAACGCGAATCGCACACAATTCAGTCCCGGCATCAACATTTAGGGCGCAATCGAATGGCCTTGTCATGCCTGACCACTCGGTGACTGGACGAGTCAGTTAAATCTCGCGAGAGGCTTGCGATGCTTGGAATACCTCACGAGATCTAATGAAATCTTGCGAGATGTCGCTGTGATATTCCACACGGACCTAAAGGGTGGGAATGATTGTCTTCCCCATCCTTTCTGCGGAGTACGAGCTCTCCTTTCAGAGGCAGGGTGTCTCAATTACCCAGTGTACATAAGGTCGGTCAGTAAGGCATCGACTGAAGAGGAGTCTGCAGTGGTCTATCAGGAAGTGTATATATATTGTTTGTTAGTAAAACTTAGTTCGTATTTTTACTCAGTGTGGACTCTCTGTATCCTTATTAAAGTCGCATTCTGAATCTCGCCCGCGGGGAATGATCTAGATTTACATATTTAAATGAGCAGTTAGGCTCACTTAAATATGTCAGAGCCGTATTCTCCCAAGGCCTGGGGACTATCGCCCCGCCTGGGAGACCTCGCCATGGAGCCGCTTAGTACTGGTCCACACAAACGTGGAGAAGGTGTAACGGCACCTGGGACATTTACCTCTCAGACTCAACTTCAACACAGTCATCTATCTGCCTGTAATCCAAATTTCCATTTCTTCAACTCACTTCTGTCCAGTCCTGACAAAGCAAATTTATTGGTTTCTTTAAGAATATACACATAGGCATGGGCCGGGATTCTCCGATCCCTCGCCTAGTCGGAGAATTGCCGGGGAGGCGTGAGAATCGCGCCACGCCCCTCCGACGCCGAGCCGCTGATTCTCCGACAACCGGAGATTCGGCGGCAATCGTGCCCGCGGGGTCACCGCTGCGCCGGTTGGGGGCTGTTGAAAGCGGTCTCCCCGGCGATTCTCCAAGCCTCGACGGGCCGAGTGCCCGCCGAGTTCAGCTGAGTCCCGCCGGCGTGGGTTACATATGGTCCTACCCGGCAGGACATCGGAGTTATGGCTGCGGGGGCCGTCCTGGTGTGGAGGCGGGGGATCCGACTCCGGGGGAGGCCTCCACCGTGGCCAGGCCCGCAATCGGGGCCTACCGATCGGCTGGCGGGCTAATTCCAGGGTGAGGCCTATGTTGTTCCGCGCCGGGCCCCTGTAGGGCTCCGCCATATTGCCCAGGGGCCAGCGTGGAGACGGCGACCCACGCACATGCGCGGACCCGCTCCGGCCGTGGCGCACCCACTTTCGAGCAGCGGACAGCACTCCGGTGCCATACTAGCTCCCTAGGAAGGGGTGAATGCCTGGGCCTGGAGAGGCCCATTGATGCCCGAGTCGCTCGTGCACTTTTGACGCCGGCATCAGAACTTGGCCGCGGGATCGGAGATTCCCGGCCATGAAGTTTGCATGAATTGGGCTTGCATGGTGGGCAGATCCGGAAGCAGTTGCGAAATCTGCTCGTGCCCAAAATCGCAGGCTAACCCTAAGAAATGAGAGGGCTGCACTGAGGAAGAGGAAGATGCGGGCTGGCACTTCTATTGGAATCTATCAAGGCGGACAGTTGCTGCGGAGCTGACTCTGGGAGCTACAGGCCTCTACAAATCAAACGTGTTGAAAAACATGTATCAAACTGTGTCTACGGAGCACAGTTCGACACCTGACAGTGGCATTCAGTCCCCAGACATTTTTCTTCATGAAACTTCATCCTGGATATTTCATCCCACTCTGGATCAAGGTTGAAGCGAGAACCTAAAGGCTGCCTGGCTGATTGACCTGCCCAACAACCGTAAAAGTGGATGGACCGCCTTAAATCATTTTTATTTGACTCCTTAATGGACTTAATTGCCGCTTAATGGTTGGCAATTGTTCTTCGGACTCCAGAGCATACCCGTCAAGTGAAATATTGCGCATGTGCATGATGGTGTGGGGATGCACATCCGATGTCTTCTTGCGTGATTTCACACGCTATCGGGTCAGGTGACGCCCTGCATCTCAAACTACATATGATTCTGGCCATGTGGATAAGCTCCCAACTTTCCCTCTTGCTTTGTATTTAAAATGTCAAAATATTGCCGTATAAAGCAATCGAACTGTTCAAACATTTTTATTATGCAGGAATTTATATCCGAAATTCTGAAAACCGAAAAATTCCAAAATCCACACTTTTTTTCGAGCGCCAATGTGATGTCACGAATGGGAAATCCCACAAGGCTCTAGGAAGGCTCCCGGGCAATGCACTGGTCTCAAGGCGCCGCACATGTGCAGGTCCCAACGTGCCGCACATGTGCACGTCCCAGGCCTTTTCTGAACGTGTCAGATCGCCATCATATAGGTGAGACGATACATGTCAGGAACATGCCCAAAACGGCGCAAATCAGACAGGCATCGCGCCGCCCCAAAGGTGCGGAATGCTCCGCATCTTTGGGGGCCGAGCCCCAACTTTGAGGGGCTAGGTCGGCGCCGGACGAATTTCCGCCCCGCCAGCTGGCGGAAAAGGCCTTTGGTGCCCCGCCAGCTGGCGCGGAAATGACATCTCCGGGCGGCGCATGCGCAGGAGCGTGTGCGGCCGCTGACAGCTTCCCACGCATGCGCAGTGGAGACCGTGGCGAAGGCGGAAGGGAAAGAGTGCCCCCACGGCACAGGCCCGCCCGCGGATTGGTGGGCCCCGATCGCGGGCCAGGCCACTGTGGGGGCACCCCCCGGGGCCAGATCGCCCCACGCCCCCCCCCAGGACCCCGGAGCCCACCCGCGCCGCCTTGTCCCGCCGGTAGGGTAGGTGGTTTAATTTACGCCGGCGGGACAGGCATTTTAGCGGCGGGACTTCGGCCCATCCGGGCCGGAGAACCGAGCGGGGGGGCCCGCCAACCGGCGCGGCGCGATTCCCACCCCCGCCAAATTTCAGGTGCCGGAGACTTCGGCAACCGGCGGGGGCGGGATTCACGCCAGCCCCCGGCGATTCTCCGACCCGGCGGGGGGTCGGAGAATCTCGCCCCAGAAATCAATCTTCATAAGAACAGGAACAGGTCCTTTCGCCCCCTCGAAAATTATATTCAGAAATTCGAAAAATTCCGAAATCCGATACACACTCGACCCCAAGGGATGCTCAAACTGTATAAATCTTTGATCAGCATTAACTACCATTTAACATTGTACTGTAATGTGCTTTAATGTACCAACATATATTGCTCCAAGTCATTTAATTCATTTTAATTTCAATTATGGCTTGCTGATTAATGGGGAATGAGATGGAGGAGAATGTGACACATAGGGGGAAAAATAATCAGAAGTTCTGGGAAAAGATCGAGTGAATCAAACCAGGGGACATGGATGGAGATGGGGTAGAGTAGTAAGTATATCAAGCCATAGTGATAGGATGAAACAGCGATTGTTTTTTTCACTAGATTTGCAAACTCATCCACCTTGTTTATTGGTGACGGAAATCCATGACCAAAGCCAAAAAGGGTATTCCCCACCTCAGAGGATTCCAGCCGCCATGAAAATTTGTTATTCTAAAATGTCACGCAATGGTGAACCAGAAGCCTCCACATTACCAAAACCTACTCTAACTCCAAGAGCCAGGCATAGTCAGTGAAACTATTTTAGTAGGCGCCATGTAAGTGGTATGAATGAGGAAGTGCATTACAAAGCTGTGGGCGTTTGCTCAAAGCTGCTTTTCAGGTATAGGTTTTTGCATACTTTAAGATTTACTAATTTAACTATTTAAAATTTTCTTCATGCGCCATCATTTTTTATTGCCCATTGCTAATTGCCCTTGAGAAGGTGGTGGTGGTGAACTGCCCCTTTGAACCGCTGCAGTCCGTGTGGTGTAGGTAAACCCACAGCGCTCCTGGGGAAGGATTTCCAGGAATTTGGCCCAACGACAGTGGGGCGTCAGACAACTGCGGAATTGATGAGGTACATGGGGTTCAGCTACAATTTAAGTGAGCCTATCTCACTTCACTTCGTTCCATTTTCTTTCACATATCATAGGATCAGGCCATTGAGGTTCACATGGAAGCGAATTTCATCAGGATCCTCAAAACCTGATCTGAAGCCCTGAACACCAACGTAATCAAAACATATTTAGTTACCTTAGGGTAATGGTCATGACCATAAACGGTGTAATTTTTGGTTGTCCTGTGCATTGTCTTTTGATTTTTTTTTCAGGCACAGTCAGATTCTTTTCAGCCTGCTTGGCAGTTTTCTTGAGTTTTATAGGTTGGCATCTGTGTGAGATTGATCAAAAGAAGCATCATCCTTCATCTAACTGTGCTATATCTGATCCCGGAATGCTAAGTTGCTGTCACTAGATCTGTCACTGGAATGGAAATTGTCACAGCTGGCTATGCTAACATTTCATTACACAGATGAACGTAACTTAGACCAAACCGAAGGTTGGAGATGTAGTCTGCCGAACTGTGTGTGAATCATAGAATCAGAGATTTTACAGTGCAGAAGGAGGCCATTTGGCCCACCGAGTCTGCACTGGTCCTTGGAAAGAGCCCCCTACTTAAGTCCACGCCTCCACGCTATCCCCCGTAACCCAGTAACCCACCTAACCTTTTTGGACACAAAGGGCAATTTATCATGGCCAATCCACCTAACCTGCACACCTTTGGATTGTGCGAGGAAACCGGAGCACCCAGAGGAAACCCACGCACACACGGGAGAATGTGCAGACTCCTCCGCACAGGCAGTGACCCAAGCCGGGAATCGATCCTGGGACCTGGAGCTGTGAAGCAACTGTGCTAACTACTGTGCTGTGATGTGAATGGGATCACATCACAGAAAAGAGTGTCAAAGCCAACGTTAACTATTCAAATTAAAGCACAGACAAACTGTGCTATTCATTAAAATAGAACTGGAAAGTGACACTTTTAAAGAGAGTATAATGCTGGAACTTCAGCCTTCTGTAACTCAGCCAGATGAAGTGTAAGTGGCATAATATTATCACTATAGGGAAAGGATGTTCTGTCCCAGAGTAATGTTCCAGGACCAGACAGGCGCCTGTTCATTAAAGAAAGATAGACTTGCATTTATGCAGTGCCTTTTGTGACCTCAGGACATCCCATAACACTCTATGACCAATAAAGTACTTCAGAAGTACATTTGCTATTGTAAGCAATGTGGCAGGACAGAAAGTTTCCACAAACAGCAACATAATAATAAGCAGATCATCTGGTTTGGTGGTGTTGATTGAGGAATTAATATTGGCCACTGGTGATAACCCTTCTGCCTTTCTTTAAAATAGTGCCATGGGACCTTCTTTCACGTTTATCTATGAGGCAGACGAAGCCCGAGTTTAATGCCTCACCCAAAAGACAGCACCTCCGACAGTGCAGCAGTCCTTCAGTACTGTCCTGGAGGAACAGCCTAGATTTTACACTCACATCAGGGCAGTGGGTCTTGAACCTTCAGTCTTTCCTCTGGCCGAGAGGCAAGATTGCAATTACTAAGCCAAGGCACACGCTGAGGCACTACTGCTACCATTTGACCACTCAACACTAATGCAGGAAGCACTGGCAGGGAGTACACACAGGGGGGAGGGGGGACAGCTCAATGCGAAGGGAAAGACGGATGCAGTGTCGGCTGAGTGATTGGGCAAGATGTTGACTAATGAAGTACAATGTGAAATTATCCACACTGCAGGAACAATGGAAAAGCAGATTATTTTTCTGAAGATCAGAAACCAGTAGATGCTGGGATTAAGAAGGATTCTTGGTGTCCTTGCACAGAAACACAGTAATTTTTAAAAAATAAATGTAGAGTACCCAATTCATTTATTTCCATTTAAGGGGCAATTTAACGTGGCCAATCCACTTACCCAGCACATCCTTGGGTTGTGGGGGTGAAACCCACGCAGACACGGGGAGAATGTGCAAACTCCACACGGACAGTGACCCGGAGCCGGGATCGAACCTGGGTCCTCAGCGCCGTGAGGCAGCTGTGCTAACCAGTGCGCCACCGTGCCGCACTCGAAGAATCAGTAAGTTTACATACAGGTGCAGCAAGCAATTAGAAAAAGCAAATCAAATGTTAGCCTTTATTTCAGGAAGTTGCAAGACAAGGGTCAGGAACTGTTGCTGAAATTATGTACGGTTTTGGTGAGACCACACCTGAAATACCATTTACAGGTTTGGTCTACTTACCTAAGGAAAGATATATTTGCCTAGGGGGTGGAATGGTGTGGGGGGTTTGCAGTGAGGGTTCATTAGATTGATTCCTGGGATCCGAGTGGTGTTCTATGAAGACTGAGTGGAGCAGGTCTATATTCTCTGAGGTTTTAGATGAATGAAAAGTGATCTCCTTGAAATGTATAAAATTCTAACAGTTCTTGACAGGCCATATCCTTGACAGGACATAGGGCTTGACAGACCTCATCATTTCTGAATAGGGGCTCAATCATTTAGGACTGGGAAGAAGAGAAATGTAGGCGCTAAGCAGGTTGCGAACCTTTGAAATTCTCAGCCCCAGGCGGTTATGGATGTTTAGTTGTTGAGTATCTTCAAAACTGAGATGAAATTTTGACCACAAGGGGAATCGAGGGATGTAGGGATATGATGAGAAAGTGGAGTTGGTGTTCAGCTATGACCTTACTGAATGGTGAAGCAATCTCTTTTTTTTTTATTAAATATTTTATTGAAAATTTTTGGTCAACCAACACAGTACATTGTGCATCCTTTACACAATATTATAACAACACAAATAACAATGACCTATTTTATAAACAAAAAATGAATAAATAATAAATAACAAAAATGAAAACTAGCTCTAATTGGCAACTGCCTTGTCACAAGTAACACTCTCCAAAAATATAATTTAACAGTCCAATATATAATTATCTGTAGCAACGACCTATACATACTACACAGTATATATTAACAACCCTGAGAGTCCTTCTGGTTCCTCCCCCCCCCCCACCCCCCGATCCTGGGCTGCTGCTGCTGCCTTCTTTTTCCCATTCCGTCTATCTTTCTGAGAGGTATTCGACGAACGGTTGCCACCGCCTGGTGAACCCTTGAGCCGACCCCCTTAGGACGAACTTAATCCGCTCTAGCTTTATAAACCCCGCCATGTCATTTATCCAGGTCACCCCCCCCGGGGGCTTGGCCTCTTTCCACACTAGCAATATCCTGCGCCGGGCCACTAGGGACGCAAAGGCCAAAACATCGGCCTCTCTCGCCTCCTGCACTCCCGGCTCTTGTGCAACCCCAAATATAGCCAACCCCCAGCTTGGTTCGACCCGGACTCCTACTACTTTTGAAAGCACCTTTGTCACCCCCATCCAAAACCCCTGTAGTGCCGGGCATGACCAAAACATATGGGTATGATTCGCTGGGCTTCTCGAGCACCTCGCACACCTATCCTCCACCCCAAAAAATTTACTGAGCCGTGCTCCAGTCATATGTGCCCTGTGTAATACCTTAAACTGAATCAGGCTTAGCCTGGCACACGAGGACGACGAGTTTACCCTGCTTAGGGCATCTGCCCACAGCCCCTCCTCGATCTCCTCCCCCAGCTCTTCTTCCCATTTCCCTTTTAGTTCATCTACCATAGTCTCCCCTTCGTCCCTCATTTCCCTATATATATCTGACACCTTACCATCCCCCACCCATGTCTTTGAGATCACTCTGTCCTGCACCTCTTGTGTCGGGAGCTGCGGGAATTCCCTCACCTGTTGCCTCGCAAAAGCCCTCAGTTGCATATACCTGAATGCATTCTCTTGGGGCAACCCATATTTCTCGGTCAGCGCTCCCAGACTTGCGAACTTCCCATCCACAAACAGATCTTTCAGTTGCGTTATTCCTGCTCTTTGCCACATTCCATATCCCCCATCCATTCCCCCCGGGGCAAACCTATGGTTGTTTCTTATCGGGGACCCCCCCAAGGCTCCAGTCTTTCCCCTATGCCGTCTCCACTGTCCCCAAATCTTCAGTGTAGCCACCACCACCGGGCTTGTGGTGTAGTTCCTCGGTGAGAACGGCAATGGGGCTGTCACCATAGCCTGTAGGCTAGTCCCCCTACAGGACGCCCTCTCTAATCTCTTCCATGCCGCTCCCTCCTCCTCTCCCATCCACTTACTCACCATTGAAATATTAGCGGCCCAATAACACTCACTTAGGCTCGGTAGTGCCAGCCCCCCCCCTATCCCTGCTACGCTGTAAGAATCCCTTCCTCACTCTCGGGGTCTTCCCGGCCCACACAAAACCCATGATGCTCTTTTCAATCCTTTTAAAAAAAGCCTTCGTGATCACCACCGGGAGGCACTGAAACACAAAGAGGAATCTCGGGAGGACCACCATCTTAACCGCCTGCACCCTCCCTGCCATTGACAGGGATACCATATCCCATCTCTTGAAATCCTCCTCCATCTGTTCCACCAACCGCGTTAAATTTAACATATGCAATGTGCCCCAATTCTTAGCTATCTGGATCCCCAGGTAACGAAAGTCCCTTGTTACCTTCCTCAACGGTAGGTCCTCTATTTCTCTACTCTGCTCCCCTGGATGCACCACAAACAACTCACTTTTCCCCATGTTCAATTTATACCCTGAAAAATCCCCAAACTCCCCAAGTATCCGCATTATTTCTGGCATCCCCTCCGCCGGGTCCGCCACGTATAGTAGCAAATCGTCCGCATACAAAGATACCCGGTGCTCTTCTCCTCCCCTAAGTACTCCCCTCCACTTCTTGGAACCCCTCAACGCTATCGCCAGGGGCTCAATCGCCAGTGCAAACAATAATGGGGACAGAGGGCATCCCTGCCTTGTCCCTCTATGGAGCCGAAAATATGCAGATCCCCGTCCATTCGTGACCACACTCGCCACTGGGGCCCTATACAACAGCTGCACCCATCTAACATACCCCTCTCCAAAACCAAATCTCCTCAACACCTCCCACAAATAATCCCACTCCACTCTATCAAATGCTTTCTCGGCATCCATCGCCACTACTATCTCCGTTTCTCCCTCTGGTGGGGCCATCATCATTACCCCTAACAACCTCCGTATATTCGTGTTCAGCTGTCTCCCCTTCACAAACCCAGTTTGGTCCTCGTGGACCACCCCCGGGACACATTCCTCTATTCTCATTGCCATTACCTTGGCCAGGACCTTGGCATCTACATTTAGGAGGGAAATAGGTCTATAGGACCCGCATTGTAGCGGGTCCTTTTCCTTCTTTAAGAGAAGCGATATCGTTGCTTCAGACATAGTCGGGGGCAGTTGTCCCCTTTCCTTTGCCTCATTAAAGGTCCTCGTCAGTACCGGGGCAAGCAAGTCCACATATTTTCTATAGAATTCGACTGGGAATCCATCCGGTCCCGGGGCCTTTCCCGCCTGCATGCTCCTAATTCCTTTCACCACTTCTTCTACCTCGATCTGTGCTCCCAGTCCCACCCTTTCCTGCTCTTCCACCTTGGGAAATTCCAGCCGATCCAAGAAGCCCATCATTCTCTCCCTCCCATCCGGGGGTTGAGCTTCATATAATTTTTTATAAAATGTCTTGAACACTCCATTCACTCTCTCCGCTCCCCACTCCATCTCTCCTTCCTCATCCCTCACTCCCCCTATTTCCCTCGCTGCTCCCCTTTTCCTCAATTGGTGTGCCAGCAACCTGCTCGCCTTCTCCCCATATTCGTACTGTACACCATGTGCCTTCCTCCATTGTGCCTCTGCAGTGCCTGTAGTCAGCAAGTCAAATTCTACATGTAGCCTTTGCCTTTCCCTGTACAGTCCCTCCTCCGGTGCTTCCGCATATTGTCTGTCCACCCTCAAATGTTCTTGCAGCAACCGCTCCCGTTCCTTACTCTCCTGCTTCCCTTTATGTGCCCTTATTGATATCAGCTCCCCTCTAACCACCGCCTTCAACGCCTCCCAGACCACTCCCACCTGGACCTCCCCATTATCATTGAGTTCCAAGTACTTTTCAATGCACCCCCTCACCCTTAGACACACACCTTCATCTGCCATTAGTCCCATGTCCATTCTCCAGGGTGGGCGCCCTCCTGTTTCCTCCCCTATCTCCAAGTCCACCCAGTGTGGAACGTGATCCGAAATGGCTATAGCCGTATACTCCGTTCCCCTCACCTTCGGGATCAATGCCCTACCCAGCACAAAAAAGTCTATTCGCGAGTAGACTTTATGGACATAGGAGAAAAACGAGAACTCCTTACTCCTAGGTCTGCTAAATCTCCACGGGTCTACACCTCCCATCTGCTCCATAAAATCTTTAAGTACCTTGGCTGCTGCCGGCCTCCTTCCAGTCCTGGACTTCGACCTATCCAGCCCTGGTTCCAACACCGTATTAAAATCTCCCCCCATTATCAGCTTTCCCATCTCTAGGTCCGGAATGCGTCCTAGCTTCCGCCTCATAAAATTGGCATCATCCCAGTTCGGGGCATATACGTTTTCCCAAACCACCGTCTCCCCCTGTAGTTTGCCACTCACCATCACGTATCTGCCCCCGTTATCCGCCACTATAGTCTTTGCCTCGAACATTACCCGCTTCCCCACTAATATAGCCACCCCCCTGTTTTTCGCATCTAGCCCCGAATGGAACACCTGTCCCACCCATCCTTTGCGTAGCCTAACCTGGTCTATCAGTTTCAGGTGCGTTTCCTGTAACATAACCACATCTGCCTTAAGTTTCTTAAGGTGTGCGAGTACCCGTGCCCTCTTTATCGGCCCGTTCAGCCCTCTCACGTTCCACGTGATCAGCCGAGTTGGGGGGCTTCCTACCCCCCCCCCTTGTCGATTAGCCATCACCTTTTTCCAGCTCCTCACCCGGTTCCCACGCAGCTGTATCTCCCCCAGGCGGTGCCCCCCCGCCCATCCTCTCCCATACCAGCTCCCCCCTCTCCCCAGCAGCAGCAACCCAGTAATTCCCCCCTCCCACCCCCCCCGCTAGATCCCCCGCTAGCGTAATTACTCCACCCATGTTGCTCCCAGAAGTCAGCAAACTCTGGCTGACCTCGGCTTCCCCCCGTGACCTCGGCTCGCACTGTGCGACGCCCCCTCCTTCCTGCTTCTCTATTCCCGCCATGATTATCATAGCGCGGGAACCAAGCCCGCGCTTCTCCCTTGGCCCCGCCCCCAATGGCCAACGCCCCATCTCCATTAGTACATAAAACCCCTCTTTGCCCCCCACATTCGCCCCACCACTTTGTTCGAACGTTCTTTTTAATAACCCGCTCATTCCAGTTTTTCTTCCACAATAAAAGTCCACGTTTCATCCGCCGTCTCAAAGTAGTGGTGCCTCCCTCGATATGTGACCCACAGTCTTGCCGGTTGCAGCATTCCAAATTTTATCTTCTTTTTATGAAGCACCGCCTTGGCCCGATTAAAGCTCGCCCTCCTTCTCGCCACCTCCGCACTCCAGTCTTGATAAACGCGGATCACCGCGTTCTCCCATTTACTGCTCCGAGTTTTCTTCGCCCATCTAAGGACCATTTCTCTATCCTTAAAACGGAGGAATCTCACCACTATGGCTCTGGGAATTTCTCCTGCTCTCGGTCCTCGCGCCATCACTCGGTATGCTCCCTCCACCTCCAATGGACCCGCCGGGGCCTCCGCTCCCATTAACGAGTGCAGCATCGTGCTCACATATGCCCCGATGTCCGCTCCCTCCACACCTTCAGGAAGACCAAGAATCCTCAGGTTGTTCCTCCTTGCGTTGTTTTCCAGTGCCTCCAACCTTTCCACACATCGTTTCTGATGTGCCTCCTGCGTCTCCGTCTTCACCACCAGGCCCTGTATGTCGTCCTCATTCTCGGCTGCCTTTGCTTTCACGACCCGAAGCTCCCGCTCCTGGGTCTTTTGTTCCTCCTTTAGCCCTTCGATTGCCTGTAGTATCGGGGCCAACAGCTCTTTCTTCATTTCCTTTTTGATCTCTTCCACACAGCATTTCAAGAACTCTTGTTGTTCAGGGCCCCATGTTAAACTGCCACCTTCCGACGCCATCTTGGTTTTTGCTTGCCTTCCTTGCCGCTGTTCTAAAGGATCCACTGCAATCTGGCCACTCTCTCCTCCTTTTTCCATCCGTATCCAGGGGGGATTCCCTTCTGGTTTACCGCACAGTGTTTTTAGCCGTCAAAATTGCCGTTGGGGCTCCTATCAAGAGCCCAAAAGTCCGTTTCACAGGGAGCTGCCGAAACGTGCGACTCAGCTGGTCATCGCCGCACCCGGAAGTCGGTGAAGCAATCTCAATGGACATTATGATCCACTGTTGTTCCTATTTCCTAGGCTTTTATGTTCTTATGCAGCGGAGTATCTCCTGCCCTCTGACAGTTACATATTGGAGAGAAAAATTAGTTGTGGGTCCTTCCTAGACGGCAAGTACTGATAAAATGACAGGAAGATATAAGGAGCCTACTTGCTCAACGTGCTTCACCCTTCCACTCCTTTTGGTTGAAAGTACACAACGTATAATAAGTTTTGAAATTGTTTGGCATTTGAAAGTGAGCTGCAGATCAACGGCTAAATTTTCAGGCCCCACCAATGCTGGGAACAGAGGCGTTCCCCAAGATTACCAGACCTATAGATTGATTGATTGATTGATTTATTGTCACATGTACCGAAGTACAGTGAAAAGCAGTTTTCTGTGCCCAAGGGAACGTACACAGTACGTACACAGTAGACAAAAAGAATAATCGACAAAGTACATTGACAACTAGTGATTGGTTGCAGTGAGGAACAAGGACCAAACAAAGCAAATACATGAGCAGATGCAGCATAGGGCATCGTGAATAGTGTTCTTACAGGGAACAGATTGTCCGAGGGAGAGTCGTTGAGGAGTCTAGTAGTTGTGGAGAAGAAGCTGTTCCTATGTTTGGATGTGTGGGTCTTCAGAGTTCTGTATCTTCTACCTGATGGAAGGGTCTGGAAGAGGGCAAAGCCTGGGTGTGAGGGGTCTCTGGCAATGCTGTCTGCCTTTCTGAGGCAGCAGGAGGTGTAGACAGAATCAATGGGAGGGTGGCAAGCTTGTGTGATGCGTTGGGCTGAGTTCACCACACTCTGCAGGCGTGCCAGTTTCCCAACCACATTCCCAATATTGACCATTTTGGCCAGCATGGATTAAGGATCTAGAAAGGCTGCCTGCCCTTACAAGGAGGGCAGGTAATTAGGCTCATTAAGAGCTTTGTTAAAATTTCCTGATGCAATGGACACCAGTTTAACTGCCTGGAGGGAACACCCAGCTCAAGGCTGGGTGTACAGGTCCTTCTTGCCTGTCTGGGTGGGGATAGAGCCAAAGGCCCTCCAGTAGTGCTCCCCCCCCACCCTGCAACAACTCCTATCATGTTAGCCCAGCTAGTTTTTGTGTTTTGTATTAAAGTTTTTTAAAAAGAGCCAAGAGGGCACCTTTTTGTTGAAGCACCCTCCCAGTTACTTACCTTTTATTGCAGCTGAGTGCTTCTGTGAAGCTGGGGAAGGCCCCTGACTTGTTTCCCACCATGGAGAACCCATTTACCCCTAACTGGACAGGCTATCTGTCCAAGCCAATTAACAAAAACAATGGGTACCATGTTACTCTACCTTATTAGGGCAGCACGGTAGCATTGTGGATAGCACAATTGCTTCACAGCTCCAGGGTCCCAGGTTCGATTCCGGCTTGGGTCACTGTCTGTGCGGAGTCTGCACATCCTCCCCGTGTGTGCGTGGGTTTCCTCCGGGTGCTCCGGTTTTCTCCCACAGTCCAAAGATGTGCAGGTTAGGTGGATTGGCCATGCTAAATTGCCCTTAGTGTCCAAAATTGCCCTTAGTGTTGGGTAGGGTTACTGGGTTATGGGGATAGGGTGGAGGTGTTGACCTTGGGTAGGGTGCTCTTTCCAAGAGCCGGTGCAGACTCGATGGGCCGAATGGCCTCCTTCTGCACTGTAAATTCTATGAACTACTCACCCACTTGAAAATCTTGACTATAACTAATTTCCCACCAGGCGTTGGTTTGAGACCCGAAAAGAGTCCTGACCTCTGTTTCCTGCCTCCCTCGCAAAAAATTCAGCTCCAAATATTTGTTTTAAAAGTTGGTCCTGTTTCAGATGAAATACACATTTGGATTGCTTTAATGGCTATTTCATTGTATTAGAAAACAGCCAGATCAAATGTTCTTGTTATTATTAACACTTTAAATGGCCGTTTTAAAAAATGATTATTTATTCATAGCAGCATACCAACCAGGAGGGTTGCGGAGGGGAAACATGAATCATCTGATCCATTGTAGACTTCAAAGATCTGGAAAGTGCATCAAATAAAGTGTCACAAATCAAATTTGTCTGGGGTAACATGCCCCAGATCTCCCTGGAAAGTAAATCTTGTGCTTTCAAAAACAAAATAACAACAACTTGCATTTGTACAGCACTTTCAATGTCACATAATGCCCCAAGGTCCTTCCTAGGAGGGTTATGAAACAAAATCTGACCACCAAGCCAGATAAGGAGCAATTAGGAAGTTTGGTCAATGAGATGTAGGCACAATCCAACAGCGTCATTGCAGCCGGTTCAGTAACGCGATGAGGCTGTTAAATCTCGTGAAAGGCCTCTCAGCAGGATCTTGCGAGACGCCACGATCTAAATCTCGCCCAGCGAGGGTGAGATCCAGATTTACATATTTAACTGCTCACTTAAATGTGTTGGTATCCGATGCTCCCGGGAACCGTAAACAAATGCCCGTGCCTGGGAGGCCTTGACATGGCGCCATTCAGTACAGGGCCACACAAACGTGGACCAAGAGTAAAGGCACACCTGGGGCAAGGGTCTCCCACGCCATCGCAAACCCCCTGCCTCTGGGCAGGGTGGTACCCTGGCACTCCTGCTGTCATTTTGGCACTGCCAGCCTGGCACTGTCAGGGTGCCTGGGGGCACTGCCAGGCTGGAAGGGGCACTGTCAGGGTGCAGGCTGGCAGCACCAAGATGCCCGGGTGCCAGGTTGGCCGTGCCAGGGATTGGGCCCAGGTGTGCCCTGCCTTTACGAGGTGGAGTGAAGGGAGGGGGTCTCGCGGGTCCCCTATAAGGTAAGTTGGGGCGGTGGAGGAGTCTGTCGGTCCCAGTGGGGAGTCTGAGAGGGGGGCATTTAAAAATGCCGCCACGACCTCTTCCTGCACCGGCGAGCTGGAAATTAAGGTAAGTGCGGCCTCAGCAGGGCGTTCCTCTTCGAGGCCAAAACAAAAGAGTCCCATTTGATATCGGGGTCATTCTCAGAGCTGCAGGCGCCAAGAAACACCCTGCTAAATGCACCCAAAACAGGACTCATTTTTTTTCCCCTGTTAAATCGCAGCATTAGGTTAGAAGGAGGGTCTTAAAAGAAAAAGGTGTGGTGGAGAGGTGGAGATCTGTAGGAGAAGGAATACCAGAGCTTAGAGTCTGGACAACTGAACGAATGGCTACCAATGGCAGAACGATTACAATTGGTGATGAACAAGAGTCAGAATTGGAGGAGAGTAGAGATCTCAAAGACTTGTGGGTCTGGAACTTACAGATACAGGGAGAGGTGTGGCCATGGAGGGTTTTGAAACAAGGCTGAGCATCTTTTGAATCCTGTCCCACTACTTGAATCCCTTCAGCCTTCTGTGTTTTTATAAAGGATGATGACATGGCCATGGGAGTGGAATGAACAGAGAGCTGGAGCGTCATTCTCCGACCCCCTGCCGGGTCGGAGAATGGCCGTTGGCCGCCGTGAATCCCGCCCCCGCCGAAGTCTTGGGTACCGGAGATTGGGCGGGGGCGGGAATCGGGCCGCGCCGGTTGGCGGGACCCCCCGTTCAATTCTCCGGCCCGGATTGGCCGAAGTCCCGCCCAGAAATTGCCTGTCCCGCCGGCGTAAATCAAACCTGGTATTTACCGGCGGGACCAGGCGGCGTGGGCGGGCTCCGGGGTCCTGGGGGGGGGGGGGGGCGCAGGGCGATCTGACCCCGGGGGGTGCCCCCACGGTGGCCTGGCCCGCGATCGGGGCCCACCGATACGCGGGCGGGTCTGTGCCGTGGGGGCACTCTTTCCCTTCCGCCTCCGCTACGGCCTCCACCATGGCGGAGGCGGAAGAGACTCTCCCCACTGCGCATGCGCGGGAAACTTTCAGCGGCCGCTGACGATCCCGCGCATGCGCCGCATTTCCGCGGGGCAACAAACGCCATTTCCGCCAGCTGGCGGGGCGGAAATCCCTCCGGCGTCGGCCTAGCCCCTCAATGTTGGGGCTAGGCCGCCAAAATGCGGAGAATTCCGCACCTTTGGGCCGGCGCGATGCCCGTCTGATTGGCGCCGTTTTTGGTGCCAGTCGGCGGACATCGCGCCGTTGGGGGAGAATTTCGCCCCAGATCTTGAAAAGTTACAGGTTGTGAGTTACCATCCGTTAACTGCATAATGAATGGCTGGCAAATCAGATTCGGTGTGCTTTCCCAATACAAGTGATGAACTGCTTGGGGTAAATTCATAATCCAAAATTTCAACACTGCAGCTCTCACCCTTTGATCCCAATGTGCGCTGGAGAACAGAGTGGGAGAACTATCAGTGTTGATGGACCCGTAGTTTAACTTAACAGCCAGTGCTGCACAGCATGTCTATAGTAGGCAAAAACAGATTTCTACAGCACCATTCATGACCTTAGAACATCCTAGGACACAATCAAGTACATTTAATGTGTAGCCTTTGTTGTAACGTAGGACGTATCGCAGCCGATTTGTGTGCAGTAAGCTCCCACAAACAGCCATAAGTGCTTAGTATACAGAGGTAAGATTAATAATCTACAAACTGCATTGCAGCAACTCAACAAGGCTCCTTCAATATCATCTTGCCAATGTGCAGCTACAATCACCACAAAGGACAAGGGCAGCAGTACAGCTACAATAATGGCACCACCTAGCAATGTGGACAATTCACGGTCGTGTCCCAGACCCAACCATCTTCAGCTGCTTCATCAATGAGCTTCCATCCAGCATAAAGTCCAAAGATGAGCAGGTTAGATGGATTCGCAATGCTAAATTGGTTCTTGGTGTCCAGGGATGTAGAGGTTAGGTTACGGGGATAGGACGGGGGAGTGGGCCTAGACAGGGTGCTCTTTCAGAGGGTCATTGCAGAGCCAATGGGTCGAATGACCTACCTCTGCACTGTAGAAATTCTATGGTTCTATAAGGTCAGATGTGGGGATGTGTGCTGATGATTGCACATTCGCAACTCCTCAGACACTAAACAGTCCACGTGCAAATGCAGCAAGACCTGAATAATATCCAGGCTTGGGCTAACATGCGGCAAGTAACATTCACGCCACACAAGTGTCAGGCAATGACCATCTCCAATAAGAAAGAATCTAACCACCTCCACTTGACATTCAATGTCATTACCATCTCTGAATCCTCCACTATCAAACGCCTGGGGGCTACTATTGACCAGAAACTGAACTGGACTAACCAGAGCAGGTCAGAGGCCAGGAATCCTGCGGTGAATAACTCACCTCCTGATCCCCCTCAAAGCCTGTCCACCACATACAAGGCTCAAGTCAGGAATGTAATGGAATACTCTCTTATTGCTTGGATGAGTGCAGCTCCAACAACAGTGAAGAAGCTCAACACCATCCAGGACAAAACAGCCCGCTTGTTTGACACCCTTCCACACGCATTCACTCCCTCCACCACCGATGCACAGTAGCAACCGTGTGTACCATGTACAAGATGCACTGCAAGAACTCACCAAGGTTCCTTAGACAGCACCTCCCAAACCCACAACCACTGCTATCTAGAAGGGCAAGGGCAGTTGATACATGGGAACACCATCACCTGGAAGTTCCCCTCCAAGTCATTCACCATCCTAGCTTGGAAATATATCACCATTCCTTCATTGGCAATGGGTCAAAATCCTGGAACTTCCCCCCTCCCTAACACCACAAGGACTGTAGCAATTCAAGAAGGCAGCTCACCACCACCTTCTCAAGGGTAATTAGGGATGGACAACAAATGCTGGCCTAGCCAGCAGAGCCTACATCCCATAAAAATGAATTTAAAAAGAGAATGGCTCCAAGCTACGCACCATCGGCACAGGGCAGGGACCATCGGCAGCATGGTGGCACAGTGGTTAGCACTGCTGCTTCACAGTGCCAGGGACCCGGTTCACTTCCGGCCTTGGGTGACTGCCTGTGTGGAGTTTGCTCTTTCTCCCTGTGTCTGCGTGGGTTTTCTCCGGGTGCTCCGATTTCCTCCCACAGTCCAAAGAAGTGCAGGTTAGCTGGGGTTAGGGGAATAGGGCGGGGGAGTGGGCCTGGGCAGGATTCTCTTTCAGAGTTCGGTGCAGACTCGATGGGCTGAATGGCCTCCTTCTGCACTGTAGGAAATGTATGGACTGTTAACCATCCTGACGAGGCTGTTCCTTCACTGTTGTTGGGTCAAAATTTTGGAACTCTTTCCTGAACAACACTGTGGGTGTACCTACATCACGTGGGCCTGCAGCAGTCCAAAAAGGCTGCACACCATCCCCTTCTCAAGGGCAATTATGGATGGGCAAATAATGCTGGCCGAGCCAGTGGAGCCTACATCCCGTGAAAGAAGAAAGAAAAGGAAACAAGTTGATAATCTATTTTAGTCATTTTGGTTGTTAGATAAATGTTGGCAAGGAACTCCAATGCTCTTTGTTAAATTATCTCATGGAATCTGTTACAACCACTCAGGAGGGCAGTTGGAGGCCTTTGTTTAGACATCACTTCCAATAGTGTGGCACTCCTTCGACACTGAGCTGGAGTGTCCATCTGGAATTAGTGTGCGCTTGGACCCACATTCTTTATGACTCAGGGCGACGAATGGTACATGTCATGCGACCTGGCAAATGCTTGTTTTTGGAACCTTTTTAAAGTCATCAGCTTTATTGCGTCTACCAGTCAGATTTTACAGGGTTGTCATGATTGCTGATACATTTGACAAAATATTATCCCTTGAAAGCTTGAAAGCTTCAAAAACCAACCTGGAGGGATAACATCTTCATAAGAATACAGTGGGTAAAATAAATAATCGCCAGTCAGTACATTAGTCATATACATACAATTCACACAAGGGGAGGTGAACACTATTGTATGTAACCATTCCCCATTACACAACAGTTTAACAAATAGACTCCTAAAATTTCAAAGCACACAACTTTCCACTCAGCAGGGACTGTGCTCCTTATATATTGTAATAAAATAATTTGAATACAATTGCAATTGTCCAGTTAAAATTTATGCTGGGTTTTCCGTGGGAGAAATACTTTGTGGGTGATTAGTTACATCAGGTGAAGGTACTTTGCTTTGCATAATAGGTGGATTCATGTTTACTCATTATTTTCTACTTGGTCTGGCACACGCCCAAAAACACGTTATGAATAGGTGTGTGGTGTTTACTCAGGTAATTCCACCCTACAGGAAAATACCAGCAGATGGATGGAATTAACTGTGAAGGTCTCTCTTCTTTCTTTATTTCCTATTGCCCTAGATTTCATTTATTACTTAAATGTTACTTTCTCTTGGTTGTTTTGACATTCTTTTGCATCAAGTAAAATTGGCCGGGTGGCAGGAGGCAGAGGGGAATGGCCAAAGGATGTTTTTGTGACTGGAATCCTGTGTCCAGCGGTGTACCGCAGGGATCGGTGCTGGAGCCCTTGCTGTTTGTAGTGCACATTAATGGTCTCGTTGGGAAAGGGGGAGTACGATCAGTAAGTTCACGGATGACATGGAAATTGGTGATGTTGTAAATAATGAGCAGGAAAGCCTTAGATTACGGATGATATAGATGGGCTGGTCTACATGGGCAGATGTGTGAGGTGATGCCTTTTGAGAGGGCTAACATGGCAAAGGAGCACAAAATAAAAAGATCTCTGAAGGCAGAAGGACGGGTAGATAAGGTGGTAAAGAAGGCAAATGGAACACTTGTCTTTATTAATCAAGGAATAGAATATAAGCCATGATGAGGAGATGCCAGTGTTGGACTGGGGTGGGCACAGTAAGAGGTCTGACAACACCAGGTTAAAGTCCAACAGGTTTGTTTCGAATCACTGGCTTTCGGAGCACTGCTCCTTCCTTCATCTGAGGAAGGAGCTGCGCTCCGAAAGCTAGTGATTCGAAACAAACCTGTTAGACTTTAACCTGGTGTTGTAAGACTTCTTACCATAGAATATAAGAGCAGGGAGGTTATGAAGTGGCTGCATAAAATGCTCATTAGGCCACAGCTGGAGTACTTGTGTGCAGTTCAGAGAGGCTGGTTAGACCGGGGCAGTTCTCCTTAGAGCAGAAAAGGCTGAAAGGTTGGGGTGTACAAAATTATGAGAGATATAGAGTAGTTAGGAATAAACGTTTCCCCTTAGTAGAGGGGTCAACAACTAGGAGGCATAGATTTAAGGTAAGGGGCAGGAGGTTTAGTGGGGATTGGAGGAAAGACTTTTTCACTCAAAGGGTGGTGGGAATCTGGAACTCACTGCTTGAAAGGATGGTAGAGGCGGGAACCCTCACAACATTAAAGAAGTATTTAGATGAGCACTTGAAATGCCACAGCATACAATGCAAATGAAAATCGCTTATTGTCACAAGTAGGCTTCAATGAAGTTACTGTGAAAAGCCCCTAGTTGCCACATTCTGGCACCTGTTCGGGGAGGCTGGTACGGGAATTGAACGGTGCTGCTGGCCTGCCTTGGTCTGCTTTCAAAGCCAGCGATTTAGCCCAGTGCTAAACCAGCCCCAAGGCTATGGACCAAGTGCTGAAAGATGGGATTAGAATAGATGGGTGCTTGATTGCTAATGCAGACACAGTGGGGGCGATTCTCCGAGCCCTGCGCCGGGCTGGAGCCACAACCGTGCCCCCACGCCCCGACGCTGGCGCGGATTCTCCGCGGTGCGGAGAATGGGCACCATTTACGCCGGCGCGTTAGACACGGCGCCGGCCGCGGGCCGCTGGAATCGGCAGGGCTGCCGATTCTCCGGCCCGAATGGGCCGAGCGGCCGCGTGGATACGACAGAGTCCCGCCGGCGCCGTTCACCCCTGGTCGCTGCCAGCGGCAACTCTGCGCGAAGGGTCGGGGGGCGGTGGGGGCGGGGGGGGGGGGGCTCTATCCCCAGGGCGGGCCTCCGATAGGGTCTGGCCAGCGATCGGAGCCCATTGATCGGCAGGCCGGCCTCTCCCTCCCCCGGGCCTACTTCCCTGCGCGGCCGGCCCCTGAACATCGACGCCATGTTGAGTCGGGGCCGGCGGGCGTAAGAAGTCCCCCATACATGCACAGGTTGGCGCGGCCCAACTGCGCATGCGCGGGTTGGCGCGGCACCCATTTGCCGCCGGGAAGGGAGGCTGGAGCGGCATGAACAGCGCCGTACTGACCCCCTGTGGAAGCCAGAATTAGTCGTCCCCGTGCCCGTTTCGCGCCGTCGTGAAACGCGATGACGTTCACGACGGCGCGAACACTTGGGCTCCATTTGGGAGAATCGCCCCCAATGTGCTGTAAAGTGCTATGACTAATAATAAACTTTATTCGAGTCACAAGTCGACTTACATTAACATTGCAATGAAGTTACTGTGAAACTATATGACAATGATTTATAACAAAGCGTATCTGCATATTAAACAGGACCTACAGGCAGATCGTTGTTAAGACATTAGGGTCTTGCCTGTCACCTGAGGAGCCAGCAAAAGACCCACACTGCTTCTTTTCGGGAAGGCCAATCGAACTACAGGCCAATCAGGCAGTGGCGAGGCCGGCCATGGGCCTTGCCCTGGAATCAAGACCCCCAAAAGAAGAAGTCTTTTCTACTGATGGCTACCAGCCAATCAAAGGTTGGCAGCTCTTCTGCTCAGCAGCGACACTGATATCCATCAATTTCTATTATCCATTAGGAAAAGGAGTCCAAGTCCACTTTGTTATGCCACATTTTTTGGGGGGGGGGGGGAGGAGAAAGAGTTGGAATGCCGAAAGGACAGGCACTGGAATCCGAGAATTGCTGAGTGACCTAGGCCACAGGTAGATACTATGCATGGGCAATGGGGTTCACAAGGTGGGGGTCACGAAGAGAGGTGCAAGAGGTTCGGCAGTTTCTGGGTGCATTTGCTGCCCTTGCCTTTCCAGATAGTAGAGTTCACGGATTTGGAAGGTGCTGTTGAAGAAGCCTTGGTGAGTTGCGGCAGTGCATCTTGCAGATGGTACGCGCTGCATCCACTTTGCCTCGGTGGTGGAGGGAGTGAATGTTGAGGGAGTGAATGTTGAAAGTGTGGAAGGAGTGCCAATCAAGCCGGCTGTCTTTTCCTGGATGGTGTCGAACGTCTTGAGTGTTGTCGGAGCTGCATGCATCTAGGCAACTGGAGAGTATTTCATCACAATCCTGAATTGTGTCTTGAAGATGGTGGCTGGTTTTAGGGAATCAGGAAGTGAGTTACTTTCTGCAAAATTCCCAGCCTCTGATTGACTCTTGTAGCCACAGTATCTATGTGGCTAGTCCATTTCCGTTTTTGGTCAATGGTAACCCCCAAGATAATGATTGTAATGCCATTGAATGCCAATGGAAGATGGTTAGATTATTTCTAATTGGTGATGTCCGTTGCCTGGCATTTGTGTGGCACAAATGTTATTTGCCACTTGTCATCCCAAGTCTGGATATATTCAGAGTCTTGCTGCGCATGGGCATAAACTGCTTCAATGTCTGAGGAGTCATGAATGGTGCTGTGCATTGCACAATCATCATTGATCATCCCAATTCAGACCTTATGATAGAGGGAAGTTCATTAATGAAGCAGCTGAAGATGGGTAAGCCTAGGACACTACCCTGAGGAACTCCTGCAGCAATGTTCTGGAGCTGAGATGGGTGATGATCAACAACCACAACCATCTTCCTTTGTGCCAGGTGTGACTCCAACCAGTGGAGAGTTGTCTCTATGATTCCCATTGACTCCAGTTTTGCTCAGGCTCCTTGATGCCACACTTGGAAAATGCTGCCTTGATGTCCAGAGCTGTCACTCTCACCTCACCTCTTGAGTTCAGCTCTTTTGTCCATGTTTGGACCAAGGCTATAATGAGGTCAGGAGCTGAGTGGTCCTGGTGGAACCCAAACTGAGCGTCCGTAAACAGGTTATTGCTAAGTAAGTGCCACTTGGTAGCACTGTCGACAACACCTTCCATCACTTTACTGATGATGGAGATTAGACTGATGGGACTAATTGGCCAAATTGGATTTGTCCTGCTTTTTGTGTACAGGACATACCTGGGCAATTTTCCACATTGCTGGGTAGATGCCAGTGTCGTAGCTGTACTGGGACAGTTTGTCTAGGGGAGCAGCAAGTTCTGGAGCACAAGTCTTCAGTACAATTACCAGAATATTGTCAGAGCCAATAGTCTTTGCAATATCCAGTGCCTTCAGCTATTTCTTGATATCACAGGGAGTGAACTGAATTGGTTGAAGACTGACATCTGTGATGCTGGGGACCTCTGGAGTAGGCAGAGATGGATTGTCCACTCAGCACTTCTGGCTGAAATTGGTTCCAAATGTTTCAGTCTTGTCTTTTGTACTGATGTGCTGGGCTCCCCCATCATGAGCCAGGCAAAGCTATGCTTTATACTCATATAAATGGCTATTAAATTGGCTTTGAAAAACAAGTGGTTATGCAAGGTCCCAGCTACAACATTGGCATCTACCCGACAATGTGGAAATTTCCCAAGTGTGTCCTGTACACAAGAAACAGGGCAAATTCAACCCAGTCAAATACCACCGTATCAGTCTACTCTACATCATCCGCAAAGTGATGGGAAGAGTCATCAACAGTGCTATCAAGCGGCACTTACATCGCAATAACCTGTTCAGTTTGGATTCCGCCAGGGTGACTCAGCTCCTGGCATCATTACAGTCTTGGTTCAAACAGGACAAAAGAGCTGAATGCCAGAGATCAGGGGCGGGATTCTCCGCAATCGGCGTGATGTCCGCCGACCAGCGCCAAAAACGGCGCAAATCAGTCCGGCATCGCGCCGCCCCAAAGCTGCGGAATTCTCCGCATCTTGAGGGGCCGAGCCCTCACCTTGAGGGGCTAGGCCCACGCTGGAGTGATTTCCGCCCCACCGGCTGGCGGGAAAGGCCTTTGGCGCCCCGCCAGCTGGCGCGGAAATGACTTTGCCGTGCGACGCATGCGCCAGAGCGTTAGCGGTCGCTCACGGCATCCCCACGCATGCGCAGTGGAGGGGGTCTCTTCCGCCTCCGCCATAGTGAAGACCATGGCGAAGGTGGAAGGAAAAGAGTTCCCCACGGCACAGGCCCGCCCGCGGATCGGTGGGCCCCGATCACGGGCCAGGCCACCGTTGGGGCACCCCCCGGGGCCAGATCGCCCTGCGCCCCCCCCAGGACCCCAGAGCCCCCCCGCGCCGCCTTGTCCCGCCATTCAAAAGGTGGTTCTATCCACGCCGGCTGGTGTGGGTTGACAGCGGCGGGACTTCGGCCCATCGCGGACCGGAGAATCGGCAGGGGTGGGCCTGCTGACCGGCGCGGCGCGATTCCAGCCCCCGTCGAATCTCTGGTGGCGGACAATTCGGGACACGGAGGGGGCGGGATTCACGCCAGCCCCCGGCGACTCTCCGACCCAGTGGGGGGTCGGAGAATCGCGCCCGAGGTGAGAGTGACTGCCCTTGACATCAAGGCAGCATTTGACCAAGTATGGTACCAAGGAGCCCAAGCTATACTGGAGTCAATGGGAATCAGGGCAAAAACTCTCCGCTGGTTGGAGTCATACTTGGCACAAAGGAAGATGGTTGTGGTGGTTGAAGATCATCTCAGTTCCAGGACATCACTGCAGGAGTTCCAACAATCTTCAGCTGCTTCATCAATCACCTCCCTTCCATCATCAGGTCAGAAATGGGGATCGCTCGGATGACTGCACAATGTTCAGCACCATTCGCAACTCCTCAGATAAAGAAGCAGACCATGTCCAAATTCAGCAAGACCTGGACAATATCCAGACTTGGGCTGACAAGTGGCGAGTTATATTTGAACCACATAAGTGGCAGGCATTGACCACCTCCTACAATAGAGGATCTAACCATCGCCCTATGACATTCAATGACATGACTATCACTGAATTCCCCACAACCAACATCCTGGGGGTCACATTTGATCAGAAACTGAACTGGACTAGCCATATTAATACTGTGACTACCAGGGCAGGTCAAAGGTTAGGAATCCTAAGCCAGGTAACTCACTTCCTGACCTCCCACAGCTTGTCCATCATCTACAAGGCACAAGTCAGGAATGTAATGGAATACTCTCCACTTGCCTGGATGAGTGCAGCTTCAACAATACTAAAGAAGCTCGATACCACACAGGACAAAGCAGCCTGCTTGATTGCTCCCCCTTCCACAAACATTCAAACCCTCCACCACCAGCAAACAGTGGCAGCCGTGTGTACCATCTACATGGTGCACTGCAGTAACTCACCAAGGTTCCTTAAACAACACCTTCCAAACCCACGACCACTACCATCTAGAAGGACAAGAGCAGCAGATACCTGGGATCACCACCACCTGGAGGTTCCCCGCCAAGTCACTCACCACCCTTGGAAATATATTGCCGTTCCTTCACTGTCGCTGGGGCAAAATCTTGGAATTCCCTTCCTGACAGAACTGTGGGTGTACCTACACCTCAGGGATTGCAGCGATTCAAGACGGGAGCTCACCACCACATTCTGAAAGGCAACTAGGGATGGGCAATAAATGCTGACCTAAGCAGCGACGCCCACATCCCGTAAATGAATAAAACGTGTTTTTTTTAAAGGTTCAATTCTGTCCCTGCGCTGAGTTAACTGATCTCAACAGCTGGGGCACAATTGCTATGGGCCTGGACTAATCAGGGGGCAATCATCCCAATTACCATTAGAGTCTATCCCTGCTGGCGAGTACATGTGTGTGCCCATCATGTGGACTCAGCTTTTGTGCCCCAGTTGAACAGATGCTGTCACTCGCTATTCAAATCAATACCTCGAGATCAGCAACTGGTGGACATACTCTGTTTGCTGTCGGGGTGAATGTTGAAGATCGCCCCAGTTGCAGTTTGTGCCCTTCAGAAGAAAGGAGAGAAAAAGGACAAGGTGGAAGGAAAATGAATGGCATTTAGAGGATTCTAAACCAGAAAGGAGCTTGTGTGCTTTCACTCCATAAGTCTATTTCCTTGGTTTCTACGTTTGCAACCTCCTTCAGCAGAGACGATGAAGGAAGAGGGGTCACCTCCACATCTCTTGTCACTGAGTGACAAATTAGCCTTGGAAATTGGTGCATTCTAAAAATAGAATGATTGAAAAGAACTTTTGCAGGTTCTTGTTTGAAATCATTTTAGGTTGCTTTGAACTCACTCATACTTGATACTTTCCTCCGTGGATCACCACCTTGTTGTGGTGGAGAGGCTGTGCGCTCTGGAGATCCTTTACACCCCTTCCAAATCAACTCCGATGAACTGGACACTGCGTCTGGGTGGCCGGAAAGCATCTCCCCTGTCAAGTCTTGACTCCTCGACTCGCTAATGGCCAGTGTTCCAGGGGAGGACAAAGAAAACGGTACAAAGATCCTCTGAGGTTCTTTTTGAAGCATGGCAGCATCAGCACTAACGACTGGGAGGGGCTGACAACCGGTTGTTCAAAATGGCGACAACCCGTCAATCAAGCTGCTTCACACTTTGAGACAAAGTGCCTTCATGATGAGGCTGAATGGTGGAAGAGAGGGAAAGAAAAGGAAGTGAGTTTCCCCACCCCCAAAACGACTGCCCGTGTACTGCCACATGTGCCCAAAGATCTGCATGCCAAGAATCGGCCTGTTCAATCACATGAAGACCATATGGCAGAAACTGAGGGACGAGGCCATCCATGAATTGGGAGCCAGCCGACGATTTGATTGTCATTTTATCTCCAATATTCTATCTATGAAGAAAAACTGTATAAGGATGATCCAAACCAGGCCATAAGGTAAATCCTCTCCTCAAAATCTTTCATTCTGGGGCCCATGTATTGTACCTACAGGTCCGTGTGTCTCCCAATCGTGCTCTGAATGGGTTTTTGCCATACTTCGGCCTCAAGGCTCTATCGCCATTGCCCCAAAATACCCGCCCGGGGGTGGGGTCATGTGGGTGCGAGCGCAAAGCTGCAGCTGCCATACTGCCTCGATTGCAACGTGACGCATGACCTAGTGCAGCGCCAAGCCGATTCTGACTTTTCAATGTTGCGTTACCCGCAAAAAATAGTTTGTGCCAAACTATCTATAAAAAAAGCTTGAAAGAGCAACAATTCAGTTATGGGAGCTCTTAAAAGCATTAATTGGGACAGGGCCATAACTGGTGAAACACTGTGTGCCTGCTCCAAGAACACCCTAAAGTAAATAATTCCATCTCACGCCTTTAAAGCAATAGATGACTTCCCCTGACAACAAACTTTTCAGCTACATAAATGTCATCTAATAAAATCAGAACTCAGTTGAAAGGGATACGATTCCCCCCCCCGCACCAATGCAGGGATAACTCTGTTGGAGATTAACAAGCGATTGTTTCATCTTCTGTCACAGAAAGAGCTTTCTCTCTGATTGCCTGACGGTGACAGGGTGAATTATTAATGATGAATGTGACCACTCCAATAAATACATTGGTGGGTTAGAATAGCAGGAACATGTAAGAAAATATTTTACAGCTAACTGTGCCCACTACTAAAACAAACCTGATCATCTGGTTATATTTACATTGTTACCAAAAGTGAAAATTGATTCTAATGCCTGACTTTAATGATCATATATCAATATGAATCGGGAGCTCTTGTGGGGCAGTGGGTAGCGTCCCTGCCTCTGAGTTAGGAGCTCCGGGTTTGAGTCCCACCCAGGACTTGATGGCCAAGGAAGATGCATTCATAACCCGGCCAAACAGATTGAGTGTCAACCTGCAAATCCTTCCAAACACGCCAATGGCCAGTAGTAAGAGGGGGAGTGAGTCCTGGTCAGCCGCGTTTAATGTGGGGTGGTGCCCCTCAAGATATAAGCTCCTGGCAACAGATTAGCAACCTGTTCTGGGAATTACTAGGTAGGAAGCAGATAGAATTCTGCCCTAGTACACCACTAGGTGTGGAAAGGGAATTGGAATTGGAATCAATGTGCATAACCTGTTAATCCACATTCACCCACGGCAGTTTCTTCCCTGCAGTTTATTCCCCATCTCCCTTGGTGACTTTGTCTCATACTGAGATGGGGTTCAAAAGAAAGTAGTCTTTTAGTTTTCGAAAGGCGTCGTTCTTCAGTGTGATCCTTGAAGGTGCTTGGCTGCACCTTAAAGTCACCACACTTGTGTGTAATCCTGTTTCCAATTCAAGTACACATGCACACACCACCTTATTTTTAGATTTTTATCTATTCCAAATGGGCTACATACGAGACTCTTAGTAGTATAGATGTAACTGGGCTTTGAATATCAAATCAGCAAAGGCCAAGTTATAGACCCTGTCAGTTGACCTGGGTCCCTGCTAGCTCACATTGATCCTATACGCTCATTTAATCCCTTGGATCCCTGATGCTGTGAAGCAACAGTGCTAACCACTGTGCTACCGTGTAGTGGGGGTGGGGAGCCCAGAAGATGGTGGCCTGGGTGGAGCAGCAGGTGAATTAAGTTGGGCCAAATGTCCTACTTTCTCCGCAATTGCCTTGCGATCAGAATTCAGTCCCACAGATGGATTGTGAGAGAAGGGAACTGCACATCCATTGATGCTGATTGGAGATGGCAGAGGCACATGGTGCCAACATCAAGGATATAATTCAGAGCTTTGAACTTTGCTATGGTTGTAGTGGCTTTTTGTTCAGCATTAATATGTCATTCAGCTAATCCCTGCACCCACCCTGACCTCCCCACTCTGACATCCACACCCAGAACTTTATAGGAAGGTTCACCTCACCCCTCTATCCATTCCTCTATTCAACACTCAGTGTGAGTGTTGATCAGACTTGGGTCAACTGCCTGTTATCTCCAATGTATCCGTTACAAGTTTGAGCCTGTGCCCCATGCCTATATCATTCAGTTTAATTTAGAACAGTTTTCTGGATTTACTTTTTCAAACCACTTACATGTTTCTGAAAGTTCAGCTCCCTATTATAGGTCATATTTTGACCCTGTGGAACCCTGAACAGAAAAAATATCCTCATCGGAAAGTGTATTATTCTCTAATACACTCGAGATGCCCTAACTGACCAATGAACAAAAACAGAATGGCTAAATGAAATACAAAACATTTGTATTTATTAACTGTGTTCCAAAAAGAGAACTGGAGGTAGAACTTTGGGGGAAAGGCAGAATTGACCAACAATGAAAGCATTTCCTGCTAACACTCTCAGCGATTTTCTTCACCAGACCTGTTCTGCCCCAGTATTATTCCCTTCAAGGTGCTGACTCTCTGGCTATCTCTGCACCCCCCCCCCCACCACTTGACTGGCCATTCATCACATATGAGCCCTAATGGTAGATGCCAATAGGTTATTCTACTGTGTGATGCCTTGTAGCCAAGCTGAATCCTGTGCTTACCTGATATACACACACACACACACACATACACACACACACACATACACACACACGATCAGCCCACTATTTTTGAATAGTACAGGCCTTCCTCATTGAAAGTGGCAGAGACAAGTCAAATATTCTTCTCTGCCCTTCAGGAAATATCCACGTTGATGGCTTGCCAAGTCCAGTTTATTGTCAGTGATGCTCAACTATCTGTGTAAGGGAGTGGGAATAGAATGTGACCCAGTTCTGCATATCTGATGCAATTGTGTAAAAGGAAATACAGGAGAAAAACAAGCTTTTCCAGTTACAATCAGTTTGCAATATCCAAAATGTCCCTGCTTTTGGTTTTGACAAGTATGGGAATATCACTTATATATAAACTTAAAAAGGAAAAATAAAGTGCTGGATCACAGGGAAACACAGAGTAGTGGGATTAATTGGATGGCTCTTTGAAAGGGACAGCATTGGTACAATGGACCGAATGGCCTCCATCAGTGCTGTATCATTCTATAATCACATTGCCACTTAAATTTCTTTACACTGCATCGTACTCCTTTTATTTAATGCAACTTCTAAATAGAGACACTTTTCACGAGGCCAACTTAGTCTTCGGCACTTTAAGACAAAATTGGGTTCTGCATATCATTTATACTGATCAATACAAAAGACAGGAGACCGGTAAATAAAACAGTATAACATACAGAGAAAAAAATCAACAAGTTTTGCCAGTAAATTTAACTGTCTTTCCTAAGCTACTGCTTTTAAAATTGCTCGAGGTCTTTGATATATTGAGAGCTGCTTTAATACATTTTACTGCTTTTCATGAATGAATGTTGACAGATAGACATCAGACTCACCTCCACTCAGGACCTTTCTCCTTCTGAAAAAAGAAAAGAATTCTTTGTATCCACCGTCAGATTGCTTTGCTGAGGACTGTGTCTGGTACAGCTCCACAATACACCTTGTACTGATGTTTCCTGTTTAGTTATAGCAGCTGTAGGCAGTGGCTGAATTTATAATCACACATTGTTTACCTGTACAAACACAATAGGCTTGCATCAGTTGACTATTTGTGTATCCCAGCCAGTGATTAACTCTTCAACACATTTCCCAGTTAGCTGGCGGAAGCAAGTCGGAGCAAAACACGTTTTGCCCCTGCGGCGGGGGCATTGCAATTCGGAGTGCTTCCTTGTGGGTCCGTTCCTGGGCAAAGGTAGCCGCTTAAAGGTTCAGACAGCACATGGTCTGTGGGGGTGGCGCCTCTGGCTTCCATAGTCGTGCCCACCCCAGTGCGACCCTGCAGAAGGCGCATACTGCGTCTGCCTACATGCTTGAGGCTTTCCCCAACTGATGGGCTCCATCGGGACTGGAGTGTGCAGTGGGCACAGGAAATAATATCGCTGCTCTAAGTTGCTTTATTTTGATGTGTAGTCGCTGTTGTAATGTAGAAGGTTTAGTCCTTTATTAGTTAAGACCCTCAAAGAGAAATAACGCTCCTGATTTTTTTTTCTGATCACAATGGGCAACCCAATGTGTCCTCATGGGTTTACTTGAGAGGTTATCTCATTGAAACAGATAAGATCCTGAGGAGATTTCACACGGTGGGAGAGACTAGAACTAGGGGGCCACAGTTTAAAGATGGGGGGTCTCCCTCTTAAGGTTGAGAAGAGAAGATTTTCTTTCTCTCAGAGAGCTGTGAGTCTTTGGAACTCTGTTACCCAGAGAACAATGAAGGCAGGGCAATTGAATATTTTTAAGGCAGAGCTAGGTAGCTTCTTGGCTGACAATGGAGTCGAAGGTTATTGGGGAAGGCAGAATGTGGAGTTGAGGCCACGATGAGATCAGCCGTGAATTTATTGAACGGCGGCGGACCAGGTTCGAGGGGCCGAATGGCCTCCCCGTGCTCCTAATTCCTATGTCCATATGTTTATTTAGAAATGGCACACACAATCCATGGGTAGAAAAAGATTGGACAAATGGGGGGTGGGTGGCGATTCTTTTCCTGAGGGGGGAATTGAAAGAGAATGTAGAAAAGGATGAAACAGGGTATGGGGAAGAATTTTATTTTTTTTAAATGGAGAGAGAGCAAACTGTAGTATGGAGTACCAAGCCTTAAAAGAGTAGGGAAGGAAATGATTTAAAGCATAAAGGAGCTATTAAATGATACCCAAGAAGATATTTTACAAACCCCAGAGAACGAAGGAACAAAAAGAGACAGACTGGTATGGATTTGACAAATGACACTGCCTGAGGTGGAATAATTTAGGAAGGAGACAGGGAGGGAGAATTTCACTAGTTTTTGATGGGCAGAAACCAGACACCTTGAAAATTATGCACAAAATAATTCCTGACCCCTTTCCTGGCTCCGATCCAGCATGCCAGGGCCTGTCACTTTGCAGCCGGAACCCGTTTGAGAGCATGTCTCATGTGGAAACCAGGGTCCTGTAAAGTCAGCAGGACCCCCGGCAACATTTTAGGAGGCAGTTCCCAGTGTGCAAGCTTCTAGTCCTCACTCCACCAGCCAATAATTAAAATCCACATCAGCCAGATCAGTCACATGAGAAATTGAACTTTCTATTCCCTTGCTTTATAGGGTTAAAGCTTTTGGTGCAATTTCCTCAGAACTCTTCGTTCACCAACATTGGCTGGTTCGCTGTCGATGGGACAACAGCTTAGTGACACTTTTGAATCATTAATTTCTCCTGTGGACATACATAAAAAGTGTACTGACTTTAGAACAAACATTGGGACACTTGCAGGGGTTGATGGGTGTGGGAGTTTGAGGTGTGCCAAATCTCACTGGCTAGGGGCTGGTTTAGCACACTGGGCTAAATAGCTGGCTTTTAAAGCAGACCAAGGCAGGCCAGCAGCACGGGTTCAATTCCCGTACCAGCCTCCCCAAACAGGCGCTGGAATGTGGCTACTAGGGGCTTTTCACAGTAACTTCATTGAAGCCTACTTGTGACAATAAGCGATTTTCATTTTCATTGTATGCTGTGGCATTTCAAGTGCTCATCTAAATACTTCTTTAATGTTGTGAGGGTTCCCGCCTCTACCATCCTTTCAAGCAGTGAGTTCCAGATTCCCACCACCCTTTGAGTGAAAAAGTCTTTCCTCCAATCCCCACTAAACCTCCTGCCCCTTACCTTAAATCTATGCCTCCTAGTTGTTGACCCCTCTACTAAGGGGAAACGTTTATTCCTAACTACTCTATATCTCTCATAATTTTGTACACCCCAACCTTTCAGCCTTTTCTGCTCTAAGGAGAACTGCCCCGGTCTAACCAGCCTCTCTGAACTGCACACAGTACTCCAGCTGTGGCTTAATGAGCATTTTATGCAGCCCCTTCATAACCTCCCTGCTCTTATATTCTATGGTAAGAAGTCTTACAACACCAGGTTAAAGTCTAACAGGTTTGTTTCGAATCACTAGCTTTCGGAGCGCAGCTCCTTCCTCAGATGAAGGAAGGAGCAGTGCTCCGAAAGCTAGTGATTCAAAACAAACCTGTTGGACTTTAACCTGGTGTTGTCAGACCTCTTACTGTGCCCACCCCAGTCCAACACTGGCATCTCCTCATCATGGCTTATATTCTATTCCTTGATTAATAAAGACAAGTGTTCCATATGCCTTCTTTACCACCTTATCTACCCGTCCTTCTGCCTTCAGAGATCTTTTTATGCTCTACACAAGAACGGATCTCCAGGCGACCTTTCTAGTCCTCACTCCACCAGCCGATAATTAAAATCCACCTCAGCCAGATCAGTCACATGAGAAATTGAACTTTCTATTCCCTTGCTTTATAGGGTTAAAGCTTTTGGTGCAATTTCCTCAGAACTCTTCGTTCACCAACATTGGCTGGTTCGCTGTCGATGGGACAACAGCTTAGTGACACTTTTGAATCATTAATTTCTCCTGTGGACATACATAAAAAGTGTACTGACTTTAGAACAAACATTGGGACACTTGCAGGGGTTGATGGGTGTGGGAGTTTGGGTTGTGCCAAATCTCACTGGCTAGGGGCTGGCTTAGCACACTGGGCTAAATAGCTGGCTTTTAAAGCAGACCAAGGCAGGCCAGCAGCACGGGTTCAATTCCCGTACCAGCCTCCCCAAACAGGCGCTGGAATGTGGCTACTAGGGGCTTTTCACAGTAACTTCATTTGAAGCCTACTTGTGGCAATAAGCGATTTTCATTTCATTTTCATTTCATTCATAACTCCAAAAGTTCACTGAAACTGTTGTAAACATTTTCTTTGCAAAGGCGCTGTTGTAACTTAAAACATTTATTTGGCAAATATGTGACCTACACAACATGCCGTGTCATTTTGATCGGAAAAGGTAGCAATCTGTCTCCTCTCCCTCCAGGGAAAGCTGGCAAACACATTTAATTCAGGACCTTATAACTTTAAGATCATGCGCTGATATGCCAATTTAAGTAGGTGAGAAAGAATCCATTTTTTTTCTCCCTCAGTGGCTGAGAGGTTTTATAGAAATGGGAATATAGATAGAGGCAGGGGAGCTGATGGGACAGCGCCCGTTGGCAATCTGCCCACAGTCTTCCAGAAATTCACTCCTCAATATTTAGTCACATTTGAGATGTTCGATAATGCTCATCTTTGATTGACATTGTTACCGACCTGCCAAAGTTCTGATAGGCCAGCATTAGGAGTCCAGTGACTGCCTCATATCACTGAGGGATACTAAATCAGGAATGGCCAGAAACACCTCATGACTTTTAACTTACTTTCTCTTCTTTACACCCTTTGAATCTCACCTTTGTCTCCGAGTGAGAGAAGAGGCAGTTAACCCTTCTAGTACTGTGGGTTCTGGAGCTACCATTCGAACTAATCTTCCATTTTTACCCATCTCAATAATACAGCTCAGAAATAGCTTTCTTGGCATTATGCCTGGATGCCTCAATTTTCATTTTTTTTAAATCATGAAATCACTTGCAAACCCTGGGGGAAAAGAGGAAAAACAGAACAAAAAGCTTCTGTTGTGCCCTGTTTGAATGGCTGAATAACCTCATTCTCACAGGAGAGAGAAGTTCTCAACTTCGCAGGACAGTCTCTCATAACAGGACCAAAATGTCCCCATATATTTTTCAGAATAAAGGTGCAATAAAACCCGGAGCAGCTATTCTTTATTGATTACTTTAAAAAAAAACTACAGAAAACACAATATAGTTCTGATGAAAGGTAATTGACTTGAAACATTAACTCTGTTTCCCCCCTCCACAGATGCTGCCAGGACTGCTAAGTGTTTCCAGCATTTTATGTTTTTATTTCAGATAATATATTACTGCCCCACATGCTCCAATTACTCGACATGTAAATAAACAGGCGCTTGAGTGAAGTTTATTTAAACAGGTTAGCCTGAGCACAGTACAATCTGACACTTGAGTCAGACCTTGGGAAACTGGAGCATCTGGAGGTTGTTAATGAAGGTCGGTGGAGTCTGGCAGAGAGAGGAAGTCCAGTTTAGAAAAAGGGTTGCGAGTATGGAGGGGTCAACAAGCCTCTCAAGTTTAGAGTTGCCAACTCCAATTTAACTTACTCCTGGAAGTTCCATCAGGATATAGGTTCAGAAACAGGCCATTTGGCCCAACTAGCCCTTGCTGGTGTTTATGCTCCACTTGATTCTCCTCCCGTCTTGTCTCATAAAATGATTACAGCACAGAAAGAGGCTGTTCGGCCCATTATGGCTGTACTGGCCCTCTGCAGGAGCAATTCACCTCGTGACACCCCCTGCCTGTCACTGCAGCCCTGCATTTTTTTCCTTTTCAGGTAATGATCCAGTTCACTTCTGATTGTCTCGACCACAACCTCAGGCATTGCATTCCAGATCCTAACCACTTGCTGCATAACGGGAGTCGGTGGGGTGGCGTTATTGTCATTGGACTAGTAATCCAGAGTCCCAGACCAAGATCCGGGGACCGGGGTTCCAATCCCACCATGGTAGATGGCGAAATTCTGGAATTAAAAGTCTAATGATGACTATGAAACCATCGTCGTAAAAACCCATCACAAATGTGCTTGAGGGAAGGAAGTCTGCCATCTTTACCTGGCCTATATGTGACTCCAGATCCACAGCAATGTGGTCGACTCTCAAATGCCCTCTGCAATGGAAGGCAGTTAGGGGTGGGACAGTCACTGATGCCCACCCACATCCTATAAATGAATTGGAAAAAAAGTTCCCCCCAATGTCGCCATTGCTTCTTTTGCCAATTACTTTAAATCTGTTCTTATCATTCCACCAAGAGGAACAGATTCTCCTGATCTACTCTGTCCAGACCCCTCATGAATTTGTATGCCTCCACCAAATCTCCTCTCAACCTTCACTGATGTGTTGGGTGTTCTGGATCACATACAGGTCACCAACACTTGAAGTAGTGCAACACTATTTTATTAACAGGTTAACTATTTAAACATACTTGAACTGTGGGTAAATACGATACTAGCTTTAACTAAAGACCTTTGCCTTGTCCTAACCAGTTGATGCACTCAGCACATGGTGAATGTCTGTGCTGCAGGCCGTGAGTTCTGTGCTCCTCGCTTGCTGCTACTCGAATGAGCGGGAACTCTGATGCCCCCTGTCTTTATAGTGCGTGTGCTCTCACTGGTGATTGGCTGCGGTGTTGTGTATGTTGATTGGTCCCACTGTGTGTCCATCAGTGTGTGTCTGCACCATGATATACTGGTGTATATTATGACATCCCCCCTTTTATATTAAAAAATGTGCCTGCGTGACAATAAATAGTGTGTGGTGAATGTTCCTGACTACGTGTGTGCGAAATATTTACAGGACCATGTACATAAAACTAAGCTATTTACATGGGAAGATGCCTGGTGCAGAAAAAACAGTGCGTCACACAAATAACGAGATGAACACTATATACAAACCACTTGAACGATTAAACGGAAGAACAGAACAGACCAGAGAGTCCATTAGTGCACATCCATTGACCCCCATCTACACCTCCCGCTGCCTGGGGAAAGCGGGCAGTATAATCAAAGATCCCTCCCTCCCGGCTTACTCACTCTTCCAACTTCTTCCATCGGGCAGGAGATACAGAAGTCTGAGAACACGCACGAACAGACTCAAAAACAGCTTCTTCCCCACTGTCACCAGACTCCTAAATGACCCTCTTATGGACTGATCTGATTAACACTACACCCTGTATGCTTCATCCGATGCCAGTGCTTTTGTAGTTACATTGTATATGTTGTGTTGCCCTATTATGTATTTTCTTTTATTCCCTTTTCTTCTCATGTACTTAATGATCTGTTGAGCTGCTCGCAGAAAAATACTTTTCACTGTACCTCGGTACACGTGACAATAAACAAATCCAATCCAATCCAAGTTCACAAATTAAGTCTCTGAGGTGGGCGACGAATTCTGGTTGACCGCCTCAAGGGTGGGTCAGGAGTCACCGGCTGAGGAGTGGACTGGACTGCGTCAGAGTGAGGAGGATGCAGAGTAACCGGAATCTCCGCATAGTCTAGGTCAGGGACAACAGGAGGGCGTGGCACTGGCGGAGGATCATGTAGTGAGCGTGGAACGAGACGAAGACGTAGATTACGGCGCAGAATGGAACCATCCGGTAGTCGAACCAGGAACGAGCGGGGAGCCACCTGCCAAAGAACCACAGCAGTTGCAGACCAGCCACCATCTGGAAGATGGATGTGGATGTTGTCATCTGGAGCCAGAGCAGGGAGATCAGCTGCACGGGAGTCATGAGCCGCCTTGTGCTGTGCACGAGACAGTTGCATTCGTTGAAGGACCGGAACGTGGTCGAGGTCTGGGACGGGAATGGACGGCACCGTCGTCCTCAGGGTGCGACCCATGAGCAGCTGGGCTGGCGACAGGCCAGTGGACAGTGGGGCCGAGCGATAGGCCAGCAGGGCGAGGTAGAAGTCGGATCCCGTATCGGCAGCCTTGCAGAGGAGCCGTTTGACTATGTGGACGCCCTTCTCCGCTTTGCCATTGGATTGGGGGTACAGGGGACTGGATGTCACATGCACAAAGTTGTACCTCCTGGCAAAGTTGGACCATTCCTGGCTTGCGAAGCAGGGGCCATTGTCCGACATCACAGTGAGTGGGATGCCGTGACGAGCAAAGGTGTCCTTACAGGCACGGATGACTGCCGATGTGATGTCGTGCAAACGTACCACCTCCGGGTAGTTTGAAAAATAGTCTACAATCAGAACATAGTCCCTGCCCAGCGTGTGGAACAGGTCGATGCCGACCTTGGACCAAGGGGACCTGACCAACTCATGGGGCTGTAGGGTCTCACGTAGGTTGGGCCGGCTGGAACCGCTGACAGTTGGGACAGTTGAGCACTGTGTTGGCAATGTCGTCATTGATGCTGGGCCAGTACACTGCCTCTCGGGCCCGTCGGTGGCAATTCTCCACGCCAAGCTGGCCCTCGTGTAGCTGTTCCAAGACAAGCTGGCGCATGCTGTGCGGGATAACAATGTGGTCCAGCTTCAGGAGGACACCATCGACTACCGCCAGATCGTCTCTGATGTTGTAGAACTGCGGGCATTGGCCCTTGAGCCACCCGTCTGTTAGATGGCGTATGACACGCTGTAGCAGGGGGTCAGCCGCAGTCTCGCGGCGAATTTGGATGAGGCATTCATCCGTGGCGGTAGATTGGAGGCCACGAAGGCCACATGGGCGTCAACCTGGCAGACGAATCCCGCTGGGTCACACGGGGTGTTGACTGTCCTGGACAGAGCGTCGGCTATGATCAGGTCTTTGCCCACGGTGTATACGAGCTGGAAGTCGTATCGCCGGAGTATGAGCAGAATGCGCTGAAGGCGAGGCGTAATGTCGTTCAAATCTTTTTCTATTATATTGACCAGCGGGCGATGGTCGGTCTCGACGGTGAATTGGGGAAGGCCGTACACATAATCATGAAACTTGACAACACCGGTCAAAAGGCCCAGGCACTCCATTTCTATCTGCGCGTAGCGCTGTTCCGTGGGGGTCATAGCGCGTGACGCATATGCAACCGGGGCCCATGATGAGGCCTTATCGTGTTGCAGGAGCACTGCCCCAATGCCAGATTGGCTGGCATCGGTTGAAATTTTTGTCTCTTTCGCTGGATCAAAAAGGGCCAATACCGGGGCCGTGGTAAGTTTGGTTTTAAGTTCTCTCCATTCGCGCTCATGGGCAGGAAGCCATTGGAAGTCTGTCGTCTTCCTGACCAGGTTCCTGAGAGCTGTGGTATAAGACCATAAGATATAGGAGCGGAAGTAAGGCCATTCGGCCCATCGAGTCCACTCCACCATTCAATCATGGCTGATTTCAACTCCATTACCCGCTCTCTCTCCATAGCCCTTAATTCCTCGAGAAATCAAGAATTTATCAACTTCTGTCTTAAAGACACTCAACGTCCCGGCCTTCACCGCCCTCTGTGGCAATGAATTCCACAGACCCACCACTCTCTGGCTGAAGAAATTTCTCCTCATTTCTGTTCTAGAGTGACTCCCTTTTATTCTAAGGCTGTGCCCCCGGGTCCTATTCTCCCCTGCTAATGGAAACAACTTCCCTCAGTCCACCCTATCTAAGCCATTCATTATCTTGTAAGTTTCTATTAGATCGCCCCTCAACCTCCTAAACTCCAATGAATATAATCCCAGGATCCTCAGACATTCATCGTATGTTAGGCCTACCATTCCTGGGATCATCCGTGTGAATCTCCGCTGGACCCGCTCCAGTGCCAGTATGTCCTTCCTGAGGTGTGGGGCCCAAAATTGCTCACAGTATTCTAAATGGGGCCTAACTAGTGCTTTATAAAGCTTCAGAAGTACATCCCTGCTTTTATATTCCAAGCCTCTTGAGATAAATGACAACATTGCATTTGCTTTCTTAATTACGGACTCAACCTGCAAGTTTACCTTTAGAGAATCCTGGACTAGGACTCCCAAGTCCCTTTGCACTTCAGCATTATGAATTTTGTCACCGTTTAGAAAATAGTCCATGCCTCTATTCTTTTTTCCAAAGTGCAAGACCTCGCACTTGCCCACGTTGAATTTCATCAGCCATTTCTTGGACCACTCTCCTAAACTGTCTAAATCTTTCTGCAGCCTCTCCACCTCCTCAATACTACCTGCCCCTCCACCTATCTTTGTATCATCGGCAAACTTAGCCAGAATGCCCCCAGTCCCGTCATCTGGATCATTCATATATAAAGAGAACAGCTGTGTCAACACTGAACCCTGCAGGACACCACTCGTCACCGGTTGCCATTCCGACTCTCTGCCTTCTGCCTGACAGTCAATCGTCAATCCATGTTAGTACCTTGCCTCGAATACCATGGGCCCTTATTTTACTCAGCAGTCTCCCGTGAGGCACCTTATCAAAGGCCTTTTGGAAGTCAAGATAGATAACATCCATTGGCTCTCCTTGGTCTAACCTATGAGAGGTGATGTTAGGGATGAACTTCCCTAGGAAGTTGGCCATGCCCAGAAATCGGAGGACCACCTTCTTGTCCTCTGGCTTTTTCATGGCTGTGATGGCAGCCACCTTGTCCGCATCCGGCCGCACACCCAACTGGGAGATGTGGTCCCCTAGGAACTTGAGTTCCGTCTGGCCGAAGGAGCATTTGGCTCTGTTGAGGCCTAGGCCCTGCTCCCGTATGCGTTTGAACGCACACTGGAGGTGACTGATCTGCTCCTGCAGGGTGGTGGACCAAATGATTATGTCGTCGACATAGACGTGAACACCTTCAATGCCTTCCATCATTTGTTCCATGATCCTGTGGAACACTTCTGATGCCGATGTGATCCCAAACAGCATCCTGTTGTAACAATATCTACCAAAAGGGGTGTTAAAGGTACACAGTTTCCTGCTAGATCTGTCTAGTTGAATTTGCCAGAATCCTTTCGAGGCGTCAAGTTTGGTGAAGAACTTGGCGCAAGCCATCTCGCATGTGATCTCTTCGTGCTTGGGGATAGGGTAATGCTCCCTCATTATGTTGCGATTCAGATCCTTTGGATCAATGCAGATTCGGAGCTCGCCGGAAGGCTTCTTTACGCACACCATGGAATTGACCCAGTCGGTTGGTTCTGTAACTCTGGAGATCACTCCTTGGTCTTGGGGGTCCTGCAGCTGCTGCTTGAGGCGGTCCTTGAGGGGTGCTGGGACTCTGCGAGGTGTATGCACCACAGGCATGGCGTTCTGTTTGAGTAGGATCTTGTAAGTATATGGGAGCGTGCCCATGCCTTCGAAGACGTTGTGGTGCTGGTCGATGATAGCGTTGAGTTGCGCCCTGAAGTCAGCATCCTGGAAGGCAGACGTCTCATCAGGAGAGAGGGAGTGAACTCTTTGAACGAGGTTTAGCAGCTTGCACGCCTGTGCGCCAAGCAGAGAGTCTTTCGAGGAGCCCACGATCTCGAAAGGATGGCTTTCGTGACTTGTGCGTCACTTCGAGTTGGCATGAGCCGGTAGCAGGAATGATGTTGCCATTGTAGTCCAATAGCTGGCAGGCCGATGGAAGAATGGTTGGTTTGACACGAAGGCTTTGGAAAGCAGACCACGCCATGAGATTGGCGGAGGCACCAGTGTCCAGGCAGCATCGTATTTGGGACCGGTTGACCGTCAGGGTGGCACACCACTCATCGTCTGGATCGATGCTGTATACTGATAATGGCTGGTGTCTTTGCTTTCGGGGACAGCCTGTTTTTCGTTATGACACCGACTCGAAAAGGCGCCTTCGGGTCCTCGGTGTCACTGCTGTGTGGGAGGTCAGAATCGGACTCGGTGACCGTGGGTTGAATTGCCCGAACATTCCTGCGAGGCTGGCTGAAGCGATATGAATTGGAAGGTTGAGCTGCTCGACAGCAGGCAGCATTGTGGCCCAGTCTTCCACATCTTAGGCATTGTCGAGATTTTGCGGGGCATTGCCGTGATGTCAGCATGTTCGCTGCGCCATCGCGCATGCGCGGTGCGGTCATGCGTGGTGCGCGCCTGCGCATTATGTTCCTCCACGTCACCGTCCCCTCGTTTGGTGCGTACAAGCGCGGGAGTCCGCGAAATGGCCGCCCTTGTCCAGGCTGAGGCCGTGGAGGTGCTCAATCACTTGGACCCGTTCCGCCTCGTGGGGACCTTGCCACGCCGTTTCAGCCGCTTGTATATGGGAGTACCGACTGGTGGCATTTTCATGTGCGACACAGGTCTCGATGGCAGTCTCTAGGATGAGTTGCTTTACTTTGAGGAGCTGCTGACGAAGGGGGTCTGACTGAACACCGAAAACGATCTGGTCACGTATCATGGAGTCAGAGCTGGGCCCGTAGCTGCAAGATTGCGCAAGGATGCGGAGGTGCGTAAGAAAGGATTGGAAAGGTTCGTCCTTACCCTACAAACGCTGCTGGAACACGTAGCGTTCAAAGCTTTAATTCACCCCAACGCTGCAGTGAGTGTCAAATTTGAGGAGAACCGTCTTGAACTTCGTCTTGTCTTCGTCATCTGCAAAGGCGAGAGAGTTGAAAATGTGGATGGCATGGTCCCCGGCCGTGGAGAGGAGAAGAGCAATCTTTCTGGTTTCCGAGGCGCCCTCCCTGTTCGTGGCTTTAGGGAAGAGCTGGAAGCGCTGTTTGAAAATCATCCAGTTGGCCCCGAGGTTGCCGGCGATGCGGAGCGGCGGCGGCGGGCTGATGTTGTCCATGTTGCAGGATGACGGAATGCTGGCGGAAGGCAGGTCACTTGCAGGTAGGTATAAGAAGTGCTTAAGGAGTTTGCAACCACTCCTGGTATCATGATGTGTTGGGTGTTCTGGATCACATACAGGTCACCAACACTTGAAGTAGTGCAACATTATTTTATTAAAAGGTTAACTATTTAAACATACTTGAACTGTGGGTAAATACGATACTAGCTTTAACTAAAGACCTTTGCCTTGTCCTAACCAGTTGATGCACTCAGCACATGGTGAATGTCTGTGTTGCAGGCTGTGAGCTCTGTGCTCCTAGCTAGCTGCTACTCGAATGAGCGGGAACTCTGATGTCCCCTGTCTTTATAGTGCGTGTGCTCTCACTGGTGATTGGCTGCGATGTTGTGTATGTTGATTGATCCCATTGTGTATCCATCAGTGTGTGTCTGCACCATGATATACTGGTGTATATTATGACATTCACTTCTCCAAGGAAAACATTCCAGCTCCTCCAATCTATCTAAGAATTCAAATTTCTCATCCCTGGGAAACATTCTCATGAATCTTTTCTGCACGCTCTCAAATGCTTTTACGTCCTCCTTAGTGTGATGCCTAGAACTGGACGCTATACTCCAGTTAAGGTCAAATCATTGGCCTGAATTTGACATTGCTTTGGCGGTGGGCACCTGACCCGGAAGTCTGTGAAATTGCATGAGAATCCGTAGGGTGTGCAGCCTGATGTCATCGTGCACTCGAGCAATATTTTGTGAGAGTTGGAGGTGCGCCTGCTATCAGTCGAGCAGGTAATTTAGTCCATTAAGTGGAGAATTGAACGCAATTTTACATTTCCTGTCTGCTTTTACGCTTGGCGGATTGGCCGATTGGCCAGGAGGCCTTTACGTTTTGGCTTCAACCCCAGGGTGGGATGAACTGTCAGGGGTGGGATGAACTGTCAGGGGTGAAATAAAATTGAAAAGGTGTCCGGTGACTGAGTTTGTGTTTGAATGCGCTGCTTAGTCACGCTTTGCATAGATTTCCCTTCACTATTTGCAGCTCCCTGACACTGAGCTCTGCAGTGGCTGCCCCCCTGAGGGAGCACATTAGATGCGCCAACCCGCACCCTCCCTTTCCTTGGCACCTGCCCTCTTCCCGCCCTCCCGGGCAGCGTTGAGCTTTTCCCAGTGCGTGTTTCACACTGACTGCCTGTTGATTGGCCAGCCAGTGTGGAATCGCATTCAGGGACTGATCGCAGCCAGAAATTCATTTCGCACCTGCTTCCAGGCCCATCGAATGCGAGTTCCCAATGAGCAAAAACTCAGGCCATTGTTTTATTCAGGTTTAACAGAATTTCCTTGTTTTCATACTGTGTCCTTATTTATAAAGCCCAGGATGCCATATGTTCCATCAACCACTCTCTCAACTTGTCCTGTCACCTTCAATGACTTATGCACATATACACCCAGGTCCCTCTGCTCCTGCATCCCCTGAAGAATTGTACTCTTTATCTTACTTTGGACGAGATTTTCCGGCTGTTCACGCTGACGGGATCTTCCAGTCCCGCCGACATAGCACCCCCACTTCCGGCTTTCCGGCAGCGAGGGGTGCATTCAACGGGAAACCCTGCTGACAACGAGGGAATCAGAAGATCCCGCCGCCAGCCAAGGGCAGGCCGCCTCCCGCCGCCACGAAATACGCAGCGGGCGGGTTGCTCGGTAAATCCCACCCATTATCTCTCTGAATTCTTCCTGCCAAAATGAATCGCTTCACATGTCTCTGTGTTAAATTGCATCCGCCACTTGTCTGCCCCATCCACCAACTTGTCTCTGTCCTTTTAAATTTCAATGCTATCCTCATCAGGGTTCACAGTACCTCCAGGTTTTGTGTGGTCTGCAATTTTTGGAATTGAGCCCTGTACACCAAGGTCCAGGTCATTAATATTTATCAGGAAGAGCAGAGGTTCTTATACCAACCATCAGGGAACTCCACTATAGACCTTTCTCCTGTCCATTACATAGAACATACAGTGCAGAAGGAGGCCATTCGGCCCATCGAGTCTGCACCGACCCACATTAATCCCTCACTTCCACCTTATCCCCGCAACCCAATAACCCCTCCCAACCCTTATGGACACTACGGGTAATTTAGCATGGCCAATCCACCTAACCTGCACGTCTTTGGACTGTGGGAGGAAACCGGAGCACCCGGAGGAAACCCACGCACACACGGGGAGAACGTGCAAACTCCGCACAGACAGTGACCCAGCGGGGAATCGAACCTGGGGCCCTGGCGCTGTGAAGCCACAGTGCTAATCACTTGTGCTACCGTGCTGCCCGAAACACAACTGTTCACCATTATCCTCTGTTTCCTGATAAACTGTCAATTTCATATTCATAAAGCTACTTTCCCTTTTATTCCATGAGCTCTAACTTTGCTGTTGTGTGGCATCTCTATCAAATACGTTTTGAAATTCCATGTATACCACATGAACATCATCGCCCCCATTGAGCCTCTTTGTACCTCTTCAACAAATTAAAGCAAACATGATTTGCCCTTAACAAATCCATCTAAATATATGACCATAGCTATTCCCTTATCCCTCATATGAATTATAGAATCCCTACATTGCAGACGGAGGCCATTCAGCCCATCGACTCTCTGAAAGAGCAACCTACCTCAGCCCACTCCCCCACTCCATCCCCACAACCTCACCCAACGTGTACATCTTTGGACTTTAAGGGGCAATTTAGCATGGCCGATCCACCTAACCGGCACATCTTTCGACTGTGGGAGTAAACCCACGCAGACACGGGGAAAACGTGCAGACTCCGCACAGTCACAGACAGTTCCACATTCTCACCACTCTTTGAGTGAAGGTGATTCTGCTAAATTCTCCATTGGTTTTTTGGTGGGGCTATCTGACATTGATGGTTTCTGGTTGTGTTCTTTCCCCAAGGGGAAACATTCTGTATCACAAAACCTTTCCTAACTTTAAAATGCCTCAGCCGTCTTTTATCAACTGAGGGAAGTGCCTCTCGGCACGTGGCACAATGGTTAGCACTGGGACTGCAGCACTGAGGACCCAGGTTCAAACCCCAGCTCTGGGTCACTGTCCGTGTGGAGTTTGCCCATTCTCCCCGTGTCTGCGTGGGTTTCACCCCCACAACCCAAAGATGTGCAGGTTAGGTGGATTGGCCACACTAAATTGCCCCTTAATTGGAAAAAAAAAAAATTGGGTGCTCTTAATTTTTTTTTTAAACTAAGAGAAGTGCCCCATTTATGTCCTATCTGTTGCTGATGTATATGCCCACCCATTTCTGATATTGTTCTTGTAATCATTCTTCTCTGTCTCTTTCCAGTGCCTTTACATCTTTCTCATGACATGGCAGCCAGAAATACATGCAGTATTCTAAGTGTGGGTTGATATAGATTTAGCACAACTTCCCCACTTTTTAATTCTACATTGACTTCTCACCTTTAACAGTCAACGCCCACCCCCCCACCACCCCATTCTGCGATTGGCTGCCCAACATGGTCATCATCAGTGCATCATCTTCCTGCACCAATCGAAAAGCGAACAGAATCTTCATTAAACATTTGGATGATTAGTGAAAAAGCCTCCCATCTCCATTATTTTTATCGCATGTAAACAATAATGTTGAAAGAAAGTGGAAACATAACTTACAGTTGTGTCTGAGCATTTGCAACATTTGTTTTTGTTATTTTACAATCCTGATGGTTTGTACCAGGAAATCACCAAGTTTATTGATTTTGCAGTATTCTACTATTTGCCACCAGTAATCGCAGGGCTTGCCTTGCTGGGATTATGTGCAAAGGGTCAGGAATTAGATCAGCTCGAGGCTGCTGATTGTACATTTGTATGGGTCATTAGACACTAATACTGCCAGGACTTTGCCGATGATCTAGCGGGTATTTTGTGCTGGAAGCTCAGCCTGTATGGACTGACCATTGATGCCACAAATGGCTGTTTACGGGGACTGGCGTCCCCCCTTGCTGCCTCCTGAATTTGTATGCATTGCTTGGCAATGTCTCCCACCCTGGTCACCAGCAGGGAGTAAACCCGAGTGACATGCAAAAGTCTGAATATTTGTGCTCACGAGGCCTAACCTGGGCTGACTCCCAGCTCCACTCAGGGGTTAAGGAGCCATTTCAGCGCCCGGCGCCGCTGCTAGCCCCTCACCGGTGCCGGAATCGGGGAGGGGTCGCCGCCGACTTTCCGGCCGTAGAACTCCCGCGATTTCTCAGTTCGGGCCGGCACTTAGCCGCTGAAACGGAGAACCCTACCCCGTATCTGCCAGATTCCTGGAAGATTCCAGTCTCCCGACCAATATATCTCCCTTGACCAACACCATCAAAAACAGGTTAAACAGTCATTCACCTTATATTATGTGAACCTGCTGTGCGCCAAATGATTTATACATGTACCGACATAAACTTAAAGAAAGATGTGATAAAATGCTGCATAAATGCAAGTATCACTTTTCTCGCCAAAATGAAGGGAAATCAAGTTGAGTGATAAAATGGCAATAGTGTGTCTTTGTAATTATACAACAGTAGCTTCTTCCTTCCCCGACCCAGGTCAACCCCAGCTGTCTGATGGACCTGCATTTCTCCTCACTGAGGAAAACATTATGTGCTGGATTCTCTGGTCCCCTATCTCTGTTTCCCAGCGACGTGCCGTACGCTGACAACGGGATTCCCTCTTCCCACCGTTTGTCAATGGGATTTTCCATTGAAGCCACCCCACGCCGCCGGGAAACCTGTGGGCGGGGATGTGCTGCCAGCAGGAACAGAGAATCCCAACGGTCAGAGAATTGCGGAATGGTCAGACATTTTTATTCTTAAGGCAGTGGAAAATAATTTGCTGGGCAGAGGCTGGGCATTCCCATCGATATATCAGATGCTGGGTACACTAGCAAAGTGGATGTCACCTATCCCTCTTGTCTCTCCCTCTTGTGTTCCCTCTTGAAAATCTTAGTGACCCTTCACAAGAGGATGTAGGATGTCAACCAATACACTGGTGGAAAAATCTGGAAGGTGCTGGTGGGATGACAGGTCATATAGATGTGTAACTTACTCTTACTGAATTCTTACCTGTATGAAGAATTGGCAACAACAGAGATTGGTGGGGCTAAGTGACCTGTTTCCAAGTAGTAATTTGAAAGTAATTCTGTATTAACATAGGTATCACATATGGTTGTGTCGTGGTAATGTCCCTGCGCTAGTCATCCTGAGGCTCAGGCTGATGCTCTGGGGACATGGGTTCAAATCCCGCCATGTCAGCTGGGGCAATTTTAATTTGGAATTGAAAACCACTCTCAGTAATGGTGACCATGAAACTATCATCGATTGTTGTAAAAACCCATCTGGTTCACTAATGTCCTTTAGGGAAGGAAATCTGCAATCCTTACCTGGTCTGGCCTACATGTGACTCCATGACCCACAGCAATGTGGCTGTCTTCTGAAATGGTCTCGCACGCCACTCAGTTTAAGGGCAATTAGGAATGGGTAATAAATGCTGGCCCAGCCAGCGATGCCCACATGCCATGAAAGAATAAAGTGAAAGGCCTTGGTGGGAGGTAGTGTTCTCCCCTAAGTGGGAAGGTTATAGGTTTCAGCCTCATTCCAAGCAGAGGTAAGAGATTTTGTTTCTGTGTTGACAACCAGGAAGACATTTGTATCTGATGAGAGGGGAGAGGTGACCCACCTCCCACCATATATAACCAGCCCACCTGGGAGAGAGTTGTGAGTCAGGCTAATGCCCAGACCACATATAAGAGGTCTTTCTTACAGTAACAAGCCAAAGCTGTGGAAAAAATGGTTCCCTCATCTACTGTTGGACATGGAACATACAGAAGATCAGCCTAATGATTTTAAATAGGTTCTTTTTTTGAGAGGAATTTGATACCATTCAAGCAAGGGCAGCACACATCATTATTTTACCACAATAACGTATTTGTTTTATATTCACAGTAGTACAGGGCAGCACAGTAGCACAAGTGGATAGCACTGTGGCTTCACAGCACCAGGGTCCCAGGGTCGATTCCCCGTTGGGTCACTGTCTGTGCGGAGTCTGCACGTTCTCCCCGTGCCTGCGGGGGTTTCCTCCGGGTGCTCCGGTTTCCTGCCACAGTCCAAAGACGTGCAGGTTAGGTGGATTGGCCATTATAAATTGTCCTTAGTGACCAAAAAAAGGTTAGGAGGGGTTATTGGGTTACGGGGATAGGGTGGACGTGAGGGCTTAAGTGGGTCGGTGCAGACCCGATGGGCCGAATGGCCTCCTTCTGCACTGTATGTTCTATGTTCTATGTACCTCTGGCTCAAAGCATTGAGAAGGATCCTGACAATATCTGTGGACAAGTAAACAAATAATGTTTGGTTTTTGAAGCAGTCTTTTTTGATTACCTATTTTTGAAGCTCACTATTTCTTCCATCAGTGATCAGACATCCACATCATCCACATGCAAGATTCCACTATTATCCTTGGATCAACCTTAGGCAAACATGAATGCAGAATGCTGCCTCTTAACAGATTGCACTCCAATCCCGGAGTAGGGTTCTTTGCCTGCGCTCAGTGGCCCTACAAAACCTTACAACCGAGATAGGGAGCTCAGCATTGGGACCAACGCTACTGTGATGCTGCATGTTTGCTGCTTTAACACACAGGGTCTCTGCACTGTTTTCCCAGCAGGCAAAGTAAGAATGAGCTGTGCACTGAAAATATCACACTCCTCATAACAAATATGCCTACTGATATCCATCCTAATGAAAGTAGACTGCCATAGGAAGAAGTGTTGAAAATATTGGTTTCCACAAAAAAAATCTGTATAAAAAGAGCTTGCATGTAACTAGGTGGAGGTCCTGTGGCACACCGGGTAGTTTTCCTGCCTCTGAACCAGAAACTCTGGGTTCTAGACCCACCACAGGGCATGATGGCCAAGGAAGGTGTGTTCATGACACGTTCAAACAGGTTGTTTGCAAAATCCTTCCAAACACTCCAATGGCTAGCGGTAAGAGCAAGAGCGACTCCTGATCAGCCACGTTTGATGGGGTGTGGTTCCCTCAAGCTATTCGTCCCTGGTGACAGACTAGCAACCTGTTCCAGGAATTACTAGCTATGGAAGCAGACAAAAGTCTGCCTTAATGCAGCACCAGGTGTGGAAAGAGAATTGGAATTGCAATGGAACTAGGGGTTGGATTGTACATTGAGGGCAGGCTTCCCACACCCCAGGGTAAATGTCGGGGGCGAGACTGCCCCCGCTTGGATGGCTCGCCCCGCTTTAATTTTTCAGACAACAGCCCTTTAATAAGCATGAGGCATAAATGTTGTCCGTCTCCAAGAAGAATGTCCGGCCTTACAGAGCCGCTTCCAATCGTAGACCAGTGGCTCTAAGCTACAATAGGATCGGTGGCCACTGTCAGTAATGCCAGAGTCTGGAGAGGAAGAGGAGCCAAGAATTCCCCCAAACTCAGGTTAGTCTGGGATCTCAACAAAGTCAGGTTGGCAGGCCCCAGTGAGAGCATTGGGGTACATGTTGCACAGGGTAGTGGGAAGGGAGAACGCGGGGAAGAAAAACTGTGTAGGAAGACCTCCGATTGGTCCCATGAGGCATGGGAAGGAGCACCAACACCCCTCCCCCACCGCACCCCACGCCCGCTTTTGACTGACCAGCAGCCGCAAGGTTAAGTCTGTCAGCCTACATGTTGGGAGCAAGCCTCTCCTTCTACCATTGAATTGGAGGAGTGATGGGCAAATTAATTACCCACTCAAGGGCCCCAATTTGGCCATGAGCAGGAGGCCCACCAATGCCTCCTCGGTACCCCCACCAAAGTTGGCTGGAAGTGGCCATGCCACCAAATACATGAGCCCTGATCTACAGGTCCATCCGCATTTTCTCCTGCCCATAAGTCGCCCATAAAATACAGCCCAAGGTAGCTTTGTGGTGTAGATGGCAGTAAAACCAACTTTCACCTGATAATTCCAACAGGAAAGTGGAAAATTTGGCATGGGTATAGGAACAGGTTATATTACCCTCCTATTTGCCTTAATTGGATGCATTATTTTAAAAAAGCACATATTTCTCTGCCCTTGGGAATCTCACTATTCCCTCCCTGCTCTCCTGAATGCAATGTCAAATGCTGATATAAAGCTCCTCGCCATCCGTTCAAGTTTCCATACTCTACGTGTTGGTTACTTGACCCGAGGGGCGTAACAACCAGGCTTATCTCATCATTTAATAAACTTACAGCCAATTGTAAAGCTTCTAGACGTGTACTCACCGTTACAATGTAGGAATCGCAGCAGTCAACTTGTACACAGAAAACTCCCACAGACAAAATATGATAGGGATCAGAAAACCTGTTTTTCTGATGTTGATTGAGGAATGAATATTGACCAAGGCACTGGGCGAACTCTCCTTCTCTTTGTCGAAATTGTGACATGGGATGTTTTACGTCCACCCGGGAGGCAAATGGGGCCTCAGGTTAATGTCTCACCTGAAAGACAGCACCTCCGACAGTGCTGTACTGCACTGGAGTGTCAGCCGGGAATTCTGTGCTAAAGTCTCTGGAGTGTGACTTGAACCCACAACCTTTTGAGATGAGGGTTCTAGTTCTGAGCCATAGCTGACAATGACTCCGTCATGGGAGCTCTAGTGCACCTCTTTGACCACACACTTATATCAGGAGACCGGTGAAGAACCACTAACCCAGCAAGCTCCAAGAAAGATAAAGGATTTCTCACCAACCTAGATCCTAAACATGCTGCGTACATTGTAACACCAACTTCCTCCTGTAGAGTACAACTGAGATGCACGCAGTAGGGTGACCTGAAGAACACTGAGCAGCTTCTCTCGTGAATGATTTATATATAAGGCACAGAACTTGCATTGGTTCGCTGCCCTGCTTCATGTAATGGGTGTGATTGTTACTGTTGTTGGCCAGTACGGTTATGTCACCGAGGCTGCAAAAGAAAAGTGCAGAAATAATAACTCACATGCGTGAAGTATAACTCAAACACGTAATGATCGTTAGAAGTGCACAGTGTTCCTGGATGTATTTAAAAGGCACTTAAGATTCTAGCAGAGGCTGCGTGGCTGTTGGAAAAAAAGAATAGGCTCAATTTTCTCTGTGACCAGGTGCAGCTGCAGAAAATATTCCGGATAAAAAATGGCTGCCATGGAGCTTTTCTATATAAAAGAGTCACTGCACTGTAAAGAAATTCATCAAATGTGAAGCACTTGGAAATATTTCTGAAGAATGTAAAAAGGGCACAAAGTAAATGCAAGTCTTTCTTTATATTGGGCAGCATGAGCCCCCAGTAACACCACGCCGACTAGTGAGGATAAAACGAAAATTGAACATGCTGGAAATAGTCCAGAGGTCTGGCAGCATCTGTGGAGAGAGAAATGGAGTTAATGCTTCAGTTCGGTGACCTTTCATCAGGATTGGGAGACGTTAGAGATGTAAGCAAGTACAGAGGCAGGGAGCGGAGGGAGTGAGAGAATAAGCAGAAGGATCTGGTGGAAAGCAGAAGTGATGAAATGGCAAAAGGGATGATGGTACAAGGCAGAAAATAGAAGGTGATTGGAGAAGTAAAGGAACAAAAGAAGGTGTGAGCGGGAGTAGCAGAATCGTTACCACCGTCTGCTATCTGAACAAATAGGGGCAGTGGTTAGGATCGAAAATTGTTGAACTTAACTTTGAATCCAGAAGGCTGTGGAGTGCGTCATCAAAAGATGAAGTGCTGTTCCTCAACTCACGTTGAGCTTCATTAGAACCACGCAGGATGCCAGGAACAGAAAGGTCAGAGTGGGAGTGGGGTGGAAAATTATAAATGACAAGCGACCACATGCTGGAGATCTGAGAGGAGGTATTACGCAAGGTAGGTACTTAGTGCACGATTCAACGGGACAAAAACAGTGTCCCATTTCGGGCGCGTTTAGCGGGGTGTTTCTCAGAGCCTGCAGTGCCCAGAAAGACTCCGCTATTCAACAGCACATTGCTGCTTTCTGTTCCCTGCCTAGGACTCATTTACATCATTTCCTTAGCTGGGCTCAGCTCACCAGTGCAGGAAGTGTGCTTGTGGGTCGGGGTGCCGTTTTTAAAGTTCGCCCTGATCTTTTGACCTCCTCAGCGATCTTACCGCAGCCTCCAGACCCCCCATTACACCCAAACTGCCTCTGACGGAGTCCTTGAGCTCCCCCCTCACCCCACCTCTTATGGGCAAGGCACCCCGGGCCTGATCCCTGGAATGGGCAACTTAGCACCCAGACAGCTTCATGCTGCCAGTCTGGCACCCTGGCAGTTCCCCTGCCAGCCTGGTAGTGCTAAGGTGCCTGGGTGCCAGTGGAGTGCCAGGGTACCACCCTTCCCAGAGTGCTATCACCCGGGGGTCTCTAATGGCCTGGAAGACCCCCCCCCCCCCAAGTGCCATTATGCCTTGTCCACATTTGTGGAAACCAGTGCTAAACGGCATCAAGGCGAGGTTGCCCAGGCGTGGCCGTTAGGTCCGGAAGGCCAGAAGAATCTGGCACAGACATATTTAAGTGAACCATTATGCTAATGGGCGGGATCCAGATCGCGGCGTCTTGCAAGATTCAAATGCCTCGTTGCGCCACCAAGTTACGTGAGATGAGGCCGGTATATCGTGCCCTTAATCTATGTTCGGCCCCCTCGTGTAAAGAAGGTCACATCATGAGCAACGATTACTAACTTGAAAGAAGCACAGATAAATCACTGTTTCATCTGGGGGCTGTCATAATATACACCAGTATATCATGGTGCAGACACACACACTGATGGACACACAGCAAGACCAATCAACACACACAACACCGCAGCCAATCACCAGTTAGAGCACACTCACTATATAGACAGAGGGCATCAGAGTTCCCGCTCATTCGGGATGCAGCCTCTCAGAAGGACAGAGCTTACAGCTCAGATCTTCACCATGTGCTGAGTGCATAGACTGGTTAGGACGGGCATAGGTCTTTAGTTTAATCTAACATTGTGTTAACCCACTGTGAAAGTATGTTCAAAAGTTTCTAACTTAATAAAACACAGCTTGGTACCAGTAGTTGAGGGATGTTAGAACTTCTTAGACCTACCTGCATACAGCCATCCTGCAAAATGGACAGCGTCCACCCACCGCCGCTCCACATCATCGGTAACCTGGGGGCCAACTGGAAGATATTCAAACAACACTTCCAGCTCTACCTTGAAGCCACAGACCGGGAAGCTGCCTCAGACACCAGGAAGATCACTCTCTTCCTATCCACGGCCGGGGACCATGCCATCCACATTTTCAATTCTCTCACTTTTGCTGATGGTGAAGATAAATCAAAATTCAAGACAGTCCTCCTTAAGTTTGACAGTCACTGCGACATCGAGGTGAATGAAAGTTTCGAGCGCTATGTATTCCAACAGCGTTTGCAGGGTAAGGATGAACCTTTCCAGTCCTTTCTCACCCACCTCCGCATCCTTGCGCAGTCCTGTAATTACGGGCCCACCTCCGACTCCATGATACGCAACCAGATCGTTTTCGGTGTTCAGTCATAAGAACATAAGAACTAGGAGCAGGAATAGGCCATCTGGCCCCTCGAGCCTGCTCCACCATTCAATGAGATCATGGCTGATCTTTTGTGGACTCAGCTCCACTTTCCGGCCCGAACACCATAACCCTTAATCCCTTTATTCTTCAAAAAACTATCTATCTTTATCTTAAAAACATTTAATGAAGGAGCCTCTACTGCTTCGCCGGGCAAGGAATTCCATAGATTCACAACCCTTTGGGTGAAGAAGTTCCTCCTAAACTCAGTCCTAAATCTACTTCCCCTTATTTTGAGGCTATGCCCCCTCGTTCTGCTTTCACCCGCCAGTGGAAACAACCTGCCCGCATCTATCCTATCTATTCTCTTCATAATTTTATATGTTTCTATAAGATCCACCCTCATCCTTCTAAATTCTAATGAGTACAGTCCCAGTCTACTCAACCTCTCCTCGTAATCCAACCCCTTCAGCTCTGGGATTAACCTAGTGAATCTGCACACCCTCCAGTGCTAGTACATCCTTTCTCAAGTAAGGAGACCAAAACTGGACACAATACTCCAGGTGTGGCCTCACTAACACCTTATACAATTGCAGCATAACCTCCCTAGTCTTAAACTCCATCCCTCTAGCAATGAAGGCCAAAATTCCATTTGCCTTCTTAATCACCTGTTGCACCTGTAAACCAACTTTTTGCGACTCATGCACTAGCACACCCAGGTCCCTCTGCACAGCAGCATGTTTTAATATTTTATCATTTAAATAATAATCCCTTTTGCTGTTATTCCTACCAAAATGGATAACCTCACATTTGTCAACATTGTATTCCATCTGCCAGACCCTAGCCCATTCACTTAGCCTATCCAAATCCCTCTGCAGACTTCCAGTACCCTCTGCACTTTTTGCTTTACCACTCATCTTAGTGTCGTCTGCAAACTTGGACACATTGCCCTTGATCCCCAGCTCCAAATCATCTATGTAAATTGTGAACAGTTGTGGGCCCAACACTGATCCCTGAGGGACACCACTAACTACTGATTGCCAACCAGAGAAACACCCATTAATCCCCACTCTTTGCTTTCTATTAATTAACCAATCCTCTATCCATGCTACTACGTTCCCCTTAATGCCATGCATCTTTATCTTAAGCAGCAACCTTTTGTGTGGCACCTTGTCAAAGGCTTTCTGACAATCCAGATGTACCACATCCATTGGCTCCCCGTTATCTACTGCACTGGTAATGTCCTCAAAAAATTCCACTAAATTAGTTAGGCACGACCTGCCCTTTATGAACCTATGCTGCGTCTGCCCAATGGGACAATTTCCATCCAGATGCCTCGCTATTTCTTCCTTGATGAAAGATTCCAGCATATTCCCTACTACCGAAGGTAAGCTCACTGGCCTATAATTACCCGCTTTCTGCCTACCTCCTTTTTTAAACAGTGGTGTCACGTTTGCTAATTTCCAATCCCCCGGGACCACCCCAGAGTCCAGTGAATTTTGGTAAATTATTACTCGTGCATTTGCAATTTCCCTAGCCATCTCTTTTAGCACTCTGGGATGCATTCCATCAGGTCCAGGAGACTTGTCTACCTTTAGCCCCATTAGCTTGCCCATCACTACCTCCTTAGTGATAACAATCCTCTCAAGGTCCTCACCTGTCATAGCCTCATTTCCATCAGTCACTGGCATGTTATTTGTGTCTTCCACTGTGAAGACCGACCCAAAAAACCTGTTCAGTTCCTCAGCCATTTCCTCATCTCCCATTATTAAATCAGTCGGACCCCCTACGCTAGCAGCTCCTCAAGGTAAAGCAGCTCACCCAAGCAATTGCCATCGAGACCCGCGTGCTACATGAACACTCCACTAGTCGGTATTCCCACATCCAAGCAGCTGAAACGGCACGGCAAGGTCCCCACAAGGCAGAACGGGTCCAAGCAATCGAGCAACTCCAGGGCCTCAGCCTGAGTGAGGGCGGCCATTTTGCGCGCTTTTCGTGGACTTCCGCGCTTGTGCGCATCGAACGAGGGGACGGCGACGTCGACGAACGTACTGCGCAGGCGCGCACCACGTACGGCCGCACCGCGCATGCGCGGTGGTGCAGCGAACGTACTGATGCTACAACGTGCGGCAACTGTGGCTCCACCCACTTAAAGCGGCAATGTCGGGCCAGATCCCGACGATGCCTGCGATGTGGCAAACCTGGCCACTATGCTGCTTTATGCAGATCAGCTCAGCCTGCCAACTCTCGTCGCTCCAGCCAGCCTCGCAGGAATGTTCAGGCCATTCAACCCACAGTCACCAAGCCCAATTCGGACCTGCTACCCGATATTGACACCGATGACCCGAAGGCGCCCTTTCGAGTCGGTATCATTACAAAAAACAGAGAGTCCCCGAAGCAAAGAATCCAGCCTCTATCGGTATACAGCATCAATCCGGACGATGAGTGGTGTGCCACCCTTACGGTCAACCGGTCCCAAATACGATTCCGCCTGGACACTGGTGCCTCCACCAATCTCGGTCTGACCTCCAAAGCCTTTGTGTAAAACCAGCCATCCTGCCATCAGCCTGCCAGCTATTAGATTATAATGGCAATGCCATTGCTGACAGCGGCTCATGCCAACTTGAAGTGACGCACAGGTCACGCAAAGCCTTCCTTCCCTTTGAAATCGTGGGCTCCTCGAAAGCCTCCCTGCTTGGCGTGCAGGCATGCAAGCTGTTGAACCTAGTTCAGAGAGTTCACTCTCTCCTGCTGACGGGTCTGCCTTTCAGGACACTGACATCAGAGCGCAGCTCAATGCCATTATCACCCAGTACCACAATGTCTTCGAGGGCATGAGCACGCTCCCGTACACCTACAAGATTTTATTAAAACCGAATGCCACGCCTGTGGTCCACGCACCTCGCAGGGTCCCAGCACCCTTAAGGACCGCCTCAAGCAGCAGCTGCAGAACCACCAGAACCAAGGAGTGATTTCCAAAGAGATGGAACCGACCGGCTGGGTCAGCTCCATGGTATGTGTAAAAAAGCCTTCCGGCGAATTGAGAATTTGCATTGATCCCAAGGATCTAAATCTCAATATCATGAGAGAGCACTATCCAATTCCCAAGCGCGAAGAGCTCATATGTGAGATGGCTCGCGCCAAGCTCGTTACCAAACTCGGCGCCTCAAAAGGATTCTGGAAAATCCAGCTCGATAAATCCAGCATGAAACTCTGCACGTTTAACACTGGGCACAGTCCGCAGCCGCCATGCCGGGTTCACTATTGGTGTGAGCCCACGCTTCCCGCACCGTCAGGAACTCGGCCCAGCGGGGGCGGAGCTGCACCACGTTGACACAATTTCAGAGGGGGTGGAGCATGGCTGACCGGCGTCAAACTGGCGCCAACGCCGATGTTGGCGTCGGACCCCATTCTCCGTCTGATCGCTGAACACGATTTCAGCGTGGGGCAACAGAGAACCCGACCATGGTCACTTACATCCACTTAATGGAACAGAATGTCGTCTCACCCAAAGGACAGCACCTCCAACAGTACAGTGCTCTCTGGGATGTCAACTTAGATTGTTTGCTCCCCCCACCCCCCACCCCCCCCCCCCCGCCCCCCACCCCACCCCCCCCCCCCCACCCACCCACCCCCGCCCCCCCCACACACACACACTTTGCAACTTAAGTTCCAACATCCTCACTTAAAAAAATAATTTTGTTTTCTCATGCCACGAACATTTTCGAGTTAGGATGATGGCGCAGTGTTAATGTCACTGGATCAATACTGCAGCGGGGAGAGAGGAGCAGCAGCGGGGGGAGAGGAGCAGCAGCGGGGAGAGAGGAGCAGCAGCGGGGGGAGGGGAGCAGCAGCGGGGGGAGAGGAGCAGCAGCGGGGAGAGAGGAGCAGCAGAGGGGGGAGAGGAGCAGCAGCGGGGAGAGAGGAGCAGCAGCGAGGAGAGAGGGGCAGCGAGGAGAGAGGGGCAGCAGCGAGGGGAGAGGAGCAGCAGCGGGGGGAGAGGAGCAGCAGCGGGGAGAGAGGGGCAGCAGTGGGGAGAGAGGAGCAGCAGTGGGGAGAGAGGAGCAGCAGTGGGGAGAGGAGCAGCAGCGGGGGGAGAGGAGCAGCAGCGGGGAGAGAGGAGCAGCAGCGGGGAGAGAGGGGCAGCAGTGGGGAGAGAGGAGCAGCAGTGGGGAGAGAGGAGCAGCAGTGGGGAGAGGAGCAGCAGCGGGGGGAGAGGAGCAGCAGCGGGGAGAGAGGAGCAGCAGCGATGTGCATTATCGAACATAAAGGCTACCGACCGTTGGTCAGTGAGGAGAGTGAATCTCCTGCCGGCCAGGTAATTCCTCCAATGTCGCACAGCTTCCACTATGGCTTGGGCTTCCTTTTCCACTGAGGAGTAGCGGATTTCTGAGGCGTGGAGGGTCCGGGAGAAAAAGGCCACGGGTCTGCCCGCTTGGTTGAGAGTGGCCGCCAGAGCTACTTCAGATGCGTCGCTCTCGACTTGGAAGGGGCGGGACTCGTCGATTGCGTGCATCGTGGCCTTTGCGATATCCGCTTTGATGCGGCTGAAGGCCTGGCGAGCCTCTGTCGACAGGGGGAAGGTCGTGTACTGAATTAACGGGCGGGCCTTGTCCACGTAGTTGGGGACCCACTGGGCGTAATAAGAGAAGAAGCCCAGGCAGCGTTTCAGGGCCTTGGAGCAGTGGAGGAGGGGGAACTCCATAAGGGGGCACATGCGTTCAGGGTCGGGGCCTATCACTCCATTACGCACCACGTAGCCAAGGATAGCTAGACGGTCGGTGCTAAACACACATTTTTCCTCGTTATAGGTGAGGTTCAGTGCGTTAGTGGTCTGGAGGAATTTGCGGAGGTTGGCGTCGTGGTCCTGCTGGTCATGGCCGCAGATGGTTATATTGTCGAGGTATGGGAACGTGGCCCGCAAACCGTGCTGGTCAACCATTCGGTCCATCTCCCGTTGGAAGAACGAGACTCCGTTAGTGATGCCAAATGGGACCCTTAAAAAGTGGTAGAGCCGCCCGTCTGCCTCGAAGGCCGTGTACTTGCGGTCGCTCGGGCGGATGGGGAGCTGATGATATGCGGACTTGAGGTCCACGGTGGAGAAGACCTTGTATTGTGCAATCCGATTGACCATGTCGGATATGCGGGGGAGAGGGTACGCATTTAGCTGCGTGTACCTATTGATGGTTTGACTATAGTCTACGACCATCTTCTGCTTCTCCCCAGTCTTTACAACTACCACCTGGGCTCTCCAGGGACTATTGCTGGCCTGGATTATGCCTTCCTTCAGCAGCCGCTGGACTTCAGACCGGATACATGTTCGGTCCTGGGCGCTGTACCGTCTGCTCCTAGTGGCGATGGGTTTGCAATCCGGGGTGAGGTTCGCAAACAAGGAAGGCGGTTCAACCTTGAGGGTCGCGAGGTTGCAGATAGTGAGTGGGGGTATCGGGCCACCGAATTGGAACGTTAAGCTCTGGAAGTTACATTGGAAATCTAACCCTAGGAGAGCGGGAGCGCAGAGGTGGGGGAGGACATAAAGCCGATAATTCTTAAACTCTCTCCCTTGCACTGTTAGGTTCGCGATGCAGAACCCTTTGATTTCTACGGAATGGGATCCCGCTGCCAGGAAAATCTTTTGGGTACTCGGATGGATTGAAAGAAAACAGCGTCTTACCGTATCCGTATGGATAAAACTTTCCGTGCTCCCAGAGTCGATCAGGCATGGTGTTTCGTACCCGTTAACCAGCACCGTCATTGTTGCCGTTTGGAGCGTCCGGGGCCGCGACTGGTCCAGGGTCACCAAAGTCAGTCGTGGTTGCTGCATCGGGGCGTTTTCTTCCGACCCCGTGGAGCCGTTTATGCTGGGGTCCTTGGCTATCAGCCAAGATGGCGACGTCCATGGATCGCACGCGGTCGGGGGCGGACAAAATGGCCGCACCCATGGATTGCACGTGTCCGGAGGGTCGCAAGATGGCGGCGCCCATCCTCCCCGCGTGGAGTCCGGGACCCAAAATGGCGGCGCCCGTTGGCCGCACATGGATCGTTGGGGGGGGTTGAGTCTGCTGTCCCCGTTCTCCCCCGGAGATTGCGACGACCCCCCGGGACTGGCACACCACCGAATAGTGACCCTTCTTGCCGCAACCTTTACAGATGGCCGAGCGGGCCGGGCAGCGCTGCCGGGGGTGTTTCGACTGCCCGCAAAAATAGCAGCGGGGCCCCCCTGGGTGGTCTGGTGCTCTGGCCGCGCAGGCTTGCGGGGGGATGGGGGCTGCCGGGGAGTCGGTCGCAGCGGGGTCCACGGAGCCCAAGGGGCTGCCGCATGGTCGGGGCCGTAAGCGCGGGCATTTTGTGAGGCCACATCGAGGGAGGCCGCACGGGCCCGTGCCTCCGTGAGCCCTAGTGAGTCTCTCTCCAGCAGTCGCTGGCGGATTTGGGTTGAGGTCATACCTGCCACAAAAGCATCCCTGATTAGGAGTTCCGTATGTTCGTTTGTGGTCACCGATGGGCAGTTGCAGTTCCTTCCCAATATTAGCAGCACACTGTAGAACTCATCCAGCGATTCTCCGGGGATTTGCCGTCTCATCGCGAGTTGTTGGCGTGCGTAGACTTGGTTTACGGGCCGAATGTAGACTCCTTTCAGCATGGTGAGCGCCGTCGGGAAATCCTCCGCGTCTTCGATGAGCATGTAGATCTCCGGGCTCACCCTGGAATGCAGGACCTGCATTTTCTGGTCTTCTGTGATCCGGCCGGGGGCCGTTCGGAGGTATCCCTCGAAGCACGCTAGCCAGTGTTTAAATACGGCCGCTGAGTTTGCTGCATGGGGGCTGATTCGCAGACACTCCGGGGCGATCCGGAGCTCCATAGTCTTTTTAAGTCTGCTTAATAAATTGTAGCACAATCAATTACTCACGAGACAAGAAGAGATGAAGTCAATCGATGGCTTTATTAAGCAGACTTGTTTCCCAGCAGCTCAGTTACAGAATGCGGCTGCTGGGAGAACCCGGGTTCTTATACTCCGCCTTACTGGGTGGAGCCAGCAGGCGGCAGATCCAATCAGGACCCAGTGTCTGTCTACTAATAGCCTCTCGGCATCACAGGTACCGTACTACCCCTAATACATACCACCACAGGCACGTAACCACAGAAATGGAGAATCCAGCTCCATGTGGCACAACTTCAACGAGGATTAGGGAAATTCTCATTGGTACACTGCCCAATATTTGTACAGCAACCAACAGTTTGAAACAGATTATCTGGTCTTTTAGCTCAATGCTGTCTGTACACAACTCAACAGCAGTGTTTCCTACATTACAACAGTGACTATAATATTGGCTGTAAATTGCATTGGACATTCCTGAGGATGCAAAATGTGCTCTAGAATTATCAAACATTTCCGTCACAAAAAGGGGCCATTTGGCCCATCGGGTCTGCAAACACTACTTCCTGTTTTCTTTCAGTGCAATAATGGATAAGCAGACTGTTTAGTGCACTTTATTGCAATAATGAGATTCAGCAAGCAACCTCATATTATGATGTTGGTGAGTAAAGCTCACCGTCTTTAAGTAGTTATATAAATTGTGAGACAGCTGGCAAGTGTCATTTGATGTTATCTTGATCAAGTTGCTCATGTATAAATACTCTGACACAATACTGCATGTGTTTATGATACACTCCTGGAGTTGCTATGCTTGCTTTTTGCACACTCATGGCATTTATAACTTTAACCCTTCGCAGGCTGTACAAGCACCTCACACCATGTCCAATAACTGCATTTAGCACTGGGTGGACAATAATGGTGTAACTGATAGCAATAAATATGTCCCGGCAGTAATTGTCAGATGTGAATGTTTAACTGTCCGGCCAGAGTACTCTTCATGGTCTGATTGTTTTTCACAGAGCATGGAAAATAAGCTGCAGTAAATTAAAAATGTTTTCCATATCCACACTACTCCACCCGCCTTCCCAACAAGGCCATGTAAACACATAGCTGTCATGTGCAATAAAGGAAGTGGCACGGAAAAATCAATCACTAGTTGGCCTTATTGCCAGCAAATATATTACCCCCTTTTCTTCCCTCTTTCTTAAGCTGCTGATTATTGTTTGGGAATGATTCTGTATCACCCTCCCAACTCATCGCTCTCCACAGCAGTGCTGTCAATGAGCATCAGCAATCTATTGGACAGTTAAAGGTGCTGTAGTCAGTTGTGATTTTGGCCTCTCTCGCACGTACATGTCCCATACACCCTCACGTACATAGTGCATACACCAACATATGGATAATCACACCCATAAACACACATATGTGTGCAAATACACATGTGCATGAAAACACATAATAATAATTGATAATCTTTATTATTGTCAGAAGTAGGCATAATTAACACTGCAATGAAGTTACTGTGAAAAGCCCCTAGTTGCCACACTCCGACGCCTGTTCGGGTACACAGAGGGAGAATTCAGAATGTCCAATTCACCTAACAAGGACGTCTTTCGGGACTTGTGGAAGGAAACCGGAGCACCCGGAGGAAACCCACGCAGACATGGGGAGAATGCACTGATTCCGCACAGTGACCCAAGCCGGGATTCAAACCAGGAACCCTGGCGCTGTGAAGCAACAGGGATAACCACTGTGCTACCCTGCTGCCCATGCACATTGCACATGCACAATGCACATGCACATTGCATACACATGGGGCGAAATTCTCCGTAATCGGCGCGATGTCCGCCGATCGGCACAAAAAACGGCGCAAATCAGTCCGGCATCGCGCCGCCCCAAAGGTGCGGAATCCTCCGCATCTTGAGCGGCCGAGCCCTAACCTTGAGGGGCTAGGCCCGCGGCGGACTGATTTCCGCCCCGCCAGCTGGCGGGAAAGGCCTTTGGTGCCCCGCCAGCTGGCGCGGAAATGACATTGCCGGGCGGCGCATGCACGGGGGTTTCAGCGGCCGCTCACGGCATCCCCGCGCATACGCAGTGGAGGGAATCTCTTCCGCCTCCGCCATGGTGGAGACCGTGGCGAAGGCGGAAGGAAAAGAGTGACCCCACGGCACAGGCCCGCCCGCGGATCGGTGGGCCCCGATCGCAGGCCAGGCCACCGTGGGGGCACCCCCCGGGGCCAGATTGCCCCACGCCCCCCCCCCCCCCCCCCAGGACCCCAGAGCCCGCCCGCGCCGCCTTGTCCCGCCGGTAAGAGAGGTGGTTTAATCCATGCCGGCGGGACGGGCATTCCAGCAGCGGGACTTCGGCCCATCCGGGCCGGAGAATCGCCGGGGAGGGCCCGCCAACCGGCGCGGCGCTATTCCCGCCCCTGCCGAATCTCCGGTGCCGGAGAATTCGGCAACCGGCGGGGGCGGGATTCACGCCAGCCCCCGGCGATTCTCCGACCCGGCGGGGGGTTTGGAGAATGTCGCCCATGTACACTCACTTGCACACATGTATACACATGCACACAAACACACATTTCCAACAAGAACCTCTGTAGCAGGAATATCGCCTGCCGATGTTTCCTTTCTCTGGCTTTGTGTTGCTGAGGTCAAATGTAGAGATCTGAGAGCTTCCTGGAATATTTTCAAAGAAAGTCACATGATGAATTGTTCATCCACCAATCCACTCCACACTCTGCCCTGCCAGGTCAGCTTGATCCAATGGTATCACTCATATCTGTGCACTAGAATAGCGTGGAGTCAAGGTCATTACCAAGACGTGCATAGTTTAGTGGACACAGCAATCACAAGAGTTGGACAATGGGACTATCGGTACTCAACTGATCAACAGAGCATAAAATCGACTGCCCATTGTGGAAACTGCCCAATTTTAATTTTCATTGAAGTCAACGCAGTGAAAAGCAGATAAGTTGTAAAATGACAGAACCACAACTGCAGTTTTAGGCTCACACAGTACATTGAATATTTAGCCAACTTTCTTTCAAAGAGACATTAAACCAGGGTCCTGTCTGCCTGCTTCAGTGGATGTTGTTACGACCATGTCACATATCAGGACTTGCCATTTCTTTCCCACTCCGTGAATGATTGTAACATGGGGTTTTGACCTTTATAAGAATGAGTGTCTGTACTTAACTGTTTATGAGCTGATTGCAATGAACTAATGCCAACAGGTTTTCTTGAGTTAAAACACAAAGATATCAGCTTTTGTTGTGCTAAAAACTCACATGGCAAAGATATAAAGATGTTTTAATCTTGTCCTGACATGCACAACACACACACATTGAAATTCTCTGTACCTGTGAAGTATTCCGCCATGTAATAGAGATACATAGAAGATAGGAGCAGATGAGGCCTTTTAGCCCTTCGAGCCTGCTCCATCATTTATCACAATCATGGCTGATCACCAAGCCTAATCCTGCTTTCTCCCCATAACCTTTGATCATATTCGCCCCAAGCGCCATATCTAGCCGCCTCTTGAATATATTCAATGGTTTAGCATCAACTACTTCCTGTGGTAATGAATTCCACAGGCTCGCCACTCATAGAATCATCGAATCTTTGAATTTACAGTGCAGAAGGAAGCCATTCGGCCCATTGTGTCTGCACCGGCCCTTGGAAAGAGCACCCTACACAAGCTCACACCTCCACCCTATGCCCATAACCCCACCCAACCTTTTTTTTTGGACACTAAGGGAAATTTATCATGGCCAATCCACCTAACCTGCACATCTTCGGACTGTGGGAGGAAACCGGAGCATCCGGAGAAAACCCACGCAGACATGGGGAGAAAGTGCAGACTCCGCACAGACAGTGACCCAACTCGGGAAACGAACCTGGGACCCTGGAGTTGTGAAGCAACTGTGCTAACCACTGTGCTACCGTGCTGCCCTCTTTGGGTAAAGAAATGTCTCCTCATCTCTGTCTGAAATGGTTTACCCTGAATCCTCAGACTGTGACCCCTGGTTCTGGACACACCCACCACCGGGAACATCTTCCCTGCTTCTCCCCTGTCTAGTCCTGTTAAAATTTTATAAGTCACTATGTGATCCCCCCTCATTCTTCTGAACTCCAGCAAGAACAATCCTAACCTGGTCAATCTCTCCTCATATGACAGTCCCGCCATCCCTGGAATCAGTCTGGTAAACGTTCGCTGCACTCCCTCGAGAGCAAGACCATTCTTCCTCAGAAAAGGAGACCAAAACTCCACACAATATTCCAGATAGGGCTATGAACTTGAGAGAGGAGAGCTGAGAAAGAGATGATGATGCTGGTCCATTTGCAGACTTCTTCTGACTGCCCAAAGGCAACCAATTTTAATAAAAGTTATTTCAAAATAGTGATTCTGGTCACATGGCATTTTCCTCCATGATCCGCATTCCACAGAAGATAATGGTTCATGTTTGGGCAGTCCTTGGCAGGGATTCACCGATATCGCGGGCAAGTGTTGACGCCAGCGTCAAAACCGGCGCGAGCGACGCCGGCGTCAACAGCCCTCCAGGCCCAGTAGTTCTCCTCTTCTTCGGTGGCGAGAACGGCGCCGGAGTGCTGTGCGCTGCTCCGGCGCTGAACGCCGGCCCCACATGGCTGGCACGGGTCCGCGCATGCGTGCCATGGTCGTCTCTGAGCCCGCGCATGCGCATAGTTGCCGTCTCCGCACCGGCCCCACGCAACATGGCGGAGCTCTACAAGCGCCCAGCAGGGAGGAACCTAGGCCCCCCCCCCCCCGGAATGAGCATGCCCTCCAATTGGTAGCCCCCAATTGCGGGCCTTGCCACTGTGGAGCACCCCCCAGAATCGGATCTCCTCGTTCCCCCACCAGGACGGCCCCCGCAGCCAGAACGGCGAGGTCCTGCAGGATGGGACCATATGTAAACCATGCTGGCGGGACTCGGTGGAACTTGGCGGGCACTTGGCCCGTCAAGCGCGGAGAATCACCGGGGGGCCGCTTTCAATGGCCCCTGACCGGCGCCGTGGCGGCCACGCGTGTGTGATTGGCACCGATTCTCCGGTCGCCGGAGAATTGGCGGCCCCGTGTCAGAGCGGCGTGGCGGGATTCTCACACCCCCCCCGCGATTCACCGACCTAGCGCGGGCTCGGAGAATCCCGGCCCTCGGGCGAAATTCTCCGGAAACGACGCGATGTCCGCCGACTGGCGCCCAAAACGGCGCCAATCAGACAGGCATCGCGCCACCCCAAAGGTGCGGAATGCTCCGCATCTTTGGGGGCCGAGCCCCAACATTGAGGGGCTAGGCCGACGCCAGAGGAATTTCCGCCCCGCCAGCTGGCGGAAACGGCATTTGTTGCCCCGCCAGCTGGCGCGGAAATGACATCTCCGGGCAGCACATGCGCGGGAGCGTCAGCGGCCGCTGACAGCATTCCCACGCATGCGCAGTGGAGGGAGCCTCTTCCACCTCCGCCATGGTGGAGACCGTGGCGGAGGCGGAAGGGAAAGAGTGCCCCCACGGCACAGGCCCGCCCGCGGATCGGTGGGCCCCGATCGCGGGCCAGGCCACCGTGGGGGCACCCCCCGGGGTCAGATCGCCCCGCGCCCCCCCCAGGACCCCGGAGCCCGCCCGCGCCGCCTTGTCCCGCCAGTAAGGTAGGTGATTTAATTTACGCTGGCGGGACAGGCAATTTATCGGCGGGACTTCGGCCCATACGGGCCGGAGAATCGAGCGGGGGGGGCCGGCCAACCGGCGCGGCGCGATTCCCGCCGCCGCCGAATATCCGGTGCCGGAGACTTCGGCAACCGGCGGGGGAGGGATTCACGCCAGCCCGTGGCGATTCTCCGACCCCCGCCCCTCATCTATTGTATTATGGCCTAGGTGATTAATTTATTTAATGCCCCGGCCATCATTGCCTAATAGACCATTCTTCCCTGTGGTGAGTTGGGAAGAACATCTCAACACCTTTTATATAGACATTGTCCTGGTAATCTTTCTGTTTCTGCCTGAAATGTAACTTTATAGAGATACAAAAGGGGAGAGATAGTTACAAGTTTCAGTTTATCTTTTAAGTAATTATTGATATTAACATAGAAGGTTTGCTGTGGCATATTCTAATTGTCTTCCACCGTGGAAACTTCCAGAAACTGACCGAATTTGTGATACAACATGTATCAGGTGACATGTGGCAGCCATCTTAAGTCGGTGTCTTTGTTTGTTTTTTAAAAATCCTTTGAAAGAAGCTTAACATATATTTGACCATCCAGTGAAATTAAAGGTTAATGTCACACATGCACGTATCACATCATTATGACAATTGAAACAACCCAATAGTACTTTTTTTGAAGAAAAGCAGCTCCTGGCTGCTGCAAGGTCCTGACCAAGAATCAAGCTTCAAATCAACACCACAAAAAATAATAACTGGTCATGTACCTCATTGTTGCTTATGCAATCTTGCTGCAGCTAGTACATTAGCCTGCAAAAGAAAAACTACACTTTCAAAAAAGCATTGAGTGGCTGTGGAACACTGGGGTGTACTGAGAGCATGAACTGCACTATATAAATACAAGTTTCCTTCTCATTCTTTCAACAGTGGTTCCCTCCCAATAGATAAGTAGAGTGCATATTCCCCGTCACTATCAGCTGCTATGAAAAGCTATAAAATGTTGTTGGGTTATTACAATAACATTCTAGGAAAATTATCAATATTTTACAGCATAGCCTGTGCGGAAGCAGGCAAAATCCATTTCTGAAGAAGCATTAATTCGGGGAATGTTGTGAATTTATAGTGCATGAAACAAAGACACAACACCTGCTTAGTCATTAAGTTGATTTGCTCTAGCCAGTGCTGATAGTTGTGGGATTTCACTGGTAATTAATTATCACAGTTTAAATCTTGTAATTAGGGCTCTTTCTGTCTTCCTTTATTCTTAACTGATTGAGAATGCCATGGAATAATTAACATCAAATGCAGATATAAAATAACAATAATCATAAAGATGCGTGGGCGACACAATGGTTAGCACTGCTGCCTCACAGCGCCAGAGACCTGGGTTTGATTCTGACCTTGGATGACTGTCTGTGTGGAGTTTGCACGTTCACCCTGTGACTATGTGGATTTCCTCCGGGTCCTCCAGTTTCCTCCCAGAATGCAAAGATGTTCAGGATGGGTGGATTGGCCATGCTAAATTGCCCCTTAGTGTCCAAAGCTGTGCAGGTTAGGTAGTGTTATGGAGATAGGGGGAGGGAGTGGAAGTGGGCTGGGTAGGGAGCTCTTTCAGAGGGTCAGTGGAGATTCAATTGGGCCAGATTACCTCCTTCCACATTGTAGGAATTCTATGGTTATATGGTGCGATCTCAAGGCTCCAGAGATATCCCCAATCTCAATGATCAGGAGCCTAGCACATCAGTGCAAAAGACAGGACTGAAGCACTTGGTAAAACCTTCAGCCAGAAGTGTCGATTGGGGATCCATCTTGCCTCCTCTGGAGGTCTGCAGCATCACAGATGCCAGGATTTAGCAAATTCAATTCATCCATGTGATATCAAGAAATGGCTGAAGGCACTGGATACTGCAAAGGTTATGGGCCCTGACAATATTCCAGCGATAACACTGAAAGCTTTTCTCCAGAACTTGCCGCTCCCCTAGCCAAGTTGTTCCAGTACAGCTATAACATTGGAATCTATCTGGCAATGTGGAAACTTGCACAGGTGTGTCCTGTACACAAGAAACAGGACAAATCCAACCCGCCAATTACCGTCCAATCAGTCTATTCTCGATCATCAATAAAGTGATGGAAGGGGCCATCAACAGTACTATCAAGCGGCACTTAGTCAGCAATAGCCTGCTCATGGACATTCTGTTTGGGTTAAGCCAGGGTCACTAAGCTCCTGACCAATGTTCAGCACCAATCATGACTTTTCAGATACTAATGCAGTTCATGTCCAAATGCAACAAGCATTAGACAATATCCAGGCAAGTAAAATTTGGGCCACACAAGTGCCAGACAATTACCGTTTTCAACAAGAGAGAATCTAACCATCACCCCATGTCATTCAACGGCATTACCATTGCTGAATCCCCCACTATCAATATCCTGGGCGTTACCATTGACCAGAAACTGATCTGGACTAGCCATATAAATACTGTGGCTACCAGAGAAGGTCAGAGGCTAGGAATCCTGACTCCCCAAAGCCTGTCCACCATCTAGCTCCAACAACAGTCAAGAAGCTCAACATCATCCAGGAAGAAACAGCCCGCTTGAAGGGGGAGGTGAGCTTCCTTCTTGAGCTAGTGGACATCAAGTAGTGTATGTCCATCCACTATTCTGCAAGGGAGGACTTTGATCCAGCCACGTTGGAGGAGCGGTGATATAATTCCAAATAAGGATGTTTTGTGGCTTGGATGGGAACATGAAGGTGGTGGCGTTCCTTCTCCTTCTAGGTAGCAAAGGACATGGGTTCGTAAGGTGTTAAAGAAACCTTGGTGAGTCAACGCACTGCATCTTGTATATAGTACACACTGTTGCTACTGTGCACCAGTGGTGGTGGGAGTAAATGTTTAATGTGGTGAATGAGGTGCAATCAAGTGGGCTGCTTCGTCCTTGGTTGTATTGAGCTTCTTGAGTGTTGTTGGAGCTCTGCTCATTCAGGCAAGCGGAGAGTATTCCATCATACTCCTGACTTTTGCCTTGTAGATTGTGGACAGGCTTTGTGGGACATTGGGAGATTTTCTACTGTCCAGAGAACTCCCAATTCTTGGCCTGCTCTTATAGCTACAGTATTTATGTGGCTTGTTCCGTTCAGTTTCTGGTCAGTGGTAAGCCACAGGATGGTAATGGTAATTCCATTGAATATCAAGGGTGGGTTGTTACGCTCCCTCTTATTGGACAATTTTACTTGAAACTTATCAACCCAAGCCTGAGTTGCCCAGACCTTGCTGCATGCAGGCAGGCACAGGCAGACTCAGTGTCTGGAGAGTTTCAAAAGGTGCTGAGCATTGTGCAATCATCAGCGAACATCCCACTTCCGACCTAATGATAGAGGCAAGATCATTGATAAAGTAGGTGAAGATGGTTGGGACTAGGACACTACCCTGAGGAACTCCTGCAGCAGTGTCCTGGGACTGATATGATTGGCATCCGACAAGCGCAACCATCTTTATTTGTGCGAAGTATGGATCCTACCAGTGGAGAGTTTTCTCTCTGATTGACTTCAATTTTAGCAGGGCTCCTTCATGCCAAGGGCAGACACTCTCACCATAATATAAAATCTCAGCAAGAAGCATAATTTTGGTGTAATTGAGGACAAATGCAGAAAAACAATTAACAAGTACAATGCAAAGTATTTTTCATAGGTTTTATCTTTAGTTTAGAAGTGCTAGATCTTTTGATAGTACCAGTCAAAAAGCTTGTTTTCTAGACAAATGAGTCAACGGAGTTATAGCCGGTTTCCTGGATGGCTGCCAATGTAAATGTTCATTGACTGGCTTGAGGAGTGGTGAGATGAACAATTGACCAAACTCATTTGGATCAGCTGCCATGACGTTTTGTTCACTGGAATGGGTGGGACATAGAATCATAGAAACATAGAAACTAGGAACAGGAGGAGGCCATTTGTCGCTTTGAGCTTGCTCTGCCAGTCAATATGGTCATGGCTGACCCTCGATCTCAATGTCATATTCCCATTTTCTCCCCATATCGCTTGCTGCCATAAAAATCTAAAAAAAACTCCATCTCTTTCTTGACTACATTCAGTGACTTGGCCTCCACAGCCTTCTGTGGTAGGGAATTGCACAGGTTCACTCGCCATTGAGTGAAGAAAAGTTTTCCCATCTCAGTCCTGAGTGGTCTATCCTGTATCCTGATACCGTGTCCCCTTGCTGTAGGTCCCCCAACCAGGGAAAACATCCTCCCCTGCATCTAGTTTGTCCAGCACTTTTAGAGGGTATGATTCTCCATCCGCCTCCGCCCGGCGACCGTAAATTCCTGCCCAACGTCAATGGACCTTTACATGGTCCGCGTCCCACCCGTGGCGATCTTGTGGCCGGGCTGGGCTGAAGAATCCAGCCCAGAATATTATATGTTGCAATCAGGGGCGTCATTCTCCGCCGGCGGGAGTCTCCGTTCTGCCGGCGCCCGGGGGTTTCCCGACGGCGTGGGGGTGCCCCACAATGGGAAACCCCATTGACCGGCCGGTGTTACGGAGACTCCCGCCGGCCGGTCGGCGCAGAAATGGGGCGGGGCGGGTAGGAGAATTTCGCCCCAGATCTCTCATCCTTCTAAACTGAATATAGGCCCAGTCGAATAAATCTCTCCTCATAGGACAGTCCCCAACAATCCCGCTGTCAGCCTGGTGAACCTCCGCTGCACTCGTTCTATGACAAGTACATCCTTTCTCCAGTAGGGAGACCAATACTGCACACAATATTCCAGATGTGGGGCTGGATTCTCCGTGCTGACGCCGTCGTGAAAACTGTGGACTTTTACCACGGCAAAAACGGCTTGACTGGTGCAACGGTTCACCAGCTCCAAAGGGGCTAGCACGGTCGTCACGTGAAATGCCGCAGTTTGCGAGTGAAACGGTGGCAGATTCGCTGATTCGCACAGCTGCAGTCGCAGTGAAGCGATTCACCCTCCACCCCCGACACACACCGTCGCAGCCAACATGGCTGGAAGGAGAGCAGAGCCACGGTTCCGAGACGCAGAGCTGGAGACCCTCCTGGACACCGTGGAGGAGAGGTGGATGGTCCTGTAACCCGGCCCGGGAGGAAGGTCCTCAGGCGCCGCAGTTCGCCGTGCCTGGGCCGGGGTGGCAGATACCGTCAGCGCCGTTGGCGAAGTTGCCCGGACTGCCATCCAGTGCAGAAACTCCACGACCTCCTCAGGGTGGCCAGGGTGAGTAGGCAGCGCTGTGCCCCTGACAGGGGATTGCCAGACCCACACCCTGACCCACATGCCTGCACCCATGCCAGCCACAATGGTCGGGTGTCCTGGCCACTAATACCATCATCTACCCAACCGCTGGGTTGCATGCACTGGACTGTCTAACAGTGTCATTGTTTGACGGGGAGAGCAGCCCGAAGACCAGCCCTCTGCCCGAGTCTCAGGAGACCCCGGAGTGCGGGTCGGAGGAGGACACAGACTTTCCGTCACAGCGTCCCCAACACCCTCCACCATCACCTCGGTTGGGAAAACTAGTGAAGAGGCTCCTGGGACACTATCTGGTGCGCACCACACATCGCAACCGGTACAGCAGGTGGTGGTAGGAGCAGCCGAGGGACCGGACAGTCGGAGGGCAGCGCGGCCCCAGGAACCAGCTGCCGTCTAGATGGGTCCTGGGCTCCTGGAACATCCAGTCCCAGCCACAGTGCAGATGCAGGCAGAGACCTGGGGACTACGGGAGGGGATGATGGCCGGCGTCCAGCACCTGCGTGCCACCCAAGCCGAAACCGCACGGGTGGCATCTGCGGTGGAGGCAATGGGGGCAACGGTGTGGGATATGGGTCAGAGTGTCCAGGGCCGGGGGCATTCTGTGCAGGTGGGGGCCAAGGCCCAGGACAGGGCTGCCCTCTCACAGACAACCATGTGCCAGAGTCACCTGGAGATTGCAGCGGTGCTCCTCAGCGTGGTCCAGTCACAGCAGGTCATTGCTGAGAGCGTCGGCGGCATTGCCCATGTGCAGGCCGGTGCGGCGCAGACACAGAGGGAGGTGACACAGTCCCAGAGGGACATGACCCAGTCCCAGAGGGACGTGGCCCATTCACTGGCTGATGTGGCACAGACCCTCAAGGTGGTGGCACAATCACATAGTGATGTGATGCAGTCCCAGACATTGATAGGCCACTCTCTGTGCTCCATGGCTGCGAACGTGCAGACCCCAGTCGAGACCAGAGCAGGCCTCTAGGACTGGCAGAACCAGGTGGCGGGGGGGCCTAAGGGGATGGCTCCACTGGCACCCCTGTCCCATGGAATAGCCCAGGGGCCATCGGGCACCCCGAGTGAGGAGGAGGTGCTGGGGCCCATGCCACCTAGGCATAGTGTTAGGGCCCGTAAGGCCAGAAAGTTATACGCCAGTTACGTTGGCACGGATGCAGGGCACAGTTTAGTTTGGGGCTAGGGCACAGACTATATATCGCTTCACATTAACACCGTTCAATCCTGCCTCTGTGCTCTGTCTGATGGGTGTTGGTTGGGTGATCAGTGCTGGCCAGTGGGAGTGGGGGATGACTGAAGGCCCAGTGGGTGGGCCATGCCCCTCCCCCCACCCCACCCGGACCATCCCCAGCACCCCCACCCCAGGAATTCAACGGGACTGTGTGATGGACTGTGCAGCTCGCATGCACAGATCACCCAGGCGGAAGGTGCTACTGTGGGCATGAGTCAGACATTGTCATACAATGTTGGGAACGGTGCTCATCGCAGAGCGGGCTTTCATCATCCTCCATTCCATGGACCAGACCCGCTGTCACTGCCAACCCAATGCCCCCAGCCCGTAGTGCCACAGGTATGTGTAACGGAAGCGGTGTACATGCGGATGGTTTGGTGGTGTGGAAGGTGAGGGTGTTCGGTGCTGTGGGAGGTGAGGAGGTGTGGGATGGTGGCGTCCGAGCCCCTGGCCAGCGACCCTCCCCCCCACCACCTAGTCGGTGAAGCGTGGCGCGACGAGTGTGTCCCGTGCGTGCTGGCCCTGGCGGTATCGTTGTGCGGCCTCCCGTGTCTGGCCAGGCTCCATGTCCCACTCATTGTCCCCCCCCCCTCATCCTCCTCCTCTGATGAGGCATGCCCTTCCTCCTCCTCCTCCTCCAGCACAGCGCCTCTCTGCTGGGCTATATTGTGGAGGACGTAGCAGGCCACCACGATGCGGGCGACCTTACGGGCCTCGTACTGGAGGGACAGAGCGGTCCAGGCACCTGAACCACATCTTCAGGACCCCGAAGCACCTCTCCACCACACCTATGGTGGCTGTAGGGGCGTCGTTGTGGCGGGTGTCCATGTCGGTCTCTGGCCTCCCATCAGCCACGACCGCAACAGGTAACCCCTGTCACCTAGCGACCAGCCCCGTAGCCGGAGGTTGTGTCCCTCGAACATGTCGGGGATCACCAAGTGCGCCAGTATGAACGGGTCATGTCCACTGCCCGGGAATCGGGCGCAGACGTGCCTAATGCACATCTGATGATCGCAGACCACCTGTTTGTTCATCGAATGGTACCCCTTCCTTTTCGTGAACAGCGGCCTGTTATCCGCTGGTGGTCGCAGGGTGACAAGATTCCCGTCTATCAACCCCTGGACCCGGGGCATCTCGGTGATGGCAGTGAAACCCGCTGCCCGGGCATCCTGGTGGGCACGGTCCAGAGGGTACTTGATGTACTGCTCTGCCTAGGGATACCGGGCGTCGGTGACGGCACGTATACACCTGTGCACCGAAGCCTGCGAGATGCCGGACAGGTCACACTCAGCGACTGGAACGACTCCGTCGTGTAAAGGTTCAGCGCGATCGTCACCTTGACGGCCACCGGGAGCGGGTGTCCTCCCCCATACCCACGCAGTGCCAGGTGTGCCATCATCTGGCAGATGTGTCGCACTGTCTCCCTGTTAATCCGCTGTCCCCTTCTGTGTGCCCAGTCCAGAAGGTCCTCAAAGGACATGCGGCACCGGTACACGCGTGGCCTCATCCGGCGCCTCCTTGGCACCTCCTCCTCTTCCTCCCCCTCCTCGGCCTGTTGGGCGGCCGGCCCTCCAGCCTGAGGGGCTGCCACCTGCCCTTCCGCAGCCCGCTCCTCTGCTGCAGGGTTTCATGCAGGGCAGCAGCCATCGCCACGGCGGCCGAGCATCGCAGGTTGATGACCGAAAGCCATTATTTTCTGCAGAGGGGTGAAAGGCAAACATGTTATCTTGGCGCGTACACCCGTGCCCAACAAGGTACCATGGGTTACATGGTGGCCCCGGTTGGCACCGCAGGCCCCACTCATGCATGTCCCCCCCGCACCCCAGCTCTGGAGGTGCCCCCGGTCCTGGTGCCCGTCCCTGCTGCTTGGAGGAGGCCCAGAGGCGGAGGAGATGGTGCCGGCCATGCATGGCACCGAGGCCAACACTGCTAGGGTGACGACCGCAGTGGCGAGCCTGGAGCATGACGTCAGCAGCATGAGTGGAGATGTCCAAGGCCGAGCTCATTCAGTGACGGCCAATGCTGAGCGCCTCGGCAGAATGTCCGACTCGCTGGGGGATGTGACCCAGTACCAGGTGCACCTTGATGAGGCACCACGGAGCATGTCTTAGGTGGGCACTGCCGAGGCGCTTCAGAGCATGTCCCAGTCACTGAGGAGCATCGCTGAGGGCGTCGGCACTGTGCTGCAGACATTGGGCAGCCACCAGGGCTGGCAGAGCCAGATGTTGCATGGGCAGGCGTGACTCAATCCAGCTGCCCCTCTGCCCCGAGGTGAACCCTAGGGCCCTATGGGCACCGACCAGGAGCAGGGGGCACTGGGTGCCAACCTTTAGCCACCCTATGCAGTGGCGACGGTGACCACCAGCTCCCCCGAGACCCACTCCTCCTGGCAATGGTGTGTCTTGGAGTCAGCACTTGGAACCGGGTGACACAGTGGGGCAGGGGTTAAGAGGGTGAGGGTGCGTTGTGGAGGGGAAGGGGGAGGGGTGGCACCATCGAGGGCTTTGAGCAGTTGGGGACACGTGTATAGAAAAGGTTGACCTCGATCAATATGATGCCTCTGGCACTTTCTTCTGCAATGCGGGCAAGGCACCATTCCCATGCTCCAGCTCCCCGGACATGAAGGTCCTGGATTCCTCTTCCAGAGGGAATGGGCATGGCTCCCCCAGGCCCTGAGCCTTGACAGTGCTACCCTGACACCAAGGCACCCTGGCACTGCCACCCTGGCTTTGCATTGCCACCCAGACACCTTGGCAGTGCCAGCTTGGTCATGCCAAGGTGCCAGCCTGGCCATGCCAAGGTGCCGCGTTCCAGGGGGAGGGTCAGAGGGCCACGCTGCATGGGGTCTGCGTACTTAGCCCCCTACTCTACTCCCTGTACACACACGACTGCGTGGCAAAACTTGGTTCCAACTCCATCTACAAGTTTGCTGACGATACGACCATAGTGGGCCGGATCTCGAACAATGATGAGTCCGAATACAGGAGGGAGATAGAGAACCTAGTGGAGTGGTGTCGCGACAACAATCTCTCCCTCAATGCCAGCAAAACTAAAGAGCTTGTCATTGACTTCAGGAAGCAAAGTACTGTACACACCCCTGTCAGCATCAACGGGGCCGAGGTGGAGATGGTTAACAATTTCAAATTCCTAGGGGTGCACATCTCCAAAAAACTGTCCAGGTCCACCCACGTCGACGCTACCACCAAGAAAGCACAACAGCGCCTATACTTCCTCAGGAAACTCAGGAAATTCGGCATGTCCACATTGACTCTTACCAACTTTTACAAATGCACCATAGAAAGCATCCTATCGGGCTGCATCACAGCCTGGTATGGCAACTGCTCGGCCCAGGACCGCAAGAAAATTCAGAGAGTCGTGAATACCACCCAGTCCATCACACGAACCTGCCTCCCATCCATTGAGTCCACCTACACCTCCCGCTGCCTGGGGAAAGCGGGCAGTATAATCAAAGATCCCTCCCACCCGGCTTACTCACTCTTCCAACTTCTTTCATCGGGCAGGAGATACAGAAGTCTGAGAACACGCACGAACAGACTCAAAAACAGCTTCTTCCCACTGTCACCAGACTCCTAAATGACCCTCTTATGGTCTGATTTAATTAACACTACACCCTGTATGCTTCATCCGATGCCGGTGCTTATGTAGTTACATTGTATATGTTGTGTTGCCCTATTATGTATTTTCTTTTATTCCCTTTTCTTCTCATGTACTTAATGATCTGTTGAGCTGCTCGCAGAAAAATACTTTTAACTGTACCTCGGTACACGTGACAATAAACAAATCCAATCCAATCCAATGGCCCGGGAGACCTCCCCTGGTGCCGTACTGTCTGGTCCACATTTGTATGGACCAATATTAAACGGCACGGCTTAGGACTCCATGGGGAGGCCATTCGATGCCGGGAGGTCGGTAGACCCCAGATGAGCCTGCCTAAGTATGTTTAAAACCGACTTAGATGCGTGAGGTTGTCATGCCCATTGTGGGTGGGATCCTGATTGCGACACCTCACCCCACACCACCGTCACCACACACAACCCCCACATCGCCCACACCACACACCATCCCCACACCACCCTCACCAGCCCCCCACCCCCACACCACCTTCACCACACATCACCTTCACCTCACATCACCCCCACACCACCCTCAAATCATTCTCACCCAACACCACCCCCACCCCTCACCTACACCACACCACCCTCAGCAACCGCCACCACCACCCCCACCCTCACCCCCGCACCCTCACCACACATCACCCTCACCCTCACCCCCCCCCCTCACTACCCTCACTAACCCCCCCCCCCCCCCCCCGTGAGCCAAGCAGTGACGAGAGCAGCAGGGACGGCAGCCCTCCGCCTGAGACTCAAGAGACCCCGGAGCTGGAATTGGAGGATGACACTGACTTTCCATCACAGCTGTCGCCAACACCTTCCACCATCCCAGAGACACTCATCTCGGTTGGGCACTTTTGTGAAGAGGCTCCTGGGACACTCTCTGGTGTGCACCACACAGCTGATCCAGTACAGCAGGTGGAGGTCGGCTGGCATTGCCCTTGCCAGCGTTACGCTCCTCCGCCCCCGCCTGGCGCCCCCATACTGGCTACAGTGTGCGTTGCGCTGGGTGGGCTGCTGGCGGATGGCGGCCGGGTAGGGGGGAGTGGGGAAGAGTGGGGTCTGGGGGGGCCATACGGCTGGCGTCACACTGCAGAACCAGTCGCCAAGGTGGGCAGTCAGTAGGTATGCAGCAAGATGGCCGCCTTGCAGGTTGCTCTAATGGTAGTCCATGACCAGACACCGCCCCGTCCAATCGGCCTGTTCCCCCGCCATCCTCCCCCGGCCCTGGCAGGGTCTGCCTCCACTCCAGCCAGCCCGGCCAGTGTCCGGCCCAGCACCCCACAGTCGCGCCTCTGTGTCCTATCTCCTCTCTCTCCCTCATCAGCCATGACACCGGTTTGATGCCAACTCAGCCCATCGGAGGAGGAGAATCACAGAGGCCCCAGAGAATACCGGGTCAGGCCTGCTAATGACCTGCAAGCGGTGTCGACTGTACATGCATTCTGGAGCACATTGACGCCACTGTAAAGGTGGCAGAGAATTGCGATTTGGCGTCAAATCGGCACCCGCCGTGATTTTGCTGTCGGAACCTATTCTCCGCCCAATTGCGTTTCTCAATTTCAGCGTCAGCCAATGAGAATCCACCCATGGAAATTGGAGGAAGCGTGTCAGCATGGATTGAAAACAGGCTGTCACAAAGGACAGTTCACCATATATAATGGACTACAGGAGCTCAAGAAGGTGGCTTACGACCATCTTCTCAAGGGTAAATAGGGACGGGCAATAAAAGCGCTGGCCAGCAATGTCCAGGTCCCGTTAATGAATTTTAAAAATTTCTTTGATTTTTTTATCTTCTTCACGATCTGCAAAAATCTGGGGCGCGATTTTCCACTCCCACGCCGAAGTGGCCGCGCCGTCATGAACGCCGTCGAGGTTCACGACGGCGCGGAACAGCCCCGGTCCCGACCGATTCAGGCCCTGACAATGGGCCAGTATCGGGGACGCGTCATCTTCCCGCGCCAGGCCTTGTCGCCCGCGTAAAAGCGGCGCCAATTAGATGACACGGCCAGCGCCGCATAACGGACGTCATCTGCGCATGCGCGGGTTGGCCAGCGCCAACCCGCGTATGCGTGGTTGCTGCCCTGTCCAAATCCGCCCCGCAAGAAGATGGGGGACGGATCTTGCAGGGCCGCGGAAGGAAGGAGGTCCTCTTCAGAGAGGACGGCCCGACGATCGGTGGGCACCGATCGCGGGCCACCCCACATTCCAGGTGAAGCCCGGTGCAGGGTCCACCCTCGCCCCCCCACAGGCCGCCCCCCCCCCCAGCGTTCACGCACCGCCCACGACTGTAGTGACCAGGGGCGTCATTCTCCGACCCCCCCAGCGGGTCGAAGAATGGCCGTTGGCCGCCGTGAATCCCGCCCCCGCCGGTTGCCGAAGTCTCCGGTACCGGAGATTGGGCGGGGGCGGGAATCGGGCCGCGGCGGTTGGCGGGCCCCCCCGCTCAATTCTCCGGCCCGGATGGGCCGAAGTCCCGCCGAGAAATTGCCTGTCCCGCCGGCGTAAATTAAAGTAGGTATTTACCGGCGGGACATGGCGGTGTGGGCGGGCTCCGGGGTCCTGGGGGGGCGCGGGGCGATCTGACCCTGGGGGGTGCCCCCACGGTGGCCTGGCCCGTGATCGGGGCCCACCGTTCCGTGGGCGGGCCTGTGCCGTGGGGGCACTCTTTCCCTTCCGCCTCCGCAACGGCCTCCACCATGGTGGAGGCGGAAGAGACTCTCCCCACTGCGCATTCGTGGGAAACTGTCAGCGGCCGCTGACACTCCCGCGCATGCGCCGCCCTGGGATGTCATTTCCGCGCCAGCTGGTGGGACAACAAACGCCGTTTCCGCCAGCTGGCGGGGCGGAAATCCCTCCGGCGCCAGCCGAGCCCCTCAATGTTGGGGCTCGGCCCCCAAAGATGCGGAGCATTCCGCACCTTTGGGGCGGCGCGATGCCCGTCTGATTGGCGCCGTTTTGGGCACCAGTCGGCGGACAGCGCGCCGTTGGGAGAGAATTTCGCCCCAGGTGTGGACGGCGCCGGGGGGAATCTGCCGTTTTGGCCTGGCCGCTCGGCCCATCCGGGCCTCAGAATAGCGGGGGTGCCGCAGAATCGCCATTTTGGGTATCTCCGGCGATTCTCCGGCCTGCGGCCCGCGAAACTCGACCGGGCCGTTCCCGCCGCTTGGGAGAATCGCGGGAGGGCGTCGGACCGGCGTCCCCGGAAATTTGGGCGCCCCAGGCGATTCTCCCAACCGGCGTGGGAATGGAGAATCGCGCCCCTGAATCTTCTTCTTCTACCATTTGGACCAGCGTGCACCCAGGTTCCATTCCTGGCTTGGGTCACTGTCTGTGCGGAGTCTGCACATTCTCCCCGCGTCTGCGTGGGTTTCCTCCTGGTGCTCCGGTTTCCTCCCACAAGTCCCGAAAGATGTGCTGTTGGGTAATGTGGACATTTTGAATTCTCCCTCGGTGTACCCGAACAGGCGCTGGAGTGTGGTGACTCGGGGTTTTCACAGTAACTTCATTGCAGTGTCAATGTAAGCCTACTTGTGACAACAACAAAGATTATTCTGTGTGCCAAGGAAATATGTGTGACGAATGAATGGTGTTTCCAATTCACCTCGTTTTTTTATCATTCGAGAAGTAGGGTCAATGAACTTATCTTGTTCTCTGTTTAAACTCAGAAAACCTGTCTGGCTAATTCTTTATCATTTGAAAGCATACATAATGGGACTCCTACGATATTGGTTCAGCAAACCTTCGTTAAAATCACAAAGTAAAAGTGCTGTTACATCTGTGCTTGTAACAATGAGGCAGTTTAGCATTCGCCTTTCGAATTTCCAACGGCGCAGAGATCATTCTCTGGGATCATGGCCCATTGAGGCCTCATCTGCCATTGCTGAGTAACCAAGTAACCAAAACAATACAAATTGCACATAATTTGTATTTGACCCATTTGGGACTTAACTCCTCACAGTTTTCAGAACTCCCATTGGTAAACCTCAGGAACTTTCCAATTTAAAAAAGTTTGGACAGTGTTTTGCAAGGAGAGCTTTTAAGATTTCCACTCCTTTTTTTGTGAAGACGTACTCTCTGGCATCACCAATGAATGGTTTGGCTCTAATATTAAGCTTACACCCTCTTTCTCCGGACAGCTCCACAAGAGGATATAGTTTCTCTCTATCTATCTATCTAAAGGAAATTTTAATTTATAGGGATCTTAACCTGTCGAACCACGCCAAGTTTGGTGGAAGCTTAGTTGATGAATCAAGTCCTGGCGCAATACGACAAGTTGTAAGATTTGTAATATTTGTAGACTGTGTTAAGTTGTTCGATTCCTTGTATTATTCGACTGTGTAAAGTTGAAGGAATTTATATCATCTCTGCTATTCGGTTATCAGTAGCACTTTGCGAATACTGGAACTCAGCAGAAATTTGCAGTATAAACTCCTCAGGTGCCAAAAAGAATTGTTTTATTTGTAGTCGCTTGATTACAATTTGAAAGTCATTTAAAAGGCAATTCGTAGACAATTCGAAGCTTTCAGAGAATTACAGACATTATCTTTCTTTGCTTAGGCAGACAGCTCGAAAGTAACTTTTAAAAGGTCAAAGTCTGGCAATGAAACATGAAGAGAGAGAGAAAGCTAATCTTCAGCTAAACTCAAACTCAAAGTCAAAAGTGGACTAACATCACTGACACAGACTGTTAAACTGACAACCCCCAAACCTAACCTAAAATGGCCGGGAGAAACTTTTCAGTTATACACTTTCATATCTGTCTTAAGTCATCTAATTACACCCCAATATAATCCTAATTGGTTTGGGTTAGACTCAAACACATTTGATTTGATGGCAAGCCGTCCATCTTCAATGTGCAACATCAGCTTTTCTGACCTAGCTGTTATCTGCATTGTGAACAATGGTGCCTTCATGTTGCTGTGTATTCAATCCCTTGACCTTGACAATTAGCACAAGACAGTGACGAATGTGATATAAAATAGTTACTTTAGAGATACTAGTTAATGTAATGTAGAAATAAGCCACTTTGATTCTGGCAGTTAGGGACAAAGGGGTTTGAAACTTAAAGAAGATCATGGACACCATTTTAAAAAGTGTCAATCTGGAGATGATAGTTGATTTTGCTAATACTTATGTGTATGTAAAAGAAAAAAAACTTGTTAAAAGAAAAATTGTTAAGATAAAGAAATAATTAAGTTGTAAATGTTATACAAGTTTGTGTTAAGCAAATTGTAAATTTAGTTCTGAGTTGAGATCAGAGCTAAGCTTGCAAGTTGCAGTAATTCAACTTGAATTTTCAAACATTTTTAAGTTTTAAAAAAAAGAGAGCAAATAGAGAAAAGAAGGACACAGATCTTGAATGCGTTGAATAGCACATTTCAAAGGCCCATAAATCTTTCTGTTATCTTAGACCTAAAACCTAGGAAGATTGAAGAGCCAGAGGAATGTCTGGAGCGTTTTAATGAAATCCACCGGGGGCAGTCAGGCGATTTGCTGTATCAAAATGGTCAGAATTCCCCTCAATACTGTGCTATGTTAATGCATTGCCTACCACCTTCTGTGGTTACTGCTGTGAAATGTAATAACATGAACTGGACAGAGAACGACCCTTCCCAGATGGCAAGGGCAGTCAGATTTTACTGGAAGGAAGGTGTAGGCCAAGAAGGAGGCTCAGTTACAAAGGTTAAGACTGAGTATGTAATGAAAAAGGATGATCTGCGACCCCAACAAGCGGCAGAAATGGTAGTTTACCAGCAGGAGCTCCAATATAGTGACTTTGGGTGGGTGGATCAGCGAAGAGGAGGATGAGACAACAGTGCTATATTTCTATCACCCCCCAGTGGTGGACGTTAGACGTTGAACAGTCACTGCATCACGTTACCCTGGCCTATGACAGAACTGGACGAAACAGGGAGTTGGAGGACAAATACCGGCCATTACTTGAATGGCCAGTCAAGGTTACAGCCACAGTCACGGGAAAAGAAGGTACAGCCGATTTTGTTACAATATCACAACATTTATGGCCACAGTCAGCTTCGGTAAGTCCTCATATTACACGTCAGGTCCACGACCAGTACCAAGCCAGGGATATGGGGCGAATGGTCAGCATCTTACCGCAGCTCGTCAGAATAGGTATGAGATATACCTTTTGAACAATCCACGTCTGACATTTAAACACTGTACCACTATCAATCCAGCCTGTTTTCTTAGTGGTCCCCCTGTCCATGAAGACGCACCTGGCCACGACTGTTTAGCCTTGATTCAGGAAACTACCACAATAAGGGGCGATTTGAGTGACATTTCGTCAGAACAACCTGACATGATTATGTGTGGTCAAATATCCCACCGGGGTTTAGTTAATGACCTACTGCAGGCCCTCCTTATGCCCGCGCAGATTTCCGTTCTTAAATGCGCTGCCCACACGAATGGTACAACCCCAGTTGACGTTGGTAATGAACGAGCAGATCGTGCACAGCAGCACAAATTCAGCAAGTGATGGTGCCTAAAATGTTAAGTCAGACTAAACGATCTACTATGAATATGTCTGCTTCTGACAAGCCAATGCCAACCATCCAAGATGTCATAAGGTTACAGGAGGACGCTCCTGAGAGTGATAAACAAATGTGGAAACGGTTAGGTTGTACATATGATTCTGTTTCCTCTTTATGGACCACGCCAGCACATCAGACTTGTGTGTCTGATGTGCTGGCTTTATGGGTCATTGAATGTGTACACTTTGCAACTCATTGTGGGGCTCGAGGGACTAGTGATTTGTTGCTGGACACTTGGTGGCACCCTAAAATGCAGGGGTTGGCCCAAAGTATCAGTAATCGGTGTTTGATTTGTCAGCAATATAACACCGGAAAAGGTATCCCTTGTGGGAAGGGGCAAACCCCGTTGTCCAGTGGTCCCTTTGAGACGCTCCAAATGGATTACATTGAGTTGGAAAGGTGTCAATGTTACAAATATGTTTTGGTCATTGTGGATGTGTTCAGCAGATGGGTCGAGGCGTATCCGACTATCAAGGGTAAAGCTGCTACTGTGGTTAAAGTCTTGATGAGGGAAATCATTCCCCGGTACGGTATACCAGCTCAGTTAAGTTCTGATAATGGGCCTCATTTTATTGGACAAATTAACAAGGAGTTTTGCTCCCAGTTGGGCATACGCCAGCAGTTACACTGTGCTTACAGACCGCAGGCGGCCGGGTTGGTTGAGAGACACAATGAGACCCTCAAAACTAAATTGGCTAAATTAAGAGCAGACACGGGACTGACATGGCTTAAGTTGCTCCCCGTTGCCCTCTTCCAGCTGCGGGTTACACCTGCGGGACCAGCCCGGCTCTCTCCCGCCGAGATTCTTTATGGCAGGCCTCTTAGAACTCCTTGGAGCCTGCAGGTTCCCAGACGGGTTCAGTTTCATCAGATGACTGAAGAAATGACCGCCTATGTTCTAGCCCTTACGCAAGTGCTCAAGGAACTCCATGGCCAGGTCTGAGCGGCTCACCAGCCATTGCCCCCAGTACCTAGCTCACTTTCAGTCCAGCCCGGTAATTATGTCATGGTCAAAAATTGGACTAGGAAGGGGTTGGAGCCGCGATGGGACGGGCCCTTCCAAGTTCTCCTTACCACCCCCACAGCAGTTAAAGTGGAGGGGCGAAGTGCTTGGTTCCACCTACATCACTGTAAATTGAGTCCATCTCCACTACTGTAAAAGGTCGGATACTAACCTGCCTCCCTTCTCCAGTGCTATTTTACAGGTGTGGAGCATGATGGAGTGGCTACGCATCGTCTGTCTGATATTTGGCCTCACTTCGCTTGGCGTGTTATTGGCGATGGACATGGAAAAGGGGAATATTATGTATCTGTGTAGCCCCAACCAATCTACAAGGATACATCACCTATGCAAAGGTGATGTTCTTCGCTGCCCCCATATACGAGGACATGGTATCGACTCATGGAAGGTCATCAAAGTTAAGGAGAATGCAGGAGTCATGAAGCAGCTGCACCGGTCCCGGCGATGGGAAGGGAACATTATATGGACATTGCCTTGTTTTTGGAATACATGTAAATTTGATTTTGGATGTGTTAAGAGTGGTATAATAAAGGTAAAATCAGGCTGTCAGAAGAGTGTAGGAAGAGACCATGAGAAAGAGAAAGGGACTAGAGAGAGGATGGGGCGTGTGAGAAGGGAAGTACAGCTAGAACGTAGGTTACCGGGAGATACACTTAAGTTAGTTAAAGGCCAAACTGAGGAAAACCCGGGTAGTAAACCTTGGGAGCCCTCGGGGCAATAACCAAGGAGTTGTCTCAGCTACGGTTGTTTGCAATGCAGAACCGGTATGCTCTTGACTATCTTCTGGCCCGTGAGGGTGGGGTATGCGCCATAGTACAGGGCAAGTGTATCATGGGTGTTCAGGACTTGACCGCTAACATTACTAAATTTATGGATCGCATACGGGATCACTTGGACGGGATGCAGGATCCTGACTCTTGGGGTAACTGGGGATTTGGAGGATGGAAGGACTGGTTGATAAATATGGCCATGTATCTAGTGGTAGCTATCGGCTGCATCTTTGTGGGCCTGGCCATCCTTAAATGTGTGATGGGTAGAATGCGGGGTGCACTGGATCAGATCACCGCCCCAATCACCGGAAAAAAAATTTAACTGTTAAAATCCATGAGGGTGAGGCAGATGAAGGGGGGCTAAGACAGGAATTGGAAATGCAGCGACAGATCTTTTTAGATGAGGAACCGTAGCTATGGATTGGATAGTTCGGTTATCATGGAATGATAAAAGGAGGGAATGACGAATGTGATATAAAATAGTTACTTTAGAGATACTAGTTAATGTAATGTAGAAATAAGCCACTTTGATTCTGGCAGTTAGGGACAAAGGGGTTTGAGACCGCATGGAAAAAGCAGGAAGAGGTGTGTCTATGAGAGTGATGCTGCATTGATAGGGGCCAGAGAAAGGGATTGGAAGTGAGCCAATCAGAATAGATCGAACAGGTCAGGAGGGACATAGGCTGACCTATGTCCGTCGAGTATGTGAAACTTGATACCATTTGAATTGATTTGCAGAGATCCCTTTGTTTCTTTGTTCATTCGCTTTCTGGGATATAGGAAACTGGATGTCTCTTATATTTCTATGAAATGAATCAAGCTTGCAAGCTAAATAAATAACTTCTTTTTACGTGCGAATCCATCTCAACTTTTATTGAGGCCAGACTGACAGAGAAAGAAATTTGGGGATCAACAACAGTGTCAAATTATCTTGCAACTGTGCTTTTTTTTTTAATGTCACACTGTCTTTGAAAATATGCATTTGCCAGAACAACGGACTTCAGTATAAGTGAATTATGCTGTATAAATGGGTATTAAAAGTGGGGCTCAACATTTATGCTTAAACAGCTATCTTTTACCTATACTAGTTGTATTCGAAATACCTGGCTTCTACACCTATCACATTCCTTTCATCATCTCAAACACTTTTGTTAGGCTCAAGCAATTCCAAGCTGAAACAGGAGAAGCTGGGGAAATTGGGCAGATTTAGGGGCTAGAAGAGATAACGAGCTGGTTGGCACTGGGCAAGCGGATCCTCCGACCCAGTGTGTGAAGAGCTGGCCTCCACCTCAAGCACCAACCTCCCTCCTCCCAACATCAACACAAGCACGAGTGGGGATGGGTGATTATCTTGCATTTCTGCCCTCCAGCTACAAACACACGGGCAGAAATAACTTTTCCAAAAATTTACTCTTTCATGAGATGTGGGTGTCGCTGGGGAGTCTGCCATTTGTTACTCATCCCTAACTGTCCTTGAATTGACTAGCTTGCTAAGCCATTTCAGAGGGCAGTAAAGAGTCAACATCTGGGACAGGAGTCACATGTAGGTCAGGATGGCAAATTTCCTTCCCTAAAGGGCATTAGTGCACCATGATTTGGTCACTGAATTTCATTTTTTAAATTTTAAGTCAAATTTATTGATTTGAACCCATGTCTCCAGAGAATTAGGCTGTACCTCTGGATTACTAGTCCTCCACCATCAAAGACAACACCAAAGCTGTATCAGAAACTTAAACGGTTTGTTCCAATTAAAAGAGCATCTTTTCCTTAGTTTCTAAAGCCTTTCACTCCAACATCACCTCAATGAACCTTTTTGCACCTCTCCATGACTTTAACAGCCTCTTCCAAGATGCCCAAACTGACACAATATTCTAACTGCGTCCTCACCAAAGATTCGGAAAGGTTTAGCATTAGTTCTTTGTTTTTCTACTCTGGACACCTATTAATAAAATCCAAGATTTCGGATGAGATCTTCCGGCTGTTCACGCAGGCGGGATCTTCCGGTCCGGCCAATGGCACACCCCCGCAGTGGGTTTCCCAGCGGCGTGGGGTGGAATAAATGGGAAATCCCATTGGCAATGACAGTACCAGGAGATCCAGCCGCCGGTCAACAGTGGGCCACTCCCGTCTCCGAGAAACAGGGGAGGCCAGAGAATCTCTGCCGTCACTTTCAACAAATTTATTTTCTTGTTCTCTGATTGATCTCTCCCTTATCTTTATCTCAAAATCCCTTCCCATTTCTCCACACAAAATGTTGTCTGCCGTTTTACTGCCCAATATACTGTGACCTCCTGAAGTCTTTTTCCCAGTTAACCAGGTTCCTTTATTTTGTGCCGTCTACTCGCTGGTCCAAGTAAGAACACTCCCTCCTCAGTGCCAATATTGGACTTTCAAAAGCTAGAATGGGAAAGTAAAACTTGAGGAGTAACTTAGTTCTAACTTGCCTGCAGGGAAACTGATAAGACCAAACCAGAGTTGAATGGAAAGTGAAGTCAGGCAGCATGTAAACCAGACAGCCAATCCAATCGAATTCTCACCAGACAAGTTTAGATAAATTCACGCACTGTGTTATAATAACCAAAGGTGTGTTTACCAGAAAGGATATAATTCAGCATGGTTTATTTAATTTAACAAACACAAATCCATGAAGCCAAGTGACAACCTCCTCACTTCTTGAGTTCAAGGTGATTAGTCCATCAGTCTGTATAGGGGACAGTCCCCAGTAATATGCAGCAATATTTGTATCTCTCGACAAGAGCATAAAGGATTTGCACTGAGGCCCCAGCGATGAGGGTTGGTTGTAGGGGCTCAGGCCTGTCTTGAATCTGGCCATGGTAGTTCAAAGGTAGTTCATTCAATAGATGATATTTTCAACAAGGAGCTTATTCATGACTTGCTGTGTTTCCCATCCCTTGATCCAAAGGGTGTCTGCTGGCAATCTTGCTGAGAGAAGCTGCTCTATATGGGGTGCTGAGATAGAAAATAGGCAGTAGGTGGGTTGAGCAGGTCATCATGGAATGGTAAGTGAGGTGCAGCACAGGCGGTTTCAACCAGCTTGTGGGTTTTTGTCAGTTGGCAGATGAGTGGGGGAGTGATGTTTGTGAGGTCAGGAAGCCAGGGTAGGGGTGTTGACCGGAGAGCTCGTTGTGATGTGCATTGTTGCATTCAATTGAGAGTCCACAATTTGCGTGTGTGATGACTTTTGTCCTGACCCAAGTTGGAAGCACTCTGCACAGCTTTAGGAGCAGTCCAGTGTACTACACTGTACCATAACCAGCTGTCAGGTTCAGTACCACTATGTCTGCCTTGAGGTTCTCCTTAATTATGTAGCTGTTGAGTGCCAGAGGTTGGTCACATGTGATGACCAAGGAAACCAGCCTTGTTGACATTAAGGATGGTCTCTACTTCCGAAGATATGCATTGCAGGACAAGATGCTCAAAAGATCTTAGGGCACACAGGAAATAGTGAACGCAGTCAATAGTTGGTCACCAATGTTAGATCTTTTCCAGCTTTTGAAATGACAATGATTTTTGCCATTGGCCACATATTCGGGAGTGAGTTTAAGCTGTGGATTCTTGTGTGGCACTGAGTCAGGTAGGTACGTGCTTGGGTGCAAGGTTGTCACAGGAATTCTGGTGTGATGTTACCTTTTCCCGCTGCTATGTCACATTTCAGGCCCACGTATGGGGTGAAATTCTCCCCCAACGGCGCGATGTCCGCCGACTGGCGCCAAAAACGGCGCCAATCAGACGGGCATCGCGCCGGCCCAAAGGTGCGGAATGCTCCAACATTGAGGGGCTAGGCCGGCGCCGGAGAGATTTCCGCCCTGCCAGCTGGCGGAAATGGCGTTTGTTGCCCAGCCAGCTGGCGGAAATGGCGTTTGGTGCCCCGCCAGCTGGCGCGGAAATGCGGCGCATGCGCGGGAGCGTCAGCGGCCGCCGACAGTTTCCCGCACATGCGCAGTGGGGAGAGTCTCTTCTGCCTCCGCCATGGTGGAGGTCGTAGCGGAGGCGGAAGGGAAAGAGTGCCCCCACGGCAAATGCCCGCCCGCGGATCGGTGGGCCCCGATCGCGGGCCAGGCCACCGTGGGGGCACCCCCCGGGTCAGATCGCCCCGCGCCCCCCCCAGGACCCCGGAGCCCGCCCACGCCGCCTGGTCCCGCCGGTAAATACCAGCTTTGATTTACGCCGGCGGGACAGGCAATTTCTGGGCGGGACTTCGGCCCATCCGGGCCGGAGAATTGAGCGGGGGGTCCCGCCTACCGGAGCGGCCCGATTCCCGCCCCCGCCCAATCTCCGGTACCGGAGACTTCGGCGGGGGCGGGATTCACGGCGGCCAACAGCCATTCTCCGACCCGGCGGGGGGTCGGAGAATGATGCCCCCCGGGATCTGGACTGCTGTGTTCTGCATGTTGCTGGCAATATTTTGTCAGTTTGTTCCAGGTGATGTGTTTTATTTACTTTTCTAATGGTGCTTTCGCCACATGTAGCAGGTGACTGGCAATTTGGTTCGGGGTGACTGATGGACGATTTAGTATGGGTGATTTTTGTGTTACTCTGAGGTGGTGAATCAGGCTCCAGCGCGTCTCACTAGAATGACTGGTACTGAACCTTGCTGTCATTTCCCTCCACTTTGTGGAACGTGTGGCACTGAGAGACTCAATGAGGTAGTCTCGTATACGGGGGGCCACCATATGATTCATACCTCTTTAGGGGTGCTGCACTTTCTGCATCATAGAATCATAGAATTTACAGTGCAGAAAGAGGCCATTCGGCCCATCGAGTCTGCACCGGCTCTTTTAAAGAGCACCCTACCCAAGCCCACACTTCCACCCTGTCCCAATAACCCAGTACCCCACCCAACTCTAAGGGCAATTTTGGACACTAAGGGCAATTTATCATGGCCAATCCGCCTAACCTGCACATCTTTGGACTAGTGGGAGGAAACCAGAGCACCCGGAGGAAACCCATGCACACACGGGGAGAACGTGCAGACTCCGCACAGACAGTGACCCAAGCCGGGAATCGAACCTGGGACCCTGGAGCTGTGAAGCAATTGTGCTAACCACCATGCTACCGTGCTGCATCAAGGCATGGGGCTTAGGTGTATCGATAGCCACAAGGGATGGCTGTGCAAGCAGCTTTGTAAATGGTGGTTATATGTCTCTTCCACAGATAATCTGTGAATGTGTATACTTACAATGATGTGGCCCACGATCTTCCTGCATTTTGATCAATCTGCTTTAGGGAAGCTCCATCCCATCTTCCTTGAGCTGTTGCTGACTGGGCGACAAAGGCCAATTGGATGACCAATAGCCTGTGTTGATATAGTAATCCGGGAGACACAAAGATAAAGGTTAACTAACTTTATTTTAACTCAAAAGTAAAGATGGCCATGGCATGCAACACAAGTGTTCTAGCCCGGGACTAACATGAACACCCGGTCCGGGACTCGGACGGTACTTAAAAGGCTCGATAAGATAGGAAACAGTTTCGGGTGAGGGCGACTGTCAATAGGACTGACCCAACACAGGTTAGGTGAGCGTTTGCAGACCCATCTGGCTGAATGGAATGTTCCTCATTGCTTAGGCCATGTATCAGGGTGAGGCTCACTCTAGGAGCTGTTCACCATCACTGCCTGGTGCATGGTAATCCCAGGCACTGAGGAGGTTTTTAAAGTCTCCCACATAGTTGGCAGACAGTATTGGAAGAAATTGCTGTTCTCTGCTGGCACTTGAAGGCTTGTACTCATTTAAGATAGGAAACTGTCGACTTGTATTGTGTTTTAAAATGTGATTGATGACAGGGCGTCTGCATTGATTATGTTGGATCAGACATAGGTGACATGGGCATGTTTAGTATGAGCGAAGCAGCACAGTAGGTTGAAATCTTTGATGTGATCGCAACCTGCTTCTTCAGTTCCAATCTGAACCTCTTGCAGGAGAATTATGTTGGTCGAGCGAGTGTTGAGTGGCAAGACATCCAATGAGGTTTTGCTTGGCAGCCGACAGGCCCTCAAAATTATGTTGTAAGGCTTGGAGAGCATGGCCTGTTGCCATGAAGCCAGGCGACCGCTCAGTATTGAGACTGGCACTTCTGGGGGTGGGGGGGAGGGGCTCTTTTTGAGGTGGCTCTTTTGGAGTTTGGTAAATTTTCTTTGAATCTAGTCTGCTGGTGGGATTATTTTGCGAAGTAATATCTTATTAAAGATTTCATATTTAACAAACAGGGTCATAACTATAACACAACAACTATGAAAATAGTTTAAACATGGTACAATTGTCGTGTTAACAACACAAGAAATCAGAGATATAGAAAAACACATAACAAGGGCTACAACCAAAATTACCCCCCCCCCCCCGTATCCCCCCTAACCCCCCCCAACTAAACCCCCCCCCCCCAACAACTGATGGTAATTACCTCTTTACAGTGAGAGATAAATGGCTGCCACTTCAGGAAGAATCCCTCTACTGATCCTCTGCAGGTGTACTTGACTGTGTCTGGTTGGCGGGCCCACGTGAACACCTCTCACACCTGTCTTCCACTCCATCAAAGAACCCGCTCATCCTACTTTTGGTTAGACGAGCTCTGTGTACCACCTTGAGTTGGATGAGGCTGAAGCGGGTGCAGGATGAGGTGGTATTTACCCTACAGAGGACCGAATTCCACACATCCTCATCTAAGATGGGTCTCAACATCCTCCGGCCATTTCGCCTTCACCCGATCAAGCAAGGTAGATTCCAAAGAGATGGTCCGCTCATAGATATTCATTCCCTCGAGTTTTTGCCAACCGTAAGGTTTCCTCCAATAGGGAAGGCCGTGGCATCAAGGGGAATGCAGGGCCAAACCCACGCATTTGAAAATATAGGAATAGGTGTATCTCCGCTATTTGGAATTTCCCCCAAAACCCCTACCAACTGGCGAGCCACCCATCTGTAAACAGTTCTCTAAAACACTTTAGCCCCTTCCCTTCCCACGCCTTAAAAGTCAAATCCAAACCCGATGGCGGAAACAAATGTTACCATTTATAGGAGCCAGTAATGACATGGCACTAAGCTTGTAATGTTGTCCGAGCTGCCTCCATATCGTCAAGATCACCACTGGTTTTCAGGTATATTTTGTTGGAGGGCTTGGAAGTGGTGCAGTTACTAGAGCCCAGAGGCTTGACCCTTTACACGAATGTGCCTCCATCCTCCCCCATATGGGCAGGGATTCTCCGTCAGCCGACACAGGAATTGGGAAATGCGATTGGACGGAGAATCGGTTTCCGTCGCCGAATTCATGGCAGGCTCCGGTTTCACGCCAAATCGCAATTCTCCATTGCCCCAGGAGCGGCGTCAATGCATTTCAGAATGGACGTACAGACACCTAAACCCCCACCCGCCCACTACCCCCAGAGTGTGTGAAAGACACTGGGTGGGATTCTCCGTCAGTTGACGCCAAAATCGGGAAACGCGATTTGGCGGAGAATCATTTTTGGCGACAAAATCGTAGCGGGCATCAGTTTCACGCCAAATCACAATTTTCCGTCACCTCAACAGTGGCATCAATGCGTTCCAAATCGCTCGTAGAGTAAACTCCTTTGGCATATCATTGGTGGGCCTGACCCGATATTCTCTGGGGTCTCCGCGATTCTCTGCCTCCACTAGGGCGAATTCCCAATGGCGAGGTTCGCTTGTGATTTAAATAATTGTGACACTGGCGCTATGGCTGATGAGGGAGAGAGAAGAGGTAGAAGATGGAGAGATGTGACTGTGAGCTGCCAGGCTGGACACTGGCCGGTCAGGCTGGGGTGGGGTGGGGGGGGGGGGTGCTGCCTGCCAGGGCTAGGGTGGGGGGGTGTTGATGAAGGGGAAACAGGCCGTGGGGCCGGGGTGACCCCCCACGGGACTGGAGCAGTGTCCAGGCAAGGACTGCCATTGCTGTGGCCTGCAAGCCATCTTGCCACGCACTCCACTGACCACCCACTTTGGCCCTGGTTCTGCGGAGTGATACCGGCCGTATGGGTGCACCCACCCCCACACCCCAACCCCCACTCTCCAATCCCACCACTCTAGCCCCCACCTGGATAATCTCCCAAGATGCTGGTAGGATTATTAATTTCCCCAGTGGGGAGAGGAGTGCTGGGTACTGACGGGATCCATTGGTCCAACGCTGATACATTGGTCTCCTTGCACTGAAGATTATTCATGATGTTGAAGCAATCCAATAAAATGTATACTAGCATCTTGGTATGACCGGAATGCCTTGTCTTAATTTGTTTTCATGTTGGACTACTTTTTATTCTTTGTTTGTAATGTCAGACGATAAGACGTAAGAGCAGAAGCAGGCCATTCAACCCATTGTATCTTACTGGGAGATTATGTCCTCTTGTCCGATACTGTCCTACAAGCCTCTCAGCATCTACCTTGTCAAGCCCCCTGAGAATCCTTTATGTCTCAATAAGGTCACCTCTCATTCTTCTGGACTCCAATGATACAGGCCCAACGTCCTCAACCTCTCCTCATAAGAAAATCCCTCCATACCTGGGAGTAACAAAGGGAATTTTCTCTACTTCCTCCAACATCATGGGCTCTTCTCCTATTAAGTTGCCTTTTGCGCAGTACTTTATCAAATGTTTTTTGGAAATCCAAGTATATTGCATCTATTGGTTTCCCTTTATCTATCCTGCTCATTACCAGCTCAAAGAATTCTAATACTTTTGTCAGGCATGATTTTCCCTCATGAAGCCATGCTGACTCTGCTTGATTGTATTGGGTCTTTCACAGTAACTTAATTGAAGCCTACTTATAACAATAAGGATTATTATTATTATGTATTTCTAAATGCTCTGCTATTACATCCTTTATAATGCGCTCTACCCTTTTCTTAACGACCAAAGTTAAGTTAACTGGCTTACAGTTACAGTTTTTTGTCTACTTTCCTTTTTGAATAATGGTGTTACATTGGCAGTTTTCCAATCCTCTGGGAGCTTTCCAGAATTTAAGTATTCTTGGAAGATTACTACTAGTGCATCCACTGTCTCTGCAGCTATATGCTTTAACACCCTAGGACGTACCCACCACGTTATGGTTGCTGACGTCATCCCCGCGCATGCGCAGGGGGAGGGTGTCTCTTCCGTGTCGGCCACGGTGAAGGCTGTGGCCGAGGCGGAGGAAAAAGAGTGCCCCCAAGGCACAGGCCCGCCCGCGGATCGGTGAGCCCCGATCGCGGGCCAGGCCACCGTGGGGGCACCGCCCGGGGCCAGATCGCCCCGCGCCCCCCCCCCCAGGACCCCGGAGCCCACCCGCGCCGCCTGGTCCCGCCGGTAAGAGAGGTGGTTTGATTATCGCCGGCGGGACTGGCATTCCAGCAGCGGGACTTCGGCCATCCCGGGCCGTAGAATTGCCGGGGGGGGGGGCTCGCCGACCGGCGTGGTGCGATTCCCACCCCCGCCGAATATCCGGTGCCGGAGAATTCGGCAACCAGTGGGGGTGGGATTCACGGCAGCCCCCGGCGATTCTCCGACCTGGCGGGGGGAATCCCGCCCCTGTTCTCTAATTCCTTGTCAGTGAAAGGACAAAGTGTAAGGAAGAGGGACAAGACTGAAGGTGGGTGCCCACAATTAGTTCAGTCCATAGAGGCAATTGAGGGGATCAGGAGATGAGTGACACATTTGTGTCCCGCTCAGTAAGAGATGGAGAGAGAGAGAGAGAGAGCTCATAGATAACTGGAGACAAAACTACAAATATGACTGAGACATATCGGCTGATTTTATTTAAACAATGACTGAACAATGAGAAGGCTGAGTATGGCTCTTATAACCTGCAGGAAAATTATGGGGTTGAAGCAATCAGTCTCAATGTGAGTCTTGCCGAATATGAGCTCCCCCGCTAAGGGTGCAGTGGGTCCAAGATCATTCATGATTAAGATCTGTATACAGTCGGCCAGGTAAACCGTCAGATCTAATGTATATTGTAAATATAATTGCTTTGCAATAAGCCAAGTCTTCCTTTTACTCACTCTGTTCAGACTCATTTATGGTCTACAAAACTGGTGACAAGGCTACAAGTGGATTACTGTCGATGCTGCTACACTGTCGGGTGAACCATCACCTTTACTCTGCTGGACCAAGATTGGATTTTCTTTTCAAATATGCTTTTGTTTGGAAGATTGGACGTTTTGACGCAAGCTTAGGGGATTGGATACAGTACGCATGCATTACATTTTCTGGGTGAATACTATTACAGATGATGATCGACAGACTGTAATATTGCTGACTGCCTATGGAGCACATATCTACGGAGTGATAAAAAGCTTTTCATAACCTGCAGCTCCGGACACTAAAACCTTTGAACAATTGGTTACCCTAGTGGCACAACACTTCAACTTTAAACCTTCCATAATAGTGTAGAGATGCCGTTTGAAGACAACAGAGTGGGATCCTGGGACGTCTGTAACCAAGTTTTTGACAAGGCGACGAAAATAGCCGAATTTTGTGAATACGGAACTTACATTTCCAAAATGCTGCGCGACCGTTTGGTTTGAGGCGTAAATAACATGGCTTCTCAAAGGAACTTGCTAGCCGAACCGTTCCTAAACCTTCAGCAGGCTTTGCAAATTTTGCTTTCCCACGAAAGTGTTGAGAGAAGAGTGCAGACGACCCAGGGGATGGAGGTAAACATTCTAGGATGTGCCCCCTCCCAGCAAGTGCCCCCCCCCCCCCCCGCCCCCCCAGACTAATACCCGCCCTGGACCAAGTACCATAGGGACCAGGTTTGTTGGTCAAAAACTGAGTCATCCCGAAGGGACACCTCCCTGGAGTCTATAGAGGGAGAGCCAGGCTGATGTTGTAGGGCACATGGACCCAGGCACAAATCAGCCAAAGATCTAGGTGCCCCGGTTGAGTCAGGCGCCAAACAAGGGCTTGCACCTTCCACCTGGACCAGCCAGAGGAGGAGTGCATGCAGTTGAATTGTTACGGCACCCCGAATGGCCTCCATCCAGATAACTGTGCAGGTTAGTGGGGATCCATTAGTCATGGAGCTAAACATGAGAGCTGCGGTTTCCATTGCTGGAAAGCAGACTATCGATAGGATAAAATTGGGTCAGCAGTTGGACCTGCGGGACGCTGAGGCAAGATTAGCGACATAGACCAGTGAACTGTTAGCCATTGCAGGAATCACTATGACCCCGGTAGTTTACGGGCAACAGTCAGTGCATCTCCAATTGATCATAGTCAAAGGACACAGCCCCTGTCTGCTATGCCGCAATTGGCTAAAGCACTTAAATCTGGACTGGCAATAAATCTTCCAAATGGGATCTGGGGCTTCTCCTGAGGTACTAGGAAAATGCTCTGAGATTTTCCAACCTGGACATGGCAAAAATTTAGGTCAACTCGGACACACGACCAAAATATTTCAGAGTTCATCCGCCCCCACGCTTTGTTAGCGTAAGTTGAGGCCGAACTCATCCGGCTCGAACTACTTGGGATCATCAGGCCGGTACGTTTTGCCAATTGGGTGGCACCTGTGGTCCAGGTGTTCAAACCTGATAAAACTGTCAGACTGTGTGGGGACTATAAGTTAATGATCAACAGGGCCTTTCAGTTGGATCGTTACCTGATGACCCACATCAAGGACCTGTACACAAAATTGGCTGGTGTACATGCATTTACCAAGCTCAATATGGACCATGCGTATTTGCAGTTAGAGTTGGACCCCGCCTCCCGTAAACATGTTACTATAAATACCCATTGAGGCCTGTACAAATATACCAGACTACCCTTTGAAGTGTCGTCGGCCTGCGCCATATTCCAGAGGGCAATGGAAAACAGTCTACGAGGGTTGCCGCGAGTGGCAGTATATCTGGATGACGTGTTGGTCACGGGGAAACCGAACAGGAACATTTAAGTAACTTGCGCGAGGTGCTCCGAGGTTTCTCGGAGACGGCTGTTCGCCTACAGAGAGAAAAATGCATTTTCCACGCAAAGGAAATGGTGTACCTGGGCTACTGAGTGGGCTGTCTGGGGTTACACCCGGTCGCAATGAAGGCATGGGCTAGTCAGCAGACTCCTACCCCTGAAGATGCCACGGGCTGGGGTCTTTTTTTGGATCGGTGAACTATTACGGCAAGTTCATCCCTGGCTTCACGACAATCTTAGCTGCCCTACATCTCCTCTTAAAAAAGGACTAGGAATGGGCGTGGAGAAAAAAACAGGAAGCAGCGATCATGCAAGGAACAAACAACTGTCTTCCTCAGGTTTGTTAACACATTATGATGCCTCCAAACAGCTAATTGTCGAGTGTGACGCATCACCATATGGTATTGGCGCCGTTGAGAGGCCAATCGCTTTCACCACCAGGACACTGGTCGTGGCCGAGCGCAATTATGCACAAATCCAGAAAGAAGATTTGGCAGTTGTCTTCGCCGTGAAGAAATTCCGTCAATATGTTTCTGGTCGACATCTCACGATCATCGTGGACCACAAGCCACTGCTCGGCCGTTTTAAAGACAAGGCAATTCCACCCATCGCCGCCGCCGCCAGGATCCCCCACCATCTGGCCTGCGAAATCCTACTAACTCTCCTGGCTTGAGACAAAACACACCTCTTTAATCTGGGGTTACCCCATCTCTGGATCTGTAAAGATTTAATCACCTGCTAATGCTCGCATTCCTAGCATTGTTTGGCATCTTTGAATTTGTCTATATATGTGTTTCTGGAACAGACCTCTGCATTCACCTGAGGAAGGAGCAGCGCTCCGAAAGCTAGTGACATCGAAACAAATCTGTTGGACTTTAACCTGGTGTTGTAAGACTTCGTACTGTGCTCACCCCAGTCCAACGCCGGCATCTCCACATCATGTCCAAAGATGTTCAGGTTAGGTGGGTTGGCCCTGCTAAATTGCCCCTTACTGTCCAAAAAGTTAGGTGGTGTTACAGGGTTACGAGGATAGGGTAGAGGCATGGGTGAGGTGCTCTTTCCAAGGGCCGGTGCAGACTCGATGGAACAATTGGCCTCCTTCTGCACTGTAATTTCTTTGGTTCTCTGAAATCTGTGAGTGGACACAGACCGACCCATCCTTTCGAAAGTTCAACATATGGTCCGGAGGTCAACATAGGTGGTTACCAGGCGAGTTGCAGGCACTCTCGATGAAGATGTCCATGTTTAGCGTGTAAGGTGACATCCTGTTGTGGGGTACGCGTATCGTCGTCCCAAGCAAGGGCCTGGACCTGCACAATGGGCATCCAGGGGTATCAAAAATGAAAATGCTATGAAGGTATGGTTGGTGGCTGGGGCCTGACGCTGAGATAGACAGAGTAGTCCAGCAATGCGACGTATGTCAGGAGCACCAGAAGCTTCTGCACATGGGAATGGCCGGGGTGACCGTGGATGGGATTACACGCTGACTCTACTGGCCCGTTTCAAGGCTCAATGTTCTTACTCCTGATAGTTGCCCACTCTAAGTGTTTGGAAGTCGGTGACCACCTCCAGAGCGACGATTGAAAAATTGCATTTGTGTTTAATACACAACATATCCCAGAAGTGTTGGTTACCGACAATGGGAGATCTTTCACAAATGAAGAGTTCTCGGGATTCCTGAAGGCTAATGGGGTACGGCTCATCCGTACGGCCCTGTATCACCCGGCTTCAAACGGGCTGGCGGAAAGGGCCGTACAAACATTCAAACGTGGACTAGAAAAGACGACTTTGGGGTCGATGGACACAAGACCGACTAGCGAGGTTTTTGTTCTGCTATTGGACCAATTCCGCATGCCACGATCAGGCGGGCGCCGGCTGTGCCGGAGGCTTCAAACTCGTCTCAGCACGGTTTGCCCTGATATAAGCAAGAAAGTATGCCACAGCCAGGAGCTGCAAGTGTGTTAACCTTTTTGATGCAAACCGGCCAGACTGTTTGTGCCAGGTGTCGCAGTCCATATTCCAAACTTTGCAGAGGCACCCAGTGGATCTCTGGGAAAATCGTTCACCAGATAGGGTCGGTGTCTTATCAAATTCAGGCACAAGGGGCAAAATTCTCCCCCAACAGCGCGATGTCCGCCGGCTGGCGCCATAAACGGCACCAATCAGACGGGCATCGCGCCGGCCCAAAGGTGCGGAATGCTCCGCATCTTTGCGGGCCGAGCCCCAACATTGAGGGGCCAGGCCAACGCAGGAGGGATTTCCACTCCGCCAGCTGGCGGAAATGGCGTTTGGTGCCCCGCCAGCTGGCGCGGAAATGCGGCGCATGCGCGGGAGCGTCAGCGGCCGCCGACAGTTTCCCGCGCATGCGCAGTGGGGAGAGTCTCTTCCGCCTCCGCCATGGTGGAGGCCGTGGTGGAGGCGGAAGGGAAAGAGTGCCCCCATGGCACAGGCCCGCCCATGGTGGGCCCCGATCGCGGGCCAGGCCACCGTGGGGGCACCCCCCCGGGGTCAGATTGCCCCGCGCCCCCCCCCCCAGGACCCCGGAGCCCGCCCACGCCGCCTGGTCCCGCCGGTAAATACCAGCTTTGATTTACGCCGGCGGGACAGGCAATTTCTGGGCGGGACTTCGGCCCATCCGGGCCGGAGATTTGAGCGGGGGTCCCGCCAACCGGCGCGGCCCGATTCCCGCCCCCGCCCAATCTCCGGTACCGGAGACTTCGGCGGGGGCGGGGGCAGGATTCACGGCGGCCAACAGCCATTCTCCGACCTGGCGGGGGGTCGGAGAATGACGCCCCTGATTTATAACATTTAACAGAGAATCACAGAATTCTTACAGCGCAGAATGAGAACATTTGGCCCTTCGTGTCTGCACTGGCTCTCCAATCCAACATCATCGCTTAGTGTCATTCTCCTGCCTTTTCCCCATACCCCTGCACATTGTTTCTATTCAAATAATCATCGAATGCCCTCTTGAAAGCCTCAGTTGAACCTGCCTCCACTACAATTCCAGGCAGTGCATTCTACTTGGGACAGTTTGTCCCTAATCACTCTCTTACAAGAAAGTACAGTGGGCGAGATTCTCCACTCCCACGCCGAAGTGGCCGCGCCGTCGTGAACGCCGTCGAGGTTCACAACGCCGCGGAACGGCCCCGGTCCCGACCTATTCAGGCCCTGACAATGGGCCAGTATCGGGGCCGCGTCATCTACCCGCGCCAGGCCTTGTCGCCCGCGTAAATTCGGCGCCGAATAGATGACGCGGCCGGCGCCGCATAACGAATGTCATCCGTGCATGCGTGGTTGCCGTCCTGTCCAAATCCGCCCCGCAAGAAGATGGGGGACGGATCTTGCGGGGCCGCGGAAGGAAGGAGGTCCTCCTTCAGAGAGGACGGCCCGACGATCGGTGGGCACCGATCGCGGGCCACCCCACATTCAAGGTACCCCCCCGGTGCAGGATCCCCCCTCGTCCCCCCCCCACAGGCCGCTCCCCCAGCGTTCACGCACCGCCCACGACTGTTGCGACCAGGGGCGTCATTCTCCGACCCCCCAGCGGGTTGGAGAATGGCCGTTGGCCGCCGTGAATCCCGCCTCTGCCGGTTGCCGAAGTCACCGGTACTGGATATTCGGCGGGGGCGGGAATCGGGCCGCGCCGGTTGGCGGGCCCCCCCCCGCTCAATTCTCCGGGCCGGATGGGCCGAAGTCCCGCCGATAAATTGCCTGTCCCACCGGCGTAAATTAAAGTAGGTATTTACCGGCGGGACAAGGCGGCGTGGGCGGGCTCTGGGGTCCTGGGGGGGGGCGCGGGGCGATCTGACCCCGGGGGGTGCCCCCATGGTGGCCTGGCCCGCGATCGGGGCCCACCGATCCGCGGGCGGGCCTGTGCCGTGGGGGCACTCTTTCCCTTCCGCCTCCGCCACGGCCTCCACCATGGCGGAGGCCGCTGACACTCCCGCGCATGCGCCGCCCGGGGAAGTCATTTCCGCGCCAGCTGGCGGGGCAACAAACTCCGTTTCCGCCAGCTGGCGGGGCGGAAATCCCTCCGGTGCCGGCCTAGCCCCTCAATGTCGGGGCTCGGCCCCCAAAGATTCGGAGCATTCCGCACCTTTGGGGCGGCGCAATGCCCGTCTGATTGGCGCCATTTTGGGCGCCAGTCGGCGGACATCGCGCCGTTGGGGGAGAATTTTGCCCAGTGTCTCCCTATTTACTTTGTTACAAGAGGGAACAGTTTCTCCCTATTAACTCTGTTACAAGCGGGAATAGTTTCTCCCTATCTACCCTGTTACAAGAGGGAACAGTTTATCCCTATTTACTCTGTTACAAGAAGGTGCAGTTTATCCCTATTTACTCTGTTACAAACGGAAACAGTTTCTGCCTATTTACTCTGTTACAAGCGGGAACAGTTTCTCCCTATTTACTCTGTTACAAGAAGGTACAGATTCTCCCTATCTACTCTGTTACAAGAAGGTACAGATTCTCCCTATCTACCCTGTTACAAGAGGGAACAGTTTCTCCCTATTTACTCTGTTGCAAGAAGGTACAGTTTATCCCTATTTACTCTGTTACAAACGGAAACAGTTTCTCCCTATTTACTCTGCTACAAGCGAGAACAGTTTCTCCCTATTTACTCTGTTACAAGAAGGTACAGATTCTCCCTATCTACTCTGTTACAAGAAGGTACAGATTCTCCCTATCTACTGTTACAAGCAGGAACAGTTTTTCCCTATCTACTCTGTTACAAGCAAAAACAGTTTCTCCCTATTTACTCTGTTACAAAGGGGAACAATTTCTCCCTATCTACCCTGTACAAGCGGGAACAGTTTCTCCCTATTTACTCTGTTATGAGCGGGAACAGTTTGTCCCTATTTGCTCTGCCATGCGCAGGAACAATTTTTCCCTATTTACTCTGGTACATGCGGGAACAGTTTGTCCCTATTTGCTCTGTTACGCGCAGGAACAATTTTTCCCTATTTACTCTGTTACACGTGGGAACAGTTTCTCCCTATTTACTCTGTTACAAACGGGAACAGTTTCTCCCTATTTACTCTGTTACAAGCAGGAACAGTTTCTCCCTAATTTCTCTGTTACAAGCAGGAACAGTTTGTCCCTATTTACTCTGTTACAAGAGGGATCAGTTTTTCCCTATCTACTCTGTTACAAGCAAAAAACAGTTTGTCCCTATTTACGCTGTTACAAAGGGGAACTATTTCTCCCTATCTACCCTGTACAAGAGGGAACAGTTTCTCCCTATTTACTCTGTTACAAGCAGGAACAGTTTGTCCCTATTTGCTCTGTTACAAGCAGGAACAGTTTGTCCCTATTTACTCTGTTACAAGCAGGAACAGTTTGTCCCTATTTACTCTGTTACAAGCAGGAACAGTTTGTCCATATTTATTCTTTTACAAGCAGGAACAGTTTCTTCCTATGTACTCTGTTACAAGCAGGAACAGTTTCGCCCGATCTACTCTGTTACCAACGGGAACAGTTTCTCCATATTTACTCTGTACAAGAGGGTAACTTCATTGAAGCCTACTTGTGACAATAAGTGATTATTATTATTATTATTAACAGTTCGTCCCTATTTGCTCTGTTACAAGCGGGAACAGTTTCTCCCTATCTACTCTGTTACAGGAGGGTACAGTTTCTCCCTATTTACTCTGTTACAGGAGGGAACAGTTTCTGCCCTTTTACTCTGTTACAAGAAGGAACAGTTTCTCCTTGTCTACCCTTGATACGTGTATGTGTCCAGGCTTCACAAAGCATCATAACCTCTAAATAACATGCACTGCAAAATGGGGTAGTCAGCTTTCATGTAGAACATCATTGTATTCAATTGCTGTCAGTGGAAATAAGGATTGAAAGAGATGAAAACTGGAGTCTGGCTCACCATCAATCATAATTTTAACCAAACTAGATATGAGGGAAACCTGCCAGGAGGAACAAAGGGCGGGATTCTCCACCCCCACGCCGAAATGGCCGCGCCGTCGTGAACGCCGTCAAAGTTCACAACGGCGCGGAACGGCCCCGGTCCCGACCGATTCAGGCCCTGACAATGGGCCAGCATCGGGGCCGCGTCATCTACCCGCGCCAGGCCTTGTCGCCCGCGTAAAAGCGGCGCCGAATAGATGACGCGGCCGGCGCCGCATAACGGACGTCATCCGCGCATGCGCGGGTTGGCCGGCGCCGACCCGTGCATGCGTGGTTGCCGTCCTGTCCAAATCCGCCCCGCAAGAAGATGGGGGACGGATCTTGCGGGGCCGCGGAAGGAAGGAGGTCCTCCTTCAGAGAGGATGGCCCGACGAGCGGTGGGCACCGATCACGGGCCACCCCACATTCAAGGTACCCCCCGGTGCAGGATCCCCCCTTGCCCCCCCACAGGCCGCCACCCCCAGCGTTCACACACCGCCCACGACTGTAGCGACCAGGTGTGGACGGCGCCGGGGGGAAGCCGCCGTTTTGGCCTGGCCGCTCGACCCATCCGGGCCTCAGAATCGCGGGGGTGCCGGAGAATCGCCATTTTGGGTTTCTCCGGCCTGCGGCCCGCGAAACTCGACCGGCCTGTTCCCGCCGCTTGGGAGAATCGCGGGAGGGCGTCGGACCGGCGTCCCCGGAAATTTCAGCGGCCCAGGCGATTCTCCCAACCGGCGTGGGAGTGGAGAATCGCGCCCCATACGTCCATTGACACCTTTTTCTGTCAGACATGCATGATTTACCATATGTCATACTCTATCATGTATCACATCTCAAATCGATATTTCCTGAATGAAAACGTCCATCTAATTTGTATCAGTGTAAGGGAGTACTTCCTGCTTCCACCAACCCCACTGGATGGATTTTTCCCCAATCCACTTTATTTCACAACACATTGCAACACCGTAACTCTTTCAGCAACATCCATCCAAGTTACCCTGGCAATACTCTTGCCTGTAAAAAAAACTCCCTGCTCCCAAAAGATCTGCTTTCTCTGTAGCATGTCCTTAAGTGGCATCTTTAAACTCTTGGAACGATATAAGTCGACCAGGCGGCTTGTCTCAGCCACTTTCTTCCATTTACATTTGGATCCCCCTCGGGATATCAACAGCCCATTAACATCAATGAGCTGGCACCAGATAACTAACTACCTGAGTTGACCTCTTCACCCCGATCCCCCTCACCTCATGCTCCTCGTGTTGTGTGACTTTACCTTCCAGCAGACACAACCACCGCCCTCAGGGCTGTTACGCCACCATTGTCTTTGCTGGGACAACATTCTCTTCCCAACAACTACAACATCTTGTATTTGTTTTTAGAACAGTCATTGCTCCAGTTTGCTTCACAGGAAAGTTACCAAACAAAATTTGACAGCTGACCATATAAGGGCAGGTGCTGTAAAGCTTAGTCAAAAAGGCAGGTTTTAAGGAGTGTATTAAAGTAGCAGAATGAGTTAATGAGGCTGAGAGGTTAAAGGAGAAAATTCCAGATCATCAGCCTTGGAAATTAAAGGCACAGCCACCAATGGCGGTGCACTAAAAATTGGGATTGGACAGAATCGGAGGATGGCACAGGAAAACAGTGCGGCTGGAGAAGATTTTAGAAGAAGGAAGCCGTGGAGTGATTTGAACATAAGGATGAGAGTTTCAAAATTGGGCCGGTGTGGTTTAATGCACACCAAAAGCGAGTAATAGGAGCGAGTAAGGACATAGGCAGCAAAGATGAACGCAGGTTTACAGAGATCATAGAGTGGCACGGCAGCGCAATGGTTAGCACAGTTGCCTCGCGGCACTGAGGACCCGGGTTTGATCTCGGCCCTGGGTCACTGTCCATGTGGAGTTTGCACATTCTCCCCGTGTCTGCGTGGGTCTCACCCCCACAACCCAAAGATCTGCAGGGTAAGTGAATTGGTCAGGCTAAATTGCCCCTATATTGGAAAAATACATTTTTTAAAAATGGTTTACAGAGATCTTAAAAATACATAGAAGTTACAGGTTGGTTATATTAGACATTTAAATGTACATTTCTATTTTCTCGTTTGATCTTGTGCCCATTAATTTCATACTTAAGAAAAGTAAGCAGATTGCAGTTGCAATGCATAGATAGTGTGAAAAACATTTGTGTTCCTCTTTAAAAAAATTGTGTATTGTATATGAGGAACTTTAAGAACCTTCCGTGCAAAGCAACATTGAATAAATTTCAGTAGTATGGAAAATAACTTTTCCATTATCTGTGCACGTTGATCACTACTGATTACTGCAGAAGACTGACTAAGCAGTCTGTAATTTCGTCATATTTACAACACGCAATTATGCAACTTGACTTGTTCTAAGGAATCAATTATAATAAAGATATTCATGGGCATTGCCAATTTTCAACACAGTGCATGCCTGGCCAGTAAGAACATGTGTATTTTAATTTATCTTCCAGTAACCTGATCATCTAACAAAAGGAAGTCCAAAGAAAACAACTGTTATATTTCCTTCATCTATGTGAAACAATAATATTTTATTGACATGTTTGAAGTTTTAAACTTGTTCCTTTGGCCTCGCACATTATTTGAGGTTTTTAAAAAAATCCTTCCTTACATTGCTCATTCACAAAGAAAAAGAGTTCACCAGATACTGAAACCCTCCTCTGCCTCACCCTGGTATTGTCATGAGTGAGCTTGGCTGGGTGATTTTACTGTGGAGGGACACCAGAGCAGAGGTCCATTCTTGTTCTGGATCAGCTGGGAAACCCTGCCTTTCTGCCCAGGGTTGCTGAGACCAATTCTAGTAGATAACTCAGAGCACGTTATAAGGTTGCAAGTGAGGTATTACCGTGTCGCAGAATCAAGAAAGAAGTGAAAGTGGTAGCTGAGGAGATTTGTTAAAGGACGTTTTACGAGAGTCGCTCAGCAGCAATGAAATGAGTGCTTCGTGACCGTCTCCTGGTAAATCGACAGCGATTTCCTCACATGCCATAGACACAGAAAAAGCAAAATACTACGGATGCTGAAAATCCGAAATAAAAACGGAAAGTTATGGAAATGCTCAGCAGGGCAGACAGCATCGCTGGAGAGGGAAACAAATGTTTAATGTCTGTGACCGTTCAACTGGGAGAAGTTTGGAATATGAGTTTTGAGCAAGCGAAAAGGGGAAGCATAGGAAATAGAACCAATGATGATTCATTTATGGTTTTGCTCTTCCCATAATTAAAATAAACGGATGTATTTGTACCTGGGTGATGAGCGGAGAAGAAGTTTCCATCTCACATGACAAAACTGGGCCTTTCGGCTAGTTCCGCATGGGTATTGTACAAAAGGGGTCACATGTTGGGAGCGTAGGAGATCTCCTGGAGCAAAGACACAGCATGTAAGAGCTGCTCAGTTACTGTAAATAAACATCTTCTGTTGTTAGTCCTTGGTCGGCAGTTATTGCAACCCAATAATTCTACTTGGTGTCAGCAGTTGGCAAAATGGCACAGGGGCTTCGTCACACCAATGTGCTCGTGTTTTGACAAAATCGTTGCAGATAATTGGATGGCATTTGAAAAAGAATAACATATCTACCATGGTGTCAGTCTATCGAACAAATCAGAGAAGGTATAGGTGTACATGCTCCTAAATTTAGTGGGTCTGAGCCTGTTGAGAAATATGAGTCCTCTGTTTTTCAAACAGAGGAAGAGAAGGATCCTGAAATGTTGCTAAAAAGGTTTGAGCACATATGCATGCCAGTAAAGAACATCATACTGATAGACATGCGTTCAATAAAACCAACCAAGGGGACTTCTGGTGGAGGCATGGAAGTGGAGGTTGCACGTTGGTTGTCTCCTGCTAGAGTTTCTGGATTTTGGCCCTTCATGGCCAGATTTGGGGGGATTTTTTGAATGATTAGGTATTGGAAGGTCTGAGGAGGTTGTGAATGTCAAAGTTCCAGAAGATAAATCAGGGGAGGAAGGGGGCAAGTGAACATCCGTCGGTGACTGTGGCTGTGAGTCCAACAAGCTGGTGCTAGTTCATCGGGAGAAGCCACTCCCATTACGGTGGAAAAGCTGACTGAAATGGTGTCGGGAGAGTTTCAGTGGCTGTTCTCCAAGCACTTCGACATGCATCGGAAAGAGACGATGACCTCACTCAAGGGGCGTCATCCTCCGACCCCCCGCCGGGTCGGAGAATGGCCGTAGGCCGCCGTGAATTCCGCCCCCGCCCCCGCCGAAGTCTCCGGTACCGGAGATTGGGCGGGGGCGGGAATCGGGCCGCGCCGGTTGGCGAGACCCCCCGCCCAGAAATTGCCTGTCCCGCCGGCGTAAATCAAACCTGGTATTTACCAGCGGGACCAGGCGGCGTGGGCGGGCTCCGGGGTCCTGGGGGGGGGGGGGGGCGATCTGACCCCGGGGGGTGCCCCCACGGTGGCCTGGCCCGCAATCGGGGCCTACCGATCCGCGGGCGGGCCTGTGCCGTGGGTCACTCTTTCCCTTCCGCCTCCGCCATGGCCTCCACCATGGCGGAGGTGGAAGAGACTCTCCCCACTGCGCATGCGCGGGAAACTGACAGCGGCCGCTGACGTTCCCGAGCATGCGCCGGGAAACTGTCAGCGGCTGCTGACGCTCCCGCGCATGCGCCGCATTTCCGCGCCAGCTGGCGGGACAACAAACGCCATTTCCGCCAGCTGTCGGGGCGGAAATCCCTCCGGCGTCGGCCTAGCCCCTCAATGTTGGGGCTCGGCCCCCAAAGATGCAGAGCATTCCGCACCTTTGGGCCGGCGCGATGCCCGTCTGATTGGCGCGGTGTTTGGCGCCGTGTTTGGCGCCAGTCGGCAGACATCGCGCCGTTGGGGGAGAATTTCGTCCAAGGAGTGGGTCGATGGGGCTCATGCCCCGATAAAGGAGGCTTTGACAAAGACGTTGACGGAGTTGCAGGAACAAGGAGGTGTTGAAGCGGTGGAGAAAGCATTCTAGCAGCACAGCGACCAATTCACCTCGATGGATGAGGAGCTGCGGAGGGTGCTGGAGAGCAATTAAGAGCTGAGAGCCAAAGTGGAGAAGCTGGAGAACAGGCAAAGATACGAGGACATGTTCCACAATATGTTAGGTTGGATCAAGGGCATGAAGATCAAAACTTATGTCGGTCTGGACTCATCACTGAAGTTTTTTAGGGCCAGACCAGTCCCTTACGCGCTGCTTAAAAGGTCGAAGCTGTGCTAAATCGATTTCGGGAACTGGGAATCATTAAACCAGTGCAATTTTCTGAGTGGGGAGCCCGCATAGTTCCTGTGCTGATGCCAGACTGATTAATAAGAAGAAGTAGAGACTACAAATTCACCATCAACCTGGCTTGCCAGGTGGATAAGTACCTGATTCCCCGAATCGAGGACCACTTCGCCAACCTGGTGGGAAGCCTCACCTACTCCAAGCTGGACCTCAGCCACGTGAACCTGCAGTTGGAATTAGACAAGGAGTTCTAAGCATTTACCGCAAATCAATACACACAAGGGCCTATTTCAGTACACGATGTTACCTTCGGCATTTCCTCAGCCTGCACCATTTTCCAGCGTACCATGAAAAACCTCCTTCAGGGTATCCCAAAAGTGATGGTCTACCTAGACGATGTTTTAGTCACTAATTTGCTGTGACCACAGATATATATGGGCTGCCCAAGGCACACACAAAGTCCTTTTACGTCGTCTGTCTTATCTATGACCAGTTCTGCACAACATGGGCGTCATTCTCCGACCCCCCGCCGGGTCGGAGAATGGCCGTTGGCCGCCGTGAATCCCGCCCCCGCCGAAGTCTCCGGTACCGGAGATTGGGCGGGGGCGGGAATCTGGCCGTGCCGGTTGGCGGGACCCCCCGCTCAATTCTCCGGCCCGGATGGGCAGACGTCCCGCCCAGAAATTGCCTGTCCCGCCGGCGTAAATCAAAGCTGGTATTTACCGGCGGGACCAGGTGGCGTGGGCAGGCTCCGGGGCCCTGGGGGGGGTGCGGGGCGATCTGGCCCCGGGGGGTGCCCCCCCCGGTGGCCTGGCCCGCGATCGGGGCCCACCGATCCGCGGGCGGGCCTGTGCCGTGGGGGCACTCTTTCCCTTCCGCCTCCGCCACGGTCTCCACCATGGCGGAGGCGGAAGAGACTCTCCCCACTGCGCATGCGCGGGAAGCTGTCAGCGGCCGCTGACGCTCCCGCGCATGCGCCGCATTTCCGCGCCAGCTGGCGGGGCAACAAACGCCATTTCCGCCAGCTGGCAGGGCGGAAATCCCTCCGGCGTCGGCCTAGCCCCTCAATGTTGGGGCTCGGCCCCCAAAGATGCGGAGCATTCCGCACCTTTGGGCCGGCGCGATGCCCGTCTGATTGGCGCCGTTTTTGGCGCCAGTCGGCGGACATCGCGCCGTTGGGGGAGAATTTCGCCCCATGAGTCAGCCAAATGGTCGGGAGAATTGTTACAACCAGTTTTGAGCAGGTTTGCCAGGTACACAGTGAAGGATTCCTTCACATTTGCGAAGACCATACATGAATTGCATATCGATAGCAATGCCGGGTTCTTCTGCTTATTTGACATCGCCAACATAACCACCAATGTTCCACTTAAGGAAACCATGATTATCTGCACAACAGCACTATATCACTGCGATATAGACCCTTCTCCATTTCATGAATCAGTATCCATTGCACTAATAAACTTGGCAACTTGCACAGTTGAGTTCAATTTCAATGACACCATGTGCGCTATTCTCCCCCCATGCTGAGTGGGAGAATCGCCGGGGTGCTGCGCAAATCGTGCCACACCGCCCCGACCCCCGAACGCAATTCTCCCACCCCCCTGAAACCAACGGCGCGCGATTCGCACCGGGCCGCTCGGAGAACCGGCGAGCGGCGATTCTCCGGCCCGGATGGGCCGAGTGGCCGCTACGACACGACAGGTTCCCGACAGCGCCGTCCACCCCTGGTCGCTGCTGGCGGGAACTCTGTGGGAACGCTGGGGGGGGGCGGCCTGTGGGGGAGTGACGGGGGCTCCTTCACCGGGGTGGCCTCCGATGGGGTCTGGCCTGCGATCGGGGCCCACCGATCGGCGGGCCGGCCTCTCCCCCCCCGGGCCTACCTCCTCCGCGCGCGGCCCCAGATCATCGCCGCCATGTTGGTGAGGGGCCGGCGTGCGTAGACATTCCCCGCGCATGCGCAGGATGGCACGGCCCAACTGTGCATGCGCAGGATTGGGCTGCCCCGACTGCGCATGCGCGGGTTGGCGCGGCGCCAAAGACGCTGGAGCGGTGTGAATCGCTCCAGCGCCGTGCTGGCACCCTGTGGGGGCCAGAATAGGTCGTGCCCGGGCGACGGCGTTCACGACGGCACGAACACTTGGCCTCCATATCGGAGAATCGCCCCCCATGTATCCCAAAATAGATGGTGTTGCCATGAGATACCCTCTAGGCCCAGCTCATCATTGGGTTCTTTGAGGAGTTCGGTGGAATGACACCTAACCTCCTACCCCTTGCATATTTCCGATACGTGGGTGATATATTTACTATATTTAATATCCCGCTGCATGCAATAATTTCCTTACATGTTTTAATGGCTCCGTCCTGCGCTCAAATTCACCTTTAAAATGGAGCAGTCAAAAAAACTCCCTTTCCTTGACGTGAGAAATCTGCCAGGGGTTCTCCACTGGTCTTGTGATCTCCCACAAGCCTACCTTAAGTATACACGTCAATCTTGGGATTCTTACAGTTCTATGCACCATTAGATTGGCCTTATCAGCAAGCTTACAAATAGGGCCCGAGGCATTTGCTCACCATGCAAGCTTGATGCTGAAGTACCAGATATCAAAGGCAACCTGGGGGATAATGGGTAGCCCAGTAAGATCACTTTGCACTGTATATCATGCAAACTTGTGGATGGGCCTAAGGCCATCTCTTTCAACTCTGAAAAGTGCCCAGTCTACCTCAGATTACCTTGAAACGGCAAGGAATCTCAATATTTGAGCAACCGAAGAAACATGAGTTGTATTCATCACTAATAGGGTGCTGACGTCAAACCAAAAAGACGTTCTGTCTATTACACAGATGAGTAATGTCGTAGATGAATTTTATTGCCAGTGTGCTACTAGGTATGGAGGCTATACATCCCAAAGATCGGCAGATTGTATCAAACAGCATGTCCTCTTTGCTGTTTGCAATGAGAAAAGTACAAACCGTTCCCAACCAGCCTATGCTTGCAAAGCTCAAAGCACAGTGTCCAACATTAGATGTGATTCTGGGATCGGACAATATCCTCAGTGAGCTAAGAATTATGCCGACAACCAATTTCAGATTGTCAGTCATTTGCGTACACCAGAAGCTACGAATATTAATACACCAGGCCCAGGCCCTGTTCTTTGCAGACAGAAGGAACATGCACACACATTGTGCCTGTTTCAGCCAAACAAAATAAGCTAGTCATTTGCTCGGTTATTACTCAGAGTAGTGCTTTGACCAATCGAGTGAAGCTGCCTCGTTGAAATTTCAAACGGTGCTTAGCAAATCACAATCAGCTGATGCATTCTCCATGGCAATGTCTCTACCTATCAGTGTCTATTTTCCAACCTAACAGCACTCTGTTCTCATACAGTATAAATGTTCTGTCTCCCTTTGATTTGCATTCCTGGAAAATGTCCTGACGAGTGCAACACTCAAATTGTCTCTTTTTTCTAAATATTCAAGTTCTGTACTACCAAACAACAATCTAATTGGAACAATGTTCTGCATAACAATCTAACAATCTATTATTAGCATTTATAATACTCATTATAATTCAAAATGTTTGTTGAGGGTGAATAAGCAGATCTTTGCCTATATTACCAAGAAGACAAACCTTTCAATTAGATTTAGTTATTGGCATTGTAATGATCCCGGTTGATGTTATAACTGGACAGGAATGCTGGCTCAAAAGACTGTTACTTTTACTTTTTTTAGTAATGTGGAGAAACAGAGCCACAGGACTGCTAATTAGATTTAACATGAAGAAAAAACATTTATTGAACTTGGAAAAATTGGATTATAATACAATACTCCTTTACTCCCCCCCTCTTAGCATAACAAATACACACAGATTTTAAGATGAACATGGATTACAAAGTACATCTTAAGCTACAATGGTCTCATTAACACAAAGTCCCTTCTAAGCACACAATATGACTGTGGACAAAGACACTCTCCACTCTGAACCCCAAGTGAATGTCTGTGGATGTCTCCTCAGAATCCCTCCAGATGATTGTCACATGAGGGTTTCCAAACTCCACTCCCTAAAAACACTTTCTAATCTTTTTTCACAATAATGCTTTCCAACAGTGGTTTGCATTCTGAAATCCAGACCACGTTTTCCAAATGACTCTTTTCAAAAAATGCTTCCACTCCACTGTTAAAAGAAAATCCAGTCCAGGTTTAGGATTTATTTGTCTTGACTGCTGTACAAGCTGCCCATATAATGATGCAAAGAAGACTGATAGTAAACGTGATATAGATCTGTTTACAAGTATTTACAATGTCCTGCATAACACAGCATCTCATTCCAGTGCACTCCTAGCTGGGAGGACAGATAATACCAGGCCCTGATCTGGGCCTGCATTCAACCTCTGCTCATAATGGACCCCAGGTGGTTGGCCCCCACCTCCTACCTGGTGTCTTGTACTCTACAAGTTCCATGGGGCGATCAATGATTATTTCCTCATAGTCCCCCACAGCCGCCAACGGAGGAAGCCTTCTGCGCCACTTCGCTGTGCCACCACCTGTGGCAGCTCTGGGTCGGGTGGAGTGTTTTGAATAGCCAACCGTGGTTTCCTGGTTGACCTTCAAAGAGCAACAGCCGAGACCTTGGAGCCAGACACGCTGTCGCCCTCCGGTGCCAATGTGTCTGTGTCCACGTCAGAATCCGAATCCTCATCCTCATGCTGGGTCGGGGGTGGCGGTCTGGATGGCTGGGCCCTCAACTCGAGGGATGGTTCCTGATGCGGTGAAGGCGGGATCACCGTCAGTCGGGCATCCTGACTGGCAGGCTATGCCTGGTTAAGTGGTCCAAATGTTTCTTGAGGGTCTTCCCCTGAACCCAGACTTTACAAGAAACGGGGCCCACCCTTTCCAGGACTACCCTCGGCAGCCACATAGTGCCAGCACCAAAGTATTGCACGTATATGAAGCCCCGGAGTGAATTGCCCGTTCTGGCACCTTCAAACCACGGCGTTGTTTCTGTGGTCCCTGTTGCCACTCAACTTTGGTACCGAGACATGGAAAAGGCAGACTCAGCCATGTCCAGAGCCGTAAACCCATCAAAAGCTCCGTAGGTGATATCCCGGTCATCACCTGCGGCACCATATGATAAGCAAACGGGAAATATGTCAGTCACATTTCCGTGGACCCCAGCAACTGCTTCTTCAATCCCTGTTTAAATGGGTAGACTGCCCATTTGGCTAGCCCATTGCGGAAGGATGATATGGAGCAGTCCGAACATGCCAAATGCCGTTTCGCCACATAAAAACGGCAAACTCCTCGAGCATTGGTAATGGCATTGTCCGTTACCAGGACTTCCAGGATCCAAGGAGTATTGAAGATCCCCCTGAGCTTCTCAACCATGGCCCAGGATGTTCTGGAGGACAGCCTGCACACCTCTAGCCACTTCAAGTGGGTGTCCACGAGCTCCAGAAACATGGAACCCATGAACGGTCCTGCAACGTCCACATGGAGGTGAACCCAAGGATGACCCGGCCATTCCCAGGGTTGTAGCAACGCTGCAGGTCAGAGTCTTTGAAGGTCCCGGCACACCGGGCAGTTTTTCACAATCCTTTCGATGTCCCCATCAATACCCGGCCACCAAACATAACTCCGGGCCAACATTTCCGTCTTCGATGTCTCCGGATGGCCACTGTGTAAGTCCTGGAGCAGAGCCTCCCGACCCTGCGGGCCACCCAAGCAGCCCACAATATAACTTCATCCTCCAGACTAAGCTCAGAGAACTTCTGAACTTAAGGACAAAGAGTCGTCGGGACGGTCTCCTTTGCCCCACCATCCCAGCAGCATGAGCCGAAGCTTCACCAACTTCGTATCTCGCTGTGTCCACACAAGGACCTGAGCAGCTGGCACCGGCAATGTGTCCATAAATTTCTGCGTCGCAATCACCTCATCCGTCACAGGCGTCACTCACGGCTGATGGCAGGTGGCTGAGGAATAACATGGGCGATCTTAATACCCGGGCGGTGCTGAAAAGAGTATTCAAATACGGCCATGGCAAGAGCCCAATGCTGTATCCTGGCCGACGCAATTGGTGGGAAGGCCTTATTCTCCCTGAAGAGGCCGAGCAATGGCTTGTGGTCCATTACGATGATGAAATGGCCCCCATACACATACTTATGCAACTTTCTAATGCTAAAACTCAGCCAAACCTTCTTTCTAAATTTGCGCATGTTGGCGCTCGGCATCCACCAGATTCCTCGAGGCGAACGCAATGGAGTGGTCCATGCATCATCCCATCAATAAGCAAGCACCACCCTGATGCCATAATGGAAAGCATCACACATTAAAATGAGAGGCTTGGTTGGATCATAGTGCGTCAGAAGGTGTTTTGAAGAGAGACGTCTCTTAACGGAATAACTGCCTTGTCCTGAGAAGTGCCCCAGCACTACTCCTGGTTCTTCCTTAACAATTCATCGAGAGGAGCCAGTAGAGTGGCCAGGTTGGTGATAAACACCCTGTAATAAGGACCAAAAGGACCGGTGCTCAGTGGCGTTCTGCAGGGTCGGGGCCCTCTTTATGGCGTGAACTTTATTCTCTACCGGTTGCAGACCATCTCTGTCCACCCGGAACTCCAAATAGATCGCTGCCTTAGCACAGAAACCGCACTTACTTCGCTTCAGCCTGGCACCCTCATGGGCAAAACGCAGGAGCACATCCTGGAGATTCGACATATACTCCCGCTCCGTGGACCCGGTAACCAATACATTGTCCAAATAGACGGTCACTTCTGGCAAGCTCTGCAAGACGTTTTCCATTACTCGCTGAAAAATTGTGGGGGCCGATGAAACCCCAAATGGAAGGCGGGCATATTCAAACATTCCCCGATGGGTATTGATGGTGGCATATTTTCTGGATTCTTGGCTGAGTTCCAGCTGCAAGTGTGTGTGGCTCATGTCTAGCTTTGTGCATCTTTGACCCAGGGCACCGGGTAATAGTCCAGCCGCAAATCTCTGTTAAGGGTAAGCTTAAAATCCCCACAAAGCTGGACAGTTTTATTGGGCTTCATCACCAGCACCACAGGTGCAGCCCATTCTGCAAACTGAACAGGGTGGATAACCTTGAGATCCTGCAGGCGGTGCAGCTCCATGTCAACCTTTGGGAGCAGCGTGTGTGGGACAGGCCTCACCCTGAATTACTGGGGTGGAGCAGCAGGATACACGTAGATATGGGCTCAAGCGCCCTTTATTAGAACAAGAACAAAGAAAAGTACAGCACAGGAACAGGCCGTTTGGCCCTCCAAACCTGTGCCGACCATGCTGCCCATCTAAACTAAAATCTTCTACACTTCCGGGTTCCATATCCCTCTATTCCCATCCTTTTCATGTATTTGTCAAGATGCCCCTTAAACGTCACTATCGTCCCTGCTTCCACCACCTCCTCCGGCAGCGAGTTCCAGGCACCAACTACCCTCTGTGTAAAAAGATTCTACCCAGATCTTCCCGGAACACCTCGGGGTATTTTCCCAGCACATTGTAGAGACTCCCAGTACCCATCCGAAAGACCCTCTGCCAGTTGAAGTTGAGGACTCTCACCCAGTTGGGCCCTGGTCCTTGCACCACCATTAAAGAAAGATGGACCGACTGCTACTCGTACAACACCGGTGTCATAGTGCTCCTTACGATCTTCAATAGTTCTCCCATGTAGGTAGCCAACCTCGCTCTGGTATCTCGTAACTTCAGCGGCATGAGTCTCGTGCGAAGCTGCCGAAACGTGCAGAGATCTACATTGGAGACAGCTGCCCAGTGTCCATTTCCATTGGCTCTGGGTGCCATTTACCTGCAAAGTGAGCTGGATCAGAGCGACTCTCGGAGGCGAGACACAGTTCAACTGCATCAAAAAATCATCATGCTCCTGGCCGCCCACATGCAGGACCCTGGCATGGCATGACCACGGAGGTTGTCGCAGATGGCATGCCCTGCGCCGCACTAGACCCTCACAAGTTCCACAATCACAGTGTCGGCACAGCAGTCGCTGCTTACCCTCATCCTCAGGCGAAGTACACCATCGGACAACAGCAGGGCACGAGACCTGAACTCTGCTGCAGACACGCCTTGGGGGTAGCTCTGTTGGAGAAAGCCTAGCTGGTCCCGCACCATCCCATGACTGAAAGGGAGTCCAAAATGGAGGGCGGCACAAACTATGGACACCAAAATCCATGGAGCCCTGCAGCTCCTGCACACTTTTCTCCCCGTGCTCACAAGAGAGAGCAAGCTCAATGGCCTGCTTCAAATCCAATGCAGTTTCCACGAACAGCTTTCTCTGCATGGCCATATTGTTAATACCACTCATCAGCTGGTCCCTCCAATCTCCAAGAGAGACAGCCCGAATGCACAGTGTTCAGCCAGACACTACAGACGGGTCAAAAAGCACCTGACTCACTCACCAGGAGAACGCATCGCCGTGTTCTACTGATATCTGAGCATAATAACGGAAAGCTTGGGATCATAATGGTTAGCAACCATAGCTACCAATTCATCAAAGGACCTGGAGTCCGGTGCAGCCGGGTACGTCAAACACTTTATGATCCCAAACGTCTGGGCCCCAGAGGCGGCCAGCAGGAGAACCTTCTGTTGGTCTTCCGTCAATATCCCATTTGCTTGGAAGAAGTATCACATGTGTTCCTCATATTGATTCCAATCCTCCAGACCTGCATCAAAGGCCTCGAGTTTCGCAAATAACGCCATTGCTATCGATACGACGTGATGTTCCCCACAACGAACGTCTGCCAATAAGCAAACCGATGGGCGCGACCAGAGTTTTGGTTAATCCTTGTCGCCAGTATAATGATGCAGAAAAGGCTGACGTTAAATATGACGTTGATTTATTAACAAATATTTACAAGGTTCTGCATAACACAGCATCTCACTCCCAGTGCACTCCTAGCTGAGAGGACATATAACACCTGACCCTGATCTGGGCCTATTTTTAACCTCTGCTCATAACGAGCCCCAGATTGTGGGCCTCTGCTCCCTCCTGGGGAGATCATGCTCCATGTGTCCCACGGGGAGATCAATGAAGGTTGCGCCATGGGGGTTCTGATCATTCACAATTGCTTTAACTCTTGATTCTCAGACTCTAGAAAAAATGGTGTCAAATGTTTGATTTACCTCTGAAGTCTGCTGTCCCAATTTAAATCTGGTTAATGAAATTGTCTCTTTAACTCAAAAAACATTGTTTATTTTTCCTTGAATTCTTCTGAACAATATTTTGGTCCCTGTTCTCTTAACTTCAGTCATTTTAAGACCTGTCCCAATTCCTTGGTTATCTGAATTGCACCATGTTCCTTAGGAAGCCTGCATCATTGCAACTCCTTTGTCTGGTCCAGCTTTACCTGGCAGAATTGAGAAATGCTCATTCCCTGGTGTCCTGTCTCCAGTTGCCAACAAATTCAGCTAAACTAAGAACAGAAAGCCTTCCTACCTTACAAGGGCCTCCAGTTGTGAAGCGTCGACTGCTGCCACTATTTATTCTTCACGACATAACCCTCTCTAAGCACAATAAAATCACTGTTGGAATTGAAACCATCTCCCACACAAACAACTTTGTCCAGCATGAATATAACTCTAGGTTTTATTCTTCCAGATGCAGTAACATTAGATTAAACACATTTAAAACATTACCTTACTTCTAATGTTTACCAATATAATTATAAATCCCTAACAATTATTCTTATTTTCCTAACAGCATCCAGGATGAAGATTTTTTTTAAAGATGAAGGGCAGCAAAAACACTGACTTCTGCCCGTGTTAAATGTTGTAACTTTTATTTCATGTTACGTCTTTAATGAGCTAAAATCTTTTTTCACAAGGAGCATGTTTTCAGCAGAAAGTCATTCACTAAGAGAAGGTGAGCCCTTTGGAAAATATTTCACAATGGTTGCCTGAAATGTTAATTGATGAATTAACTCAAGGATATTAGTACTAATCAGAAATATCTGTCATTCTCAGAGATTGAACGCCTTGTATGTCAAAGAGGAAATGCAATAGACCAGGATAGAATGATCGACTCCATCAAAACCTAAATGAAAGATGAGGAGATAAAGCACACCGTGGTCACAAGTGCACAGTATACCTCTGATGATTTTGATCAGAGACAGACAGTGCTGAAAGCACAATGGAAACCAGTCTGAAGAGAACTGAACAGGGGGCTGAGTGACAAAGAGAATCAGAGTTTCATAGAGAAAGGTGTCTATGAGCTCCTGACAGAGGATGTGAAGCATTCATGGATCATAGATAGGAAGGGGAGGATAGATGCAAATAAACCATTTCTTCTGGTAGGGAAGCTCATAACAAGGAGTCAGAGTTTTAAAATTAGAGCTAGAAAGTTCATGAGGAATTTGCCCATATAAAGGGTGGTGGAAATCTGCAACTAATTTCTCAAAAAGGCTATCAAATCTATGTCAATTGAAAATGTCAAAACTGAGATTGATCGGCAAGAGTATTAACGGTTTTAGAATCAAGGTGGGTAGATGGAATAATGAAACAGATCCAACATGATTTAATTGAATGGAAGAATGGTGGCACAGTGGCACAGTGGTTCGTAAAGCTGCCTCATAGCTCCAGGGTACCGGGTTCAATTCCGTCCTTGGGTGACTGTCTGTGTGGAATTTGCACATTCTCCCCGTGTCTGAGTGGGTTTCCTCCGGGTGCTCCGGTTTCCTCCCACAGTCCAAAGATGTGCAGTTTAGGTGGATTGGCCATGCTAAATTGCCCTTAGTGTCCAAATGGTTAGATGGGGGTAATGGGTTACGGGGATAGGTTGGAGGTGTGGCTTAAGTACGATGCTCTTTCCAAGGACTGGTGCAGACTCGATGGGCCGAATGGCCTCCTTCTGCACTGTAAGGATTCTATGATTCTATGAACAGATTTGAGGGGCTGAATGACCAATTCATCTTCTGATGTTAACATTGGCACAATAATTCAGAATAAAAAAGACTTCAATGGCAGATGTTTGACAAGGGCATCAGATAGAGGGCAGAGTGGGAAGTGAATGCAATTTGGTAGAAATAGAAAAGCAGAGGGTGAGCAAATTACAGGAGACACATGAGACTTAAAAGCCAACCGTCATTTGGGAACAAAGATGTTTCTGAGCTTTCTGGGTATTATAGAACCACATCTGCCTCCTAATAATTTGTCACCCGTACCTGCAAAACATTTTCACCCAAATGCGCGTGAGATGGAACATTCACGGGCAGCACGGTAGCATAGTGGTTAGCACAATTGCTTCACAGCTCCAGGGTCCCAGGTTCGATTCCGGCTTGGGTCACTGTCTGTGCGGAGTCTGCACATCCTCCCAGTGTGGGTGGGTTTCCTCCGGGTGCTCCGGTTTCCTCCCACAGTCCAAAGATGTGCGGGTTAGGTGGATTGGTCATGATAAATTGCCCTTAGTATCCAAAATTGCCCTTAGTGTTGGGTGGGGTTACTGGGTTATGGGGATAGGGTGGAGGTGGTGAACTTGGGTAGGGTGCTCTTTCCAAGAGCCGGTGCAGACTCGATGGGCCGAATGGCCTCCTTCTGCACTGTAGGGATTCTATGATTCTATGAACAGATTTGAGGGGCTGAATGGCCAATTCATCTTCTGATGTTAACATTGGCACAATAATTCAGAATAAAAAAGACTTCAATGGCAGATGTTTGACAAGGGCATCAGATAGAGGGCATGATAAATTAGGTAGGGATTTATAAGCCCACAAATGGACTTTGGCCTAAACCAACTTTCCTCTCTGGTCCAGAGAATATACAGCTTTGCAAAGCTCATGAATATATGCTTGCAGCTGCATGATGTTTAAGGTAATATTTCCTGCCACAGCACAAGTCTGCATTATCTGTAACTTAGATTGCTTCACAGTGATTCACAACTATCATGGACATGATTCAAAAATTAACATATCGGAGCTTGAGTGGACGACGTCTTCCCCATCTTCAGACTGCAATTTAAAGACTTTTATAAATGGGTGGTCTTTGCTAACTCGCCTGTGGTGAATGGAACTACTGTTACTTCACCAGTGCACTATGATATCATGTTACTGCCGTATCGTGTTACGTTATGTGGTTAACCCTGTGGGCTCCACCTATGGGCCATTGTACAGCTTCACCCACAGGGGGATATGTCGGGGCATGTACGGGCTCGCCCATGGCTCCACCCCTTACAGGAAGTATAAAGGCATCTGACCTGCGGGGCCACATTCATTGTTGTACCGGTCACAGGCAGGCTCAGTTGTAAGCTGATTAAAACCACGGTTTACTTCTCAATGTGTCTCTCAGTGAATTGATGGTCGCATTATCGCCCCTTGTCAGTCTTTCTCATTTTCCGACCATAAATGTTGGTACCCCTGGTTGTTCCTCTCACATTCTGAGTTGTTTCCTCTCAAGGTACCTAAATTTTTTTCAGGTTTTTTAAAGGGATTGTTGCTAACTTTTGGTTGGCTCTTAATTCGTAATTTGCTCTGTTTCTCACACCTTTGCTCTCGAGTCGCCAGGTATCTTTATGATACCGCCACGAGGTTCAGGTTCAAGTAATGATCAATAAGCCAACACATCAATTAGAAAGATTCAAATCAAAACACATTTATTACACACTGTAAATCACTACTCATGCATAAACTCTACTTTCTAGGCTATTCCTATCACTAAAAGGCCTATACTTAGTTTCGGACTGGCCCACCACGTCAGGGGAACAAATGGCCTTTCGTTCAGGTCCTGAGTCTGCAGGATTCAAAAGCTGGTATGGACTTGTAGCTAGGAGCACCTATCTCGTAGCGAGCATTGACTTGCTTGGCGGCAGCTGAGACAGGTCACTCTCACAGGTTGATTCAAGTTGCTGAGTGACCCTGCCAAAGAAGGATGATTTGAACTTGGGGGCTTTACTTTATAGTCCCCAGGGGCTTCCCACCCTTCGGGGCGGACCCCGTACCTGATTCCAAGTGATTGGACTACTCGCCGATCACTTGGATCGATTTCTCCAATCCTGGAGTCATTCCCTGATCGTTGGCCGGTCCCTAAATGTCCGTTGGCCTTCCTTTGTCTTGGCTCCTGCTGGCGCCGAGGAGTCTGGCTTGGCTTTATTTACCTTAACTGTTGCCATTGTGCCTGGGAATCGCACATTACTATGTAGATGGCTGCTGCATTACTATGTAGATGGCTGCTGGTTTCAGTGTTGTCTGGTTGTTTTGCAGGTTCCAATATACATGATTTCTGTATTTGCTAGTCTTTGCCTGTGTTGGCTGAATTTCCCTTCAGCCTTTGCGGTTCTCCATTTTAAGTCGGGAAGTGGCCAACTCAGGTGGCTACAGGATCCAAACTTGTCCTTTTGGATCTGCTGAATTCCTTCATTCATAAATGTAGATCTTAAACATTGTTCAGAAGTCACTTTTGAGATACCAACCGTTGACCCGTCGCTGGCAGATCCCATTGCGAGCTGCAGCGACCACATCTGCAGTAAGTGTTGGCTGCTCGAAGAGCTCCGGCTCAGAGTTGATGAGCTGGAGTCTGAGCTTCAAACACTGAGGCACATCCGGGAGGGGGAGACTTACCTGGACACTGTGTTTCAGGAGGCAGTCACACCTGTCAGAGTAAGTAGTTTAAATCCTGCTAGTGGCCAGGGACAGCAGGGTGTGACTGCAAGTCAGGCAGGTAAAGGGAACCAGCAGTCAGGAACTCAGGAGCCTCAGCCCTTGACCCTGTCCAACAGGTATGAGGCACTTGCTCCCTGTGTGGATGGCGAACAGGGGTGCAGGAAGGATGAGTCAGCTGACCAAGGCACCATGGTTCAGCAGGCCATTCAAGTGGAGGGAGTAAATAGGCAAGTTGTAGTTGTAGGGGATTCTATTATCAGGGGGATAGATAGTATCCTTTGTGAGCAGGATAAAGAGTCCCGCATGGTATGTTGCCTGCCCGGTGCTAGGGTGCGGGACATCTCTGACCGGCTTGAAAGGATACTGGAGAGGGAGGGGGTGGATCCAGTTGTTGTGGTCCATGTCGGTACCAACAACATAGGCAAGTCTAGGAAAGAGGACCTGTTTAGAGATTATAAAGAGATAGGATTCAAATTAAAAAACAGGTCCTCAAGGGTCATAATCTCCGGATTACTGCCCGAGCCACGTGCAAATTGGCATAGGGAGGCAAGAATAAGGGAAGTTAACACGTGGCTGAAAGAGTGGTGTGGGAATGGGGTTCCTTTTCATGGGACACTGGCATCAGTTTTGGGACAGGGGGGACCTATACCGTTGGGATGGTCTCCACCTGAACCGAGCTGGGACCAGTGTTCTGGCGAAAAGAGTAAATAAGGTGGTCAATAGGACTTTAAACTAAAGATTGGGGGGTAAGGGAAAGTCAGGGAACCAAGAGGTGAAGTAATCAGTGGGAAGCGTAGCTGCTTAGGAATACAAAAAAGCACGAAAAGACAGAACTCAGGAGAGGTTACAATAGTCCCCATCCCACAAAATATGACACAGTGTATGGAAAGGCTCAGTAAACCAAGGTCCACCACACTAAGAAAACAAAAAGGGACGGTCAATAGAGAATTAAAGGTGCTATATTTAAATGCGCGCAGTGTACGGAACAAGGTAGATGAGCTTGTGGCCCAGATTGTGACTGGCAGGTATGATGCGGTAGGCATCACAGAGACATGGTTGCAGGGGGTTCAGGGCTGGCATTTAAACATCCAGGGATTCACAACCTATCGAAAAGACAGAGAGGTGGGCAGAGGGGGCGGGGTTGCCTTGTTAATTAGGAATGAAATTAAATCAATAGCACTAAACGACATGAGGTCGGATGATGTGGAGTCTGTGTGGGTAGAGTTGAGGAACCACAAAGGCAAAAAAACCATAATGGGAGTTATGTACAGGCCTCCTAACAGTGGTCAGGACCAGGGGCACAAGATGCACCACAAAATAGAAAGTGCATGTCAGAAAGGCAAAGTCACAGTGATCATGGGGGACTTTAATATGCAGGTGGACTGGGTAAATAATACTGCCAGTGGACCCAAGGAAAGGGAATTCATTGAATGTTTACACGAGGGCTTTTTGGAACAGCTTGTGATGGAGCCCACAAGGGAACAGGCCATTCTGGACTTAGTGTTATGTAATGAGCCAGACTTGATTAAAGATCTTAAAGTAAGGGAGCACTTAGGAGGCAGTGATCATAATATGGTCGAATTCAATCTCCAATTTGAAAGAAAGAAGGTAGAATCAGATGTAAAGGTGTTACAGTTAAATAAAGGTAACTACAGGGGCATGAGGGAGGAACTGACGAAAATCGACTGGGAGCAGACCCTAGTGGGAAAGACAGTAGAACAGCAATGGCAGGAGTTTCTGGGAGTAATTGAGGACACAGTACCGAGGTTCATCCCAAAGAAAAGAAAGGTTATCAGAGGGGGGATTAGGCTGCCATGGCTGACAAAGGAAGTTAGGGAATGCATCAAAGCAAAAGAGAAAGCCTATAATGTGGCAAAGAGTAGTGGGAAGTCAGAAGATTGGGAAGGCTACGAAAACAAACAGAGGATAACAAAGAGAGAGATAAGGAAAGAGAGGATCAAATTTGAAGGTAGGCTAGCCAGTAACATTAGGAATGATAGTAAAAGTTTCTTTAAATACATTAAAAACAAACGGGAGGCAAAAGTTGACATTGGGCCGCTCCAAAATGACGCTGGTAATTTTGTGATGGGAGACAAGGAAATAGCCGAGGAACTGAATAAGTACTTTGCGTCAGTCTTCACAGTAGAAGACATGAGTAATATCCCAACAATTCCGGAGAGTCAGGGGACAGAGTTGAATATGGTAGCCATCACAAAGGAGAAAGTGCTAGAGAAACTAAGAGGTCTAAAAATTGACAAATCTCCAGGCCCAGATGGGCTACATCCTAGAGTTCTAAAGGAGATAGCTGAAGAAATAGTGGAGGCGTTGGTGATGATGTTTCAACAGTCACTGGAGTCAGGGAAAGTGCCAGAGGATTGGAAAATCGCTGTTGTAACCCCCCTGTTCAAGAAGGGAACAAGGAAAAAGATGGAAAATTACAGGCCAATTAGCCTAACCTCGGTTGTTGGCAAGATTCTAGAATCCATTGTTAAGGATGAGATTTCTAAATTCTTGGAAGTGCAGGGTCGGATTAGGACAAGTCAGCATGGATTTAGTAAGGGGAGGTCGTGCCTGACAAACCTGTTAAGAGTTCTTTGAAGAGATAACAAATAGGTTAGACCAAGGAGAGCCAATGGATGTTATCTAGCTTGACTTCCAAAAGGCCTTTGATAAGGTGCCTCACGGGAGACTGCTGAGTAAAATAAGGGCCCATGGTATTCGAGGCAAGGTACTAACATGGATTGGCGATTGGCTGTCAGGCAGAAGGCAGAGAGTTGGGATAAAAGGTTCTTTTTCGGAATGGCAACCGGTGACGAGTGGTGTCCCGCAGGGTTCAGTGTTGGGGCCACAGCTGTTCTCTTTATATATTAACGATCTAGATGACGGGACTGAGGGCATTCTGGCTAAGTCTGCCGATGATACGAAGATAGGTGGAGGGGCAGGTAGTATGGAGGAGGTGGGGAGGCTTCAGAAAGATTTAGACAGCTTAGGAGAGTGGTCCAAGAAATGGCTGATGAAATTCAACGTGGGCAAGTGCAAGGTCTTGCACTTTGGAAAAAAGAATAGAGGCGTGGACTATTTTCTAAACGGTGACAAAATTCATAATGCTGAAGTGCAAAGGGACTTGGGAGTCCTAGTCCAGGATTCTCTAAAGGTAAACTTGCAGGTTGAGTCCGTAATTAAGAAAGCAAATGCAATGTTGTCATTCATCTCAAGAGGCTTGGAATATAAAAGCAGGGATGTACTGCTGAAGCTTTATAAAGCATTAGTTAGGCCCCATTTAGAATACTGTGAGCAATTTTGGGCCCCACACCTCAGGAAGGACATACTGGCACTGGAGCGGGTCCAGCGGAGATTCACACGGATGATCCCAGGAATGGTAGGCCTAACATACGATGAACGTCTGAGGATCCTGGGATTCTATTCATTGGAGTTTAGGAGGTTAAGGGGAGAACTAATAGAAACGTACAAGATAATGAATGGCTTAGATAGGGTGGATGTAGGGAAGTTGTTTCCATTAACAGGGGAGACTAGGACCCGGGGGCACAGCCTTAGAATAAAAGGGAGTCACTTTAGAACAGAGATGAGGAGAAAATTCTTCAGCCAGAGAGTGGTGGGTCTGTGGAATTCATTGCCACAGAGGGCGGTGGAGGCCGGGACGTTGAGTGTCTTTAAGACAGAAGTTGATAAATTCTTGATTTCTCGAGGAATTAAGGGCTATGGAGAGAGCGGGTAAATGGAGTTGAAATCATGATTGAATGGTGGAGTGGACTCGATGGGCCGAATGGCCTTACTTCCACTCCTATGTCTTATGGTCTTATGACCCATTGTTACAGACTGGATAACAACTCCGACTCATTAACAAAGGTCAAAAATGTTGCCTGGAATTCTCCACCGTTGAGATTCTCTTTTCCCGCTGGCAGTGTGGCCCCGCACACGGGTTTCCTAGCGGCGTGGAGTGACTTCAATGGGAAATCCCATTGACAACCGGCGGGAAGAGAGAATCCCGCCGCCAGCGCACGGCGCGATGCTGAGAAACACGCGACTGGGAAATCCATCCCGTTATCTCTACATTTAGCCAGTTATATTTGCATTATTTAATTGAAATGTTAATTGGACAGTTAGTTGCAAATTCCCATTGGAATGTGTGGAGAGTCATTTTCAGAGCTGAATGCCAGGTATACAAACATTTACCAGCAAAAGAGGCTGCTGAGTATTTTCCTCACAATTGGATAGAATAAAATGGGATCCTTACATTTGGGGGTGGGGGAGGGGGGGCTGTAATACACATCCATTTAATGAAATACATTGTTTGAAATATAATACAATGATCAAAAAATTGGATTTGATGGTAATTGTTTCAATCAGGTTTATGTTGCAATGATTTACATCACAAGACTATTGTTTGTACCAGTGACTGCATGACCATGTTAGCACATGACTGGCTGACTACTCCAGGTGTAAGCCTTCTTGATGTAAAGAGTTTGCAAATAAATTCTGCAAATCTCTAACTCTTACCTGGTTTCAAAGGGCTTGGCATAGGAGAGCGTGGTCTTTCCTTGACTGCATCCTTGCAGCATGTGGGCTGTAAGCAATGAGCTGAATCTCTGGAAATTTTACCCATCAGCAGAACAGTGCAGGCTCCATCTAAGTTCTTTAAGGAAATTTTATTTCAACTTTTAGAAAGTTGTATTGAACTGCTGTAAAAATAAATGAATTCCCATCAACGCATTCATCAACCTACATTCTTATACTTTCTGTGGTACAGTCTCTTCTGCATAGCCATGGACACCCCACAGATAGTCAATCCAGCTGATCGTCTATAAACCTCTTAACAAAAACAAAATGCTGCAGATGTTGGAAATATGAAATAAATACAGAACATTCTGGTCATGCCCAGTGAATCAGGCAGCATCTTCAGAGGGGGAAGATAGGTGCAAAGTTTGATGTTCACGAGGTTTGCATGTTCTGGACTTACCCTCAACTCTGCCAAATCAATAGGAGGAGCAACAGCAAAGAGCTGCAAGAAGAAGTTGCAAAAAGCAAGATTGCAGGAGCCCCTACAGCTACAGGTAAGGAACAGACTATCACTGAACCCTCACTTAGGTTCATTTGACTGATGCCTGGGATGTTAGGGGTGGGGGGGGGGGGGCAGTAATGTTATCTCATGAGGAAAGTTGGACAGGATGGGCCAGTATTTATTTGAGTTTAAAAGATTGAGAGGTGACCTTATTGAAACATCTAAGATCCTGAGGGGACTTGACAGGGTGAATGCTGAAAGGTTGTGTCCCCTTGTGGTAGAGACTAGAATTAGGGGACACATTCAGGTATCTCCCATTTAAGACAGAGATGAGGAAAGATTCTTCCTCTCGGCAAGGCATAGGAGGTTTCGAGGGGATGTGAGGGAAAGCTTTTTCACCCAGAGGGCAGTGGGCATCTGGAACTTATTGCCTGAAAGGATGGCGGAGGCGAAGACCCTCATAACATTTAAGAAGCATTCAGATGCCAAGGCATACAAGGCTATGGGCCAAGTGCTGGAAAATGGGATTAGAATAGTTAGGTGGTTGTTTTTGTTTGGCGCAGACGCATGGGCTGTAGACCATTTCTGTCCTACAGACGTCTATGATAAGTCATTGAATCCTCAGAAACTACTCAGTATTGCCTCAGACCTAACATCAAAATATCCAGAATGTTTCGATAAAATTGGAAGTTTCAAGGGAACAGCAAAGTTACATTTGCAGGAGAGTGCAAGTCCGCCAGGTACATTGATCTGGTACATTTTGCACATTGCAAATATGAGCAGCTACAAGAAGAAACAGCAAAAGATCCCACAATGCAGAAGCTGTGGGAAGCCATCGTCAAAGGTTGGCCTGATTCAACTCAGTGAGCCCACAAGCACATGAGACCATGTCAGCCTTCCCAGGAAGAGCTGGGCATCTCCTAGGCAATTATTGTTTTTAATTTTTTTATAAATTTAGAGTATCCAATTCATTTTTTCCAATTAAGGGGCGATTTAGTGTGACCAATCCACCTATCCTGCACATCTTTTGGGTTGTTGGGCCGAAACCCATGCAAACACAGGGAGAATGTGCAAACTCCACACGGACAATGACCCAGAGCCGGGATCGAACCTGGGAACTTGGCGCCGCGAGGCAACTATGCTAACCACTTTCTCCACCGTGCTGCCCTGGCAGTAATTTTTGAAGGCAGGGAGGTCATCATACCTGAATCTTTGTGACCTGGCATTCTTCAACAACTTCATTACCATCACATGGACAGATTGGATGAGGAAACTAACAAGAGAGACAGCCTATTGATCAGGTATGAACTACGACATTGAAATTGTTGTCAAAAAGTGTGAGGCATGTCAAGAATATATGCCAAGTCAGCACAAAGAACCACTGACTCCATATGAAGATCCTACCCATCCTTGGTTCAAAGTCACATCTAACTTCATTCATGTCCATGGCGCTGACTTCATCTTTATCGATGGCTAATTTACCAAGTATCACATTGTTCAACAATTGCACAGTATGTTAAGCTCATTGCGCACAACTATTGCGCACAATCTAAGTGCTATTTTCAGTTTAAATGGTGTGCCTGGAGAGATCGTTATAGACAACAGTCTGCAATTTATGGGTATGCCATTTCAGGATATGTGTAAGAAGTGGAATATCAATCACACCGCCTCTTCTCCTCATTACCCTAGATCTAATGGCCTAGCTGATCGAACGATTCACATAGTGAAATCCCTAATTCTCCAATGTAAAAAGACCAAGCAAGATCTATGCATTGGAATGTTACATCTGATAGCTTTAAGTGGAACTATCCCATTACGAGCAGAGCTCATATTTGGCAGACAGGTGTGTACCAATTTACCTACTCTTACCCATTCTACTCTCTCAGAATCTAGCGAGCAACTTTAAAACTGCAAGAGAAAATTACAAACATGTTCAATAAAAATGTGAGTACAGAGTTGCCAAGTTGGGAAAACAATTTTGCATTCAGGATCCCACAACCAGCTGAGGTTTTGAGATAGAGAATCTGGTGAACTGGTGCAACGACAACAATCTCTCCCTCAATATCAACAAAACGAAGGAAATTGTCATCGACTTCAGGAAGCGTAGTGGAGAACATGCCCCTGTCTACATCAATGGGAACAAACTAGAAAGGGTCAAGAGCTTCAAGTTTTTAGGTGTCCAGATCACTAACAACCTGTCCTGGTGCCCCCATGCCGACACTATAGTTAAGAAAACCCACCAATGACTCTACTTTCTCAGAAGGCTAAGGAAATTTGGCATGTCACCTACGACACTCACCAACTTCTACAGATGCACCATAGAAAGCATTCTTTCTGGTTGTATCACAACCTGGTATGGACCCTGCTCTGCCCAAGACTGCAGGAAACTACAAAAGGTTGTGAATGTAGCCCAATCCATCACGCAAACCAGCCTCCCATCCATCGACTCTGTCTACAATTCCCGCTGCCTCGGAAAGGCAGCCAGCATAATTAAGGATCCCACGCACCCTGGACATACTCTCTTCCACCTTTTTCCGTCAGGAAAAAGATACCAAAGTTTGAGGTCACGTACCAACCGACTCAAGAACAGCTTCTTCCCTACTGCCATCAGACTTTTGAATGGACCTACCTCGTATTAAGTTGATCTTTTCTCCACACCTTGCTATAGCTGTAACTAGGGGCTGTTTAGCACAGGGCTAAATCGCTGGCTTTGAAAGCAGACCAAGGCAGGCCAGCAGCACGGTTCGATTCCCGTAACAGTCTCCCCGAACAGGCGCCGGAATGTGACGACTAGGGGCTTTTCACAGTAACTTCATTTGAAACCTACTTGTGACAATAAGCGATTTTCATTTTCATTTCATTTCATTATATTCTGCAGTCTCTCCTTCCGTCCCTATGTACGGTATGCATTGTTTGTATAGTATGCAAGAAACAACGCTTTCCACTGTATACCAATACATGTGACAATAATAAATCGAATCAAATCAAAGGTTATAAGGATTTGTTCAGAATCAAGGTCCCATGTAATCATTACACACAAAGGTTCAACACTGAGGCATAACTGAGGATAAATCAGATCTATTCCAGCTCCTCAACTACCGTACATTGTTACTACATCTAGGACAAGATCCCAAATACAACCAGGAACAGCATCCAAGGAGGACAATCTCACAGATCACTTTGAGCAATTAAAGAAATCTCCAAACAAGGTTACCATCACCCGATCTGGGTGTAGCATCAGATTATCCTTACGCTTTAGAGACACATTTATTAATTAGTTGCATATGCCTCTGTAATGGTAACTTAACATGAACATGCACTGTCAATCGCTATACCTTTTTGGAAGGGAGAAAAAAAGGGGGATGTTGTAATATGCCTTTAAGGGATAGAAGCATGACATCATTAGAAGGGAAGTGTGTCATGCGATCTGCTTTTAGTTTCACTTTTTGCATTTGAACAAAGCACATAGACATAGCTCTGCTGCTGCTATCTTCAAATGTTCTATCCATGTATATCTGTTCACATGTGCCTAATCTTTCTAACTGAACCCAGAATATGTTTACCCAAAACCTTTATGAATGATTGGTGCATTTATATAATTATAAATACATAATACCCAGAGATAAGAGGGTAGCAGACTGAGCTTCCATCAGAATGCACCTTCCACTTACGAGGTGCAGACTCCCTTTAAATACCATTAGTAATACATAAAATTGATGTCCCTGATTAAACAAGCTACCAATGAAGGGTACCGGTAACTGTGGCAGACCTCTCCCCCTCCCCCTTTCCATTTTTATTAATGATGGTTGTGAATTTGATACCAGCTATCTGGTCACATGATCAGGAGTCCAATCTGAATACAAGAAAGCACTTAACAATTCCTAGTCTATCTGCATCTATAGAATGAGTGAGCATCTTTTAGAAAGAGAGGGCATAAAATGGCAGTGAAGTGGGAAGATACCAGGTAACATCTTCTACACCAGTAAAGGAGAAGCTAGAAGTATTGAGCATAAGACAAAGTGGACCAAATGGGCAAACCAAGGCAAGTCGAGTCACTGGGGATGGATTTCAGCAGAGGTACATCTGCTCATTCAACATAACATTGGCAGAAGGGCCACAGAAACTTCAGAAAAATGGGGAAAATCTATTCAGAGATGTGTTTAGGGAGAGAGTTCCTGACTGCAGCTGATAACACAGCAGCACGAGGGGGATGCAAAATAGATCAGCTCCTGAATGCACCCTGCTGGATATAAGGCTGCTGATGATTGTAGGGGTAGGTGGAGTGTGGTGGTGGAAGGATTTGAAGATGAGAATGAGTGCTTCCAAGTTAAGGTAGAGGGCAGTGGGGAATTGATGGGAATCATGGGAGATGTGAGGGACTTCAGCGCAGAAGAAGATAAGGTCCATGGAGCTGTGGATGAGTTTGAGATTTGAAGGATGACTAAAAGGGAAGTTAAGCAGGTTGACTTCAGTCTTGTCTATGTTTGAACTATGGAAAGTCACAGCTGGCCCAGAAATGTTTGTCAGGACCAGGAGTCAGACAGCAATATTTGTGTAATTAAGACGGAGAGATAAAGATGAAAGCTATGTTGAGACTTGCATTAAATAATTCTTCTGTGATTAATAAGCATTTCTGTGGTGCACCATATAATCTTTGATGATAAATCAGCTTCATTTAACAGCAGTGTACATGCTTGAATGTGTAATGAGTATTGAAAGTTAACATTAATGTAAACACCATTGAATATATCATACGTCCTGGGAACTGTATTTATTCTCTCTTTGATGTAATTGGTTGTGTCCATATTGAGCATTGTTAATGTTAGCAGGTTCAAAGTCATCCTTGTGCACACTTTGTAGTATTTTGAGCGTTTGGATATGTTGATTACTCCACTGTCAAACTGTTGAACCAATTGTGTTCACTCCGGTGAGGTTTTATTTTAAGAATGCCTCAAATATTTAACCCAGGTTCTGACAGCAAGTATGAAATGCAATAAAATAATAACAAACATCCCTGCCATGTTGTGAAGGCCAATATGGGAAAACATTCTTCTTCAGGTTTGTGCTGCTTTTGTTGGTTCTGTCTGAATAAACTATTCATATATTTATATTAATCTTGGCCTACCGAGTGAATGTCCAAACATCTCGCACAACAGCTTGCTGGAGTTCAAAAAGTACGTTCGGAATTCAGTTGTGCTGACTGCTAAAAATTCTGAACTTGATGAACTCCTCTCAAAGACAGAGGTCTCGAATCTCAAACCTCCTTCACCCCCTTCCCATCCTCACCTCTCCAGATTTGACCCCTATCCCAAACTAATTCCATTTTCCTTTGACTTTGAAAGTCCAGAAATCAGGCCCCAAATGAGAACCTGGAAAAGAACAAGGAACATATCAAAGTTGGAACCATGTAGTAACCTGCACATGACACACCCAACTGAGGATGATTGTTTCCCTGTGCTTATTGGGAGTGCAAGCTTACTAGCACTGGGATAAAAGGTCAGCCAGTGTGAGGATGACAAGAAAGGACCCGGTAAGCTGTAGCCGGCCCTCATGTATATAATTTTGTGTTAATAAATGTCTCTACAACTTGCCTTGGACTCCCCATGCCTTTATTAACCTGGCAACTGTTGTGTTATGCTGCTTCGGATAACACAGGCTGCTACTTGATGCAGTCTTAACTAAAGGATGCTCCAGACTCTGAAATGAGTTCAACGTGTTTATTGAACTATTAACACAGTTCTCAAATGTGTTCGACTCTCTGCTAATCTAACTGTAGTAACTCAGTCTAACTGTACCAGCTTGCTCTAAGCCACGTGCTGGGGTGTGATGCTGCTGATCAATCCTGTCTAACTCTCTAGATGTCTGTCTGTTGAAAGAGGCAGGGTTTGAGTCCCTCATCCCTTTTATAATGTTTATGTCATGCCCCCTTGTGGTGATGCCACCTCTGAGTGTCCTGAGTGCCCATTGGTTGTGTCCTATTCTGAATGTTCATTGGTTGCATGTTTGTATATCATGACATCTTCCCCTTAAAAATTTTTTTTTCGATGTATATACATGTGACTGTGTCTGTCTAATGTAACTGACTGCGGAATACAGAACAGAACAAACAAAACACGTGCTCATAAGTCCAGTCTCTGAGGCTTGCGTCTGATCCTCGTCGACCGCCGGAGAGGTGGTGGAGGGGATGACAGTGCCTTGACAGGCGAGTGGGAGGCATGACTGGTGGCCTCGTGGTTCGCGGTGTCTGGAGGTGGCAATTCGACATGTGGAAATGGAGGGGAAAGTGGTTGTGGGCAAACAACTTTTCGCAGTGCCCTTCGATTCCTTCGCACAATGGAGCCATCAGCCATACGTATAACATAGGATCTGGGCGCGGCCTGTCGAACAACGACAGCCAGAGCAGACCACCCACCATCCGGTATCTTGATCCTGACTGTGTCTGCCGGGGATAGCACGTCCAGATCGGTGGCATGTGCGTCATAGCCCTGCTTCTGGCTGTCATGAAGCTGCTGCATCTTCTGCAGCACTGGGAGGTGATCAAGGTTGGGCAGGGGTATGGCTGGAAGCGTCGTCCGCAGGTCCCTGTTCATCAGCAGTTGAGCTGGCGACATGCCAGTGGACAAGGGAGTCGCCCGGTCCACAAGTAGTGCAGGTGTATGTCGGAAGCGGAGTCCGAGGCCTTGCGGATGAGTTGCTTAACGATGTGCACCCCTTTTTCGACTTTGCCATTGGACTGCGGATAGTACGGACTGGAGGTAACATGCCTGAAATTGTAGCTCTTGGCAAACGTGGACCATTCTCCACTGTGGAAACACGGGCCATTGTCGCTCATGACGGTGTTCGGGATGCCTTGCCGTGAGAGTGTCTCTTTACACGCTTTGATGACGGTCTGTGACGTGAGGTCAGGCAGCTTCAGCACCTCAGGATAGTTCGAAAAGTATTCGATGATTAAGATACAGTCGCGACCATTCGCGTGGAATAGGTCAATGCCAACCTTGGACCATGGAGAGGTCTCTAGGTCATGTGGTTGGAGCATCTCCTTGCTCTGCGCTGATTGGAACCTCTGACAGGTTTCGCAGTTCAGGACCATGTCCGTGATGTCCTGGTTGACGCCGGGCCAGTAGACAGCTTGACGGGCCCTGCATCTGCACTTTTCTACGCCCAGGTGTCCCTCATGAATCTGCCGCAGCACCATGCTCTGGAGATGCTGCGGAATGACTATCCTGTCCAGCTTGAGCAGGATGGCATCGATCAGCGTCACGTCGTCCTTGATGCTGTAGAATTGAGGGCATAGCCCTTTCTGCCAGCCATTGCTGAGGTTGTGGATGACTCACTGCAACAGGGGGTCTTTGGCCGTCTCTTCTCAGATGAGAACGATCTTCTCATTTGTTGCCGGGAGAGTGCTTGCACACAGTTGTACTTGCAATTCAATGTGCTGGATGATCTCCAGTAGTTCACTGGGTGAATTGATGGAGCGGGACAATGCATCAGCGATGATGAGCTCCTTGCCAGGTGTGTACACCAAATTGAAATCATACCTTTGGAGTTTGAGCAGAATTCTCTGCAAACGAGGCGTCATGTCGTTCAGGTCCTTTTGGATGTTGTGGACCAGAGGCCTATGATCTGTCTCAACAGTAAATGTTGGCAAGCTGTAGACATAATCATGAAATTTGAGGATGCCTGTGAGAAGACCTAAACACTCCTTCTCAATCTGCGCATATCTGGTCTCAGTGGGTGTCATTGCCCATGACGTGTATGCTACTGGCACTGTAGCCACCTGAGTTGGCCACTTCCCGACTTAAAATGGAGAACCGCAAAGGCTGAAGGGAAATTCAGCCAACACAGGCAAAAACTAGCAGGTGCAAGTTTACTGTGTATTAGACTCTGCAGAAACCCAGACAGCATCGATACAAGCAGCCATCTGCATAGTAATGTAGCAGCCATCTACAGAGTAATGAGCGATCCCCGGGAACAATCGAAACATTTTAAGGTAAACAAGGCCAAGCCAGATTCCTCGGCGCCAGCAGGAGCCAACACAAAAGAGGTTAACGGACACTTAAAGACCACCCAACGATCAGGGAACAGTTCCAGTATTGGAGAAATCGAACCAAGTGATTGGAACGAAGTCCAATCACTTGAAACCAGGTACGGGGTCTGCCCCGAAGGGCGGGAAGCCCCTGGGGACTATAAAGTAAAGCCCCCAAGTTCAAATCGTTCTTCTTGACAGGGTCACTCAGCAACGCGAAGCAACCCCTGAGAGTGAACTGTCCAGCGGCCTCCAAGAAAGTAAGTCTCAAGTCAACGCTCGCTACGAGATAGGCATTCCTAGCTACCAGTCAATCGGAAATTTTCCCACAGCCCCACGCCTTTTTTGTCAGTAGAAACCTCTGAAAACTTGTCAGCACGCTCATCAGCAGAAACCTCTGAGAGCTTGCCAAACCCCCCATTCATAACTGCCCTTCTGGTTCGAAGGTAGAACCTCTACGGCAACCCCCCACGATGACTACATTTTTTGCACGTTCTTGTCGGTTGCTCAGGCAGTGGAGAAACGGCATTGGTCTCCGCCCTGCCTGGGAAACCCCCTTTGGTCATCTACGCTTGGGTAGAGAAGACACGGCATTGGTCGTCATCCTACCTGGGGATTCCATCCAAACCTTACCCTTCGCGGCCCATACGTACCTAAATTCGGCAATTTTCTTTCAAAAAGTTTTGTTTTGGTCGCCAACCCTATGCTATTTACATCCTCAAACATTTGGATGGTAAATCGCACAGCCTGCGAGCCGGCTCGCACTGTTTTTGTATTTTTAAGTGTGTCTTGTCCTGAATATTCGGTTTAAAGAAAAAAAAAATGAGGGAGTCACATATGGTGGCAAATTGTAAAGGGAGAATTGGCATTGAAGGACAGACATACTAACAGATGAGATATTAAACCAAGGTAGTAACAGACACTATGCTTGATCCCACAGACCTCCAGAAGCTCCAGGGAAAGAGCCAAAACGAAGAGAAGAGAAGAGAAAGAAAATGAACCATGAGGACATCCTCCGTGTTGCTCATTACCCCAATGAACATTTGGTTGCGCGCGAACGCGAACACCCTGACCCCAACCCTCCCCAGCCGTTAATGATTCATTTCCCCATAGCACCCAGAGCCCAGTCACAAGCGACACCACACCATCTTGTGACAGGTTTATAACCTGGTACTCCCTGTCCTACTTAGAATCCCTACTAGTATTGGCGATACTCTGCTGCATCGTGCAGACTATTCGTCTGACGAAATGGAGAAGGAGAGCCTACCGCGCTCGAACCCCGGTATATAGAATAAGATCCCCTATTTTTGGTTATGACCAGACCCCCGACCCCCGCGATCTATAATAAAGGACATTCGTTTGCGTTCTTTTGTGAATAAAGAAATGTGTTTCATGAGCGATTGTACAATCCTGAGCTTGACTGCCAAGCCAGGAAAAATGTGAATAATGCTGCCATGATTTTGTGTGTATTGTTTAAGAAGTTAGTATGATTGAATGTTTGAGTGAGTGTAGTTTATTAAGGACAGTTTGAGGTACCGTTTTTTATTATTTTGTAATGCATGTCCCTGTTTTGACATAGCACCACTTAGAAGGTTAGTTAAAATTTTGCTTGCTTAGTCATGGTCAGTGTAGAGGCCATAGAAGAGTTCTCACTGGGTCAGGAAATGAAGACAACGCAGTTATGTGATCCTTCACGCTTCGCGTTAGGATCACAAGGAGGGTGCCACCTGAGTTGGCCACTTCCTGACTTAAAATGGAGAACCGCAAAGGTTGAAGGGAAATTCAGCCAACACAGGCAAAAACTAGCAGGTGCAAGTTTACTGTGTATTAGACTCTGCAGAAACCCAGACTGCATCAATACAAGCAGCCATCTGCATAGTAATGTAGCGGCCATCTACATAGTAATGAGCGATCCCCGGGAACAATTGAAACATTTTAAGGTAAACAAGGCCAAGCCAGACTCCTCGGCGCCAGCAGGAGCCAACACAAAAGCGGTTAACGGACACTAAAGACCGCCCAACGATCAGGGAACCGCTCCAGCATTGGAGAAATCGAACCAAGTGATTGGAACAAAGTCCAATCACTTGAAATCAGGTACGGGGTCCGTCCCAAAGAGCGGGAAGCCCCTGGGGACTATAAAGTAAAGCCCCCAAGTTCAAATCGTTCTTCTTGACAGGGTCACTCAGCAACGCGAAGCAACCCCTGAGAGTGAACTGTCCAGCGGCCTCCAAGAAAGTAAGTCTCAAGTCAACGTTTGCTACGAGATAGGCAGTCCAAGGTACCAGTCAATACCAGCTTTTGAATCCCGCAGACTCAGAACCTGAACGAAAGGCCATTTGTTCCCCTGACCTGGTGGGCCAGTCCGAAGCTAAGTATAGGCCTGTTAGTGATAGAAATAGACTAGAAAGTAGAGTTATGCATGAGTAGCGATTTACTGTGTATAATAAATGTGTATTGATTTGAATCTTACTAATTGGTGTGTTGAGTTATTGATCATTACTTGAACTTGAACCTCGTGGCGGTATCATAAAGATACCTGGCGACTCGAGAGCAAAGGTTATAAAACAGAGCCAATTGAACCAACCAAAAGTTAGCAACAGTGCCCAGGATGACGTGTCGTCTCTTTGAAGCAACACCGCCCCAATGCCATCCTGACTCGCATCTGTGGATATCTTGGTCTCTCGGTCTGAGTCAAAGAATGCAAGGACGGGTGCAGTGGTGAGCTTGGCTTTCAGCTCCAGCCACTTTGTTCGGTGCTCCACCTTCCACTCAAAGGCGGTTGATTTTTTCACCAGGTGGTTAAGCCACTTCTAGTTCGGGTCTCGTCAGATGTCGCCAGTAATATGTTGCTAACTTTTGGTTGGTTCAATTGGCTCTGTTTTATAACCTTTGCGCTCGAGTCGCCAGGTATCTTTATGATACCGCCACGAGGTTCAAGTTCAAGTAATGATCAATAACTCGATACACCAATTAGTAAGATTCAAATCAAAGCACATTTATTATACACAGTAAATCGCTACTCATGCATAAATTCTACTTCTAAGCTACTTCTACAACGAACAGGCCTGTACTTAGCTTCGGACTGGCCCACCAGGTCAGGGGAACAAATGGCCTTTCGTTCAGGTTCTGAGTCTGTGGGATTCGAAGTTGGTACGGATTGGTAGCTTGAAGCGCCTATCTCGTAGCGAGCGTTGACTTAAGACTTACTGGATATCGGCGGCAGTTGAACCGGTCACGGTCAAGGGTTGGTTCGCGTTGCTGAGTGACCCGGTCAAGAAGAACGATTTGAACTTGGGGGCTTAACTTTATAGTCCCCTGGGGCTTCCCGCCTTTCGGGGCGGACCCTGTACCTGGTTCCAAGTGATTGGACTTTGTTCCAATCGCTTGGTTCGCTTTCTCCAATACTGGAGCGGTTCCCTGATCGCTGGGCGATCTTGAGGTGTCCGTTAACCTCTTTTGTCTTGGCTCCTGCTGGCGCCGGGGAGTCTGGCTTAGCTTTGTTTGTCCCAAATGTTGCGATTGTTCCCAGGGATCGCTTATTAGTATGTAGATGGCTGCTACATTATTATGCAGATGGCTGCTTGTATCAATGCTGTCTGGGCTTTTGCAGAGTTTAATACACAGTAACTTGCACCTGCTGGTTTCTGCCTGTGTTGGCTGAATTTCCCTTCAGCCTTTGCTGTTCTCCATTTTAAGTCGGGAAGTGGCCAACCCAGGTGGCTACACAACCCTCCTTGTGATCCTAACACGAAGCGTGAAGGATCACATAACTGCGTTGTTTTTCATTCCCTGACCCGGCGAGCACTCTTCTATGGCCTCTACACTGACCATAACTATGCAAAAAATTTTTAACTGACAATTCTGAGGGGCGCTATGTCAAACAGGGACATGCATTACAAAACAAGAAAATCGGAACCTCTAACTATCCTTAATAAACTACACTCACTCAAACATTTCATCGCACTAACTTCCTAAACCATACAAACAAAATCATAGCAGTATTATACACATTTTCTGGCTTGGCAGTCAAGCTCAGGATTGTACAATTGCTCATAAACATTTCTTTATTTATAACAAATCGCAAACGAATGCTCTTTATTATAGATCGCGGGGGTCGGGGGTCTGGTCGTATCTTATCCTATATACCGGGTGGGTGCGAGCGCGGTAGGCTCTCCTTCTCCATTTTCTCAGATGAATAGTCTGCACGATGCAGCAGAGTATCGCCAATACTGGTAGGGATTCTATCAAGTAGGACAGGGAGTACCAGGTTATAAACCTGTCACACCAAGATGGTGTGGTGTCGCTTGTGACTGGGCTCTGGATACTGTGGGGAAGTGAATCATTAACGGCTGGGGGGGGGGGGGGTTGAGGTCAGGGGGTTCGCGTTCACGCGCAACCAAATGTCCATTAGGGTTATGAGCCACGCGGAGGATGTCCTCATGGTTCTTCTTCTTCTCTTCTCTGGTCCTGGAGCTTCTGGAGTTCTGTGAGATCAAGCATAGTGTCTGTTACTATCTTGGTTTAATATCTGGTATGATAGCCTGTCTGTCCTTTAGTGCCAATTACTGCCTTTAAAATTGGTCACTCTGTGTGACTCCCTCAATTTTTTAACCGAAAACCGAATTTCAGGACAAGACACACTTACAAATAATGAAGCAGTGCGAGCCGTCTTGCAGGCTGTGCGATTTACCATCCAAATGTTTGAGGATGTAAATAGCAGAGGGTTGGCAACCTAAGGGTCACCTGAAAACGAAAGAAAACTTTTTGAACAAAACTTGCCGAAATGAGGTGCGTATGGGCCGCGACGGGTACGATTTGGATGGAGTCCCCGGGTAGGACGGCGACCAATGCCGTGTGTGCCCTACCCAAGCTTGGCTGACCAGAGGAGGGTTCCCAGGCAGGGCGGAGACCATTGCCGTTTCTCCACTGCCTGAGCAACCGACAAGAATGGGCAAGAAATGTAGTCATCGTGGGGGGCTGCCGTATTGGTTCTTCCCTCGAATCAGAAGGGCAGTTACGAACGGGGGTCTGAGTTTCAGTCGACAGACGAGTTCGTCTGAACTGGCGTCTGGGACATTAACAAGTCTCTGCGGACAAACTAGTTCCGCTGAACTAGCGTCTGGCCAAACTAGTTTCTCTGACAAGGGTGGTGTCATGGGGCCGTGGAAAAAAAAATTCCGGTCTAACATACAACATTTAACAGTACAAGTACAAACAACTTCAAACAGGCTGCAGGTTCCATCAGAAAGGATACTGTTTTCTCCCAAGCGGTTCCTTTTAAAACATCATCTGGACACCTCAGTTATCGGTTGCGAATAGGGTCGCAAAGGGGTTCTCGTTTTGGGGGTCAGACTCAAAGTCGTCATCTTCTCCCGGATGCCAAACTCCCGAGTGTATCAGGGCTGATAGGGCTGCATGGTGTGATCTGGGATCGCTCTCGTCATTCCGGACGAGTCTGTATGAATTATCTTGATGCCAAAAGGTGGTGTCTAGTTCTGTGGGGACGGAATCGGGGTCGTCATTGTAGGTCGGTGGTCGGTGGTGGGGTTTGTTTTGGAAAGTGATCGTGAAGGGATCACTCGAATCGTGGTCAGTTTCGCTGGGTGTCGGTCCTGTTGCATGGGGATAGTAGGGAGGTATGCGGTGGCTAATGTCCGAGTCACAGTCACTGTCGCTGCTGCTGCAGCCTGTGGCCGTTCCGGGGCGGAGTGTATATTTCGGGGGTGGAGTCGAGGTTGAGTCCGTGGCTGGGCTGGACGTGTTGGGAGAGGGTAGGGTTACGTTGGCTGTGGGCGGGGCATGGTCTGCTGCATCGAGCATGACGTGGTGTGCATGGTTAGACTGTGTTCCATATGCCTTCATCTGGTTCCATTGGGGTACTTTATTTTGTAGACGGAAGGGCTTACTTTGTCCGCAATGGAGTACGGACCCGAATACTTTGGTGATAGGAATATGCTGGGGTTGTATACGGAGAGCATGACTTGCTGTCCTACACTGAATTCAGTCGCATGCACTGTCTTATCGAAACAGGCCTTGCTCTGTTTCTTTCTTGTGCCCAATTTCACTGCGGCTGCTAGCTGAGCCGTTTTAACATTCGCCACTAATTGTTCTACTGCTTTCTCGTGTGTGAGGGCCGTCACTTCAGGGCTGGTCAAATCTAATCCTAATAAAAATTCTGTGCCTTTCATGTGGCGTCCGGTCATGAGAGTGTGTGGGGTGTAACCTGTGGATGTTGAAACTGTATTTCGCAAAAACATCAGCGCACAGGGGAGGACTGAGTCCCAAGTGGTATTGTTTTGCTGGACCATTTTTCTGAGGGTTGATTTTAGGGTCCGATTCATGCGGTCCACGATACCACTGGACTGGGGGTGGTATGCAATGTGGAATTTCTGCGTAATGCCAAATATCGTGAGGACGTTCCGCATGACACGTCCCGTAAAATGGGAACCTTGGTCGGATTCAATGCTGCGGGGGAGTCCCCATCTCGTAAAGATGTGGTGGGTTAGGAACTTGGCTGTGGTCTTTGCCGTGTTCGTTCTGGATGGGAATGTTTCCACCCATTTTGTAATCGTGTCTATCACCACGAGTACATATTCATAACCATGCCTGCAAGGGGGCAATGGTCCTATATAATCAATCTGGAGGTTAGTCCAGGGGCCATTAACGGGTCGGGTGTGACTGAGCTGAGGCTTTTTTGCGTACCTGTCCGGGTTGTTCTGGGCACAGATAAGGCAATTCTCAATGTAGTGATTTACATCATCCTTTAAACTCGGCCACCAGCAGAGCTGCCTGAGGTGGGCTGTAGTGGGATCGATTCCCTGAGGTCCATGACCGTCATGGAATAAACAAATCAGTTGATTCCAGTCCTGTTCAGGAACCACATAAAAGGGTGTCTTTTAACACCACACCGTCATGTGTGGTCAGTATATTCTTAAATCTATCATAGGGTGCTGGATAGTTTCCTTTCAAAATCTCCCTGAGATTGCTGTCCTGCTTCTGGGCCTGCACTAAATCCTCGATATTAGTCTCGTGCGCTTTCGGGGGGTGTCCAAAAATATCCATGCCTTGAACCTGCTTTAGCACGTGCATGATCTTCATGTGGGGGTCGCAGACCACCTGAATGTTCATGGAGTATGCGCCCTTCCTGTTCATGAACACTTCCCTGTTGTCTGCAGGCGGGCGCATGGGGACGTGCACACCATCGATGACACCCTGGACCATCAGTGTCCCAGCCACCTTGGCGAATCCACGTGCCCGTGCTTCCTGCTGTGCTCGGTCCTCGGGGAATTTAATGTCCTGTCCGCGATGGCGTACAAGGCATCGGTCACAGCCCTGATGCACCTGTGGACCGATGCCTGTGAGATCCCGGATAGGTCCCCGCTCGGTGCCTGGAAGGAACCGGTAGCGTAAAGGTTTAGGGCCACCGTCACCTTGACGGAGACTGGTATAGTGTGTCCTCCTCCTGTTCCAAGTGGTGCGAGGTGTGCCACGGGGTGGCATATATGTGCGACCATCTCCCTGCTGAACCGTAGTCTCCTCCTGCATGTGATGTCCGTTAGGGCCTCGAACGGCATTCTGTCACGGTACACACTCGGCCTTGCTGGACGCCTGTGGCGCCCTGGCACCACCATCAGTGGCTTCTCCTCCTCCTCCCCCCCCCCCCCCCCCCCCAGTGCCCGCTTCCTGTGCATTCCTCGCCGTCTGGGGGTCAATGTTCCCCTCGGCATCCCCCTGGACATTCCGGGCCTGAGCGCCTGCGGCCTGCGCGGCGACGACGGGCCACTCCGCGGCCATCCCCTCTGCTGCTGCAGCAGTCGCTGCATTTGCAGCCACTCTAGGCCGTCGCAGTCTACGCTGCCGGATGGCCACCTGCAGAGCTGCGGCTCCAACCACGGCAGTGAACATCGCTGTCTGGTTGGCATACATGGTGACCTGCAGGAGGGTGGTGGGGGGCAGAGAAATGACATGTTACACGGAGGTTCTTCCACACCTCGCCAGCCGGGTTGCATGGGATACCTGTGTGCCCCGGTGGCCTGATCGCGCTGCAGATACGCAGCCAGCCCAACACCTGGTCACTGTCTGCGTCCAACGGTCAGTTCACACCGTCCTCCTCACCAGTGGGACAGTCGCCTGTACCCATCAGCCACACGCACCCTGCGGCCGTGTCCTCGTCACCGTCCTGCCATATCAGGGTGGCTGACATGTGGCATCCACGGATGGACGACGCCCTCCACACTCTCCCTCACCCCACTCCCACCTCCACTCCCTCCCTCACCCCCCTCCCACCTCCACTCCCTCCCTCACCCCCCTCCCATCTCCACTCTCCCCTCCCCCTCCCACCTCCATCCCTCCCTCACCCCCTCCCACCTCCACTCCCTCCCTCACCCCCCTCCCACCTCCACTCCTTCCCTCACCCCCCTCCACTCACTCCTTCACCCCCCTCCCACCTCCACTCCCTCCCTCAGCCCCTCCCACCTCCACTCCCTCCCTCATCCCCCTCCCACCTCCACTCCCTCCCTCACCCCCCTCCCACCTCCACTCTCCCCTCCCCCTCCCACCTCCACTCCCTCCCTCACCCCCTCCCACCTCCACTCCCTCCCTCACCCCCCTCCCACCTCCACTCCCTCCCTCACCCCCTCCCACCTCCACTCCCTCCCTCACCCCCTCCCACCTCCACTCTCCCCTCCCCCTCCCACCTCCACTCCCTCCCTCACCCCCTCCCACCTCCACTCCTTCCCTCACCCCCTTCCACCTCCACTCCTTCCCTCACCCCCCTCCACTCACTCCTTCACCCCCCCTCCCACCTCCACTCCCTCCCTCACCCCCTCCCACCTCCACTCCCTCCCTCACCCCCCTCCCACCTCCACTCCCTCCCTCACCCCCCTCCCACCTCCACTCCCTCCCTCACCCCCCTCCCACCTCCACTCCCTCCCTCACCCCCCTCCCACCTCCACTCCATCCCTCACCCCCCCCTCCCACCCCTCCCCCCCCCACACCCCCGTTGGCCGCAGCGTTCTCGGGGAAGCCGACCCGGTCTGCAGGAGCTCCGGGACAGTCCGCTCACCTCCTCACTGCTCAACGTCAGCCAGCACGACTGGCTGACGACTTTATTTACCAGGTGTGAACGGCGACGGTGTGAACTGGGGTCACGCCGTCAGGACTTCGGCCCATTCGGGCCGGAGAATAGCGGGTGTAGTGGAGAATCGCCATTTTGGGTGTCTCGGGCGATTCTCCGGCCTGCGCCGCGCAGAACTCGACGGGGCTGATCTCGCCGCTTGGGTGAATCGCGGGAGGGCGTCGGACCGGCGTCGCGTGGTAAACTGGCGCGGCAGGCGATTCTCCCAACCGGCGGGGCATCGGAGAATCGCGCCCAAGGCATCAGCCAGGCTTTCCACTGCTAATTGCTATTAAATTGCTATTGCTTGAAGGGGCTGAATGGCCTATCCCTGCTCCTTATTCAAATGTTCTGCATCCAGACATGGCTGAAGGCACTGGATACTGCAAAGGCTATGGGTCCTGACAATATTCCGGCATTAGTTCTGAAAACTTTTGCTCCAGAACTTACTGCGCCGCTAGCCAAGCTGTTCCAGTACAGCTACAACAGCGGCATTTACCCAGCAATGTGGAAAATTGCCCAGGTATATCCTGTACAAAAAGCAGAACATATCCAACCCAGCCAATTACCGCCCCACCAATCTACTTTCAATCATCAGTAAAGTGATGGAAGGGGTCATCAACAGTGCTATCAAGCGGCACTTACTCAGCAATAACCTGCTCACCGATGCTCAGTTTGAGTTCCGCCAGGGTCACTCAGCTCCTGACCTCATTACAGCCTTGGTTCAAACATGGAGAAAAGAGCTCAACTCCAGAGGTGAAGTGAGAGTGACTTCCCTTGATGTCAAGGCAGCATTTGACCAAGTATGGCATCAAGGATCTCTGGCAAAACTGGAGTCAATGGGAATCAGGGCGAAACTCTCCACTTGTTGGAATGGTACCTAATACAAAGGAAGGTGGTTGCGGTTGTTGGAGGTCAGTCATCTCAGCCCCAGGGCATCACTGCAGATGTTCCTCAGGTTAGTGTCCTAGGCCCAGCCATCTTCAGTTGCTTCATCAATGACCTTCCTTCCATCATAGTATCAGATGTAGGGATGTTCACAGCTGCACAATGTCCATCACTATTTGTGACTCCTCAGACACTGAAGCAGTCCACGTGCAAATGCAGCAATACCTGGACAATATCTAGGCTTGGGATGACAAGTGGCAGGCAACATTCGTACCATACAAGTGCCACGCAATGAAGGGAGAATCAAACTATCATCGCTTGACATTCAATGGCATTGATATCACTGAATCCCCCAGTATCAACATCCTGGGGGTTACCATTGACCACAAACTGAACTAAACTAACCATATAAATACTCTGGCTACAAGAACAGGTCAGAAGCTAGGTATCCTGCAGTAACTCACCTCCTGACCCCCCAAAGCCTGCCCACCACCTACAAGGCACAAGTCAGGGGTGTAATAGAATATTCCCCATTTGCCTGGATGAGTGCAGCTCTAGCAACACTCTAGAAGCTTGACACCATCCAGGACAAAGCAGCCCACTTGATTGGCACCTCATCCACAATCATTTGCTTCCTCTACCACCGACGCACAGTAGCAGTTCCTACAAAAATATCATGAACAACATTAGCATCTAACGATAGTGGATTACCTTCTGATGTTCAACCACTGCCTGGTGATACTCAAGACGATGAGGGAGGAGTTTCTTCAAAGAATGCAAGGTGGTTGTTTTGTTGGGTTGTTGCTACCCATGGTGTGTTCCCCTTGAACACCATTACGCTGCCTTGCAGAAGATATCAAGAAGTCTTTATTAGCATTACCGAACTATGTATATATTTACAGATGAGGGTACAGGTGTGGAGGGGACTCTATGGCATATCCTTACATGTTGCTACCAAGCTCGACACTGCTGATCTAAGCTCCATGTTAGGTGCCTTTTTACATCAGCAATGGGTGGTACTGTACTGATTCGCAGGTTAACCCTTAAGGTACCGGATCCTTCTGCTAAACCTCCTCCAATGTTTTGGGTATAGACTGACAATAGTTTGTTTCAAGTCTTGTGCTGCTTATAAATCTTGTATAGTTAACTTCAGTGTTGCAACTGTAACTACTCTAACTCTAAGCTGTTTCATGATTAATATTACAGCATGCATTAACAGAGTCCATCTGCCCCATTTCTCCCTTTGAATTTGGAGATAGTCTGTACCTCTGCCCCGTCTCATTTGCTGTCCAGCCTGGCGAGTGGTAAGATCTTGGCGCTGGTGTTTTGGTGGTGGATTATTGATTGGAGCTGGGGGCGGGCATGGCTTTTTCCATTGGTGAGTATTGCACCATGTCTGGTTGGTCAGGTTGCTGCAGTGGGTTGGTATCCTGAGCAATGGGCACTTTGTTCAGGGAGGATGGGAGTGGTATCTGTCCGATTATTGATTGCATTTTTTCTTCTTCTTCCTCCGCATTTTCCTGTGACTGGAATATTTCTGAGGTTGAGGGTGAGCCATCCTGTGGATAGAAGAAGGGTGTGGAGATGGCTCACTCAAGTAGTATTTGGATGGGGCTGCTGGCTAATTCCAGTGGACTCTGTGGTTTCATCACACTGGCTGGTAGTTTCTGCGGCCATGTATAGGTCGTCATCTCAACCAACTGCACCACAGTCACTGATGGAGGTGGAGTCTCTTCTGGAATTCACTCTGACATCACCCCCACTAGATTTGCTGTGGTAACCTCCTGCACTGTGGGCTGGTCAAGCCCTGTTTCGGTTCTGAAAAGACCTGAAAAGATCAGATCTGCTCTGCGAATAACGAAGAGTCAACATTGAGTTTTTGCTTTGAAGTTGGGCTTTTTAGTTTCTGACTGTGGGGACCATGGTTGTCTTCACATCTTCTGCCTGTTGAAGCAGGTCGAGAGCAATGCCGGCGTCTCTACTGAGGAATGAAAATGGCTGATTTCTCACGGCATGCATAACTTCTGTGTAACGTTTGTCGCCATGCCTTATGGCTCTTGAATCAGTCCAATGACTGGGGTTGGACTCCCCTCTGCATCCTAGAATGGGGCGTCCATGGTTTGAACTCAGCCACCTTGGAACTATGGTTCTTGGTCCGATAAGGCGATCACTCTGACACCAGAGTCTAACTCGAAATTGGTTAGATGGCCGTCTACTGAAATTCCCACAAGGAGGAGACGCAGCCATCCAATGACACCCAGGAAGAAGGGCTGTTTGTTTTCTGGGTCAGTGGCCTTAACCTTGTGGATGGCTCACAGATTGTCCGCGCAGTGCAGAGGGCATGACAAGGTGTAGACCTTGTACACCTCTATCAAGTCACCTCTCTTCCTTCTTCGTTCCAGTGGGAACAACTTCTTGCTGTTGTGCCCCTGTTTGAGACATTGAAAGCATTCAGCAGCACTGGCCGGACATCGATCCTTGCTACGGATGCACTTCACCCTGCAGTGCTGGCAGTCATTCGGCAGGGCTTATCCTGGCTTGGACGGACTTGGCGCTTCTGTGGCCAGATGTGATGGATCGAGATGTGGCTTCTGCCCAACGAAGCACGCTTGCCCCTAAGAATGATCCAATGTTGGTCTCGCAGCTCAGCAGCCTGACTCGCTGGACAGCCTTATCAAGCATGAGGTCTTCCTTGGCTTGGGGAAGGTTGGTGAGCTAATCATCCATGACACACCCCACGGTTCTGTCTTGGACGAATCCTGATTTTGCCTCTCGGGTATCCTTCTGCCATGGACTAGAGATTACATAGAACATAGAACAGTACAGCACAGTACAGGCCCTTCGGCCCACGATGTTGTGCTGGCCACTTATCCTAATCTAAGATCAATCTAACCTACACCCCTTCAATTTACTGCTGTCCATGTGCCTGTCCAAGAGTCACTTAAATGTCCCTAATGACTCTGACTCCACCACCTCTGCTGGCAGTGCATTCCACGCACCCACCACTCGCTGTGTAAAGAACCTACCTCTGACACCTCCTCTATAACTTCCTCCAATCACCTTAAAATTATGTCCCCTCGTGACAGCAATTTCCACCCTGGGGAAAAGTCTCTGGCTATCCACTCTATCCATGCCTCTCATGACCTTGTACACCTCTATCAAGTCACCTCTCTTCCTTCTTCGTTCCAGTGGGAAATGCCCTAGCTCCCTCAACCTTTCTTCATAAGACATGCCCTCCAGTCCAGGCAGCATCCTGGTAAATCTCCTCTGTACCCTCTACAAAGCATCCACATTCTTCCTATAATGAGGCGACCAGAACTGGACACAATGGGCGAGATTCTCCGACCCCCCGCTGGGTCGGAGAATCGCCGGGGGCTGGCGTGAATCCCGCCCCCGCCGGTTGCCGAATTCTCCGGCACCGGATATTCGGCGGGGGCGGGAATCGCACCGCGCCGGTTGGCGGGCCCCCCCCCCCCCCCCCCCCCCCGCGATTCTCCGGCCCGAATGGGCCGAAGTCCCACCGCTAAAATGCCTGTCCAGCCGGCGTAGATTAAACCACCTCTCTTACCGGTGGGACAAGGTGGCGCGGGTGGGCTCCGGAGTCCTGTGGGGGTGGGCGGGGCGATCTGGCCCCGGGGGGTGCCCCCACGGTGGCCTGGCCCGCGATCGGGGCCCACCAATCCACGGGTGGGCCTGTGCCATGGGGGCACTCTTTCCTTTCCGCCTCCGCCATGGTCTCCACCATGGCGGAGGCAGAAGACACTCCCTCCAATGCGCATGCGCGGGAATGCCGTCAGCGGCCGCTACGCTCCCGCGCATGCGCCGCCAGGAGATGTCATTTCCGTGCCAGCTGGTGGGGCACCAAAGGCCTTTTCCGCCGGTTGGCGGGGCGGAAATTCGTCCGGCGCCGACCTAGCCCCTTAAGGTTGGGGCTCGGCCCCCAAAGATGCGGAGCATTCCACACCTTTGGGGCGGCGCAATGCCCGACTGATTCGCGCCGTTTTGGGCGCCAGTCGGCGGACATCGCGCCGTTTCCGGAGAATTTCGCCCCACATTCCAAGTGTGGTCGAACCAGGGTTTTATAAAGTTGCAGTAAAACCTCAAGGCTCTTATACTCAATCCCCGTGTTAATGAAAGCCAACACACCATACACCTTCTGAACAACCCTATCAACCTGGGTGGCAACTTTGAGGGATCTATGTACATGGACCCCAAGGGGCAGCACGGTAGCATTGTGGGTAGCACAATTGCTTCACAGCTCCAGGGTCCCAGGTTCGATTCCCGGCTTGGGTCACTGTCTGTGCGGAGTCTGCACATCCTCCCCGTGTGTGCGTGGGTTTCCTCCGGGTGCTCCGGTTTCCTCCCACAGTCCAAAGATGTGCAGGTTAGGTGGATTGCCCGTGATAAATTGCCCTTAGAGTCCAAAATTGCCCTTAGTGTTGGGTGGGGTTACTGGGTTATGGGGATAGGGCGGAGGTCTTGACCTTGGCTAGGGTGCTCGTTCCAAGAGCTGGTGCAGACTCGATGGGCCGAATGGCCTCCGTCTGCACTGTAAATTCTACGATCCCTCTGTTCCTCCACAATTCCAAGAAGCCTGGGCGAAATTCTTTCCCAACGGCGTGATGTCCGCCGACTGGCGCCAAAAACGGCGCCAATCAGACGGGCATAGCGCCGGCCCAAAGGTGCGGAATGCTCCGCATTTTTGGGGGCCGAGCCCCAACATTGAGGGGCTAGGCCGGCACCGGAGGGATTTCCGCCCCGCCAGCTGGCGGAAATGGCGTTTGTTGCCCCGCCAGCTGGCGGAAATGGCGTTTGTTGCCCCGCCAGCTGGCGCGGAAATGCGGCGCATGCGCGGGAGTGTCAGCGGCCGCCGACAGTTTCCCGCACATGCGCAGTGGGGAGAGTCACTTCCTCCTCCGCCATGGTGGAGACCGTGGCGGAGGCGGAAGGGAAAGAGTGCCGCCACGGCACAGGCCCGCCCGCGGATTGGTGGGCCCTGATCGCGGGCCAGGCCACCGTGGGGGCACCCCCGGGGTCAGATCGCCCCGCGCCCCCCCCAGGACCCCGGAGCCCGCCCACGCCGCCTGGTCCCGTCGGTAAATACCAGTTTTGATTTACGCCGGCGGGACAGGCAATTTCTGGGCGGGACTTCGGCCCATCCGGGCCAGAGAATTGAGCGGGGGGGTCCCGCCAACCGGCGCGGCCCGATTCCCGACCCCGCCCAATCTCCAGTACCGGAGACTTCGGCGGGGGCGGGATTCACGGCGGCCAACGGCCATTCTCCGACCCGGCGGGGGGCCGGAGAATGACGCCCCCTGATTTTTATCCTGTATTCAGCATTCAAATTTGACCTTCCAAAATGAATCACTTCACGTTTATTGAGGTTGAACTCCATCTGCCACTTCTCAGCCCAGCTCTGCATCCTATCAATGTTCTGTTGTAACCTGCAACAGCCCTCAACACTATCTACAACTCCACCAACCATCGTGTCATCGGCAAACTTACTAACCGACCCTTCCACTTCCTCATCCAAGTCATTTATAAAAACCATGAAGAGCAGAGGTCCCAGAACAGATCCCTGCGGGACACCACTGGTCACCGACCTCCAGGCGGAATACTTTCCATCACCACCACTCGCTGTCTTCTTTCGGCCAGCCAATTCTGTATCCAGACAGCCAAATTTCCCTGTGTCCCATGCCCCCTAACTTTCTGAATGAGCCTACCATGGGGAACCTTATCAAATGCCTTACTGAAATCCATATATACCACATCCACTGCCCAATGTGGTGTATATGGATTCCTTTAACGAAAGAGAATATGCTGGAAAATCTCAGCAGGTCTGGCAGCATCTATAGGGGGAGAAAAGAGCTAACGTTTCTAGTCCGATGACTCTTTGTCAAAGCGCCAGGTCTGGCACTGCCAGACCTGCTGAGATTTTCCAGCATTTTCGCTTTCGTTTCAAATTCCAGCATCTGCAGTAATTTGCTTATATGGGTTCCTTTATTGATGATTCCTTTATTGGTGATAAAGGAATCAGAAGGGACTAATGCTATTGGGCTCTCCTGCTAAATTTGGCACATTCTAAAACCTTGTTGGATCGCAGGTTGAAGAAGAGGACAAAGGATTTTAAGACATCTTCAAACCAGGCCAGGAGGTCTGGATCAAAAATCTGTACCAACAGTCCTTCGATGAATGGAACAACCACATTCTTACCTCGCCCATTAGGCACTTGCAGAAGAGCCAGGAAAGCACTGTTCACATTGACGCCTATGAGAACCCACATGTTTGATTAATGGGATGAAGGTCTGAACAATACATTCGTCAACTTAATGGTCCCACGATCAAGGAGAGCTGGGAAGGCACCACAAAGACTTAACCTGTGAACTTTGGCCTTTGGGGGGGCAGGTGGGGGGGGGGGGGGGGGGGGGGGGGGGGGTAAATGTAATGGAAATAGTTTGACATTGTCATGAAATAAATTGAAATATAGTTAGTGGCAGGTGTAGTATACTGGTTAATAATTATGGTAATGAGTTAGTGATGTTCATCATGATGTAGCAGTGACATCAGCAATTATGTGCTAGAGACTGTAGAGCTGATGGAATAGTCTGTACAGAAGATAGATGCACCTACTCTGTAATCTAGCTTGTATATTATTTTAATAAATCAGTTTGAAATAACCTACCTGAGTTTGGGCCAGAGTTATTTGAGATAAGGTAGGCCATGCGACCAACATATGAAACACCCAGGTCCCTCCCTCCTGCCTGTGCATCGCTGTGCTGCCAGATCAGGTGGGCCAATCCTGCCGCTGGACTGAACATACCCACAGGTCAATGTATGATTTTGGGAATGTGATTATGTTTGACAGCTGTGTGGCACAACTTTTGAAATGTTGCCATAGGGCCCCAGCTGTTACTGGGTCTTGCAGGGTCAACCTGGAATACACCTTTGTCATTCTGGTGCCTAGTTCGATGCTGGATGCTTTGCCCAGTTTGATATATTTTATGTTTTTTAAAATGTATTTTATTACAAACATGTATCAAAGCAGGCTACAACAAATAAACACCTTGAGAAACATACTTCCCAACAATCAACTATACAGTCTGTACAGATTTCCCCCCTTTTTCACCCCGTCCCCGTCCCCACCCCCCTGCGACGAACAGCTCCTCAAACACGGTCACAAACATCCCCCACCTTTTCTCAAACTCCCCTGCTGAGCCCCTCAACTCATACTTTATCTTCTCTAACCGCAGGAAGTTGTACAGGTCACCCAACCATGCCGCTACCCCCGGTGGTGATGCCTACCACCACTCCTGCAAAATTTGCCGCCATGCAATCAGAGAGGCGAAGGCCACGACATCGGCCTTCCTCCTCCCCATGAGCTCCAGCTTCTCTGAAACCCCAAATATCGGCACCAAAGGGTCCGGGTCCACCTCCTCCTCCACTATCTTGGCTAAGACCGTGAACACTCCCGCCCAGAATCTACCCAATTTTTCGCAACCCCAAAACACGTGATTCGCTGGCCCCACCCACACCTCTCACACTCATCTGCCACCCCCTGAAAGAACCCACTCATTCTCGCCCGAGTCATGTGTACCCTGTGCACCACCTTAAACTGTATCAGGTTCATCCTTGCACAAGAGGAGGTCCCGTTTACCCTTCGCAGTGCCTCACTCCATACTCCTTAATTGATCTCCCCTCCCAACTCCAATTCCCATTTTTCCTTGATCTTCACCATCCGCTCACCTCCCTGCTCCCCAAACCACTTGTTTATATCTCCAATTCTTCACTCTCCTTCCACATCCGGAAGCAGCAGTGATTCCAGCAGGGTGTATCCCAGCAACCTATGGAAACCCCTCCAGACCTTTTGCACAAAGTCCCTAACCTGAAGACACCTGAACTCACTACCCCTCAGCAGAACTACCATCTCCCGTAGCTCCTCCAGACTGGTGAACACTTCCTCCAAATACAGATCCCTCACCTTGACCAGCTCCACTTCCCTCCACCTCCTGTATACACTATCCATCCCCCCCCCCCGACTCAAACCATGATTCTCGCACAGCGGCGTTAGCACCGACAACCCTTCCACACTAAAATGCCTCCTCAGCTGATTCCACACCTTCACCGTGGACTGCACCACTGGGTTTCCTGAATAACTACTCGGAGCCATTGGCAATGCTGCCATCAACATAGCCCTCAAACTAGACCCTTTACAAATTTCCTCCTCCATTCTAACCCACTCTACCCCTTCTCCTTCCCACCACCATCGCACCTTGTCCACATTCGCCGCCCAATAATAATGAAGCAAGTTGACAACGCCAAAACACCCCCCCCCCCCCCCCTCACTGCCTCTGCCTCTGTAGCAAGGAGTTTGATACTTTTTAGATGCAGTTTGATACAACTGAGCAATTTGCTCGGCCATTTCAGAGGCATTAATGAGTCAACCACGTTGTGTGTCTGGCGTCACATGTAGGCCAGACTGGGACAGGACAGCAGATTTTTTGCCCAAAAAGACATTAGTGAATCAGATCGGTTCACAATACCAGCTTCTCATTATAATAAAGAGGCCATAGTCCAAGATGACCCCCTTTGAGGGAGCGAGCTGACTAGTGGTGATTTAACCTGAGGATCAGGTGAGGGGCAAGGTTGAGAAGGCGGGTCCTTCATGAGAACATCAGCCGGTATGGGAATTGAACTTGCGGTGTTAGCCTCACTGTGCATCACAAACTAGCTGTGCAGCCAACTGAGCTAAATTGGCCCCTCTCATTATTGATTTATTTAATTAATCAAATGTAATCTCCCCATTACCTGTGAGAAGAGTTGAATCATGTCCCTGGCTCAATAATCAAAGCCCGTGGGTTACTGATCAAGTGAAATAACCACTATACTACCATTCTCGTCGAGCAACATTTGTGGAGCAAGAAATAGAACTTTTGTTTCAGATCAATGATCTTTCATCAGTTCCAATTGATGCTGCCAGACCTGCTGTGTAGTTCTAGAATTTTCTGTTCTTAAACCGGGGTGGGGGGGGTTTAAACATTGAAAGTGCACCGCTGCTTCCCTGCTTGGGTGAAAACCTTATGGACACAGGACTTCCCCTGGTGGTGTGCTTTCATTGCTTTAGAGGCGATTTCCAACTTCTCGGAAGTCTTCCATTTCTCTTGGATTTTAGTAAGAGGTATTACAACACCAGGTTAAAGTCCAACAGGTTGATTTGGAATCATGAGCTTTCAGAGCGTCGCTCCTTCATCGGGTGAGTGACTTCAGGTGAGAGATGCTGAAGCCCTCTTGGGAAAAAAATCAGGCTCCTGACCCAATGCCATCTCCCCTCCTAAAGGGTTCAACACACAAGAGCATGGAACGGGGGGGGTTAATTCCTCTGTGACACTGACAGTCTGGGAAGCCTTTAAAGATTGAAAGTGCACCGCTGCTTCCCTGCATCTTTAAGATTTACATTCTGCCCCTTGTCTCTAGCATGGGCCTTGAACACATAACCTTCTTAGTGAGAGTCAGGAATGCCACTAACTCATGTCTCACTTAGTAAGAAAAACATAAAATATCATGATGCTGCTTTAATTACTGGAACTCTTTGCTTTTTTAAAAAAATATATTTTATTCAAAATTTTTGGCCAACCATAACAGTACATTGTGTATCTTTTACACAGTAATATAACAATATAAATAACAATGGCCAGTTTTTTAAACAAGAAATAAATAATATATAAACAACATCAAAATTGAAAAACAAAACTAAATGGCAACTGCCTTGTCCCAAATAAATACTCTCCAAAAATACAATTCAGCAGTCCAGTATACAATTACCTATAACAACAACCTATACATATTATACTTATACACTAACATCCCTGAGAGTCCTTCTGGTCCCCCCCCCCCCCCCACCCCCGGGCTGCTGCTGCTGTCTTCTTCTTTTCCATTCCCTCTATCTTTCTGTGAGGTATTCGACGAACGGTTGCCACCGCCTGGTGAACCCTTGAGCCGATCCCCTTAGGACGAACTTAATCCGTTCCAGCTTTATAAACCCTGCCATGTCATTTATCCAGGTCTCCACACCCGGGGGCTTGGCTTCCTTCCACATCAACAGTATCCTGCGCCGGGCTACTAGGGACGCAAAGGCCAAAACATCAGCCTCTTTCGCCTCCTGCACTCCCGGCTCTTCTGCAACCCCGAATATAGCCAATCCCCAGCTTGGTTCGACCTGGACCCCCACCACCTTCGAAAGCACCTTTGTCACCCCCACCCAAAACCCCTGTAGTGCCGGACATGACCAGAACATGTGGGTGTGATTCGCTGGGCTTCTCGAGCATCTCGCACACCTATCCTCTACTCCAAAAAATTTACTGAGCCGTGCTCCAGTCATATGCGCCCTGTGTAACACCTTAAATTGTATCAGGCTTAGCCTGGCACACGAGGACGATGAGTTTACCCTACTTAGGGCACCAGCCCACAGCCCCTCCTCAATCTCCTCCCCCAGCTCTTCTTCCCATTTCCCTTTCAGCTCATCTACCATAATCTCCCCCTCGTCCCTCATTTCCCTATATATGTCTGATACCTTACCGTCCCCCACCCATGTCTTTGAGATCACTCTGTCCTGCACCTCCTGCGTCGGGAGCTGCGGGAACTCCCTCACCTGTTGCCTCGCAAAAGCCCTCAGTTGCATATACCGGAATGCATTCCCTTGGGGCAACCCATATTTTTCGGTCAGCGCTCCCAGACTTGCAAACGTCCCATCTACAAACAGATCTCTCAATTGTGTTACTCCTGCTCTTTGCCATGTTCCAAATCCCCCATCCATTCTCCCCGGAGCAAACCTATGGTTATTTCTTATCGGGGACCACACCGAGGCTCCCGTCTTTCCCCTATGCCGTCTCCACTGCCCCCAAATTTTCAGAGTAGCCACCACCACCGGGCTTGTGGTGCATTTCTTCGGTGAGAACGGCAACGGCGCCGTCACCATAGCTTGTAGGCTAGTCCCCCTGCAGGACGCCCTCTCCAATCTCTTCCACGCCGCTCCCTCCTCTTCTCCCATCCACTTACATACCATTGAGATATTGGCGGCCCAGTAGTACTCATTTAGGCTCGGTAGTGCCAGCCCCCCCCCCTATCTCTACTACGCTGCAAAAATCCCTTCCTCACTCTCGGGGTCTTCCCGGCCCACACAAAACTCATGATACTCTTCTCAATCCTTTTGAAAAAAGCCTTCGTGATCACCACCGGGAGGCACTGAAACACAAAGAGGAATCTCGGGAGGACCACCATTTTAACCGCCTGCACCCTCCCTGCCAGTGACAGGGACACCATGTCCCATCTCTTGAAGTCCTCCTCCATCTGTTCCACCAACCGCGTTAAATTTAACCTATGCAATGTACCCCAATTCTTGGCTATCTGGATCCCCAAGTAGCGAAAGTCCCTTGTTACCTTCCTCAGCGGTAAGTCCTCTATTTCTCTGCTCTGCTCCCCTGGATGCACCACAAACAACTCACTTTTCCCCATGTTCAGTTTATATCCTGAAAATTCTCCAAACCCCCCAAGTATCCGCATTATCTCTGGCATCCCCTCCGCCGGGTCCGCCACATACAACAACAAATCGTCCGCATACAGAGATACCCGGTGTTCTTCTCCTCCCCTGAGTACTCCCCTCCACTTCCTGGAACCACTCAATGCTATTGCCAGGGGCTCAATCGCCAGTGCAAACAATAATGGGGACAGAGGACATCCCTGCCTCGTCCCTCTATGGAGCCGAAAATACGCAGACCCCCGTCCATTCGTGGCCACACTCGCCATCGGGGCCCTATACAGCAGCTGTACCCATCTAATATACTCATCTCCAAAGCCAAATCTCCTCAACACCTCCCACAAATAATCCCACTCCACTTTATCAAATGTTTTCTCGGCATCCATCGCCACCACTATCTCTGCTTCCCCCTCTGGTGGGGGCATCATCATTACCCCTAGCAGCCTCCGTATATTCGTATTCAGCTGTCTCCCCTTCACAAACCCAGTTTGGTCCTCATGGACCACCCCCGGGACACAATCCTCTATCCTCATTGCCATTACCTTGGCCAGAATCTTAGCGTCTACGTTCAGGAGGGAAATATGCCTATAGGACCCGCATTGCAGCGGGTCTTTTTCCTTCTTTAGGAGAAGCGATATCATTGCCTCTGACATAGTCGGGGGCAGCTGTCCCCTTTCCCTCGCCTCATTAAAGGTTCTCATCAGTAACGGGGCGAGCAAGTCCACATATTTCCTGTAAAATTCAACTGGGAATCCATCCGGTCCCGGGGCCTTCCCCGCCTTTCACTACTTCCTCCATTTCGATCTGTGCTCCCAGTCCCACCCTCTCCTGCTCCTCCACCTTAGGAAATTCCAGCTGGTCCAGAAAACACATCATTCTCTCCTTCCCATCCGGGGGCTGAGCTTCATATAATCTTTCATAGAATGCCTTGAACACTCCATTCACTCTCTCCGCTCCCCGCTCCATCTCTCCCTCCTCATCCCTCACTCCCCCTATTTCCCTCGCTGCTCCCCTTTTCCTCAATTGGTGGGCCAGCAACCTGCTCGCCTTCTCCCCATATTCGTACTGTACACCCTGTGCCTTCCTCCACTGTGCCGCTGCAGTACCCGTTGTCAGCAAATCAAATTCTACGTGTAGCCTTTGCCTTTCCCTGTACAGTCCATCCTCCGGTGCCTCCGCATATTGCCTGTCCACCCTCAGAAGTTCTTGCAGCAACCGCTCCCGTTCCCTACTCTCCTGCTTTCCTTTATGTGCCCTGATTGATATCAGATCCCCTCTAACCACTGCCTTCAGCGCCTCCCAGACCACTCCCACCTGGACCTCCCCATTATCATTGAGTTCCAAGTACTTTTCAATACACCCCCTCACCCTTAGACACACCCCCTCATCCGCCATTAGTCCCATGTCCATTCTCCAGGGTGGACGCCGTTCTTTTTCCTCCCCTATCTCCAAGTCCACCCAGTGTGGAGCGTGATCCGAAATAGCTATAGCCGTATACTCCGTCCCCCTCACCTTCGGGATCAACGCCCTTCCCAAAACAAAAAAGTCTATTCGCGAATAAACTTTGTGGACATAGGAGAAAAACGAAAACTCCTTACTCCTAGGTCTGCTAAATCTCCATGGGTCTATTCCTCCCATCTGCTCCATAAAGTCTTTAAGCACCTTGGCTGCTGCCGACCTCCTTCCGGTCCTGGACCTCGATCTGTCCAGCCCTGGTTCCAGCACCGTGTTAAAATCTCCACCCATTACCAACTTCCCACCTCTAGGTCCGGGATACGTCCTAACATGCGCCTCATAAAGTTGGCATCATCCCAGTTCGGGGCATATACGTTCACTAAGACCACCGCCTCCCCCTGTAATTTGCCACTCACCATCACGTATCTGCCCCCACTATCCGCCACTATGGTCTTTGCCACAAACATTACCCGCTTCCCCACTAGTATAGCCACCCCCCTGTTTTTCGCATCTAGCCCCGAATGAAACAGCTGCCCCACCCATCCTTTGCGTAGTCTAACCTGGTCTATCAGTTTCAAATGCGTCTCCTGTAACATAACCACATCTGCCTTAAGTTTCTTAAGGTGTGCGAGTACCCGTGCCCTCTTTATCGGCCCGTTCAGCCCTCTCACATTCCACGTGATCAGCCGGGTTGGGGGGCTCTTTACCCCCCACCCCCTTGTCGATTAGCCATCCCCTTTTATCCAGCTCCTCACCCGGTTCCCATGCAGCTGTGTCCCCCCCAGGCGATGCCCTCCCGCCCCGCCCACCCCACCCCATACCAGCTCCCCCCTCTCCCCAGCAGCAGCAACCCAATAACTCCCCCCCCCCACCCCCCCCCCCCCCCGCTAGATCCCCCACTAGCGTAGTTACACCCCCCATGTTAACTCTTTGCTTTTTAATAGGGCATCTTATAGTGAGCTTAATTTTCATTTGCTTAATTTTCATTTGCATGAGTAGGGTTGTGGGGGTGAAAATCGCAGTCCCGGAGGGTGTCAATGGATGCTGATGTCTTTGAAACGTGATGCAATTTTCAAAGCAAAGACAGGGGGCGAGATTCTCCGACCCCCCAGCGGGTCGGAGAATGGCCGTTGGCTGCCGTGAATTCTGCCCCCGCCACCCGCTGAAGTCTCCGAAGTGAGAAAAGTCGGCGGGGCGTCAATGGCGCCGCAGACCTCGGAGAATGGCACGGGTGTGCGCAAGGCCATCGATTTTGGGCCTGCCGATATTCTCCCGTCCGGATGGGCCAAAGTCCCGTCGACGTGATGACGGCGTAAATCAAACCTCCTTTTAATCGGCGTCAACCTGTGCTCAAGGTTTACGCCGACCAGCGTGGAGGTGGGTGACAGCCTGGGGGGTTGGCCGCTGAGCAGGCGATGGCGTGGCCGGCTGAGGGGCTGGTTGCTGGGCGACAGGGGCTACCCATTGCGCTCGTGGCTGATGACGCCTGTACGGAGGCCACGCAATGAGGCGGAGAACCGCTACAATGATGCCCATGTAGCGACAAGGGGAGTAATAGAGAGGTGCTTTGGCGTGCTGAAGATGCGTTTCAGGTGCCTGGACCTCTCTGGGGGCGCCCTCCAGTATCGGTCAGATAGGGTCGGCCGCATCATTGTGGTGTGCTGCGTCCTGCACAATATAGCCCAGCAGAGGGGCGATGTGCCGCAGGCAGAGGAGGGCGGAGTGGAGGAGCAGCAGGAAGAGGCGCAGTCCTCCCCAGATGAGGGGGATGGTGGCAATGGTCAGGGCAGACGGGCTAGACACAGGCGGGTGGCTGTCCACCGTTACCGGCTGGCCCAGCGGGCACGGGACAGGCTGATAGACGCCCGTTTCACTGACTAGATGGGCGTGGGAATCGGGTAGTATGGCCACAGACCGCACACCATGGCAACAGCCGACCACCCACACCCCCCACCCATCCACCCACCCAGCACCCTCACCCCCCTCCCCAACCCCACCCACCCCACCCGCATGCACACCACCCCCACATTGCCGATCCACCTGCGGCACAACGGCCGGGCTCACACAGTTGCCGGTGGATGCGTGTCTATCGCAAGCCATGGAGGATGATGACAACCCGCCCTGCGATGAGCTCCTGGATCTACATCGTTGGACTATGTCTGACCAATGCCCACAGTACCACCATCCACCCGGACCATCCCTGCATGCGGCTGTGACACTGCAGCGCACGGTCCCGTCCTCTGCCCGGGGGGATGTTGATGGCGGCCCGGGGGAATGTCGATGGCGGCCCAGGGGGAAGGGGGCAGACTCACCTGGGGCTGAGGTAAGACCACCCCTCACACACACACACTTGCGCTCAACATACACGCATCCCCCGCACACTTTGGACAGAGCACAAAGGCAGCTTCTGTAGGTGTAACATTGACTTTAATAACCAAAGGAGTTCATGCACGTGCCCTAGCCCCTAAAACTCATCTGTGCCCTGCACCCGTGCCAACTTACTCAGTGTCTGATTGTTTGGCCTTACGGGCCCTTTGACTACGTCTACGTGGTTCCCCAGACGGCACAGCAGAACTGGAGGTGGACTCTTGTGATTCCTGCCCTCTGACACGGGATCCCTTTGGCGGCCGTTTCCTGGGGCGTCCTGGCCTAGATGGGCCAGGCTGTGGCCCGGGCGACTGGGATGGTGAGCTGCCAGCCTGTCCTGCCCGTTGCCCATCCAATGCACCTGGGACGGAAGGGGGGGAGTCCGAGGTCTCGCTGTGTTCCGGGACCTCCCCTACAGGGGGACCCGGGACGGACCACAGCACCTCCTCCTCCCTCGGGGTGCCCGATGGCCCCCAGGCCTCTACATGGGTGGGGGATGCGAACGGACTGGCCATCCGACGCCCCCCCCCGACATCTGGCGCTGCCAGTCCTGGAGGCCCGTGCTGGTATCAACAGGGGTCTGCAGGTTTGCAGCCATGGAGCTCAGGGGATTGGCAAACCCTGTCTGTGACTGTGCGACGCCGGCTCGCACATGGCCAATGGCGCCGATGCCCTCAGCGATAGCCTGCTGAGACTGGGCCATGGCCTGCTGAGACTGGGCCATGGCCTGCTGCGACTGGGCCATGGCCTGCTGAGACTGGGCCATGGCCTGCAGAGACTGGGCTATGGCCTTCTGAGACTGGGCCATGGCCTGCAGAGACTGGGCTATGGACTGCTGAGACTGGGCCATGGCGTTGAGCGCCTCTGCCATCTGGCGCTGGCACTGGCTCATGGCCTCCTGTGAGGGGGCAGCCATTTCCTGGGCCACAGACGCCGCCTGCACGGAAAGTCCCAGGCCTCGCAAACCGTTCCCCATGTCTGACACCGTCGCACCCATTGCCTCCACCGCGGACGCCACCCGTGCGGTGTCAGCCTGGGTGGCACGCATGACCGGCACCACTCCCAGCTCCTGGACGTGGGTGGACTCCTCCACCTGCGACTGCAGCCGCCGCAAGCCGGCCGTCACCCTCTTCGCTCGTCTCCGGTTCGGTGGTTGCATCGGATCTATGGGTGGGTGTGGTAACTCCAGGAACCCGGGATCCATCTGGGCGGCAGATGTTCGCTTGGGCTGGGCTGCCCTCCGACCGCCCGGCCCCTCTGCTGCTCCTACCTCCACCTGCTGTACCGGGACAGCTGTGTTGTGCGCACCAGTGAGTGTACCAGACGCCTCATCACTAAAGTGCCCAACCGAGGTGAGTGTTTCTGCGATGGTGGAGGGTGTTTGTGACAGCAGTGGCGTTGTGTCGTGCTCTTCGTCCCACTCTGAGTCCATGGCACTTTGGGGTGGGGGTTCGTCTCCACCCATCCACTCTGTGTCACTGTCCGGTATTTCGTTTTCCTGGGTAGTGCTGTCCCGGGTAGGGGTGTCCTGGGTAGTGGTGTCCTGGGGAGTGGTGTCCTGGCTCGGCTGTGACGGGGGCCTGTGGCTGCCCCTCTCGTCGCTGGGTGGCAGACGCCTGCGTCGCCGCACCCGCACGAGACGGGGGCGTCGTCTCCCTGTTGCTCCAGGTCTCTCCGTCTCCCGTGGTCTCTGAGGGGCATCCTGCGGGCGTCGCATGCCGGAGGGTCCGGGTCTCTCCATCTCCCGTGGTCTCCGAGGGGCATCCTGCGGGCGTCGCATGCCGGAGGGTCCGGGTCTCTCCGTCTCCCGTGGTCTCCGAGGGGTATCATGTGGGCGGTCTGCATCTGCGGGGATGGGTGCCTCGACGTTTGCTCCTGCGATACACAATGAAGCATGCATGGTTAGACACGCAGGCAGTGATCAGGTGATATGGGGAGGGAGATATAGGGGAGGGGGGATATGGGGACGGGCTGTTGGTGGCTCACTTGCTGGTGGGCCCCCGACCTCTGCATCAGCAACCTCCCGGTCCTCAGGTCCGCCAGCCAGTTCCAGGGCCCTTTCCTCGTGTTCGGTCAGTGGCCTCTCATCAGCGGGGCCTCCTCCAGTCCTCACATGCTCCCTGGTGTTGTGTGCGCGTTTCTCCTGTCGGGGGGGGGGGGGGGGGGGGGGTGGCAGGGGTAAAAGGCAACAGTGTTAGACAGGTATATGAATGCACGCCATCGGTTGCGCGTGTATTGCAGAGGTTAAGGTTAGGGCTGGATTCACTAAGGGAAATGGGGGAGGCGGATATGGGGGAGGGGGGATATGGGGGAGGGGGATATGGGAGCTATGACGGAGGGGGGATATGGGGGATATGAGGGAGGGGGGATATGGGGGAGGGGGGATATGGGGGAGGGGGGATATGGGGGATATGGGGAAGGGGGGATATGGGGGATATGGGGAGGGGGGATATGGGGGATATGGGGGTGGGGGGATATGGGGGAGGGGGGATATGGGGGAGGGGGGATATGGGGGAGGGGGGATATGGGGGATATGGGGGAGGGGGATATGGGGGATATGGGGGATATGGGGGAGGGGGGATATGGGGGATATGGGGAGGGGGATATGGGGGATATGGATATGGATATCGGGCAGGGGGGGAGGCTCACCCTGGCTGCTCTGACGAGGTCGTTCACCTTCTTGTGGCACTGGGTGCCTGTCCGTGGTGTCAGGGCCACAGCGGTGACGGCCTCTGCCACCTCCCTCCACAGACGCCGGCTGTGGCGTGGGGCAACTCTGCGGCCGTGTCCGGGATACAGGGCCTCCCTCCTCTGCTCCACTGCGTCCAGGAGCGCCTCCACATCCCGTGACTGGAACTTCGGGGCTGAGCGGCAGCTGGCCATCCGGTCGGGTGTTCCGGTCGGGTGTTCCGGTCGGGTGGGGGGAGCAGCGCGTCCTGATGAGCCGTCACGCGTGAAGCACGTGAGCAAGCGCGGATCCCGTCACGTTGCTGCTAGCCCATTCCAGGCCGGAGACTTTGAGACGTTTTGGGCGGCGCGATGAAAGTCGGATTTGCGCCGTTTTTGGCGCCGATCGGCGGACTTTGCGCCGATAACGGAGAATTTCGCCCAGGAATTGGAGAAAAAGGAACTTGCTTGCCTCCAATTGAGGCCCCATTAAGCTCCCTGGGGAGCTTATTAATGAGCTAGTGAGGGCCGGAAGGCAATTTCCAAAGCCACAATTGCCAGACCCCTGCAGTCTGGTTCACATTTGTGCATACATGTCAACACATCGAGCAAAAAAGGGATTTTTTTAAAAAAGGGGACTTTTTTGCCACCAGGGGTTTCACTGCAAGATCAGGCACAGTATCACTTGGCAGGGCGTTTGGCAAATTCTCTTAACTTTGAGGCTTATGGCCCTCTGAATTCCTTCATCCTCTCATGTGCAAGGCAGTGACAGGCCCTGTCATGACTGCCATCTGCCTTTGATACACCTGTTCCAACTGGCAGCTCTCACCTCCTTGCAGAGCTCGGCAGCACTCATTGTGCTTGACTCTGGCATTATTAGGGCATTAACATTTGAAGATAGTGTCATGTGAGTGAACGTGACGTGGCACAGGGTCAGGACTCTGAAGTTATCTGGCCTTTGGGCTCCCAAGCCCAATTTGAAAATCAAGCCCATTGATTATGGTTTGTGTTGAACCTGGAACATACAGATGTCCTGTTATTTAAATGTTACATACCATCGCACTCAAACAGCACCCATGATCTACAGTAAATTTGCATTTCAATAAAGTATCTTTCATTCACTGTGTTATGAAAGTCAAACTTAAAGTAAGGTTGAGAGGAGCGTTTAGGAAATTCAACTCCCACCAAACTTTGGACTTTCTGCGCATGCGCAGATTGGGAGTGGGCTACATATGCACAGTTCAGTGTTCAGCAGTGTAAGCCCTTTGAGCTGAAGACAGGCCCAATGCGCCAACATAGAGAAGAAAAATGGCGCAAAAACTCATGTCCAGTGACTGGAGGTGGAGCGCCATGGAAGACAAGAGTACCCGCAGAGGAGAGGTAGAGGGGACAGGGAGACATCCCAAAAGACCAGTCTTAGAGAGGGAACAGGAAAATGTCCCAGTTTAATTAAAAAGACAGAAGCACAAAAACAAGCTCCAAACAGGGGAAGGGCCGGAGACTTTAAGTGAAGAAGGCAGCCAAGGGTTGGCGACTTGGTGCTGCGAGCCGTTGGGGCAAAATTAATCCGTTGGAGCTTGGCATGGCTGAAGAGCTGATTTTGTGCTCATGAGTTGCTGCTTGAGCGCTTATTCAGGAATCCAGGGGAACAGAAGAAAGAGAGACAAAGTTAAAACTCTGCAAGCGAGGGGCGTTGTTGATGCCGTCTGATTGGAGCAACCTTTGGAGAAAATTCCAAATGAATATCTTCAAAGGTGAAAGTTGGATCCCTCAAGAAAGATGGAGTTTGAGTGAGATTGGTTGACTCTGCGTTAATGACATCTGGTTGGGTTGTTGAGAAGTCGCTGGAATTGGTTTTGTCATTTATTGTACAGTATGGTGTGTTTGACCACAGTTTTCCTGTTAATTCTCATTAACCCTGGTGTTAGAGTAGAATGAGGTATTGAAAATTGTTCTGTCTTTCTGACCTTGTCTAGTAAAGTTTATTTTTGTTTGTTAAAAGCCATGGAATCTTGTTGCTTTAATCACGGAGCAAGTATCAAATCTCAAGCTTTGTCGATTACATACGAACATATGAATTAAGAGCAGGAATCGCTCACTCGGCCCATCAGACTTGCTCCGCCATTCAATAAGATAATGGAAGATCTGACTGAACCTGCTGCGTACCCCTGATAACCTTTCACTCCATTGTTTATCAAGAATCTATCTAGCTCTGCCTTGGAAACGTTCAAAGTCTCTGCTTGCACTGGCTTTTGAGGAAGGGAGTTCCAAAGACTCACAACCTTCTGAGAGACAAAATTATTTTCATCTGTCTTAAATGGACAACCCCTTGCACAGTGACTCCTAATTCTAGATTCTCCCACAAGAGGAAACATCCTTTCTACATCGATCCTGTCAAGACCCCCTCAGGATCTTAGGTTTCAATCAAGTTGCCTTTTACTCTTCTAAACTCCAGGGGATACAAGCCCAACCTGTCCAAACTTTCCTCATTAAACAACCCAACTATTCCTGGTGTTAGAGTAGTAAACCTTCTCTGAACTTCTTCTAATATATTTACACCCTTCCTTAAATAAGGAGACCAATATTTTGCACAATACTCCAGATGTGGTCCCACCAGTGTCCCTTGCAGCTGAAGCATAATCTCTCTATTTTTATATTCAATTCCCCTCGCAAGAAACAAGAACATTTTATTAGCTTTCCTAGTTGCTTACTGAATATGTACACAAGTGTTTTGTGATTCATGCACCAGAACAGAGCCTCAGAGCTCTGCAATCTGGACAATTTCATGTTTCCCCACTTTATACTCCGTTTGCTAGATCTTTGTCCACGCACGTAACCCAAGTTAAGATGGAGTTTCAGTGAGATTGGTTGACTCTGTGTTAATGACACCTGGGTGGGTTGTTGAGATGTCTGTGGAATCAGTTTTCATCATATTTGTTTTTCTTAAATCTTTTTATCGGCATTTTCAATATTATATACATTGCCATTCGTTTTAGTTTACTGAACAGTACAAAAGGTTTTTTCTTAAGTTTATAATTTGTCGCCGTCTAACCTTGCGTACAATCCCCCCCTCCCCACTCCCTCGCCCCTAACCCCCTCTCTCGCCTCCCTCACCTGATGCCCTCCCTGCTTGTTCCGGGGAGGTGTTCCCCCCTTCTCCTCATTCCCCCCCTTTCTTTTCTCCCCCCCCCCCGTCAGTTTTGGCCGTGTCCATCTAGTGGATGGGGGGGTTGCCCCCTCCCTCTGAGTTGTTTCTTTTGTCCCTCTCAATCTCTCGCTTTTCTTCCGCCACCCCTCCCCACTGGGTTGCGCGTCCCGAACCTTCCTCTTTTGCTACTTTCCAGTTTCCCTCTCTACTGGCTGTTGCTGGCCTTGAACAGATTTTGGAACAGGCCGACAAATTGCCCCATGCAGTAAGGGAGCCTTCCTCCTACCCTCGGGTGACGTATTTGATCTTCTCCAGGTGGAGAAATTCGGACAGGTCTGCCAGCCAATCTGCAGCTGCTGATCGCCAGTCGAGCAGGATTCTCCGGCGTGCGATTAGGGAAGTGAAAGCTAGGGCGTTGGCCCTCTTCCCCATGTCTAGCTCTGGCTGTTCGGATACCCCGAAGATTGCCACAATTGGGCAGGCTTCACCCTCACCCACACAACCTTGGACATTGCCTCGTGGAAGGCTGCCCAGATCCCGGCAAGTTTGGGACACGCCCATCGCATTATTAGGGGCCAGTTTGGCACAGTGGGCTAAACAGCTGACTTGTAATGCAGAATAAGGCAGCAGCGCGGGTTCAATTCCCGTACCGGCCTCCCCGAACAGGCGCCAGAATGTGACGACTAGGGGTTTTTCACAGTAACTTCATTGAAGCCTACTTGTGACAATATGTGATTATTATTATTATTACATGTGGGTGTGGTTGGCCGGGTTCCTCTGGCACCGTTCACATTTGTACTCCACCTCCGGGAAGAACCTGCTTATTCAGGTTCTGGTTAGGTGTGCTCTGCGCACCACTTTGAACTCCATGAGGCTGAGCCTTGCGCAGGAGGAGGTGGAGTTGGCCTTGCTCCATGCTTCACTCCAGAGTCCCCAACCCATTTCTGCCCCCAGTTCATCCCCCCAATTTCCATCTGATCTTGTCTAATGGCGTTCGGGCCTGTCCAGTAGCTGTCAATATATTTTCCCGTAGAGTCCCCCTTCTTTACTGTCCGTTTTGATCAGGTCCTCTAATAGCGTGGTCTCCGGGGCCCTGGGGTATCCTATTGTCTCTTTGAGTTTTAGTCACATTTGTGCCTGAAGTCTCCTTATGTGCTCTTTGGAACTTACTTTCCTACCTATCTTTGTGTCATCAGCAAACCTAGCACCATACCTTTGATCCTTCATCTAAGTCATTTATATAAATTGTAAAATGTTGAGGCCCCAGCACAGATCCCAATGGCACAACACTCATTATATTGCGCCAACAAGAAAAAGACCCATTTATGGCTACCCTCTGTTTCCTGTTACCTAGCCAAATCTTATATCCAATTCAATATATTACCCCCTATACCATGAGCTTTTATTTGCTGCAATGATCTTTGCCTTCTAGAAATCTAGCTACAGTCCATTCAGAAGGCTTTTGCGAAGGTGCCACAGCAAGATTATTGCAGAAAATAAAAGCTCCCCAGAAATCATGGGGTAATATATTGAATTGGACGTAAGATTGGTCGATAAATTGAATAAGTATTTCTGGGATATTACTTGTCTCCTCTACAGTGAAGACCAATGCAAAATACTTATTCAATTTATCTGCCATCTCCTTATTTTCCATCATTAATTCCCCAGACACTCTCTGTAATGAACCAATGTGCACTTTGTTCATTCCTTTCTTATTTAAACATCTTTTTAAAAACTCTTACTATTTGTCTTTATATTTCCAGCTAACTTTCTCTCATTCTCTAATTTTTCACCCATATTAATATTTTAGTAATCCTTTGCTGTTTTTAACATTTACATTCTATCCAATTTTCTGACCTTCCGCCCATCTGTGTGGAATTAAATGTTTTTTCTTTAAGTTTGATACTATTCTTAACTTTTTTAAGTAACCTCAGATGGTGGATCCTCCGCTTAGAATTTTTCCTTCTTGTTAGAATATACCTACCCTGTGTATTCCTCTGAAGTATCCCCTTCTGTGTCTACCCCTGCATCTTTATTGACCTATTCCTTAACTTAAGTTGCTAGTTGACTTTAGCGAGCTCTACTTTCACGTCCTCATAATTGCCCTTATTTAAGTTTAAAATATTAATGTTACATCCACTCTTCTCTCCCTTGTAAAGAACCCGGCTGATGTTACCTGCGAGAGTGTCCCAAAACCCCGAAGGACAACTTGGAACGCTGGTTCTTTTTGGTGTATTTATAGAATCTTAGAATTTACAGTGCAGAAGGAGGCCATTCGGCCCATCGAGTCTGCACCGGCTCTTTGAACGAGCACCCTACCCAATCCCACACCTCCACCCTATCCCCATACCCCAGTAACCCAACCCAACACTAAGGGCAATTTTTTAGCATGACCAATCCACCTAACCTGCACATATTTGGACTGTGGGAGGAAACCGGAGCACACAGAGGAAACCCATGCACACACGGGGAGAATGTACAGACTCCGCACAGACAGTGACCCAAGCCGGGAATCGAACCTGGGACCCTGGAGCTGTGAAGCAATTGTCCTAACCACCATGCTACCGTGGGAATCATGTGGGAAACCATGTGCAACCGAATAAGGAACCAGACAAGTCGTTGTGTAACAATTAATAAAGAAAATTTATTAAAGTAAAAGAAAAAACACATGATAAAAGACTAGCATTCACTATGATACTTAAGTATATGAATAACTAAACACACCATTTTATTTGAAGTTACCTCTTGTTCCCAAAATGTACCCATGTTCCCTGAACTCACTGACACCCACTTTTCCCAAGCTACATCCAATTTTTGTAACTCAAGTGAAATCCAGCTAATAGTTACCACACAATACCACTTGGGAGGTCTGGGAAAACATCGCTTCCTGGTTCAGTGAATGCACAAAACTGCGTTTTTTAGAGGAGAATATCTGCAATCTGCCATGATTCTAAATGTTAGCTGGAACAGACCTCCATGGCTCGGTTCACAGATGCAACAGGTCTATCGGGTTGTTATATGGAGAATTAGCCTGCTTCCCCAATGAGGGTGCTCGCAATAATATTGTTCAATCTCTTTGATATTCCCCTCCATGGATTCTGCTGTCTACCTCACTCAAAGCCCTTGCCTTTAGAAGTTTAGTGCCCACTGATCTTTCATAAGCGATGTTTCTGATGTGGCCTTTCGTATCTCACTGTCTCTAGACTCTAGCTAATCTTGTTACTGGGCAAATCACATCTCATTATTCCTCTAGCTGCCTGCTGGTCTTGTTACTTTGCTGGGATTTTTCATTTTCAATCAAATTTACTGTTATTAATTTACCACATTCGTGACGCCCTTAAATTAAATGTAAAATTCAATCATATAATCACTGCTTCCTCAGGGCATTTTCACCTTGAGGCCATTAATTAGACCTACCTCATTGCACATTACCAGGTCTAGTATAGCCTGCTGGTTGGCGCCAGAAAGTACTTTCAGAGAAATTATGCTGAAAACATTCTATGAAGTGCTCATCTAGTGCCTTTGGCCATCTGACATTTCCAGTCTATATGTAGATTTAAAAAGCCCTCACTTACCAAATTCCCAGCTTGATACTGTACACTCATAGCAGCACTCTCAGCGGGTGGAGACCAAGCAACACCGAGGAGCCCCCTGTTTTAATATTCTGAAAAGCAAATGAGTAAAATTTTGAAAACCAGTTTATGCTAGCTACCTCATTCACGAGCAGCAGGCAAATGGTGATGCAGTGCTAATGTCACTGGGCTAGACATCCAGGAAGCCCGGGTGAATTCTCTGGGGCCACGGGTTCAAATGCCTCCACGGTATAAATAAATCTGGAATTGAAAAGTGAGCCTCAGTGATGGTGACCATTAAGTCATCCTCAAATTGTAGTTAAAAATGCCCTTAAGGGAAGGAAATATGCCATCCTTACCTGATCTGGCCTACACAGGATGCCAGACCCACAATAATGTAATTGCCAATCTGCCCGCTGAAATGGTCCAGCAAGCCGTACAATTCAAGGGCAATTGGGGAAGGGCAATAAATTCCAGTAACGCCCACGTCCCAGGATTTTTTTTTTTAAAGTCTTCTTGCGGAGAGCTTGTAAAGCTCTGTTTAAGGTTGGATTAATTTTTTTTTAAATAGAGTTTAGAGAGAAATTAACCTTTCCAACTCCCTCATCCTCCAGACCCAGCAGCACCCACGACCCACACATAACATTAATGGATCTTTTGCTTAACTGGTCTAAGATAATGGGTGGTGTTCTCCCATCCTGGAACTAAGGTCCCTGGCACGACGGGTACATAGAATCTTTCCGCTATGGAAGCCGGCGGGAAAACATGCCAAATCCTACAGCCCCAACCTCATTAATTATGCATCCAGCTGTTTTGCACCATAATCAGTGGTGGGGCAGGCCTGATGGTGCATAGTTCGCCATCCTATCCAGGCACCATATTGAAACGGTGCCCAACATCACCAATGCATTATTAAAGAAAAAAGACGGACCTCCTGCGACAGAGGATGGATCTCCAGGAACAGCTGGAAATTGCCTCTCGCCCCACGATACCGAATCTTGAAGGTCCACCTGTGTTGTTCCAGAGTCCAGGGTTGCGGGTGGCCTCCATCTTGAACTCTGGAGGCAGTCCCAGCCATTATTCAGGTGAGTCCCGACATCTGCAGACCACATTGCTCCAGACGTGTTCCGCACCGTCATGTTGTCCCACCGGCGCTGCAGAGAATTGGTCATGGGGTGGTCGGACATCCATCTGCATCCCATTAACGGCATGCTGGCCTCCAGAGGGTTTCCTGGTCCGCTATGTTGGGGCCAGCGGAAGATCCTGCAGGAAATACGCACCGGTGTTAAACCAATTTCTGAGTCTCCCACTGAATTCTCCCCCACCCCCCACCCCATCCCCCCCATCCACCATTGAACCCGCCGATGGTGGCATGGGAGAATTCCACCCAATCTTTCTGCCCCATGTGATGCGACCATCAATTCACACGAGACAGAGAGTTGAAGTGAACAGTGGCTTTAATCAACTAGAACAGTGCCTGCCTCCGACTGCTCTGCAATGAGAGCCGCCTACAGGGCAGCTGATCTTTATACCTCCCCTCAAGGGGGAGGAGCCGGGGCAGAGCCCACAAGGGCAGCAACATGATACAATCAGTGTAGTACAGTACAATGGTCCATAGGTGGAGCCCACATGGGCAACAGCGTGGTACAATGTAGTACAGTGGTGAATGGTTACTACAATACGTTCACCACATTCACCCCCTGTTAAAAAATTGAAGTCTGGCGGGGGTGAAGGGCTCACAGGTTCAGTCTGTCTGGTGCCCTGATCGTGCGCTGCTATTGCCGGAGCTCTGGTTTTGCAGCGAGCACGGGTGTAGAACTCGTCGGTGCTGGCATGGGTGGTGAACTCGTCGATGCGGGCACAGGTGTGGACTCCGGGAGCGTGTCTTCAGGAGCTTCATTCCTGTAGGTCTGTGAAGGGGGGGGGGTATATGAGGGGGTGTGGAGGCCATGTAGGGGCAGGGGCGGTGTTCGGTGTAGGTTGGGGGGGTAGGTTGGGGTGATGGTAGGGGATTCTGCGGGTGCCAGGTCCCGGAGGGAGACCGTATCCTGTTGGCCGTCGGGGTGCTCTATGTATGCGTACTGGGGGTTGGTGTGAAGGAGCTGGACCCTCTCAACCAGGGGGTCAGAATTCTGGCTCCTTACATGCTTGCGGAGTAGGACGGGCCCCGGTGTCATCAGCCAGGGCGGAAGCGAGGCCCTGGAGGTGGATTTCCTGGGGAAAACAAACAGGCGGTCATGAGGGGTCTCATTTGTGGCTGTGCAAAGGAGTGACCTAATGAGTGGAGTGCGTTGGGGAAGACCTCCTGCCAGTGGGAAACTGGGAGATTCCTAGACCGTAGGGCCAGGAGGACGGCCTTCCATACCGTCGCGTTCTGTCTCTCCACCTGTCCGTTTCCCCGGGGGTTGTAATTGGTAGTCCTGCTCAAGGCGATGCCCTTCCCGAACAGGTACTGACGCTGTTCATCGCTCATAAACGAGGAGCCCCAGTCACTGTGGACGTAAGTGGGGAAACCGAACAAGGTGAAGATACTATAGAGGGCCGTGGCCATGGTCATGGCGGGGCAAGGGATTGCAAAAGGGAAGCGGGAGAACTCGTCAACAACGTTGAGGAAATACGTGTTGCGGTTGGCAGAGGGGACGGGCCCTTTGAAGTCGATACTGAGGCGATGAAAGGGCCAGGATGCCTTTACCAGGTGGGCCTTATCTCGTCGATAGAAGTGCGGCTTACACTCCGCGCAGATTTGGCAGTCCCTGGTCATGGCCCTGACCTCCTCGGTGGAGTAGGGCAGGTTAAGGGCCTTGATGTATTGGAGAAACCAGGTCACCCCCGGGTGACAGAGGTCATCGTGGATGGCCCGGAGTCGGTCATCTTGCACGCTGGCGCATGTGCCGCAGGACAGGGCATCTGGGGGCACGTTGAGCTTCGCAGGGTGATATACTATATCGTAATAATAGGTGGAGAGTTCGATCCTCCACCTCAAGATCTTATCGTTCTTGATCTTGCCCTGTGTACTGTCGAACATGAAGGCTACCGAAAGTTGATCGGTAACGAGGGTAAACCTCCTACCAGCGAGGTAGTGCCTCCAATGCCGTACAGCTTCCACGATGGCTTGAGCTTCTTTTTCGACTGAGGAGTGTCGAATTTCGAGCTACGGGAAAAAAATGCTACTGGCCTGCCTGCCTGGTTAAGGGTAGCGGCGAGGGCGACCTTTAACGCGTCGCTCTCCATCTGGAAGGGGATGGACTCGCCGACCGCGCACATCGCGGCCTTGGCAATATCTGCCTTGATGCGGCTGAAGATCTGGTGGGCCTCAGCCGCCAGTGGGAAGATGGTAGCTTTGATGGTAGCTTTGTCCGCATAGTTGGGGACTCACTGGGTGTAATAGGAAAAGAACCCGAGGCACCTTTTCAGGGCCTTGGGGCAGTGGGGAAGGGGGAATTGCGGGACGGGGCACATACGGTCGGGGTCGGGCCCTTGAACACTGTTTTCCACGACGTAGCTGAGGATGGCTAGTCTGGTTGTGCGGAAAACACATTTCTCCCTGTTATAAGTGAGGTTGAGGGCTTGGGCGGTTTGGAGAAACTTCTGGAGGTTGGCGTCGTGGTCCTGCTGGTCGTGGCCGCAGATGGTGACGTTGCCCAGATACGGAAATGTGGCCCGCAGCCCGTACTGGTCCACCATTCTGTCCATCATTCTTTGAAAGACCGAGATCCTATTGGTGACGCCGAAGGGGACCCGGAGGCGGCCGTCTGCCCCAAAGGCCATGTAGTGGCGGTCCCCCGGGCGGATTGGGAGCTGGTGGTACGCAGACTTCAGATCCACCGTGGAGAACACCCGGTAGTGCGCGATCAGATTAACCATGTCCGCTACCCGGAGAAGTGGGTACGCATCGAGGTGCGTGTACCGGTTTATGGTTTGGCTGTAGTCTACAACCATCCGGTTCTTTTCCCCGGTCCTGACGACCACCGCCTGAGCTCTCCAGGGGCTATTGCTGGCCTCGAAGATCTCTTCCCTCAAGAGTCGCTGGACCTCGGACCTGATAAAAGTCCTGTCCTGGATACTGTACCGCCTGCTCCTGGTGGCGACGGGTTTACAGTCGCTGGTGAGATTTGCGAAGAGCGGGGGAGGGTCGACCTTCAGGGTCGCGAGGCTGCATACGGTCAGAGGGGATAGGGGCCCACCGAACTTCAGGGTCAGGCTCCTGAGGTTGCACTGGAAGTCCAGTCCCAACAGGAGAGGAGCGCAGAGATCGGGGAGAACATATAGCTTAAAGTTTGCGTATTCGACGCCTTGTATCGCGAGGTTCGCGACAGTGTACCTCCGGATCTGCACTGAGTGCGATCCGGAAGCGAGGGAGATTGTTTGAAGTGCGGGGAGATTTGGAGCGAATAGCGCCTTACCGTGTCTGGGTGGACGAAGCTCTCTGTGCTTGCGGAGTCAAACAGGCAAGGTGTTTCATGTCCATTGACCCGGACGGTCATTGTGGAGTTCCGGAGGTGCTTTGGGCGTGACTTGTCGAGGGTGACCGCGCCGAGTTGCGGGTAGCCGGCATGGTCAGAGGTGGCGGTGTGGTCCCAAGATGGCTGCCCCCATCGGTCGCACGTGTCGGGCGGCGTTGCAGCTGGCGGCCAAGATGGCGGCCCCCGTCGGTCGCACGTGTTGGGCGGCGAGGAAGATGGCGTCCAAGATGGCGGCCCCATGAGTCGCACATGGCGGGCTGCGTGGGAGACGGTGGCCAAAATGGCGGCCCCCATGAGTCACACGTGCTGTGCGGAGTCGAAGATGGCTGCCCCCACAGACAGCACGAGGCAGATGACGCGTCCGAAGGGGGCGGAGCCGGCAGGCACGCAGCCACGCTGCGGGGTCTGCGGGCCTGTGAGTCTGAGAGTCCCCCCTGTGGTTTGGAGGACTTAGACCTGGCCAGGCAAACGTTGGCATAGTGTCCTTTCTTGCCGCAGTCGCTACAATTCGCGTTTCGAGCCGGGCAACGCTGCCTGGGGTGCTGGTGCTGGCCACAGAAATAGCAGGGCAGTCCCCCGGGTTAGGCGGGCAGCCGCGCGGCACAGGCCTGGGGTATTCTCTGGTCAGGAGTCCACGAGGGGATCGCGTGATCGGAAGGGAAAGCGTTGAGGCTTTGAAACGCTACTTCTCGGGCGGTGGCAAGTTTTACCGTCTCTTCTAGGTCGAGGGCGCCTTTCTCGAGCAGGCGCTGTCTGACGTAGTTGGACCGGACCCCAGCCACATAGGTGTCCCGGACGGCGAGTTCCATGTGTTGGGAGGCCGTTACGGCCTTGTAGTTGCAGCTTCACGCGAAGACTTGAGGTCGTGTAGGTACTCCTCCAGCCATTGCCCAGGGCGTTGGCGGCGACTGGTGAGGAGATGCCGCACGTATACTTCGTTCACCGGCACCACGTATAGGCGCTTCAGCATTGCGAGGGCGCCTGCGTATGTGGTCGCTTGTACGGAGATTCGATGGCTCACCCGGGCGTGGAGGAGGCTCAGCTTCTGTTCGTCGGTGACGGAGGGTGAGGTGGAGGCAGCGAGGTAGGCCTCAAAACATCGGAGCCAGTGTGAAAAAATCCCTTTGGCTCCCGCGGCCTGTGGGTCGAGTTCCAGTCGGTCAGGTTTGAGGGCTGCTTCCATCACGATGTTGCAGTCGATTAAATTGATGCGACCATCAATTCACACGAGACAGAGAGTTGAAGTGAACAGTGGCTTTAATCAACTAGAACAGTGCCTGCCTGCGACTGCCCCGCAATGAGAGCTGCCCACAGGGCAGCTGCTCTTTATACCTCCCCTCAAGGGAGCGGAGCCCACAAGGGCACCAACATGATACAATCAGTGTAGTACATACAGTACAATGGTCCATAGGTGGAGCCCACATGGGCAACAGCATGGTACAATGTAGTACAGTGGTGAATGGTTACTATAATACGTTCACCACACCATGCAAGCCTAATCCCACTCTACATGATTGATCTATCAACATATCCTTCTCGTCCTTTTTCCCATGTGTAGGTACCAATGGTAGTGCCATGGGATATATCCTATATTGCTGAATAATCAGAACAGGTTTTGTTTCTTTACTCATATTTGGAAGAGTAGCTCAGATAACACAGCAATCTCTTGAAAAGTACACTGGAGTGTTAGCGTCGACTGCGAGTGCAACCAGCTGGAATGGGACTCAAACCTCTCATCCACAACAAGAGCACCAATGCCTCAATGATCAAGCCAGAAAGGAAGGACAAGAATGCAGTGAGGTGACAAGACGATGACTTGAATGTATGAATAACCCAGCAAGTAGCCAATGCCATCTGGAGGTTAGGTGAGGAAACTGGCAGCAAAAGGAAGAGAACATTTCATATCAGCATCTCTTATAGCTAAAGGATAAATGTGAAGCTAATGGGCAGGGAAAATCCCAACCACAATCACTGGTTTATGTTGAGTCAGTGCATCTTAATCCAAACAAGAGAAGGGGTTCCATAATTCGGATGATATCAATCAGACTTCTCACTTCTGACTGCCTCCCTACCCCCACCCCTCACCTCCTGGAACATGCAAATGTGTAAACATCTGGCTAAGGTGAGATCTGGTTCGAATCTGTTGTCACCACTCATTTCCTGGTTTGGAGGGAAACTATCACCCTTTGTCCTTTAACCCTGCCATTGAACTTTAACCCAGGAAGAAATGCTACCCCTCTGACCAGGAAATGATGATGGAAAATGGCATTAAGGTCCTGCTATTAATTTTGACTATAAGACCATACCACCTGCCCACATTTCTCCTGCCCCCCCCTCCCCCCCGCCCCCCCGGTGCCGCCCCTCCCCATAAATATCAAAGTGCCATCAGGAGAGTTGGACAAAAGAGAAAAAATGGACAGAAAGAAAAGGGAAAAGATTCAAATAGTTTTATTGAACTTTCAATGCAGTGACTTCTGTGAAGTGCAGGAAAGGCATCGATTTGAGCCTGTGTTGAGTTAGTCCAGAAATTGAATCCCGATACCAGTGAAGCAATTTTAAAAGTAGAAACGAGGAATTTCCGTGGGCTTAGTGCACAGCTTGGAAACCAATGGCAGCCTATGTTCAGCTTCACAAAGGAATACAAAAATTGCCCATGTCTTAAAAAAAACTCCTTTTTTAAAAAAACTCCACTATCTCATCATGCTGGCCTGATTAAAAGCAGGATGGAGAATGGGGAAGTGAAGTTCTTTTATGGCTGAGACTATTTGCGCTCCGTGGCGTTTTCAGCAATGGTGCGATGTGAGGAAAAATGGAGGAATCAAGTAAACTCTCAGCCTTCCAAGAGGCATTTTGTCACGGGTCAGACTGGCAATTTGACTTATAGTGGAAGCCTTAAAACATACCATATTAAAATGTCCTTTTTTTTCAAATTTTAAATGTTTTGCGGGGCTCAATGCCATTTCTTTGGCTTGCTCTTAGGATATTCCTTCTCATGAACTTCATCAGAACTCGCGTCTTCTGTTAAAAACTACTGGAGCACTACTGCTCAGGTAAGAGTCATATCGACCGGTCAGTACGTGCTGTAGTTTTGCTTTCCTGGATATAATTCCATTGTTTTTCCATGGGATGGAACACAGGGTTCCCTTAGAAAACCAGCCACTTCATAATTTTGATATAATTATATGAATCTTGTGTTCAAGAAGGACAATCGTGCATTAAAATATTTCTTGAACAGTTTTGGCAGCACCCAGGTAATTAAAATCTAACAATAGCAAACTATTTCTTTGGTAATGAAAAGTTCCAGCTTCAGCCTGGAGACATTCACCATACAACTCCATAGAACTTCATTTTCCCAGCCTGAGACTGATAAATGTTGAACAGCTGACTCACTTGCTGATGCCCCACCCCTGCTATAAGAGCTCGGGGGGCCGGAGAAGGTAAATCCAAAAGAGTTTTATGGGCCTGGTTCACAGAACCCCCAAGTGTTTCATGGAGTTCAACCGACCCACAACTTTTAATAGATTGTGGTGTGGGGAGCACATGGCCCACTCTACAGGTGTGGTAGAGCAGAAATGGACAAGTGGGTTTCAAAACAACACAATGTTTATTCTATGAACTCAAGGTAACCTTTTAAAAACAAACATTGAATATCTTAACACCCATTACTTCAAAGATAACCCCAAAAGACTACAACACTAAATAATCCTTCAAACTGTTCCTTTAAACATCCAAAAGACTTCAAACCTTCAAAAATAGGAGCACATTAGGTTACATTCAACATATTTAAAGTCTTTGGATTGCAGAAATCAACAGACCAGCTCTGTGTTTTCTTCATGCAGCTCACAGCAAAACACAAAGACACTCCCAGCTGCGTTCTCAAACTGAAACTCAAAAAGCAGAAGTGAGCTCAGCTCCCCCCACCCTCTGATATCACTTCAGCAATATGATCAGCTCCATTTCTTAAGGGTACATTGCTTAAACATCCATTTCTTAAAGGTACTCTCACATGACACCTCCCCCCAAGAAAAAAAAACCCATCAACTTCAAGATGGTTTCATTTTTCACCTTTGCACCATCAATTAAGAAATGCACACAGTAAAAACACTTCACCGGTTCAAAAAAAACAACACACGCAAACAGGTATAATAATATAGTCCATTTTTTTTCGTTCTTCTTCCTCCAGCCGAAATCCTTCTCGATTGACAGTCTCTTTGAACAAGAAAGTCTCTGCACGGTCCATCCATTCCTCTACAGCCTCGGCATTTCTCTTTAAAGTTAGATACTTCAGTTAAATCTCATCACAGAGTCCCTTGCAATTCTCGAATACAGGAGCATCGGTTACCACAGCTTTCAGGCAGTCAAATGCATGTTGAAACTCCGCTGTCCATTGAAATTTTTAAAAGTTTCTTCAGCAAGTCCATCAGTGGAGCAATCACGCTACAAAACTCTTGCACAAATGTTCGATCAAATCTACTCATACCAAGAAATCAAATTATTTCTCATCGTGTCGAGGGTATCGGAAACTCCCCAATAACTTTTGGTTTCACATCCCGTGGGACCAATCAACCCTGTCCAATTGTATGGCCAAGGAAAGTGACTTGAGAATTTCCAAATTCACTTTTGGCTAGGTTTATCACCAAACCCGCCTCCTGAAGTCGATCGACTAACTCCATAAGATGTTTTAAATATTCTTTCCATGTCTGGCTGAAAACTACCAGATCGTCGATATATACCGCACAATTGGGGAATCTTGAAGTGACTGTATTAGTTAACCGTTGAAATGTGGCTGGGGCATTTTTCATGCCAAATGGCATAACTTTGAATTGGTATATACCGTCTGGAGTCACAAAAGCTGAAATCTCCTTCGCCCTTTCGGATAAAGGTACCTGCCAGTAACCTTTAAGTAAATCCAATTTGGAAATAAAAGCAGAATGTCCCACTTTCTCAATGCAATCCTCCAAACGTGGGATAGGATAACAGCCCGTTCTTGTAACTGCATTCACCTTTCTATAGTCCACACACAACCGTTGGGTACCGTCTGGATTAGGTACCATCACTATGGGTGAGCTCCATTGGCTGCAACCCACTTCAATTATGGCATTTTTAAGCATACTCTCAATCTCTTTGTTAACCTGTGCCAATTTTAAAGGATTAAGTCTATATGGATGTTGTTTGATAGGAACAGCATTTCCCACATCTACATCATGTATAGCCATTTTTAATACTTCCCAATTTATCTCTACAAACTTGCCCATGTGATATCAATAACTCTTTCAGGTCAGTTCATTTTTCCTCTGGAAGGTAACAACAATTCATCCCAATTTTTAAGAACATCCTCATTTTCCAATTTATTTGAGGTATGTCAAATTCACAGTCATCTGGATTTGGTTCGTCACTTTGAGTTAGAATCATTAAAACCTCCTTTTTCTCTCCTTTCCTTTCAAAGTACCTTTTAAGCATATTCATTCACATGGCACACTCGGTGAGTCTTCCTGCCATCTGGTGTTTTTACCACATAATTCACCTCACTTAATTTCCTTTCAATCTGATACAATCAACAAAACCTAGCTTTTAAAGGCTCACCTACCACTGGTAACAACACTAAAACTTTATCTCCACTGGTAAAACTACGAATGTTGGATTTCTTGTCCGCTACCCGTTTCATCACATTTTGTGCAACTTTCAAAGGTTGTCTAGCCAATTCACCTGCTCTAATTAATCATTCCCTAAAATTTGACGCGTAATCTAATAGTGTAATTTCCGATTTCTCACCCACCAATTTTTCTTTCATCAATTTAAGTGGTCCTCTTACCTCATGACCAAAAATTAGTTCAAAAGGACTAAATTTGGTTGACTCATTAGGTGCATCCCTAATTGCAAACAGTACGAATGGAATTCCTTTATCCCAATCCTTTGGATAATCTTGACAATAAGCCCTCAACATCGTCTTTAATGTCTGATGCCACCTTTCTAACGCTCCCTGCGATTCTGGATGGTACGCAGTTGATTTAATTTGTTTTATTCCTAAGCTATCCATAACTTCTTTGAATAACCTTTAGGTAAAATTTGATCCTTGATCTGATTGTATTTCTGTGGGTAGTCCATATTTAGTAAAGAATTTAAGTAACTCCTCCACAATCTTTTTAGCTGTAATATTACGTACTGGAATGGCCTCTGGAAACCTAGTAGACACATCCATTATAGTCAAAAGATATTGATTCCCACTTTTTGTTTTAGGAAGCGGTCCTACACAATCAATTAGGACCCTTGTAAAAGGTTCCTCAAATGCTGGAATTGGTATTGAGGGCACTGGTTTTATCACTGCTTGAGGTTTCCCTATCACTTGACATGTGTGACATGACTGACAAAATTTAACTACATCTTTATGTAGTCCAGGCCAATAAAAATGTTTCTGGATTTCAGCTTGAGTTTTCCTTATCCCCAAATGACCTCCCACTGGTATCTCATGTGCCACTCGCAACACCTCCTTTCTATACCCTACCGGTAATACTACTTGATGAACGTCTGCCCACTTTTCATCAGCCTGCATATGTACAGGTCACCATTTTCTCATCAAGACATCACTTTTACGGTAATAACACTCTGGTATACTCTCAGATTCCTCTTCCATATATGCTTTCTGATATATCCGTTTTATTTCCCCATCTTTCTCTTGTAACTCCGCCAATTTTCCTGAACTAAAAATATCCGCCTCATCCTCCACCTGTTTTTGTTCTTTTTCAGCCATTTGATCAAAAATTGTTTCTGGTAATTGCACTTCCACTTCATCTTCACTGTTTGATTTCTCCTCTTGTCTTAACCTGTGACCTTGCGACCTTGTTACTGCACAATCCGGAAAAATCCCAGGATATTCGTCCTTCAACACTTCAGTTGTCTTATTTTCCACTGGCTTATCAACCACGGTAGGCATCACTCCCACCTGCGATCCAGCTATATCATTACCCAAGATAAACTGTATTCCTGGACAAGACAGTTTCTCTATTACTCCTACTACCACTTCACCACTCTTCACTGGACTTTCCAACCTTACCTTATATAATGGAACGCTACTCCTCTCACCCTGAATTCCACATATTACCACCGTTTCTGGCAACATTCTTCCCAAACTATATAATTCCTCATCTCTTACCATTAAAGATTGACTAGCTCCTGTATCTCTTAAAATTGTGACTTCTTTACCTGCTCCTCCTGATACACATGAGTAAACTTTACCCACACAAGTAAATTCTTTAAAGACATCTGGCACCTTCTTATCAATTACTTCTTGCACAGGCTGTACAATCTTTGCACCTCCTTCGCTTCCCTTGGGCTTTCCTTTGCCACTCTAACAAACCCCACTGTCTTATCCTGTTTTACCACATCAACCTTCCCAGTGCTTTTCTTCAACCACCAAAATTGTGACTTTACATGGCCTAGTTTATTACAGTGAAAACATTTGAAATTTTTCATTTCTCTTCCACCCTCCTGGATTTCTTTTTTAATCTGAGGTACACTCTCTTTATTATCTCCCATCAGATCACCTTTACCTTTACCACTTCAGTATTTCTCATGTCCCCAGTTTCTATCAATCACCGGCTGAAACTGATGTCGGAAACCAAGCCTTGATTTATGAACAAATTCATAATCATCTGCCATTTCTGCTACTAATCTCGCAGTTTTAACCTTCTGCTCTTCCACATGAGTTCTCACTGCATCAGGAATTGAATTTTTAAACTCCTCCAAAAGTATAATTTCTCTGGGAGCTTCATACGTTTGGGCTATTTTCAAAGTCCTTATCCACCTATTAAAATTACTCTGTTTGAGTCTTTCAAAATCCATGTATGTTTGACCAAATTCTTTCCTTAAATTTCTAAACCTTTGTCTGTAAGCTTCAGGCACTAGCTCATATACACTTAAGATGGATTTTTTTCACCTCCTCATAAGCCCCAGATACCTCCTCCGGTAGTGATGCAAACACTTCTACCTACCAGCTTTGTTTGAATCAGTAATACCCACATGTCCTGTGGCCATTTCATTTGTTTAGCTACCTTCTCAAATGAAATGAAAAAGGCGTCTATCTCCTTTTCGTCAAACCTTGGCAATGCTTGGACATATTTAAATAGATCCCCACCACGTCTTCGACTATGACGCTCTGTCTCACTATCCTCATCAATCTCATCCAACTGTATGTTTCCCTTTGCGTCTGCCAATTTTAACTGATTTTCATGTTTCATAGCAATTTATGATGTTCAAACTCTCCTCTCTTTTTACCTTTCCTCCCTATCTCTTTCTTTGTTTCTTTCTTCTCTCTCCTTTTCTTTTTCTCTCATTGCATATTCAAGCTGCTTTAATTCTTTTTCATGTTCAAATTGCTTAATCTGCAACTGGAGCTTTGCCATTTCTAATGAGTCAGAATATATCTCAGGCAAATTTAAATGCTCAGCTACCACAGTAAGTCCCTCACCTTTTCGCATTTTGCCAGGCAATGTTAACTGCAATGCTTTTGCCAAATCTAACCATCTGCTTTTAGTCTCTGTCCGTAAGGTATTGCGTGTTACTGTGTCCACCCCCAAAAACTTCTGAGCCTCTGAAAGAGCCATTGTCCACAACACACTCCCCACTTGAACTAAAATACCACACCTGAAAAGCAACCACAATATGCTCACCCCTCACTGTCTTGAAGTTCATTAAGCCAATCCAATCGAGAGACTTTTATCCCCCTCGAGCCCCCAATTGTTATGGGCCAGGGTTTACAGAACCCCAAAGTGTTTCATGGAGTTCAACCGACCCACAACTGTTAATAGATTGTGGTGTGGGAAGCACACGGCGTACTCTCCAGGCGTGATACAGCAGAAATGGACAAGTGGTTTTTAAAACAAAACAATGTTTATTCTATGAACTCAAGGTAACCTTTTAAAAACAAACATTGAATATCTTAACACCCATTACTTCAAAGATAACCCCAAAAGACTACAACACTAAATAATCCTTCAAACTATTCCTTTAAACATCCAAAATACTTCAAACCTTCAAAAATAGGAGCACATTAGGTTACATTCAATATATTTATCGTCTTTGGATTGCAGAAATCAACAGACCAGCTCTGTGTTTTCTTCATGCAGCTCAAAGCAAAACACACAGACACTCCCAGTTGCATTCTCAAACTGAAACTCAAAAAGCAGAAGTGAGCTCAGCTCCCTCGACCCTCTGACTTCACTTCAGTAATATGATCAGCTCCATTTCTTAAAGGTGCATTGCTTAAACATCCATTTCTTACAGGTACTCGCACATGACAAGAGGTTTAATTTGACAACGTGGCTTACAAGTCCCAAGGTCCCAAACGGGACAAGCATCCATGCCGGTCCCAATCCGGGCCGGCTTTTATGAGGCTATTTCTACGAGCCCCAGCTGACAGGCCTTCAGCCACTAATGAGGGAGCTCATATTCCACGGATCCCACAGGGAGATCAATTGAGATTTCCCGTGGATCTCGTGAGATCTTTTACAAGCTTTATTACATCTGCCATCTTTAATTTTAACCTCCTCTTCCGAGCAGGCAGCATGGGCACCTAGCTGGAGGGTCTTTCTTTAAATTTGCAGACTGGTGTCTGATGATATCATTGGGCTCCAAATATGATTTGAAAAGCGTCTTGAGAGGGGAATTATCTGGGGCTTTCCCACTGACTAAAGCCAAATGAGGAGAGCATTGAAAGCAGACTAGACCGTCCTTATGTTTCCTTTCCTTCCTGTAGCTGGGAGGAGTATAGTTGCTCACTTGGTCCCAGAAGGAAGATTTAGACCTCCACTGCCCCTTCCATTTCACAGTGCCGCACAGAACCCAAATCTCACACTGTATCTGAATTAACTCACGTTTCCTGCCACTTGCTGCTCCCAAAGTTGAGCAGTGACATGTTAATAATGCCCAGTGGTTATAATCAACACTGCCTCATTCTAGGAACATAGGATCAGAAGTAGGCCATTCAGCCCATTGATTCTGCTCTGCCATTCAATACGATCATGGTTGATTGGATACTTCAATGCCTTTTACAAGCATGATCCCCATGACACTTTATGTTATTGTTAATCCGAAATCTACAAACTCTGCCTTAAACATACTCAATGACTGAGCTTCCCACAGCCCTCCAAAGATTCACAACCCTCTGTAAATAAATGTCTCCCCATCTTGGTGCTAAGTGGCATCCCCCTTATGTTGAAATTGTGCCCCATGGCTATAGACTGCCCAACCAAGGGAAATGTCTGACCCGCATCTACCCTGTCTTAACCTTCAAGTATTTTGTAGGTTTCAATGAGATCAGCTCTCATTCTTTGAAACTCTAGAGAATACAGACCTAGTTTCTCCAATCTCCCTTCATAAGACAGCTGTGCCATCCCTGGAACAAATCTGGTGAACCTTTGCTGCATTCTCTCTATGGCAATAATATCTTTTCTGAGGTAAGGGGACCAAAACCGCACACGGTACTCCAGCTGTGACCAAAGCAAGCTTTAATACAAATGAAGCAAGACCTCACTACTCCTGCACTCAAACCCTCTTGTGATTTTATTTTTTTTCTAAATTTAGAGTACCCAATTCATTTTTTCCAATTAAGGGGCAATTTAGCATGGCCAATCCACCTACCCTGCACATCTTTTGGGTTGTGGGGCGAAACCCTCGCAAACACGGGGAGAATGTGCAAACTCCACACGGACAGTGACCCAGAGCCGGGATCGGACCTGGGACCTCGGCTCCGTGAGGCAGCAGTGCTAACCACTGCGCCACTGTGCTGCCCATACCCTCTTGTGATAAAGGCTAGCATTACATTAGCCTTCCTAATAGCTTGCTGCACCTGCATGTTCACCTTCAACGACTTAGGGACAGGACACTCAGGTCTCTTTGTACAACTGCACGTTCTAATTTCTTACCATTTAGGAAATACTCTGCACATCTGTCCCTTCTACCAAAGTGGATTACCTCACATTTTTCCACATTCTATTCCATCTGCCATGTTCTTGCCCACACACTGTCCAAATCCTCCTGTAGTGCTTTACAACTTCCTCACAACACACATTCCCGCCTTGCTTTGTATCATCCGCGAACTTGGGGATATTACATTTGGTCCCCCATATTCAAATCATTGGTGTATATTGTGAAAGACTGGGACCCAAATACTGCTCCTTGCAGTACCTCACCAGCCATAGCCTGTCAACACAATGACCCATTTATTCCTATTCTCTGTTTTCTGCCTGTTAGCTAAACCTTAATCCATGACAGTGTATTGCTTCCTATTCCATGTGCTTTTATTTTGCTAATCAACCTCCTGTGGGAAGGTATTTATCAAAAGCCTTCAAAAGATCCAAGTATACTACATCCATTGACTCTCCCTTATCAATTTTGTTGGTAAGATCCAGGTTTGTCAAACATGATTTCCCATTCGTAAATCCATGCTGACTATGCCCAATCATAGTGTTCATTGATTATATCCTTTATAATAGATTCCAGCATTTTCCCTACGACTGATGTAAGGCTAACATGTCTGTAGTTCCCTGTTTTCTCTCTCCCTACCTTCTTTAATAGTGGGGTAACATTTGCTACCTTCCAATCTTCAGGAACCATTCCAGAATCATTAGAATTTTGGAAGATGACCACCAATGCAGCCACCATCTCCATAGCAACCTCTTTCAACACTTTGGGATGCATAATATCGGGTGCCAGGGACTTACCAACTTTCAATCCCATTAATTTCTACAATACAAACTTCTTACTTCTGCTGATTTCCTTAAACTCCTCATTCTCCCGAGTCCATTGGATCCCTACATCTGGGAGAGTTCCAGTATCTTCTTCAATGAAAGCAGGCATATATCTGGGGCCTTCTTGGACATTAAATTCCTTATGAGGTTGTAGGTCTGGGGCCCACAAACCGTTAACAAAATTACATTTTGCTTATTTTCCCCCATGATCTCAGTGGCAGTAAAGAAAGTACCCGAGCCTCCCAATATATTGTCTCCAGTTTATCGAATGGGAGCACAACGTGTAGATGCCGGAAGAGACCTCTTCAGGAATTTACCCAGCTCATCTCACAAGATCTAACCGGATGTTGCGAGACGTTGCAATCTGGATCCCAACCATTATGGGCAGCAGGTTTCACTCTAATATGCAGCTCACCTGATCTCCTTCGCCTCGGAGATCTTAGACGAGCGTCGTTCAGTACTGGTCCCTGAAACAGGATTCGGGCAGGATGGTACTTGGGGGGGTCTCCCAGGGGATCGGAGGCCTCCGAGTGATGGACCTCCGGGCAGGGTGGCACCTGGGGCACTGCCATGGTGCCAGGCTGGCAGTGCCAAGGGTCTAAGCTAGCATTGTGCCTGTGCCAAGTATCAGGCCTGGGGGTGCCCGGTGGAGGTGATAGGGTGGGAGGTGGGATCGAGGAGGGCCCCCCGAGGACCCCCTTGTAGTTGAGTTGGGGATTTAGGGGTCCAGGGGTCGGCATGGGATGGTCGAGAGATCGGGACACCATTTAAAAATGGTGTTCCGATCTCCTCCTGCATTGAGGGGTTCTGGCGAGCAGAGCTGCTCAGTGCAGGAAACTGGATTAAATGCGGCCTTGATGTGGCAACCTCTGCCGGATTACAATAGAGTCATGTTCGATAGCGTGGTCTTGTGATCTGTCTTGGCAATGCAATCGCCAGGAAACACCCGGCGCTCGACACGAGACTCTGTTGCAGATCAGTTAGAACACGCCCATATTTTCTCACTTTTGTTTCCCATTCCAACCTTGTATTTTCCATTACTTGGAGATTTCTGATGCAACCCATTCCCACCATGAATTTCGAGACTTGTGATCATTGTCCGAGTTACTCCCGTCACCACTGTAGTGGCGCGAGGTATCACTGAGGAGGTTTCTTGAACAAAGGGGTTTTTTGGAAACAGCAATGAGGTCTAACTGCATACAGGCACAAAGGCATATCGTACAGGTCTTTGCTCCATGATTCCCTGGTCCATACTGCCCGGGCCCCTGCTCCCAGGGCCCGGTACTTTTTCCCCATTGGTTGGGGTTTGTGCGCTCCTGCACGATAGGCTCTGAGTGGGCCACATGGCCTGTGAAGGATCGCTTCCTAAAGGGGCCATGCTGCCTCAGGCAGGACATAAAGCAACCCTACCCTAACAGTTACACCAAGTATTGAGATAACAAAACCCAGAGCTGGAAGTCGAAGTCAGAGTCATGTAATTGTGGCTCGGTAGTAGCACTATCATTTCTGAGCCAGAAGGTTATGTGTCCAAATTCCACTCCAGAGACCTGCACACATCCAGTGCATACTGAGATTGTGCTGTGACTGAAAATAATAATAATTTGCACATTTCTTCTTCTTCCTCTTCTTAGGCAGTCGCTCAGAGTTGAGGATGACTTGCTTCCACACTAAAAATGAGTTCTCAGGTAACTGACGAGTCCAATACACGACTGCAGTCTCTGTCACAGGTGGGATAGTAGGTGGTTGGAGGAGCGGGTGGCAACCTGGGCAACCCAGCCACCCACCCCTCCTTTCGCTGTTGACACTTGGTTTCAGCTTGCTTTCGGTGATCAAACTCGAGTGTTCCGCTCGTTCCTGGATACTTTTCCTCCACTTTGGGGGGTCTTGGGTCAGGGATTCCCAGGTGTCGGTGGGGATGTTGTACTTTTACAAGGAGGGTTTGAGAATGATCTTGAAATGTTTCCTCTGCCCTCCGGGCGTTCTCTTGCCATTCAAATCTCCGAGTGGAGTTTCAGGAGTCTCGTGTCAGGCATGAAGACAATGTGGCCTGACGAGCGGAGCTGATCTAGTGTAGTCAATGCTTCAATGGTGATATTGTTCTGAATGAGAACACTGAAGTCGATGTGTTTATCCGTAGCATGGTGGCACAGTGGTTAGCAGTGCTGCCTCAAAGCACCAGGGACCCTGGTTCAAGTCTGGCCTCGGGTGACTGTGTGGAACTTTGCAAGCTCTTCCCGTGTCTGCATGGGTTTCCTCCGGGTGCTCCGATTTACTCCCCCAGTCCAAAGGTGTGCCGGTTAGGTGGATTGGCCGTGCTAAAAAAAAATGCCCCTTAGTGTCCAGGGATTTGCAAGTTAGGTGGAGTTAGGGAGATGGGATGGGGGTATGGGCCAAGGTATGGTGCTCTTTCAAAGAGCCGGTGCAGGCTCGATGTGCCAAATGGCCTCCTTCTGCACTGTATGAATTCTATGATCCTGCCACAGATTTGCAGGATTTTACAGAGGCTGCGCTGCTGGGACTTCTCCAGAGTTTTGAGGTAACTGCTGTGCATAGGCCACATCTCAGGGGCTGTTTAGCACAGGGCTAAATCGCTGGCTTTGAAAGCACACCAAGGCAGGCCAGCAGCACGGTTCAATTCCCGTAACAGCCTCCCTGAACAGGCACCGGAATGTGGCGACTAGGGGCTTTTCACAGTAACTTCATTTGAAGCCTGCTTGTGACAATAAGTGATTTTCATTTCATTTTTTTCTCGGCCATATAGGAGGGTGGTTGTCACTTTGCTCTGTACACCTTGAACCTGATGCCAGGTCTGATGTCCTGGTTTTCAGACATCCTCTTCCTCAGGCGACCAGAGGCTGCTCTGGCACACTGAAGGTATTGTTGCACCTCGTCATCCATATCTGCCCTTGTTGACAGTAGGCTCCCAAGTTATGGAAAATGGTCCATGTTGTCTCAGGCCTCATTGCGGATTTTAATAGCAGGGGGCGAGTGCTATGTGGCAAGGGCATGCTGGTAGAGGACCTTTGCCTTACGGATGTTTAGTGTAAGGCCCATGCTCTCGCATACCTCCATGAAATTGTTGTTGATGGCTTGGAGCTCGGACTCCAAGTGTGCGCAGACGCAAGCGTCATCTGTATTCTGTCGTTCAGCGCATACTGCAGTTCACTGACAGGATGGGGTGACGTTGAATCTGGCCTGCAGACAATGAACGTTGATCCTATTTGTTCTGTTGTTAAGCTGCACTCCAGTGGGGAGCTTGCTGAGGGTGAGATGGATCATTGCAGCAAGGAAGATCGAAAAGAGCATCGGTGTGATGATGCAGCCTTCCTTGACCCCAGTCCAAACACGGATTGGGTCTGTGGTGGATCTGTCAATCAGGATCACGGCTTACATGTCATTGTGGATCAGGCGGAGGATGGCGACAAACTTTTGGGGGCAGCCGAAACAGAGGAGGAAGCTGTACAATCCCAGCGGTTGACAATGTCAAAGGCCTTTATGAGATCAAAGAAGGCCATGTACAAGGGTTGGTGCTGTTCCCTGAATTTCTCTGGTTGTTGCTGCCTGATGAAGATCATGTATGTTGTTCCCCTTAGTGGGCGAAATCTGAAGTGTGACACTAGGAGAAGATTTTCACAGGGAGAAGGCAATTAAGAAGGATTCTTGCAATGACTTGCAGTTCAACAGCAAGGAAATTCCTCTGTAGTTTCTGCAGTCAAACTTGTCACCTTTCTTGAAGATAGTCACGATTATGGCATCTTTGAGATCTCCTGGCATGCTCTCCTCCTTCCAGAGAAGGAAAGTGAGATCATGTATTCACACCATTAGTGCTCCTCCACCATGTTTTATTGCTTCGGCGAGGATTCCATTTGTTCCTGATTCCTCATTGTTCGTCAGCTGTCTGATAGCCTTTTCTATCTTGTGGCAGGTTGGGGTTGTGCTGAGGTGATGGCGAGTAGCAAGCTGCGGGATGGAGTTGAGGACACCCTCGTTGAAGATAGTCTCTTCAAAGTGCTCCTTCCAGTGAGCACCTACTGCCTCTCTGTATTTGGCCAACAGTGAAGTGGGGCCCTATCTGCTTGAGCATTGGTGGTCTTGACTGCACTAAAGAACCCTCGCATGTCATGGCTGTTGGCTAACTACTGGGTCTCCTTTGCTTTCTCCACCCAACATCTGTTCTTTGGGTCGTGGGTTTTTGCTGGACCTCAGCCTTCAGCCATGTGTAGAGCTGGTTTCTTGCTATCGAGTTGGGTATACTGTTTCAGGTTCAGAAAAGCCTTGCACTTGCGACTTATCAGCCCCCGGATTCTTGGTCGTTCTCATCAAACCAGTCTTGGTGTTGTTTGGTCGGGTGATCAAGCGTCTCTTGGCTGGTGCTGATTATAGAGGTCTTGACGGCAAACCTGGTGCTGTGAGCACTCTGCGTTGCTGGATCCCAGGAGTTGTCAGGTTGGCAGTGAGGCGCTGGATGAATAGGGCTCTCCTATCAGAGTTTCTGAGGGCCTCAGTGTTGATTTTCCTGCAGCATTGTTTCCGCTGCCTCGCTGCTTCGGGGCTACATTGATGTTGATCACGGAATGGATTAGATAGTTGTCCATCCAGCAGTCATAGAATGCCTACAGCGCAGGAGGAGGCCATTCGGCCCATCGAGTCTGCATCGAGTCGGCCCTTGGAGGAGGGCCTTACTTAAGCCCACACCTCCACCCTATCCCCGTAACCCTACCCTTTTGGACACTAAGGGACAATTTTAGCATGGCCAATCCACCTAACCTACACATCTTTGGACTATGGGAGGAAACTGGAGCACCCGGAGGAAACCCACGCAGACACGGGGAGAAAGTGCAAACTCCACACAGACAGTCTCCCGAGGCCGGAATTGAACCTGGGACCCTGGAGCTGTGAGACAGCAGTGCTAACCACTGTGCCATCTTGCTGTCCATCGGCTTCTGTTATGGCGCAAGTGTTACGTACACCCTTGTGTTCCCTTGCTCAGACGATTACGTAGCTGAGCAGGTGCCAGTATTTGGAGCAAGGGTGTTGCCATGAGGCCTTGTACTTGTCTGTCTGATGGAACACAGTATTGGTTATGACAAAGTCATGTTCGAGGCACATTATCAGGAACAGGGTACCATTAGTGTTGGATTTCCCTACCCCTTTCTCCGCGATTACACCTCTCCAGAGATCTGTGTCCTTTCCAACTCTGGTAATGAAGTCGGCAAGGAGGATCCACTTGTCTCCTGTTGGGACTCGGGCCAAAGATTGTTCGGGACTGAAGTAAAATTCATCTGCAGCTTCCAGTGTTGGAGCGTATGCACCGAGGACTTTAGCGCACTGGTGCTGGGTTAGATTGAGCTGAAGGTTCATGAGGCATTTATTTATCCTGCAAGGTATCTTCTCATCTCAACCCCGTCAAAATTAGAAACTGTTTCTCCCTGTCTATTCAAAGGGGTTGTACTTCAATTTTTCACGTGCCAAGGTCCAACTATGACTGTAATCCCAATCTATATCCCTTACAACCCACAAATGTGGATCTATTCAATCAATGGCGGGTTTAGGGGAGGCGGTGGTGTAGTGGTATTGTCACTGGACTAGTAACCCAGACATCCAGGGTAATCTTCTGGGGACCTGGATTCGAACACCCACCACGGCAGATAAAAATAAAAATCTGGGATAATGATGACCACAAAACCATTGTCGATTGTGGTCAAACCCCACCTGGTTCACTAATATCCCTTGAGGGAAGGGAATCTGCCACACTTACATGGTCTGGCCTGTCATGATATTCAAACACACACATCATGATAGACAGACCAACAGACAAATCAGCACACACAACACGACAGCCAATCACAGACAAGGACAGAGACAGTATAAGAGAAGAAACACGACACCTGGTGGCCAGTCCATCTAGAGACCAGGACAAGGACAGGACCTGATTAACAACACACTCAGGGAGTCACCACGTGCAGAGTATCAAGACAGAACTGTAAATAGCATGTTAGAATAAAACAGCGTTGTACCAAATACAACCGTGTTAGCTCATCTGTACATCAGAGCACCCAACACCACATGGTACCTAGTGAGTGGATCGATACCTGCTGGCAAAGCTGCCATCCTGAGCCATGGACATCACCAACAAACCGCAGCCATTGCAAGTCGCTGGGAACCTGGGCACCAATTGGAAGCTCTTCAAGCAGCGGTTTGAACTGTACATGCGAGCCAACGAAAAACAGAGTGCCTCGGACGAGACAAAGATTGCGATGCTCCTCACTACCGCAGGTCAGCATGCCATCGATGTATACAACTCATTGGTGTTCGCGGAAGGCGAGAACCAATCCAAGTATGACACGGTCCTCCTCAAGCTCGACCAGCTCTTCAACGTTGAGGTAAATGAAAGCTTTGAAAGGTATATCTTTCAGCAACGCCTGCAAGGTAAGGATGAGCTCTTTCAACCCTTTCTGATGCACCTCCGCATACCCGCGCAGTCCTGCAGTTACGGCAACACCTCAGAGTCCATGATCCGGGACCAGATCGTTTTTGGCGTTGCCTCCAGTGGCCTACGCCAGCAGCTTCTTAAAATTAAAGGCCTGACCTTAGCATCTGCGGTGTGAGCCTGTGTCCTCCATGAAAATGCGACCAGCCGCTTTGCCCAATTTCAGGCGACCGAATCGGCACGGAGGGGGTCCCTAGCGATTGAATAGGCAAGCCAGGCCGCCCACGAGGCCGAACGCATCCAGGTAATCGAGTATCTCCCGGCCCGTGACCCGGACGAGGGCGGCCGTTTCGTGCGCTTTTCGAGGTCTCCCGTGCTTGTGCGCGCCAAAACCAACGGCAACATCGAGGGACGCACTGCGCAGGCACGCCCGATGCAAGACCAAACTGCGCATGCGCAGCGGCGTAACGAACGCTGTGACGTCATGACGTGCGGCAACTGTGGAGCTGCACATTTAAAAGGGCAATGTCCTGCAAAAAACTGACAGTGCCTACGCTGTAGCAAGATGGGCCACTACGCTGCCTACTGTCAAGCGGTTCAACCGATGGATCCTACACATCTCCGACAACCTCGCAGACACGTCAGGACCGTCCAGCCCGCACATCAGGACATCCAGCCCGATGACACAGATGACCAAGATGCCTTCTGGGTTTCAGTCATTGATGTGAACAGGGTCAACACCATCAATCCGGCCGATGAATGGAGTGCCACCCTGACGGTCAACCAATCGCAGATCACTTTCCGCCTGGACACTGGCGCATCCGCCAACCTCATAGCATATTCAGCATTCCATGCCATGAAGGTCAAACCACCTATCCAGCCATCCTGGTGCAAGATGGTCGACTACAACGGGAACGTTATCCCGGCCATGGGATCTTGCCAGCTCCAGGTGACACACAAAACGCCCACTGCCACACCCTCGTTTGAAATTGTTGGCTCATCGAAGGATTCCTTGCTGGGCGCACAGGCATGTAAGGCTCTCCACCTTGTACAGCGAATTCTGTCTCTCTCTCCAGACGACACATCTGACTTCCCGGATGCTGAGTTCAACGCAAATCTCCAATCGCTCCTTGCTCACAACCAGGAGGCATTTGAAGGCATGGGAACACTGCCATACACATACAAAATTCGCCTCAAACCGGACGCCATCCCGGTCGTTCACGCACCTCGCAGGATTCCTGCGCCACTTAAAGACCGCCTCAAGTTGCAGCTGCAGGATCTCCAGGACCAAGGGGTCCTATCCAGGGTCACGGAGCCCACGCCATGGGTCAGTTCCATGGTGTGTGTCAAGAAGCCCTCTGGCGAGCTCCGCATCTGTATAGACCCTAAAGACCTAAATAATAACATTATGCGGGAACATTATCCCATACCTAAACGGGAGGAAATCACCAGTGAAATGGCCCAAGCCAAAATATTCACCAAACTGGATGCTTCCAAATGATTTTGGCAGATCCAACTGGACCCATCCAGCCGAAAGCTATGTACTTTTAACACCCCTTTCGGCAGATTCTGCTACAACCGGATGCCATTTGGCATCATCTCGGCATCCGAGGTCTTCCACAGAATCATGGAGCAGATGATGGAAGGCATCGAAGGGGTGCGCGTATATGTGGACGATGTCATCATCTGGTCCACCACACCGCAGGAGCACATACATCGTCTCCAACGCGTTTTTGCCCGCATACGGGAAAATGGCCTGCGCCTCAACCGAGCCAAGTGTGCCTTTGGCCAGACCGAATTGAAGTTCCTGGGGGACCACATCTCCCGGTCAGGGGTCCGTCCGGATGCAGACAAGGTGAGCGCCATCACAGCCATGCCGCGGCCGGCCGACAAGAAAGCTGTAATACGATTCCTGGGCATGGTCAACTTCCTCGGGAAATTCATTCCCAACCTTGCTTCCCACACAACGGCTCTGCGCCACCTCGTAAAAAAATCTACAGAGTTCCAGTGGCAACATACACACCAGCTGGAATGGGAGAAGCTCAAACACAAACTGGCCACGGCACCAGTGTTGGCGTTCTTCGACACGTCTCGTCCCACTAAAATCTCAACTGATGCCAGCCAATCTGGTATTGGAGCAGTGCTCCTGCAGAAAGATAACACGTCGTCATGGGCCCCGGTTGCCTATGCATCACGGGCCATGACCCCCACAGAACAGCGCTACGCGCAAATTGAAAAAGAATGCCTGGGCTTGCTAACTGGTTTGGACAAGTTCCACGATTATGTCTATGGTCTTCCATGATTCACGGTCGAAACTGACCACCGCCCCCTGGTCAACATAATAAACAAGGACCTGAACGACATGACCCCTCGCCTCCAGCGCATCCTACTTAAACTCAGGAGGTATGATTTCCAACTGATCTACACTCCAGGGGAGGACCTCATCGTGGCGGATACCCTATCCCGAGCAGTGAGTACACCACCAGATGCGGAGGGGTTTGTATGTCAAGTTGAGGCACACATGGCTTTGACAGCGGCAAATCTGCCGGCTAACGACCCCAGTCTGGCCCGCATACGCGCAGAGACAGCGGCCGACCCCCTTCTACAGCGAGTGATGCGCCACATGACGGAAGGTTGGCTCAAAGGGCAGTGCCCGCAGTTCTATAATGTACGGGACGACCTAACCACCATTGATGGGATCCTTCTGAAGCTAGACAGGATCGTCATTCCGCACTGTATGCGCCAGATGGTTCTCAATCAAATACACAAGGCCACTTGGGGGTCGGGAAGTGCAGACGGAGGGCCCGAGAGGCGGTATATTGGCCGGGCATCAGTGACGATATTGCCAACATGGTGCTCAACTGCACAACCTGCCAGAGGTTTCAGCCGGCGCAACCTCCTGAGACGCTTCTGCCCCATGAGCTGGTGACGTCCCCCTGGGCGAAGGTGGGTGTCGACCTATTTCACGCGCTTGGCATGGACTATGTCATCATCATAGACTACTTCTCCAATTACCCAGAAGTCATACGCCTACACGATCTGACGTCGTCTGCAGTCATCAGGGCCTGCAAGGACACCTTTGCTCGCCACGGCATTCCGATGACTGTCATGTCGGACAATGGGTCCTGTTTTGCCAGCCATGAATGGTCGTCCTTTGCCGCCTCATATGGCTTCACACACGTAACGTCCAGCCCTCTGCATCCCCAGTCAAATGGAAAGGTGGAGAAGGGCGTTCACATTGCCAAGCGGCTCCTCTGCAAGGCTGCTGCTGCCGGATCGGACTTTCACCTCGCCCTGCTGGCCTATCGATCGGCCCCACTAGCCACGGTCTCTCTCCAGCACAGCTGCTGATGGGTGGCACCCTTAGAACAACTGTGCCTTCCATCCTGGCACCAACAACGGACCATGCTACGGTACTGCACAAGATGCAACTGCAGCGTGATCGCCAGAAGAGCTCGTACGATACAAGGGCAACTGGTCTTCTCCCTCTGGCCTCTGGGGATAAAGTCCGCATTCATCTACCAAATGGTGGCTGGTCAGCACCTGCCGAAGTTCTCCGACGCGTAGCTCCCCGCTCGTTCCTAGTACGCATGCCGCATGGATCCGTGCGTAGGCGCAATCGGCGAGCCCTTTGCCGCCTTCCACGCTCGCAACGGAACCGTACACACATGCCGGGTCCTCCACTGGTTCCTGAGAGTGACTTCGTGGAGCTGCCACAGACCATGCCCCTTCCATCGCCACCCGTGGCCAGGCTCGCACCTCAGCCGGTGGTTCTCGACCCACCCTTGAGGCGGTCAACCCGAATTCGTCGCACACCTACTAGATTGGACTTATGAGACTGTTCACGCGTTAAAGTTGAGAAACTATTGTATTGTAACATGTTACTGTTTTATCATTCCAGATCTCGTTTGACCGGACCACACTTCAAAGTTTTTTCTTCTTGTTTTGTTATGGTACAACCTCGTTAGCATGACACACCTGACATCGCCCCATGTATATAGTTACGCCACATGTACATGCTGTAAATATCACGCACACATACTTTTAGCTGCACTCAGGACACATTCATATTTATAACCACGTAGGCACATAATCTTGTAAAAAAAGGGGGGATGTCATGATATTCAAACACACACATCATGATAGACACACCAACAGACAAATCAGCACACACAACACGACAACCAATCACAGACAAGGACAGAGACAGTATAAGAGAAGAAACACGACACCTGGTGGCCAGTCCATCTAGAGACCAGGACAAGGACAGGACCTGATTAACATCACACTCAGAGAGTCTCCACGTGCAGAGTATCAAGACAGAACTGTAAATTGCATGTTAGAATAAAACAGTATTGTACCAAATATAACCGTGTTGGCTCATCTGTGCATCAGAGCACCCAACACCACATGGCCTACATGTGACTCTAGACACATAGCAAAGTGGTCAACTCTTAAATGCCCGAGCAAACCAAGGGCAATTAGGGATGAGCAATAAAGCCAGTGATACTCACATCCCCTCAATAACTATAAAAAATCCAGGTCCTGCAGGAGAAAATACAGTGTCAAAATCTATGATGCCTAGCAGGATCCTCACATTTTTCAATTAAATCACTCTCACACCCATAGACAAACTTTGGTATTTTTAGCAAGAACGTGAATCAGGTTCATTTTATAGAATTCCAAGAATATTACTGGAATAAATAGGTGCGTGTGAGTGAAACAGGTGGTTTTTTTTTGAGAGGTGACACCTATTTACAATAGCTCATCGTTTATATTGATTCATTTACTTCGACTCGCATTTAATTTTGTATTCAACAGCTGGTGTGAACACTCATTTTACTTGGCTGGCTGCCAATGTAACCATAGCTATGTGCAGCAATAGATCTCTCGCATTTAACCTTTTCGCTTAAGGTGTCATTTTGTTATATTTCACTTAATTTGTATTTGCTACACGGAAGCTCTCTGTGTGTGTATCAGAGAGCATACATTAGGATCCCTATTCCATATTTCGCTGTAGCACTCACCCAACACTTGGAGAATCACAGGCATGCTGCGTATGACCTTCCAATATACTCTAATGGCAGATAAGTACCTCACCACTCAGCCACGCATGTATGAGTGAGGCCACAGTGTTCAGTGGAAGAGCCTGCAGAAATCTTAGTGTGATGATTGTTGGCTGTCTGATGGACATAAAACATTCCCCAAAGTGTTCAATATATCAGGTGCATGTGTGCCCATTCAGAACTGGAGTGTGTCACCCGCCATATTAGCGATGGGAGAAAAGCTAATGTTAGGCTTTGCACAGGAGCAAATAAAGGGGCAGAATGAAGGGAGGAACTTAAAATAAACATTTTTGCTGAAGAAATTGTTGATATTAAAGGATCTGATATCCTGCAACCTGGGGTCTTCCAAAAATCCCCAGATTCTGGAAAGGACCCAGTGGATTGAAAAACCGCAAAAGCAACATCATATCCAAGAAAGGAGGGAAACAGAAAGCAGGAAACCATAGGCCAGTTAGCCTAACATCCGTCACTGGGAAAATGCTAGAATCCATTATTAAGGAAGTAGTAGAAGAGCATTAAAAAATTTATAATACAATTGGGCAGTGTCATCCTGGTTTGGGGAAAGGGAAATCGTGTTTGACAAAGTTATTCATGTTCTCCGAGGATGTAACAAGCAAATTGGATAAAGGGAAACCAGGAAATGTTGGGTTGAATTTTACGCTGTCAAGATTTTATGTCGGTGGGATTTTACAGTCCCAGCGAAGTCAATGGGCATTTTGATGGCTCGTCGCATTTTACGGTCCCACCCCTGCCATGTGGGGCTGTAAAATTCTGCCCAGAGTGTATTTGGATTTCCAAAATGCACTGGATTAGGTACCACACAGGGCAGTACGGTGGCGTAGTGGTTCACTCCGCCAATGATCTGGGTTGGATGCCGGCCCCGGGTCACTGTCCATGTGGAGTTTGCACATTCTCCCCATGTCTGCATGGGTCTCACCCCCACAACCTAAAGATGTGCAGGGTAGGTGGATTGGCCACGCTAAATTGCCCCTTAATTGGAATTTCCTTTAAAAAAAGGTTACTACACAAGATAAGAGTTCATGGTGTTGGTCTAATATATTAGCATGGGTAAAGGATTGACTAACTAACAGGAAGTAGTTGGCAGGAGGGTGGATTTTACGGAGCCTGGAAGAACGGGAAATGTGGTGCGCAGATTAATGAATAAGGCAGAAGCTGAAATTTTGATTTTCCGATGGTGGGTTGAGATGGTGCTTTGTGGCATGTCAGGACTCACATCATTCTATGGTGGGTTCCCTCTTGTATACATTTACATACCATGAATACTCATTAGCGTAAAACTTATGCACTACTTTCAAGATAAAGTCAGCCGTGCATTGGAATCTCTAGGAGGTCTTTTGGCAAAGCAGTAATGTCCCTACCTCTAGACCAGACGCTCCAGCGCTAGGATTTGTTGGCCATGGAAGGAACATTCGTTATGTGGTTCAACGGGCCAATAATCAGCTCAGGAATCCTCCACCGCTTCCCCCACATTCCCCAAAGGGAAAAATAGGGTGTGTGAAGATAGGGTAAAAATAAAATTGGAGTCGCGTGGAATCTGGTTCATTTGAAGGTGGCATTCAATAGTCAGCTTTATGCAGTTGTGTGTAAGTTCAACTGTTTTCCTTATGAAACTCTATGGCACAAGGGAGGGGAGCAGCAGAAAGGAAGCTTGCTTGGATACTTAGGACCGGCAAGGGTGAGTGTGGAGTGTTTCGGGGTCATGGGAAGTGAAAGAGGGATCCAGGAGAGGAGAGAGATTGGGGTCAGGAACGTGGAGGAATGAAAAGGGAAGGACCTTCCATCCTGGGTGTGGTAGGATGGCAGGGTGATGTGAACAGTGAATCAAGGTAAGAGAATGAGGGCCTAATGGGTGGGGACAGCACTATCCAAAAGTGTGCATCTCAGGGTTTTGGCTGGCTGTACAGGCTTTGAGTTCAACTGTAACATTTCAGTTATCCTCACTGAGATTGTTTTCAGACAATTAGAAGGGAGGACCAGCCGAATCTGTAAGTTCATCCATGTCCCACAGAGTGACAAGTACAACACGAGACATTAACGCAAGCATTCAATAAAGAGTGTGTGGTGATGTGCATCAATGTAAATGCATGTAGGCGAGCTAGACACTGGAGGGAGCACCAGAAACATCACACACACACACTCAACCAATAGATTAGTTAGATAGGACACGACCAATGGGCATTCACGATACACACAGAGGTGACACGATAGAAGAAACACAAGACTCCAGAGCGCAGTCCTTGCACCCACAAGATATGACTTCCTTTGTCAAGTGCACCACAAGGAAGCCGCTTATGTTACATCTACAACATAACAAATCAGAGTGAATGCAAAAACACAACTTTATTTCTTCCACAATAAGGAAATGTCCTGAAATCCCCTGTAACCATTTATGCATCCCAACCATGAGCCATTCTAACCATGATACAAGCCAGTACATTTAGTCCTCTGGCTAAGCTAATCTTGACAAATAGTGACGATGCACACATGCGTCAAGTGAATCCTTTGTAATGTGAAATATTTACAAGTGAAATTTAAATTTGAACAACACCTGTACCTCCTTTGTGCTGCTCTCCAAAAGTCTTACGTAAGTGACAATGGAGTTGGCCAGGTTGCAAGTCTTCCTGTTTGTCCAGGAGGCTCTTTTATAATCCGCCTGAACCTGCTGCATTGTCAGCTGACCAGGGTTTCACCGCTGAATAGCTACTCCTGTCCTGTGTTTGCATGCATCTGTTGGGTGTACACCAGCAATTTAAATTTTAATTGTAATCATGTGAGGAACAGGGAAGAGCAAGAGAGTAAAGGTGCTGCTCACCCGCTGTTCTACCATCAAAAACGACATGCCACGGTTCAAATTCTCCCCAGAGAGTTGTGTTAGATGGGTCATTTTCAAGTTGGCAAATGGTAACTGATGGGATGTCACAGGGGTCAGTACTGGGTCTTCAACCAATTTCATTCTATATCAATGACTTGCGTGAAAGGACCAAGTGTATTGTAGCCAAATGTGTTGAAAGGTGGGTAGGAAAGCAAGTTGTGAGGAGGATACACTGACCCTGCAAAGGTTAAATGAATGGACAAAAAATGGGGAGAACAAGTCAGCCCAGTTCGCCGATGCAAAAGGCAAAATGCAGAAATTTGTCCTCACCATCTTGTGCAGTGACAGCTGATGAGGGTAGAGAGAGAACCTGTGCTCAGTATATTATGGCCCTCTTCTACCATTCAGACCTGCCGAGAGAGCAGCACGGTGGCGCAGAGGGTTAGCCCTGCTGCCTCACGGCACCGAGGTCCCAGGTTCGATCCCGGCTGTGGGTCACTGTCTGTGTGGAGTTTGCACACTCTCCCCGTTTTTGCGTAGGTTTTGCCCCCACAACCCAAAAATATGCAAGCTAGGTGGATTGGCCAAGCTAAATTACCCCTTAATTGGAAAAAATGAATTGGGTACTCTAAAAAAATGTTTTTAATCCTGCCGAGAATATTGAGGGCGTCACTATTTGCAGACTGTTACTCGGAGATGTTAAGTTTTTTTAAAAGGTTTCTGCATATTATTTATTGAAGTTAGGGTTGGGGAGTTGTGCTGTTGTGTTTTCGCAGTTTCGTTCACAATGATAAAATCCCACTGCAGGTTCTAGTTCTGGGCATTGAAAGGTGCCTTTTGCAAAGGTTACTGTTCCTCATTGAAATGGAGTGCTGCAAAAGCTGATTATTCAAATACAGGGCGGCATAACAAACTCAGATCTCTTTTACGCATTGGGTGCTGATATCTTGGGGGGATCCTCAGTAGAGCCAGTACCAGCCTTCATTGCATAGTTGCATAAACTCTTCGCTTAGCACCTATTCATCATTTTGAGACCTCCCCCCCCCCCCTACTCTGTTGTTTGGGGGCTCCATGCCAGGACACGGTGTGTTTCATTATAAATCCACCCTTGCCTTCAGCCAGAGGTCTGCCTGAACTGGAACTTCTCTGTGATGGAACCACCTCTGGATTTGGATTTTGGGGATTCTGGCAATCACGTGAACTTATATCCATTTCAGTGGTTGTTTTTACTGTTAAGTTATTCATGAAACCCCTCTTTCCGATCCCCTTATTCTAAACATGTGTGCGTGCGTGTGTGTGAAGAATCAACCCCTCGCCCCGCCTCGGGTTTGAATGTGTGAATAAACTATACTTTCAATTTAATCTTTATAGGTTTGCCGTGAATCACTTTAAAAATTGACCGCACAAACAATGGGTTTTGGAATAAGTGCCACAGTCTAATTTTAAAACAAAAATACCTTTGCTTATGGACAAACGATGAGAGAATAAAGGTTTTGCCCCTCTCTCCTGCCCACTACAATGGATTTAAGGCTAGAATCAGATCAGTCATTCAATGATGCAGCAGGCCAAAGAGGCCAAATTACTTCATCCTGCTTTTATTTTTTATGTTCTTGTGGTACCCTCAATAACGATGTTTAGAGTGTAAACTGTAAAGAAGCCTTTAATAAACTAAGAACTAGACTAGTGCAGAGACATATGCTAACTGCTGCACTGCCCACAAGGCGGCTCCTTGTATACGGCTCCCAGATGGTCGGAGCCGGAGGCGGAGTTCCCCAGGGTTCCAAGCCTGGTCTTAAAGGGGACATCACCTTACATGATGACAAGGGTACAGTGTCACAGTAACCGTTCATCACAGTTCTTAAATGCAAATAATGGGCCTCTTTGCAAAATTGGTCTATTCTCAATTCAGCCAGCTAGACACTTCTTAAAGGGGCCACTGGAGGTTGCCACCAAGGAAATAAGTTTGTTAAAAGACATAACTGAATATGAAGAGCCTGCTCCTGCTTACTTCATTGCACTGTCAAAGATAATTGACAGTTCCCTGTCTGCCCCTTGCTGTCACCTCCCCCTTTCATTTGCTTCTCCACAATTCCCTCCCTCCTCTACAATCTAACTTAGGGTACAGGGTCCAATGTTGATTTAACAATGAGCTGCCTGAGGGTGCCTAGCATTTGTCCACAGCATCTCAGCCTCAGGTAGTTGAAGGCGAAGGCTCAATATCAGTATTCCCTGTGTCTTTCTAGTCCAGTTGCAAACATTCCCTACCTTATATTGTGTCAGTACATTATGGTGGATAAGCAGGATATTCCTTATAGAAGTGTACACCCTAGAAATTAAGAATTGGCTGTGATCAGTCTGCACGGTGATATTGTCCTCCATGTCTCTGTTATATTGCACTCCTCCCATGGTATTCCCCTTTATCCTTGTGAATTGTGCATGTTAGGTTTTGTGGGGGCCATGAAGAATCCAGCACAAGTTTGGAGAGACAAACAGAAAGTAACATTATTTACAACAGTATGTACACAGCAACTGTTGTTCACCCCTGCCTCCTTCTCTAGCCGGTGTCACACTGGCCAGCATCAATAAACCATGCAGACTGAATGTTGGCAATGATCTTGTCCTCTCTCCCTCTTTCTCCCCATTGTAGTGCCAATTCTGCTGCAGTGCTGACGACTCCATCACATTGAGAGCTTTTTTTTCACTCACTTGTACTTTCATAGTGACGAATAGTTGCCACTGCAAACAAGACGGACAATGTGTACACCCAAGGTCACAAAGGGTAATGAGGAAAATGTCCAGTTAACCTGGCTTTCATGGTTTGAGGGTTTAATGATGGCCAGGACGGCTACACTTCTTCAAAAAGCACATTTGAATCTTTTATATCCACCTTAAAAAGATTTTGGTATAACATCTCCAAAGGACAGCACCTGTGACAATGTTGCATTCTTCCATGCACGGCCTCGAAATTTCAGCCTTGACGGTGTGCTCAAATCCAGGAGTGGACCTTGGACCCACAGCCTCGCTATTCCATGGTCGAGATGGACCACTGCGCAAAGCTGACACACAGGGCTCAGCCTGTGATGTTCAGTGTGAAAGCTAAGGTCAAAATGCCTTTTTACCTGTCGGAACAGGTAGTCAGCATTATGGAAGAACCAGTAAATAATTTCACAACACTAACATCTGAGAGTGGAGGATCAAATTTGCTTCTTGGAATCCTCATAGTCATAGAGCTTAAGTGCACAGAAAGAGGCCCTTCAGCCCATCGTGTCGGTGCCAGCCATCAAGCACCCATCTTGGTTGACATAGGTTTTCTTCTCCCAAATTATCACTCCTGCCCCCCTCTCCCATTGCTCCAACCGCAGGAGGGATCGGGCAGCCCTGCTGGAGTGCCCCAATTGATTCGCCTGCTACAATGCTGTCAATCGGCGGGGCAGCATTCTTTCGAAACATTGTGTGGAATATCCCCATGTGTGTGTAACTTTACTTCACTGATCTGAAATGAAACTGATGGACAGGATAGGGGAAAGTAATCTAGCGGAGTGTGATTAGCCCGTGGATTTTTAAATTCCCATTCTTTCATGGGAATGTAGGGTGTCGCTGGGTAAGGCCACACCTAATTGCCCTTGAGCCGAGTGTCTTGCTCGGGTAATTTCCGAGGGGCGGTTAAAATCACATTGCTGCGTAGAGGGTGCGGTCTGGAGTCACGCATAGGCCAGACCGGTTAAGTAGGGAAGATTTCCCTCCCTAAAGGGGACATGAACAAATCAGATTTTTTTTTAACAACAATCGATAATTTCACAGTCACCATAACTGAGATGAGCTTTATAATTCCAGATTTTATTCATTGAATTGAAATTCTCACCGGCTGCCTTGGTGGGATTCAAACCCGTATTCCCCCAGAGAATTATGCCTCTGGATTCTAGCCCTGTGATGTAACCTCTAGCAACCCGTCTCCCTATAAACTGATAATCTGTGAGGGGGAGGAAAGAGAGCAGGTGCCAAAAAATCGCAAGGCGGCTAAGGGACCAGAACCCCACCCCACCCAGCCTTGAACACCGACTCACGGCTTAGTTTTCAAGTCCGTGAGCTGATAGAATAATCACCCTGCTCCAGTTCCTGCTCTGCTCTGGGACTGGTTTAGTACAGTGGGCTAAACAGCTGGCTTGTAATGCAGAACAATGCCAGCAGCGCGGGTTCAATTCCTGTACCGGCCTCCCCGAACAGGCGCCGGAATGTGGCGACTAGGGGCTTTTCACAGTAACTTCATTGAAGCCTACTTGTGACGATAAGCGATTATTATTATAGGGAGACCGCCTTCCTGTGGCTTTCTCAGGGAATCTTCCTTTCTCGAGGTTCCATCTCCCAGGGTGGTGCCCACTGGATGGTGAGCAAAGGACAACTAGGAAAAGGGAACAGATGGCACAAATGGGGTGGGGTGACAATGGTGAGGGTAAAACAGATCAATGGAAGAAATTAATTTGTTTGCCCTTTGACACATTGCTCACCTTTGTTCTGCCATTCACACATTCTAATCCCTTTATGTGCCACTATCAGCATCCTTCTTCGCCTTAATCACCCTCATGCACATTCCTTTTATCTTTATGTCCATGACATCTTTGTCAATCTCCACCTATCGCTGGCCCCCTGTCCAGCCCCACCGCTCCACGCCCCCCCACAACAGTATAAATCTGACCCTATTTCCAGTTCTCTCTAGCGGGATTCTCTCACTCGGCGGCAGAGTGTCCACGCCGTCGGAATTGCCGTCGCGTTTCCCGACGGCGTGAACAGGCCGCTGGGAGTACCGATTCTGGCCCCTACAGGGGGCCAGCATAGTGCTGGAGCGGTTCACACCGTTCCAGCCTCCCATTCGGCGCGAACTGTGCACCGCGCCAACCCGCGCATGAGCAGTGGCGCCGGTGTCAAATAGGACATGCGTGTTGGCGCCAACCCACACATGCGCGGTGGCCTCCCTCAACATGCCGGCCCCAACGCAACATGGCACGGGGTTCAGGGGCCGGCGTGTAAGAAATTGGCCCGGGGAGCGAGAGGCCGGCCGGCCGATCGGTGGGCTCCGTTCACGGGCCAGACCCCATCGGAGGCCCGCCCCAGGGTCAGAGACGCCCTCCCCCACTCCAGGCCGCCCCCACGACCCTGCGCGCAGAGTTCCTGCCGGCTGCGACCAGGTGTGGACGGCGCCGGCGGGACTCTGCCTTTTCAGAGCGGCCGTTCGGCCCATCTGGGCCGGAGAATCGGTGGCCCGGCCGCCTTGAGCGGCCCGCAACCGGCGTCGCACCAAACGCGCCGGCACCAATGGCGCCGATTCTCCGCTCCGTGGAGAATCGCGTGCTGGCGTCGGGGCGGCGTGGCGCGGTTACAGGGGTTCTCCAGCGCGGGGCTGGGAGAATCACGCCCGGGGAGAATGTGCAAACTCCACAAAGACAGTAACCCGAGGCAGGAATTGAACCCAGGAGTACAGATAAAATGTTGATTCTTTTTCATTTTATATGTAATTGTGTTTTAGATTTTTAATTTAATAGCTCAGAATTACTATTGCATAAAATTAGGATTTTCCCAGCAACAAAACGGATGAGATAAAAAGGGACAGATACAGGATTTGATCAGAGGTGACCCACTCACAGTGGGGAGACAGGCAGTGGGTCAGGAATCTCAAAACAATCTGGGAGCAGGCTTTGCTGGAGCTCTTTAACTCAACCACAGCATTAGAATCCCTCTTCCGAGTTTCCCAGACTATCACGGAGTGCAGGAGTATCGGCAACCCATACCTATCAAAGGAAGGGTTCCTGTTTAAAGGGACTGGGGATTCAGAAAGGTTCCAGTGCAGATTTAACAGTTAGGTTAGAACATGACGTTACTGTGAAAAGCCCCTAGTCGCCACATTCCGGCGCCCGTTTGGGTACACAGGAGAATTCATAATGTCCAAATTACCTAACAGCACGTCTTTTGGGACTTGTGGGAGGAAACCGGAGCACCCGGAGAAAACCCACGCAGACACAGGGAAATTGTGCAGACTCCGCACAGACAGTGACCCAGCCGGGAATCGAACCTGGGACTCTAGTGCTGTGGAGCCACAGTGCTAACCACTGTGCTACCGTGCCACACTGTTTATTGTCATCTATTGTTGTAGAAACAGAGTTGGATACAGCTGCACGTTATCATCATGGTGGCACAGTGGTTACCACTGCTGCCTCACAGCGTAGGGAACCTGGGTTCAATTCTGACTTTGCGTGACTGTCTTTGTGGAGTTTTAACATTCTCCCCGTGTGTGCGTGGGTTTCCTCCGAATGCTTCAGTTTCCCCCAACAGTCCAAAGATGTGCAGGTTAGGTGGAAGGGCCATGATAAATTGCCCCTTAGTGTCCAAAGGTTAAGTGATATTACGGGATTGGGGCAAGGGAGTGGGCCCAGTGGGGCACTCTTTCAGAGGTGAAGATTCGATGGGCTGAATGGCCTCCTTCTGCACTGTAGATTCTATCTGACCCTAAATAGCCTAAAGCTCTAGAAACAAAGGTGTTAATTGTTACGATCAGATGAGGAGGAGGTCCTCTCATTTCCCACTCCTTGTTTGACTGCAGCAGGTTTTATTTTGTTCAAATGTACTTGCCAATTTGGCAAGTGTTTAACTGTTTGCATGCCAGGCCCCTGCTAGCCCTAAAGCCACTGCATATCCACTGCAAATAATGGTGCTGCTAAGCTGTTGTCTCAGATTTGGCCAGCTGCTCAATAGGGACGGCAATGGCAACCACCAGCAAAACGCGGTCCTGGGTCCCAAACCACACTGAACAAGGGTTGAACCCCACCTTGCATCTCCCAACTTCCAGCCTTGGCCACAGGACTACAGCCTTGGCCACAGGACTCCAATCCCCTTTCTGCACCAATGTTTGTGAATATTGAATTGCCTCCAATCTCCTACACACATCCACATTTTGGCTGAATTAGCATACAGGGATTCCAGCTCCAAAGTATTTCTTTTTTAAAAATAAATTTAGAGTACCCAATTAATTTTTTCCAATTAAAGGGTAATTTAGCGTGGCCAATACACCTACCCTGCACATCTTTTGGGTTGTCGGGGTGAAACCCACGCCAACACGGGGAGAATGTGCAAACTCCACATGGACAGTGACCCAGAGCTGGGATCTGTTGCCAATTTTAATGAGCGGAATACTATCCCGCCAGCGTCACTAATAACTGTAGCCAATTTGCGCTGGAGACGCCAAGAAGGTTGCCCCTTTTAATATTGAGTGATATTGCTTTTCAGAGTCGCCAGGTATCAGATGATACCAGCACAAGGTTCAACCGGATATTGATCAAAGACCCAACAACCAGTCAGTTAGTTCAAGTTCAATAATGGTTTATTTACACATAAGATTAACTCACTACAAGCTAAATTACACCAAACACTACAACAACCTGTTCTTAACTTTCAGGCACCCGGCTTTGGCAGAGGAATAAGGCCTTTGTTCGGATCTTGCGTGGCTGGGACTGGAGAAGTAACTTTGGTTCTGCTGGGCTCAGCCGTCTGGTAGCGATCGTTGATCTTGAACTTGCTTCTGGTCGTGGTGCTGCAGTTGGCTTCAGGTATAGGCCGGGCCAAAGAGTGCCGGTGTGCCAGGGCCAAAAGAGATCGAATACATGGCAGTGTCTCAATTTTACCTTTGGGGTTTCGCGCACTTTTGGGCGGTCCTTAGTTTTGGACCCAATAATTCGGTAGGCTTCGATTACTCCCTTCGATTTGAGCCAATAAAGGGGCGGGTGCCTTGATGGCTGGGCGTGTCCTGAGCGATCATTGACCTTGGCTGTTTGGGCTTCCTGGGTGAAGGGAGTGGCGCCGATGTGTCTGGAATTGTATCTGATACCTGAGTACCAGTCCTTTGTCCTGGGGAAATGGGCCACTAGAATGCAAATCGGCTAGGGGTTTCGATACTGTCTGGTTCTCTGTCAGCAAATATACATTTAGGCTCTGAGTTTGCCTGAATCCTGTATTGGCCATATTTCCCTTTAGTCTTTGCAAGTATCCATGTTTACTTTGTAAGTGGCCAGATGGCTACAGATTGAACCTGGGACCTCGGCGCCGTGTGGCAACAGGGCTAACCCACTGCGCTCCAATGTATTTCTAACTGAAACTTGGTCTATCTATGGTTAACAATAGCCCACAAAATTTAAATAATGGCTCAGGTCAAATGAAAGTATCTTTCCAAGAAAGGATAGTGATGCTTGCAGGAGAACGCTGGTCATTGTTTATCTTGATGAAGTTATGTTTGACTTTACTTTGCATACGTTCTAGCCAGTGATGACTTTCAGTTTTGTAGTAACTATCCACTTTAAGGGGGCAACCTTCTGAAGGGGCATGTGACCCGCCTATCCAATCAGCAACTAGCATGCGGAATCACCCAAGCAGAATGCAGGCTTTTGCTCCATTAGATCCGAGAGACATGACTGGGAGCATTGAATCTGTATCACCCTGAAAATAGTTGTTGCGTTAATAAATGTCATAGTTTGTTCATTACAGCTGGAGCCAAGTTACTACAAGTATCAACACACATTACCACAAAGTCTTACACAAGACTGAAAGACACTCCCATGCAGTGTTGTGAAACATAGCAGTCATTTTCAAAGTCAGGATTGCGACCCGCAGGTGGGTTGGGGATGAGTGTCGGGACGATCACAGGGCCATCGGTCGCGGTGTTCTCGGTCACGGGAAGAAGTGCCCAACGGCCGCTACCAGCTTTTAGAAATGCCGGCCGTGACTGGCTTTTAGAATGCCGGCCACCCCGCGCATGCGTGCCCCCCCCCTCAGCACTGCGCAGGCCCGGAGACCAGCGAGGCAGACCCATCCGCTCCTGATGTCAGCGCGCAGAATGTTTTAAAATTAATCGATGGAGTCTTCTCTCCAGAAGTGGTGGCAGAGAGCTGACATCATGACCTCTGGGCACGAGAGCGGGTCCTCCATTTTTTCGCTGCCAGTAGTGCTGGTGTGAGCTCCAGGGCCTCTGGTGAACAACCATGAAGAAGAAGCTGAAAACAGGAACAAAACAATATAAAGATGATTTCTTGAGGTGTGGCTTTATTAATTGTGCTACTGCAAATCAGGATGCAAAGTTCATGTGTGTTATATGCAGGGAAGTACTGGCAAATGATTAAATGCCTCAAAACTTCAAAGGCATTTCAAGACTAAGCATGGCGAGTTCAATGACAAACCTCTTAATTTTTTCCAAAGGATTCAGTGAGATCTTAAATCATCAGCTGTAGTCCTTCTCAGAAATGTAACATTGAATGACAAAGCAAGTGAGATCCTGAGGATCAAGCAAGCTCACCTGTCACATTAAAGGTAAGCAAAATGGTGGGTCGCGAAGGACGGCCGGTTGGTAAAACTGGGTCCCGGGCAAAAAAGTTTGAAAAACTCTGCTCTACAGCTCTCCAACATTCATAGAATTTACAGTGCAGAAGGAGGCCATTCGGCCCATCGAGTCTGCACCGGCTCTTTGAAAGAGCACCCTACCTAAGTCCACACCTCCACCCTATCCCCATAACCCAGTAACCCCACCCAACACTAAGGGCAATTTTGGACACTAAGGGCAATTTAGCATGGCCAATCCACCTAACCTGCACATCTTTGGACTGTGGGAGGAAACCGGAGCCCCCGGAGGAAACCCATGCACACACGGGGAGAACGTGCAGACTCCACACAGACAGTGACCCAAGCCGGGAATTGAACCTGGGACCCTGGAGCTGTGAAGCTATTGTGCTAACCACCATGCTACCGTGCTGCCCAATGTAGAGTACCCAATTCATTTTTTCCGATTAAGGGGCAATTTAGTGTGGCCAATTCACCTACCCTGCACATCTTTGGGTTGTGGGGGCGACACCCACGCAAACACGGGAAGAATGTGCAAACTCCACACGGACAGTGATCCAGAGCCGGGATAGGAACCTGGGACCTCGGCGCTGTGAAGCAACAGGGCTAACCCACTGTGCCACCATGCTGCATTGACGTTGGTGCAGGCAGGTTGGACTGTGCCTGCCCACCATGAAGAGCGTCAACTTGCCTTTCAACAACAGTGTGTGAACCAGAGGGAAATCTCAGCCACAAATCAAAGGTTGACAGCAGAAACCTTTCCATGCTAGCAATGTTTTCAATAAAAGTATCATAACCTATGCTGTACAAGCTGCTCTTAATCACAGTGAAGTGGAGCTACTCCTTGCTTGCTGAGCATACTAAAGCTTGGATAAGCCCCCTTGGTATTTGCAAAGTTGAGAGAAAATAAGATGTGATACTGGCTGGTGGAATTGCGACTGACGGTTGTCTCTTTTTTACATGTACTTAAATATGAGACTGTTTATCTGATCAATAATTTCACTTCAGAATTCATATCCAGAAAGTGTGAAATCAACTTGAATAATTCAGGAGCTCCCCAGTGCTCGCAGAGTAAATGCCCCTTACACCTGTGGTATATATGGTGGCAGCTGTCGTTCAATGACGACACTCTCGCCTCTGAGACAGAGGAATTATAGGCCCCAATCCAGACACTTGAGTGTTTAATCTGGATTGACATGTTGGTGCAGTGCACTGTCAGAGGTTCCATCTTTTGGATGAAACACTAAACCAAGGCCCTCTCTGCCCACTCAGATAAAAGTAAGAGATTGCACAGCATTATTTCAAAAAGCAGGTGGAGGGAACACCCCCATGTCCTGGTCAATAGTTACTCCTCAATGGACACCATAAAAAACAGATTTTCATCATTATCACAGTATTGTTTGTGGGAATTTGCTGTGCACTAATTAGCTGCCACATTCCCTTCTTTGCGATATTGACTCCACTTCAAATGTAGCTCATTGGGACCTCCTTGGTAAAGTGCTCTGAGATATCATGAGGTCAAGAAAGGTGCTATGAAAATGCAAGTCTTTGTTATATTATCGCATTTCTTTGTTATATTACTCAGTATAGATCTGAGTCAAACACCAAAAAGGTGTTGATTTAGTTGAGCACAGAATTACAGAATCTTCACAATGCAGATGTAGGCCATACGGCCCATCAAGCCTCTACTGGCTCTCCGAAAGAGCGTTCTACCTAATCCCAGTCCCCTGCCTTGTCCCTGTAACCTTGCAAATTTGTTCTTTTCAGTTAGCAATATAATTCCCTTCTGAACACCTCACTTGTGGTGTGGCAATGTGGTTGCTGCCATTGCCAGCTGCACCCAGATATGGAAACGGAGAAATAAATCAGCCAGCGTTCGATCCGAGGAGCCTCCAGGAATTGACGATCAATCTCCAGGACACTGGTGTCTGCAATCCTGGAGAAAAATCATTGGGATGTTAAGAAAGATTTTCTTTGAACATTTCGCTCGACCTAATACAAAAAAAATTGAAAATGGTCAGAGGGCTGGTGGGAACGGCTGTTTGGCTGTCAATCAAGCATCATTCATTTGGGTAATGAGCCTCTGTGCTTCCCAGTTGGTGTAGGTAGGCAGTGAGTCACAAAGACAGATGTGTTGGCTGACTAATGGCTGGAGTGGGGGAGGGGGGTAAGTCATGTGATGAAACCTCAAGGAATATATTTAATCACAATTGGCAACCCTAGATTCATTACATTTTTGTACTTTCTTTATTCATTCATGGGATCGGGTCATTGTTGGCAAGGGCAGCAATTCATAGAATTTACCGTGCAGGAGGCCATTTGGCCCATCCAGTCTGCACCAGCCCTCAGAAAGAACACCCTACCTAAGCCCATACCTCCACCCTATCCCCACACCTCCACCCTATCCCCGTAACCCCACCTAACCTTTTTTGGATACTTAAGGGCAATTTAGCATGGCCAATCCACCTAACCTGCGCATCTTTGGACTGTGGGAGGAAACCGGAGCACCCGGGGTAAACGCACACAAACACGGGGAGAACGTGCAGACTCCGCACAGACAGTGACCCAAGCCAAGACTCAAACCTGGGACCCTGGAGCTGTGAAGCAACTGTGCTTACCACTGTGCTACCGTGCTGCCCAATTGCCCTCGAGGAGATGGTGGTGAGCTGCCTTCTTAAACCGCTGAAGTCCATGTGGTGTGGGTACACCCACAGTGCTGTTAGGAGGGAGTTCCAGGTTTTTGACCCAGCGACATTGAGGGAACGGTGATAACGTTCCAAGTCAGGAGAGTGAGCGGCTTGGAGGGGAACTTACAAATGGTGGTGTTTCCATGTTTCTGCGGCCCTTCTCCTTCCAGGTGGTAGAGGTCATGGATTTTGAAGGTGCTGCCGAAGGAGCCTTGATGAGTTGCTGCCGTTCATCTTGTAGATTGCACACACTAATGCGAGCTGTTCTTCGGTGAAGGAAGGAGTGAATATTTAAGTTGATGGATGGAGTGTCAAATGAACGGGTTGTTGATTCTTGAGTGTTGATGGAGCTGCACTCATCCAGGCAAGTGGGGAGTATTCCATCACACTCCTCATTGGTGCCTTGTAGGTGGTAGAGAGGTTTTGGGGATCCAGGAGGTGAGTTACTCTCTGCAGAATTCCTAACCTCTTGCTTGCTCTTGTAACCATAGTATTTATATGTCTAGTCCAGTTCAGTTTCTGATCAGTGGTAATCTCCAGGATATTGATGGTTAGATTATTTCTTTGTTGGAGATGGACTTTGTCTGGCACTTGTATAGCACAAATGTTACTGGCCATTTGTCAGCACAAGCCTGAATGTTGTCCAGGTCTTGTTGCAAACAGATATGGATGGCTTCATTATCTGAGGAGTCAATAGTTGGATTGAACACTGCAACCATCGGCAAAAATCTCCACTAGTCATCTTACAATACAGGAAAGATCATTGCAGAAGTAACTGAAAATGGTTGGGTCCAGGAAACTGCTGCTGTAATGTGCTGGGCCATTAATTGGTCACTTAAGGGCCCAAGGGCTGATGGGCCAACCAACACCTCCACCACTCCTTATAATATGGGAGACAGGTCAGACACAGTAACGAAGGTGGCAGGCAGGGACCATGCTGCATTTACCAGAACTCCACTTACAAACACGCCAGCAGGGTGACCATAATCCAGCCTGTAATAGTGCAAGGTATCAACGTGGAGGCTGCTGAAATCACAAAGTGAATTATTCAAACAACAACAAGGTGTAGCGCACAAAGACTCCGTGAGGCGAATAGAGTGAAGTCGATGAGGCTTTATTAAGCGTGTCTGTTCCCCCGCAGCTCGATAGTAGAATGGCCTGCGGGGGAGGACTCCGGCTTCTTATACTCCGCCTTCGGGGCGGAGCTAGAGGTCAACGGCCAACCAGGACCCGGGATCTGTCAGCCAATGACATTAGGGCTTCCAGTCCCACATGACCCCCAATACATACTACCACATTCACCCCTTGTCAAAAATGAACCCAGCGGGGTGATGCTTTGTATGGTGGTAAGGGTTTACAGGGCTGGTCCTGGGAGGTAAAAAAAACATTCACATGGCAATACAGTATTGTACAATTTTGTCCTGTTTCAACTAATTACAGAGGGTATAGGGAGAAAAGCAAAATGTTCTTGTGAAAAGTCCATATTTTGATTTAGATCGACGCCACGAGTCGGTCGGGCGGTCTGGTCGTCCGTGTCGATCGCCTCGGCCCCGGTGGTGGTGGTGGTGCTTGTACCGGTGTTGTCGTCTCCGGGAGCCTTATGGTTTCAGCTTGGGCTTTATTCTTGGTCGGGCCTGAGGGGAGGGGAACCGATCCTCCTGGGAAGGGGGCGGTCGCGGGGTGCGGCGGTGGCAGGAAGGGGGGGGGTTGGGTGAATGGTGTCGGGGGGGTGTGTGTGTTGCCGGCGGGCGCCAGATCCCGCAGGGAGACCGTGTCCTGTCGGCCGTCGGGGTACTCCACGTAAGCGTACTGCGGGTTCGCGTGGAGGAGATGAACCCTTTCGACCAACGGGTCCGCCTTATGTGCCCGCACATGCTTTCGGAGCAAGATGGGTCCTGGGGCCGCCAGCCAGGTCGGCAGCGACGTTCCAGAGGAGGACCTCCTAGGGAAGACAAGGAGACGCTCATGAGGCGTTTGATTAGTGCTCGTACATAATAACGACCGGATGGAGTGGAGAGCGTCCGGGAGGACCTCCTGCCACCGTGAAACTGGGAGGTCCCTGGACCGTAGGGCCAGTAGGACGGTCTTCCAGACCGTGCCGTTCTCCCTCTCTACTTGCCCGTTCCCCCGGGGGTTGTAGCTGGTCGTCCTGCTTGAGGCTATGCCCTTACTGAGCAGGAACTGGCGCAGCTCGTCACTCATGAAAGAGGACCCCCTGTCGCTGTGGACGTATGAGGGGCAACTGAACAGTGTGAAGATGGTGTTCAGGGCTTTAATGACTGTGGCCGCGGTCTTGTCAGAGCAGGGAATGGCGAATGGGAAGCGGGAGTATTCGTCCACCACATTAAGAAAATATGCGTTGCGTTCGGTGGAGGGGAGGGGCCCTTTGAAATCGAGACTAAGGCGTTCAAAGGGGCGGGAAGCCTTAATCAGGTGCGCACCATCCGGCCTGAAAAATTGCGGTTTGCATTCCGCGCAGATGTGGCAGTCCCTTGTGACTGTACGGACCTCCTCTAAAGATTATGGGAGATTGCGGGACTTGATGAAGTGGAAAAACCGAGTGACCCCCGGGTGGCAGAGGTCCCCGTGGAGGGTTTGGAGGTGGTTAATTTGTGCGTTGGCACATGTGCCGCGGGATAGGGCATCGGACGGCTCGTTCAGCTTTCCGGGACGATACAAAATCTCGTAGTTGAAGGTGGAGAGCTCGATCCTCCACCTTAAGATCTTGTCGTTTTTGATTTTGCCCCGCAGTGCATTATCGAACATGAAGGCTACCGACCATTGGTCAGTGAGGAGAGTGAATCTTCTGCCGGCCAGGTAATGCCTCCAATGTCGCACAGCTTCCACTATGGCTTGGGCTTCCTTTTCCACCGAGGAGTGGCGGATTTCTGAGGCGTGGAGGGTCCGGGAGAAAAAAGCCACGGGTCTGCCCGCTTGGTTAAGGGTGGCCGCTAGAGCTACGTCGGAGGCGTCGCTCTCGACCTGGAAGGGGAGGGACTCGTCGATGGCGCGCATCGTGGCCTTTGCGATATCCGCTTTGATGTGGCTGAAGGCCTGGCAAGCCTCTGTCGATAGAGGGAAGGTCGTGGTCTGTATTAGGGGGCGGGCCTTGTCTGCGTACTGGGGGACCCACTGGGCGTAGTATGAAAAGAACCCCAGGCAGCGTTTCAGGGCTTTTGGGCAGTGCGGGAGGGGGAATTCCATGAGGGCGCGCATACGTTCGGGGTCGGGGCCTATTATCCCATTGCGCACTACGTAGCCCAGAATGGCTAGCCGATCGGTGCTAAAAACGCACTTGTCCTCGTTGTACGTGAGGTTCAAGGCTTTGGCGGTCTGGAGGAATTTTTGGAGGTTGGCGTCGTGGTCCTGCTGGTCGTGGCCGCAGATGGTTACATTGTCGAGATACGGGAACGTGGCCCGCAACCCATGTTGATCAACCATTCGGTCCATCTCCCATTGGAAGACCGAGACCCCGTTTGTGACGCCAAAAGGGACCCGTAGGAAATGGTATAATCGCCCGTCTGCCTCAAAGGCTGTGTACTTGCGGTCACTTGGGCGGATGGGGAGCTGATGGTAGGCGGACTTGAGGTCCACGGTGGAGACTTAATATTGGGCAATCCGGTTGACCATGTCAGATATGCGGGGGAGAGGGTACGCGTCTAGTTGTGTGTACCTGTTGATGGTCTGGCTATAGTCAATGACCATCCTTTGTTTCTCCCCTGTCTTCACTACTACCACCTGCGCTCTCCAGGGACTATTGCTGGCCTGGATTATGCCTTCCTTTAGTAGCCGCTGGACTTCGGACCGAATGAAGGTCCGGTCCTGGGCGCTGTACCGTCTGCTCCTAGTGGCGACGGGTTTGCAATCCGGGGTGAGGTTCGCAAACAAGGACGGGGGTTGCACCTTGAGGGTTGCGAGGCCGCAGATAGTGAGTGGGGGTATTGGGCCGCCGAATTTGAACGTAAGGCTCTGTAGATTGCATTGGAAATCTAATCCCAGTAAGGTGGGGGCGCAGAGTTGGGGAAGGACGTTTAGTTTGTAGTTTTTGAACTCCCTCCCCTGCACCGTTAGGGTAACTATGCAGAATCCCTGGATCTGTACGGAGTGGGATCCTGCAGCTAGGGAAATCTTTTGTGCGCTGGGGTAGGTGGTCAAGGAACAGCGTCTTACCGTGTCGGGGTGGATAAAGCTCACCGTGCTCCCGGAGACGACAAGGCATGGTGTCTCGTGGCCGTTTATTAGCACCGTTGTCGTCGTCGTCTGGAGTGTCCGGGACCGAGCTTGATCGAGCGTAATTGAAGCGAGACGTGGTTGTAGTAGTGGAGTGGGGTCCGTTGTTGCCGTCCAAGATGGCGTCGGGGATGAACAAAATGGCCGCCCCCGTACATCGCACGTGGCTGGGGGGTCACAAGATGGCGGCGGGGTGGACAAAATGGCCGCCCCCACGCGTCGTAGAGGTTTGGGGTGGTCCAAGATGGCGGCGCCCTTCCTCCCCTCGTGGTGGCCGGGACCCAAAATGGCGGCGTCTGCAGATCCCACGTGGGGCGCTGGGGGGGTTGGGGAGCGTTAGGACCGCATGGGGCTCCCTCCTCTCCGGGGACAGCGGTGGTCGGGACCCAAGTTGGTAGCGCCGGCGGGTCAGACATGGAGCGCGGGGGGGGGTTAGGGGGGCGTTAGAGACGGCCAGAACTCCCTCTTCTCCGTGGGGAGTGGTGGTCGGGACCCAAAGTGGTAGCGCCGGCGGGTCATACATGGGGTGGGGGGCGGTGTTGGGGAGCGTAAGCGGCGTGCAGGGCTCCCTGTTCTCCCGGGACCACGGTGGTCGGGACCCAGAGCGGCTGCGCCAGCGGGTGGGAGCGTAAACGGCTTGCGGGGCTCCCTGTTCTCCCGGGACGGCGGCGACCTCGCGGGACCGGCACACAACCGTGAAATGGCCCTTTTTCCTGCAGCTCTTGCAGATTGCTGCGCGGGCCGGGCAGCGCTGCCGGGGGTGTTTCGCCTGGCCGCAGAAATAGCAGCGGTGCCCCCGGTGCGACTTGGCGTCTGAACCGCGCAAGCCTGTGGGGTGTCCGGGGGGGGGGGGGGGGTTGTCGCGACAGGTACGTACGGAGCCCAATGGGCTGCCGCGCGGTCGGGGCCGTAGGCGCGGGTATTACGCGCGGCCACGTCTAGGGAGGCTGCTAGGGCCCGGGCCTCTGAGAGTCCTAGCGACTCTCTTTCTAGAAGTCTTTGGCGGATTTGGGAGGAATTCATACCTGCCACAAAAGCATCGCGCATTAACATGTCTGTGTGTTCATTTGCGTTCACTGAAGGGCAGCTGCATGCTCGTCCGAAAATCAGCAGCGCGGCGTAGAATTCGTCCATCGATTCTCCGGGACCTTGCCGTCTCGTCGCGAGCTGGTAGCGAGCGTAGATTTGGTTAACTGGGCGGACATAGAGACTTTTCAGTGCTGCGAACGCCGTCTGGAAATCCTCCGAGTCTTCGATGAGGGAGAAGATCTCCGTGCTCACCCTCGAGTGCAGGACCTGTAGTTTTTGGTCTTCTGTGACCCGGCCGGTGGCCGTTCTGAGGTAGGCCTCGAAGCAAGTCTGCCAGTGCTTGAAGGCTGCTGCCACGTTCACTGCGTGGGGGCTGATCCTCAGGCATTCCGGAATGATCCTGAGCTCCATAGTCCTTTTTAGGCACGCTTAATAAATTGTAGCGCACAAAGACTCCGTGAGACGAATAGAGTGAAGTCGATGAGGCTTTATTAAGCGTGTCTGTTCCCCCGCAGCTCGATAGTAGAATGGCCTGCGGGGGAGGACTCCGGCTTCTTATACTCCGCCTTCAGGGCGGAGCTAGAGGTCAACGGCAAACCAGGACCCGGGATCTGTCAGCCAATGACATTAGGACTTCCAGTCCCACATGACCCCCAATACATACTACCACACAAGGTAACACTATATATGTGAACGGCAACTACAATATAGGTCTTTTACTGCCTGGCTCACACGGAGGGTCTGCTTCCTCACCGGGCTTGCATGTTTTCTTGCCATTGGCCGATGTTCGTGCACTTCCAAGCAGTAGGCCCCGGGTGGGTCATGTGACCTGCAAACAATTACCCCTTAAAGGGGCCGTGCTACCACACAGTCCATAGAATTTTTTTTTTTTAATAAACATTTTATTGAGGTATTTTTTGGCATTGTAACAGCAGCAATATAAACAATGTACATGAAAATATAAACATAATGCAAATACCACCTCCTTCCCCAACAGGTCCCACCATTAATTAACCCCCTAATCTACGCTAACCTAACCCCCTCCTTCCCCCCCTCTGCTGTTGATTAATTCTCCGCGAAGAAGTCAATGAATGGTTGCCACCTCCGGGCGAACCCTAACGGTGACCCTCTGAAGGCAAACTTAATTTTCTCCAGACAGAGAAAGCTAGCCATGTCCGATAGCCAGGTCTCTGACTTCGGGGGCCTTGAGTACCTTCATGCTAGTAATATCCGCCTCCGGGCTACCAGGGAAGCAAAGGCCAGAACGTCTGCCTCTTTCTCCTCCTGGGTTCCCGGATCCTGCGACACCCCAAAATCGCCACCTCTGGACTCAATGCCACCCTTGTTTTTAATACCTTGGATATGACGTCAGCAAACCCCTGCCAAAATGCCCTCAGCTTTGGACATGCCCAGAACATGTGGACATGGTTCACTGGTCCTCCCGCACATTTTGCGCACCTATCTTCCAACCCAAAGAATCTGCTCATCCGAGCCACTGTCATGTGAGCCCGGTGAACGACCTTGAATTGAAACAGGCGGAGTCTGGCACAAATTGCGGTCCCGTTGACTCTACTCAACGCGTCCACCCAAAGGCCCTCCTCTATCTCTCCCCCCAGCTCCTCCTCCCACTTTCACTTCAGCTCCTCATTCTGCATCTCCTCGGATCCCATAAGTTCCTTATTAATGTCAGAAACGCTCCCCTCACCTATCCATCCTCTGGAAACTACCCTGTCCTGAATCCCCCTTAGTGGCAGGAGTGGGAAGGTTGGTACCTGTCTACGCAGAAAGTCCCGCACCTGCAGATATTGAAATTTGTTTCCCCCGCCAATGCAAACCTCTCCTCCAGCGCCCTCATATTTGGAAAGCTCCCCTCTATAAACAAGTCCCCCATCCTCTCAATCCTCGCTCTCCACCACATTCGGAACCCCCTCGTCCATCCTCCCCGGGGCAAATACTTGATTATCGCAGATTGGGGACCAGACCAATGCTCCCACTGCTCCCACATATCTCCTCCATTGCCCCCAGACACTCAAGACCGTCATCAACATGGGGCTGGTGGAGTACCGCGCCGGCAGGAATGGCAGAGGCGCAGTTACCAGCGCCCCCAAACTTGTGCCCTTGTAAGAAGCCGTCTCCATACGCACCCATGCGGGCCCCCCCCCCCCCCCCCCCATACACAGCCTGCTATAACTTTATTGATCCGCTTAAAAAAGGACCGCGGAATAAAGATGGGTAGACACTGAAATACAAACAGGAATCTCGGGAGAACCGTCATTTTCACCGTTCGGACTCTTTCAGCCAGAGACAACAGAAGCACGTCCCATCTCCGGAAATCCTCCTTCATCTGATCCACCAACCGGGCCAAGTTCAATTTATGTAGTCGGTCCCAATCTCGCGCCACTTGGATACCCAGGTACCTGAAACTGTCCCCTACCAATCTAAACGGCAGTTCCCCCAAACGAATCTCCTGACCCCCTCGTCTGGACCGCAAACATCTCGCTCTTCCCTATATTAAGCTTATACCCTGAAAACTGGCCGAATTCCCCTAAAATTCCCATGATTTCTTCATTCTCTCCATTGGATCTGAATCATAAAGAAAGGTCGTCTGCATACAGCGAGACTCTATGCTCCAACTCCCCCCCCCCCCCCTGCCAGACCAGCCCCTTCCAGCCCCTTGAGGCCCTCAGAGCAATTGCCAGCAGCTCTATAGCCTGCGCAAACAGCAGTGGGAAGAGGGGGCATCCCTGTCTCGCCCCCGGTCTAAAATAGTCCAAAGTTGTCCTGTTCGTCCGTACATTTGCCACAGGAGCCTGGTACAGCAACCTGACCCAGTCAATAAAGCCCCTCCCAAATCCGAACCGCCCCAGAACCTCCCATAAATAATCCCACTCAACCCGGTCAAAAGCTTTTTCCGCATCCATTGCGACCACTACCTCCACCTCCCTACTTTCCGGGGGCATCATGATCATGTTGAACAGCCTTCTTACATTGGCCACCCACTGCCTACCCTTAACGAACCCCGTCTGATCCTCCACAATGACGTTCGGTACACAATCCTCAATCCTGGAGGACAAAATTTTGACCAACAGTTTGGCATCTATGTTCAACAGGGAAATCGGCCTGTAAGACGCACATAGCTCTGGGTTCTTGTCCCGTGTCAGGATAAGCGAAATTGTGGCCTGTGACATTGTCCGGGGCAGAACCCCTCTTTCCCTTGCCTCATTAAACACTTTCATCAGCACCGGTCCCAATATCCCTGAGAACTTTTTGTAGAACTCCACTGGGTAGCCGTCTGGTCCCAGGGCCTTACCCGACTGCATGACCTTCAAGCCCTCTGTCATGATATTTAGATCAGCATATCATGGTGCAATCAAACACTCACTGATGGACATGCAGTAGGACCAACCAACACACACACAACATCGCAGCCAATCACCAGTGAGAGCACACGCACTATAAAAACAGGGGACTCTACAGTTCCCGCTCATTCCAGCAGCATCCAGCTCAGAGCACCGAGCTCAGAGCCTGCCACTCAGACATTCACCATGTGCTGAGTGCCTCACCCAGATAGTGATAGGACAGGGTCCACAGATTAGCTGGTAATGCACGTACCCAAGTTAGCAGTGTGTTGTTACAGTTGAGTAGTAAATAGAATTGAGTTACACCATCTCCAGCCGTGTTGGATCGTTCGTACATCAGAACACCCAACACAACATGATACCAGAAGTGGACGCAAACCAGCACATGTGAGACCTACCTGCAACGCATCAGCAATCCGCCGTCCTGCACCATGGAGAACATCAACCCGCCGCCGCCGCTCCGAATCGCTGGCAATCTCGGGGTCAATTGGAAACTGTTCAAGCAGCGCTTCCAGCTCTTCCTCGAGGCCACAGACAGGGAGAATGCATCGGACACCAGGAAGATTGCCCTTCTTCTCTCCACAGCGGGGCAACACGCCATTCACATCTTTAACTCCCTTACATTTATGGACGGCGAGCACAAAACCAAATTCAAGACGGTGCTCCTGAAGTTCGACGAACACTTCAGCATTGAAGTAAACAAGAGCTTCGAAAGGTACCTGTCCATCAGTGCCTGCAGGGTAAGGACAAACCTTTCCAGTCTTACTTAACACACCTCGGCATCCTTGCGCAGTCCTGCGGCTATGGGACCACCTCTGACTTCATGATACGCGACCAGATAGTTTTCGGAGTCATGTCGGACACCCTGCGCCAGCAGCTCCTTCGGGTCAAGCAACTCACCCTGGCGACTGCCGTCGAGACCTGCATCCTCCATGAGAACGCCACCAGCCGGTACTCACACATCCAGGCGGCCGTGGCGGCGCTGCACGGGCTCCACGAGGCGAAGCGGGTCCAGACGATCGAGTACCTCCCGGGCCATGGCCTGGAGGAGGCCGGCCATTTCACGTGTTTTCCAAGGACCCCCGCGCTTGTACGCGCCAAAAGAGGGGACGCTAATGCAGAGGAACGCGATGCTCGGGTGCGCACTACACAAGACCGCACCGCGCATGCGCGGTGGCGCAACGAACGCACTGACGTCACGACGTGCGGCAACTGTGGCTCCCCCCATTTAAAGCGGCAATGTCCTGCCAAAGCACGACAATTCCTACGCTGTGGCAGGTTGGGCCACTACGCTGCCTGCTGTCGAGCAGCTCAGCCTGCCAACTCGTACCCGTTTAACCAGCCTCGCAGAAACGTTTGGGCAATTCAACCCACGTTCACCGAGTCCGATCCCGACGTCACACAGACCAGTGACACTGAGGACAGGGAGCCCTTCCACATTGCTGTCATCAACAAGAACAAGCTGTCCCCGAGTCGAATGCACCAGCCGCTGTCAGTGCACAGCATTGATCCGGACGACGAGTGGTGTGCCATGCTGACGGTCAACCGATCCCAGATCAGATTCCACCTGGACACTGGTGCCTCCGCCAATCTCCTCGCATGGTCAGCATTCCAGACCCTGAAGGTTAAACCACCTATTCTGTCATCCAACTGTCAACTCGTTGACTATAATGGCAAAGTCATCCCCGCCACGGGGTCGTGCCAGCTCGAAGTGACACACAAATCACGTAAAGCCACACTACCATTCAAAATTGTGGGCTCCTCAAAGGACTCTCTGCTAGGCGCACAGGCGTGCAAAATCCTCCACCTCGTTCAGCGTGTACACTCTCTCTCTCCAGAAGGCACATCCGATTTCCCAGATGCAGACTTTAGGGCACAGCTCAACTCAATCCTCGCGCACAACCAGGATGTTTTTGAGGGCATGGGCACACTGCCCTACACATACAAAATCCGGCTTAAACAGGATGCCACCCCGGTAGTTCACGCACCTCGCAGGGTCCCAGCACCCCTCAAAGACCGCCTCAAGCAGCAGCTGCAGGACCTTCAGGACCAAGGAGTGCTTTCCCGGGTAACAGAGCCGACTCCATGGGTCAGCTCCATGGTGTGCATCAAGAAGCCCTCCGGCGAGCTCCAGATCTGTATAGACCCGAAAGACTTAAATCGCAACATAATGAGGGAACACTACCCCATACCCAAACGTGAGGAGATCACGTGCGAGATGGCTCGGGCAAAAATATTCACCAAGCTTGATGCCTCAAAGGGCTTCTGGCAGATTCAATTGGATCAGTCCAGCAGGAAGCTGTGCACGTTCAACACTCCATTTGGCAGATACTGCTACACTAGGATGCCATTCGGCATCATATCGGCCTCTGAAGTGTTCCATCGCATCATGGAACAGATGATGGAGGGCATCGAAGGAATGCGCATCTATGTAGACGACGTCATTATTTGGTCCACCACACCGCAGGAGCACATCCGTCGCCTCCAGCGATACGGGACCAGGGCCTGTGTCTTAACCGAGCCAAATGCTCTTTTGGACAAACCGAGCTGAAGTTCCTGGGGGACCCCATCTCCCAGTTGGGGGTGCGGCCGGAGGCCGACAAGGTGGCAGCCATCACGGCCATGCAGAAGCCCACAGACAAGAAGGCGGTGCCACGCTTTCTCGGAATGGTCAACTTCCTGGGGAAGTTCATCCCTAACCTTGCTTCCCACACTACAGCTCTCTGGCACCTTGTCAGGAAGACAACTGAATTTCAGTGGCTTCCCACCCACCAGCGTGAATGGGAGGAGCTCAAGGTCAAGCTGTCCACCGCCCCGGTACTGGCGTTTTTCGATCCTGCAAGGGAGACGAAAATCACGACTGACGCCAGCCAGTCCGGCATTGGGGCGGTCCTCCTGCAACGGGATGACGCCTCATCATGGGCCCCAGTCGCCTATGCGTCACGGGCCATGACCCCCACAGAGCAGCGCTATGCGCAGATTGAAAAGGAGTGCCTGTTGACTAGCGTTGACAAGTTCCACGACTATGTGTATGGCCTTCCCCAGTTCACCGTGCACTATCGCCCGCTGGTTGGCATCATTCAAAAGGACCTCAACAATACGACCCCTCGCCTCCAGCGCATTCTGCTCAAACTCCGGAGGTACGACTTTCAACTTGTCTACACCCCGGGTAAGGACCTCATCATAGCAGACGCTCTGTCCAAGACAGTCAACACGCCGTCCGACCCTGAGGGGTTTGTTTGCCAAGTCGACGCACATGTAGCCTTCACTTCTGCCAATCTGCCGGCCACTGATGCACACCTGGCCCACATTCGACGTGAGACTGCGGCCGACCCCCTTCTGCAACGTGTGATGCGCCACATGATGGACGGGTGGCTCAAGGGACAATGCCCACAGTTTTACAACGTTCGGGATGACTTGGCAGTCGTTGGTGATGTCCTCCTGAAGCTGGACCGCATCGTGATCCCACACAGCATGCACCGGCTTGTCTTAGAACAACTGCACGAAGGCCATCTCGGCGTTGTGAAGTGCCGGCAGAGGGCCCGAGAGGCTGTGTACTGGCCGGGAATAAGTGAGGACATTGCTAACACTGTGCTCAATTGCCCCACCTGTCAGCGGTTTCAGCCGGCACAACCCCGTGAGACCCTTCAGCCCCATGAGTTGGTCACGTTCCCCTGGTCGAAGGTGGGCGTGGACCTGTTCCATGCGCTTGGCAGGGATTACATCATCATCATCGACTACTTTTCCAGCTATCCAGAGGTCATATGCCTGCACGACACCACGTCATCGGCTGTCATCCGGGCCGTCAAAGAGACCTTTGCTCGCCACGGCATTCCACTCACCGTGATGTCAGACAATGGCCCCTGCTTTGCGAGTCAGGAATGGTCTTCCTTCGCCAGCTCATACAACTTCACACACGTGACGTCCAGTCCTCTGCATCCTCAGTCGAATGGCAAAGCAGAAAAGGGCGTCCGAATCGTTAAAAGGCTCCTCTGCAAGGCTGCTGATGCAGGATCTGACTTCTGCCTCGCCTTGCTGGCCTATCGCTCGGCCCCACTGTCCACGGGCCTATCGCCGGCCCAGCTGCTTATGGGTTGCCCCCTCAGGACCACTGTGCCATCCATTCACGTCCCAGACCTCGACCATGCTCCGGTACTTCGGCGGATGCAGCAACAGCGTGAGCAACAAAAGGCGACACATGATGCTCGGGCGACTGATCTTCCTGCCCTGACGTCTGGAGATAATGTCTGCATACACCTTCTGGAGGGCAGCTGGTCGGCAACTGCTGAGGTTCTCCGGCAGATAGCTCCCCGCTCGTTCCTGGTTCGTCTGCCTGATGGCTCTATTCACCGCCGCAATCGGCATGCCCTTCGTCTGGTTCCACGCTCGCTACGTGTACCTGCACCGGTGCCACGCCCTCCTGTTGTCCCTGCAATGGACTTTGTTGATCTTCCGGACACCCTGCATCCTCCTCACTCGACCGTCGCCCGGCCAGTTCGTCAGAAGGTGGATCCTGACTCACGCTTGAGGCGGTCAACCCGAATTCGTCGCCCACCTGAGAGGCTTAATTTATGAACCTTTTCATATTGGACTCACTGACTTGTTCTGAGATATTGTTTTGGACTTTTTGCCATATTGTTTAAGATTTTGTTATTGTTTGTTCATGACATTGGTTTCGTTCTTGGTGTAACATAGTTAGTTTCTGCACCTGGCACCTTCCTGTATATATAGTTCAGCCACATGTACATATTGTTGTAAATATTGCACACACATGATTAGATGCACTCACCACACTTCTTTATTTATTGTCATGTAGGCACATATTCTTTGCAAAAAGGGGGGATGTCATGATATTTGGATCAGCATATCATGGTGCAATCAAACACACACTGATGGACATGCAGTAGGACCAACCAACACACACACAACATCGCAGCCAATCACCAGTGAGAGCACATGCACTATAATAACAGTGGACACTACAGTTCCCGCTCATTCCAGCAGCAGCCAGCTCAGAGCACCGAGCTCACAGCATGTCACTCAGACATTAACCATGTGCTGAGTGCCAGATAGTAATAGGACAGGGTCCACAGATTAGCTGGTAATGCACGTACCCAAGTTAGCAGTGTGCTGTTATAGTTAAGTAGTAAATAAAATTGAGTTACACCATCTCCAGCCGTGTTGGATCGTTTGTACACCAGAACACCCAACACGACACCCTCCACTATCTTTTCCAACCCGATCGGAGCCCCCAATCCTTCTACCAGCTGCCCATCCACCTTCGGGAAAGTAAGCCCCTCCAGGAAGTACCTCATCCCCTCCGGTCCCGCAGGAGGTTCCGACCTGTACAACCTGCTGTAGAAATCCCTGAATGCCTTGCTCACCCCTGCGGAGTCCCCAACTAAGTTCCCATCCCCGTCAATAACTTTCCCTATTTCTCTAGCCGCCTCCCTCTTTCTGAGCTGCTATGCAAGCATCCTGCTGGCCTTCTCACCATGCTCGTAGATTGCCCCCCCCCTCGCCTTTCTGAGCTGTTCCATTGCCCTCCCTATGGTTAACAAGCTGAACTCCGCCTGTAGCCTCCGCCGTTCCCTTAAAAGCCCTATCTCTGGAGTCTCCGCGCACCTCCTGTCGACTTGTCGAATCTCCTTTACCAGTCAGTCCATCTCTACCCTGTCCGTCCTGTCCCTGAGAGCCCGGATCGAGATCAGCTCTCCTCTCACCAGTGCCTTCAGCGCTTACCAGACCACCACTGCTGAGACCTCCCCCGTATCATATACCTGCAGTTAATTTTGTATGCATTTCCTCAGCCTCTCGCACACCGCTTCATCCGCCAATAGCCCTACATCTAACCTCCATTGCGGGCGCTGATTGCTCTCTTTACTAACCTGCAGGTCAACCGAGTGTGGAGCATGGTCCGAGATTGTGATCGCCGAGTCCACCACCCCTGCCAGCAAGCCCTACCCAAAACAAAGAAATCAATTCGAGAGTATACCTTATGCACGTAGGAGTAGAAGGAGAACTCCTTCACCCTCGGCTGCCTAAATCTCCATGGATCCACTCCCCTCATCTGCTCCAATAACCCTTTCAGTTCCTTTGCCATTGCTGGCACCCTGCCCGTTCTCGAGCATGACCGATCCAGGCCGGGATCAATAACTATTAAAGTCCCCTCCCATGATCAGCTTGTGCGAGTCCAGGTCCGGTATCTTCCCCAACATCCTCTTTATAAATTCCACGGCATCCCAATTTGGAGCATATACATTAACCAGCAGTACCTTCATCCCCTCCAGCTTACCACTAACCATAATATATCGACCTCCCACATTGGAAACTATTCTACCCACCTCAAATATCACCCGCTTATTAATCAAAATCGCAACCCCTCTAGTCTTTGTATCCAGCCCCGAGTGGAAGACCTGACTGACCCAGCCTTTCCTCAATCTAACCTGGCCTACTACTCTAAGGTGCGTCTCCTGCAGCATTACCACGTCCGCCTTCAGTCCCCTCAGGTGTGCGAACACACGTGCCCTCTTAACCGGCCCATTCAACCCTCGAACATTCCAGGTGATCAGCCTAGTTGGGGGGCAAAGTGCCCCCCCCCCCCCCCCACCTCTGCCGATCAGCTATCCCCTTTCTTGGAACCGCCTCCAGCCCAAGCGCTGCGCACACCTCCGACCCGCCCCCCGGCAGCTCACGCCACCGACCTCCTCTCTGTCCCTCAACCAAATTCCCTCCCTCGTCAGCAGAACAACTACCGCCCCGCCCCCCCCTAGCAACACCACTTTGCAACCTAACCCATACAATAAACTAAACATATGCACACCACCCATTGCGCTTCCGTGAGCTAGCTCACCCAGCTAGCTTGGTGGCCCCCGCCCGTGGCACCAAAAAGCCTCCCACCTACTGTTCCCTCACTCCCTTCCCACCCCCCGCTCATACTACCAAATTCCCTCATCTAACAATCCCCACACAATCACCTAGCTGAAAAAAAACCAGCACCGAAACCCAAACAAGCACGTCTCCATCCCACAAAAGTGCACAGTCTATAGAATTTTTAATGGCACAGAAATAGGTATGCAACCCAACAGCTTTATTCCAGGCTGGGGTCTTACCAGCAATGCCAAGTATCAAGAACCTGCAGGAAGGAAGTCTTGCTGGTGGCAGCCAATGATGGCAGCTGTGTCAAAGCTCGAGAGAACTGGAAATAGGGTCAGATTTATACTGTTGTGGTGGGGCGTGGAGCGGTGGGGCTGGACAGGGGGCCAGCGATAGGTGGAGATTGACAAAGATGTCATGGACATAAAGATAAAAGGAATGTGCATGAGGGTGATTAAGGCGAAGAAGGGTGCTGATAGTGGCGCATAAAGAGATTAGAATGTGTGAATGGCAGAACAAAGGTGAGCAATGTGTCAAAGGGCAAACAAATTAATTTCTTCCATTGATCTGTTTTACCCTCACCATTGTCACCCCACCCCAATTGTGCCATCTGTTCCCTGTTCCCAGTTGTCCTTTGCTCACCATCCAGTGGGCACCACCCTGGGAGATGGAGCCTCTGGAAAGGAAGATTCCCTCAGAAAGCCACAGGGAGGCTGGCGGTCTCCCTATAATAATAATAATAATCATTTGTTGTCACAAGTAGGCTTCAATGAATTTACTGTGAAAAGCCCCTAGTCGCCACATTCCGGCGCCTGTTTGGAGAGGCCGGTACGGGATTGAACCTGCGCTGCTGCCTTGTTCTGCATTACAAGCCAGCTGTTTGGCCCACTGTGCTAAACCAGCCTCAGGTTGCCAGCCTGAGTGGCATTCCAAAGCTGGTGAAATGCCAGTGCCCGAGTAAAATGGCTGCCAATATTCCAATTAATTACCTCAATTAGAAATCTGCCTCCAATTGGCGGAGGACCAATACCGTTGGCGGACCAATACCGTTCCCGCTATTAGGAATATCCCCCAGCCTTGAGAACAGGTTGGGCTTTCTTCCTGATGCCATGCATTGCCATTTTACTACCTTTCACTCCCCACAGTCTGTCTCCAAAGGGCTGGTAAAATTCGGGCCCTGGTGTTTATGCTTCACATGAGGCTCCTCTTGTCCTACTTCACCTAACAACATCAGCATACCCCTCCTCCGACACCTATCTAGCTTCCTCTTAAGTGCATCTGAACTATTCACCTTGACTACAGTGCTCTCCTGGGCAGCACGGTGGCACAGTGGGTTAGCCCTGTTACCTTACAGCGCTGAGGCCCCAGGTTCAATCACGGCTCTAGATCACTGTCCGTGTGGAGTTTGCACATTCTCCCTGTGTTTGCGTGGGTTTCGTCCCCACAACCCAAAGATGAGCAGGGTGGGTGGATTGGTCAGGCTAAATTGCCCCTTAATTGGAAAAAATGAATTGGGTACTCTAAATTTATATTTAAAAGAAGAAAAACAAACTACAGTGCTCTCCTAACACAGGATCAGAGTGATGGACGTTTTATCCGGCAGCTCACCACACTAATCCTCAATTGCAAATGCTTGGAAATCCAAATTGGACAGTTTCCATTCCCCAGAAGAAGCAAAATTCACACAGAATAGCATTTGACAAAACCAAACCGGACAAAAGCATTGACCCCATGAGCAGGTCACGTGCCTATTGCCTGAATAGGAAAGGGAGAATCCAAAGAAATTGAGATAATATGGAGGTTAAACAGCAGGAGCACTTACTGCAGGGCCAGAATGTCTAGCACTCTGTTTATTTTTTATGACCTGTGTGATAAAATGCCATGTGCCGCAAGAGTTGTTGCACTAACCATATGGAGCTTGTATTTATTCAGCAAAGTGTTGAAATATGCACAGTCACTCCAGTTGTTGTTAGCAACTGTAGAGAGTGCAATATCTCGCCATTTCCAAAATTTGGATTTTTCCTTCTTACTTAACACTGTAGAATTAAATCATAGAGTCATAGAATTTACAGTGCAGAAGGAGGCCAATTCAGCCCATTGTGTCTGCACCGGCCCTTGGAAAGAACACCCTACTTAAGCCCACACCTCCACCCTATCCCTGTTACCCAGTAACCCCATCTAACCCTTTGGACACTAAGGGGTAATTTAGCGTGGCCAATCTACCTAACTGTGGTGATATGCCTGTAAACAATATCACAGATGGATGGCATGCGACCTCCAACCAGTAGGTGGCAGTGCAGACACACCATGCAGTCTCCAGACCATGGAGATGTGACAAGGGACTCCCATAGAAGTGGAGGCACATCCGGCCATCATTAGAAGATGAATAGAGGAGATGGTAGTAAGACATACAGGTGAACAGATGTGCTAGGTGCAGTTCCATTGGACCACAAAGAAACTCCAAGATAACTTGCTCTGTAACAGATCACTATCTTATCACGTGTGATTCAATAAAGATCCTGGTTTGGACAAATCTACTTAGCAAGGTATAGAAGACCAAAGACAACACTAACCTGCACATCTTTGGACAGTGGGAGGAAACCGGAGCACCCGGAGGAAACCCACGCAGACACAGGGAGAAAGTGCAAACTCCACACAGACAGTCACCCAAGATCAGAATTGAACGCGGGTGCCTGGAGCTGTGAGATAGCAGTGCTAACCACTGTGCCATGTAATCATTAACACCAACAACTAATTTCGCTGGCCTGGGCACTCCCACCTGGTAAAAGTACTGATAAAGGATACACAGGGTGAAAGCACAGCAATATTGGCCCAGAATGTTCTGGGGAGGGGCATCACTCTTCAACTTGGTTGATGTTTGTTGCACCAGTTGTGGGGAGTGTGAGCTGGCATGACCTTGTCTAAAGGACTTCGGGGACTTCGGTGAATGACAGGACGAATAGCTTATCTCCTTAACCAGTGATATTCAAGAATAGAAAAAGAAACAGGACTAACAAAGAAGAACGCAAGATGAATTAGAAGATAATTAGATACTGAAATAGTGATAAACAGAAGGATAGAAAGAAGAGAGTTAAAAAGAAAAAGTATTAAAAAGGTTTTAAAATTTGCAATTTTGAAAACCTTTGGGAACAATTAGCTGTGGGCAGAAATGATACTGCTCAGTTTCAATTGTTCTCTCGGGTGTAGGTTGCAGCTTTGCAAAAGCATAAATCACCCTACAAAAGGGTTCCTTACGTCAGTAATTGTCAGCCTTAAATATATGCAGAGAGCTGAACATATTTTAACATCACATATGCAATCATTGACATTGTTAATCAAGTTTAAAGGAGTATTCTTTTAAGGACAGGTTACAATTTCATCCTGAGGCTTTTACCCAGCAAATTGTTTGAAACTGACGGAGAGGATGAGGACAAGCTCGCGTTTTCGCAAAGCTCACAGTGGAGTCGTGCAAATCGTCAAACCATTTGTGGTGTTTCAGAATTCACGGTGTAGCTCTCCCTTGCCATAAATTGCCACGTTATTTACACACTAACAAGGTATTGTAATCAATGAGGAGCCCCGAAAAGGTAAGTCAAAAGTAGAAGCATAGAAACATAGGGCGGGATTCTTCGGCCGCACCCACTGGGAAACCGGAGAATCACGCCCAAGCTTTTTTTTTTAATATAAATGTTTTTATTCTCCATTTTCACATTTTCCTTCAAAATTTACACCCCACCAACAGGCAGCAACCAGTAACAAATACAAAGTCAATACCCTTAACATCAACAACGATCCCATCCTCCCACCACTCCACCCAACTGTCAATATATGCATCAAATAAAACAAACCCTCCCACGGCGGAGAAAAAAAAAACAAAGGCGAAAAAGAGAAAGGAGTCTGGAATCGCCCATGGCCACCATTAACCTATAGAGACACTCAATGCCATCCAACCTCCAAAAGAGTACCGTAAATGACACCCAAGAGTTGTAAACCCACCCCCCCCCCAAACTCCTCCCCTCCACTTCCTCTTGTAAAACTCCTCCCCCCAACCTCGGTTCCTTCCCCCCAAATTTCCACCCCGGCTAGACCACTCGGACCCTGTTCTGCCAGGCTCCGCTGGCCGCAGCCCCTCCCCCCACCTCACCCCCGTTCACTGGTCGGCTTAAACCGGCCAGCGTGGAGACCCCCGCCCGGGTCTCTTTCCCCCTTGCCCGGCCCCAGGAAAAACCCAGAAGCCCCCTTTTACACACCCACACCCCAAAGAACCCTCATTCCGACTGAAAGTCCCATTTGTTCCCTTGTCCAAATATATACAACGTTGGCGCCAAAAGCCCATACACCAGCACGCAGTGAAACAAAAAAGAAAATACAGTCATGAGGCTACATCGGTACATGACCATTTCTCAATTCTGCCACCGTCCTTCTGCCTTTGCAAACTCCTCTGCTGCTTCCGCCGTCCCAAAATAAAAGTCCTTGAACTTGTACGTTACCCTCAGCTTCGCTGCATATACAATACCGCACTGCACCTTGCTAACGTACAGTGCCCTTTTCACCCGGTTGAAGGCAGCCTGCCTCCTCGCCAGCTCCACCGTAAAGTCCTGGTATACACGTATACTAGCTCCAGCCCACTGCACCACCCGCTTCTGCTTGGCCCAGCACAGGACCTTCTCCTTTACACTGTACCTACGGAAGCACAGAGTCACTACTCTTGGCGGCTCACTCGCCTTTGGTACAGGCCTCCACGACCAATGTGCCCGATCCAGCTCATATCGGGAGGGATCCTCCCCCTCCCCCACTAGTTTCGCCAACATCGCGGCAAAATACTCAGTCGGCCTCGGTCCTTCCACTCCTTCGGGCAGCCCCACAATCCTCAAATTCTGTCGCCTGGATCTGTTCTCCAGGTCTTCCATTTTGCCGCGCAGATGCTTGTTGATCTCTATCACCTTCCGCATCTCCTTCCCCATCGAGGTAAGTTGACCACCGTGCTGCAGTAATGTCTCTTCCACTTCCTTCAGCGCCTCGCTTTGCTCCCGCACCTCCGCCAATGAGCTCGCCACCACCGTCCTCACCGGGGTAATCGCCTCCTCCACCAGCACTTTCAAAACCGCCCCCATCTCCTTCCTCATTGCCTCCATGTTTTGTAAACTGCCTTTCGAATTCCACGGCCATCACCTTAGTTATTTCTTCAGCCGTAAGCAATGGGGCCTCCTCTGGTACTCCAGCCTCCATTTTCCTTGGTGACCCCGAGGTGACCTTTCCACTCCCTGACGGACTTTCAGCTGCTTTTTTCACGGCCGTTTTTTTGCTGGTCTTCGACATTTCCCTTCTCTGTGCTGTCTCCCAACTTTTACTGCCTTCGCTGGCCCTAGGACCGGGCGTTAACCCCCGACAATGCCGTTCCCGAACGGGAGCCCTACAACGCGCAGTTGCCTCCCGCCCGCCGTCACCGGAAGTCACCCCGCCCGAGGTTAATGGACTTTTCCATTGTCCGTGTCTCGCCCGTGGTGAGCTTGCACCGGGCGGGGTGGAAGAATCCAGCCTATAGAAAATAGGAGCAGGAAGAGGCTATTCGGCCCTTCAAGCCTGTTCTGCCATGGATCATGGCTGATCATCCAACTCAATAGCCTAAACCTGTTTTACCCCCATATCCTTTGAGTCACTTCGCCCTAAGTGCTTTATCTAACTGCTTCTTGAAAACATATACTGTGGAACTGGAGAAATTCTGTCTTAGTAAATTAGCCTTTTCTGTCTTCATGAATTTCACCCAACTCCTGCCACCCATGAGAGTGTAACGTTTTTTGAACTTGTATGTATTTTTTTAACCCCAATGGTTTTCCCATAGCCGTCCATAGCTATCTACCTTGTTCTCTCACCTTTAACACCAACCTCCCTCTCTCTGATTTTTCCTTCACCATCTCCTTTTTGTCATCCTTTCTATTTTGTCTCTTCTAGTTTTTTCTTTCCATTTGCGTATTCCTATTGTGCATGTCTTCTGCCCTTCTTTTGCTCTCTTTCTCTTTTGCTTCCCTTTCTACCTTTCTCTAAGCCTTCAGCCTACGGAGAGTAGGAAGGATCTGACCAGGTCCGTAGGCCAACACCATGAGCAGTGAGAGGGATCTGTGTGGGCATTTTCCGGCTGGCATCCCTGTTATGTTAACAGGGCTTTTTACAGCACTTCCTTCTTTATGCAATTACTAATGGATCTGCCCAGTACAAAAGCACCACAGAATGACATTGGAAGTTGGGAGCTAGAGGACTGGACTAAGTATCAATAAATATAGTTTGGGCATTCCAGGCAGACAGAAGGAAGTAATTATGGGCGATTAAAAGTGAAACGTATGTGTGCGATAGACTTTAATATCTCAGAATTATTGGGCACTTGGTCTTTCCAGGGCCATAACACTGATAACCCACCTGTCACTATTTTGGCTGACATCCCTGTTGTGTTCACAGTGCTTTAAAAAAAAAAAATTGGCCTGCCCATGCCTGCCACAGGATTATTGTTACCATCTACCACGATGGGACTCAAGCCAGGAATCCCAGAGCATTGCTCTAAGTTTGTGGTTCGGTGGCCTAGACCACAAGGCCACAGGAGAACCCAACACTTCCTTGTTTATGCTAATCAATTTTGCAGTAGTGCAGCAATTGGGTGGATCATTTTGAGCCCTCTGAGTGAGTTGTTAAGTAATGGGTTAAGAGACATTGCAATTAGTTGTCTCATTTATGTGAAGTATCCATTAATTGACACTGATATGTAAAGGGGCTTCAGGTGGCCTCTGGCAGGTGATGTATAGTGAGAGCTTTGTGCAAAGGCTGTTGGAAGGAAATAAATGTGTGTTTGTGATAAAGGAACAGAACTTTAGACACTTCATATCACAGCAACTAAAACGTCTAACATGAGTGATTTCACAGGATGGCCGTAAAGGAGTGACCAGTTCTTCAAAGCATTGTGCCTGCTGATCTCAAGCAAGGGATCAAAAGGTGAACTGCAATTGGCTTCACCACCCCCCCCCCCCCCATCCCCCAGCCATCTTGAGAGGTGGAGTACTTACCGGGAGTCACATCCAGATCCCAATCCAGTGATCCATGCTAGACGATTTCCACTGGAAACTAGATAAGGACTGGATTGGCTCCAATGCTCATTTTCCAAGTCCACATTTGACTGAATTATCACTGTCGGAATCCCAGCCCTAACCAAACTCCCAAGGAGGAAAGGTTAGAAAAATACCAGTGCAGAGAAAAAAAACTTCAAAAGAAGTTCTCCCTCAAAAAGGGAAATTATGGTTAATTGTTTATTTAATTGTATGCAGGTGATGGGCATTAACTGAGGACTCCCTTGTCCTCCTTTAATTATGAGCAGAGTAAAGCTGTGGTTGTTGGTTTTCAGGGTGCATGTGTGTATTTAGGATATGAAAGCTTCCAAGTGTATGAAGCTGGACCGCGGGATACTCCGTCCTGCCGCACCCGTTTTCCGGTGTGGCGCCCCCCCACTTGCAGCGGGATCCTCCATCCCAGCAGTCAGTCAATGGGGTTCCCGGTCGTGGGGAAATCTCCAGGGAATGAGTGCACTGCCAGCGAAGCGAAGGATCTCGCCGATAGAGAATCCAGCCCGAGGTTCCAGTTTTATTCTTCATATCCCGGCTATCACGTTATTACATCACAAGATAGTAATCTAATTGAGGGATTCAGATAATATCGTGCGCAATTCTCCGGAAAGATTTCTAAAAGTATGTTTTGTGAGGGCCACGAAGAATCCAGCATGAGTTGTAGAAGAGAAAGAAAACTTTATTTACAATAATATATATATGTACAACAGCAGCAGCACCAACTTCCTTGCTGCTCACTCCTCTCTAGCTGATTCCATACTGTCCAGCTTTATTTATGCAGGGACCTGCTAATGATTTCTCCGCCCCCCTCATTGGGGAAGCTCATACTCCCTAAGGATTGTGGGATTGCCATTTGTCCCCAGCCAGTGGTAAGCAGGAAGGTTATAACATCCCTCCACCCCAAAGTCCAAGGAATACACCGAAGACCCTGGCGAAGGAAGGCATCGGGCTCGTTTTGCCATTTGCACGAGGCGCTGGATCAGGCGGCGTGTAACGAGATGGAGAACGGCGCTTCCGTGATGAACGCCGCTTACATGATGAACGGTGTAATGGTTGTACAACCACGGCCCATGGGACCGAGGACTCCCCTTCTGAAGCGTCCTGTGTCTCCACCCCGTCCTCATCGCCAGTTTTTTGAGGGCCATGAAGAATCCAGCACAAGTTGTAGAACAGAAAGAAAACTTTATATATTTATATACACAACATCAGTAGTAACTCCCTTGCTGCTCACTCCTCTCTAGCTGGTTCCAAACTGGTCAGCTTTATTTATGCAGGGACCTGTTAATGATTTCTCCACCCCCTTCATTGGGGAAGCTCATACTCCCTAAGGATTGGGGCATTGGGATTGCCATTAGTCCCCAGCCAGTGGTAAGCAGGCAGGTTATAACAGTATAGTAGCGAGCAGGAACCGCTGTGAGTGTCCCGGCACTTGGCCCAGCGAGGCCGGCGATACTATTCACTATCAATTGGTCCACTCAACAAGGCCCCATGGGCTACTCAGCGCAAATGAAGGCTCGCCAGCCGATTTGCCGGGATCGCGCTCACCAGCCCCCCACTAACAAGGTCGAGCAGCAGTTAAACAGCTCTTGCACAGCCAATCCCAGTCAGCTCACAACCATGGTGCCAAAAAGATCTGCCCAAGATTCGGCAATGTTGGCCTGGCTAGGATCCCTTACGCAATGTCCATTCCCCCACATACATTACGTATGTCCATTCCCCTACAGGTCCGCCAGCCGACCATGAGTGAAGGTGTCCAAGGCATTGCACAGTTGGTGGCAACCATGGCTGAGGGTCTCGGCAGCATGTAACCCATTGGGGAATATTACCCATTGCCAGGCTGACCTTGATGAGGTCCTGCGGGACATGTCCCACTCTCGGATGGGCATAGTCGAGGCGCTGCAGAGCTTGTCCCAATCGTAGGTGGGCATTGTCAAAGCACTGGAGAGCGTGTCCCAGTCACTGAGGAGCATCGCCGAAGGTGTTGACATGATGGTGCAGGCATTGGGGAGCCACAGGGCTGACAGAGCCAGGTGCTGCAGGGACAGCCGGGGCTCGAACCAGCTGCCCCTCCATCCCATGGTGAACCCCAGGGCCCTATGGGCACCTACCGGGAAGAGGGGGCACTGGGTGTCAACCCGGACCCCTCCTATGAAGTGGCAATGGTGGCCTCCAGCACTCCCATGTTCCATCCCTCTGATGAGGCTGCGTCTCGAGGTCAGCACATGGGACAGGGTGGCACGGCAGTGTATATGCTGCTGACAAGTGAACCGGGTCCTCTGGCCCCAGAGCCCTCATGGGCATCGAAGGCCATGGGACGAGATAAGCAGCTGGCTGCCTCCACCTCAGATGTGCATCCTGGGGAGACACCTAGACATAATGGTAGAGCTAGGAAGGCCAAACATATTGAGGAGCACTGAGGGCACCAAGGGAGGGTGCTAGATAGGGACTGAGGGGGAGAGTGGGGTGGCACCATCGAGAGTGGGGGGAATTGTATGACACATGTGACACATTAAAAACCCTTGAGTACAACCAGTATGATGCCTCTGTCACTTTCTTCCGCTATGCAGGCCGACCTCCAAACCCTTGGCCCATTTCTCCAGGCACCTCCTCCTTCCCATTGCACTCACCCACGCTCTGGACGTGGAATGCCCCGGAGCTGTGTCCCATCCCCTGGGTATTCGGATGTTAGCTGTTGCGTGTGTGGTGTTGCCTCCCACAGTGTTCAAGCACAGTGTCCATGCATCAAGGTGTGATTGGCTACCTACCTACTCACCACCTCAGCTCCTCGCAGAAACCCTTCCACCAGGTTCACGTTTGTCAAAAGGAGTACTAATTGGCGCTAGTGTGACCACTTGCTGGGAAGGCCGATGAATGATGGGAGGCCATTGGATACGGGGTTGCTCTCGTTAATTGTATGGAAATAGGGCTGAAGTGGTGGTAATTGGTTTCTCGCCAAGCTACGGTGAGATCCCAATTTCGCCTTCGGGAGCGGGCCGGTTACATCGCAAACTGTTTGGTGCCTGGCGGGTTCTCGTTTTCGGTCTCCCGCTATTCACCGACCTCATTGCACTCTCATTCGAGCGCAACGAGGCCAAAGAATCAAGCCCATCATAAATCATTAAGGTAATCAGTCTGTGCCCATCTCCTGAGACCCTAAGAAGAAAATCCTCCTGAGAACTCACCGTCCATTTGAATACTGCTAATAAGCAGTGGAATATAATTTTTTTAAATATAAAACACATTTTAAACGTAATTTGATGTTGAAGAAATCACTAACATGTTTGTAATTATACACCTCACTTACCCTCTAACTATGCAAAGGATAGTTTTCTATGCTGCGTTAACAATTAATTTGGGTAAAAGGAGACTGACAGTTATATAGTGCCTGTTCGGGTACACAGAGGGAGAATTCAGAATGTCCAAATTACCTAACAGTACGTCTTTCAGGATTTGTGGGAGGAAACTGGAGCACCCGGAGGAAACCCACGCAGACACTGGGAGAACGTGCAGATTCTACACAGACAGTGACCCAACCCGGGAATCGAACCTGGGACCCCGGCACTGTGAAGCAACAGTGCCAACCACTGTGCTACCGTGCCGGCCCTTAATTGGACAAAATGAATTGGGCACCCTAAATTTATTTTAAAAATAAATTTTAGAAGTGATTGTTAGCTGTATTATCTGGCTCTGAATGTTCTTTGTTAACTATCAGAAAGGTAGTGTAACTGAGGGAGGACAAGTGTGGAATGCTGGGAGGCTTTACTTTAGAATCCCTACAGTGCAGAAGGAGGCCATTCAGCCCATCGGGTCTGCACCAACTCTCTGAAAGAGCTCCCCACCCTATACCCATGACCCCACCTTGCCTTTAGACACTGAGGGGCAATTTTTAGAATGGCCAATCCACCTAACCTGCACATCTTTGGACTGTGGGAGGAAACCGGAGCACCTGGAGGAAACCCACGCAGACCTGGGGAGAGCATGCAAACTCCATACAGACTGTCGCCCGTGGTCGGAATCAAACCCGGGTCCCTGGCGCTGTGAGACACGCTGCCGCCCCTATTGGGATAGATTTTGGAAATACCAAGAGACAAGTTTGAGATTTGCTTTGCTGCTCAAGCACATGGCTGCATACATAAGCCAAACAGTCCAATTGGATTGCTTTGGAACATTTTGTTTTAGCTGTACTAAGAAGAAATATATATTTTAGGGTGTGTCAGATGGTGCTCGCCACTGTTTGCGTGAGCTCTAGTTAATTGGCATATTGTATTTGGCTAAAGTGCAAGTAATCAGCTCCCCTACCCCGTGGGTGGTCTATGAGTTGCTTTATAAAACATTTTCTTTGAACATTTTCCATTATTAATTATAACCAGAACGGTACATGAGGGGGAGGGGGAAAAGGCTACATGACTGGCCAGGATGTTGGAATTGGAGGTCATCTGATAAAATCTCCAGGAATATGTCCAACAAAAGAGTTGGCACCCTTAAACGAATCATCTGGCAATCATACTCCTGAAGGAGCAAGCATTGAGGTTAGGTAGAGGCAGGAACAGGTTGAACTGTGATGCTCTTTGTTGTTGAATGGCCTGCCAGACTCAATCATGAAGAATGCCACTTGAATGAGGTACCAACGGATAATGACTGTCCATGAAGCTCTAGGGAGGTCTCAGAAGAGCAGATGGGGAGATCCTGCATGTGTGTCAATCTTTGGAAGGGTATGTTGAGCGACAGTGGTGAGCAAAATATATGGGATGTTGGGCTTCATAAGTAGAGGAGTAAAGTACAAACCGAGGGAAGTTATGCTGGATCCGTATAAAGCTCTGGTTAGATCCTAGCTCAGATATTGTGACCAGATCTGGTCCCCACGCTTCAGGAAAGGTTTGAAGGTCCTTGAGAGGGTGCAAAGGAGATTTAGCAGAATGGTCCCAGGGATGGAAGGTGGTGGGTATGTTAGTTACAAGGTTAGCTTAGAAAGGCTGGGTTTGTTCTCCTTGGAACAGGAGAGATTTGATAGGGGTGTGAAAAATTACCACAGGCTGAGATAAGGTAGACAAAGGAAACCTCTTCCTATTTTCTGATTGTACAAGGACTAGGGGGAGACGCATTTAAGATTTGCAGCAAGAGATGCAGAGGAAATGTGTTTTTAGGCAGTGAGTGAACTTGGTGATGAATGCGGAAACAATCAATAAATTTAAATGGAAATTGGATGGGCACTTGAAGGAAATAAATTAGATAGCCTCCCTGGAGCTTCATGGACACTCATTGTCCATTGGTACCTCATTCAAGTGGCATTCATGAGCAAATCTGGGCAGCTCGTGCTAGCAGGCCATTCAACAACAAAAGGCATCACAGTTCAACCTGTTCCTGTCTCTACCCAACCTCTCTTCTTGCTCACTAAGGAGTATGATTGCCAGATGATTTGTTCACAGTTGCCAACTCTTGTTGGACATGTTCCTGGCAGCTTTATCAGATGACCTCTACTTCCAGTCATACAGCCCTTTTCACCTCATGTTCCATTGTGCAGGGTTATGCAAACCAAGTGGCGGGAGTGTAGCTGACTGGATTCCCCTGTGGGGGAAACAACGTGGACTAATGGGCTGAATGGCCTCCTTCTGCGCCGTAAATTACTCTGTGGAAAGAAACAATACAAATGTAAGATTATGCAAACATCATGTGGGCACCACAAAGCAGTGTCTGTGATTCACCTCCGCAAGCACCTTCACAGGGATCAGGTTGAATGGGAATTCTTTACTCGCCTCAGAGACATGAGGTTGCGAATTCAAGCTCCACTCTGGAGACTAACACCAAATCTAGGCTGGTGCTTCAGTGCAATACTGAGGACGAACGCTGGACTGTCCGAGGTAGCATTTTTATCAACCAACCTTTGGGTGCTTCAGCACCAGTAATGATTAGCTCACTGGGATTGCCCCGACAGCAAGTTGGCTAGTTCAGAAGACTAAAAACGCTATTTTATAAATGACGCTACTAAACAAATAAGAGTCTGATGAATGTGCGCAGCAATTTACACAGTACCATTATAATAATAGGCTGTCGCGTTGAGTCAGAAATTTACGTGACCATATGTTCTGATATATACAGTGTAAGGTGCAAGACTGTATGAGTCCTGTACTTACTTTGTGGTTACCTGCATTGAATCCGACGTTAGGTCCTACTCACCCATCACCTTAGTCCTTGTGAGTGTTACCAGTTTAGAGGATTCAAGGAGTCAGGGAGGTGCCATTGAGCAGCCAAAGGGAGGAGGACCAGCTGGGCACCTTGGGTGTGCATCCCAGGACACTCTTTGCGCCCTGCTACTCCACCTTCCACTGCCAGTGACCCCACCGCCTCTAATAGGTCGAGCTGAGGAAGATGTATCTGCACCTGGGCAGGATACTCTTCGAATGCCGGGGCTCTCTAGGCCTTGGGCCACCAAAGACATCCGTCAAAGTCCTCACAGTCAGCCAGCTCCTCCACCTCAGCTGTGGATGTCGGGCCTGCACTTAGCTGTGGTGGTAGGATAAGAAAACTGAAGAAGTATTGAAAGTACACAGGCAAAATGTGTGTATACACATTGTATATAGTTTAGATATTTGTAAATATATGTTCACTTTCACTGTTTGAGATTCTCCCAAATTCCACTTTGATGTTAGTTGCCTCAATGTTCGCGGGCATTTAAGGGTCAGAGTGATCAGGAACTCCCACTGATTCTTCCTCATTATCAGCAGTGATTACTCAATTATCCCACAATTGAGCAGAATTAAGCCCTGGCCAATCGTTGTGAGTGTGCTGTCTGGCCACTGGTCATACAAACCATTATTTGCAGCTTCCCATGTCCTGACCTCTGACACTGTGTTCAGCGAAGTCATTACACCTCCCGCTGCTGCCCTGATGTCAGAGGTGGGCATTGCCACGAGGGCAATTAACTCGACGGTAGTTAAAGCTGCTATGTGAGTGGCAAAGTACACCATATGTACAATTTCTTTTTTTTTAAATATATTTTATTCAAGTTTTTCGATCAAACTAAAACAAAAATTTCCCATTTTACAACTTTGTAATAATATATACATTGATCGTTTTTTAAATAAATAATATGCTAACTAACGGCAACTGGCAACAACAAAATAAGAAACAACAGAAATAGTAACTAAAATAGTAACTTCGTAAAATCTAATATAAATAACTAATATATAAACACACACATAAAAACCCTGAGGACCCAAATGAGTCCTCCCCTCCCCCCTGGGCTGCTGCTGCTACCTTTCCTATTTTCCCTTATCGCTCTGCGAGATAGTCGGGGAACGATTGCCACCGCCTGGTGAACCCTTGAGCCGAACCTCTTAGTGCGTACTTTATCCGCTCCAATTTTATAAACCCTGCCATGTCATTTATCCAGGCCTCCACGCCCGGGGGTTTAGCTTCTTTCCACATAAGTAGAATCCTTCGCCGGGCTACTAGGGACGCAAAGGCCAAAACATCGGCCTCTCTCGCCTCCTGCACTCCCGGCTCATCTGCAACCCCAAATATAGCCAACCCCCAGCCTGGTTCGACCCAGACCCCCACCACCTTTGAAATCACCTTTGCCACACCCACCCAGAACCCATGCAATACCGGACATGACTAGAACATGTGGGTGTGGTTCGCCGGGCTTCCCGCGCATCTCCCGCACCGATCCTCCACTCCAAAAAATCTACTCAGCCTTGCTCCAGTCATATGCGCCCTGTGTAGAACCTTGAATTGTATCAGGCTGAGCCTGGCACACGAGGACGAAGAGTTTACCCTACTTAGGGCATCTGCCCACAGCCCCTCCTCTATCTCTTCCCCCAGCTCCTCCTCCCATTTTCTCTTCAGCTCCTCTACCATCGTCTCCCCCTCGTCTCTCATTTCCCTATATATATCTGACACCCTGCCATCACCCACCCATGCCCCCGAAATCACTCTGTCCTGGATCTCTTGCGCCGGGAGCTGCGGAAATTCCCTCCCCTGTTGCCTCACAAATGCCCTCACTTGCATATATCGGAAGGCATTCCCAGGTGGCAACCTGTGTTTTTCTACCAGTGCTCCCAGACTCGCGAACGTCCCGTCTAAGAACAAGTCCTTCAATTTCGCAATTCCTGCTCGCTGCCAAGATTTAAATCCCCCATCTATCCTTCCTGGGACGAACCTATGATTGTTCCTTATCGGGGACCACACTGAGGCACCCGTCACTCCCTTATGTCGTCTCCACTGCCCCCAAATTTTCAGAGTTGCCACCACCACTGGGTTTGTGGTGTATTTTTTCGGGGAGAACGGCAATGGCGCCGTCGCCAGTGCTTTTAGGCTAGTTCCCCTACAGGACACCATCTCCAGTCTTTTCCACGCCGCTCCTACCCCTTCCCTCATCCACTTACATATCATTGACACGTTGGCGGCCCAATAATAATCACTTAGACTCGGCAGTGCCAGTCCCCCTCTGTCCCTACTGCGCTGCAGGAACCCCCTCTTTACTCTTGGGGTCTTTCCAGCCCACACAAAGCTCATAATACTCTTGTCCACCTTCTTAAAAAAGGCCTTTGTAATCAGTATAGGGAGGCACTGGAACACAAAAAGAAACCTCGGAAGGACCACCATTTTAACCGCCTGCACCCTGCCCGCCAATGACAGGGGCGCCATGTCCCACCTCCTAAAGTCCTCTTCCATCTGCTCTACCAGTCGTGCCAAGTTAAGCTTATGCAAGGTTCCCCAGTTCCTGGCCACCTGGATCCTCAAATACCGGAAATCCCTTGTTACCCTCCTCAACAGTAAATCGTCTATTCCCCTGCCTGTTCCCCGGGGTGCATCACAAACAGTTCACTCTTCCCCATATTCAATTTATATCCTGAAAATTCTCCAAACTCCCTGAGTGTCTGCATTATCTCAGGCATCCCCTCCACTGGGTCCGCGACATACAACAAATCATCCGCGTAAAATGACACCCGATGCTCTTCTCCTCCTCTAAGTACCCCCCTCCACTTCCTAGAGCCCCTCAGCGCTATGGCCAGTGGCTCAATTGCCAACGCAAACAGTAACGGGGACAGGGAACATCCCTGTCTTGTACCCCTATATAGTCAGAAGTGGTCAGATCGTTGCCTATTTGTAATCACACTTGCCACCGGGGCCCTGTACAGGAGCTGAACCCATCTAATGAACCCCTCCAAATCCAAATCGCCTCAGTACTTCCCACAGGTAGTCCCACTCCACTCTATCAAATGCTTTCTCCGCATCCATCGCCACCACTATCTCCGCCTCCCCCTCCGGTGGGGGCATCATCATCACCCCCAGCAGCCTCCGTATATTAGCATTCAATTGTCTCCCTTTAACAAACCCCGTTTGATCATCATGCACCACCCCAGGGACACAGTCCTCTATCCTCGTCACCATCACCTTGGCCAAAAGCTTGGCATCTACATTCAAGAGGGAAATAGGCCTGTATGACCCGCACTGCAGCGGGTCTTTGTCTCTTTTCAGGATCAGCGATATCGTCGCCTCCGACATCGTTGGGGGTCGTGTCCCCCTTTCCTTAGCCTCATTAAAGGTTCTCGTCAGAAGTGGGGCCAGCAGGTCCACGTATTTTCCTATCGATCTCCACCGGGAACCCATCCGGTCCCGGAGCCTTCCCTGCCTGCATGTTCCCAATTCCTTTTACCACCTCCTCAACCTCAATCTGCGCTCCCAGTCCTGTCATCTCCTGTTCCCCAACCTTCGGGAACTCCAGCTGGTCTAGGAAATGTATCATTCCCTCTTTCCCTTCCGGGGGTTGAGCCTTATATAGCCTCTCGTAAAATACCTTAAACACCCCGTTCACCCTCTCCGCTCCCCGTTCCATCTTTCCCTCCTCGTCTCTAACCCCTCCGATCTCTCTCGTCGCCCCCCTCTTCCTAAGTTGTTGGGCCAGCAGCCGGCTCGCCTTCTCTCCATATTCATACTGCACTCCCTGTGCCTTCCTCCATTGTGCCTCCGCCTTACCCATGGTCAACAAGTCAAAGTCTGTGTGCAATCTCCGTCTTTCCCTGTATAGCCCTTCATCTGGAGCCTCCGCATATTGCCTATCCACCCTCAAAATCTCCCTCAACAATCTCTCCCTTTCTTTACCCTCTTGTTTCCCCTTATGGGCCCTTATGGAGATCAGCTCCCCTCTAACCACCGCCTTCAGCGCCTCCCAGACCACTCCCACCTGGACCTCTCCATCATCATTAATCTCTAGGTACCTTTCAATACATCCCCTCACCCTTACACATACCCCCTCGTATGCCAACAGTCCCATATCTAATCTCCAGAGCGGGCGCTGTTCCTTTTCCTCTCCTACTTCCAGATCTACCCAATGTGGGGCATGATCTGAAATGGCTATAGCCGAATACTCCATTCCTGCCACCTTCGGGATCAGCGCCCTTCCCAGGGCAAAGAAGTCTATCCGGGAGTACACTTTGTGGACATGGGAGAAGAAGGAAAACTCTTTACTCCTTGGCCTAGTAAATCTCCAGGGATCCACTCCTCCCATCTGCTCCATAAAGCCCTTAAGCACCTTGGCCGCTGCCGGCCTCCTCCCGGTCCTAGATCTGGATCGGTCCAGCCCTGGGTCCAGCACCGTGTTGAAGTCCCCCCCCCCCATTACCAACTTTCCCATCTCCAGGTCCGGGATGCGCCCCAACATACGCTTCATAAAGTTCGCGTCATCCCAGTTCGGGGCATATACATTCACCAGCACCACCGCCTCACCTTGCAGTCTGCCACTCACCATCACGTATCTACCCCCACTGTCCGCCACTATGTTCTTCGCCTCAAACAATACCCGTTTCCCCACCAGTATAGCCACCCCTCTATTTTTCTCATCCAAGCCCGAGTGGAATACATGTCCCACCCATCCTTTCCTTAATCTGACCTGATCCGCCAGTTTCAGGTGCGTCTCCTGAAGCATGACCACGTCTGCCTTTAGCTTCTTTAGGTGCGCAAGTACCCTTGCCCTCTTAATCGGCCCGTTCAACCCTCTCACGTTCCACGTGATCAACCGGGTTGGGGGGCTCTTTACCCCCCCCCCCCCTCGTCGACTAGCCATCCCCTTTTTTAGACCAGCTCCTCACCCGGTTCCTACGCACCCGCCTTTTCCCCCGACGGCGCCCTCCCGTCCCGACCATCCCATCCCGTAACAGCTCCCCCTTCCCCTTAGCAGCAGCAACCCAGTTAACCCCCCCGCTAGATCCCTCTCTAGCTTAGTTGCTCCCCCATATTGCTTCCGTAAGTCAGCAAACTCTGGCTGACCTCAGCTTCCCCCGTTTATCCTTAGTCTCCCATCATGTGAGGCTCCCTCCTTCCTGCGCCCCCTTTTCCCGCCACAATTTCCATAGCGCGGGGACAAAGCCCGCGCTTCCCTCTCGGCCCCGCCCCTGATGGCGCAGCTCCCTCTCTCCTTCCCCCTCCCCTTCCCCACCGGCGCCCACATTTCTTCGTGTTCCCCCCCCTTTGAGGGGAAAGAAATTCCCCCCCCCCCCCCATCTGATTCACAGTCCCTTGCCACCACCTCACTACTTCATTTCAAACACTTTCTCCAATCAAGTCCAACTTCTCCTCTTCGATAAATGTCCACGCCTCTTCTGCCGTCTCGAAGTAGTGGTGTTTACCCTGGTGTGTAACCCACAGTCTTGCCGGCTGCAACATTCCGAACTTCACTTTCCTCTTGTGGAGCACCGCCTTGGCCCGATTGAAACTCTCCCTCCTTCTCGCCACCTCCGCACTCCAATCCTGATACACGCGGATCACCGCGTTCTCCCACCTGCTGCTCTGTCTTTTTCGCCCATCTCAGGACCATCTCCCTGTCCTTGTAGCGGTGGAACCTCACCACTATTGCTCGAGGTATTTCTCCTGCCTTTGGTCTTCTCACGAGGACTCGATACGCTCCCTCCACTTCCAGGGGGCTCGTCGAGGCCTCAGCTCCCATTAAGGTATGGAGCATCATGCTCACATACGTCCCAACGTCCGCTCCCTCTGCCCCTTCGGGAAGACCCAAGATTCTTAAGTTCTTCCTCCTCGAGCTATTTTCCAGGGCTTCCAGTCTCTCCATACACCTCTTATGCAGTGCCTTGTGTGTCTCCGTCTTCACCACCAAGCCCTGTATCTCGTCCTCATTTTCGGCAGCTTTTGCCTTCACTCCACGGAGCTCCATCTCTTGGGTTTTCTGCGCCTCCTTTAACCCCTCAATCGCCTGCAGCATCGGCGCCAGCACCCCCTTCTTGAGCTCCTCCACACATCGCCGGAGGAACTCCTGCTGTCCCAGGCCCCATACCAACTGGCCTCCTTCCGCCGCCATCTTGCTTCTCACTTCCCTTCTTTGCTGCTACTCCAGAGGATCCTCCGTAATCTGGCCACTATTATCTCTTCTGTCCATTCACATCCGGGGGACTCCCTTCTATGTCGCCTCACAGTGGGTTTAGCCTTCGAAAATTGCCGTTGGGGCTCCCGTTAAGAGCCCAAAAGTCCGTTAAAACGGGAGGTGCCGAAACGTGCGACTTAGCTGGTCATCGCCGCGCGACTTAGCTGGTCATCGCCGCACCCGGAAGTCCCCATATGTACAATTTCAAGGCTGAGAGACTAAAGCTTGATACTTTTGCCTTAACAGTGATAAACTGGAGACCTCCCTAAATGTCTGGAAGATGATGTGATGGGCATGTTGAATCGTGAAAAGCCTCTTTTGGTGATTTGTCATTTTGAGGTAACATACAGGTGAAGGCAGCAAGTAAGTAGGTGACGGGGTCATAAGCTTTGACAGCAAGAGGGATTTGATTATAGAATTTAAGAGGAGTGTGTGCAGTTACCGTAAGTCTTTGTCAGCCCTCATATGGAAATTTGTGTGTCCAGTTCATCGGCTTATCAATGGTAGCCGTAGACCTCATATACAGAGTTAGCAACCAGAGAGCATTTGACAACATTGAAGGACAAGTGCTTGAAGAGAGGGGGTAGAATGGGCTTGTGTGCTGGACCATGCTGAGGACAGTGAGGTTATCAATGTGAAGCTTCAGCATCTCTGAGAGGGAAGAAGTTTAACTTAGCCAGGGTATCCACAATGATGGATCACGGTCTCCCATTATTACTAAGGACATCTAGGAGTGGGACATGTCAGGGTCTGTGCGATTGAAGTGCTTGCAACTCAGCAACGCACTGCAGAAGAGGCACTCTCTGAGTGGACTACAAACTTACCTCAAAACATCTCGGCTCGATAAAGATCTTGAGGGGTATGGGCTGTTGATGAAGAATGGTGATGGGGAGTTGGGAGGTGTAGGAACATGAACTTCCCTGATCAATCTGGATGGAGGAACAATTTTGAGGGACCAAATATGTTCTCATCCTGCTCCTCCCCGTGGGCCCATCTATCTGGTTCAACCTGAGGGAGCTCTCTGACAGGTCAGCCCCCCTTTGGGAGTAGGTGTCAGGGTGACATGAGTGCACCTCTGCCGAGTTTAAGGTTGATATAGCTTCCAAGTTTCCATGGACACGGAATGTGAGTGCATGGTGAAATCACAGTTCTATTTACAGCTTGAGGTTACAGGCGAATGAAGTACTGTGCAGTGTCTAATACGTGCATTTAGTGCTAGGACTCTGTATTTTATTATAGTTTACCACATGCAAAGGATCAAATCAACAGCAGGAAAGATGGCAACTAGAGCAATTTAATTCAGCTATCATTAATCAAGTTACATTCGAGAAAAATAATGCCGATATCCAAAAGGTGGGTGGGCCTTCCACCCAGCAGAGGATAGAAAACCATGTGGCTCGGTGACATTCTAGCCCTCAACATCTCCATTCCTTTGTCTGCATCATTGGAAGAGACATCTAATTCCTCCATATCTCCCTCAGGAAAAACATCCCCCTTTGTAATGCTAGGTTGAGCAGGGCGCAGCATACAGTGATCTTCCAGGACAGTCTCTGCTGTGAGTATTGGAAAGGCCTGTCTTGGCAGTCCAAACATCTGAACTTCACCTTGAGGAGGCCTATGATCTTCGCAGTCACGGACCTGGTGAAGATGTGTGCATCACTGTAGCTCTCCTCCGCAGCACTCAATGGATGGTGAACTGGCTTCACCAGCCACATCTTCAGGGAATATCCCTTATCCCAGAGAAGCCAGCCCTGCAATCTCTTGGGTCCCTCAAAAACCTGTGACATTTGGGGGTGGGCCAGAACAAGAGAGCTCCTTGGGAACCAAACACAAACACACAGGATCTGCCGCTGTGATCACATATCTGCTACATGTTCAAAGTGTGAAATCCTTTCCTATTATTGAATGTGATAGGCAGTTGCCAGGGAGCTCTGAAGGGCACATGTGCAGTCAGTTCACCCTGCACTTGGGGAGATCAAAGATTGCTGCAAATCCCAATGCTCTTAAAGCTTGGCTTTCGGGATCCAGAGGGAATTGTACAAATTGGTCCACTCTCCTGAAAAGGGCATCAGTGACCTCCCATGTGGACTTGTATATTGTTGATTGGGAGATGCCACACAGGTCCCCAGTGGAGCTCTGGAAGGATCCACTGGCAAAGATGTTCAAGGTGGCTGTGACTTTGAATGCCACTGACATGAGATTCCCTCCAAGCCTTTGCATCTGCAGCTTATCGTGGAGAAGCTGGCTGAGGTAGGCAACTACATCTTAGGACATATGAAGGCGCCTCCAACATTGTCTTTTACTCATTTGTAAATAAGAGCATTACCAATACACCAGTAGTTGGGCTAATGGTCGCTGTTTCAGTAGACCCTGCTTGCCAGATTCTTGATCTTCCTGAAGCCTTGCTGCTCAGGCCATTGCACCTCCTGGACCTGTACCAACCTGCGATGAGCCCTCCTCATCTTTGGTGAGAGCCAATTCCAAGACAGGGTGGCCTGGAGCTTGCTTCATTGATGTCTCATTGGATCTGTGACTACATTGAGGTAATACATTCAGCGAGCATATACTTTTCAGGTATACCTCCATCTCAAAGCCAGCAGGCCAGTACTAAGATGTCATATAGACATAGCTTCCAACTCCACCCCTTCTAGGTGAAGGACATCCTGGAGGACCAGAGTTGGGTGTATCTCCTGTTCATATATGATTGCGCACAAAAACATTACACATTGAGTGTAGCGATGACAGCCTTGTGTGAGAACCCTCCCTCGGACACTCTTCAGTTTACCCCCATTACCCTTGAGACTCTATAGACAAAACATTATCTTGGCATCAGAGAAAGACTTAACACATGAGCCCTCATCATCCATGACCATTTTCCAGGGAGGATGGGTGTTTGGATTCAGGGATTTGCTACCATCCACAATGAATGCCCTTAAAGTGTTGCTAACTTCTGGTTGGTTCACTTGGCTCTGTTTTACAACCTTTGCTCTCGAGTCGCTAGGTATCTTTATGATACCGCCACAAGGTTCAAGTTCGAGTAATGACCAATAACGCAATACACCGATTAGTAAGATTTAAATCAAAGCACATTTATTATACACAGTAATCGCTACTCATGCACAAATTCTACGTCTAAGCTACTTCTACGACTAACAGGCCTGTACTTAGCTTCGGACTGGCCCACCAGGTCAGGGGAACAAATAGCCTTTCGTTCAGGTTCTGTGTCTGCGGGATTCGAAGTTGGTACGGATTGATAGCTAGCTCCTAGCCTATCTCGTAGCGAGCGTTGACTTAAGACTTACGATCTCTCGGCGGCCGTTGGACCGGTCACGGTCAATGTTTGTTCGCGTTGCTGGGTGACCCGGTCAGGAGGAAGAGGGCCGATTTGAACTTGGGGGCTTAACTTTATAGTACCCTGGGGCTTCCCGCCTTTCGGGGCGGACCCTGTACCTGGTTCTAGGTGATTGGACTTTGTCCCAATCACTTGGTTCGATTTTCTCCAATACTGGAGCGGTTCCCTGATCGATGGGCGGTCTTGAGGTGCTCGTTCACCTCCTTTGTGTTGGCTCCTGCTGGCGCCGGTGGGTCTGGCTTAGTTTTGTTTGTCCCAAATGTTGCTATTGTTCCCAGGGATTGCACATTAGTATGTAGATGGCTGCTACATTATTATGCAGATGGCTGCTAGTCTCGATGCTGTCTGGGCCTTTGCAGAGTTAAATACACAGCAAACTTGCACCTGCTGGTTTCTGCCTGAGTTGACTGAATTTCCCTTCAGCCTTTGCCGTTCGCCATTTTAAATCGCGACTTGGCCAACTCAGGTGGCTACAAGAGGCATCCAACTCCTTCCCTCCCTTTTTCCTCCCTCCCTTCATCCCTCCCTTCATCTGTACCTTTAACAGCAGCAGACGGCAAATCACATAGAATGAAGGCAGCTCCAGATCTTGATGATTCTTGCTGGAATGCAACCCATTAGTCATGGAGTAGTGTTCATTTGTTTGACGTTGAAATCTCAAGAGCATCAGTCAGCTGAGCCTGTTTTCCGTGGAGTGGACTAATAATTAATAGGGTGCCCTTTACATGGCCCAAAAGACGAGTCGTTAAATCTTCCCACACATTCTGAGACTCCTCCCATATTGTATGCCTGAGAGGTTTTACAAACTGCCCAACAACATAGACAGCTTCACGGCGCCACTACCGATCTCACCTAAAAAGTTTACCACGAACCCGGTGGTGGCGGCAACATTGAATATCTGGGGACAGTGGAGGCGACAGAGAGGGGTGCGGGGAGCCCTGGTGGGGTCCCCAATCAGGAACAACCATAGGTTCGCCCCAGGAAGAATGGATGGAGGATTTCAGAGCTGGTACCAGTTGGGAATTAGGAGGGTGGGAGATTTATTTATAGATGGGACTTTTGCAAGCTTGGGAGCATTGGAGGAAAAGTATAAGTTGCCCCGGGGAAATTTCTTGAGATATATGCAGGTGAGGGCGTTTACTAGACAACCGGTGAGGGAATTTCCGTTGCTCCCGACACAGGGGATACAGGACAGGGTGCTTTCAGGGGTGTGGGTCGGAGAGGGCAAGGTGTCAGAGATTTGCCGAGAGATGAGGGAAGAGGGGGAGGAGTCGGTGGGCGAACTAAAAGGAAAGTGGGAAGAAGAACTAGGGGAGGAGATAGAGGAGGGTATGTGGGCTGATGCCCTAAGCAGGGTAAATTCCTCTTCCTCATGCGCCAGGCTTAGCCTGATTCAATTTAAGGTGCTACATAGAGCACACATAACGGGAGCAAGATTGAGCAGGTTCTTTGGAGTGGAGGACAAATGTGGGAGGTGTGGCGGGAGCCCGGCAAACCACGCACATATGTTTTGGGCGTGTCCGGCACTGGAAGGGTATTGGAAGGGAGTGACGGGAGTGATTTCGCGGGTGGTGAAGGCCCGGGTCAAACCAGGCTGGGGGTTAGCTCTATTTGGAGTTGCGGAAGAGCCGGGAGTGCAGGAGGCGAAAGAGGCCGACGTTGTGGCCTTTGCATCCCTAGTAGCCCGGCGCAGGATCCTACTCATGTGGAAGGAGGCGAAACCCCCCGGACTGGAGGCCTGGGTAAATGATATGGCGGGGTTCATTAAACTGGAGCAGATAAAGTTTTCCCTGTGAGGATCGGCTCAAGGGTTCACCAGGCGGTGGCAGCCATTTCTCGACTACCTAGGGGAACGTTAGAGGGAAGACAGATGACCAGCAGCAGCAACCCAGGGGGAAGGGGGGGGGGTTAGTTTAGTTTAGGTCAAAGATAAAGGGGTTTTGTTACTTGTGTATTGTTAAAAATGTCTGTATTGTTATTGTTGCGTTTGCTTTGTAAGAGGGGAAAAATTGTTGTTTGGGAAAAAAATTTCAATAAAACATATTTTTTAAAAAAACATAGACAGCTTCAGTATTGTGTATCTGCATTTTGCCAGTGCATCAAACACATTCTACCCTCTGTAGCCATTTGGGATGGCCACTTACAAAGGAAACATGGATACTTGCAAAGACTCAAGGGAAATATGGCCAATACAGGATTCAGGCAAACTCAGAGCCTAAATGTATATTTGCTAACAGAGAACCAGATAGTATCGAAACCCCTAGCCGATTTGCATTCTAGTGGCCCATTTCCCAGGACAAAGGACTGGTATTCCGGTATCAGATACAATTCCAGACACATCGGTGCCACTCCCTTCACCCAGGAAGCCCAAACAGCCAAGGTCAATGACCGCTCAGGACACGCCCAGCCATCAAGGCACCCGCCCCTTTATTGGCTCAAATCGAAGGGAGTAATCGAAGCCTGCCGAATTATTGGGTCCAAAGCTAAGGACCACCCAAAAGAGCGCGAAATCCCAAAGGAAAAAGAGAGACACTGCCATGTATTCGATCTCTTTTGGCCCTGGCACACCGGCACTCTTTGGCCCGGCCTATACCTGAAGCCAACTGCAGCACCACGACCAGAAGCAAGTTCAAGATCAACGATCGCTACCAGACAGCTGAGCCCAGCAGATCCAAAGTTACTTCTCCAGTCCCAGCCACGCAAGATCCGAACAAAGGCCTTGTTCCTCTGCCAAAGCCGGGTGCCTGAAAGGTAAGTACAGGTTGTTGTAGTGTTAGGTGTAATTTAGCTTGTAGTGAGTTAATCTTATGTGTAAATAAACCATTATTGAACTTGAACTAACTGACTGGTTGTTGGGTCTTTGATCAATATCCAGTTGAACCTTGTGGTGGTATCATCTGATACCTGGCGACTCTGAAAAGAAGTATCACTCAATATTATAAGGGGCAACCTTATTGGCGTATCCGGCCCAAATTGGCAACACCTCCTGCTCTTATCCACCAAGATCCCCCTCATCCTCCTCCACAATCACCGCCTTCTCATTCCTCTCTCTTCTGCAACCATTTTGCCTCTCCCCACCCCCTATCCCGTTACCCTGGACCCAATGATTATTTATATTGACATTGCTGCTCTTGCTGCTGTTTCCGTCACTGTTGACATGCCCATGCCTGTTCTGAATCTGTGCCGCCCCATTCTCAAGGCCAGCTGCACGCTAATATTCCAAGATCCTACCCCATGAGACCATCCCCTAGCCCGGGTGAGCCTAGCACTTCCCTACCAAATCCAATTACCTCCTCTGATTGTTACTGTGCTCTCGGAGACCCTGTACCCTCATTCAAAACCCTAGCACCCAGTTCAAGAACTCACAAACCACACCCTTTAGACACATCTGTCCAGAGAGGCGCCATCAACGACCCTACAATAGGACCAAGATATACATTTCTAAACAGGCCCCGGACAGTCTGTCTTTCTTCCCAGGACAGCCTCTTAAATGTGTTCTGGGTGGCACGGTAGCACGGTGGCACAGTGGTTAGCATTGGTGCCTCACAGCATCAGAGACCATGGTTGGATTCTGACCTCAGGTGATTGTGTGGAGTTTGCACACTCTCTGCCTGTCTGCATGGGGTTCCTTCAGGTATCACGGTTTCCTCCCATGGTCCAAAGATGTGCACAGTTAGGTGGATTGGCCGTGCAAAATTGCCCCTAGGTGGGGTTACAGGGATAGGGTAGGGGATTGGGCCTACATAGGATGCTCTTTCAGAGGGGCCTGATGGGCTGAATTGCTCCCTTCAGCACTGTAGGTGTTCTAAAGTAAAGCCTTCCAGCCTTCCACACTTGTCCTCCCTCAGTTACACTGCCTTTACTCCACCCTTCCCCACTGGTCCTATCTTCTGTGTCCAGCCTTTGCTACTGATGCCTAATATGAGTGACATTATGAGTGGTCCCCAAGAAGGTGAAAGTGGTATCTACTGACCTCAAAGTCAAGAAAAAAGTGACGCTCGCCAGGTATTATTTCACTTACATCCAGTCATCAAATTGAATGCTCTCATTTGTTGCATGCCACTTAGTTTGCAACTGAATTAGCATTCAGGGGCACTCAGATCAGCAAGAGTTTTGCCTCGTTACTGAAGAAACCCAACATCTTTGTCCCAGTCGATTAAGAAGATGATGATTAACTGATGGATTTCTGCTGTCTTTGTGAGATGCTGTCATTGGATTTGATTTAGATTTATTGTCACGTGTACCAAGGCACAATGAAAAGTACTGTTCTGTGTACAATCCAGACAGATCGTTCAATACATACAAAAACATAGGGGGCGCTACTCTTTCCCCCCCCCCCCCCCCCCCCCCCACGTCGGGTGGGAGAATCGCCAGGGTGCCGCGCGAATCGCGCCACGCCACCCCGACCCCCCCACTCGATTCTCCCACCCCCCGGAAACCAGAGTGCGCGATTCGCACCGGGCCGCTCGGAGAACCGATTCCTGCCGGCGCCGTCCGCCCCTGGTCGCTGCCGGCGGGAACTCTGCGGGAACGCTGGGGGGGGAGGGCCTGTGGGGGGGAGAGAGGGGGGCTCCTTCACCGGGGTGGCCTCCGATGGGGTCTGGCCCGCGATCGGGGCCCATCAAGCGACGGGCCAGCCTCTCCCCACCCCCCCCCCCCCACCCCCCCGGGCCTACCTCCTTCCGCGCGCGGCCCCAGAACACCTACGCCATGTTGGTGAGGGGTATCGTTCCCCGCGCATGCGCAGGATGGCGCGGCTCAGCTGCACATGCACAGGATTGGGCTTCCCCAACTGCGCATGCGCGGGTTGGCGCGGCGTTCACGACAGTGCGAACACTTGGCCTCCATATCGGAGAATCACCGCCAGGGCATATGATAAATACACAATGTGAATACATAGACATAGACATCGGATGAAACATGCGGAATGTGGTACTACTCAGTAGAGAAGATGTGTGGAGGGAGCAGTTCAGTCCATAAGAGAGTCATTCAGGAGTCTGGTAACAGCAGGGGAAAACTGTTTTTGAACCTGTTAGTATGTGTTCTCAGACTTTTGTATCTCCTGCCCAATGGAAGATGTTGGAGAAAGAATAACCTGGGTGGGAAGGGTCTTTGATTTGCTTCCCGCTTTCCCAAGGCAGCGGGAGATATAGTCAGTCTATGATGGGAGGCAGGTTTGTGATGGATTGGGCTGTGTTCATGACTCTGTAGTTTCTTATGGTCTTGGGCCGAGCAGTTGCCATACCAGGCTGTGATGCAGCCAGATAGGATGCTTTCTATGGTGCATCTGTAAAAGTTGGTAAGAGTCAGTGTGGATGTACCAAATTTCCTTAGTTTCCTGAGGAAGTATAGGCGCTGTTGTGCTTTCTTGGTCGTCGCGTCAATATGGGTTGACCAGGACAGATTGTTGGTGATGTGCACTGCTAGGAATTTGAAGCTGTCAACCGTCTCCACCTCGGCACCATTGAGGCAGACAGGAGTGTGTATGATACTTTGCATCTCAAAGTCAATGACCAGCTCCTTAGCTTTGCTGACATTGGGGCAGCACGGTGGCGCAGTGGTTAGCACTGTGCCTTACCCACCAAGATCCCCCTCATCTCCTCCACAGCGAGGTTGAGTGCCTTGGGTTACACGAAGATTTAGACAGGATGGTCAAATGTGCAGATAAGTGGCAGATGGAATTTAACCGTGAAAAGTGTGGGGTGATACACTTTGGCAGGAGAAATTTGACAATGAAGTATTCAATGAATGGCATGACACTGGGAAGTTCCAAGGCACGAAGGAACATTGGTGTGTTTGTCCATAGATCTCTGAAGGCGGGAGGGCAAGTTAATAGTTGGTGAAAAAGGCACATGGGACACTTGCTTTCATCAATCGAGGCAAAGATTACAAAAGCAGGGAGGTCATGTTGGAGTTGTGTAGAATTTTGGTGAGGCCACAGCTGGAGTGGAAATTCTGGTCACCACATTATAGGAAGGATGTGATTGCATGGAAGGGGGCACAGCTGAATGTTCCTGGGATGGAAGCAGAGAAGACTGAGGGGTGACCTGATCGAGGTGTACAGGATTATGAGGGGCATGGACAGGGTGGATAGGGAGTAGCTGTTCCCCTTAGTTGAATGGTCAGTCATGAGGGGACACAAGTTCAAGGTGAGGGCAGAAGGTTTTGGGGGGATGTGAGGTAAAATCCTTTTACCCAGAGGGTGGTGACGGTCTGGAACGCACTGCCTTGGAGAGTGGCAGTGGCGGGTTGCCTCACAACCTTTAAAAAGTACCTGGATGAGCACTTGGTATGTCATAACATTCAAGGCTATGGGCCAAATGCTGGTAAATGGCATTAGGTAGGTAGGGCAGGTGTTTTTCATCTGTCGATTCTGATGAAAATGCTGTTGCCTTGGTCTCGGCTGAAAATAAGGAAGAGCTGCAATCATTCTCAGTGCTTGTGGGAAAGGAGGAGGTACAGCAAGCCAGTTCCCCAGTACTCCGTCCACTATCCAGTGATGCTGGCATATCTGAGAATGTGGAGCATGGACGGGATTCAGCTTGTCTGTGATGGTCAATTTCTTCCTATCTACCCTAACTATATCCTTCATAATTTTGTTCAGTCAATTCCTCCCTCGGCCTTCTCTGCTCTGAAGAAAATAACCAGAGCCTAACCATCCTCTCTTCATAGCTCAAATGTTCCATCCCAGGCAACATCGTGGTGAATCTCCTATGCACCATCTCTAGTGCAATCTCATCCTTCCTACAGTGTGGCAACCAGAACCGCACACAGTCGCTAGCTGCAAATGACCACTAGGGAAAAATATTAGTAGTTAACTCTGATGGTCAGTTCTGGAATCCTTGGATCTGTATCACAACAGGTGCAGAATGTAGCCAGAGCTGGAATTGAATTATGTAACTAAATAATCTCCACATATCGGCTGGAATCTTCTCGTGTTGCAGGACTTGATGGGGGGGACTGTAAGTTTGTGGCAATCCCGCTAGGAGGCAGAGCAACTGGCCACAGGCAATCACATGGTGGCCAATTAGTTATGCCGCTTTGAGGGTGCAGGTAATCCTGCGAGGGGATAGGCAGGGGTACGTCAGCCCCGCCATTACCTTGCAGTGTCAAAGGTCCCAGGGCATGTTTAAATGTCACCTGGGCAGGCATCCACTCCTTGCTATCCAACAGCTTCAGTCTGGCTGATGTGAGGAGTTTGTAGTCCCTGGATTTGCTGGCCCTTACACAGGAACATTTTGAGAAGAGATGAAGACAAGGGGTCACAATCTGAATGTAATGAGGGTACCATAAGCCTGTAGGCATGGCGCTCCAACAACAGTGCCCTGCCCCTCTGATAACCCTTGACTCAGCCCCATCGCCCTTGATGATGACCCTTGACCCAGCCCCATCGCCCATGACCAACTGTCATTTAAACTAGAACTCCCCGTGGCACACTGGAACTGCTTGTCTGAACACCATCTTTAACCAGTCATGAATCTGAAGAAACATGTTTCTTCTTTGCTGCACACTTAACTTCAAATGTACAAGTGGATCTGGTGAAGTTGTGTTTTAATGAGCAGGCGTGACATATAATGTATTAAAAAGAGGTTCTTGCCACTTGTGATCAGGAAGCACGATCTGCCCTCAAGCCGGTGCCAACGTAATAACCAACTTTCGTCCAACTGCTGAGAAGTTGACATTTTGCATGCCGCTCGATTTAATTTAACCCCCACCTGCCTCATTTCCTGCTCCCAAGATCTTTAAAAGATTTAGCCCATCTGTAAAGAGGGTTTAAACTTCCAAAGCAGTGATTTTCAAACTTTTTTTACCGGGACCCACTTTTGCCAACTGGCCGACCTTCATGACCCACTAAGGGAAGGGGTGAAGGACTAAGGGAGAGGGAAAGGGAGAGAGGCTCAGGGGAAGGTGAAATCTGTGAGAGATGGGGTGGGGCTGAGGTAGGGAGTGGATGAGGAAAGAGGTGGGACAGAGCAGCGGAGCTTCCGGTGGCCAGACCATCTAGTTGGTAAATCAGGAGGTGATGATGTTGTCCCGTGTGTGGCAGCCATGGATCACACATTGGGCGGCCTGCCGTGCCAGCTGGCTCCATGGCCAGTTCCTCCTAGACACCATCCTTGTCCTCCTGGTTAGCTGAGGCCTGCCATTCTTCCTCCTCCTCCAGCATGTCGCCCTGCTGCTGCCCAATGCTATAAAGGATGCAGAAGGCCACCACGATGCTCAAGACATCTGGGGGCTATATTGGACCATCCCCCACAGCGGCCCAGGCATCGGAAACACACCCTGAACAGGCCGATGCACTGCTCGATGTTGCTCCTGGTTGCTGCGCGAACGGCAATGTAGTGGGTCCCTGTGTCAGTCTGCAGCCTCCGCACAGGTGTAATTAGCTATTAAACTCAGCTGGTAACCCTTGTCGCCCACTAACCACCCCCTCATCCAAGGAAGCAACTCGAAGGTGCTGGGAACCCATGAATACGCCAGGATGTATGAGTCGTGCACGCTACTTGGATATCAGGTGCAGGTATACTTGATATACAGCTGGTGGAAGTCCTTCTTATTGATGGTGGGCACCCTTGTCGAGCTGGTGCTCAGAGGGTGACATGTATGCCATCGATCGTTCCCTAGACCTGGGGCATATCATCGATGGCGACAAATCCTGCTGCCCGGGCAACTTGTTGGGCTTGGTCCAGGTTGAAGGTGATGTGGTCCAATGCCTGGGTCCATAGGGCATCTTTGACAGCGCAAATGCACCTCTGCACGGTTGTTTGCGATATCCCATGCAGGTCCCCGCTAGAGCCCTGGAATGAGCCAGGGCATAAAGGTTCAGGGTGACCATCACCTTGTCCTTCTCCATATCCCCACGATGCAAGGTGTGCCAACATCTGGCACAGGTGGCACATGGTCTCCCAGGTGAGCCAAAGTAGTTGGTGGCACAAATGATCTGGCAGCTCCTCGAAGGACAGGCGGCGACATTATACATGTGGGCTGATGCGGCGTCTCCTCAGCCTGTTGAACGGACGCACTTGAACCTTACCGGCTGGCCCCAGCTCTTCTGGGGCAGGCCCCTCTTGTGCAGAGTCCTCCACGGGCTGGTCCTGGCCCTCTAGCCTCTGTGCATCTGCGACAGCAGCAGAGGCCAGGTAGATAGTGAGCATAGCTGACGGTAGTCCAAAATCCATTCATCTGCGGGGTGAAAGGGGAGGGACAGAGAATTTCAGCAAGATGAGGATTCCATTGACCATCCGACTGGCACCCAGCCTGTGATGCGGGGAGCCTGTATCCTCACCACCTGTCCCTGCCCACAGGGGTGCCAGTGGCTGCTGCAACTGGTGTTAGCGATGGGTTCTGTGGCCCCTGTCCTGGTTCTCCCAGTGTGGTCTGCCATTGGTCTCCTCATTGGGTGAAGCTTGTGCTATCCCACCAGAAGGGTGGCAATTGGCTGTGTGGTGGAATTGTTCATACGGTGCAGCCATTCAGCTCCATGCTAAAAGCCTGGTGCGTGGGCAGCTCCTACAGATGGGGGTGAGCGAGGGATGTGTGCTTTTGCTGGGACCTTAGCCGCAGTGTTAATGTGGATTCTGGGTTTTACACACAGGTTGTGACAGGGAACAGGACACGTCTCCCGGCCGAGGGCGGGATGGATGGGATCAGGCGTGTGGTGGGCAGGCAGGGCATGGAAACATCATGCAATCCTCAGGAGTAGGCTAGCTGCTAGTGTCACTGCTGAGGCTGTCGCTCGGAGAAGGGCTGTGTGCCAGGGAGGGTTCCAGCAGCAACGGTGCATGTGTCATTTGTATGAGGTGAGCTCTGCTAATCCCCTGTTTCTGAGGAGTGCCAATACCTGGCTGTGCCAACACCAGGCGGGCCGGCGATTGAGCTTGGCCACGCACATCCCCTTGATAATGCTGCTGAGGTCTGAGGGTTTCCAAAGGGGCGGGCTGGGTGGGCATCTACATAACCAGAAGCTTTCTGAGCATTTGCAGGGTTCTGTGAGTAGTCAGCAGTGTCAACAGCCAGGAGCCTGTAAGTTATATTTAGGGGATGGGTTTAAATGAATTAATGCAGTAAAGGGAGTCTCAGCCAGGGCACCCTGATCCCGAGGGGTAACCCAGAGTCCACGCACTTGCCACCAAGTCATTCCCTACTACTCTGAGGTCCAGGCATACACCCACCAGCAAACCCGAAAAATTGGTTTTCTTACTTCCTTTCTCTCCCTCAATGGCTGTGGCGCCTGGGTCCCACCCGTAAATACTTGCACCAATTCAGACAACTGGAGCATCACTGGGAGGTTGGAGATTCGGCCTTCCAGCCCGTTAATCATATTAAAATCCATGCAAATCGCAGTTTTGTATGTGCTGCCGGGATGGCGCGTGTAGCTCGCAGCCCCCACCAACCGGAGCATCGGAACGGAATTGACGCCCGCGCCGATTCTGCTTTTATGCCGTGCTGGATTCTCTGCCGGATCGGAAAACCTGGGCGGGATTCTCCACTCTCGCGCCGAAGTGCCCACACCATCGTGAACGCCGTTGAGGTTCACGACGGCGCGAAACAGCCCCGATCCCGACCGATTCAGGCCCCGACAATGGGCTAGGATCGGGGCCGCGTCATCTACACGCGCCAGGCCTTGTCGCCGCGTAAAGGCGGCGCCGCATAGATGACGTGGCCGGCGCCGCATAACTGGCGTCACCCGCGCATGCGTGGTTGCCGTTGTCTCTGAGTCCGCTCTGCAAGAAGATGGCGGACGGATCTTGCGGGACCGCGGAAGGAAGGAGGTCCTCCTTCAGAGGACGGCCCGACGATCGGTGGGCACCGATCGCGGGCCATGCCACATTTGAGGTACCCCCCGGTGCAGGATCCCCCCCCCCCCCCCGCAGGCGGCCCCCCCCCCAGCGTTCCCGCGCTGTTCCCGACGGAAGCGACCAGGTGTGGACGGCGCCGGGGGGAACCCGCCGTTTTGGCCTGGTCGTTCGGCCCATCCGGGCCTGAGAATAGCGGGGGTGCCGGAGAATCGCCATTTTGGGTGTCTCCGGCGATTCTCCAGCCTGCGGCCCGCGGAACCCGACGGGGTCGTTCCCGCCGCTTGGGAGAATCGCGGGAGGGCGTCGGACCGGCATCCCGGGAAATTTTGGTGGCCCAGGCAATTCTCCCAACTGCCGCGGGAGTGGAGAATCTCGCCCCTGTTACTGGTGGCAGGCAGCAGAGAATCCACCCCAATGTCTCTGTTTTACTCCTGAAATTTTCTTTGCAGTCTTTAAGCTCCAGAGAAAATGTCTGACATTGTTTAGCTCATTTTCATCTGTCAGTTATTAAAGACAAATTATTCAACAGCTCAAATGTTTGCATGTTTTAGATAAAAAAAGAAAGGCTTGCCTTTATTTGTTGTGCACCTTTACATCCTAAAGAACTTTAAAGCCAATTAAATAATTTTGAATTACTGTTGCAGTGTAGTAAACACAGCAGCTAATTTGCACACAGCAATTAGTGATGTGGCAATAAAGATAATGGGTGGAATTTAATACTGGCGACTCAGCAGCCAGCTGGAGAACTGGTCGGGGCCCCATGTCGCCTCGGTTGGTGAAGGCTTGCTGGAATTAAGTACTCCTCTCAACTCTCCAAGAATAAGGATCTCACAAGAAAAAGGTATGCACCTGAGATTTCCCATCTAATCAGAGGCCAGCAGCTCTTGTTTGCTTGCCAGCGCCACCGGGAATGGTGGTTGTTGCTGGTGATGCACTAAAACCAGAGGCCTAGAATTGACAAGGGATCCAGACCACAGGTGAGTGAGGAGGGTGAAAGTAGGTGGGAGTCGCAGGAAAAAAAGGAAGAGGGGTGGCTCGCAGATGGCCCATTGCCCTCTCCTTCCTGATGCCAGGTTGCTAGATGTGCCTTTGAATGGAACTCTCCTACCTGCTGGGAGCCCACAAGAAAAGCTGACAGGTTTTGCATTTCAGGTTTTGTGTCTGGTGACTCTCCCTCTATTACTGGATAAATACCAGAGGCAGTAGGGCGAGGCTTTTAACTGGACATTAATTAGCCACTCAAGGGCTTCACTAAGCATCCAGGTGGGATGGTCATCCACAAGCCTTCCCACCCTAGACTTAATTGGTCCAAGATGGGAAGGTAACAGGGTCCCCAGCTTGCAGCCTCCTGTTATGGGCCAGGGTTCAGAGAACCCCAAAGAGTATCATTCAGTTCACCTGACCCACAACTTCTAATAGATTGTGGTATGGGGAGCATACAGCCCACTCTACAGGTGTGGTGCAGCAGAAATGGAAATTTAAAGCAACACAATGTTTATTCGATGAACTCAAGTTAACCTTTTTGAAACATACAGTGAACATCTTAGCAGCCATCAATTCAAATACAACCCCCAAAGAATACAAACTAAGCAATCCTTAATAACTTCCCAAACAACATCCAGAAGACAAAAGAAACACCATTTAACAGAAGCACATTAGGTTTACATTCACTACTGAGAACATTTATAATTCTGAATTCACCAAATGATCAAGAGATAGTCTTTTCATGGCAGAGAGATCAACAGTGCACCTGCTCTGTCTGGCTTCAGCTCCAACACTGAAAACGAAACTAAAACACACCCTGTAGGAAACAGCCTAAAACAAAAGTAAAAAGCTGACAGCCCAGCTCCACCCACTCTCTGACATCATTGCAGTGGTAAACACCCATTTCTTAAAGGTACTCTCACTATAGCTATTTATATACACACCCATTTATAAACACCCATTTCTAAAAGGTACTCTCACATGACACCTCCCCCCAAGAAAAAAAAAAAACCATCAACTTCAAGATGGTTTCATTTTTCACCATCCTTTAAGAAATGCACACAGTAAATATACTTTTTTGTTTAAAAAAAAAACAACACACGCAAACAGGTACAATAATGTAGTCCATTTTTGTTCTTCTTCCTCTAACTGAAATCCTTCTCGATTGATAGTCTCTTTGAACAAGAAGGTCTCTGCACGATCCGTCCATTTCTCTACGCCTCGGCATTTCTCTTTAAAGTCAGATACTTTAGTTCAATCTGATCACAGAGTCCCTTGTAATTCTCCAACACATGAGCATTGGTTATCACAGCTTTCAGGCAGTCAAATGCGGAAACTCTGTTGTCCATTAAAATTTTCACCATTTCTTCAGCAAGTCTATCAGTAGAGCAATCACACTACAAAACCTTTGCACAAATGTTCAATCAAATCCACCCATGCCCAGAAATCGCATTATTTCCCTTTGTCTCGAGGGTATCGGAAACTCCACAAGGAAAGTGACTTGGGCTTTTCCAAATTCACTTTTGGCTAGGTTTATCATCAAACCCGCCTCCTGAAATCGATCGAATAACTCCATCAAATGTTTTAAATGTTCTTTCCATGTCTGGCTGAAAATTACCAGATCGTCGATGTATACCGCACAATTGGGTAATCCTGAAATGACTTTGTTAGTTAACCGTTGAAATGTGGCTGGGGCGTTTTTCATGCCAAATGGCATAACTTTGAATTGGTGTATACCATCTGGTATCTCCTTCGCCCTTTTGGATAAAGGTACCTGCCAGTATCCTTTAAGTAAATCCAGTTTGGAAATAAAAGCTGATTGTCCCACTTTCTCAATGCAATCCTCCAAATGTGAGATAGGATAAGAGTCCTATAGTCCACACACAACCGTTGGGTACCATCTGGTTTAGGTACCATCACTATGGGTGAGCTCCATTGGCTGCAACCCACTTCAATTATGCCATTTTTAAGCATACTCTGAATCTCTTTGTTAACCTGTGCCAATTTTAAAGGGTTAAGTCTATATGGATGTTGTTTGATTGGAACAGCCTTTCCCACATCTACATCATGTATAGCCATTTTAGTACATCCCAATTTATCTCCACAAACTTGCCCATGTGATATCAATAACTCTTTCAGGTCAGTTTGTTTTTCCTCTGGAAGATAACTCAACAATTTATCCCAATTTTTAAGAACATCCTCGTTTTCCAATTTAATTTGAGGTATGTCAAATTCACAGTCATCTGGATTTGGTTCATCACTTTGAGTTAGAATCATTAAAACATCCTCCTTTTTCTCTCCTTCCCTTTCAAAGTACCTTTTAAGCACATTCACATGACACACTCAGTGAGTCTTCCTTCTATCTGGTGTTTTTACCACATAATTCACCTCACTTAATTTCCTTTCAATCTGATAAGGTCCAGAAAACCTTGCTTTTAAAGGTACCACTGGTAACAATACTAAAACTTTATCTCCACTGGCAAAACTACGAACTTTGGATTTCTTGTCCGCTACCCGTTTCATCACATGTTGTGCAACTTTTAAATGTTGTCTAGCCAATTCACCTGCTCTGTTTAATCATTCCCTAAAATTTGACACGTAATCCAATAATGTAATTTCTGATTTCTCACTCACCAGTTTTTCCTTAATCAATTTAAGTGGTCCTCTTACCTCATGACCAAAAATTAGTTCAAAAGGACTACATTTGGTTGACTCATTAGGTGCATCCCTAATTGCGAACAGTACGAATGGAATTCCTTTATCCCAATCCTCTGGATAATCTTGACAATAAGCCCTCAACATTGTCTTTAATGTCTGATGCCACCTTTCTAATGCTCCCTGCGATTCTGGATGGTACGCAGTTAATTTAAATTGTTTTATTCCTAAGCTATCCATAACTTCTTTGAAGAATCTTGAGGTAAACTTTGATCCTTGATCCGATTGTATTTCTGTGGGTAGTCCATATCTAGTAAATAATTTAAGTAACTCCTCCACAATCTTTTTAGCTGTAATATTATGTACTGGAATGGCCTCTGGAAATCTAGTAAAAACATCCATTATCGTCAAAAGATATTGATTCCCACTTTTTGTTTTAGGAAGCGGTCCTACGCAATCAATTAGGACCCTTGTAAAATGTTCCTCAAATGCTGGAATGGGTATTAAGGGCGCTGGTTTTATCACTGCTTGAGGTTTCCCTATCACTTGGCATGTGTGACATGATTGACAAAATTTAAATACATCTTTATGTAGTCCAGGCCAATTAAAATATTTTTCTGTGTTCGCTTGAGTTTTCCTTATTCCCAAATGACCTCCCACTGGTACCTCATGTGCAACTCGCAACACCCCCTTTCTATACCCTACCGGCAATACTACTTGATGAACTTCTGCCCACTTTTCATCCGCCTGCATATGTAAAGGTCTCTATTTTCTCATCAAAACATCACTTTTACGGTAATAACACTCTCGTATTCACTCAGATTCCTCTTCCGTATATGCTTTCTGATACATCCGTTTTATTTGTATATCTTTCTGTTGTAACTCCGCCAATTTTCCTGAACTAAAAATATCCGCCTCATCCTCCACTTGTTCTTGTTCTTTTTCAACCATCTGATCAAAAATCGTTTCTGATAAGTGCACTTCAACTTCATCTTCACTGTTTGATTTCTCCTCTTATCTTAACCTGTGACTTTGCGACCTTGTTACTACACAATCCGGGAAAATCCCAGGATATTCGACCTTCAACATTTCAGTTGTCTGATTTTGCACTGGCTTATCAACCACAGGAGGCATCACTCCCACCTGCGATCCAGCTATATCATTACCCAAGATAAACTGTATTCCTGGACAAGATAGTTTTTCTTTTACTCCTACTACCACTTCACCCCTCTTCACTGGACTTTCCAACCTTACCTTATATAATGGAACACTACTCCTCTCACCCTGAATTCCACATATTACCACCTTTTCTGGCAACATTCTTCCCAAACTACATAACTCCTCATCTCTTACCATTAAAGATTGACTAGCTCCCGTATCTCTTAAAATTGTGACTTCTTTACCTGCTCCTCCTGATACACATGAGTAAACTTTACCCACACAAGTAAATTCTTTAAAGAGATCTGGCACCTTCTTACCAATCACCTCTTGATCAGGCTGTACAATCTTTTGCACCTCCTTCACTTCACTTGAGCTTTCCTTTACCACTTTAACAAACCCCACTGTTGTATCCTGTTTTACCACATCAGCCTTCCCAGTGCTTTTCTTCAACCACCAACACTGTGACTTTACATGGCCTCGTTTATTACAGTGAAAACATTTGAAACTTTTCATGTCTCTTCCACCCTCCTGGATTTCCTTTTTAATCTGAGGTACACTCTCCTTATTATCGCCCATCAGATCACATTTACCTTTACCACTTGAGTATTTCTCATGTCCCCAGTTCCTATCCCTCACAGGCTGAAACTGATCTGGCACCTTCGCAAATGAAATGAAAAAGGCATCTACCACCTTCTCCTCAAACCTTGGCAATGCTTGGACATATTTAAATAGATCCCCACCAAGCCTTCGACTATGACGCTCTTTCTCACTATCCTCATCACTATCATCCAACTGTACATTTCCCTTTACGTCTGCCAATTTTAACTGATGTCATGTTTCATGGTCATTTTCTGAAGTTCAAACTCTCTCTCTTTATCTTTTTCCCTGATCTTTATCTCCCTTTCTCTTTCTTTTTGTTCTGTAGGGCTATTCTTTGTTTTCTCCTTTCTTCGCTCTCTCTTTCTTTTTCCTCTCTCTCTCTTTCTTTTTCCTCTCTATCTCTTTCGTATTCAAGCTGCTTTATTCTTTCTCATAATCCATTTGTTTAATTTGTAACTGAATTTTTGTCATTTCCAATGAGTCAAACTGTATCTCAGGCAACTTTAAGTGCTTAGCCACCGCCATAATTATCTCATCTTTTCGCATTTTGTCAGGTAATGTTAACTGCAATGTTTTTGCCAACTCTAACAGTCTGCTTTTAGTCTCTGTCCGTAAGGTGCTGCATGTGACCGTGTCCACCCCCAAAAACTTCTGAGCCTCTGAAAGAGCCATTGTCCACAACACACTCCCCACTTAAACTAGAATACCATACCTGAAAAGCAACCACAATATGCTCACCCCTCACTGTCTTTAAGTTCACTAAGCCAATTCAATAGATAGACTTTTATCCCCCTCGAGCCCCCAATTTGTTATTGGCCAGGGTTCAGAGAACCCCAAAGTGTATCATGGAGTTCACCTGACCCACAACTTCTAATAGATTGTGGTATGGGGAGCACACGGCCCACTCTACAGGTGTGGTACAGCTGAATGGAAAAGTAATTTTTAAAGCAAAACAATGTTTATTCTATGAACTCAAGTTAACCTTTTTGAAACATACAGTGAACCTCTTAGCAACCATCAATTCAAATACAACCCCCAAAGTTTACACCACTAAGTAATCCTTAATAACTGCCCAAACAACATCCAGAAGACAGAAGAAACACCATTTAACAGAAGCACATTAGGTTTACATTCACTACTGAGAACATTTATAATTCTGAATTCACCAAATGATCAAGAGATAGTCTTTTCATGGCAGAGAGATCAACAGTGCACCTGCTCTGTCTGGCTTTAGCTCCAACACTGAAAATGAAACTGAAACACACCCTGCAGCAAACAGCCTAAACGAAAGTAAAAAGCTGACAGACAGCCCAGCTCCACTCACTCTCTGACAGCACTGCAGTAGTAAACACCCATTTCTTAAAGGTACTCTCACTACAGATATTTACATACACACCCATTTATAAACACCCATTTCTTAAAGGTACTCTCAAATGACATTCGCCCCTCCACCCTGATAAAATGCAACCCCCCACCCCCCGCAACTCATCCCGATATTTAAAATTCTGCCCAATCTTTTCTAAAGTGAAATAAAAACATAAAATGCTGGAAATACTCAACAGGTCTGGCAGAATCAGTGGAGCGAAACAGAGGAGTTATTTTATGAGGGAACAGGGTGGCTGAATTTGATGGGACGCAAAATTCTGATTTTTAGCAGAGTGTTTGCGGTATATCAGGCCTCACGCCTACCTGTGGTGTGTTCGTACTTGTAATACATTTGCATGTGATGAATATTCACTCATATAAACTGTTTTTATTTACATCCTACCTTCAAGATAAAGTCAGCAGCAGCAATCGCGTGGCACCCGGTTCACATTGGTTTAAAAGTGGTGTGTACCTGTCGGCTTTGTGCAGTTTTCTCTGAGCCCAGCGGATTCCCCTGTTGAACTCTGTGGCACCAGGGAGGGGAGCAGTAGAATGGAAGCTTACATGGAGGCTCGGGACCGGCAAGAGTGAGGGAAGCAGGAGAATGGAAGCTTGCATGGAGGCTCGGGACCGGCAAGGGTGAGCCGGGGTAAGGGGGAGTGATGGAGAGGGGTGAAAATTTGGGATTCGGACACATTGGCAGTGCGGAAGAGTGATCTAAGGGTGGCATAGCGTGGGATTGGGGGCATGGAGGAGTGAAGTGGGAAGGGTCTGGCAACTTGGGTGTGGTGGGGGACGTCTGGGGCAGTCAATCAGAGTAACAAAATGAGTCGCCTAAAGGCCGAGGTTGGTATTGCCTAAATTTGTGTCTATCTCAGGGCATTGTCTGGCAGATTAATTACAGGGCTTTGAGTTCACCTACATTTCAATTACCCCCCTGAGAGTGATCTCAGACAATCTCCTTCGCAGTGCATATAAGGGAGAACCAGCTAAGTTGGCAAGTTCACCATGTCCCACAGAGTGGAGAGCAGAAAGTAGACACTAATGTGAATATTCAATAAAGAGTGAACATTTTTTAAAAAACCATCACACTGTTTCTTCCCTAACTAGCCTGTAACCATCAATAAGAACCACCCCTAAGGCGTGCCACTACATTTAGCTCTCTGACTCAGCCAGTCTCAACAAATAACAGTGATGTACGCATGAGTAAAATTAAACCAATAGAATGTGAAATATTTGCAAGTGAATTTTAAATTTGAAGGAACGCCTTTTGTACTTGAGACTTATGGCAATGGAGTTGGGCCGGAACGTTTTGGCCGTGATGCTGAGCCTCACTGTTTGTCCAGGAGACTCTTTAAATACCCGTCTGACCCTGCTGTATTGTCAATAAAAGCGTGTTTCACTGCTGAAAATCTTCCCCCGCCACAGAATCACACGTGCCTCCCGTGTACGCATTCGGCACTTTAAAATTTTAATTGTAATCGCTTGGTAAGCGGGGAAAAAGCAAGAGAGGGGAAGTGGTGCTCACTTCTGGTTACACTGTCAGGAATGATGCACCACTGATAAAATACCACTTAGAGTTCTCGTTCCAGGTTAATGAGCTGACCTGCTGCATATTTCCGGCATCTTCTGCTTTTATTTCAGATTTTCAGCATCTGCATGATTTGCCACTCGTATTTCTTCTAGGGCAGAATTTTCAGGATAAGCACCTGCCTTTCAGAGTAACCCATTCCCACCGACTCTCAGAAACACACTGCCAGTCCATGCTCATTCAACTCTAATTGGAGTGGGCTGCACTTCCATTCACTCTTGGAAGGAAATCCCATTCAGGTACAGTGCTGCAGTGATCAGAAGATGCCTGGACCTTAGTCCCAGGAACATTGTTAAGGTGATTCCCAGAGGTCCCAGATGCGGGAGAGTCGAGGATGCCCTAGGGGTTCGGGAGAGGGTAGGGGCAATCGCAGCGTCGGGGAGTAGGCCGGTACTCCCAGTTCCTGAGGGGAGAAGGCCCCAAATCTGAAGGGCCTTCAGATTGAGGCTTCCCATCCAAGATGGAGAATTTTCAGTGTCCCACCGTCCTCTGACTGGTACCTGCCAGACTATAAATTGAGGCTGGATGGGAAAAGGTCCTCAAGTGGCCATAATGTGGAATAGGAGATAGAGCAGGTTTCCGCCCCGAGGCCCTATCTGCCTCACTGTGAAATTGCATCTGGGCCGGGGTGGGCAGGATCCCAGAGGGAATCTTGTCCATGTAATGTTATGCTCACCCCACCTGCCCTCCTGCCTCAGAACCTGCCTGGGGAGGCGGGAGGGGGAATATAAAATTCTGCCTATAGTGACGGTGGTTAAGTGATAAATATTGACTGGAATGCTAGGGTGAGCTCTTTAGTTTTGCTTCAATATAATGCCGTGGACTCTTTCATACTCATCGCCGAATAAATTGGGGCTCGGCTTAATGTGTCACCCAAAAAGGACTGCACTCCCTCAGTACTGTACTGAAGTGTTTTTGTGCTAGATTTTGTGCTCAAGTCTGACTTGAAAGTTTAACCTTCTCACATAGAGGCAAGAGTGCTACTACAAATCCATGGTGACAGCAGAACTGAAATCAACTAACTCAGACCAGGAATTACACCTAGGTCTTCTTGATGAATACCTACACTGCATTCATCCCATCAAGTCTGCACCAACCCTCCGAAAGAGCGCTCTATGCAGGTCTACTCCGCCATCCACCCCGTCCCAGCCTCATAACCTAACCTGCATACCTTTGGACACTAGGGGCAATTTAGCATGGCCAATCCACCTAACCTGCAGATCTTTGAACTGTGGGAGGAAACTGGGTCACCCGGATGAAACCTACGCAGACACTGGGAGAATGTGCATACTTCACACAGACAGCAACCCAAGGCCGGAACTGAACCCGGGTCCCTGGCGCTGTGAGACAACAATGCGACCGTGTCGCCCCCTGGGGTTGAATGGTACTGGAACTATAATGATGGTGTCTTTACCCACTTGGCATTGAGGCAGTCAGATATTTTAAGAGGTTGTTCACCAAAGAGTGAATAAAATTCTTTGGTAATCAGCTACATTTACCTGGTAGAGATGAAATGTGCACATTCTGATCTGTTGCTTCTAAAACCTGAATAACAGAAACTCTTTTTCAGGATGCTCAGCAGCCTGCAACAGAATGGAGTTGTAATGTTCCTCTTAATGTAAACTTAACAAAGTGAGAAATGAAACTTCTAAAAGAGAAATCCTGCTGCATTACATTTTGTTCGCTTTCCTTTTAACAACTCTGTTATCTACTTCACCCAAATCAGTCAGATCCCTTTAGGGTCCATCAGCCCTGCGGATGATTACTTAAAAAGGATTGTTCGAAGTTGTAGGGGGAAAGAAAGAAAAGAGTGAAAAAAAAAAAAAAAGGTCCAATAGGTGCGTGAATTAAGCAGGTAAGGTTAGTGAAGTCAGGGCTGTGACACAATAAACTTGTCCCACCTCAAAATCGAAGGCCACTTGTCCCCTTATCAAGAAATTCAGGACCCCGATTTTTATATTTCATGTCATGATTCGATATAAGACAGCACGGTGGTGGAGTGGTTAGCACTACTGCCTCACGGTGCCAAGGTCCCAGGTTCGATCCCGGCCCTGGATCACTGCCCGTGTGGAGTTTGCACATTCTCCCCGTGTTTGCGTGAGTTCCACCCCCACAACCCAAAGATGTGCAGGGTAGGTGGATTGGCCAGGTTAAATTGCCCCTTAATTGTAAAAAATGAATTGGGTATTCTAAATTTAAAAAAGAAATGTCATCATTCGATGCACTGGACGCTGAATAGTCCTGCATTTGTGGTGTTGGAGATTACAAAATATCAGAAAAGATAACATGATGAGTGAGTTAAGATTTATATCTGGAACTAAAGAATTCACAAAAGCTAAATGTTAGATTAGAGACTATTAATTTATAATCCGTGAGAATTCTGATGTGAAATCTATTGCAAGTTGCCGGGGTGGGGGGGGGGGGGGGGAGACAATGGTGTATTGGTAATGTCATTGGACTAATAATCCTGAGGCCCAGGCTAATGTTCCGATTGACATGGGTTCAAATCCGACCATGTTAGATGGTGGGACTTAAATTGAATTAATAAATCTGGAATTAAAAGCTAATCTCAGCATGAAACAATTGTCATAAATTCCCGACTGGTCCATTGTTTGGGGAAGGAGATCTGCTGCCCTTATCTGGTTTGGCAAACATGTGACATGTACAACAAATGCTTACCTAGCCAATGACGCCCACAAATAATCACCATGAATAATAGTGTAGGTATGTGGAAGTATTTGACACAATTTCTGGATCAGATAGAAAGCCATGGATATATGCAGTCATGTTATATTGGAGGATCTGGCATAACCTCTGTGCTTTAACAGCATAAAGATCACTTTTATTTCTGGAGGTTTTGCATCAAATCCCTCAGCTGACTGAGTTGCTGCTCTCAGGTTTTATTATTGTGGAGAAGGGTGAACAAAGAAGTTGTCAAGGTGATGTGATGTGTGAATGTGTAAAATGAATCTTTTATTCCATTGGCTTGTCTGATAAATAGGGACTTTTTTTAAAACAATCAAAGGCACTGACTTAAGATGGCTGCCACAGATAGTCTGATACATCTCCAATTACAAATTGGTCAGTTTCTAGAAGTTTTCAATGTGGAATTTCACACTTCCTGATGTCAAGAATTACTTCAAAGGTGAACTGAAACATGGAACTGGCTTTCACCATTTGCATTTCTATAAAGCTATCTTTCAAGTAGAGACAGAAAGTTGACTAGGACAATGGCTATATAGAAGCGTTCTTCCTAGCTTATGGCAGGGTAGAATGGTCCATTCAGAAGTGATGAATGGGACATTAAAGGAACTAATCACTAGACCATAACACCCTGTCTAGATATGAGATAATCAATTACTTTTGATCGAATACCCAACTCATGGGGAGAGAGGTCATGTGACTCGAATAATCATTTTGAAATGCATTTTAATACAACACCTTGGCTGTTTTGGGACAGTCTAGAGTAAGAGGTCTAATGGAGTAGTAACATCATCTCATTCCCTACTGCTCTCAAGATCAAGATCTCTGTTACATTGTGGAATCCATCACTGAGAAAGAGAACTTCAATCAAAAGGAAACCCAGGTCCAATAGCATTGGATTTTGGAAAAGACATTTAAAAGAGACTCTCCAAAAATTGCAGTTTACATTGGCCTCAACCCCACTGGAATTTCAAGACCAGTGTGAAAAAAACTGCCTCAGTCACAAACAACAGCAAATAACGTATAAACAATGAACTCTATTTTTTACTTTTTATCATTGAATCTTAATTTGGCCAAAAAGTAAACCTCTAGAGTGTGTGTGTCTGTGTGTGCGTGTGCGCGTGTGTGTAAAATCAGGGTATGTGTGTGGTGAAAATCAGGATGTGGGTTTACCTTTTTAAATATCTTTATATCTTTACCTGGATGGATTTTAGCACAATAAAAACTAGCCCCTTTGTGTTTAAATACAAGAATGTCTGTTTGACTAAGTTTGTTGCAATCAGCAAGTAAATGGTTAAGTACCGACACTGAATTAATACATTCATCCTTATAAATTACACAAGTCTCTGTTCTGATCAATCGACAAGTGGGGGGGACAAAGATCAAATCATGACATGTGTCCTTAACCGGTCATCTCAAAGTGCAAAATCTGTAAGACAGTTCCCTTTAGTCAATTGGTTCAAAGGGGTATGCATAGCGGCCTGGGATCATCCATGGTCCTCTGCCTGTATTTCCAAATACTATTGGCCATCCACCCTCTTGCTCTGCCTGATGTCAAGTTCTCTGTCTGACCCCAAATCACAAACAACCTGTTACCCTCTTTTACTCCACTCTCTCAAAAGCATGTCCTTCCCAGTGATCCACAGGTGAGAACGATGAGAAGAAAATTGGATGGAATTTCCACACAGGACGCAACATTGCTTTCATTACCTGGGTACACAGTATACACTAAGCACAGTGAGAACATTCAATATTTGCTCTTCTCAAATAGATGGATGGAATGTGATTGAAGTTCACACCACCAGAGCTATCAGTTGTATTGTGTATTTGTACAAATTGCTGCTAAATGAATTATAAATGTAATGGAAACCACGGACCTGCAGTGAGAATACTGCATTCCATTTGTTCTTTTGCCATATACTCTCCTCTATTTTCCCTCTATTCCAAACTGCTAACTCTAATTTAGTCATCTTTACTCTCTCTTTAATTGAGGCTGATCCTTGCCTCTCCTTAATTTTTTTTTTAACGTTTCTACCTGTACAAGTAAATATTATTCTCCATATTGTTTAAGCTATTCAAAGTTGCCAAGTCAGTAAATTTACATACAATATAAGAAGTTGTTATTACAAGCTTATTGTGTGACATTTCAGTGTCAAATAAATGTCTGTTTGGCAAGCGACACGGTATTGGATTACAAACAGTTTTCTCTTTCCGTGAAATACGAAGGACTGTGGTAGGTGTGGTTAGACAAGTGATTATTATAATCTAGGGAAGCTCCCATGCTGCACAGCTGCAGACTCAGCTCGTGTGCACATTTTCTTTCATTCATTCAAGGGATGTGGGCATCACTGACTAATCCAGCATTTTTTAACCATCCCTAATTGCCTTCGAGAAGGTGGCAGTGAGCTGCCTCCTGGAACTGCTGCAGTCCATGTGGTGTTGTTACATCCACGGTGCTGTTAAGGAGGGAGTTCCAGGATTTTGAACCCAGCCACAGTGAAGGAACGGCAATATATTTCCAAGTCAGTATGCTGAGTGGCTTGGAGGGGAACCTAAGTTTGCATAGATCCTCAGTCTGCAAACACCAAGTGTCATAGAATCATAGAATTTACAGTGTAGAAGGAGACCATTCGGCCCATTGAGTCTGCACCGGCCCTTGGAAAGAGCACCCCATTTAAGCCCACACTTCCAATCTATACCTGTAACCCAGTAACTCCACCTATCCTTTTTGGACACTAAGGGCAATTTAGAATGGCCAATCCACCTACCCGGCACATCTTTGGACCGTGGGAGGAAACCGGAGCACCTGGAGGAAACCCACACAGACCCGGGGAGAATGTGCAGACTCCGCACAGACAGTGACTCAAGCTGGGAATTGAACCTGGGACCCTGAAGCTGTGAAGCAACTGTGCTAACCACTGTGCTACCGTGCTGCCCTACTGTGCTACCTTGCTATAGTGTTACTATGTGCTGAGGTTCCACCTGTCTCTGGTGTTGGGGAGGATGGGTCTGGCTACCGTGGAACGCTCCAAGTAGTTGAATTGTGCCATGCCACCTGTACCTCGTGGAAGAATCTATGCAGAGAAACCACAAGTCCATCAGCCAGTCGTTCTGCACGTAACGTTCTAGAAGCCCTACGGGAAAAAGATGGTGGATCCTGTCAGATGATTCCCTGAGCACACTGTCAAAGTCATTTGATAGGATGCCTCATCACCAGAATTATCAAACAAGCACCAAGACCTAGCTTGGCTGGTGGTGAGATGGGGCCCTCTCAGTGAGATCCTTCCTACATGCCCAGTGTCACACCCCATCCACACATTGCCTTGAGGTGAGTGTGGTGGGGAAGAGGCTGGTGTCCACTTCCTTGTGGACTGTGCCTTTGCAAAGAAGGTCTGGAGAGAGATGAAGTGTTTTTTTGCACAGATCATCCCGAGCAGCTCCGTGACGCAGGATTCTCTGCTCTCTGAGCTGTTCCAAAATATACATAGCAAGACAAACATCAACTGTTGCTGGAGGACCATCAACTCAGAGAAAGCCGTTCTTTGGTCTGTCTGAAACTTGTTGATCTTCTAGTGCAAAAAGTTCACCCTGACTGAGTGTTGGAGATTGGCCCATTACAAAGCCCAGGGCTACGTGCTGAGGGATGCACCAAAGCTTGTGGTAGCTGGCACAGAGGTGTTGGGGGAAGGTTGCTGTCTGAGACCTTTCAGCCATAGTGAACTGAGAGAAGTGAAATTGTATAGAACCTCTTTGGGCTGTACGAATCGCATTGAATATATACAGTAAATGGTGCATGTATCACAATTGTATAGAAGCACCTCACAGAGCAACTTGATCTATGTAGACACCATTTGTAATGACCATTTTGAAATGACTGTAATGTTTCTTTGACTTAATTGAAGCACCTCAAGTGCAACATGGTCTATGTAGAGAACCTGAATATTATTCCACTTTCTGTGATGGTCATTTTGAAATGTTCGTAATGTTTTTTTGAATACTTTACAAATAAAGTATACTTTTGCAACTTCCAGGTGGTGGTGTTCCTATGTATGTATCCTTGTACATGGTAGAGGTCGTGGGTTGAAAGTCATCGGCTCAGGAGCCATGGTGAATTCCTGCAGCATATCTTCTAGATCAGGAGGCTGGATTTTCTGTCCTGCCGCACCCCATGCCATCGGGAAACCGCCGGGCTACTGGAAAAATGGAGCATCCCACTGGTGGAGAATCCAGCCCAGGGTTTTTCAATCTGTGGATCATGACCACGTGTGTGGGTCATGGGCGGGTGTCAGGAGGGCTGCAACCGGCTTTTAAGTTAAGAATGCCAGCCACAAACTGACTTTAAATATGAACGATGGAGTCTTCCCGCCAGAGGCGGCGGCAGAGAGCAGGTCATCCGTCTGGCACATACACTGACGTCATGGTCCTTGTACATCCGTGCTTTGGGCGCGAAATCACAGAGGAAAGATTCCTCCATTTTGTAGCTGCGAGTGAGCAAGCAACAGGACTGTGAAGAACTGAAGATGGATTGATTTATAATAAGGAAGAGAGGGTCAGAGACACAAACAGGTCAGGATCTCACAACTGAATTTGTTGGAGAGAGCTACCCAAGAGAGTCCATGCAGCAGAAAGCAGTGCTGGTGTCAGCTGCACAGGAGAGTCCACGGCAGGACAAAGCGGTGCTGTGTGAGCTCGAGGACCTTTGGTGAACAGCCCATTAAGAAGAAACTGAAATTGGGAACAAAGCAGTATAAAGAAGATTTTGTGAGGTATGGCTTTGTTAATTGTACTAATGTAAATCGGGATGCAAAGCCCATATGTGTTATATGCAGGGCAGTACTGCAAATGAAAGTTTAAAACCTTCAAAACTTCAAAGGCATTAAAACTAAGCATGGTGAGTTCGAGGACAAACCTCTTGATGTTTTTTCAAAGGATGCAGCAAGAACTTAAATCATCAGCTGAAGTCTTTAGCAGAAATGTAACATAGAATGACAAAGCAAGTGAGATTGTAAGGCCCAAGCAGGCTCACCTTCACATTAAAGGTAAGCGAAAATGGTGTGTCGCAAAAGTCAGCTGACGTGGGCCGCGAAGATCGGCCGGCGTGGATCACGAAGGTCAGAGGGCATGGGTCACAAAGGTCGGTCGGCATGGGTAGCAAAGGTTGGTTGGCATGTGGTGGCAAAGATCGGCGGGTGTGGTCCCGAAGGTCAGCCAGCGTGGGTTACGAAGGTCGGCCGCCATGGTCCCGAAGGTCAGCCAGGGTGGGTCGAGAAGGTCGGCTGGGTGGTAAAAGTGTGTGCCAGGAAACAAATTTGAAAAACATTGATCTTGAAAGTACACAGTGCTGCTACTGTGCACCAGTGGTGGAAGGACTGAATGTTTGTGGATGAGATGCTAATAGTGTGGGCTGCTTTGTCCTGGATGGCATCAAGTTTCTTGAGTGCGGTTGGAGCTGCACTCATCCAGGCAAGTGGAGAATATTTCATTACACTCGTGACTTGTGCCCAGTTGATAGTGGACAGGCCTGAGGAGTCAGGAGCCCAGTTACGCACTACAGAATTCATGCCTCTGACCTGCTCTTGTAGCCACAGTATTTATATGGTTACTGATGTTCAGTTTCTGGTCATTGTAATCTCCAGGATGTTAATTGTGGTTCAATCAGCAATGGTACTGCCATTGAACATCAAGGGGCGATGCTCAGATTCGCTCCCATTGAAGATGGTCATTGCCTGGCAGTTGTTTAGCATGGATGTGACTTACTATTTGTCAGTTCAAGCCTGGATATAGTCCAAGGCTTGCTACATTTGGACACGGACTGCCTCAGTATCTGAGGAGTCCTAAATGGCGCTGAATATTGCGCAATAATCAGCAAACATCCCCACTTCTGACCTTCTGATGGAGGAAGGTTATTAATGAAGCAGCTGAAGATGGTTGGGCCTAGAACACTATCCTGAGGAACTCCTGCAGTGATATTCTGGAACTGTAAAGATTGATCTCAAACAACCACAACCATCTTCCTTCATGCCAAGTATGACTCCAACCAGCAGAGTTTTCTCCCAGATTCCCATGGACTCCAGTTTTGCTAGGGCTCCTTGATGCCACAATGCAGCACTCTCACTTCACCTCTGGAGTTCAGGTATTTGTTTATATTTGAACCAAGACTAATGAGGTCAGGAACTAAGTGGTCTTGGCAGAACCCAAAGTGAGCATCATTGAGCAGGTTATTGCAAAGCAAGTGGCTCTGTTAGCTCTGTTGTTGACCCCTTCCATCGCTTTGCTGATGATTGAGAATAGACCACAGGTAATTGGGGCAGTAATTGGTCGGTCTGGAATTATCCTGCCTTTTGTGTACAGGACATGCCTGGGAAACTGTCCACATTTTTGGATAGATGCTATACTGGAACAGCTTGGCTAAGGGCACAGCAAGCTCTGGAGCATAAGTCTTCAGTACTATTGTCAGGGCCCATACCCTTTGCCATAACATTATCTTCAGCCATTTCTTGATGACACATAGGGTGAATATCTGTGATACTGGAGATTTCGGGAGGAGGCTGAAGTGGATCATCCACTTGGCACTTCTGGCCAAAGTTTATAGCAAATACTTTAGCCTTGACTTTAGCACTGATGTGCTGGTCTTCCCCATCATTGAGATTGGGAGTACTTGTGGAGCCTACTCCTCCAGTGAGTTGTTTAATTGTCCAGCAACTATGTCCTCCATGACTCGACCAGTCCAGTCAGTAGTGGTGCTACCGAGCCAGTTTTGGCAATGGACATTAAAGTCCCCCACACAGAGTACATTCTGCACATACAGTATGCTGGGTACCATCTGAAAACCTTGCTAGAATTCTGTGATGTTTTGGAATTACACCATTATGGCACTCAGACAACACTGGGTCAGGTGGAAATCAGTACTGATTTGTGGTATCAGAACTGGGCAGACACCACGTTCTTCTAGTTGAAGTATCAAAGAAGTGGAGTACCTTCAATATCAGAGCACTGATCAGGGAAGCAAAGAGGAAATCGTTCTTTACTCATTTACTAAAATAAAATACTGCAGATGCTAAAATACTGAAATAAATTTCTAAAATAAACACTCAGCACTTCAGGCAGCATCTGTGTAAAAATCAGTTGATGTTTCAAGTCCATGACCTTTTACCAGAACTGGACATGTTAACTGTTTGTCTCTCCATAGATTATGCCTCAATTGCAGAGTGTTTTGCAGCATTTTCTAATATTCGGTGATAGACACGTTAATCACATATCAGTGGAAGGAACACATTGATATTACCAGGAAAGGTGTGAGCTAATCAACAACGTACAACACAGATTTGCAAGGGGCAGATCACGCTTTGATGATATAATTGAAGATTTGAGGGTATTACTAAGCACATGAACAAAGGGAATGCGGTAGATATCTTATCGCTGCTAAATTAGATTAAGTTTTACTGAACCTGAAATGTACCATATGAAAGACAAAAGGGTGGGGCAGAGAGTGGATGAATGAAGCATAAAAAGCAAAGAGCAGGACTACGTTTTTATTTCTCTGTTTGGTGAGGTTCAGCTGGTGGCTTACTTAGGATCAATTTTTTTCAATTTCCACATTGTAATTGTGCACATTGCAAACTTCTTTAGAAACACAACAGGAATTTATTAATAAGAAAAGTTGTGCAAAGGCCAGCAACCCACCAGCTCCCCCAATCCCCTGCATGTCTTCTTTCCAAGAGAGGACTCCACCCCCTGCGGGTGAATACCCACTCTCAGTTCTAATTGGTCCCTTAAGCCAGGTGACCCTCTTCTGTGTGTTTCCCTTAAAGGGACAATCACCATTTCCCTCTCCCTTTAATTCCTTTATACAATTTTCAATAACTAAGTTTCTCAGTGCTAAACTTTAAAGAAACATTAGAGTGGCTCACTTAAATATGTTAATCTGGATCTCATCCAGTGAGGGCGAGATCCAGATCGCGACGTCTTGCAAGATCTCATTAGATCTTGCAAGATGTTCTGAGCGTTGCCAATCTCACGAGAGGCCTCTCAAGATTTAACAGCCTTGTTGCATCGCCGAGTGGAGCACAACGGGGCCATACGATCGCGTCCCTAAACGTGGACAGCAAGCTATAGAAGTGCCTGGATTTTTCCCACACAAAATGCAAGACATTGCACTTGTCCATATCTGCCACAGACACATTCATCCCTTAACCCATTTAAATCATCTTGCAACTTGTTGATTTGAAGCAAAAACAGAAAATGCTGGACAATCTCAGCAGGTCTGACAGAATCTTGGAGAGAGAGAGAAGGGAGCTAACGTTTCGAGTCTGAAAGTGAGCCACCCTGACTGAAAAGGTTAGCTTTGTTCTCTCTCATCAGATGCTGTCAGACGTGCTGCAATTGTCCAGCGTTTTCTGCTTTTGTTTCAGATTCCAGCATCCGTAGTAATTTGTTTTTATCGTGGTGATTTGAAGGACTGATTCCAATTCTGTGCTGAATTAGCTTATCTTCTTAAGTTAGGAAGAATAATGCCGGGGCCTGATTGCCGACTGGCACTGAAGGGAATGATTGTGTGGAAGTTGAGCCAGAACAGGGAGCAGAGCGGAGAATTGGCGCCGGCATGTTTGGCGTGGCACTGGTCGCGGGCCGCTCTACGCGGCCAGCCCGCTGATTCTCGACCTAGGATGGGCCGAGCGGCCGCAGTTAAAACACTGAGTCCCACCGGCGCCATCCACAGCAGCCGGCGGGAACTCTGCGTGCAAGGGTCGGGTGGCGGCCTGTGGGTTGGAGGGGTCTCCAACCCCGGGGGACCTCAAATGCGGCCTGGCCCGCGATCGGGGCCCACCGATCGGTGGGCCGACCTCTTTGTCCCCCGACCTCTTTTCCTACGCACCGGCCCCTGTACTCCTGCGCCATGTTGCATCGGGGCCGGCTCGTTAAAGGAGGCCACTGCGCATGCACGCATTGGCGCCGGCACCACTGCACATCTGTGCGTTGCGCATGCGCGGATCCTGCAGCACCCAGTTCACGCCGGGATCGGCAGCTGGAGCGGCATGAACCGCTCCAGCGCCATACTGGCCCCTGTAGGGGCCAGAATTATGCCTGGCAGCGGCCCGTTCACGCCGTCGTAAAACATGGACACTCTGCCGTGGGATGGGAGAATCCCGCCCAGAATCTGTGTTGGCCAGTTTCCCTCCTTGCTATATGGGAATGGTCTCATGATACGCACTCTCTCACAGCCCATGCATATAATTACCTCTTAAATGAAGGACTGGAGAGTCCAAAGTCTGTGCAACCATCTAGAATAGCAGAGCAAAAAACGTGGAGCGAAAGGGAATGCACACAGCTTGAAAATAAATTAGGAATGGGAAAAAATATATATTTAATTTGAGAAAATTATTTTTTATGTTCACAATGACACGACAGTTTGTGACGTGCTTTATTACATTTGATAATGTAACAACAATTGTTACATTATAATTTAGATATTACATTATTATATTAGATCCAATATTACATTAGATGCAATTGGAGAAGAACTAATACATTTGTGGTGCCGAAGGCAAGAATGTCAACTGCAAACTTTACACTTAAAAAGGGGGATTGCACCATTGGGTTCGGGACAGAAATGATTAGGGAAATATTTTGGCAGAACGGGCCCAATTAAACATTTGTGGAGTGGATGGCATTATATATAAAAGCGTCACCAACTTTACATCATGGCTGTATTTCTGAGGGACCCCTGTGTTCTGTCCCATGGAAAACAATGAAAACACACCCAGGACAGGAAAGAATACAGCACGTACTGACCGGTCAGTATGACTTTTAACACAGCAGTAGTGCTCCAGTAATTTCTAACAGAAGAGACAGAATTTTGCAACATTAAACCCATGAGAAAGATCAACCAGAGCAATAAAGGGCATTGGTTTCATTTTACTTGTGATGGGTGCTAAATCTCATTTTCAACAGATTGCGTCCAATTGTGCTTCTGATTGTCCCAGGCTCCAGCCCCCTTTGAAAACTATCCAACCGCAACTCATTGCCTTCCCTCCAGGAACTGGTTGAGATCAGAAACTCACTAAAGGTAAAAAAATAAAGAACCTGCATTGATAGAATGGAGCCCATTCCTGTCCATTCTCAGCCTACCCCAAAAAATAAATGAAGTACTTCGTGAAATATAGTCATTGTTGTTATATTGTCAAATAAAATTTATCCACAATAAGGTCTCACAAACCATATTGAGGTAAATGAACAGCTGCTCCGTTTTTTGGTCATTTTGACTGAGGGTTAACTGTTTGCAAGCACGCACAGGAGAACACCTACATTCTCAAATCCTGCGCAGGCCATGGGGGCAAGGGTGGGTGGGGGTGGTGGAGTTTAACTCATCGATTGCAAGGAATAGCTTGGGAAAGACATAATAGGGATGTGCTCTGCCAATTATTTCCAGCAAGGCATGCCCACATCACCATATTTTGAAGGGCAATTAGCACGAGTGGTCCTCGGGCTGCGAAAGGAGTATACAAAATAAGCAAATTGTGACGTCAGTCAGTGTATAATGCTGATTTGATGCATAGCTAATCGTTTTTGACTTCATCGGCCCTGTGGCTCCACAGAGCTCTGCGTGCATTCAGCTGCATGAAGGGGCCTCAGCCCCACCGCCTGCCAGTGATGTTTAAAAGCATCATCATTCAATTTTCAGCTGAGGTGCTTTTGACTGCCTCGTTGCTGTCACAGAGTTAGTGGAAGTATTGTGTTGTGAGAGGAGTTGGCAAAGAAATTATTTCAGTCAGAAGTGACCTTCAGAAGAGGTTCTGAGGATTGGAAAAGTCCCTGAGCTCCCAGTCATGGTGGCTAACGTTGCCTCTTGAGCAGCAGCACCAGAGGGGAACAGAAGCTGCAGAGACACTTTTCACAGAGAGAGGAGAAGGAGAGCTTTCATCAGGGTCTTCATAGAGTCACAGAATCCCTACAGTGTAGGAGGTGGCCATTTGGCCCATTGAATCCGCACCAACCCTCTGAAAGAGCGTGCAAGCTTCACACAGACAATCGCCCAAGGTCGGAATCGAACCCGGGTCCCTGGTGCTGTGAGGCAGCAGTGTTAACCGCTAATTTCTCTAAACAGGCAATTGTGCCTCCCTATTAAACTTATTTTAATAAGCAAACTGAATAAGCAAATTGTATTCATCCAGACCAGAGGATTCATCCTCTCCAAGTTTGGTTAGTTTGTCAATTTTCTTCTCCATTTATAGGTGTGTAAACCTTTCTCAATCCTTTCTTCTAATATCATGCCCTATTTGGGCGGCATGGTAGCACAGTGGTTCGCACTGTTGCTTCACAGCGCCAGGGTCCCAGGTTCGATTCCCGGCATGGGTCACTGTCTGTGCGGATTCTGTACATTCTCCCCGTGTCTGCGTAGGTTTCCTCCGGGAGCTCTGGTTTCCTCTCACGAGTCCCGAAAGACGTGCTTGTTAGGTAATTTGGACATTCTGAATTCTCCTTCAGTGTACCGGAACAGGCGCCGGAGTGTGGCAACTAGGGGATTTTCACAGTAACTTCATTGCAGTGTTAATGTAAGCCTACTTGTGACAATAATAAATATTATTATTATTGTTACATTTTGTGGTAAATACTGATGCAAAATAATTATTTAATACTATTGCCCTTCCACTGTAATTCCCTGGGAGTTTATTATGTCTGTCACCACCTGATTGTATCCCTATCCTGATTTTTCTTTTGTTACTTTTGCATCTGTAGAATACATTACTGTTTCTCTTTTGTAGAATTTGCATTGTGAATTAAGCGAGCCTGAAGGGGGCAAGGAGTTTCTGGGAAATGGTATAAATAGATTTATTTTAAAGGGATGTAAATACTTAAAGGGAAATGTTGAAAAAGCATTTTAACTCACGAGAAAGCTATGCGGATAGCTTGGAGACACTAAATAGATGGGTGTTTTTCCTAGAAGTGGCTGAAACAGGGTATTATTGGTTGGCCAGTAGAAAGGGAACTCTAGAAGGCTATGCCATTAGGACTGTCATAATCCCAGGTATAGGGGATTCATAGAAGTGTGTCTTACTGATGATAATCATACCCATGAAACAGGTGACAGCTGCTTTTAGATAGGAGAGCACGGTGACACAGTGGTTAGCACTGCTGCCTCACAATGCCGGGGACCCGGGTTCAATTCCGAACTTGGGTGACGATATGGAGGTTTCACATTCTCCCAGTGTCTGCAGTGGGTTTCCTCCGGGCGCTCTGGTTTCATCCCATAGATTTTAAACTTAGATTTATTGTCACGTGTACCGAGGTACAGCGGAAAGTATTGTTCTGTGTACAGTCCAGGCAGAGCGTTCCATATATGAAAACATAGGAGGATACATAGTGAAAATACATAAACATAGACAGCGGGTGAAGTATATGGTCCACAGATGTGCAGGTTAGGTGAATTGGCCAACCTAAACTGCCCCTTAGTGTCCAAAGGTGAGTAGGTCAGGTGGGGTTACAGGGATAGGGGGGGGGGGGGGGGGGGGGGGGGGGGGCGCCGAGGTAGGGTGCTCTTTAAACGGTCGGTGCAGACCCAATGACCGAATGGCCTCCTTCTACACGATAGGAATTCTATGATTCTATGACTGTAGAACTGTGTAGCTGCGTAAAGCCATGCATGCTGAAGGGAAATGCTTGTGGTTGCATAAGATGTATTTCTGTTGTATCAAGTATTTAAAGTGAAATTTACCCTTTTACTTTAAGTACGATCTGCCTATTAATTCATGCTCTGTTTGTGTTGGTTCTGATTCGTGTTAATGTAAAAGTTACAAAAAGTGAAATCTTGTTGGTAATTTCAGCATTTAGGGGTCCGGTGAGTAAATTTGATTATTTTGGTCTATGGTCCCTGATGTAGTATGTTTCAGGTTCTTACCAATCTTTAGGGAAGGAAGTTTCCCGAATAGTTAATCAGATTTATTCATTGCGATTTTATATTTATGATTCTTTAATCTGGTCTGTCCAAAAGTGTAAACATCTTCTCTACATCTACTCTATAAAACCCTTCCGTTGCCTCAAAAACATCTATCAAACCACCTCCAGACTCCTCTGTTCTAGAGAAAAGAGCCCTAGTCTGTTCAGTCCTTCCTGATAAATTTACCTTCCCAGTTCTGGTACATACTTATCATTTTGAATTTGTACTTTCTACTGTCCTTTTAATCACATGGGGATGAGAATAATTCACAGTATCCAGACAGTCATGCTCTTCACAAAGGCAGATCCTTGGCTCATTGTTTCCTTTCAATGGTGATTTGTCATTGCATTCCACTCTCAGGCACAGGGTGAGAAGACAGACCCCAAGTCTACTTCAGCCGAAACAGGAATTGAACCTGTGTTGCAGACGTTAAAGGCACTGAGCTCCCTATCCAGGAAGCTCCGGGCTGGACGTGGGCTGGATATGGGCATTTTCATGATTTTTGATCTTTCAGTCACATTTGTACAAAATACTAAAAACAAAACATTATTTTGAGGATTCGTGCAATTCCTGCATAGCCACCATATGAATAAGGACTATTTCTAAACTCCACATTTTAAACAGTACAGCACAGTACAGGCCCTTCGGCCCACGATGTTGTGCCAACCATTTATCCTAATCTAAGGTTAACCTAACCTACACCCCTTCAATTTACTGCTGTCCATGTGCCTGTCCAAGAGTCGCTTAAATGTCCCTAATGACTCTGACTCCACCACCTCTGCTGACAGTGCATTCCACGCACCCACCACCCTCTGTGTAAAGAACCCACCTCTGACATCTCCCCTATACCTTCCTCCAATCACCTTAAAATTATGTCCCCTCGTGACAGCCATTTCCACCCTGGAGAAAAGTCTCTGGCTATCCACTTTATCCTTGCCTCTCATCACCTTGTAAACCTATATCAAGTCATCTCTCTTCCTTCTTCGCTCCAGTGAGAAAAGCCCTAACTCCCTCAATCTTTCTTCATAAGACATGCCCTCCAGTCCAGGCAGCACGCTGGTAAATCTCCTCTGTACCCTCTCCAAAGCATCCACATCCTTCCTATAATGAGGCGACCACAATATTCCAAGTGTGGTCTAACTATGGTTTTATAAAGCTGCAGCAAAACCTTGCGGCTCTTAAACTCAATAGTTTTTTGAAGAATAAAGGGATTAAGTGTTATGGTGTTCAGGCCGGAAAGTGGAGCTGAGTCCACAAAAGATCAGCCATGATCTCATTGAATGGTGGAGCAGGCTCGAGGGGCCAGATGGCCTACTCCTGCTCCTAGTTCTTATGTTCTTATGTAATCCCCCTGTTAATGAAAACCAACACAGCATACGCCTTCTATCAACCCGATCAACCTGGGTGGCAACTTTGAGGGATCTATGTACGTGGACCCCAAGACCTGTTCCTCCACATTTCCAAGAATCCTGCCTTTAACCCTGTGTTCAGCATTCAAATTTGACCTTCCAAAATGAATCACTTCACATTTATCTAGGTTGAATTCCATCTGCCACTTCTCAGCCCAGCTCTGCATCCTGTCAATGTCCTGTTGTACCCTACACCAGCCCTCAACACTATCTACAACTCCCCCAACCTTCGTGTCATCGGCAAACTTATTAACCCACCCTTCCACTTCCTCATCCAAGTCATTTATAAAAACCACGAAGTGCAGAGGCCCCAGAACAGATCCCTGCGGGACACCACTGGTCACCGACCTCCAGGTGGAATACTTTCCATTCACCACTACTCGCTGTCTTCTTTCGGCCAGCCAATTCTGTATCCAGACAGCCAAATTTCCCGGTATCCCATGCCCCCTATCTTTCTGAATGAGCCTACCATGGGGAACCTAATCAAATGCCTTACTGAAATCCATATTCACCACATCCACTGCTCGACCTTCATCAATGTGTCGCGTCACATCCTCAAAGAATTCAATGAGGCTTGTGAGACATGACCTGTTCCTCACAAAGCCATTCTGACTATCTTTAATCAAACTATGTTTTTCTAAATAACCATAAATCCTATCTCTCAGAATCCTTTCCAATATTTTGTTTACCACAGATGTAAGCCTGATGGGTCTGTAATTCCCAAGGATTTCCCTATTCCCTTTCTTGAACAGGGGAACAACATTCGCTTCCCTCCAATCATCCGTTACTACTCCAGTGGAGAGTGAGGACGCAAAGATCATCGCCAATGGCGCAGCAATCTCCTCCCTCGCTTCCCGTAGTAACCTTGTGTGTATCCCATCAGGCCCAGGGGACTTATCTATCCTGATGCTTTTCAAAATTTCCAGCACATCCTCCTTCTTAATATCAACCTGTTGAAAACGAAAATCGCTTATTGTCGCAAGTAGGCTTCAAACAAAGTTACTGTGAAAAGCCCCTAGTCACCACATTCCGGTGCCTGTTCAGGGAGGCTGGTATGGGAAATCTGGGGCGAAATTCTCCCCCAACGGCGCGATGTCCGCCGACTGGCGCCAAACACGGCGCCAATCAGGCGGGCATCGCGCCGGCCCAAAGGTGCGGAATGCTCCGCATCTTTGGCGGCCTAGCCCCAACATTGAGGGGCTAGGCCGACGCCGGAGGGATTTCCGCCCCGCCAGCTGGCGGAAATGGCGTTTGTTGCCCCTCCAGCTGGCGTGGAAATGCGGCGCATGCGCGGGAGCGTCAGCGGCCGCTGACAGTTTCCTGCGCATGCGCAGTGGGGAGAGTCTCTTCCGCCTCCGCCATGGTGGAGGCCGTGGCGGAGGCGGAAGGGAAAGAGTGCCCCCACGGCACAGGCCCGCCCGCGGTTCGGTGGGCCCCGATCGCGGGCCAGGCCACCGTGGGGGCACCCCCCGGGGTCAGATCGCCCCGCGCCCCCCCCCCCCCCAGGACCCCGGAGCCCGCCCACGCCGCCTGGTCCCGCCGGTAAATACCAGGTTTGATTTACGCCGGCGGGACAGGCAATTTCTGGGCGGGACTTCGGCCCATCCGGGCCGGAGAATCCAGCGGGGGGTCCCGCCAACCGGCGCGGCCCGATTCCCGCCCCCGCCCAATCTCCGGTACCGGAGACTTCGGCGGGGGCGGGATTCACGGCGGCCTACGGCCATTCTCCGACCCGGCAGGGGGTCGGAGAATTACGCCCCTGGTTCAAGTCTATTAACCTGGTTCACACTGTTCTCATGAACAACAAGGTCCCTCGCTCTAGTGAATACTGAAGCAAAATATTCATTTAGGGCCTCCCCATTTCCTCAGACTCTTGGCACAAGTTCCCTCCACTATCCCTGATTGGCCCTACTCTCACTCTGATCATCCTCTTATTTCTCACGTAAGTGTAGAACGCCTTGGGGTTTTCCCTAATCCTTCCCACCAGGGCTTTTTCATGCCCCCTTCTAGCTCTCCTAAGTCCATTTTTGTGCTCTTTCCTGGCTACCTTGTAACCCTCTAGAGCCGTGCCAGATCCTTGCTTCCTCAACCTTACGTAAGCTTCCTTCTTCCTCTTGACTAGAAGCTCCACTTCTCTTGTCATCCAAGGCTCCTTCACCTTACCATTCCTTCCTCGTCTCAGTGGGACAAAGCTATCCAGCACTCGCAGCAAGTGCTCCTTAAACAACGCCCACATTACTGTTGTGCATTTCCCCAAGAACAATTTTTCCCACTTTATGCTCCTCAGCTCCTGTCTAATAACAGTATAATTTCCCCTCTCCCAATTAAATACCTTCCCATACAGTCTGTTCCTATCCCTTTCCATCACTATGGTAAAGGTCAAGGGGTTGTGGTCACTGTCACCAAAATGTTCTCCCACCGAGACATCTGATACCTGGCCTGGTTTGTTGCCGATCACCAAATCCAATATGGCCTCCCCCCTAGTCGGCCTAAATACATATTGAGTCAGGAAACCTTCCTGCACACCTGACAAAATCTGCTCCATCCAAACCATTTGCAGTAAGGAGGTTCCAGTCAATATTAGGGAAGTTGTCGTCCCATGACAACAATTCTGTTACTTCTCACCTTTCCAAGATCTGCCGCCCAATCTGTTCCTCTATCTCTCTACTGGGGGTTCTATAGAAAACTCGCAATAAAGTGACTGCTCCTTTCTTGTTTCTGACTTCTACCCATACTGACTCAGTAGACAAACCCTCCTCAACTGCCTCCTTTTCTGCAGCTGTGATGCACTCCCTAATTAACATGCCACTCCCCCTCCTCTTTTACCTCCCTCCCTATTCTTCTGAAAACATCTAAACCCCGGAACATCTAACAACCATTCCTGCCCCTGTGAAATACATGTCTCCGTAATGGCCACAACATAGTAGTTCCAAGTACTGATCCATGCTGTAAGTTCATCTCCCTTATTCCTGACACTCCTTGCATTGAAACAGACACACTGTAACCCATTCCACTGAGTGCAACTTTGCCCTATCAACTGTCTATCCTTCCTTACAGGCTCACTGCATTCTATTTCTGCCTGTTCACCAGCTACCCTATCCTCTGATCCATATCTCTGGTTCCCATACCCCAGCCAAACTAGTTTAAACCCTCCCGAAGAGCTCTAGCAAACCTCCCACCCAGGATATTGGTGCCCCTCCAGTTTAGGTGCAATCCGTCCTTCATGTACAGATCGCACCTTCCACAGAAGATATCCAAATGATCCACATGTCTGAAGCCTTCCCTCCTGCGCCAGCCCTGTCGCCACGTGTTCAGCTGCACTCGCTCTCTCTTCCTTGCTTCACTTGCACATGGCACCGGTAGCAATCTTGAGATCACTACTCTGCTTGTCCTGCTCTTTAGCTTCCAACCTAACTCCCTAAAATCACTTTTTAGATCCTCATCCCTTTTCTTAGCTATGTCGTTGGTGCCTATGTGCACCACGACTTCTGGTTGCTCCCCCTCCCCCTTAAGAATCCTGTAGACTCAATCCGAGACATCCCTGGTCCTGGCACGCGGGAGGCAACATACCTTCCAGAAGTCTCGTTCGCGACCACAGAATGTCCTATCTGTTCCCCTAACCATTGAGTCTCCTATCACTATTGCTTTTCTATTCTCCCCCCTTCCCTTCTGAGCCACAGAGCCAGGCTCAGTGCCAGAGGCAGGATTGATCCAGATTTTGGGACTGTGGTAGTATGTATTAGGGGTCATATGGGACTGGAAGCCCTAATGTCATTGGCTGACAGATCCCGGGTCCTGGTTGGCCGTTGAGATCTAGCTCCGCCCTGAAGGCAGAGTATAAGAAGCCGGAGTCCTCCCCCGCAGGCCATTCTACTATCAAGCTGCGGGGGAACAGACACGCTTAATAAAGCCTCATCGACTTCACTCTATTCGTCTCACGGAGTCTTTGTGCGCTACAATTTATTAAGCGTGTCTAAAAAGGACTATGGAGCTCAGGATCATCCCGGAATGCCTGAGGATCAGCCCCCATGCAGTGAACGCGGCAGCAGCCTTTAAGCACTGGCAGACTTGTTTCGGGGCCTACCTCAGAACGGCCACCGGCCGGGTCACAGAAGACCAAAAACTACAGGTCCTGCACTCGAGGTTAAGCACGGAGATTTTCTCCCTCATCGAAGACGCGGAGGATTTCCAGACGGCGTTCGCAGCACTGAAAAGTCTCTATGTCCGCCCAGTTAATCAAATCTACGCTCGCTACCAGCTCGCGACGAGACGGCAAGGTCCCGGAGAATCGATGGACGAATTCTACGCCGCGCTGCTGATTTTGGGACGAGCCTGCAGCTGCCCTTCGGTGAACGCAAATGAACACACGGACATGTTAATGCGCGATGCTTTTGTGGCAGGTATAAATTCCTCCCAAATCCGCCAAAGACTTCTAGAAAAAGAGTCGCTAGGACTCTCAGAGGCACGGGCCCTAGCAGCCTCCCTAGACGTAGCCGCGCGTAATACCCGCGCCTACGGCCCCGACCGCGCGGCAGCCCATTGGGCTCCGTAGGTACCTGTCGCGACAAACCCACCCCCCCCCCCCCCCCGGACACCCCACAGGCTTGCGCAGTCCAAACGCCAAGTCGCACCGGCGGCGCCCGCTGCTATTTCTGCGGCCAGGCGAAACACCCCCGGCAGCGCTGCCTGGCCCGCGCAGCAATCTGCAAGGGCTGCGGGAAAAAGGGCCATTTCGCGGTTGTGTGCCGGTCCCGCGAGGTCGCCGCTGTCCCGGGAGAACAGGGAGCCCTGCACGCCGCTTACGCTCCCCAACCCCCCCAGCGCTCCATGTACGACCCGCAGGCGCAGCCACTCTGGGTTCCGACCACCGCGGTCCCGGGAGAACAGGGAGCCCTGCACGCCGCTTACGCTCCCCAACCCTCCCCCCCCCCCCCCGTCTCCATGTATGACCCGCCGGCGCTACCAATTTGGGTCCCGACCACCGCTGTCCCCAGAGAGGAGGGAGCCCCGCGCGGTCCTAACGCTCCCCAACCCCCCCCAGCGCCCCATGTGCGACCCGCAGACGCCGCCATTTTGGGTCCCGGCCACCACGAGGGGAGGAAGGGTGCCGCCATCTTGGACCACCCCAGACCTGTACGACGTGTGGGGGCGGCCACTTTGTCCACCCCCGCCGCCATCTTGTGACCCCCAGCCATGTGCGATGTATGGGGGCAGCCATTTTGTTCATCCCCGACTCCACCTTGGACGGCAACAACGGACCCCAGTGTCGACGGCTCCACGGGGTTCGAGGAAGACGCTCCACTACTACAACCACGTCTCGCTTCAATTACGCTCGATCAAGCTCGGCCCCGGACACTCCAGACGACGACGACAACGGTGCTAATAAACGGGCACGAGACACCATGCCTAGTCGACTCTGGGGGCACGGAGAGCATTATCCACCCCGACACGGTAAGACGCTGTTCCTTGACTACCTATCCCAGCGCACAAAAGATTTCCCTAGCTGCAGGATCCCACTCCGTACAGATCCAAGGTTTCTGCATAGTTACCCTAACGGTGCAGGGGAGGGAGTTCAAAAACTACAAACTACACGTCCTTCCCCAACTCTGCGCCCCCACATTACTGGGATTAGATTTCCAGTGCAATCTACAGAGCCTTACGTTCAAATTCGGCGGCCCAATACCCCACTCACTATCTGCGGCCTCGCAACCCTCAAGGTGCAACCCCCGTCCTTGTTTGCGAACCTCACCCCGGATTGCAAACCCGTCGCCACTAGGAGCAGACGGTACAGCGCCCAGGACCGGACCTTCATTCGGTCCGAAGTCCAGCGGCTACTAAAGGAAGGCATAATCCAGGCCAGCAATAGTCCCTGGAGAGCACAGGTGGTAGTAGTGAAGACAGGGGAGAAACAAAGGATGGTCATAGACTATAGCCAGACCATCAACAGGTACACACAACTAGACGCGTACCCTCTCCCCCGCATATCCGACATGGTCAATCGGATTGCCCAATATAAAGTCTTCTCCACCGTGGACCTCAAGTCCGCCTACCATCAGCTCCCCATCCGCCCAAGTGACCGCAAGTACACAGCCTTCGAGGCAGACGGGCGCTTATACCATTTCCTAAGGGTCCCATTTGGCGTCACAAACGGGGTCTCGGTCTTCCAACGGGAGATGGACCGAATGGTTGATCAACATGGGTTGCGGGCCACGTTCCCGTATCTCGACAATGTAACCATCTGCGGCCACGACCAGCAGGACCACGACGCCAACCTCCAAAAATTCCTCCAGACCGCCAAAGCCTTGAACCTCACGTACAACGAGGACAAGTGCGTTTTTAGCACCAACCGGCTAGCCATTCTGGGCTACGTAGTGCGCAATGGGATAATAGGCCCCGACCCCGAACGTATGCGCGCCCTCATGGAATTTCCCCTCCCGCACTGCTCAAAAGCCCTGAAACGCTGCCTGGGGTTTTTTTCATACTACGCCCAGTGGGTCCCCCAGTACGCAGACAAGGCCCGCCCCCTAATACAGACCACGACCTTCCCTCTGTCGACAGAGGCTTGCCAGGCCTTCAGCCGCATCAAAGCGGATATCGCAAAGGCCAAGATGCGCGCCATCGACGAGTCCCTCCCCTTCCAAGTCGAGAGCGACGCCTCCGACGTAGCCCTAGCGGCCACCCTTAACCAAGCGGGCAGACCCGTGGCCTTTTTCTCCCGAACCCTCCACGCTTCAGAAATCCGCCACTCCTCAGTGGAAAAGGAAGCCCAAGCCATGGTGGAAGCTGTGCGACATTGGAGGCATTACCTGGCCGGCAGGAGATTCACTCTCCTCACCGACCAACGGTCGGCAGCCTTCATGTTCGATAATGCACTGCGGGACAAAATCAAAAACGACAAGATCTTAAGGTGGAGGATCGAGCTCTCCACCTTCAACTATGAGATCTTGTATCGTCCTGGAAAGCTGAACGAGCCGTCCGATGCCCTATCCCGTGGCACATGTGCCAACGCACAAATTAACCGCCTCCAAACCCTCCACGAGGACCTCTGCCACCCGGGGGTCACTCGGTTTTTCCACTTTATCAAGTCCCGCAACCTCCCATACTCTTTAGAGGAGGTCCATACAGTCACAAGGGACTGCCACATCTGCGCGGAATGCAAACCGCATTTTTTCAGGCCGGATGGTGCGCACCTGATTAAGGCTTCCCGCCCCTTTGAACGCCTTAGTCTGGATTTCAAAGGGCCCCTCCCCTCCACCGACCGCAACACATACTTCCTTAATGTGGTGGACGAATACTCCCGCTTCCCATTCGCCATTCCCTGCTCTGACATGACCGCGGCCACAGTCATTAAAGCCCTGAACACCATCTTCACACTGTTCGGTTGCCCCACATACGTCCACAGCGACAGGGGGTCCTCTTTCATGAGTGACGAGCTGCGCCAGTTCCTGCTCAGCAAGGGCATAGCCTCAAGCAGGACGACCAGCTACAACCCCCGGGGGAACGGGCAAGTAGAGAGGGAGAACGGCACGGTCTGGAAGACCGTCCTACTGGCCCTACGGCCCAGGGACCTCCCAGTTTCACGGTGGCAGGAGGTCCTCCCGGACGCTCTCCACTCCATCCGGTCGCTATTATGTACGAGCACTAATCAAACGCCTCATGAGCGTCTCCTTGTCTTCCCTAGGAGGTCCTCCTCTGGAACGTCGCTGCCGACCTGGCTGGCGGCCCCAGGACCCATCTTGCTCCGAAAGCATGTGCGGGCACACAAGGCGGACCCGTTGGTCGAAAGGGTTCACCTCCTCCACGCGAACCCGCAGTACGCTTACGTGGAGTACCCCGACGGCCGACAGGACACGGTCTCCCTGCGGGATCTGGCGCCCGCCGGCAACACACACACACCCCCGACACCATTCACCCAACCCCCCCCCCTTCCTGCCACCGCCGCACCCCGCGACCGCCCCCTTCCCAGGAGGATCGGTTCCCCTCCCCTCAGGCCCGACCAAGAATAAAGCCCAAGCTGAAACCGTAAGGCTCCCGGAGACGACAACACCGGTACAAGCACCACCACCACCACCGGGGCCGAGGCGATCGACACGGACGACCAGACCGCCCGACCGACTCGTGGCGTCGATCTAAATCAATATATGGACTTTTCACAAGAACATTTTGCTTTTCTCCCGATACCTTCTGTAAATAGTTGAAACAGGACAAAATTATACATACTGTATTGCCATATGAATGTTTTCCTCCAAGGACCAGCCCTGTAAACCCTTACCACCATGCGAAGCATCACCCCGCCGGGTTCATTTTTGACAAGGGGTGAATGTGGTAGTATGTATTAGGGGTCATGTGGGACTGGAAGCCCTAATGTCATTGGCTGACAGATCCCGGGTCCTGGTTGGCTGTTGACCTCTAGCTCCGCCCTGAAGGCGGAGTATAAGAAGCCGGAGTCCTCCCCCGCAGGCCATTCTACTATCGAGCTGCGGGGGAACAGACACGCTTAATAAAGCCTCATCGACTTCACTCTATTCGTCTCACGGAGTCTTTGTGCGCTACAGGGACACTGATCCAGAGAGTACCCGTATGCTAAACCACACGCCAGCTATCCGGCCAACTGAGCTAGCCAGTCCCCTGACCAAAGTTTCCAACAAATTTAAATAAATGTTCTAGTTTTTAAATTTATCTCTCCAGTAGTGAAAATCCAGCGATTTGTTTTTTTCAATTTGGTGTTGTTAATCTCCCACACTTCTCAATGATTTGTGCATCTGTACACAAAGATTTAATTGCTCCTCAACGCCATACAGATTCTTATTAACCAAGCAGTGTTTGGCCTCACTTTCCTTCCACCATCTCACTGCTCTCAATATTAAAATTAATTTGCCAAATAAATGCCAATGCTACAAGTTTATTCATGTCTTCTTGCTTTTTTTTCACATTCTTCCTTTGTATTAACTGTCTTGTCTCACTCTCTCGCCCCTCACCCCCCTTTGTTATTGATCAGTTTGTGTTTCTTAGTAGATTATCTTTCTCCTGAATCTTTTTGATCACCATTTTAAATATTTATCACTGCTATTTTATCTTTGCCAGTCATATTTTCCAGTTCAGCATCCCTAGTTCTATTCTCATACCTTCAACATTAGTTGTTTTATTCCAATCTATTACTTCGATTTTTGGTTGTATCTTTCTTGATCATTATTTTAAACGTCATTATGATTATTGTGCCTGGATGTTACCCTATGCTTACTGCTCCTATCTGGTCTGACCTAATCATTTCCAGTGATTGGCTCAAATAGTGATTCTTCTCTTGTCAGGCTTGTCTCAGACAGGAGGGAGAACCATTAACAATCACAATTAGCATGGTCCAATGAAGTACTTTGCAAGTTGTGATCACTGTTGTAACATAGGAAACACACCAGTCATTTTGTGCACTGAAATGTCTCAAATTAGCAAGGTGACAATGAACAATCAATCACTTTTTTAGCAATATTGGCCAGGACACTGGAATAACTCTCTTTACTGTTTTTTATGTAGCTGGAGAGGACAGACAGAGCTTTGAATTACACATCTCAACTTGAAGTCGGTCCTTCCAACAGTGTAGTGCTCCCTCAGTACTGCGCTGTGGTTTAACTTGGATTTTGAGCTCCCTGGGGAGGGATTCGAACCCACAACCTTCTCACTCAGAGGCTACCAACTGAGCAGTCCAGCCATTGTTTTGTGCTCCGTCACTGTAGAGTGAATCATTCAAACGTAGCAGAGAGCAGGATGTTTGGCAGCGTAAGGTTTATTCTATTAGAACCATAGAATTCCTATAGTGCAGAAGGAAGCCATTTGGCCCGTCGTGAGTACACCAACTCTCTGGAAGAAAACCCTACCTAGGCCCACTCCCTGTAATCCTACCTAACCTGCACATCTTTGGGCACTATGGGACAATTTAGCATGGCCAATCCACCTAACCTGCACATCTTTGGATTGTGGGAGGAAACCGGAGCACCCGGAGGAAACCCACGCAGACATGGGGAGAAAGTGCAAACTCCACACAGGCAGTCACCCAAGACCAAAATTGAACCCGGGTCCCTGGAGCTGTGAGTAGGCAGTGCTAACCAGTGTGCCACCGTGCTGCCCACTGTCCATTGTTTAATAATTGCACGCACAAGGCTGGAATCTGAAGGTAAAGTCAAAACTATGTCATTAATGCGATGAAAACCACATTCCATTAACTGAAAACAGTAGGGGCCCAAAGACACCTCGGACAATCCAGTTCAAAGGTTTGCTGTGCAGCAGGGAAGTAAAGCAGCATTTGCTGGAGCATGAGTTTCCGCTGGCTGGCGACACACAGACTAGAAATCCGAGGCCATCCATCAAGGTCATATCTTCCAAGAATCCACACATGGGTTAAGTGACCTGTGGCAATGTAAAGTATTGCAAGAAATACTGTTACTATCTACAATTACAATGTGTTGCTTAATTTCACATCTGAAGTGAACCACCAACTTCAATGCAGAGTTAGGTAAAGAAAAATCACTTCTCCAAATTAATGTACAATGTCAACTAATATACATCACTGTAACATCATTGTAGTGTAATGTAAGCCTACTTGTGGCACTAATAAAGATTATTCTTATTCTTAAATAATCCACCATCTATGCAATACGAGGACAAGAAAATCTTGCATTTATTTTTTAAAATAAATTTAGAGTACCCAATTATTTTTTTCCAATTAAGGAGCAATTTTAGTGTGGCCAATCCACCTAGCCTGCACATCTTTGGGTTGTGGGGGTGAAACCCACGCAGACACGGGGAGAACGTGCAAATCCCACACCGACAGTGACCCAGGACCGGGAGTCGAACCCGGGTCCTCAGCGCCAAAAATCTTGCATTTATATAGCATTCTTCAGTATTCCAGGACATCGGGGCAGCATAGCTGCGCAGTGGCTAGCACCGCTGCCTCAAAGCACCGAAGACCTGGGTTCGATCCCGGACCCAGGCCACTGCCAGTGTGGAGTTTGCACATTCTCCCTATGTCTGCCTGGGTCTCACCCCCACAACCCAAAGATGTGCAGGGTAGGTTGATTGGTCACGCTAAATTGTCCCTTAATTGGAAAAAGTTTTGTAAAGGATTCCAGGACATCTAAGAGGCAATTAATTTCTTCTTCTTGAAGTGCAGCCACTGTTGGAATGTATGGAAGTACAGCAGACAAGATTACACAATCTGCAGGAATAAATGGCCAAATAATCCATTTGAGTTGCGTTGTTGAGGGTGTGCAGCTGTTCTTAATCATTCATTCAATTGCATTGGCAAAAGTAATTTATACTCTAATGTAAATACATGCACACCTGAATGTGTCTGTGTACTCACGTATCCAATCATTTTGCTTACACATTTGTGAATTAATGTGTTTTTCTGTACGTATTTGCATCTACATCTCTGGGCCTATTTGTGAACATATGTACCTATATATTAGTCAGGTAAAAAGGTCAACAATTTCCCAGGCATTGTAAATTAACATTGTACTGTTCTTCTCATTTGCCACAGAGCTTTGTCAATTTCTACGGTGATTTGGCATTATGAATAATTTTGATGTGTAACATGAAGAAGTGTAAACGTCAGAATCCCCTTCTGACCATTCCTTTGGTAAACACTTCTGTGTAAAACTGGCCAGTATATTGCAACACAAAATACCAAGAAAGGTATTGAGCAAAACAAGTTCATAACCAATTTCAACAATATGAAACATTGTTTACCGATGTTTAAACGTATTAGAGGTCAATTCTGCTGCTTTATGTGGATATGTGGATTGGCCATGCTAAATTGCCCTTAGTGTTGAGTGGGGTTACTGGGTTATGGGGTTATGGCCTCCTTCTGCACTGTAAATTCTATGATAACACTACCAAATTCTGAAAGGTGCCATTTGCAAAGAAAATGAGAAACCTGTTGTGCGTATCATCTCAGCCCAATATGATTTCAGAAGGATGCACTTCAATTTTCCAGATTATAACACAAAAGAAAATAAATCTTCACAAACCTACAGTTACACTAATCTATCAACTGTTTCTTTTCTGTTAATTGCATTAGTGGTATTAATTTTTATGATTTTCCGAATTCATGATTGAGAAAGCAGTTTTAGTTAGTATATATAATGTAACTCAGTTGGTTACTCAGTTGGTTCATGATGCAGAGCGAGGCCAGCAGCGTGGGTTCAATTTCCTTACTGACTGAGGTTATTCATGAAGGCCCCACCTTCTCAAACTTGCCCCTCGCCTCAGGTTAAATCGCCATCAGTCAGCTCTCCCCCTCAAAGGGGAAAGCAGCCTCTGGTCATCTGTGACTATGGCGAATTTACCTTTTTTATATATAGTCACATTATACAGTGGAACACGTCTATAATATATTCCTGAGGCACCAAAGAATTCTGCAACTAAGGGTTCGGTTGTTCTGATGTTGGCCTGGATTTTGCTTTCCAAAATCACCCATATCGAGGCATTCTTACAATGGTGAGTGAGGCAAGTAAATTACGGCAGCCAGGCCACCCATCAAAATTCCGCCCCTAAAACTGCCACTGCAATTTCCCCATGTCCGCTGATCAATCACATTGCATTTAAACGAAGCAGAGAATGTGAGTTCATTCATGTTCACAAAGTGGAGAGAGAGAGAGAGGAGGAGGAGACAGGTTGGCGAGTAGAAAGATTGAAAGGAGAGCCGAGAGAGTGAGGAATGGACGAAATAATGGAAGATAAGAGAGAAAAGAGAATCAGAGGGAAGTGACAGATTCGGGGAGGGGGTGGGGGGGGAGGTGGGGGGGGAGGTGGGGGGGGGAGGGGGGGGGGAGAGAAGAGTGAGAGAGAGAGAGCAAAGTGCTGCCGAATAATCCAGTGAGAGTTTCCAGAATTATTTGTGGCTTGTTACAATCTCCATAATCGGAACATTGCAAAGGATTGCACCTCCCAAATATAGATGGTGAAAAGAAAGAATTATAGAATTTACAGTGCAGAAGGAGGCCATTCGGCCCATCGAGTCTGCACCGGCCCTTGGAAAGTGCACCCTACCTAAGCCCATAATAAACCCTATCCCCACACCTCCACCCTTTTTTTTGGACACTAAGGGCAATTTAGCCTAGCCAATCCACCTAACCTGCACATCTTTGGACTGTGGGAGGAAACCCAAGCAGATTTTTTACATCTTTGGATCCTTTTTCACATCTGACCCTAATCCTTCACTTCTGTGCCATGCAGGAGGTTGAGGGTGAGTCTACACTGATGGAGTTCCAAAGGGTTAAGGTGGCAATGGGCTCAGTAAAGTGAATGTCTTTGATTAACCCAACCCATCTCCCTTTGATTGCATATGGGTCTCTCAAGTATCTCTTGTATTTTCTATTTTTATTTCAGGGTTTCATTATTTCCATTTCTTTAAAAAATGAACACCAACTTAATGGTATGGAAGAAGGATGCTGCATAGGATCAGATAGGGCAGGAATACATGTATCAACTGAATGACACCAGATAATAACAAAGAACAAGAACAAAGAACATTACAGCACAGGGACAGGCCCTTCAACCCACCAAGCCTGTGCCGATTAAGATTCCTTATTTACACCTACTACTTATTGCCCAAATGATCCATATCTCTCCATTCCTGCCCGTTCATGGGTCTATCAAGATACATCTTAAACGTTGCTAATATGTGTGCCTCCACCACCTCCACTGACAACGTGTTCCAGGCACCCACCACCCTACGTGACAATCTTTCCCCGCACATCTCCCCTAAACTTTCCCCTTCTCTGCTTGATCCTGTGCCCTCGTGTAATTGAGTCTTCCGCCCTGGGAAAAGATTTATGACTATTCACTCTTGTCTATATCTCTCGTAATTTTGTAGACCTCAATCAGGTCTCCCCTCAACCTCCATCTTTCCAACGAAAACAATCCGAGTTTATTCAACCTCTCCTCATGGCTAACACCCTCCAGACCAGGCAACACCTTGGTAAACCTTCTTTGCACTCTCCAAAGCATTCACGGTCTTCTGGTAGTGCGGCGAGCAAAACTTTTTTGTTTATTCGTTCATGGGATATGGGCGTCGCAGGCTGTGGCAACATTTATTGCCCATCCCTAATTGCCCTTGAGGGGGCTGTTAAGAGTCAACTACATTGCTGTGGGATCACATGTAGGCCAGACCAGGTAAGAATGGCAGATTTCCTTCCCTAAAGGACATTAGTGAACCAAATGCGTTTTTATGACAATCGACAATGGTTTATTCGACTTTTAATTCAAGATTTTTATTTAATTCAAATTCACAATCTGCAGTGGCGGGATTTGAACCTGGGGCACCAGAGCATGACTCTGGGGCTCTGGTTTACCTATCCAGTGACAGTACCACTATGCTACTGTCATGATATTCAAACATACACATCATGATAGACACACCAACAGACAAATCAGCACACACAACACGACAACCAATCATAGACAAGGACAGAGACAGTATAAGAGAAGAAACACGACACCTGGTGGCCGGTAGATCTGGAGACCAGGACAAGGACAGGACCTGATTAACATCACACACAGGGAGTCACCACGTGCAGAGTATCAAGACAGAACTGTAAATAACAAGTTGAAATAAAACAGCGTTGTACCAAATACAACCGTGTTGGTTCATCTGTACATCAGAACACCCAACACTACATGGTACAGGAGTGGATCGATACCTGCCGGCAAACCTGCCAGCCTGAGATATGGACATCACCAACAAACCGCAGCCGTTGCAAGTCGCTGGGAACCTTGGCACCAATTGGAAGCTTTTCAAGCAGCGATTTGAACTGTACATGCGAGCCAACGAGAAACAGAGTGCCTTGGACGAAACAAAGATTGCGATGCTCCTCACCACCGCAGGTCAGCACACCATCGATGTATTCAACTCACTGGTGTTCGCGGAAGGCGAGAACCAATCCAAGTATGACACGGTCCTCCTCAAGCTAGACCAGCACTTTAACGTTGAAGTGAATGAAAGTTTTGAAAGGTATATCCTTCAGCAATGCCTGCAAGGTAAGGATGAGCTCTTTCAACCCTTTCTGACGCACCTGCGCATACTCGCGCAGTCCTGCGGTTACGGCAACACCTCAGAGTCCATGATCCGGGACCAGATTGTTTTTGGCATTGCCTCCAGTGGCCTACACCAGCAGCTTCTTAAAATTAAAGGCCTGACCTTAGCGTCTGCGGTGGAAGCTTGTGTCCCCCATGAAAATGCAACCAGCCGTTTTGCCCAATTTCAGGCGACCGAGTCGGCACGGAGGGGGTCCCTAGCCGTCGAATCGGCAAGCCAGGCTGCCCACGAGGCCGAACGCATCCAGGCAATTGATTATCTCCCGGCCCGCGGCCCGGACGAGGGCAGCCGTTTCCCGCACTTTTCGCGGTCTCCCGCGCTTGTGCGCGCCAAAACCAACGGCAACATCGAGGGACGCACTGCGCAGGCGCGCCCGATGCAAGACCGAACTGCGCATGCGCAGTGGCGTAACGAACGCCGTGACGTCATGACGTGCGGCAACTTTGGAGCTGTACATTTAAAAGGGCAATGTCCTGCAAAAACCGACAATGCCTACGATGTGGCAAGATGGGCCACTACGCTGCCTACTGTCGAGCGGTTCAACCGATGGATCCTACACATCTCCGACAACCTCGCAGACACGTCAGGACCGTCCAGCCCGTACATCAGGACATCCAGTCCGATGACACAGATGACCAAGATGCCTTCCGAGTTTCAGTCATTGGTGTGAACAGGGTCAACACCATCAATCCGGCCGATGAATGGAGTGCCACCCTGATGGTCAACCGATCGCAGATCACTTTCCGCCTGGACACTGGCGCATCCGCCAACCGCATAGCATATTCAGCATTCCATGCCATGAAGTTCAAACCACCTATCCAGCCATCCCGGTGCAAGATGGTGGACTATAACGGGAACGTCATCCCGGCCATGGGATCTTGCCAGCTCCAGGTGACACACAAAACGAACACGGCCACACTCCCCTTTGAAATTGTTGGCTCATCGAAAGATTCCTTGCTGGGCGCACAGGCATGCAAGGCTCTTCACCTTGTACAGCGAATTATGTCTCTCTCTCTCCAGACGACACATCCGACTTCCTGGATGCTGACTTCAACGCAAATCTCCAATCCCTCCTTGCTCACAACCAGGAGGTATTTGAAGGCATGGGGACACTGCCAGACACATACAAAATTTGCCTCAAACCGGACGCCATCCCGGTCGTTCACGCACCTCGCAGGGTTCCTGCGCCACTTAAAGACCGCCTCAAGTTGCAGCTGCAGGATCTCCAGGACCAAGGGGTCCTACCCAGGGTCACGGAGCCCACGCCATGGGTCAGCTCCATGGTGTGTGTCAAGAAGCCCTCTGGCGAGCTCCGCATCTGTATAGACCCTAAAGACCTAAATAATAACATTATGCGGGAACACTATCCCATACCTAACCATACCTAAACGAGAGGAAATCACCAGTGAGATGGCCCAAGCCAAAATATTCACCAAACTGGATGCTTCCAAAGGATTTTGGCAGATCCAACTGGACCCGTCCAGCCGAAAGCTATGTACTTTTAACACCCCTTTCGGCAGATTCTGCTACAACCGGATGCCATTTGGCATCATCCCGGCATCCGAGGTCTTCCACAGAATAATGGAGCAGATGATGGAAGGCATCGAAGGGGTACGCGTATATGGGGGCGATATCATCATCTGGTCCACCACACCGCAGGAGCACATACATTGTCTCCAACGCGTTTTCGCCCGCATACGAAACAATGGCCTGCGCCTCAACCGCGCCAAGTGTGCCTTTGGCCAGACCGAATTGAAGTTCCTGGGGGACCACATCTCCCGATCAGGGGTCCGTCCCGATGCGGACAATGTGAGCGCCATCACAGCCATGCCGCGGCCGGCCGACAAGAAAGCTGTACTACGATTCCTGGGCATGGTCAACTTCCTCGGGAAATTCATTCCCAACCTTGCTTCCCACACAACGGCTCTGCGCCATCTCGTAAAAAAATCTACAGAGTTCCAGTGGCAACATACGCACCAGCTGGAATGGGAGAAGCTCAAACACAAACTGGCCACGGCACCAGTGTTGGCGTTCTTCGACACGTCTCGTCCCACCAAAATCTCAACTGATGCCAGCCAATCTGGTATTGGAGCAGTGCTCCTGCAGAGGGTTGACACGTCGTCATGGGCCCAGGTTGCCTATGCATCACGGACCATGACCCCTACGGAACAGCGCTACACGCAAATTGAAAAAGAATGCCTGAGCTTGCTAACTGGTTTGGACAAGTTCCACGATTATGTATATGGTCTTCCACGATTCACGGTCGAAACTGACCACTGCCCCCTGGTCAACATAATAAACAAGGACCTGAATGACATGACCCCTCGCCTCCAGCGCATCTTACCTAAACTCAGGAGGTATGATTTCCAACTGATCTACACTCCAGGGAAGGACCTCATCGTGGCGGATACCCTATCCCGAGCAGTGAGTACACCACCAGATGCGGAGGGGTTCGTATGTCAAGTTGAGGCACAAGTGGCCTTGACAGCGGCAAATCTGCCGGCTAACGACCCCAGTCTGGCCCGCATACGCGCAGAGACAGCGGCCGACCCCCTTCTACAGCGAGTGATGCGCCACATGACGGAAGGTTGGCTCAAAGGGCAGTGCCCGCAGTTCTATAATGTGCGAGATGACCTAACCGCCATTGATGGGATCCTTCTGAAGCTAGACAGGATCGTCATTCCGCACAGTATGTGCCAGATGATTCTCAATCAAATACACAAGGCCACTTGGGGGTCGGGAAGTGCAGACGGAGGGCCCGAGAGGCGGTATATTGGCCGGGCATTAATGACGATATTGCCAACGTGGTACTCAATTGCACAACCTGCCAGAGGTTTCAGCCGGCGCAACCTCCTGAGACGCTTCTGCCCCATGAGCTGGTGACGTCCCCCTGGGCGAAGGTGGGTGTCGACCTATTTCATGCGCTTGGCATGGACTATATTATCATCATAGACTACTTCTCCAATAACCCAGAAGTCATACCCCTACACGATCTGACGTCGCCTGCGGTCATCAGGGCCTGCAAGGACACCTTTGCTCGCCACGGCATTCCGATGACTGTCATGTCGGACAATGGGCCCTGTTTCGCCAGCCGTGAATGGTCGTCCTTTGCCGCATCATATGGTTTCACACACGTAACATCCAGCCCTCTACATCCACAGTCAAATGGAAAGGCGGAAAAGGGCATTCACATTGCCAAGCGGCTCCTCTGCAAGGCTGCTGCTGCCGGATCGGACTTTCACCTCGCCCTGCTGGCCTATCGATCGGCCCCGCTAGCCACGGGTCTCTCTCCAGCACAGCTGGTGATGGGTCGCACCCTCAGGACAACTGTGCCTTCCAACCTGACACCAACAACGGACCATGCTAAGGTACTGCACAAGATGCAACTGCAGCGTGATCACCAGAAGAGTCTGTACGATACAAGGGCGACTGATCTTCCCCCCCCCCCTGTCCTCGGGGGATAAAGTCCGCATTCATCTGCCAAATGGTGGCTGGTCAGCACCTGCCAAAGTTCTCCGACGTGTGGCTCCCCGCTCGTTCCTGGTACGCATGCCGGATGGATCAGTGCGTCGCCGCAATCGGCGAGCCCTTCGCCGCCTTCCACGCTCGCAACCGAACAGTACACACACGCTGGGTCCGCCACTGGTTCCCGAGGATGACTTCGTGGAGCTGCCACAGATCATGCCCCTTCCATCGCCACCCGCGGCCAGGCTCGCACCTCAGCCGGTGGTTCTCGACCCACCCTTGAGACGGTCATCCCAAATTCGTCGCACACCTACTAGATTGGACTTATGAGACTGTTCACACGTTAAAGTTGAAACACTAATGTATTGTAACATGTTACTGTTTTATCATTCCAGATATCGTTTGACCGGACCACACTTCAAAGTTTTTCGTCTTCCTGTTTTGTTATGGTACAACCTCGTTAGCATGACACACCCGACATTGCCCCATGTATATAGTTACGCCACATGCACCTGCTGTAAATATCACGCACACACACTTTTAGATGCACTCACGACACATTCGTATTTATAACCACGTAGGCACATAATTTTGTAAAAAAGGGGGGATGTCATGATATTCAAACACACATATCATGATAGACACACCAACAGACAAATCAGCACACACAACACGACAACCAATCTTGGACAAGAACAGAGACAGTATAAGAGAAGAAACACGACACCTGGTGGCCAGTAGATCTGGAGACCAGGACAAGGACAGGACCTGATTAACATCACACACAGGGAGTCACCACGTGCAGAGTATCAAGACAGAACTGTAAATAACAAGTTGAAATAAAACAGCGTTGTACCAAATACAACCGTGTTGGTTCATCTGTACATCAGAACACCCAACACTACAGCTACCACCTCCCACTATTGCACACAATATTCCAAATATGGCCTAACTAAAGTTTTATACAACTCCTCTACTATGATCTGCCAAATTTTGAACTCAATTCCCTGGCCGATAAAGGCAAGCATGTCGTATGCCTTCTTGACCACCTTATCCACCTGCATTGCCACTTTCATGGAACTATGGATGTGAGCATCCAGATCTTTCTGTAAATCAGTGCTCCTAAGGGTTCTGCCATTTACTGTTTCGTTCACACCTGAATGTGATCTTCCAAAATGCATCACCTCGCATTTGTCCAGATTGAAAGTCATCTGCCATTTCTCTGCCCAACTCTCCAATCTACCTATATTCTACTGTATTCTTAACAGTCCCCTTCACTATCTGCAACTATATCTAACATAAGATTATAAATACAAACAGGGGTAAGTCATATGGCCCCTCCAGCCTGTACACCATTCAATTAGATCAGGGTGAATTACATCAACTGCACTTCCCAACATATTCCAATATCCTTTGATTCACTTGGAGCCCAAAATTCCATTGATCTCAATCTTAAATCCGGAATCCTCTGGGGTAGAGAATTCCAATGATTCACAACCCTGGGTGAAGAAATTTGTCCTTTATCAGCCTTACGTATCTAACTTCTCATCATAAGACCTTAAGACAGGGCAGCACGGTGGCGCAGAGGGTTAGCCCTGCTGCCTCACGGCGCGCAGGTCCCAGGTTCGATCCTGGCTCTGGGTCACTGTCTGTGAGGAGTTTGCACATTCTCCCTGTGTTTGCATGGGTTTCGCCCTCACAATCCAAAGATGTGCAGGCTAGGTGGATTGGCCACACTAAAATTGCCCCTTAATTGGAAAAAAAATGAATTGGGTACTCTAAAATTTTTTTAAATGTTTTTTAAAAATAAGACCATAAGACATAGGAGCAATTAGGCCATTCGGCCCATCAAGTCTGATCCACCATTTAATCATGGCTGATATGTTAATCAGCCCCATTCTCCTACCTTCTCCCCATAACCTCTGATTCCCTTATTAATCAAGAACCCATCTCTCTGCCTCAAAAAAACTCAGTGACTTGGCCTCCACAGCCTTCTACAGCAAAGAGTTCCACAAATTCACCCCCCTCTGGCTGAAGAAATTCCTCCTCATCTCAGTTTTAAAGGATCATCCTTTCAGTCTCAGGCTGTTCCCTTGGGTTCCAGTTTTTCCTACTAGTTAGACACTAGCCCGACCCATGGAGCACTGGCACCTGTACTGGAAAAAATGGAAGCTGCACTGTCAGGACCGTCTTTTGCTGAACCGCGCTGGGACTAGAGTTCGGGAGACTCTTGTAACCAGGGAGGCAGAGAAGGTTTTCAACTAAATAGTGAGGGGAGATGCGGTCAAGCAAAGAGAAAGGGCAAGGCAATAGAGGGTTGTGATACGAGTAATTTTAACCAGACTGTGGCAGGAAGAAACAGAGCATATAAACTTAAAAGTGCATGAGCAGATAAGACCAGAGCTTGCACCTGTATCTGAAAGCGTACAGCATTCATAACAAAATAGATAAATGGATGGCACAAATAGAAATAAATATGTATGACCTGGTAGTCATTTCAGGGACATGGTTGTAAGGTGACCAAGCTGGAACCTAAATATTCAAGATTATTTGACATTTTGGAAGGAGTGGAAAAAAAAGCTAATGTGGGTCAATTCTCTTAAAGGCTGTAAACAGATCAAGAAAGATGAGGAGAGATAGTTTACCTTTGTAACAGTCACATAGGATGCAATTTGAGATGTTGAGGCAAGCCTAATTGGAGGATTCAACCATGGTATTCTGAGAAAAATGATACTAATTTAGGAGACGGCAACAAGTTCAAGGACTTGGAGAGGAAAGGGAGATTGGGATGGGGTTGATAGTTCACAAAGACAGAGGGGTTGTCGCTAACTTTTGGTTGGCTCTTAAATGTTGCCCGTTGTATCTTTACTTAATTTGCTCTGTTTCTATAACCTTTGCTCTAGAGTCACCAGGTATCTTTATGATACCGCCACGAGGTTCAAGTTCAAGTACTGATCAATAACTCAACACAACAATTTGTAAGATTCAAATCAAAACACATTTATTATACACAGTAAATCACTACTCATGCATAAACTCTACTTTCTAGACTATTCTCTATCACTAAAAGGCCTATACTTAGGTTCGGAATTGACCCACCAGGTCAGGGGAACAAATGGCCTTTTGTTCAGGTCCTGAGTCTGCAGGATTCAAAAGCTGGCATGGACTTGTAGCTAGGAGCCCTATCTCGTAGCGAGCGTTGACTGGAGACTTACTTGGTTGATGCAGCAGCTTGGACAGTTCACTCTCAAGGGTTGATTCGCTGCTGAGTGACCCTGCCAAGAAGGACGATTTAAACTTGGGGGCTCTACTTTATAGTCCCCAGAGGCTTCCCGCCCTTCGGGGCGGACCCTGTATCTGGTTCCAAGTGATTGGACTATGTTTCGATCACTTGGATCGATTCCTCCAATACTGGAGTTGTTCCCTGATGGCTGGGCGGTCCGTGAGTGTCCGTTGGCCTTCCTTTGTCTTGGCTCCTGCTGGCACCGAGGAGTCTGGCTTGGCCTTATTCACCTTAAATGTTTCCATTGTACCCGGGGATCGCTCATTAGTATGCAGATGGCTGTGAGTTTCAGTGCTGTCTGGGCTTTTGCAAGTTCTAATACACAGGATTTCTGCACTTGCTAGTTTTTGCCTGTGTTGGCTGAATTTCCCTGTAGCCTTTGCGGACCTCCATTTTAAGTTGGGAAGTGGCCAACCCAGGTGGCTACACACCCTCCTTGTGATCCCTAACGCGAAGCGTGAAGGATCACATAACTGCGTTGTCTTCACTTCCTGACCCAGTGAGCACTCTTCCATGGCCTCTACACTGACCATAACTATGTATGAAAATGTTTTAACTAACAATTCTAAGTGGCGCTATGTCAGACAGGGACATGCATTACAACATTAAAAAAATGGTACCTCTAACTATCTCTCATAAACTACACTCACTCAAACATTCAATCATACTAACTTCCTAACAATATAAAAATAATAGCAGCATTCACATTTTTCCTCTGGCTTGGCAGTCAAGCACAGAGGTGACCAATATTTCCGTTGTAAGCGAAACACATTTCTTTATTTACAAAAGATGCAACACAAATGTTCTTTATTGTAGATCAAGGGGTTCGGGGTCCTGGTGATAACCGAAAATAGGGGATCTTATCCTGTATACCGGGGTGCGAGAGCAGTAGGCTCTCCTTCGCCATTTCCTCTGCGGATAGTCTGCACGATGCTGCAGAGTATCGCCAATACTAGAAGGGATTCAATTACGTATGATAGTGAATACCAGGTTATGAACGTATCACACCATGATGGTGTGTCGGTGACTATCTCGGGGTTAACTATTTTGGGGTGTAGTGTATGGTAGGGGTGGGAATCATTCACGACGTGTGTGGTAGGGGTCGGGGGGTAGCATCCGCACGCAACTGAAGGAATCCCGCTAAGATCCAGTTGAACATGAAGGTTGTCTTCATCTTTCCTTTTCGTCTCTTCCTTTCCGTTTCTTCTCTCTTGAGTTCCTGAGGTTCCGGAGTTCTATGGACACAAGCGTAATATCTGTTAATATCTCGTGCGTTAGCATGTCTGTCCTTTAGTGCCAATTTCCCTTTACAATTTGTCACCATGTGTGACTCCCTCATTTTTTTTTAAACCGAAAATTTGGACTAGAAACACTTTTTAAAAAATACTGAAACAGTGCGAGCCATCTCGCAGGCTGTGCAATTTACCATCCAAATGTTTGAGGATGTAAATAGCATAGGGATGGCAACCTCAGGGTTGCCCGAAAACAAAAACAAAACTTTTTGAACCAAGAGTGCTGAAATGAGGTGCGTATGGGCCGCGGCGGGTAAGATTTGGATAGAATCCCCGGGTAGGACGGTGATCAATGTCTAGTTCCTCTGAACTATTGTCTGGGACAAACTTGTTCCATTAACAGTCGGGGGGCGTTAAACGAGTGGTGACTTGGGGCCGTGAAAAACGTTCCGAGTTTACACACAACACTTAACGATAACACTAACGAACAAACATTCAACAAACATGGTGCAGGTTTCATCAGAAAGGACACCGTAAATCACATTTGGACTGGGGTGTAACTAGCATATGGAGGCAGTGTAGTGTGGCCAAAGAAGAGAGGAAGGAGGAGTGAAACAAAAATGAAGTGGCCTTGCTGAGGTGTCCCTGCCATGAGAAGTGGTGGGTAAGCGCTTACAGTTTGCATGGAGCAGCATGGACCTTGTAGCTGCTGTGGGTGGTGTTCTCTTTCATATCTGGGGGCGAGTCTAGCTGGTGGTGGGGTCTCCTGCAATCTCGGGCGAAGTGTCCTGGCTGCCCACAGTTGTAACATGACCCCTGGGGCACATAAGGTGGAGCAGGGTCTCTGGTGCATTGTTCCCTTGGGTATGGTTCCCTGGGTGGGGGGTCAGGGCTGTTGGTGTCTTTGCTGGTTCGGGGGGCATTTGTGGGCTGATTCCGTTGCTGTTTCACGGGGGCTTGACATTCTCGTGCGTAATGTCCTAATTGTCCGCAATTCTAACATTCTTGAGCTTTGGGCTGGGGTTGGCTGTTCCTGCCCTCATTTACCCATGCAGGGTTCTGGCGTGCTTTAAGTGGGTTCATTTCTACCTGCTCTTCATCGGGTGCTATAAATGCGGTTTTGTTTTGGACAGATTGCTCCCAGGTGCGGGACAATCTTTTTAAAACCCACTTTTCGTTGTGCGCTTCTTCCGAGGGGGTCATAATTGGTACTGGCCTTTTGTCCTGCCTCTGTAGCATGGGAGATAAGGGTGCGGGTCCATTTGGCCATGTTGTCTTGGGACAAATGGGCACGTTCTAAACGGCTGTAAAATGGATCCACAGGCATCCAGCAAACGCTGTGGGGTGTTCTGTCTTTTTCTGCCTGCACTTATTCAGGCCTTCTACTGGGTCACCTCTGTTGTAACCGATCGTGTTTAGGATCGCCCTGTGCATCTCTGCAAGAGTGCCTCCTCCTACATTCTGTGGGTCGGGAAGGGCTGCTACAACTGAAGGGTCTAAACTCAAAACTGTGAGCTTCACTTGCTAACGCTCATCCAGGCCATACATGGTCGCCTGCTGCTTCACTCTAGCAAAGAAGTGGTGGGGGTCTGAGGTGGGGAGGAACGGTGTGATCTTTTCCCACGCGTCCCGTAATTGGGTCACGGTTCAAGGGGTGGTGTAAAGGAATTCTGCGTCTCCTTCCGATGTGACTATGCGGTGGGTGGTTACTGGATTCATGGGTGCCTGATCTATCTGCTCTGTGGGGGGTTGGGGTGCTTTTCTCTTTTGGGGCTTTCCTTGCGCACATGTTCTCTGAACATACCTATGTGCGGTTTCATTTAATTCTAGCCAGTCAGGGCCGTCTTCCTCATCTAATTGGGATCCAAAGGTGCTTTGGAACCCATTTTGCACAGAAAGCAAAGACTGCAGTTCCGCAATCTGCTTCCTGCATTTCGCATGATCTAATGAGCTTTGTCTGTGCTCCGTGGTGGCAGCATGGAGTGCTCTTAATGCTGCTTTTAAATCGCTGCACTGCCTTTGCAATGCCTCTACCTGTTTCCCTGTCTCTTCTCTTACCAGGGCTGCACGTTGTGTGTCCTGATAGGCCTTTTCATATTGGGTTTGGAAGCTGCTCAGATGCGCTAGACAAGACTGGTGTGCCCACTTGGCATCATCCACCTCTCCGTCCTTTGCTGCTAACTTCCTTCTCAACTCTATATTCTCTTTCTCGATCTCGCTAACATCAACCTTGCTCATTCGATGTCTCTCCTCTATCTCTTTGCGGAGTGTCCGAACAACCTCCCTGTGCCTCGCAATTGTGCCAGACAGGTCATGATTGCCATCGGCTTGCGAGCTTTTCCCAAGCTTTTCTTATGGATCTCTGACAGGTTCTCCCACCAAGTATGTCCTATACTCCTGGGTCCTGTTTCCTCATTATTACAGAATTCACTCAAAGGGGCCATCCTTTCCCTTTGAGATATTTTCTGAACTCTTCTTCCCAAACGGGACACTGACCTACTCTACTGCTGGTCGCTTCGATCACAAATTCTTCAGGGTTCACGAGGTGTTGCATTGCCTGCATTGCCATCTTTCCTCTCTAAATACTCTCTTAAAATTTGGAACGAGGGGTACTAAGGTGGTGCTGTAATTACGGGTACGGCTTTCGCTATTTTCCGGAATACAAACTCCCGACAGTTTTTCGCAACAAAATCTATCAGTTTTACCTTATAGCCCTGTTAGTTACGCCTGCATTAACACACTTCCGAATTACGAGGATTGATCAGAACTGCTTGAACACTTGTGGTTTTTCTGTTCCCAATTGGATTCTAATTCAAATTTTGGGTTCTCCCGGAGTGGTTAGGCCACTTCTAATTCGGGTCCCATCAGGATGTCGCCAGTAATATGTTGCTAACTTTTGGTTGGCTCTTAAATGTTGCCCGTTGTATCTTTACTTAATTTTCTCTGTTTCTATAACCTTTGCTCTCGAGTCGCCAGGTATCTTTATGATACCGCCACGGGGTTCAAATTCAAGTCCTGATCAATAACTCAACACAACAATTAGTAAGATTCAAATCAAAACACATTTATTATACACAGTAAATCACTACTCATGCATAAATTCTACTTTCTAGACTATTCTCTATCACTAAAAGGCCTATACTTAGCTTCGGAATTGACCCACCAGGTCAGGGGAACAAATGGCCTTTCGTTCGATCTGAGTCTGCAGGATTCAAAAGCTGGTATGGACTGGTAGCTAGGAGCGCCGATCTCGTAGCAAGCGTTGACTGGAGACTTACTTGGTTGATGCAGCAGCTTGGGAAGCTCACTCTCAAGGGTTGATTCGCTGCTGAGTGACCCTGCCAAGAAGGACGATTTGAACTTGGGGGCTCTACTTTATAGTCCCCAGGGGCTTCCTGCCCTTCGGGGCGGACCCCGTATCTGGTTCCAAGTGATTGGACTATGTTTCGATCACTTGGATCGATTCCTCCAATACTGGAGTTGTTCCCTGATGGCTGGGCGGTCCGTGAGTGTCCGTTGGCCTTCCTTTGTCTTGGCTCCTGCTGGCACCGAGGAGTCTGGCTTGGCCTTATTCACCTTAAATGTTCCCATTGTACCCGGGGATCGCTCATTAGTATGCAGATGGCTGTGAGTTTCAGTGCTGTCTGGGCTTTTGCAAGTTCTAATACACAGGATTTCTGCACTTGCTAGTTTTTGCCTGTGTTGGCTGAATTTCCCTGTAGCCTTTGCGGACCTCCATTTTAAGTCGGGAAGTGGCCAACCCAGGTGGCTACAGGGTCAAGGGTTGCTTTTTGAGAAGTGTTGATGATGACAGATTTGAAAGAGATGGGGACATAATCTGAGAAGATAGAATCCTTAATGGTATCAGCTATTAACACCATTAAATCAATGGTCCCGCACCATTCTCATCTTGCCTGCCATTCCAGGGTTCTTCTCCCATTTCCAGAGTCCAAAGTAGACCAAAGAACATACAGCCGCACAATGAGTACTGCTTGGCTAAAGTGAGTGTTTTTGGAGTTGGGTAAAGAACAAAGAGAGAGGTGAAACAGGGAGACGGTAAAGCTGAAAAGACTGAGTGCAGAGATCAGCCTCAGTGCAGGCAGGAGCGGAGCTGAGTCTCATAAACACCAAGGTCAGATTCCTGTTCTCATTAACCTTGCAATCAATGTCACAGTGAAATAGTCGTGAGTTTAAAAAGTGTTATTTTTTTGGAGGAAGGGTTCAACTGGGAAACAACACAAATAAATGGAAGTCGAGGTCATTATAGTAAAGAAACACAATAAACAAAGTAGGATAAGGGAAGTAATGTTAATGTAAGGGAAGTAAGTAAATAATATTCTTATACAAGCATAATTTTTTGATTAAAAAGGGAATAAATAAGAGGTTTAAGGCAAGTCATGGCAGGAGAGCTTGCACCTGTGATATGCTCTTCCTGTGCTATGTGGTAAATCAGGAAGCTTCAGTTGTCTCTGGTGACCACTGCAGCTATTGGCCAACTGCATTTCAGAGCTGGAGGTGAGGCTGGATTCACTGTGGAGTATCTGTGATGCTGAGCAAGTCATGGATGCCACGTTCAGTGAGGTGGTCACACCACAGGTTAGGATTGAACAGACAGACAGAGCATGGGTTATCATCAGGCAGAGTAGAGGAAGGCAGGTAGTGCAGGAAGTCCCCCGTGGCCATCCCCCTTTCTAACAGATATACTGTTTTTGATACTGTTGGGGGAGATGACTGTATAGGGGAAAGCAGTGGCAGCCAATTTCATGGCACCAAGGACGGTTCTGCTGCATAAGAGGGGAGGAGGAAGAACATCAGGGCTGTAGTGTTGGTGATTCAATTGTAAGAGGAACAGACAGGCATTTCTGCGGCCGCAAAAGAGACTCCAGGATTTTATGTTGCCTCCCTGGTGCCAGGGTCAGAGATGTCACTGAACGAATGTATTAGCATAGTTTGGTTGTTGTTTTTGACTGGTGCAGACGCAATGGGCCAAAAGACTCTTTGTGCGATGTAGACCTCTATGACCTGGATAGTTCCTAGTGGAACATGGTATGAGGAAGTTAATGGGTGAAATGCACTATCAAATGTTATTCTTTAAAAAATGAGAATTGAACTGAGATGTAAGAGAGTAAATACATGGGATGACATACCTAGGTACAAGGCACAGAAACAGACCATTCCGTCCAACCATGTCAGTGTTTATTCTCCAATTGAGCCTATTCCATCATTTCTCATTGTTGCAATCCCCATAGGGACCAATAATTTTTTTAAAGATATTTGAATTCCAGTGACCAACTGAAGGATTGCCCAATAAGAGTTCACGTTTTAAGCCTTTTACTATATCAAATGAACTAACTGCAACTTTCACTAAACAATATTTTGTCAGAAAATTATGAAAATAAATTCCCCGTTTAGCCTTTAAGACAACAGAAAATCCTATGCATCTGAAAATTCTGCACACCGTTCCTTAAGCGCACACTTCATTCTCCAGGAATAAGTCCAAAGTTACTTTCAGCTCCTAATTGCATATTTCCTTTTTCCTTTACCAGCCAAATAACTTCTAATCCTTACACTGACTTTCACTGTGAGGGCTACACTGGAGATTCTGCCTTCTAGCCTAAGCAAACCTGCCAGCCTTGTGTAAATCCTCAAGAGCTCTGTCTCTTCAATCTAAGTGCAAGCTATCAACCAGGTTTTGCTTGGTGACTGACAGATTTATTTTTCTGCTTTTCTTTGTAGGCAGCACGGTAACACAGTGGTTAGCACAGTTGCTTCACAGCTCCAAGTTCGATTCCTGGCTTGGATCACTGTCTTGTGGAGTCTGCACGTTCTCCCAGTGTCTGCGTGGGTTTCCTCCGGGTGCTCCAGTTTCCTCCCACAGTCCAAAGATGTGCAGGTTAGGTGGATTGGCTACGCTAAATTGCCCTTTGTGTCTAAAAGAATGGTTTGATGTGGTTACGGGGATAGAGTGGAGGTTAGGGGATAAGGTGGAGGTATGGGCTTAGGTATGGTGCTCCTTCCAAGGGTCGGTGCAGTCTCGATTGGCTGATGGGCTCCTTCTGCACTGGAAATTCTATGATTTTATGACTGACCTGTGTATGAGAGATACTTTAGAAACACTGTAACCCAATACTACAATGGCATTCTATGGACTCCTCCCTTTCCAAAGTTCATCTCCATGGTAATGCAAACCACACAGGGGCCATGTATCTGGATAGAAATGCTAATTAGTTATTTTCTAGACCCCCCCCCCACCGCCATACTCCATGCTATCTTGAAATTAAACAGGCAGTTTGAAATATATCAATTTATAGGAAAGTATGGTGTGAAGAGGACATATGGAAGTTGCAGACAGATATAGATAGGTTGAGTGAGTGGGCAAAAATCTGGAGTATGAAAATATGAAGTTGTTCACTTTGGTTGGAAGAATAAAGCAGAGTATTAAACACAAAGCAGCTACAGAATTCCAAGGTGCAGAAAGATCTAGGTGTTCGAGTGCAGAAGTCACAAAAGGGTAGTATGCAGATACAGCAAGTATTTAAGAAAGCTAATGGAATATTATCCTACATTACAAGAGGAATTGAATATAAAAGAAAGAATGTTATGCTTCAGCTATATAGGGCATTGGTGAGACCACATATTGAATATTGTGTACAGTTTTGGTCTCCTTATTTAAGGAAGGATGTTAATGCTTTGGAGATGGTTCAGAGGAGGTTTACTAGATTGATACCTGGAATAAGTGAGTTGTCTTATGAGCAACGTTTAGACAGATAGGACTTGTTTCCACTGTTGTTCAGAAGATTGAGGAGTGACTGAATCGAAGTATATAAAATCCTGATCGGTATTGACAAGCTGGATATGGAAAGGATGTTTTCTCTTGCGGGTGAGTCCAGTATTAAGGAACACTGTTTTAAAGTTAGATATTGCCCATTTTGGACAAAGATTAAGAGAATTCTTTTCTCTGAGGGTTGTGTGATTTTGGAACTCTCTGCCTCAGAAGGTGGTGGAGGTGGGCGGGGGGGAATGAAAGGTAATGGGGGGGTAGATGGGAATGTAGAATTTGAAACACAAACTGATCTGCTGTGATTTTATCGAATGGTAGACCAGTCTCGAGGGGCTGAATGGCCTACTTCTGCTTTCATTTTGTAAGTTTGTATGAAACCTGACATTCTTAAAACTCCATGTGAGACTTTGAGATTAACAGTCTACCCAGGATCAGCACAACTACTCTTACAATGGTCCACAGGTGTGAACATTTTGCACCTTCTTCTGAGCACAACCCCCCTGTCACCCAGGATTGTTGCCGGGCTGAATTCAAAACAAGACACATGACCTCCTTCACTGCGCCATCATTAAATTGAAGTGATAATCTCAAAACATACCGATTTTATAAGCTTTGTATTTGTAACATTATCCAAATCTACCTTTGTAAGCCACTAATCCCTTCTCCTTCAGATGCTTGTCCAAGTTCCCCTTAAATGCATCTATGAGTGTCAACCACTCCCTGTGGTAGCAAGATCCAGGTTCATATTCCTTTTTTGTGTCCAAGGTAAGTTTGGTGCACAGCTAGAAATGATGTTTTACGGTTTCGCTGGTCCTCACTGAATTTCTCAAGCTAAATGATGGTTATAATACCAGATGTTAGATTAGAGTCTATCTTTATAATGGGTCATAACATGGTAATGGTTTCTTCCAGTAGCTATGCAAGGCAACGTCATATATGCATTCATGAAGAGGTACTTATAACCTTGACTTAATTTCACTAGGTACATCAAAAGCCGGGGGGATCTACAGCACCATATTTATCATATCCCTGCGCACCCTGCACAATGTGACAAGAGGTGTTCTGAACTCTCAGTCATGGTATTTTTGGCAACCCACCAGGTTCGATGCGAAGGTTATTTGACTGGCCAGCAATAAAATTCTGCAATGTTTACACTTCCTTTATTACATTCGAACTCAAGTCTGCAAAGGAAAAATAATTTTGATCTCACCTGTTGCTCTTCCCACCACGGGCTAGGGCTACTGAAATACACGCCTTCTGAAATATTTCATTCCACCACCTGCAAGGCACTCACAAATGTTTTGTAATCACAACTGCAATTGTAATTGTAATGCAGCATATGCTAAAAATAGATCCTTAATGCCATTATGATGACACTAAAGATAGGTGAACATGATAAAAATGCACACGTGACAATTCTTAGAACAACAGAGAATTGTGATACATTTTTTTTCAGAAAACATTTTATTGAAGCATTGATAAATTTAATTGAATTAAAATAATAATTTAAACATTCCAAACATCAGAGAGGTCCGACACACACGACAACATCACAATAACATATCCAACTTCCCCCCCCCCCCCCGCCCCCCGCCATACCTCCTGACTGCCCGTATATTAGATTCCCTACCCTTATTCTACAATGCCATGCCTCCCTTTGCCCACCCCCCCCCCCCCCCCCCATTCTGCTGACGGTCAGTTTTCCTTAAAGAAGACTGTTTTGTCACCTGCATGGCAGGTAACAGGTGCTACTCTATTTAGTTACAGCAACGGCTTTCAGAAGAAGGCTCGAAGTCGTCCAGAAGTTTTACATAAAGTTTATTGAGTAACACAGCTTAAATAACTGCGTGAGCTCTTACTTTAAGAACTATACTAGTAGAAGGTTACAACTTTTCTATACACTACAACTAGGCCTGACCACCCTAGCAGCCCTGAGCTAAATCTCTGCCTTTGTTCTCCTCACAGTCTAATCAGCCAAAGAGGCTTGAGGGCTGCTTGCTTCCCCTTTATACCTACCAGTGCTGCCCCCTAGTGGTCTTTCCATGTCCCATCAGCCCCTTCTGTACATACCCATGTAAAGATAACTACATCCCCCTTTTTCACTTTTTTTTAATAGTTGAAGAGCTGTAACTAAAATGGAACAAACACAGTTTCATGCACAAATACAGAACAGAGAGCAATGATTGTATCAGTCGCATGTTCACAAGTTCAGACGGTTGGGTGCACCATCAGAGGATGGTGGACCATCCTCCACCAGGGTGTTGCAGTCGTTGATCGCTAATGGATCATCGCATGTCGGTCATAGTGCTGCTTTTGTATGTGATGTTGGTGACACAACTTGTCCAGCACTTGAGAGTGATCTGGATCGGTGAAGTGTAACGCCGGTAGCGTTGTCCTCACATCTCGATTGAAGAGCATTTGAGCCGGTGACAGCCCTGAGCTCAATGGTAATGAACGATATGATAATAGAGCCAAGTGTATGTCGGAATTCGAGTCAATGGCCTTGCTGAGCAGTTGCTTAATAATGTGGACACCTTTCTCCGCCCTGTTCGATTGAGGAAAGTGTGGACTCGATGTCACGTGCTTGAAGTTATAGTTTTTGAGAATTCCATCCACACCCCGCTTGCAAAGGAAGGACCATTGTCGGAATGACCGTTTGTGGGATGCCATGCCTCGAGAAGGTTTCCTTGCAGGCTTTGATAATTGACACCGATGTGAGATCCGGGAGTTTCATTACTTCCGGAAAGTTGGAGTAATAATCGGTGAGAAGAACATAGTGTCGACCCATGGAATGAAACAAGTCAATATCGACTTTGTCCCACGGTGATGTAGCCATCTTATGCTGTCGGAGTGGCTCCTTGCATTGTGCCGGTCGATGTTTCTGACACGTGTCACATGTGAGCACCATGTTTGTTATGTCCTCGTTTATCCCAGGCCAGTACACGGATTGCCGTGCTCTTCTTTTGCACTTCTCGACACCAAGGTGCCCCTCATGAATCCTGCGGAGCATGTCCGCCCGGAGGGCCAGTGGAATGACGATTCTGTCATTTCGCAGTACGATGCCATCCACCAAGGACAGTTCAGTTTTGACGTTTTGGAACTGTGGGCACCGCCCTCGTGGCCAGCCATGCAGAAGGTTGTGCATGACCTGGAGCAGGGTTGCATCTTCTCGTGTTGCCTGACGAATTTGCTGCAGTCTCTCGTCCGTTGCCGGGAGTGTCTCTGCACAACTGTGCATGAGCATCTACATCGTTAATGGATGCCGGAGGTGTACTGTTAGCATCAATGGCTCGGGACAAGGTGTCAGCGATTATTAGGTCCTTCCCTGGAGTGTAGACCAGCGTGAAGTCGTATCTCCTCAACTTCATCATCATGCGTTGTAGGCGCGGCGTCATGTCATTGAGATCTTTGTTGATAATGTTGACCAGTGACCTATGATTAGTCTCCACTAGAAATGTGGGAAGGCCATACACATAGTGGTGGAATTTTGTTATACCCGTGATCAATCCCAGGCACTCCTTCTCAATCTGTGCATACCTGCACTCTGTGGCGGCCATCGTTCTAGAAGCATAAGCCACTGGGACCCAGTCCAACTGGTCATTCTGTTGAAGTAGCACCGCACCAACTCCATGTTGACTGGCGTCGGTGGAGATCTTTGTGGATTTTGTAGGGTCAAAGAATGTCAGCGTTGGAGCTGCCATCAATTGGTGCTTCAGATTCACCCACTCGTCTTGGTGGTGTGGAGTCCAGTCAAACTCCATGTCCTTCCTTATCACATTTCGTAATGCTGTCGTCCATGCTGCTCGGTTCGATATGAACTTGCCTAGAAAGTTGACGAATCCAAAAAACCTGAGCACCGCTTTCTTGTCACGTGGCCGCTGCATGTTTTGAATTGCCGTGATCTTCTCAGCATCCGGCTTCTACCCGTGCTCTGATATCGTGTCACCCAGGAAGGTCAGTGTTGAACGTGCAAAGGTGCACGTGGATCGGTTGAGCTTCAGCTGAAATTGGTGGATTCTTTTGAAGACTTGCTTTAACCGAGCAATGTGGTCTTCCTCTGTCGTTGACCAACTAATGATGTCATTAACATATACTCAGACGTCGTCAATGCCCTCCGTCATCTGCTCCATAATTCTGTGAAATATTTCGGATGCAGAGATAATCCCGAAAGGCATACGATTAAAGCAGTATCGCCCAAACAGTGTGTTGAAGGTACACAGCAGTCGGCTAGAATCATTGAACTGCATCTGCCAGAAGCCTTGTGAGGCATCAGGTTTGGTGAATATGTGAGCCTTCGTCATTTCACTCATTATCTCCTCTAGCTTGGGGATGGGGTAGTGTTCCCTGCGAATATTTTTGTTCAAATCTTTGGGATCTAAGCAGATTCTGATTTCACCGGCCGGCTTCTTGACACACACCAACGAGCTGACCCAGTCAGTCGGCTGTGTGACCTGTGATATGATGCCTTGAGATCGGAGGTGTTGGAGTTCCACTTTTAGCCTGTCCCGCAACGGAGCTGGTACCCTCCTTGGTGCATGAATGACCGGTGTTGCATCGTCTTTGAGCAGGACTTTGTACTTGTAGGGTAACGTACCCATGCCACAAAAGATGCCAGGATACGCACTGAGAAGCAGTTGGATGGCATCAGCCAGTCGTGATGAATCAATCGGGTTCATGAAAATCCTTTGTATCAGCCGCAAATTCTTGCAGGCTTGAGCACCTAACAGTGATTTTTGTTTGTCGTCCACAATCTCAAAGCGTCGTCCTTTTGTGACTTTCTTATTGACTACTTGTAGGTGGCATGATCCCCTCGAGGTGATCTGGTTGCCATTGTAGTCTGTTAACTTGCATGCAGCAGGTATCATCTAGTGTGTCCCTGGGATGGATGCGAGATCTTTGCTTGTCATCAAGTTCGTGGATGCTCCCGTGTCAAGCTTGAACATAATTGGGGAGTTGTTCACTTGCACTATGGCATTCCATTCGCTTGTGGAGTCAATGGTGTGCACGTATTGAGGCTGTGTGGTCAGCTCGTGCGGTTCCTCTGTGGCATTTATGATTCCAATGCCGTATGTGTTCTCTCAGGAGTGGAAATCTTTGTGGTCGGAAAAATTTTCTTTGAGTGTCAGTGGCGGCCATGGAGGGGTAGGTCGCACATTTGATAGCTCCCGCCTGTAAAGGACTTTTGGACCTTTTTCCCCCGGTTTTGTTCGAATTTTATGGGATAAATCAGTTAAGAGTGAGACAGTGAGGAGAAATCCCCCTCCGGTATATAGAGAATTGGAGCAGAAGTGGCCGGGTGAGATGACAAAGTCCTATAAGGGAGATGCAAACAGAGCTGGTAACACGGGACAGCATGGCGGAGGGCAAGAGCCAGGGGGAGATGGCGCTGTGGTCAACGGAGCAGCTGGTGAAGTTTTTTGAGGATTGCTTCGCCAAGCTGAAGAAGGACACGCTGGACCTGATTAAGGCTTCGATTGATCAAGTGGTTCAGAACCAGGAAACCCACGGGAGAGCGATCCAGGAGGTCGAACAAAAATTGTCTGAGCATGAGGAGTATATGACCATGCTGGAAAGCAAGGTGGGGATGATGAACGACCGCCAGAAAAGAATGCAGGAGAAGCTGAAGGACCTGGAGGCAGAATCTCAGAATTGTTGGCCTCCTTGAAGGCTGTGAGGGATCGGATGCGAGGGCCTATGTGACGGACATGTTGGAGAAGTTGATGGGGGCTGGGGCGTTCCCTTGGCCCCTGGAAGTGGACAGAGCGCACAGAGTCCTGGCGAGGAAGTCCAGAGCGAACGAACCGCCAAGGGCCAAGGTGGTACGTTTTCACCGTTTTATGGACAAGGAACACATTTTGCGGTGGGCCAGGAAAGAACGTAGCAGCAAGTGGGAGAACTGTGAGTTGCGTATTTATCAGGACCTGGGAGCGGATTTGGCCAAGAGGTGAGCTGGGTTCAATCGGGCCAAAACGACGCTCTTTAAGAAGGTGGTGAAGTTCGGGATGCTGTACACAGGCCGTCTGTGGGTCACACATGAGGAAAGGGACTTCTGCTTCGAAACACCAGACGAAGTATGGACCTTTATTAAAGAAAAGAAGCTGGAGGCGAATTAAAAGACATTTAAGCCTCGGAGAAGCTCTGTGGCGGCGATTTGTGGTGTTGGATTGTAAAAATCTAAGTAGTTCTGTGTGAAATAATGGGTTGTGTGGATGGTTAAAGGTTGTTTTGTCTTGCAGAGACCTTGTTTGAGGGGGGGGTGGACTTTGGATTTAGTTCTGCTTTTTGGGTGACTATTTTTCTAAAGTGTTTGTTTCTTCACTTTTATTTTTCCTGTTGTTTGTTTACTGGGGAATGTGATGCTGTTAAAATGTTTAGACATGTGGGGGGGAGAGAGGAGTGAACAATAGGGAGACAGACTGCTTGGTGCCAGGGGTGGGAGCTATCGAGTCAGCATGGGTCAGCTGACTCTCGGAAGCACAGTGGAGGGTGGACAGGTGTTAAGGTGGAGCTTGACTTGGGGGATTGGGTTTTTAGTGTTGTTGCTGTGGGGGGAGGGAGGGGGGGAAGCTGCTTTGCTGACAGGGGAGGAACTGCTATTAGGGGACAAATGGGAGGTCGGGAACGGCGACAGCCCGAGGGAGGACTCGAGGAAGCGGGGGGCGCGAGTTTGAGGCTGGCCTAAAAAGGGTGATGGCTAGTCGGCCGGGGGGGGGGCAGGGGGTGGAAGCCCCCCGTCCAGGCTGATCACATGGAACGTGAGAGGACTGAATGGGCGGATCAAGAGGGCTCGTGTGTTTGCGCATTTGAGGGAATTGAAGGCGGACATGGCAATGCTACAAGAGACGCACCTAAAGGTTACAGACCAGATGAGATTGAGGAAGGGGTGGGTTAGTCAAGTGTTCCACTCAGGACTGGACTCAAAGACAAGGGGGAGGCGATCTTGATCAGCAAACGAGTGGCATTCGAGGCTGGAAGAATCGTGTCAGTCAAGGGGGGTAGGTACATAATGGTGAGAGGGAAGCTGGAGGGGGTGCAAGTGGTACTTGTGAACATATAAGCTCCAAATTGGGACGACGTGGAATTTATGAGGCGGGTGTTAGGTAAGATCCCAGACTGAGAGTCACATAACCTGATCATGGCAGGGGACTTTAACACAATTGGACCGGTCAATATCCGGGACAGGGAGGAGGCCGGCTGCGGCAAGGGAATTGAAGGGTTTTATGAAGCAGATGGGGGGTGCAGACCCATGGAGGTTTGCACGGCCAAGGACAAAGGAGTTTTCCTTTTTTTCTCATGTCCACAAGGTATACTCTCGCATCGACCTTTTTATTCTGAGCAGGACACTAATACCGAAGGTGGTGGATACTGAGTATTCTGTAGTGATCTCTGTATGTGTATCTACACAAGGGGTTAATGTGTAATCAGCAGCACCACATGATCACTAGAGGGCCGAACCAACAGGGGTATAAAAAGCAACCACATTGTGTCTCCCTCCGTCTCTCTCTCTCTCTCTCTCGGGTGCACTGTGACCAGGACAATATCAGAATAGTTCAGATGGTTAGTGGAGTTACGTATAGTTATTGTAGTTAGATCTTGTTAACCTTATCACTAGTATCAAAGTTAAAGTAAAGAACTCATGCACTTGTTGTTATAGTTACTCAATAAACCTTTGTTGTTACTGAACAAGTTCGAGTCTTTTTCATCGAGATTCAGAAGACCTCACCATCAACCAAGGATTGAGTAGCACGAGTTACCTACCACACAGGTAACAAGACATATTCGGCTATTGCAGTGTCAGATCATGCCTCGCACTGGGTGGATCTACAGGTTAGTGGGGAGAGAGGGTAACGCCCGCTGTGGAGACTGGATGTGGGGTTGCTAGCGGACGACGCGGTTTGTGGGAGGGTTAACAAGTCCATCCAGAACTATCTGGAAACAAACGATACGGGGGAGGTCTCTGCAACGACGGTCTGGGAAGCTTTGAAGGCAGTAGTCAGAGGGGAATTAATCTCGATACGGGTCCACAGGGAAAAGGTGGAACAGGCTGAGAGGGATAGATTAGTGGAGGAGATACTCCAGGTGGACAGGAGATACTTGGAGGCCCCAGACGCGGGGCTCCTGAGGAAGCGGCAGAGGTTACAGGTGGGGTTTGGGCTGTTTACCACAGGGAAAGCAGTGGAACAGTTGAGGAAGGCAAGGGGGGCGATCTATGAGTACGGGGAAAAGGCAAGCAGAATGTTGGCGCACCAGCTCAGGAAAAGAGTGGTGGCCAGGGAGATAGGTAAAGTAAAGAGTAGAGACGGTAATACAGTCCTGGACCCAGCGGGGGTGAAAGAGATGTTTAAGAATTTTTATAGTAAATTGTATGAGTCGGAACCCCCAAATGGAGTAGAGGGGATGAGGTAATTTCTGGATCAGTGGAGGTGCCCGAGGGTGGAGGGGGACCTGGTGGAGGGGCCGGGAGCACCAATTGAGATTGAGGAAATAATCAAGGGGCTGGAGGGCATGCAGTCGGGCAAGGCCCCGGAGCCTGATGGCTACCCGATGGAATTCTATAAGAGGTTTTTAGAGATATTGAGCCCATTGCTGTTGAGGACATTTAATGAAACAAGAGAGAAGGGAGTCCTCCCCCCAACAATGTCACAGGCCTCGATTTCATTGATCCTAAAATGGGAGAAGGATCCGGAGCAATGCGGGACATACTAGCCGATTTCTCTACTGAATGTGGATGCCAAACTGCTGGCTAAGATACTGGCCACAAGGATAGAGGACTGTGTCCCGGGGGTGATAGGAGAAGACCAGATGGGATTTGTTAAGAGCAGGTGTGGTGAACCACTGTATTATGTTGTACATACTGTTCTTACTTATGGTACTTACTGTTCTTACTGTTTGTTACATGTCTGGGTTTGTCCCTGCTGGCTCCGCCCCTCGGGCTCAAGTATAAAGGTAGCTAACCTCCAGCCCTGCCCTCATTCTGGGACCGGCTGCCAGCAGGTGTCTTTTCGCTGATTGAAACCACAGTTTACTCTTCTGACTCTCGTCTGTCGTCTGTCGTCATTGATGGCACATCAATTTAATCAGCTAAAATTTTAAGATGGATCCATCACACAAGCCTGATCGCCTGAAGCTGGACCCCCAAGCAGCCGACGCCACTGCCACGTTTGAACACTGGCTAAGCTGCTTCGAATCTTACATTGATTCCTCCGCCGCCGCCGCCGCTGAGACCCACGAGCTGCGAGTCCTCAACTCCCGGGTGAGCCCGCAAGTTTTCCTTCTTATCAGAAACACTACCTCGTTCGAGGATGCGATAACGCTGTTGAAGGGACAGTATGTTAAGGAAGTCAACGAGGTGTACTCTAGGCATCTCCTTGCCACAAGGCGACAGTGACCCGGAGAATCGCAAGCTGAATTTCTGCGCGCCTTATGGGTACTCGGCTGGAACTGCAGTTGTAAGGGGGTATCGGCTGTCAAGCACACCAGATTGCTGATCCGGGACGCCTATGTCGCAGGCATAAATCTAATTACATCCACCAGCGCCTACTAGATGTGGGTACACTCGTCCTCCAAGACACAGTACAACTCTCGGACTCGTTGGAAGTGGCCTTCCATAATATGGATGCCTACACCACCGACCACGCAGGCACCCTCGTGGACGTCGTGGGTGACGCCATCACCGGACCCAGGGGCACCGCAAGCTTGTGCCGCGCAGCGACCCGCCAACTTCGGAGGCCTGAAATGTTACTTCTGTGGCCAGGGTAAGCACCCCAGTCAATGCTGCCCAGCGAGGAGCGCGATTTGCAACCGGTGCGGAAAGAAGGGCCACTTCTCGAAAGTTTGCCAGGCCCGACCTGTTTCTAAACCCAGCAGCGCTGCGTGTAGCCCACGGGAACCGCCCCCATCTTCCACTTCATCCGCCACGTGCGACCCGTGGGGTCCGCCATCTTCGCCACCAGCCACGTGCGACCCGTGGGGGCCGCCATCTTGGAATCACCCCGCCGCCTCCCGGAACTCCTGCTCACCAGATCATATGCTGGCCTCCGCTACCCTCGATCAGCCCACCCACCTTCCGAAGCTCGCCTCCATCGCCCTTGACCAATCTTGACCTCATCACCTCACTAAATCCATGATGGCCGTCCGGATCAACGGCCACAAGACGACCTGCCTCTTCGACTCTGGGAGCACTGACAGCTTCATCCACCCAGATGCGGTAAGGCACTGCTCCCTCCCAATTTTACCCGTGACCCAGAAAATCTCCCTGGCTTCCGAATCACATTCAGTGGAAGTCCGTGGGTATTGTGTCGCAACCCGTACAGTACGGGGCATTGAGTACAAAAATTTCAAGCTCTACGTCCTCCCCCAACTCTGTGCTGCCCTACTACTATGTCTAGATTTCCAATGCCACCTCAAAGGTCTTACCTTGGAGTTCGATGGACCCCTGCCCCCTCTCACCATCTGTAGCCTCACCCCACCCCCGCTCTTTGCTAACCTCACCCCGGACTGTAAGCCCGTCGTCACTAGGAGCAGACGATACAGTGCTTGGGACAAGGCCTTTATCAGGTCGGAGGTCCAGCAACTCCTGCGGGAAGGGATCATAGAGGCCAGTACTAGCCCTGGAGAGCCCAAGTAGTGGTCGTCAAAACTGGGGAGAAGCACCGGATGGTCATCGACTACAGTCAGACCATCAACCGGTACATGCATCTCGATGCGTACCCTCTCCACTGCATATCTGACATGGTCAATCAGATTGCGCAGTACCGAGTCTTCTCCACTATTGACTTAAAGTCCGCGTACCACCAGCTCCCTATCCGCCCGGAGGACCGTCAATACACTGCCTTCGAAGCAGATGGCCGCATCTACCACTTCCTCAGGGTCCCCTTCGGCATCACCAATGGAGTCTTGGTCTTCCAATGGGAGATGGACCGAATGGTTGACCAGTAGGAGCTGCGGGCCACGTTCCCGTATCTGGATAATGTCACCACCTGCGGCCATGACCAGCAGGACCATGACACTAACCTCCAACATTTCCTCCACACCGCCAAGCTCCTTGACCTAACATACAATAAGGAGAAATGAGTTTTCCGCACAACCCGCCTAGCCATCCTTGGCTATGTTGTGGAAAACAGAGTCCGAGGGCCCGATCCCGACCGCATGCTCCTGGAACTTCCACTCCCCCACTGCCCCAAGGCCCTGAAGAGATGCCTGGGGTTCTTCTCCTATTATGCCCAGTGGGTCCCCAATTATGCGGACAAGGCCCACCCACTCATTAAATCCACCATTTTTCCCCTGATGGCTGAGGCCCACCTGGCCTTAAACCGCATCAAAACAGATATTGCCAAAGCCACGATGCACGCAGTAGACGAGTCCATCCTGTTCCAAGTGGAGAGCGATGCGTCTGACTTTGCCCTGGCCGCTATCCTCAACCAGGTGGGTAGGCCCGTGGCTTTCTTCTCCCACACCCTCCAGGGCTCCGAAATTCAACACTCCTCCGTCAAAAAGGAAGCCCAGGCCATTGTGGAAGCTGTGCGACATTGGAGGCATTACCTGGCCGGCAGGCGATTCACTCTCCTCACTGCCCAACGGTTCGTTGCCTTCATGTTTAACAATACGCAGCGGGGCAAGATCAAGAATGACAAGATCCTAAGGTGGAGGATCGAACTCGCCACCTAGAATTATGATATCTTGTATCAACCTGGGAAGCTCAATGAGCCCCCAGATGCCCTATCCCACGGTACATGTGCAAGCGCACAAGTAGACTGACTTCGGGCCCTCCACAATGACCTCTGTCACCAGTTTTTTTCCATTTTATCAAGGCCCGCAACCTGCCTTACTCCATCGAGGAGGTCAGGACCATGACCAGGGACTGCCAGGTCTGCGCGGAGTGAAAACCGCACTTCTACCGTCGGATAGAGCACACCTGGTAAAGGTCACCCGCCCCTTTGAGTGCCTCAGCATCGATTTCAAAGGGCCCCTCCCCTCCACTGTCCGTAACGTGTACTTCCTCAACATCATTGAGTACTCACGTTTCCCTTTCGCCATCACGTGCCCTGACAGGACCTCTGCCACAGACATCAAGGCCCTGCACGGCCTCTTCACCTTGTTTGGTTTCCCCACTTACATCCATAGCGATCGGGGTTCCTCCTTCATGAGTGATGAGCTGCATCAGTTCCTGCTTAGCAAGGGCATCACCTCAAGCAGGACTAACAGCTACAACCCCCGGGGAAATGGACAGGTGGAGAGGGAGAACGCGACGGTCTGGAAGGCCGTCCTTCTTGCCCTACGGTCTAGAAGTCTCCCTGTCTCCTGCTGGCAGGAGGTCCTTCCCGATGCGTTCCACTCCATCCGGTCGCTCCTGTGTACCGCCACCAATGTGACCCCTGATGAGAGGATGTTTGTCTTTCCCAGGAAGTCCACCTCAGGGGTCTCGCTCCCGTCCTGGCTGACGGTTCCAGGGCCCGTCTTCCTCTGGAAGCATGCGAGAAGTCACAAGTCGGATCCCCTGGTCGAATGGGTACTTCTCCTCCATGCTAACCCCCAATATGCCTACGTGGCACACCATGACGGGCGAGAGGACACAATCTCTCTTCGGACTTGGCACCCGCAGGTTCCCCAGCGACCATCACCACTACCCCGGACTTTACACTGTCTCCCTCCGTTGCTACTTATCCAGAAGACGACACTCTCCTGGATAAGCAGGCCTCAACACTACATCCGACACCAGTGTCCTCACCACAGCCGGGACTGAGGCGATCACAGTGGAAGGTCAGAGCCCCCGACAGACTTGATCTCTAATTCAACCCGTCCACTTCACCCCCGCCGGACTCTTTTTTAACAGGGGGTGAATGTAGTGAACCACTGTATTATATTGTACATACTGTTCTTACTTGTGCTACTTACTGTTCTTACTGTTTGTTACATGTCTGGGTTTGTCCCTGTGGCTCCGCCCCTCGGGCTCAAGTACAAAGGTAGCTAACCTCCAGCCCTGCCCTCATTCTGGAACCGGCTGCCGGCTGGTGTCTTTTAGCTGATTAAAGCCACAGTTTACTCTTCCGACTCTCGTCTGTCATCATTGATGGTACATCAGCAGGCAACTTAAGGCCAATGTTCGAAGGCTTCTAAATGTTATTATGATGCCCTCAGAAGGAGAGGAGGTGGAGGTGGTGGTAGCGATGGATGCAGAGAAGGCTTTTGATCGGGTGGAGTGGAATTGCCTGTGGGAGGCGCTGGGAAGGTTTGGGTTTGGTGAGGGCTTTATTGACTGGGTGCGGTTGCTCTATCAGGCACCAGTAGCGAGTGTGCGTACGAACCGGCTGAGGTCGGGGTATTTTAAACTACACCGAGGGACGAGGCAAGGGTGCCCACTCTCCCCGTTACTGTTTGCTCTGGCCATAGAGCCATTGGCCATGGCGTTAAGAGCCTCTAGGAACTGGTAAGGGCTGGTTCGGGGGGTGGGGGGTGGAGCACCGGGTCTCGCTCTATGCAGATGACCTGCTCTTGTACATTTTGGACCAGTTGGAGGGGATGGGGGAAGTAATGCGAACCTTGGGGGAATTAAGCAGTTTTTCAGGGTATAAATTGAACATGGGGAAGAGCGAGATGTTTGTGATCCAGGCAAGAGGGCAGGAAGAGAGACTGGGAGAGCTGCCGCTTAGAATGGTCGGGAAGAGCTTTCGATATCTGGGAATCCAGGTGGCCCGGAAATGGGAGGTACTACACAAGTTAAACCTATCCCGGTTGGTAGATCAAATGGAAGGGGACTTTAAGAGATGGGACATGCTCCCGCTATCACTGGTGGGGAGGGTACAGACCGTGATGATGACCGTCCTCCCCAGATTTCTATTTGTCTTTCAGTGCCTCCCCATCTTCATCCCCAAGGCCTTTTTCAAGCGGGTGAATAAGATTATTTGGGGCTTTGTGTGGGCGAGTAAAACCCCGCGAGTGAAGAAAGTGTTGTTGGAGCGCAGTCGGGGGGATGGTGGGTTGGCGCTGCCGAACTTCTGTAATTACTACTGGGCGGCTAATATAGCCATGATTAGGAAGTGGGTAGTGGGGAGAGGTCGGCATGGGAGCGGATGGACGTGACGTCATGTAAACACACCAGTCTGGGAGCATCGGTAACGGCATCTCTGCCGTTCTCGCCGGCCCGATACTCCACAAGTCCGGTGGTAGTGGCGGCTCTGAGGATCTGGGGGCAATGGAGGAGATATAAGAGAGTGGAGGGAGCATCGATTTGGACCCCGATTTATAACAACCGCAGGTTTGTACCTGGTAGGCTAGATGGCGGGTTCCTGAGTTGGCAAAGGGCAGGAATCAGAAGGATGTGGGATCTATTTATAGACGGGAGCTTTCCCAGCTTGAAAGCTTTGGAGGATAAATTTAAATTGCCACCAGGGAATGGTTTTAGGTATTTGCAGGTGCGAGACTTCCTGAGAAAACAGGTGCCGGCCTTTCCGCTGCTGCCGCCACGGGGGATACAGGATAGAGTAGTTTCCAGTGCCTGGGTGGGGGAGGGGAAGGTATCGGATATTTACCAGGAGCTGTCGGAGGCGGAGGAAACTCCGGTGGAGGAGCTTAAGGGCAAGTGGGAGGACGAGCTCAGAGGAGAGATAGAGGCGGGTCTATGGGCGGATGCCCTAAGCAGGGTTAATACAGCCTCATCGTGCGCCAGGCTTAGCCTGATACAATTTAAGGTAGCCCATCGGGCACACATGACAGCAGCTAGGATGAGCAAGTTTGTCGGGGTACAGGATAGGTATGCAAGGTGCACGGGAAGCCCAGCAAATCATGTCCACATGTTTTGCGCATGCCTGAAGCTTAGAGAGTTTTGGCAGAGTTTTGCTAAGGCAATGTCCACGGTGCTAAAAACACGGGTGGTGCCGAGTCCAGAGGTAGCGATCTTTGGAGTGTCGGAACATCCGGGAGTTCAGGGGTCGAAAGAGGCAGATGTTCTGGCCTTTGCCTCCCTGGTAGCCCGGAGATGGATCTTATTAATGTGGAGGGACTCAAAGCCCCGAGTGTAGAGACCTGGGTTAGTGACATGGCTGGATTTCTCAGTCTCGAGAAAATAAAGTTTGCCTTAAGAGGGTCAATGTTGGGGTTCTCCCGGAGGTGGCAGCTGTTTGTCGACTTTTTCGGGGAAAATTAAAATGTCAGCAGATGCAGTATTCCAGGGGGGGGCGGATTGTCGTTGTATGGTTCAGGTGCGTGAAGATTGGGCTGGGGGGGAAAATGTTCATCTTGCCATGTGGATGTTATTGTTTTCGTTAATGTTATAAAAATCTTCAAATACCTCAATAAAATATTATTTTTAAAAAGTGCCTGAGTGTCCATTGCATCTACTGTGCGAACCTTGAAGTTTCCATGTCTTTGCGATGGAGAGTAATATTTTGCTGTTGACTGACACTGGGAGGCAAAATGATTCATTTTGGAGCACTTTAGACATCTTTTCCCTATTGCAGGATATTTCCCTTTTAAGTGGGCGTTGCCACAATGGTAACACGTCATGACGTTCGTGACGTCACGCGTCGCGCGACTCGCTCTTCTGGCTGGGTTCGGAACTTTGCATACTGCGCATGCGCATACCGGGATCTGGCCGGATCGCGTCTCTGTTGACTGTGCGCATGCGCAGACATGCTGGAATGGGCACCGGCGGGCGGAAAAGAATGCCTGTGAGTAGAGGCCACCATTTTAATGTCTTCCACCTCGTGGAGGATTTTCTCTGCTTTTTTTTTTCTAGAAACTTTAGGTATTCTCCCCTCTTTAGGTATCCTCGCTGTCTTCAGGGGATGTCCCGGAGGACTGGAGAATAGCCAATGTTGTTCCTCTGTTTAAGAAGGGTGGCAGGGATAATCCCGGGAACTACAGGCCGGTGAGCCTTACTTCAGTGGTAGGGAAATTACTGGAGAGAATTCTTCGAGACAGGATCTACTCCCATTTGGAAGCAAATGGACGTATTAGTGAGAGGCAGCACGGTTTTGTGAAGGGGAGGTCGTGTCTCACTAACTTGATAGAGTTTTTCGAGGAGGTCACTAGGATGATTGATGCAGGTAGGGCAGTAGATGTTGTCTATATGGACTTCAGTAAGGCCTTTGACAAGGTCCCTCATGGTAGACTAGTACAAAAGGTGAAGTCACACGGGATCAGGGGTGAACTGGCAAGGTGGATACAGAACTGGCTAGGCCATAGAAGGCAGAGGGTAGCAATGGAGGGATGCTTTTCTAATTGGAGGGCTGTGACCAGTGGTGTTCCACAGGGATCAGTGCTGGGACCTTTGCTCTTTGTAGTATATATAAATGATTTGGAGGAAAATGTAACTGGTCTGATTAGTAAGTTTGCAGACGACACAAAGGTTGGTGGAATTGCGGATAGCGATGAGGACTGTCTGAGGATACAGCAGGATTTAGATTGTCTGGAGACTTGGGCGGAGAGATGGCAGATGGAGTTTAACCTGGACAAATGTGAGGTAATGCATTTTGGAAGGGCTAATGCAGGTAGGGAATATACAGTGAATGGTAGAACCCTCAAGAGTATTGAAAGTCAAAGAGATCTAGGAGTACAGGTCCACAGGTCATTGAAAGGGGCTACACAGGTGGAGAAGGTAGTCAAGAAGGCATACGGCATGCTTGCCTTCATTGGCCGGGGCATTGAGTATAAGAATTGGCAAGTCATGTTGCAGCTGTATAGAACCTTAGTTAGGCCACACTTGGAGTATAGTGTTCAATTCTGGTCGCCACACTACCAGAAGGATGTGGAGGCTTTAGAGAGGGTGCAGAAGAGATTTACCAGAATGTTGCCTGGTATGGAGGGCATAAGCTATGAGGAGCGATTGAATAAACTCGGTTTGTTCTCACTGGAACGAAGGAGGTTGAGGGGCGACCTGATAGAGGTATACAAAATTATGGGGGCATAGACAGAGTGGATAGTCAGAGGCTTTTCCCCAGGGTAGAGGGGTCAATTACTAGGGGGCATAGGTTTAAGGTGAGAGGGGCAAAGTTTAGAGTAGATGTACGAGGCAAGTTTTTTACGCAGAGGGTAGTGGGTGCCTGGAACTCACTACCGGAGGAGGTAGTGGAGGCAGGGACGATAGGGACATTTAAGGGGCATCTTGACAAATATATGAATAGGATGGGAATAGAAGGATACGGACCCAGGAAGTGTAGAAGATTGTAGTTTAGTCGGGCAGTATGGTCGGCACGGGCTTGGAGGGCCGAAGGGCCTGTTCCTGTGCTGTACATTTCTTTGTTCTTTGTTCTTTGTATTGCTCTTTTTTTTGTTCTTGCTGTAAGCATTTTGCTATGGTAGTTTTTAAAGTTAAATCATTTTGCTGCATTAATGATTCCCTTACATTTTCATCTGAGAGACCATAGATTAATTGATCCCTGATGATGGAGTCTGTTACATCAGCATAGTTACAACCTTGTGCTAGCAATCGGTGATCTGTGATAAAATTAGAGATAGTCTCCCCATTTTGTTGGAATCTGTTATGCAGGTTAAAGCGTTCCATGATTTCATTTGACTGTGATTTACAGTGTTCATCAAATTTTGCAATTATCACTTGAAAGCTATTTTTATCTTCATTGTCACCATACGTAAAAGAGTTATTAATGTCTACAGCTTGCCGGCCTACCGTTGACAATAATATCCCAATCTTTCTCTTGTCAGGGGCTGCATTTAAGGCAGTAGCTGCCATGTATATTTGGAGCTGCTGTTTATACATCTTCCAGTTACTATTTAAATTACCGGTAGTTTTTAGCAGCTCTGGAAGTGGCGTGTGATCCATTGCTTCGGTTGGTTGTCTGGATTCCAAATGCTGCGAAGTATTCCACAGCCGAGTGGCTGGCCCGTTACGTTTTTCTTGGGACGTTTTACATAAAGTTTATTGAATAACACAACTTAAATAACTGCGTGAGCTCTTACTTTAAGAACTGTACTAGTAGAAGGTTACAACTTTTCTGTACACTACAACTAGGCCTGACCACACTAGCAGCCCTGAGCTAAATCTCTGCCTTTGGTGTCCTCACAGTCGAATCAGCCAAAGAGGCTTGAGGGCTGCTTGCTTCCCCCTTTATATCCTCCAGTGCTGCCCCCTAGTGGTCTTTCCATGTCCCATCAGCGTCTTCTGTACATACCCATGTAAAGATCACTACAAAGACGATGAATGGCTGCCACCTCCGAGCGAACCGCTGAATTGAACCTCTTAAGACAAACTTAATCTTCTCCAGCCTGAGAAACCCTGCCACGTCGCTGACCCACACCCCTGACGTTGGAGGCTCGGAGTCCCTCCAGCCCAGCAAAATCCGTCTCGGGCCACCAGGGAGGCAAAGGCCAAAATGTCAGCCTCTCTCCCCCCCTGGGCCCTCGGATCCTCTGACACCCCAAAATATTGCCATCTCTGGACTCGGAGTAACCCTCCCTTCCAGGATCTCTGACATGACGTCCGCAAATCCCTGCCAGAATCCCCTCAGCTTCGGACATGGCTAAAACATGTGTACGTGATTCGCCGGGCTTCCCCACACTGCCCATACCTGTCCTCCACCACCTCAAAAAACCTACTCATCCGGGCCATAGTTATATGAGCCTTATGGACCACCTTGAACTGGATCAGGCTAAGCCTGGCACACGACGAGGATGAATTGGCTCTCCTCAAGGCTTTTTGCCACAGTCAGACTTCCAACTCCCCTCCCACTTCCACTTCCTCTTCACCTCCCCAATTGGAACCCCTTCCCACTTCATCAATTCCTTTTATATTTCCGAGATCCTCTCTTCCCCAACCCCTGTTTTTGACATCACCTTATCCTGCAGTCCCCTTAGAGGGAGGCGAGGGAAGCTTGGAACCTGCCTCTGGTCAAAATCCCGTACCTGTAGGTACCAAAATCCGTTCCCACCCGGCAACTCAAACTCCTCCTCTAATCTCTCAATGAAGAGATCACCAACTCTCTCAATCCCTGCCCGCTGCCACCTGAGAATTATGATACATCTAATCTTGTAACAAACTGGAGATTAACTCGCAACAGCTGTACAGGATGAACAGAAAATTAGTGAGAATGCTTGAGGCTTTCCTAGCAATCCAAATATGAAGAATCCAATGATAAATTAACCAATGTTAATCCTTTTTATGGAACAAATGTATAACTATATTCTATTTATCACCTTCCTCTGCATAGCAACACACCACATATTAACGACATAAACTAGGAGTGCCTGGTCCTTTGTTTAATTTTGAGCAGGCTGACTAAGTTAGCAATACAGGTCGGGTTGTCCCAATCCAGAAATTCTTTATCTAATTGCGTTGCAATGTTTTTCCCTGTGACAAAGTTTCTATTTACTAAGATAGCTTTCCTGCTCCAGACTGATCTGTTTACAAAGGCAACCAGAGGTTAACTAAATTATACCACAGGCTTGTGATGAAAATATGGAAATTTCTAACAAGTTCGACACACGAGAGACGTTTTCTGTGAAGAAGGCACAGGTTGCCAGAGACACAGCAAACAACTTCTGATGTGAGTACAGAAATAACAGAAACATGATAGATCTAAAATAACACGGAGACCTGATACAAGGGTTGTGATCACCTCCCAAATCAGTTCTTTATCTTAGTCGGATGCTTACTCTGATGGAGATTGAAATGGGTTTATCAGTAAACGTTTGCCTCTTTTTTTGTCTGTAATGGTTGCCACTTACAGAATGCAACTGGCAGAGATCTCGAGCTGGGCGGCCTATTTTCTTTAGAATGGTGTTGCCACATGGCAGAATTTAGGGCCCGGTTTTCCTCCACTTAGTGTTGATGCAAAATATAAACTGTCATAAATATAAGTGCTGTAGCAAAAAGCAGGCTTATCTTCCCTGTTTAATATTGCTTTCAAAGATTGGTCCAATGCCCAAGTGAATTCAAGAAAATTAATGAGGGTCTTAAAAATCTCTCATGTTTTAATGTTTTGCTAGAAGTCGATTATGAAGACTTATGAACTTGCAACTGTACAAATTAGAGCAGGGGTAGGCCATTCAGCCCCTCGAGTCTTTCCGCTATTTGATAAGACCATGGCTGATCACATTATGGTGTTAACTCTGCTTTCCTCTTTCTTAGGTAAACACCAGAAAACAAGATCTTCAACTTCTTCCTGACAAAACTCCAATCATGGTTGTTGGAGCCTGATTAACATTTCCCAAAGCAACTTTAAGGACACATAACAAGAAAAAAGACAGCGATGACTTCCAGTGGTGGCAATGCGCTGAACAATCGCACAAAACGTGGCTCTCCTCTGGAAACTTTAATTTTGGCCCCTTTGACCTAAAAGGTGACCACTCCACTAAACAGACCCCCAAAAAACCCTCACCCGCAACAAACCGAACAACAACCACTCAAGAAAATGCCCTCAAATCTGCCAAGAAACAGAAAAGACGGCAGGAACGTTAAGAGCAAGGAGAGAAGGACTCAAATGGCAGACACGAGGAGTAAAGCCAAACAGAGCGTGCCTACGCAACCACCGAAGGGGCAATGGATGGAGCTCCTGGCACAGGAGCACCTAAAGCTGAGGGATTCCACCAAGGAGGACCACATGGAGACTGTGAAGGTGGTCATAACAATCACTTTGGACCCTTCAAAGAGGCCCTGGAAAAGACGGAAAGACAATTGGAAACCCAGGAAGAAACAATGCGAGAAGTGGAAAGAGCTGCAACTGACCAGAGCAACCTGATTGCCGCCCTGGAAATTGAGGTGGCAAGATTAGTGGTGGCCCAGGGAGCACTCAAGGTGAAGGTTAAGGACCAGGAGAATAGATCCCACAGTCAGAATTTGAAGATCGTAGGACTACGATCATGTAGGGCGATGGGCAGCATGGTGGCACAGTGGTTAGCACTGCTGATTCACAGCGGCAGAGACCCGGGTTCAATTCCAACCTGTCTGGGCGACTGTCTGTGAACAGCTTGTACTTTCTCTCCGTGTCTGTGTGGGTTTCCTCCGGGTGCTCTGGTTTCCTCCCACAGTCCAAAGATGTACAGGTTAGGTGGATTGGCCATGATAAATTACCCCTTAGTGACCAAAAGGTTAGGTGGGGTTACTGGGTAATGGGGATAGGATAGGGGTGTGTGTATAGATAGGGTGCTCTTTCAGAGGGTCAGTGCAGACACGATGGGTTGAATGACCTCCTTCTGCACTGTAGGGATTCTATTATTCTATGACGACCCAAAGGCACAGAGGGCAGGAACCCAACAGATTATGTAGCGTGAATGCCTGGAAAAATCAGTCGGGGGATGAAAGCTTCCCCAAACCCCCAGAAGTGGACAGAACCACAGATCACTTAAGCAAAGGCCCAAATCAGGGGAACCACCTAGAGGAATCATAGCAAAGCTCCACAGATATCAGACAAGGAACGGATCTTAAATTGGGCGAGGAGCACGAGGTCCTGTAAATGGGAAGACCATGCGATTCGTATATACCAGGAAATTGGGTCCAATCTGGCCAAGCGCTGGGCCAAGTTCAACGGAGCCAAGGCAACCCTGGTCAAAATCAAAACCTGGTTCGGGATGCTTTACCCGGCAAAACTCTGGGTAACATTCAACAACAGGGAGTTTTACTTCAACACGCCGAGTGAAGCGGAGGAATTTATTAAGAAAAACGGGCTGGGAAGACAATAGCAATGGACACAAATGGACCATGAAAGATGTTCTTTGTCTTTCCATGTCAGATTTATCTTTATTTATATGTCCAGGGCACTCAGTGGAACAATCACCTGGGCGTCCCAGGGGAGGGTTGGGAGAGGTAGGACAAAGGAACACCGAAGCGGGGGCTGGGGGAGGAACAAAAATGGGCCAAAGATAGGAGGAAACATTCCCGGGAGGAGAATGCAAGCACACGGGGATAAGAGGAGAGGGCGAGCCGCTACGCAGCACCTGAAAGGGGGGGAGCACCTGGCAGAAGGGGATAAAATAGCAGAGCAGGGAGGGGGGGGGGAAGGGGGTAGAGAGTAAGGGAGGGAACGACAGGGAAGATAAGCCTACAGAGGCACAGGAAAAAGGAGAAGGGGAGAGTAGGGAGACTTGGGGGGGGCGGGGGGGGGGGGGGGGGGGGGGGGGCGGGGGGGGGGGGGGGGGGCGGGGGGGGGGGGGGCGGGGGGGGGGGGGGGGGAGAGAATTGGAGAATAGGTGGGGGAAGGGGAGAATAAAATGCTGATTGCAACGGGTCCCACATGGTGACAACGGGAACAAAGAAATTGACAGCGGCGATCTTGGATGGTCCCTGGTCAAAGGGAAACCCCGGAGTGCAGCGGCACAGCCACATGGTGAGTAACGTTGATCCTGCAGGGAGTGAGGGTGGGACAAAAACCCTTTATCAGAATAGTCACCAGGAACATCAGGGGACTTTATCAGCCCAGTGAAAAGATCCTGAGTCTTCGCCCATCTGAAAAGCCTGAAGGCCGATGTAATCTTCCTCTAAGAAACACTCCTGAGGGAGAAGGACCGACTGAGGGTAAGGAAGGGATGGCTAGGACAGACCTACCAAGTTCTATGGGACGAGGGCTAGGGGGTGACCATATTGCTCAATAAGAGGATGAACTTTACAGCGAGACCATGTACAAAGGAGACAGTGACAGCCCAGGGGGGGACGATATGGCACGGTTAGTGGTGTCCTGGAAGAGGCATCGGTGGTACATGTGACTGTGCACGCCCCCAACTGGGATGACGCAGGCTATATAAAAGCGACCATGGCAGAAATCCCCGACCTAGACTCCCACCAACTCATTATTGGGGGGACGGGGGACACTTCAACTGTGTACAGGATCCATGGACGAAAAATCCAATCCCAAATCAACAGTTGGGCATGGCAAGAGATACCTTTATGGAACAGATGGAGGGGGGGGGGGGGTTGGACCCATGGAGGTTCACAAACCCGAGGGGGAATGAGTTCTCCTTCTTCTCCCAAGTCCGCAAGGTATAGTCCCGCATTGACTTCTTTGTAGTTGGGAAATTGGTGCTTTCATGGATCGCAGGCACGGAATATTCCGCTATAGTCATCTCTGACCATGCTCCACACAATGTGGATGTGAAGTTGGAGGCAGGCCAGGCACAGCAACCCCTATGGAGGCTGGACATACCAATACTGAGAAAATGCCACAGGCCATCAAGGGATACCCAACCTGTAACCAGAACAGGGAGGTTTCACCCTCCACATTCTGGTGGGCACTGAAGGGGGGAAATAATCAGTTATAAGGGCAGCATGGTAACATAGTGGTTAGCACAATTGCCCCACAGCTCCAGGGTCCCAGTTCGATTCCCGGCTTGGGTCGCTGTCTGTGCGGAGTCTGCATGTTCTCCCCGTGTGTGCGTGGGTTTCCCCCGGGTACTTCGGTTTCCTCCCACAGTCCAAAGATGTGCAGGTTAGGTGGATTGGCCATGCTAAATTGCCCTTAGTGTCCAAAAAGATTAGGTGGGGTTACTGGGTTATGGGGATAGGGTGGAGGTGTGGGCTTGGGTAGGGTGCTCTTTCCAAGAGCTGGTGCAGACTCGATGGGCCGAATGGCCTCTTTCTGCACTGTAAATTCTATAAGACGCTTAGGGACAGAACGAAGAGGGCAGCCAGGCGACACGAACCACTGGAGTTAAATCTGCTTTCCACCAGGGAAGCAGTGAATCATTCTGCCAGACACGGGGGACCTTCTATGAACATGGGACAAGGCCAGCAGCCTACTGGCTCACCAGCTCAGGAGACAGGCAGCCATGAGTGAAATAGCGCAGGTAAAAGATAAGAAAGGTTAGCTAGCCACGGCCCCAGCCACGATCATTGAGACATTTGTGACACTACCGGGGGCTGTACACCTCTGAACCCCCGGAGGGGGATTCGAAGATGAAAGTTTCTTGATGGACTGGACAGATCAATCATGGGGGGATAGAAAACAGGAGCTGGAAGCATCACTAGGACTGGGGGAGTTCATGGAGGGCATCAGCTCCATGCAATCGGGGAAAGCACGGAGTCTGGATGGATTCCCGGTGGTCTTCTATAAAGAATTTGTGCCAGCACTGGCTCCGAACCTGCAGGAGGTGGTCAGTGATTTGCTATCGAGAGGGACACTGCCACCCACGCTGGCTCAGTCCTCGATATTGCTGATCTCGAGCAAGGACAAAGACCCAACGGAGTTCAGGTCATACAGACCCATCTCACTCCTAAACACTGATGCCAAAGTCCTGGTGAAGGCCCTGGCGAGGGGAAGGGAGAATGTATGCCAGAGGTAGTCGCGAAAGATCATTCAGGCTTTGTCAAGGGCAGGCAACTAACAGCAAACATCAGACACCTGCTGAACGTGATTAATACTCCACCCAGGAAGAGACACCAGAAGTGATCTTGGCACAGAGAAGGCCTTTGAGAGTCGAATGGAGGCACTTTATGGAGATACTCAAACGGTAGGAAGGGATCTAAGAAGGGGGAGAAGGAGACACAACCCAGAACATAGGAGAAGTAGGGCAGAGGGGCCAAAAGGGCGCGGGGCAGGGAGGCAGCCCAGGAAGGATGCACTATTGTGTATTGTATAAAATGAACATCCAAATAAAAATATATTTTTTAAAAAGATAGCGACATTGAACCAGACCAAAACATAACTCTAGATTTCAACAGCAAGTTGGTAGTTGTATAGATCTTTTAGTGTAACAAAAACATCCCAAGGCTGAGACTGAAAAATGTAATGCAACAATTGAAAAAGAAGAATCTAGGTATTCTAGTGCAGTGTTTTTCAAACCATTTTTTCCCCGGGACCCACTTCTGCCAACCGGCTGACCTTCGTGACACATCATTTTCATTTACCTTCACTGCAACAGATGAGCCCCGTTTGGTCCCCATGATCTCACTCCAATCAGATTAACAGGAGGAGAGAGCAATATGCATATCATGTGTAGAGTTCAGCTGGTTCCTTTGTGCTGTCTTAATCTTTGTGAGGACAGAAATTCCAACCTCGCATATGGAGGGCATTGTGAAGGGCAACAGCAACAAAATGTTCATTTTACTCAGCACTGGATACTCTCCAAGACCCTACTCCAGAATGCTGAAAGACTCATGGACTTGTGCCGTGTTTTTAATGTGTTGTCACAAGTGAGGCATGGAAGTTCAGTCTTTTCATTTGGAGTCAGCTGTAAGTTAATAATTAATTAACTCTGGGGTCAAACTCCAAAATATTTTTCACCCACCTCTTCGCTTTCAAAATCTGAAACATCCCCTCTGGAAAGTGTCAAATACTTTGATTAGCGTAGCCAGATGCAACGAAATAAGCCTTGCCAGTCTATTGACAGTTCCCTTACTAACATTGTTTTCTTCGATGTGTTGTAGCAATGTGGGGACATGTAGTAGTTTTGGCTTTGTACTCGTACTTGCCAAGCTTTCAATTATTTTTGGAAACATTCTATTTCTTCACAGTGCTGAAATCAATCATCATCTTTTCCTGGCAATTTGAGGTTCAGTTTGTTTAAAATTGAAAGGTAAGACATCCCCGATCTGCTTACCTATATCTAAACACAATGTCTCAAATTACCTACTCTCCAGGGAAACTCCAGCAATCCTAACAAAATTCCATTAGGCCTCTTTTTATGAACACATATATGGTTGGAATAAATGATGGTATCACTTTACGACATCTTAATTACATCTTCTGCAGCCATTGGTGTAATTAAGATGCCGTAACGTGCGAGCATCATTCATTCCAACCAGATATGTGCCTTGTCATTTGCGCTATTGAAGACAGCTATCCCTTAAAAAAAAGTTCTCAAAGAGAATTGGTATAACAGCTATTCACCGGCTTTAAGCATGTGAAGTGCTTTGAGGAATATATTTTCTGCATGCTAGCAAAGAAGAAAATTGTGGGACCACTGAAATATTCCAAAGATGACTAGGATATCAGAATACCAGGGACAACAAATAGAATAAACTAAACCTTTTTCTCTCTTTGTACAAAGACAGTCAGTCTCCCCAACACACAAGCTGAATTTTGGGGTATATCAGAATTCCGATAAGGCAGTGAATGTTTTTCCTTGCCCACAAAGATTAAGGTAGCAAGGCACTAAACTGGATGGCCTTCATACAAGGTTGCTTAAAGTGGTGCCCAATGTAATTGGTCATTGGAAATCTCTAGAAATTAGGGTAGCATCCAAGTTTGGGATAATAGCTTTCATGACAATAATCTTTAAATTGGAGCACGAGATTGACTCATGAAATTATAGATTTAATATTGGAGGTGGTTAAGTTATTAGAAGGTATCCTAAAGGACAGATAATAAAACACTAGCCATAATGTAATAAGGGGAAATCAGTATGGATTTATACAAGTGATGTCTTTCCTAACAGATTTACTGCTGTTTTGAGATGATTGACCTCATTGACAATAAAAACTCTGTGAATGTTGTTTTATAAAAGTGAATGGTTTAGAAACTAGGAAGACATGGAGCAAGAGGCAAGATTCGAAGGTAAAAATTTGAAGTCATCGATTGTGAATCCAATTCTCGCCACCCCAGTTCTCAATGGCCCATACTGGCTCCTGGTCAAGTTAAATCTTGATTTTAAGATTTTCCCCTTATTTTCAAATTTCTCCATGGCCCTGTCCCTCCCCACCTCTATAATCTCCTCCAAAAGCAGAACACTCCAAGGCATCTGCACTCTCTAGATCGGCCTCTGGTGAAGTCCCAATACTAATTTCTCCAGCACTGGTGGCTGTGCCTTTAGTTGCCCAGGTCCCAAGTTCTGGAATTTCCTTCCTACACTTAGCTTTCCTCTTTTCAGGCGCTCCTTGAAACCTCCTCCATTCAGTGGGTACCTGATCCACATTCTAGTCTATCTCCAGGAAAACCCCCAGAAGGAGGAATGCATCAGGAAACCACTTCAACGCAGTTCCCCACTATTTCACCACCACATGTCCTAGCCCACCACCTTGGGACTAGGAACATTCTGTCCTATACAGGATGGACATTCATGGATACAACTCAAACAATGGGAAAGAAAGTAACAAGTAAAGAAAATTTAATAAGAATAATTACCACTGATGTTTTGTATGAGCAGGGGGTGGGGGGGGGAACAATAGGTGGGAGACTATCCGGCGCCAAGGATGGGCGCCACCAAGCTAGCTGGGCGGGCTAGCTCACGGAAGCGCAGTGGGGGGTGTGTGCATATGTTCGGTTGCGTTGTTACTGGGGGGGGGGCGGGGGCGGAGGGGGGTAAATGTTCTGCTGATGATGGAGGGACTTGGGCTAAGGGACAGAGAGGAGGGTGGGGGCGGAGGCTGCCTGGGGGCAGACCGGTGGGGGCGCGGAGCATGGGCTGGAGGCAGGCCCAAAAAAGGGGATGGCTGATCAGTGAAGGGGGGGGGGTGGAAATGAGCCCCCCAACTAGGCTGATCCCCTGGAATGTTCGAGGGTTAAATGGGCCGGTCAAGAGGGCAAGTGTGTTCGCGCATCTTAGGGGACTGAAGTGGTAATGTTGCAGGAGACGCACCTTAGAGTAACTGACCAGATTAGATTGAGGAAAAGCTGGGTCAGTCAGGTCTTTCACACGGGACTAGACTCAAAGACTAGAGGGGGGGGGGTGGATCCATGGAGATTTGGGCAGCCGAGGGTGAAGGAGTTCTCCTTCTACTCACACGTGCGTAAAATGTACTCCCGCTCACACGTGCGTAAAATGTACTCCCCGATTGATTACTTTACTTTATTTTGAGCAGGGCCTTACTGGCAGGGGTAGTGGACACGGGGTACTTGGCGATCACAATCTCAGACCGCGCTCCGCACTGGGTTGACCTGCAGGTTAGTAAAGACAGTAACCAGCGCTCACACTGGAGGTTAGATGTGGGACTTTTGGCTGACGAAGGGTTGTGCGTGCGGCTGAGGAAATGTATTCAGAACTACCTGCAGGTCAGCGACACGGGGGAAATTTCAGCAGCGGTGGTCTGGGAAGCACTGAAGGCGGTGGTCAGAGGGGAGTTGATCTCGATACGGGCCCATAGGTAGAAGGTGTACAGGGCAGAGATGGACCGACAGGTAAAGGAGATTCTACAGATCGATAGGAGGTATGCGGAGACCCCAGAGGCAGGTCTTTTATGGGAATGGCAGACGCTACAGGCGGAGTTCGGCTTGTTAACCACAGGGAGGGCGGTGGAGCAGCTGAGAAAGGCGAGGGCGCGATCCATGAGCATGGAGAGAAGGCCAGCAGAATGCTTGCACAGCAGCCTAAAAAGAGGGAGGCAGCCAGGGAGATAGGAAAAGTAAATGACGGAGATGGGAACCTGGTTGGAGATTCAGCAGCGGTGAATAAGACGTTTAGGGATTTCTACAGTAGGCTGTACAGGTCGGAACCCCCTATGGGGCCGGAGGGGATGAGGCACTTCTTGGAGGGGCTGAATTTCCCAAAGGTGGACGGGGAACTGGTAGAAGGGCTGGGGGCCCCGATCGAGTTGGAAGAAATAGTGGAGGGTCTGAAGGCCATGCAGTCGGGTAAAGCACTGGGGCCAGACGGGTACACAATGGAGTTTTATGAAAGGTTCTCTGGGATATTGGGGCCAGTGTTGATGAGGATGTTCAATGAGGCAAGGGAAAGAGGGGTGCTGCCCCCGACGAAGTCACAGGCCACTATTTCGCTGATTCTGAAGCGGGACAAGAACCCGGAGCTGTGTGGGTCCTACAGGCCGATATCCCTGTTGAATGTGGATGCCAAATTGCGGACCAAAATTTTGTCCTCCAGGATTGAGGATTGTGTTCCAAACGTTATTGGGGAGGACCAGACGAGGTTTGTTAAGGGTAGGCAGTTGGTGGCCAATGTAAGAAGGTTGTTAAACGTGATCATGATGCCCCCGGAAGGTAGGGATGTGGAGGTAGAGATCGCAATGGATGCTGAAAAGGCATTTGATCGCGTAGAATGGGACTATCTGTGGGAGGTACAGGGACTGTTCGGATTCGGGCGGGGCTTTTTTGACTGGGTCAGGTTACTGTATCAGGCTCCTGTGGCAAGCGTACGGGCGAATGGGACAAAATCGGACTATTTTAGACTGCACCGGGGGACGAGCCTGGGGTGCCCCCTCTCCCCACTGTTGTTCGGGGGGGGGGGTGGGGGGGTGGAGCACAGAGTCTCGCTCTATGCAAACGACCTGCTTCTGTATGTATTGGACCCAGCAGAGGGGATGGAAAGAATCATGAGGATTCTAGGGGAATTTGGCCGGTATTCGGGGTATAAGTTAAATATGGGGAAAAGTGAGATGTTTGCGTTTCAGGCAAGGGGACAGGAGAGGCGATTGTGGGAGCTGCTGTTTAGATTAGTAGGGGGAAGCTTTAGGTACCTAGGCATTCAAGGGGCGTGTGAATGGGACCGGCTGCATAAATTAAATCTGGCCCGACTAATAGACCAAATGAAGGACGATTTTTGGAGATGGGACACATTTCCGTTGTCTCTGGCTGGGAGGGTGCAGACAATGAAAATGACGGTCCTCCCGAGATTCCTGTTTGTATTTCAGTGTCTCCCCATCTTTATTCCACGGCCCTTTTTTAAACGGGTCAACAAAGTGATCACGGGCTTCGTCTGGGCAGGCAAGGTAATGCATGAGCGGAGTCGGGGAGAGGGCGGGCTGGCGCTGCCAAATTTTAGTAACTATTACTGGGCGGCGAATATAGCCATGATCAGGAAGTGGGTGTGGGGAAGGGGTCGGTATGGGAGCGTATGGAGGCGGCTTCATGCCAGGGCACCAGTTTGGGGGCGTTGGTAACTGCGCCTCTGCCGTTCCCGCTGGCACGGTACTCCACCGTGCTGGTGGCGGCCCTGAGAGTCTGGGGGCAATGGAGGAGACATGTGAGAGCAGAGGGAGCATTGGTCTGGTCCCCAATCTGTAATAATCACCGGATTGCCCCGGGAAGTATGGATGAGGTTCCCGATATGGCGGAGAGCAGGGATTGAGAGGATGGGGGACATGTTTATCGAGGGGAGCTTTCAGAGTATGAGGGCGCTGGAGGAGAAGTTTGCGTTGGCGAGGGGAAACAAATTCAGGTATCTGCAGGTGCGGGACTTCCTAAGTAAACAGGTGTCAACCTTCCAGCTCCTACCGCTAAGGGGAATTCAGGACAGGGTAGTTTCCAGAGGGTGGGTAGAAGGGAGCGTCTCTGACATTTACAAGGAACTTATGGGGTCAGAGGAGATGCAGACCGCTGAAGCGCAAGTGGGAGGAGGAGCTGGGAGGAGAGATAGAGGATGGTCTATGGGCGGACATGTTGAGTAGAGTAAACACGTCCGCAACATGTGCCAGGCTCAGCCTGATACAATTAAAGGTCGTTCATCGACTCACATGGCAGTGGCCCGGATGAGCAGATTCTTTGGGGTGGAAGACAGATGTGCAAAATGTGCGGGAGGACCAGCGAACCATGTCCACATGTTCTGGACGTGTCCGAAGCTTAGGGGATTTTGGCAGGGGTTTGCAGATGTCATGTCCACGGTGTTAAAAACAAGGGTGGCGCTGAGTCCGGAGGTGGCGATTTTCGGGGTGGCAGAAGACCCGGGAATCCAGGAGGAGAAAGAGGCAGACATTCTAGCCTTTGCTTCCCTAGTAGCCCGAACGGATACTATTAGCTTGGATGCACTCAAAGCCCCCGAAGTCGGAGCCCTGGCTATTGGACAGGGCTAGCTTTCTCTGTTTGGAGAAAATCACGTTCGCCTTGAGAGGGTCACTGTTAGGGTTTGCCCGGAGTTGGCAACCGTTCGTCGACTTCTTCGCAGAAAATTAATTGTCAGCAGAAGGCGGGGGGGGGGGGGTTAGTTTAGCTTAGAGTAGGGGGTTAATAAAGGTGGTGATGTGTTGGGTACTCTGCTACACAGACGAACCAACACGGTTGCGAATGGTACAACTCAGTTTTATTGCTAACATTTATTTACAGTGGTAAACTGGTTACTGAGGTTCGATCATAACCCTAGAATCTGTGGACCTATTCCTGACACTATCTTGTAGTGGCACTCAGCACATGGTGGATGTCTGAGTGGCTTGCTATGAGCGCTGTGCCCTGAGCTGTCTCCTCTTGGAATCCTCAGGAAGTGTCATGATCCCTGTTTTGTACTGTGTATGCTCTTGCCTGTGATTGGCTGTGGAGTTGTGTGTGTGTTGATTGGTCCGTTGATCTGTCCATCAGTATGAATGTGCTATGATGTTTACCTGAATATCATGACATCCCCCCTTTTGTACAAAAACATGTGCCTATGTGGTTATAAATAGAGATGTGGACTGAGTGCAGCTGAATGTGTGTGTGTGCAATATCTACAGCATGTACATGGGGCTAAACTATATACAAGGGGCGATGTCGGGTGTGACATAACAACGAGGTTGTACCATAAACAAAGAACGGGGAAATGTTGAACGACAAAAACAAACTCCTGTCACGACAAGGAAGAACAGAAACATATTAACACAGTGGTATTATGAGTTCAATGTACAAACAGGCTCATAAGTCCAGTCTAGTAGGTGGGCGACGAATTCGGGTTGACCGTTAGGGTGGCACACCATTCATCACCCGGATTGACAGTGTTCACTTGCAACGGCTGGTGGGTCCTGGCAGTTGCCGCACGTCGTGATGTCATGGCGTTCGTTGCGCCACCGTGCATGCGCAGTTCGGTCTTGCGTCGAGCGCGCCAGCGCATCATGTCCCTCTGTGTCGACGTCGTTTTTGGCGCGCACAAACGCGGGAAGCCTCGAAAAGCGCGCAAAATGGCCGCCCTCGTCCGGGCCGCCGGCCGGGAGGAACTCGATCACCTGGACCCGTTCGGGGGTAGGACGCCTGCCTCGCAGAACCGGCCGCGTAGGACCCCTGCCGCGCCGATTCGGCTGCCTGAAATTGGGAGTAGCGGCTAGTCGCGTTTTCATGCAGGACACAGGCTTCAATTGTGGAAACTATGGTGAGGCCTTTTATTTTTAAGAGCTGCTGGCGTAGGGCGCCCGAGGCGACCCCAAAAACGATCTGGTCCCAAATCATGGAATCGGAGGTGGTGTCGTAACCGCAGGACTGCGCGAGGATACGGAGATGTGTAAGGAAGGATTGAAAGGGCTCATCCTTATCCTGCACTCGCTGCTGGAAGAGATACCTCTCGAAACTCTCATTGACCTCGACGTTGAAGTGTTGGTCGAGTTTGAGAAGGACCGTCTTGTACTTGGTCTTGTCCTCACCTTCCGCGAACACCAGGGAGTTGTAGACATGGATGGCGTGTTGACCTGCCATGGAGAGGAGGATGGCGATCTTTCTGGTGTCCGAAGCGCTCTCCTTTTCGTTGGCTTCCAGGAAGAGCTGGAAGCGCTGTTTGAACAGCTTCCAATTAACGCCAAGGTTTCCACCAACTTGTAGTGGCTGCGGCGTGCTGACGGTGTCCATGGCGCAGGATGGCAGATTCCGGAGGATCCGTAGGTAGGTCCCACAGTTACTCCTGGTACTATGATGTGTTGGGTACTCTGCTACACAGACGAACCAACACGGTTGCGAATGGTACAACTCAGTTATATTGCTAACATTTATTTACAGGGGTAAACTGGTTACTGAGGTTCGATCATAACCCTAGAATCTGTGGACCTATTCCTAATCCTATCTTGTAGTGGCACTCAGCACATGGTGGATGTCTGAGTGGCTTGCTATGAGCTCTGTGTCCTGAGCTGTCTCCTCTTGGAATCCTCAGGAAGTGTCGTGTTCCCTGTTTTGTACTGTGTATGCTCTTGCCTGTGATGTTGTGTGTGAGTTGATTGGTCCGTTGATCTGTCCATCAGTATGTATGTATGCTTGTGCTCTGATGTTTACCTGAATATCATGACAGGTGGGACCTGTAAGGGAGACGGCTTTTGCACTATGTTTATAGTTTCATGTACATTGCTTATTTTGCTGCTGTTACAATACCAAAAATACCTCAATAAAAGGTTTATTAAAAAAAAGAATAATGACCACTGTAATAAATTGCAGTTGTCGAATCACAGCCAAGATTACAGGTGTGGGTCAGATTATCATCTTTGCATCTAACCATGTCAATCGTCTTGTCAGATGATTTGGGGACATGTAGTGTAAAGGGTCAATGTTAAATATAGTAAATAGTCTACATAATCAGTGATGCAAGATCACAAGACAACAGAGCAGGTTGAGGAACGGTTCTACGTGAAGCCTCTTGCTAAGTCTTGTACTATTTAATAAAAGTTAAAGCTTTACCTCCGGCCATCTCTATTGAGGCTGACTGAGGAAAACTGAGGCTAAGACCCACAGAATTAATAGGCATTATAGAATTGGAGAAGTGTTATGAATGAGCAGCAGTGTTTGCTGAAGTGTTGCAATATTTGTAAGTGTTGGTCTTGCATTTCCATTTGACGTCAGTGTTGAAGTTGCAGCTGCTGGTGTAATTGAGGAAATTGCCCTGGGTAAACACCAACATTTATTGTCCATTAAAAATACATTCAATGAAGATTAGATAATGTTCAAGTATTTTAGTGCTAGATTTTGTTGGCTGTCAGTAAACTACAGGCATCCAATGACATACAATTTGCGTAACTGTTTCACTTTTCTTATCAAAATATGATGTCCAGCACTGTAAAGTTATAGACCCATTAAGTGCATCAAAACAAAAGTTGATTGTAATCTAGAGAGAGGCAGACCTATAGAAGGAACAAGGTCCAAAGTTCAAACCAAAAGCGTCGACATGGAGGACTCATGAGGTTTTGGTATCATTGGATATAAGAACATAGGAACTAGGAGCAGGAGTAGGCCATCTGGCCCCTCGAGCCTGCTCTGCCATTCAATGAGATCATGGCTGATCTTTTGTGGACTCAGCTCCACTTTCCCGCTTGAACACCATAAACTTTATTCCTTTATTCTTCAAAAGAACAATATCCTTATCTTGAAAACATTTGATGAAGGAGCCTCAACTGCTTCATTGGGCAGGGAATTGCATAGATTCACAACCCTTTGGGTGATTTACAGTTGCTATCTTGGCCCTCCCAAGGTGACTAAACTGAAAATATAAAGCTAGTAATGCCACAGCCAACCAAGAGGAAAATGAGCTGCAGCTACACATTGTCCCTTCAAACTTTATTGGAATCTCATTTAAACTGCATGGATGAACATTTTCTGCAGTCATCAAGACTTAGTCAGTAATGCCTGTTTGTTTGAAAGAGAGATATCACTCTGCCATACTGGCTTCAGACCATAAGATGTAGGAGAGAAGTCGGCCATTCAGCCCATCAAGTCTGCTCCGCCATTCAATGAGATTATGGCTGATCTTATATGATGATCCTCAAGGTTTAGCTCAGTGGGCTAGACAGCTGGTTTGTGGTGCAGAACAAGGCCAGCAGCACGGGTTCAATTCCCGTACCGGCTGAGAATTCTGAATTCTCCGTGTACCCGAACTGGTGCCGGAATGTGGCGACTAGGGGCTTTTCACAGTAACTTTGTTGCAATGTTAATGTAAGCCTACTTGTGACAAGAAAAAGATTATAATTAACTCCACTTTCCCGTGTTATTCCCATAACAGTCGATTCCCTAACTGATTAAAAATTTGTCCATCTCAGCATCAGCTTCAATTCCTGAGAAGGTGAAAGCCATTCCATGAGGATGGATTTCATCCAACCAGGAAGCGAATGAACTGTGAATATAGATAATTAGTGCAATGAAGACTTATTTATGCTAGAAAGGAAGGAAGGGTAAGGAAAATAAAATCATTCTGAATGAGCAAAATGGGAGGCTAGAAATAGAAAAGGCAATCATTAAAAAAATAGCAATTAGAAGAAATAAATAGGAAGCAAAATGGTTGAGTAAGCAGCAGCAGGAAAAAGAATGAGATAAAGTCACACGGTGACTTGAAAAAAAAACATCAGAGGAAAAGGGGTCATTTTAAATTCAAACTAAAACAAATAAACTGGGATAATTGAAAGTAATTGTGCCACAGGAAGATACAGGTTCAATATAACTAACAGAAACGTAGCTGCTAGCTGGGAAGCAGTGGGAAATAGACAGATATTGGGTTATTATTAGGAGTGTGATATTGACTAAGGAAGAAATACATGGGATGACAATTTCCCCAAAGTTGCTTCCATTCAGCAAGATTAACAAAAACAATCCAGTCACCACAAAAACAATTCAGTCCCAAGTGTTCATTGTGGCGTTCTTTGTGTTGCTAAATTCAGGATGGTTGGCGTAGTGTTCACAAAGACCACAAAATAGTTTTAACTTGAACAAAGCTATAAATTTATTAACACTACTTAATTGGATTCGACACTTACTCCTAGATAATACAGTTGATAATTAAAATATAATCTGCACTCACCTACTACTAATCTCTGCACTATAATATTAACTATGATCTGCTCTCACTCACACTATCTTTCCTTCAGTCTGTACTCCAGCTATCTCTTTAACTTCACTCCCCACAAGGCATCGATGTCTAATATATTTGTAACTCTAGCTCCCTCTAGTGGCTGATCTAGACATTTCATTAACCTTTGCAGTTCTTACATTTATGATAATGTCACATTCATGATCAAAGCTGTAAAATATTTGTAATTGTTATGGTGGCCACGAAGGACACGGGTGGAGTATGAATTCCCCTTATTAAGCGGGCAGTAGCTCACCAAATAGAAAATGTACTTCAGGAGCTTAAAACCCACTGCTCCAACCCAGACTGGTAACCTGTGCTCCCCAGCCTTGGATCAGGGTGCTGTAAACCGCGGCAGTGGCCTTTTTTGTTACTTTAATAAAAGGGTTTGGTGCTGAAGAGTGGCCTTGATGAAGTTATTATATTGATGACGAGGAGTCAAAACCCACAGTCAAAATCAAGCAGCTTCTTCAGTAAGATAAATAAAAGCCTCTCTTCAGTAAACTCAAACTCTACATTAATTTAATTTAATAATCTTTATTGTCACAAGTAGGCTTACATTAACACTGCAATGAAGTTACTGTGAAAAGCCCCTAGTCGCCACATTCTGGCGCCTCTTCGGGTACAGAGGGAGAATTCAGAATGTCCAAATTACCTAACAGCACGTCTTTTGGGACTTGTGGGAGGAAACCGGAACACCCGGAGGAAACCCATGCAGACACGGGGAGAATGTGCAAACTCCACACAGACAGTGACCCAAGCCAGGATCGAACCTGGGACCCTGGTGCTGTGAAGCAACCGTGCTACCCACTATGCTACCGTGCTTCCCAAAAGCATAGAAGACTGGGCCCAATACATGTAGTGCATGCGTTACTTCTTCCAGGCTAATAACATGGTGGGAGATGAAAAGCAGAAAGTAATCCTGTTGACAGCATGTGGTGCCCTGGCATTCTGCATGATAAAAAGCCGACTGTTGCAGATACCCCAACTCATAAATTTTTGATGAGCTTTTGATCACTATGATCCAAAGATCACTATCATCCTCTAGAGAAACCGCTTCAACACAGCAGGGAGAACCCTGGGAGAACCAGTCACCGAACTTTTGCCCAGATTACGGAAGCTGGCATAACACTGTGAATTCGGACCATCCCTGACTGAAATGTTGTGGGACAATTTGGTGTGCGGAATAAATAATGTGACAACTCAAAAAAAGTTATTAGCAGAACCCAATCTAGATTTAAAAAAGACATTGAAATAGCTCTTGCTGGAAAATAAAGAAAAAGGGGCTCAGAAACTACAAGATGCAACATACAGCAATGTCCTCGTTAGGGGGAGGTGTCTCATGTAAAAGTGACCATTCCTTAACTGAAAGCGCCTGTGTAAATAGTAGATTACAAAATCAGAGCTCAGCTTGGGGTCCCTGGCAATCCAGGGAATATTTTGACAGTTCTAAAGATGCGAGGGAACCCACTCCGGAAGGTTGCACGTGTCAGACGATGAACAATTGTAAGCACTGCCATAGGGCATAGCCAAGGCAAAGCTTTAGGAATAGGCAATACAGGTGCTACTCAGGGAAGAAACCAGGGTTAGCACAGGCCCATACTATGTAGGTATACCTACCCAGAAACAGAGACAATGCATCATGACCAAGGTCACCCCAATAATGGTGGAACTGTTGGTAAGTGGTCGTCCATTGAAAATGGAGGTGGACACAGGAGCTTCAGTCTGTCATTGGGGTGCAGTCATATGATTGCCTTCAAACTGGTATCCAGCCCTCGAGTTTAGAAAACATGAATGCCAGACGAGCCACCTACACGGGAGCTTTTTTGGATTAAGGACACTACAATGACCACCGTGACCTCCAGGCAGCAATCAGCCTACTTTCATGGCGATGATATGGACCAAGTCTTATGGGGAGAGATTGACCCCCACAGATCAGGCTGGGGATTTTTAGGCTGTGTGTTTACCAGGAGGGCCTTGAAAAAATAAAAGGCGCCAAAGCCAAAATTTTTTTTTTTTTTTTGAAATATATTTTATTGAAGTTTTTCAAACAAAGATTTTCCGTTTTTACAACTTAATAAAGGAATATACATTAAACGTTATTTAAATAATATATTAAACTAACAACAGATGGAAAAAGAAATAAACAAAAAGCAAATATCAACAACTAAGAAAAAGCAAGAACACGGAATAATCCTCCCCCTCCCCCCTGGGTTGCTGCTGCTGTCTTTTCTGTTTTTCCATTATCGTTCCACGAGATAGTCAAGGAACGGTTGCCACCGCCTGGTGAACCCCTGAGCCGATCCTCTTAACGCATATTTTATTCGTTCCAGTCTTATGAACCCTGCCATGTTGTTTATCCAGGCCTCCACGCCCGGGGGCTTCACTTCTTTCCACATAAGTAGAATCCTACGCCAGGCTACTAGGGACGCAAAGGCCAAGACGTCGGCCTCTTTCACCTCCTGCACTCCCGGCTCTTCTGCAACCCCAAATATAGCCAACCCCCAGCTTGGTTTGACCCGGACCCCCACCACCTTTGAGATCACTCTTGCCACACCCTCCCAGAACTCATGCAGTGCCGGACACGACCAGAACATGTGAGTGTGGTTCGCCGAGCTTCCCGAGCACCTCCCACACCTGTCCTCCACCCCAAAAAACCTGCTCAGTCTTGCTCCCGTCATATGCACGCTGTGTAGAACCTTAAATTGAATCAGGCTAAGCCTGACACACGAGGAACCAAAGCCAAAATTTATGTCAATCCTGACGCTACTCCAAAATATTGTAGGGAAAGACCCGTTCCATATTCCTTATTGGAAAAAGTATCGAACTAGAGCACCTGGAAAATCTAGGTATAATATGACCTGTACAATTCGCAAAGTGAGCCCATGCCTATTGTCCCCGTCCTTAAACCGGACAAGTCAATCCGCTTCTGTGGCGATTATAAGCTAACAGTCAAACGGGTTTCCAAGCTGGATAGTTATCCCATAACCCATGTTAAAGACTCGTATGCCAAGCTAGCAGGTGGCTGGATGTTCATTGAGCAACATATGAACCATGCTTATCTTCAACTTGACTTAGACAAGCCTTCCCAAAAGTATGTTATGATCAACACGCACAAGGCCTTTCTGAGTATACCCACTTGCCCTTAGGGGTCTCGTCAGCGTGCGCCATACTCCAAGGGTTAACTAAAGTGGCGGTATACTTAGATGATGCTCTGGTCACAGGGACTTCAGGACAAGAGCACCTGGGGAACATGGAAGAGGTCTTGCAATGATATTTGAAAGCTGGGATGCACCTAAAAAGAAAAACTGTCTTTTCCAAGCAAGTGAAGTGACATATTTGGGTCATCGGGTGGATAATAAGGGTCTCCATCCAGTAGAGGACGAGGTGAAGGCCATCAGGGAAACATCAATCCAGGAAACATTACAGAGTTGAAATCCATCCTGGGAATAATAAATTATTATGGAAAGTTTATCCCAAATTTGGCCTCCTTGCATATGCTACTGTGAAAGTACCAAAAATGGTCTTGGGATGAGGCACAGGTGGAGACCTTTGAGAGAGAAAAAGCAGCTGCTGTCATCCAACTTATTGGCTCATTTTGACCCCAAAAAGGAACTCATTCTGACATATGATGCTTCCCCTTACGGGGTTGGGGTGATACTTTCACACTGCTGGAAGAGGGAACTCAAAGGCCCATTGCCTACATATCAAGGGCCCTTTCAGGTGCCGAGTGGACATCTTCTCAAATTGCAAAGGAGGGCTTGGCGATCGTGTTTTGTGTAAAAAGGTTTCACCAGTATGTTTACGGTAGACGATTCATAACAGTGGCTGACCACAAGCCCATATTGGGGCTTTTCAAAGAGGAAAAGGCAATTCCCCGTTGCCTCCACCCAGATACTGCGTTGAATCCTGTTACTTCAGTCTACGGATATCTCTTAAGAGCACTACCCTAGAACATAAATAGCTAACGCTGATGCCTTAAGTTGCCTCCTGCTTCTTATAATGCCAGCATTAGAAGAGGTTGCGATGACCCTCAACTGTTTTAAAGACATTACCAGTGTCTGCAAGGCAAATCAAGGCCTGGACTCAAAAGGATCCAACAATGTCAAAATTGAAGCACATGATTCTGAACAGCAAAGTCCAAGGACAAACCTCAGAAGAAATGAAACCTTACCTGACGAAGAAAGGCGAGCTCAGTGTTGAGGACAGTTTCATTCTTTGGAGGTTCCGAGTAGTTGTCGCTTGCCCAGTGTAGCATCCAATACTTATGGAACTACATAATGGCCACCCTGGGGTATCTAAAATGAAAAAGCTCGCCAGGAGCTATGTCTGATGACGCAGCCTTGACTCAGACATCACTGATTTGGTGAAGCAGTATGTTTTGTGCCAGTGGAACCGAAAGATCCTCCCTCCGCCTCCCTACATCTGTAGGAATGGCCAGCCAGGCCATCTGTGTGGGCGCACAAGGACTTTGCCGGGGCTTTTATGGGTTCCATGTTTTTGATCCTGGTAGATGAGCTCCCACTCTACGATCAAGAAACTACAACAGAGTTTTTGCATTCATGGAATACCAGAAGGCTTGTTTCTGACAATGGCACAGCCGACACCAATGGTAAGTTCCAGAGCTTCGTGCAATCCAATGGCATCACCTCAGAAAAGTACCTTAAAACCCATTGTCAAACGGGCTGGTGGAACAGGCGGTGCAGATGTTTAAAATCGGCATGAAAAAACAACCAGCAGCATCAATAGAGACCAAATAGGCAGTTTTTATCCTATTACAGGACCACTCCTCATGCAACAGGAATCGCCCCAGTGGAACTGTTAATGGGTTGACGGCATTGTACGAAACTAAGCCTACTAGTCCAAAACTTGGCAGGGAGGGTAGAGTTCTAACAACAGAACCAGAAGAAAAGGTAGGACTCTGCAAAATCGAAAGAATGTTCAAGATAGGTGATCCGGTTTATTATAATAATAATTGCTTACTGTCAATGAAGTTACTGTGAATGAGAGGAACTTCGGAGATGGTTCCAGCTGGCTCCCTGGAATCACAATGGAGAGAATGGGACCAGTGTCATACAAGTGAAGTTCCGGGATAAAGGTCATGATGAAACACCTAAACCACCTCAGGAGGAGGGAGTCCATCCCCCAAAACGAGTCTCATTACAGGCCATGGAGGTGGCGGCTTCTAGTACGTGGCTACAGCCCAAAGAGAACGCTGTATCCAACTCCCTTGATAACGAGGGAACAGATTCAACGATGGAAGCAGAGGAAGCTGGTGTTCGAACTGAAGCAGACCCAGAGAAGGAATCTGCATCAGTTACTCTTCGACGCTCCCTCTGGAAACTAAGGTCTCCAATCTGGTTCACACCTCCAGGTCCAGTTCCACCATCAATGGACCTCAGTCTGATTGCGAAGTGAGGAAGAGGTTTTTTCGCCTGAGTACTGAGGGAGAAATGGACTTTAGGGGGGTGGGATGTTATGGTGCCCACAAATAACATGGGGGATCATCAATAGATCTCCCAGTGGATTTCATGGAATATGAATTCTCCTATTAAGCAAGGTGGAAGCTCCCCAATAGGGACCTTAAAATCCGCTGCTCTGCACGGGCCAGAATCCCATAGGTCCCTAGACTTGGACTAAAGTGCTTAAGCCCCAACAGCTGCTTTTTTGTTACTTTAATGAAAGTGTTTGGTGCTGGAAGACTGGCCTTGGCTAAGTTATTACAGTAATGCATACTTATCTTTTAAATAACTCCTTTTTAAAGTGAAGTGTAAAGACAAATTGACAAACAGAACAGTAATCTTTGAAGGAGACTGCAAAGCTGCTGAGTAAACGTACATCTTTAAAAGAAAACGTCAAGTTTCAGGATTCTGTTGATAAGAGGTCGGAAACTAAAAGAGGCCATCCATGGTTCTTATAAAACTAAGAGGAGAGGGAGAGTATGAGAAGAGAATCTCAAAGTACTAAAAAACTACAAACACATCAGTAAAATAGATTTTTTTGAAATGACTCCCCAAATCCTGCCCACCACCTACACAAGGCACAAGTGTAATGGAATACTCCCCACTTGCAGCTCCAATATGCAAGAAGCTCGACACCATCCAGGATAAAGCAACTTGCTTGATTGGCATCCCTTCCACAAACATTCACTCCCTCCACCACCAACACATTCACAGCAGTGTAATAACGATAATCTTTATTAGTGTCACAAGTATGCTAACATTAACACTGCAATGAAATTACTGTGAAAATCCCGTAGTCGCCACACTCCGGCACATGTTTGGGCACACAGAGAGGGAATTCAGAATGTCCAATTCACCTAACAAGCATGATTTTGGGGACTTGTGGGAGGAAACCAGAGCACCCTGAGGAAACTTACACAGACATGGGGAGAATGTGCAGACTCCGCACAGCGACCCAAGTCGGGATTCGAACCCGGGTCCCTGGCCCTACCATCTACAAGATGCACTGCAGGAACTTACCAATGCTCCTTAGGCAGCACCTTCCAAACCCATGACCACTACCATCTAGAAGGATAAGGGCAGCAGTTATCTGGGAACACTAACTCCCAGAGGTTCCCCTCCATGTCACTCACTATCCTGACTTGGAAATATATTGCTGTTCCTTCACTGTCCTTGGTCAAAATCATGAAACTCCCTCCCTAATAGCACAGTTGGTGTACCTACGCAGCATGGATTACAGAAGTTCCACACAGCTCACCACCGCCTTCTCAAGAGCAATTAGTGATGGGCAACAAATGTTGGCCTAGCCAGCGAAGCCCACATCCCGTAAAAATTAATTTCAAGAAAAGTGGGACACCAAGATGGGAAATTGGGAACAAGATGATCAGTGGAAATTTAACAAATAATTTTGGTGAATACAGAAGACGACATTGTGGAGGAAATAAATCCTGAATTAGTTAGATTGAGATATCATAATAAAAAGTAAATTATTAAAAAATTAAATGATAAGTGGCCAGGATTTAATTGCATAAATAGGTCACAGTAAGAAGTCTTACAACACCAGGTTAAAGTCCAACAGGTTTGTTTCAAACATTAGCTTTTGGAGCACTGCTCAGGTGAGGAAGGAGCAGTGCTCCAAAAGCTAGTGTTTGAAACAAACCTGTTGGACTTTAACCTGGTGTTGTAAGACTTCTTACTGTGCTCACCCCAGTTCAACGCCGGCATTTCCACATCATAAATAGATCCATTGATCTGAAGGGGAAAGTGGAATAGTTGAGATATTTAATTATATTCCAGGATTCTATCGAATGTGATGTGTGACAGGGGACTGAAGAGTGGCTAATATAATACAGGTTTTCAAAAGTGGAGGCTGCATTTACCCAAGCAAAAATTACAGACTGATTACTTTAATATCGGTAGTCAGAAAAATTTTGGAAGCTTTAAAAATGAAATTACTAAATGTCTAGATCAACAGGTCATAATTAGGAGTCATCAACATAAATTTCAGAAGAGCGCATTTGACAAACCCAAATGAGTCCTTCAATGGTATCAAATATGGTGGGTGGGCTAAATGCAGTAGATGCTTTGTACACAGACTTTCAGAAAGCCTTACTCTGGTTTCTCTTTAGATCCAAGAAATCTTTCACTGAAGAATTCTGGGGAGATTTGACAAGTTACCACAACAGTAGATTATTGGAGAAGCGCTATAGAATTTGGGTAATAAAACAAGTTACATTGAAGGAAGAGAATTCCTACAGTGCAGGAGGCCATTCAAGCCCATTGAGTCTGCACCAACCCTCTGAAAGAGCATTCTGCCTAGGTCCATTCCCCAACCCTTTCCCATAACCCCAACTAACATGTACATCTTTGGCCTGGCCAATCTACCTAACCTGCACATCTTTGAACTATAGGAGGAAACCCACAGACAGGGAGAACATGCAAACTTCACACAGTCACCCAAGTCTGGAATTGAACTGGGGTCCTGGCACTGTGAGGCAGCAGTGCTAACCACAGTGCCACCAGTTTCTCAGTCATCGGAAAGTGTCCCACAGGGTTCTGTTCTGAGATCACTGTATTTGGATGTAGAGCCAGACGGATTGATGTCCAAATTTGCATGCAATATTAAAATAGGAGGCATAATAAATAAATCTGAGAACCAGAGGGAGTTACAAGGGGATATTTTTAAAAAATTGATAGATGAAGTTGTGTCAGAAGAAGTGAAATATTAGATTCTGAAGTTATGATCACATTTTGACTGTTGGCTTCTGGGTGACACGGAAGAAGAGGGACTTGGGGCTCAGTGAATACAAGGAATTAAAACTACCACTTCAAATTGATAAGGCCATGAAATTGGTTTAATCAGAAGATATAGGAAACATAATAGTCAAGATATGAAGTTGAACTTAGTTTAAACCTTTAAAGCACCACACTTGGGAATAATTTGTGCACTTTTAGGTTCTACAATTAAAAGGATGTTAAAGTACTACAAAAGACATTGCCTGCTATGAAGAACACAAAAACAAAGGCAGACTGGAAAAAACTGATGCTGGTTTTAATCATAAAAAAGATTACGGGTGATTTTATTACAGTAAAGATCTGTGAGGGATCTAGAATCAGAGGATGTATAAATACGATTAAATGAAAAATATTTTGGATAGAGAGAATTCCTTTTAGAGAATTGAGATGCTGTGGAATGCATTTGTGAGTGAAGTAACAACCATCATTTGTTAATCAAATGTTAGATGACAGAATCTCTCATGTTGCAGAAGGGCAGTTTGTCAATGAAAAGTATTCCCAGCAAGAGCCCAAACAGGAAGAGTATTCTCAAGGAAAGTAGCCTCCGTTGCAGTGTATTTAGGATTAAATTTCCACAGCTTTGATCTGTTCACCCAAAGTATAAATTGTGATTGCCTTATATTCCTTTTATCATGTACTTAATTGTGCAGATGAGGGAATGATGGCCAAATTTTACACTGGACCGGAGGTTGGTTGGAAAGGGCTGATTCTCAAATAAAAGAATCTTGCCACAAGAAATACATTTTAAATAATATGTTTATGAGATCACTGCCAAGGAAAGCATGTCTTGTCCATCCATAATTGCCCTTCAACTGAGTGGCTTGTTAGGTCATTTCAGAGAGCAGTTGTGTTACATGTAGGCCACAGCAGATAAGAATGGCAATTTCCTTCCCTAAATGGCATAAGTGAACCATTTGGATTTTTACAATAATTGATGGTAGATTGTCATGGACTAACTTTCAATTCCAGATTTAATTGTATGTAAATTCCACCAGCTGCCATAGTGGGGTTTGAACCCACGCCCCTTGCACATTAGTCTAGGCCTCTAGATTACTTGTGCAATGATATTGCCACTACATCACTATCTCCCCATCTGTACTCAAGTGCATATAATAGTGTATCCCTAATATACTCATCATACGTGTTTACTGAGTTTAGAAGACTAAGCTGATAACCTCATGTGATGATAGGGTAATGATATTCAATATGTTGGGAAGTGTCCTGGATCTTTTGATTCAATTCAGGATGGCAGTGTATGGTTTCAGCATAAAGTAAATGCTGTACCAAACCTGCCATGTATTTTGCATTTCTTGTCATTCTTGCACTATGCTACTGACCTCATTCATTTGCTGTTTACCCATCTTCAGTTTAGTTTGTCTGACCTCCATTATGACTCTTACGCACTACTTCCCTTCCAATTTTGCTAGCTATACTTTCCTCTCCTCCACTCATTCCCAGAACCTATTTCCTCTTTTCCAAAATCTGACTCCTCTGCATTCTCATTCAGAGCATTTTATTGTTCCTTATTAGAACCCACACCATCTTAAATCTTCACATAAACTTCATGTAGAACAGAATTATAGACGATACATTATTTATTCCATGCTTTATCTTCTTGAAGGCTTGATGCAGCTTATTATACAGAAATGAACAAGACATGGTTGGCTGATGTTGTTTTAATACGAATGCAGTTTTCCAAGCTGGTGTAGGATCAATGTTTATGTCTTGTGAGTGACAAACTCAACCAGGCTGCTGGATTAAATGTTCAGTGCTTCAAAGATGTGCAATCTACATCACTTGGTTCACTTTCAAGTTCCTCGTCCAGAGCAGCATTAGCGTCTTGGGAAAAGATGTCATCCATAGCCTTACAGCTTAGTTGGATCTGTATTTGGAGAAAACAAAGTAAACGGTCATTAAAATTCTTAAAATCTTAAAGAACGGAAAACCCAAAACCAAATCTTATCATTCTTGGCAAATCCTGGTGCCAAGAAAATAAAGGCATTAGTGATTTAATAACAGCGTAAGAAGAATATAAAGGGCTCCGAGTTATTTCACATGATACGAGGCTGATAGATGCAAGGATTCAAAGTGAAATAAAGCTGGAGCAGTCTCAAACCAGGCCCCAATGGATGAAAGTCGACAGCAAAACAAAACATGTCCAAGTTAGAACCCCTAGAACCAATTCAAGAAATTGAAGTGGCACATGGTTTGGAAGAGGTAAACGTTACAGTGGAGGTGGTGAACAAGAGAAATTCCATAGCTGCTAATGACAAGGACAAGAGACTCCAGGGTGCACAAGGGCTAGAGATGGAGGAAGAATGTTCTTTGGGATTGTAGATTGATTGGAAACTGGTGGGGTGAGATTACAGGTAAGGATGTGTGGTCACGAAAAAATTTCAACACGAGGACGAGAATATCACACTTGAGACATTGGAGGATTGGGAGCCAATACAAATCAGCAAGCACAATAACAATGGGTAAGTGAAACTTACTGCGAGATGATACAGGCAAGAATTCTCAGAGTATGAAGTGGAGGCCAGCTGGGTGTACAGTGGAATATTGGAATTTAAAGGTGACAAAGGCATGGATCTAGTTATAAAGTGAGTATCTTGATAGAATGTTAGCAAAACTGGAGGTTTCATAAGTAATTTAACACTTTTGTAATTGCTCCGGTGTCTCGATAGCAGCATCGATGTGTTCCACTCCACACGTACAGTAAACGTCGTTGGCATATCATTAGTGGGCCTGGCCCGGTATTCTCTGGGGCCTCCGCGATCCTCCAGGGAAAATTCCGGATGAGGTTCACTTGTGCTTTCAAAAACCGTGAAACAGGCGCCGTGTCTGGTGATGGGGAGGGTAGATACGCAAAGTGTCCAACATCGTCAGTGTGCTGACAGTTGTGCCTCTGGCCAAGGGGCTTCTGCCAGGGCTTGGAGGGGGCCGTGGGATTGGGGTGGTGGGCATAAAAAACCATTGCCACAGCCTGCCAGGTGGCTGCACATGTCACTGATTGCCTACTGCGAACCTTGCGCAACGGGCCACATGGGTGCCCCCCGGCCACCCATCCGAGGTACCTTCTGGCCCCAGTCAACCCATCAACTGAATGGGCATGCTCCAGCGCAACCAGTGCAGTCTTGTTGGCTGGGATGAATGTGTATGAGAAGTGGAATGCTAATATGCGGCTGCAGCCTGTAGAGTGTGAATCCCGGCCCGTTGAATCGGACACCGTTTTCCATTGGAATCGATCGTGTTCCACGTGATGCCGGTGCTATCCCCTCAACAGTCGTTGAATCGGCACCAGTTTTGTTGTCATAGAACTCCACGATCCTGCCCCAGGGTCAACAGCTAGTCTCAGAAACAGACAATCCGGCCGATAGGATTTTGATGGGAGCGTGACAGGGTAGATGCAGAGAGGATGCTTCCCTTCATGGGGAAATCTAGAACAAAGGGACACAATTTAGAAATGAGGGGTCTCCCACTTAACATGGAGATGAGGAAAAAATGGATTTTCTGAGGGCCTTGGAATTCTCTTCCCCATACAGTGGAGGCTGGGTCAACGGATATATTCAAAGTTGAGTTAGATTTTGATCAAACGCATGATGGATGAGTAGGCAGTAAAGTGGAGTTAAGGCCACAATCACATTAGCCCTTACGTGATCTTACGGACAGAATAGGCCCAACGAGCCAAATGGCCTATGCCTGCTCTTATTTCTTATGATTTTATGCATATTGACCATATGATACACTCAAACATTTGGTTAACATTAAAAATTCAAAGTTAAAGGAAACGATCAAAGCAAATTAGATGTTGCAAATGGCACTTAAGAAAGAGACCTTAATCTCTCGGACCAGGATTCAAATTCAACCAATTGTGACAGGGTGGAACTCTACTTTCTCTCTGTTGCGAGGATCTTGCGTTAAGTGAGTTTAACATGGAGCCTGAAGAATACAAGTCCACATTACTAAATCGGCAAGATTACGCAAAGGCCACAATTGTGGAAGAAATTATTATATTCACATTATTGCATTTGGGATTTCACCTTTATATGCAGTAGCACAGTGGAGGAAACTTTATTCTGCATGGAGCCAATGCTAGAAATATTGACATGGAATAGTGTCACCAGTCCAAATATCCCTTCCCTTTGATTTGGAAACATAATTCAGAGAGCTCTATTGTTTTGATCAGCTTTTCCATTTAATATTGTGCTCTCATGACAGTATGTTACTGAAAAATACCATAGTATAGTAAAAAAGATTGTATGTGAATTATCATTAGAGCTTCTCTATCAATGCAATTCGACATTAAAAACTTTGCACTGCACCTTTATAAAAATTATGAATTTCAGTCTCAAGCAATTACATTGAGAAACAGATTCACTTCAAATATTTAAATCCCATTACCATACATTAAATTACACAAAACATTGTAATACTTTCCAGAACAGAGGAACAGAAAGATAAGGTTAATATTTCTTACAATTGTTATAGCAGAGAAGGATGCTGTTTTGTCCATGCTGGTTCTCTTCAAGAGAAACTCAGTTCACCCACTCTCCCAACCTTTCCCCATAGCTCTGCAAATTTTCTTGTGCTTATCCAAATCCCTTCTGAAAGCCCCAATTGAATCCGCCTCGATTACACTTCCAAATCTGCACTATTCGTTGCATAGACGTTTCCCCTCATGTCACGTTGCTTCTTTGTCAATTATTTTGAGTGTTCTGCTGAGAAAGTTCGGAGATTCTCGATCTTGATGCACTTAGTTCAATAAACTCCACTTAATGAAAAATAAACATCTATACCACCCATGTACGACTGAAATCGACTTTCAACATTGTTAGTTTGGTGCTACATTGTTAGCCTGACACATCCAATTACTGTGCTATGCCATGGTTACTTGTCTGGATGGGACTTTGTGGCTACGTAAAGATCTACAACAAATAAATAATTTTTGAGACTGATTTCTCTAAAGCTCGCCAGCAGCAATGGAAAATTTTCAAATGAAAACAGGTTCCTCTTAAAAAGGGAGTGACTTTCTTCTGTTGGTTTACATAGGGTGGCTCAGCCCCAGAACTATGAAAACGTACATAAACACCCATTAAATATACATCATTTGTATTAACTTCTCTTCAGGTTTCTTCCTCTTGTCAAGAGTTGTGCCAGTTGCTTCTACTGCAAACAACCGCATTTGATATTAACTAAAAAGAATAAAAATTGGAAAATGGTTTTGTTGGTAGCTAGCGACAGATGCTACCAACAAGATCGAGAATCTCCGAACTTTCTCAGCAGAACACCCAATGCTTTACTTCAGTTGTAATGTAGGAAACACTGCAGCCAATTTGTACACAATAAGGGCACAATATGGTAATGACCAGGTCATCTGTTTTTGTGATATTGAGTGAGGTATAAATACTGGCCATGCCACTAGGGAAAACGCCCCTGTTCATGCCATGGAATCTTTTAAACCTACCTGAGAAAGTAGATGGGGCCTCAATGCCTCATCCAAGAAATTACACCTTTAACAATGCAGCATTCCCCTCAGTACTGCAATCATTATGCGCTTAAGTCTCTGGAGTAGAACTTGAAGCTACAACCTTCTGAATCAAGAGGCACAAAGTAATATAAAAATGTCACCCCAGGGTTGTATTTACATCAATATTGTGTAATGGTAAGAGGCTTTATCCATTCTAACAGAACCTTCCGCCCCCAACCTCCTCCACATGTACCAATATATTCTTCTGTTTTGCCCTGCTGTCATGAAGACAGTAGCCCATTCTGGATCAAAATTTTACAAAAGTCAGCAATCCTTTGGAAGCTTTCATGCGGCCATTCCTTACATGTGAACCTATTTGAATGGGAACAGTAGCTAACCGTTTTCCTTTCCTAGCCCTGATCCCGCTGGAGCGAATTACAGAACACTTACTGCTGTAGCAAATACATCACATGTAGATCCTTGCACCCAGTGCGAATGGTAGGTGCACTTGCCCTGTAAGTTATCAAGCCATATAGTTACACTATATTCAATACTCAATCACTGCAAATAACACAACTGTTCATTCTTATATCGAAATGTCATCATGGAACCATGCCTTGGCTGGTGAACACAATGTCATCCAGTACGGGGGGCTACAATAAACCTCTTCTTCCACCATAGTGTGGATCATTAAAAGTGGTTACACCACATTGTTTTTGAGTACTTTGCTCAGTTATGCTCTCTATACTACTGCAAGAATATTGAAGCACTGGCATGTGTACAAAACAGGTTAAAAGGATGATACCAAAGCTGAGGTCATAACCATCGGTAAAAACAAAACCACTTGGGGTTCTCTTCTCTAGAAAAGAGAAGGCCAAGGGGTGACCCGAGAGGTCTTGGCAATTTTGCAGTTTGATAGCCCATTTATTTACCCATTAAATCGAGCATCATACCCCACTGACCTGCTCTATGCTTGCCGGATTTAAACATGGCAGCAGGGGAGAAGATGAAGGGTTTCCTCTCCTTTATCAGTAGCGAAAGTGGCCGTACATCAGCATGCCAAATTAAACTTTTTTTAAAAAGAGGTGGAAAATAGTCAATTTTGAGATCTCATTCTCAGTAATAAACCACAATTGTCATCAGCAGTGATCAGTCCTGCATTTTGTTGACGCTACTGTTCGAGTTTTGGGATTTCTCAAATGATTATGTTCTTGGAAGATGCTCATTTGGAATACATGTTGCATACTACACAAGCGCACAGAGGAAGCTTTTTCAAAAAGCACACCTTTGTCAAATCAGTCCTTTAAGGACCATAAAAATCTAACAATATCCAGATTAAGGAACTGAGTAGCAGGATAAGCAAGATTTCAAATCCATTCAATTGATGTGAAAGTTTCTTCATCAATGGATAAATCAAATATCAGTTGTAACCAAGCTCATAACAGTGTATGGAAAGGCTCAGTAAACCAAGGTCCACCACACTAAGAAAACAAAAAGGGACGGTCAATAGAGAATTAAAGGTGCTATATTTAAATGCGCGCAGTGTACGGAACAAGGTAAATGAGCTTGTGGCCCAGATTATGACTGGCAGGTATGATGTGGTAGGCATCACAGAGACGTGGTTGCAGGGGGTTCAGGACTGGCATTTAAACATCCAGGGATTCACAACTTATCGAAAAGACAGAGAGGTGGGCAGAGGGGGCGGGGTTGCCTTGTTAATTAGGAATGAAATTAAATCAATAGCACTAAACGACATAGGGTCAGATGATGTGGAGTCTGTGTGGGTAGAGTTGAGGAACCACAAAGGCAAAAAAACCATAATGGGAGTTATGTACAGGCCTCCTAACAGTGGTCAGGACCAGGGGCACAAAATGCACCACGAAATAGAAAGTGCATGTCAGAAAGGCAAGGTCACAGTGTTCATGGGGGACTTCAATATGCAGGTGGACTGGGTAAATAATGCTGCCAGTGGACCCAAGGAAAGGGAATTCATTGAATGTTTACAGGAGGGCTTTTTGGAACAGCTTGTGATGGAGCCCACGAGGGGACAGGCCATTCTGGACTTAGTGTTATGTAATGAGCCAGACTTGATTAAAGATCATAGAATTTACAGTGCAGAAGGAGGCCATTCGGACCATCGAGTCTGCACCGGCTCCTGGAAAGAGCACCCTACCCAAGGTCAACACCTCCACCCTATCCCCATAACCCAGTAACCCCACCCAACACTAAGGGCAATTTTGGACACTAAGGGCAATTTATCATGGCCAATCCACTTAACCTGCACATCTTTGGACTGTGGGAGGAAACGGGAGCACCCGGAGGAAACCCACGCACACACAGGGAGGATGTGCAGACTCCGCACAGACAGTGACCCAAGCCGGAATCGAACCTGCGACCCTGGAGCTGTGAAGCAATTGTGCTATCCACAATGCTACCGTGCTGCCCGAGATCTTAAAGTAAGGGAACACTTAGGAGGCAGTGATCATAATATGGTAGAATTCAATCTCCAATTTGAAAGAAAGAAGGTAGAATCAGATGTAAAGGTGTTACAGTTAAATAAAGCTAACTACAGGGGCATGAGGGAGGAACTGACGAAAATCGACTGGGAGCAGACCCTAATGGGAAAGACAGTAGAACAGCAATGGCAGGAGTTTCTGGGAGTAATTGAGGACACAGTACAGAGGTTCATCCCAAAGAAAAGAAAGGTTATCAGAGGGGGGATTAGGCAGCCATGGCTGACAAAGGAAGTTAGGGAATGCATCAAAGCAAAAGAGAAAGCCTATAATGTGGCAAAGAGTAGTGGGAAGTCAGAAGATTGGGAAGGCTACAAAAACAAACAGAGGATAACAAAGAGAGAAATAAGGAAAGAGAGGATCAATTATGAAGGTAGGCTAGCCAGTAACATTAGGAATGATAGTAAAAGTTTCTTTAAATACATTAAAAGCAAACGGGAGGCAAAAGTAGACATTGGGCCGCTCCAAAATGACGCTGGTAATCTAGTGATGGGAGACAAGGAAATAGCTGAGGAACTAAATAAGTACTTTGCGTCAGTCTTCACAGTAGAAGACATGAGTAATACCCAACAATTCAGGAGAGTCAGGGGGCAGAGTTGAAGATGGTAGCCATCACGAAGGAGAAAGTGCTAGAGAAACTAAGAGGTCTAAAAATTGATAAATCTCCGGGCCCAGATGGGCTCCATCCTAGAGTTCTAAAGGAGATAGCTGAAGAAATAGTGGAGGCGTTAGTTATGATCTTTCAAAAGTCACTGGAGTCAGGGAAAGTCCCAGAGGATTGGAAAAAGGCTGTTGTAACCCCCCTGTTCAAGAAGGGAACAAGGAAAAAGATGGAAAATTATAGGCTAATTAGCCTAACCTCGGTTGTTGGCAAGATTCTAGAATCGATTGTTAAGGATGAGATTTCTAAATTCTTGGAAGTGCAGGGTCGGATTAGGACAAGTCAGCATGGATTTAGTAAGGGGAGGTCGTGCCTGACAAACCTGTTAAGAGTTCTTTGAAGAGATAACAAATAGGTTAGACCAAGGAGAGCCAATGGATGTTATCTATCTTGACTTCCAAAAGGCCTTTGATAAGGTGCCTCACGGGAGACTGCTGAGTAAAATAAGGGCCCATGGTATTCGAGGCAAGGTACTAACATGGATTGACGATTGGCTGTCAGGCAAAAGGTAGAGAGTTGGGATAAAAGGTTCTTTTTCGGAATGGCAACCGGTGACGAGTGGTGTCCCGCAGGGTTCAGTGTTGGGGCCACAGCTGTTCTCTTTATATATTAACGATCTAGATGACAGTACTGGGGGCATGTTTGGGGACTGTTTGCCGATGATACAAAGATAGGTTGAGGGGCAGGTAGCATGGAGGAGGTGGGGAGGCTGCAGAAAGATTTAGACAGTTTAGGAGAGTGGTCCAAGAAATGGCTGATGAAATTCAACGTGGGCAAATGCGAGGTCTTGCACTTTGGAAAAAATAGAGGCATGGACTATTTTCTAAACGGTGACAAAATTCAGAATGCTGAAGTGCAAAGGGACTTGAGAGTCCTAGTCCAGGATTCTCTAAAGGTAAACGTGCAGGTTGAGTCCGTAATTAAGAAAGCAAATGCAATGTTGTCATTTATCTCAAGAGGCTTGGAATATAAAAGCAGGGATGTACTTCTGAAGCTTTATAAAGCATTAGTTAGGCCCCATTTAGAATACTGTGAGCAATTTTGGGCCCCACACCTCAGGAAGGACATACTGGCACTGGAGCAGGTCCAGCGGAGATTCACACGGATGATCCCAGGAATGGTAGGCCTAACATACGATGAACGTCTGAGGATCCTGGGATTCTATTAATTGGAGTTTAGGAGGTTGAGGGGTGATCTAATAGAAACATACAAGATAATGAATGGCTTAGATAGGGTGGACGTAGGGAAGTTGTTTCCATTAGATGGGGAGACTAGGACCCGGGGGCACAGCCTTAGAATAAAAGGGAGTCACTTTAGAACAGAGATGAGGAGAAATTTCTTCAGCCAGAGAGTGGTGGGTCTGTGGAATTCATTGCCACAGAGGGTGGTGGAGGCCGGGACGTTGAGTATCTTCAAGACAGAAGTTGATAAATTCTTGATTTCTCGAGGAATTAAGGGCTATGGAGAGCGGGTAAATGGAGTTGAAATCAGCCATGATTGAATGGTGGAGTGGACTCGATGGGCCGAATGGCCTTACTTCCGCTCCAATGTCTTATGGTCAAAGTCAGTGGAATAATTCTGTCCATAATTCTACAATAATTTGCAATCTAACTCCAATTGCCCATTCATATGATGTAACAAGTGCAATAAGGATGATCTTAAGAATTAAATCAAGAGCTTAATTTGCATCTAATCTGGTAATACTTGGTATTGGAATGGTCTGGATATTGAGAAAAAAACAGCTGTCTGCACACAATGCCAATAAGTCTTAGCACAATGAAAAACAGAATTTGATCCATCTTGTTTGAGGGTAGGCAGTGGGGGATGGAGGAGAAATATTAGTGATTCGAACAAGGTTTGTTCTAGTATATTTATTCGGATTTTGCATTTTTGCAAACAATGCAACAGAATTACAAAATGCTTACATCACCATAAAGCAAGGGGAAATGGCTCAATATATGCGAATAGAGGGGAATAGGAAAACAACATTAGAACTGGCTCATTCAAGCATTAAACATACCCGATATCTCTATGACCCCCACCAGAGACCAGGGGAGAAACAGGATGAAGCCATGAATACGTGGTAAAACAGTGCACACCCTCCCACGACGCGTCTTCTCACAATTACAAGTGTTCAGGATAACTTTTCCACGCCATGTTTGAGCACTCCCCAATATATATCTCCCTCAACTCACCCAAAGCACCAATGACACACCACAGCCTCCTCTCCTTGGATACCAAACCTGTCTGCACCCACCCAAGGACCAATCACAGATTATTTATACCCACCCTTACAAAAGAAAACAAAGAAAATACACGAAAACCCTAGCTCGAAATAAGAGTTACATATGTAACACAATGCAACTTGACACCACTTTAAGGTTCAGTACAGAAGCAACACCATTCTATACATTTGTACAGAGAGGGTCAACATTCGAAATATGATCAAGCCTTCAGGGCCTCCCAAGAAAAACAGAGGGGAAAAAGAACTAGAGGTGCCAGAAGTAAATTACAGGATAATAAAGTATTATATTTCTCTCCCTGAAAAACTCCCGAACTGATCTAAAGATATCAACCATCACCCAGCATTGTCCACCTGTGTCCACCATCACAGGAAGGATACTAAGAACAATCTCGCTCTTCAACAGACCAGCCCAGGATTAACCAAACCCACCTCAGGATGTGCTACCATACATCCTTAACAGCTCTAAAGAAAAAAGTAAAGACCCAGAACAAAAACTCCAGCCTCAAGGAAGAGTCTTAAGGAACCCAGTCCTCCCCAGGATACATAATCTGCCAATGTCTCAAATCTGTCAATGTCTTGAAGGACAGGCCCTGACCAGGGAAAGTGCTCTTCCAAATGCCAGAACTCTCTCATGTGCCGCCACCATTCTCCAAATACCTCGCAAATCTTCATCCAGAACATTTTTAATGGTGGCCATCATCCAGATATACACAACACTGCCGAGGCAAAAACCCACTCATCAGTAACAACACCACTGCAAGATTGGCGTCCCACCCCAGCCCACTCTGACCGAGGACAAGGACTTTCTACAATTTATCTAGGCTCCTCCTCGTAATACACCAACCGGGATCCTCCAGGGACTTAGCGTAAGACATGTATCCCAAGAAAAGACAAATAGGAAATGTGCACCAGGATAAAATAAAGGATTACAAGATGAGCAGAGCCAGAGCTCACGGAAATGCAGCCATTCCTGTGCTCACATCACGTGACTCCCGACTCAGAGTTATTGTAAATTATAATTACACCAGGTGTCGTTTGTGATGTGACAACATCCATCCAAAACAACAGCTGATGGCTGCAACACTATTAATATGGGCTTGAGCAGCATCTGAATACTGTCAAGTACTGTATTCAATATTTCTTTTAATGGAAAGGAAATACTGGATACAAATATTTTGCTCCTCACTTGAATTGTATCCTTTTTCAGAGACTTCAATGCTTGCTTTAATCTTAACAGGAAGTAGAAAGGCTACCACAGAGCGTGGACAAATTGAGGAAAGGAACCTTAAAAAATATGTAGCACAAAATATATTTTATTTATCATCCAAGTAAATTTCAAGTATCTTTTGTTGCGTGGTGCATTTCAGAGCTCTATAGCCGCACGCTGAATTAGCAGGTTTTCAGGTTTATTCAAAATGTGCAAAGCAGTAGTTTGTTTTCGCTTACTCCATCACAGTACAGCTTCTTCTAATGATTTGGACTGTGGGAAGAAAGAACCCTTAACCTCCCTGAAGGACTACAAAGCACCTAAACAGTACAATTGTTTTACAGTTAATAAGTCATGGATTAACTTCCTTGGCTCCAGCTGCGTAGGGTTTGCCTGGTTTTGGCCAAAAATCTCTCTCTCTTGGTACTCTATTAAATGCCATAGATTTAAATACAATTGTTCTGCTTTGAATATTTCAAAAACATATAATATTGTCTTAATCCAAACCAAATATTAAAACATGAATTAAGATGTTGTGAATCCAGTACAACTTGAATACATCTCAAAGTTAGAGAATATTTCATCAAGTTATTGTACTATCAATAGAGCAATTCCAATCTTCCAACTTCTTAAATTTCTATTGATGTGACCTTTAAAAATACACGGTGAAGGTCATACTGCTCCACAGCCAAATGCGTATAAATGTTATTTGCGATTCTCCATTTTGATAAAAACACAGACATGATGAAATTGGTGGAATATTACATTAAATACCAGTCATTTAAATCTTAACTTGATCACTAAATATTTTTACATGACACATACATCCTCTTTGAACGACTTTTGTATCAATCGGCATCACTTTTCCAAATACCTTTCACCCGCCTTTGAGCAATACAAATGCAAATAAAATACAGCAAATTATAGATTTCACAACAATAGAAGGAAATACCAGCCGGCCAATATATATTTTGCTCATTTTCATACCTTAACCTCTATCTTCAATTAGGAGGACAAAATGTTTAAGAGACCTATGGACAAGAAATTCCAAGATTTTCAAGGCAAGAAAAAAAAGACAGAAAGGCTATTCTTAGAAGTAAAATTCAATTAGTAAATCAAAATATGCAAAAATGTAAAAGTTGCAATATATATGAAACTTTGATAGTTTGAAAAATGTTACATTTTCTTGACAGCTGTCGATACTTATATTTAATAATCTTCATTTTATTTGGAAATATAATTCTGAAGAGAAAAGTTGCATAAAGAAAACATTGTACATTTTATTTCAATAAAGTGGTTTGCACAAAAACAAATTGTACACCTAAAACCATGTAACAAGTCACAAAGATCACATCTCCTGCAACAGAAATTTGAGTCAGCAAATGAAGAATGCCAAGTTACTTCATCACAGTTAGTTGTGATTAGTTAATTAGACAGATAGAGATGGAAAAAATGGTGGATTAGGCAAGTAAATGGTAAATGAAATTCAATGTGTGTAAATGTGAGATGGTCTGATTTTGTATGAAAAATAGAAGTAATTATACTTTTGGGGAAGACTGGGTGATGTAGAAAGTGACAGGGAAAAAGGACATTCAGACTCAAAAGGCTTTGGAAGCAGCATCTCCAGTGAACAATTCTTTTATAAAGCTAATTGAATACTGTTTTTTTTAATGGCATGCAGCACAGAATGAAGTTCAAAATGCTGAATTTTTGTAAAACCTACACAAAAATCACAATTGGAGCATCTTATGTTCCACACAATAGGATGTTGAAGCAGGAGAAGAAACAGTGCAGGTTCACTACAGCGCTGTCTCAGTTTGAGGGAACAAAATTTAAATATTGGGGCTCTATTGGTTAGAAAAGATTATGGGTTATTTGATTAAATTGTTTCAGATTCTTAAACAATGGGAAACAGTAGAGAGAAAGAGTATTTTACAGTGGTTGAGAGGGCAAGAATGAAGAATCATAGATGCACAGCAAAATGCAAGAGCCTTGAGACAGAGAACAGAAGTTCTTATTTAACCGAGTGCTGTGCAGCTGTGGACTGTGTTACTGGATAAGTGATTGAAGCAGAAACCATGTTATCATTCAGGAATAGATTAGAAGATTGAAGGAGATGGGAATAAGGAATTATGACAACAGAGCACATGGGATTAAGACTGCTGCTCTTGCGATGGATAAGCAGCAACACAAATTGGTTGGGTCGATCAGCAATGTTGCAATTTCTATGCAATTCTAAGAAGGTTTGGTACTTAACCCTTGGATAAGGAACTAATATTTGAGATAAATTTAAGTGGCGGGTAAAAAAAATTGTCTAAGAACAAACATAAATGGGAAAGTTGACTTAGGTAATTTTAAGAAACTTGTAAAGTTAACTCAACATTTATTTTCTTTTAGGCAACCAAATTTCTCTCAGGATACCAAAGATAAATGGATATTTTATGTTAAATGTTTCTTGGAAAACAGAAAAGTAGCAAAACAAAAAGCACTGAATGGTTTGTCTATAATTTTCCTCTGCCCAGAGAGATCATTTTGAATTCTGACATCATTTTAATTGCTCCCAGTAAGGTTTTATAAGGGGAAGATTACCTACCTTTGATGTGGTGTTCCTTATCCTTTATCCATAACCGTAACTTCCGCACAAACTCCAAATAATATCTTTAATACACTTCAAGCAGGAGAAATCAGTAGATCAATGTTGCTCCATATATTGTGCACCGCAGCTAACACCCTTTCTTAACCCTACATTACATAAAAGAACTCCGGCTGCACATTTTCTAACATTTTTAATGGAGGCGGCCCTGTAGTGTAAACTATGATTATGTAACAAAGGAAAGACAATCAAATCTAAAGCTCTGAAAATTAACCAGGTATCTCGAACAAATATTCAACCAATAGATGTCAAACTTTCAAGATCTTTCAGGACCTCACAAAAGGCAAAAATGAAGTTTCTTGTTGCGATTTATTTGGGACTACAGAAAAATCCGATCCACATGGGAAATTTAGGATATGGTGCACGATTAAAAAAACATTGGACTAAAACCAGAGGAAATAAAATACTAACAAAAATGTAGTGTCAAAGTACAATAACCAAGTGATGCAAAAGGTCAATGTCCAGTTCCATGTGCATTTACCCAAGTGAACTGAATGTAAGTGAACAGGAGAAAATGTAAATTCATTTGATGAAATTCACAAACAGAAAACCATAAAGAGCGGTGGGAGCAGAAAATACTGTCAATTTGAAGGGAGATTTAAAACAACTTCAACAATTGGTTAGGTAAATTAAATTCAATAGACACAACTATGACATATTAAAGGAAACAAAATTAGTTCAGGGAGACATAGAAAGGGATTGGGAGTAATAATGGATTTAATGTTGAGAGTGTTAAAAAGAAATCCCAAAGCATAACAATAATTTTTAAAATTACAATCAAAAAATTAAAGTCCAATTCTATAGAGACTATGCGGAGTCTTTATAACCGATTACTCCAGTCACAAAAGAGCATTATGTACTGGAGCTAAACATGATTTTAAAAAACAAACATTCCAATTTTTGTTGCCATATTGTTCGTCCTTATTTTTCGTTCCATTTAATATCTTACCTGTATTTTTCTCAGCCTTTCAAATAAAATTGAAGAGCACTCACTTACCTGGTTTATATTCTCTTCTTGCTAGCACTACCTGTTTTGGAATGATGAACCAGCTCTTCTTAAAAAGGTTTAAAAATTGAAAATTAGGATTTTGTTGGCCAATAAAATCCAAGACACAGGACGTTGACATAATGATTATAGATGGGGCCAGCTCAAATTGAGAAACCCAAGGTTGAAAAATATGTGGCAGTGGTTACAAAAATGAATAATTGCAGACAAGATGTTTAAAAGCTAGATATTGATAATATCTATAGAGTTATGGACATTAGAATGAAACATAGTCATAATTTATAAGGACTGAGTTTTCGTTTTAGCTGATGGCCAGATTATATCAGTTGATAACAAAGGCAAGTTCCAAATCTATGCATTAGATTAAACAGTAATTGGACAAGAGGTTTCAGCCACTAGATCTAGAGCTCCGATGCTGACATAGGCTGATGCTTCAAAGAATTTCTCCCAGTGGAATCTGTGTTTGATCTGAGGAAGCAGTTGGAAGAAGAAATCATGTCTTTGTAGCTTTTTCTCAAAGTTGGTATTCTCCAAATTGGTATTCTGAGAATTGGAACTCATATATTAAAAATATGGGACATATGTTAAGGCAGTTTTGATCTATGAAAAATAAAAATGTTAAATGCTTAGCACTGCTGCCTCACAGCGCCATGAACCGGGGTTCGAACCTGGCTCCGGGTCACCGTCTGTGTAGAATTTGCACATTCTCCCTGTGTCTGCATGGGTCTCACCCCCACAACCCAAAAGATGTGCAGGGTAAATGGATTGGCCACATAAATTGCCCCTTAATTGGATAAAAAGAATTAGGTACTCTAAAAAAAAATTTAAACGTAAAGAATACAAGCATACAAGAAATCACAGGTTCAAAAGACTGACATGAAATTTTTTGGAGGCAAGATTCAAATTCAGCAATTGTTTTTGGAGCTGATCTTTCATGCCCTTTCCAAGAATCTTAAACCATAATGTAATCTACTGTGGTAATTGATGAAGAACTGTAAAAGCCAAATAAACTTCTAATTAAAAATCACATTGAAGGACATAATATGCATTTGTGGAACGTGCTCCAAAGCAGGTACTTTTAGGTCAGTTTGTCCCCGATATTTCTATTTCAAAGAAACAGTCAGCAGATAAACCACTAAATCGCCGGTTTGAAATCAATTCCTGGCTTTCGCTGTTTCTAGATTGATATACATCACATGCAGGTACAAAATATTTAAGATCAAGTCTCCAAGGAAGACAGATCTATCTTCTTGCAGTCAGGATAGAACGAAGCCAGCAGCTTTATACTGTCGCTCTGGCCAACTCCAAGGACGTTTGGTATGCGAGGTTAGCTCAATGAGAAAATGTCTGATTCTTTTATGCTTTATGGGGTATGCCAAATTTTTAATCAATCATTTGAGCTGTCTTTTTCTATGCTTATGGTTGATTGGTCAGTAACGAAATACAAAGAGAAGCTAGTTGTCCTGGCTTCATTAGGCATGCTCTGTACAGAAGTGAAACAAGCTTCAACAGATGAATCCAGACTTCTGGTGACGGTGATGTGCTGAGTGGATGCACATCAGGTGGCTTTCCTCCCAACCAGAACCACAAAAGACAATTTCAGAAGAATATGACCTAAAAATCAATAGAAAACAACCCCAACGGAGGAAAAGAAGCAACGGAGGGGAAGATGCCGGCAAATGGGAGCTCAAGAGGCCGATGAGAGGGCAGAAGTGTCGGAAAGGGCCACGAGCATGGGTGGACAAGCCAGTGGACCCACATGGCGAGGGGGAGGCCCCGGCCGCCCAAGAACGGGGGAGACCGGCGACCCGACCACCAGCCTCCCCCTTCCCACCAGGAGACGGATGGAAGACCTTCCTAAAGAAGGAGCTGGCCGCCATGAAGGTGATTAGAATCGAGATCCAGGTGGTGGTGAAGAGGTGTTGGAGGTGATGGTCTCCCTACAACGTACGATCGATGGTCTGGGAACGAAAGTGGAGGTGCAAAAGGCGACGATCCAAGACCTGGAAAAAGCCTCAAAGGACTAGAGTGACAGGATCGTCACTCTGGAGGCAGAGGTGAAAAGGTAGATGGCGGCCCAGGGGAGCTTGAAGGGAAAGATCGAGGTCAGGAAAACAGGTCTCGGCTGCAGAACATACTGATAGTGGGCCTGCCGGAAGGCATCGAGGGCAAGCACCTGACAGACTATATCGCCCAAATGCTGGACAACCTAGTTGGGAGGGACAGCTTCCTCAACCCCCCAGAACTCGACAGGTCGAAGCCCAAGGCGGGGGAGCAGCCGAGAGCGATCATAGCGAAGCTGCACCGATACCAGGACCATGAAAGGATCCAACGGTGGGCTAGACAAACGAACACATGGGAAGGACATAGAATCCCCCATCAGGATAGTCATGTGCAATGTAAGGGAACTTAACGGCCCACTGAAAAGATCCAACGGGGCCGGGATTCTGCGATATCGCAGCCAAGTGTTGACACCAGCGTCAAAACTGGCGTGAGTGACTACGTTGTCAACGGGCCCCCAGGCCCAGTAATTTTCCTGTTCTTCGGGGGCTATAACGGTGGGGGAGTTCTGTGCGCTGCTCCGGCGCCGAAAGCTGGCTCTACACGGCCGGCGAGTGTAGACGCCCGACGACCATCTCCGCGTCGGCGCATGCGCGTGGTTGTTGTCTCCACGCCAGCCCCCGCGCAACATGGCGGAGCCCGACAGGGCCTCCCCCCCCACCAGAATGAGCGCGCCCGCCAATCGGTAGCCCTGATCGTGGGCCTGGCCACCATGGAAGCCCCCCCCCCCACCCCACCAGGACGGCCCCCGCAGCCAGAACGCCAAGGTCCCGCTGGGTGGGACCATATGTAAACCACGCCAGCGGGTACTCGGCCCATCGAGTGCAGAGAATCGCTGCGGTGGCCGCGTTCAGCAGGTTCCTCAGCATAGACAAAATGATCATGCCATTTGTGTGTGTGGGGGGGGAATCCAAGAATCCCCAAATCAGCTCTGCAGAGGAGAAAAATCATGGGCGGCCTGGCACTACTGAATTTACAATACTACCGTTGGGCAGCAATGGCAGAGTGAGGTGATGGATACACAAACCCACCACGGAATGAGTGAAGATAGAGGAGGCCTCCTGCAAGGGAACGACCTTCCGGACCCTCGCCATAGCAGCGTCCCATCCCCCCGCCACCCTGACGTAACACACATCCTGCCAAGCGGTGGGAGCTACACTAAGAACACAGAACCAGATGAGGCAACATTTTGGTTTGACCGAGATGTCCCCCATAGCCCCAATCTGTAGAAACCATAAATTCCCACCAGCCATGCTCGACAGCACTTTCAAAAAATGGACATATGACGGGGGGGCACTAAGTTAGGAACTTTTACATGGGAGACAGACTAGCAACACTGAGCGAACTGACGGAGGAACAGACAGGACAGGAACAGAGGCACCTTCAGGTAAAGCACTTTCTCAGCAAGGAGACGGTAGGACACCCCAGGGCCCAGAGAAGCACGTTACTGGAGGACCTGATAAACATTGACAGTAAGGGGGAAACTGCGGAGAAATCTAGGGACGGCTACTGGACAGGGCGAGACTGCCACTGGACGAAACCAGATGAAAATGGGGGGATGAACTGGGGACAGAAGTGGGACTCTGCTGGAGTGAAGCACTGAACGGGGCCAACTCCACCTCCTCCTGTGCAAGGCTCAGCCTCATGCAGTTTAAGGTGGTGCACCTAACCAGAACCCGAATGAACAGGTTCATCCCGGAAGTGGAGGATAAATGTGAACGATGCCAGGGAGGCCAGGCCAACAACACCCACATGTTCTGGGCTTGCTCCAGACTTGTAGGGTACTGGACTGCCTTCTTCGAGGCTATGTGCAAAGTTGTGGGGGGGGAGGTGGAGTCCTGCCCGAGAGTGGCAATCTTCGGGGTATCAGAACAGCCAGGATTACACATGGGAAAGCAGGCAGACGCTCTTGCTTTCGCTTCCCTAATCGCACGCCTGAGAATCCTGCTCGGCTGGCGATCAGCAGCACCACCCACAGCTGCAGACTGGCTGGCAGACCTGGCGGAATTTCTCCATCTGGGGAAAATCAAATACACCATCTGAGGATCAGAAGAAGGCTTCCTCAAAGTATGGGGGCAGGTCGTTGGCCTGTTCCAAGAACTATTCGAGGCCAACAGTGACTGGGGAAAGAATGAGAGATGGGGGAGAGCAGAGATACACAACTATAAAAGGTACAAAGGGAAAGGGGGGGGGGGGAAGGAAGCGACGAGGAAACTCAGGAGAACCACAGGAAGAAGCGTTGGGGGGGGGGGGGGGGGGGGGGGGGGGCATGAACCTGCAACAGAAACCACAAAAGGAAGCGGAGAACAGGAGCTCTAGGACAGAACACCCAGAACCAAAGTGGGAGATGCCAAGGAGGGTGGTGGAGATACCAAGAAAGATTGTAAGTATATTAAGAACTGCATAAACTATAAATATCACACAAAGTTATTATGCAAAATTGAAAATGCCAATAAAAAATTTTACAACACAGCTGAACCCATAGAATCCCTAGTGCAGGAGGCCATTCGGCCCATCAAGTCTGCTCCAACTCTCTGAACGAGCACCATACCCACTCCCCTGTCCTATCCCCATAACCCCACCTAATCTGCATGATTGGACTGGAGGAAACCAAGCACCCGGAGGAAACAAATGCAAACACAGGGAGAACACTGGGGCAAACTCCACACAGACCTGAACCCGGGTCCCTGATTCTGAGGCAGCAGTGCTAACCACTGTGTCACCGTGCTGCCCAGAAACTATGACCATGTTTTAGATTCCCCAACCCAGTGGGAACAATCTCTCAGCATCTACTCTATCAAGTCCCTTCAAGCTCTGACTATTATGGCAATTTGAAAAACAGCAAGCTTATTTTTAAAATGAGTTTTGCATTATTTTCTGAACTGCCAATCCTTTATAATCTTCAGAAAACTTAGGATATGTCCCTTACACAAAAGAATTGTGAAGAGTATGGAAATATACAGCAACGGGTTATTTAAGGAAAAGACAGATTTGATCCAAAAAAAACAATCTGAAAATTCTCAACAGCTTCCTTGGTTTAATCAACTCTTAATTTGTACAAAACGAAGTGTCACAATTTCAACAAAAGTGACCTGTCCCAACGGATGATGAGGCCAAAATCAGCTCTAAAGAATCTTGAGCAACTTGGCTTCTTCCTACTACCTTCCTATTCTAAACTTCTTGTATCTAATGTGCTACGAAGTTCGCATGGATTACTTTAGATAATTCATAACTTTACCAATAAATTCAATTTAAATAATTCCTAACACATTTCATACACACTCAACAGGCTTTGTCAACTTCTACTTACAGACAGTACGACAATTATACTAACTTGCATTTGAGGGAAATATCCTATGGTACTTTACAGGGAATTCTGAGAATCAGAGACAAAACAAGAGTTGAAGAGTCATCTGGCAGGACAGAAGGCTTGGAAGATCAGTTTGAGGGGACTTTTGGAGAAAAAAAAGAGACATGAAAAGATAAAAGCTTTTGGAAAGAGAATTCTAGTTATCGCTAGTTCCAAGAGTTTATTCCATTTGTTCCTTGTATTAGTATGAAAACATTTTAAGTTTATTCTTCCAACACCTTATCATTCTGTAATCATTATAGTTTCTTCGGAGCCATATTTTTGGGCTCCATCGCAAACTGCTTTCCCTAGCCACCATCCCCTCCTAGCAACTGTCTCAGGGTGAATCACATCGTTTGCAACAATGGTGTCATATTTATGCAGATGAGCTTCAGACCACATATCCGCAGCATCAAGTGTCCATTTCCACCTCTAACACAACAACTCCAGTCCTGCCTCACTCCAGAGGAACATACAAAATAGGCCATTCAGCCCTGAGTCTGTTCTGCCATTTAATACAATCATAGCTGATGTTGTACCTCAAATTCACCTACCCACAGTATCCCAATATGCTTTATTCCCCCTAGTATCCAAAATTCAATCTCTTTGTTGAACATATTTAACAAGAGCATCCATAGCCCTCTGGAATAAATTATAACCCTCAGTAAAGTAATATCTTAGTCCGAAATGGCCAACCCATTATTCAAAGATTGTGATGTCTTATTCCAGACTCCCGAGACGGAAGGAACATCTGCACTCCATTTACCCTATCAAGTTCTTTCAAGAATTTCATGTTTCAATCAGATCACCTCTCATTCTTCTAAATTACAGGGACCATAGACTTTCTACTTAATCTCTCCTCATAGAACAATACCCTCCATCGAAGGAGTCATCCTTCATGTCTTTGCTCCAATACACTCCTGACCATCCTCCCATCTTCCACTCCATAACCTTGTTATCCAAAACTCTGCTGCCAATGTGTAACTCACACTGAGTCCCAATTCACCCATTATTCGCACTGAACTAACGCCTAAATTTAAGGCGTTCCTTAAAATCTCTTCAATCACAATTTTGGTCACTCATGTGGTTCGGTGTCAAATTTTATTTGACAGTGCTTATGTAAAGTGCCTTTAAAGATTTACTGTATGAATGGAGCTGTATAAATGCAAGTTATTGCTCCCCAACTGATCAAGCCATGGAAGTAGAGGCCACAGTAAATTGCTTGTGGATGGAAAATGGCATTTTTGCATTTTGTGGTTTACATTAACCAAGGTTCCTGAAACAAACTTAGCAACTTAGAGGAGACAACTTGCCAGCTTCAATATTTCGACTGCAAACCTAATTCCAAAAATCAATTGCCAAAGAATGGAGATGTGCCATGTAAAAGCTTTCATGCCTTATATATCACATTCTACTGCTTTAGTGATCCTCAAAATGCCATTCCACAATTCAGTAAAAAGATTAATGTTTTATGGAAGGTAACACTTAAGATGACTTATTGGAGGAAAACAGAATAAAGATTTGTGACAAGAGTTAGTATATTTAATAATTTGGGGATTTATTGTGCTATCCTATGAAGCTGGGTTGTCTGTCTTGTGTACAACTAATTTAATTAAACTTAAGACAGTTTATCTGAAAGGTTTAGGACAGCAAAGTGGAGGTGAAAGTTATGTATTTGAGGTAAATATGGCCACGTTGAATTTTCTACAACAAGCAAGCAATGGGTAGACATTTACATTAGGAGATAAGGAGGGGTTGGGTTGTTGCTTTCAGTTGTTACAATTTCAAAGGGAAGTAAAAAGGCCTTTACTGCTTGCAGCGGTTTCATAAGTGAACAAGGTAGGGTTATTCAATTTTATTTGACCCATAAGTGGGGACAATAGGGAAAACATGAAAGATTTTCATATTCTGGGAAGGTTTCAAAGAGGATAATGGTAGTCAGATGAAAGAGGAAAAACAGTTTGAGAGGTGTTGAGAGCTATGTTCGGGAATAGCCATGTGAGGCCTCCTGGCCTCTGTGTTGAGAAAAGAGCTGAAGCACTCTTACAGCAAAGACCGAAAGGTGTTTGTCTTTCAGAAAGCAGGGTTTAGTTTTGAATTTCCACAACAGGGTGGGAGGGAGTGAGAGGCCTTGTATCTTTCCTACAGCAGCTGCGGACTTGCCTTGTGATATTACAGGAATTTATAGAAACATCTATAAGGGATCATGTCTAAAGGGTGTTTACTTGAGAATCTGACCAACTAGGAAGTGTTGTTGGGCGAATGGTCTTTAAGACTAACTTTAACTCTGCAAATGTAATTTTAAAAGTTTTCTTTTGTTAATAAATGTTTTAATTTAATGTTTAAAATCCAAAAAGTGTTACTGGAATTTGTGGCTACTGAATTCAATAAACCTCTCTTCTCGTGGTCAGGCGATTTTTAAAAATGGAGTTGTGATACTTAAGCCAAGTTTCCCTTTGAGGTTTGGTTTGCTTGGCAATTATCATCTGTCAGATCATAACTGATATAGAAAGCATCTGCTGTCTAACACAGGACCTAGTTACACCAGTGTTAAGTTGCATCTCAAGACAAAAATTTCCGATTGTCCAACATTAGATCGCCAAAGAAAGAAAAGAGACAAGGGCTGGCAGAGTGAAAAATAACAAAAGGAGTTAGTGGCATAAAAATCAGAACGTGAGGCAAAGCTGTTAGTTCATGAATAACAGTGCCCAGAGGGTCTGTGTTATCCCTTCCCATACACAAACACGTCAAAAGAGACAGAACATTACCTGTGTTCGAGTCAGAATTTAAAAATTGTAATTTGAGGCCTACTGTTGACCAACAGGGACAGTGTAGGACACAAACATTGAAACGATTATAGCCAAATAAATAAAGTTATAAAAGTCAGAGGTATTTGCTCTCAATCACATGCCATTGTATATATGATGGACCTTCATTAAAAGCTTTAGATATTGAAATTCGAGGGCAGCACGGTGGCGCAGTGGTGAGCACTGCTGTCTCACGGCGCTGAGGACCCAGGTTTGTTGTCGGCTATGGGTCACTGTCCGTGTGGAGTTTGCACATTCTCCCCGTGTTTGCGTGGGTTTCACCCCCACAACTCAAAAGATGTGCAGGGTAGGTGGATTGGCCACACTAAATGGCCCCTTAATTGGAAAAAATGAATTGGGTACTCTAAATTTTTTTTTTTAAATATTGAAATTCAATTGGAATCTCCATTATCCAGTATAATGTAGACATTTTATCTGTTCCCCCGCCTCCCTGTCATTACCCGCCCACTGCCACTGTCCCAGCCTTCCCAATAGATAATGGAAATTATGTGATAATTAAGGGACTGCAAATGTTGAACATATGTGGAGGAATATTCTAGTTGTGGGACTGAAATACTATTCAATTTAATCTATCCCGATTTATGCGGTTATATCAGACAGGTTTAACCTGGTTTTAACAGCTGTGTGATGAGTCAATGAGCACACAAAGTGTAATCTCGCAAGAAATCTAATAGATAATTGAAGCATGGATAATAAAGGTTCTCTGGAGCACACTTAATTTTTAACAGTCCTAACTTTGTCTAAGGAGGTTTCACACCAGCAGAAAAATTCAATGAACATAACATGCAAATCCAATTCTTTCCACCTCCCAGATCCTTGGCACAGGATAGAGGAAAGAAAAGTGGGAATGTAATTTTTAAATGTCAGGTTCCTTAATGAGAAGAATGGTCAAATCTGAGTCAGCCTGCTTTACTCGTACATTTATTCCAAAAATCATTAACAAGGTCTGCATGCTTGGAGATACGGAAATTCGTTACCTGTTTATTATAGCAGGTAGATTATGATACAGGGCAGGGGTCTGCAATCTGCAGCTCCAGAACCACATTCAGCTTATTAACATTCATTTGCAGGTCCCAGCCTTTCTTGGCTGGATTTCATTTTCATGAAAAGATACTAGAAGTATTATGTTTAGCGAATGCTCCTTACGTTTAGCCAATGTCCACTCAAAGAACTAGAAGGCTTCCCTGTGGGAATTAAAAGTTAATGATAATGATAAATTGTGCAGATTAAAATAGTTTTCTTAACGAAAGCAGCATCATACTTCAAATAAATTTCTTTGGGTGGTATGTCTAAGCACTGGTAATAGCCAAGTCCTTGGGTGGAAAGATCAGGTTTTTAAGGTTGCGACATTAATGTTTCTGATAAGCTGAAAACAATAAATTAGGTATACTAAAAAATTTGTATCATGAGAATCCATGGGCTGGAAAATTGTCTTTATCCTTATCATTTTAAGCAAAAATTTTGTTTTAAAGATGACTTTATTAACAATTATTTATTAGAATACTTACACTGTTAGAGGAACTACTCTTCAATCAGTTAAGCCAAGATGAACAGTAGCACCTAACACTAATCACAAACAAGTGAAGGTGAAACATTAAAAACTGACATCAAAAATTACATCAGCATCTCTCCATTCTGGCAAAGCGTTAAGGAATGGATTTGAGGCTTTGCAGAGATTGGATTTACTTTTTAATGCTTCAGGGTCTATACCCAGAAAAATTCCTTGGCCCAAAATATATGCTGGTTTTACTTTATGAAAAGGACCATAAAGTACAAGAGTAAAAAAGCAACGGTATATTTGTGCAGAACATTGATTAAATCACAACTGGAGTACCTTGTGGGGTTCTAGGCATTCAATTAAGGACAAAAAACATAAAGTCAGTGGTAGCATACCGTGAATTACCAAGAGTAGCGGAGTTGGGATGGTAGGACTATTTCCAGAGGGAAGAGTCAACAAATGTGGGAATGACAAGGGGTGGTAATTAAGAAATTAAAAATCAGAGAACAATAAGAAAAGTTAAGAGAAATTTCTTGACCCAGTAGGTTACTAGGGTGAGGAATGCTGTGTCGCATCTCGGCAATTCTTTCATAACTTTACTTTTCCCATTACGACTCCCTTTGTCATATAATGTCTCCCATCTTCCACCCTATTACAGACCTACCGTTTTTGTTCTTTTCCCATGCTCCCCGTTTGGCCTACTTAAAACCTATTACATTTCTAACTTTTCTCAGTTCTGAAGAAGGATTATTGACCTGAAACGTTAAAGCAACCACTGTTGCTCTCTCCGTAGATGTTGCCAGTCCTGCTGAGTATTTCTAGCATTCTCTGTTTTTATTTCCCTCTCCAAAGATTAAGAGTATTTTAATTGACAGGGCTAAGTCAATCAAATACTTCAATATAACTAACTTTCTGAAATCTCAACAGCACTTTTGTCTGCATGGGGAGAATCTTGTAACCAATTCCGGGAACATTGTTAATAGTGCACGATAATAACACATACAATGATAAATACTCATGGTTATTCTATTAATAATGAGCAGGGAATAAAATAACTAACATCTGAATTCACATGTGACTCAAATTCAGCCATCATAGATACAACAGTTATCATAAAAAATAGATTTTGCATTAAAAATGTTTCTGTACATACCTACTGTACAATACAATTGTAAGGATGTGGTTCACCCTGGACCTAAACTGTATGACACCGTGATAAGACTATAAAATTACTTAAAGCATTCAATTACATTTTGATAATTTTTAAGTCTTTACATCACTACGGAAAAATACTATTTAGTACAAGTAAACAACCTTAAGCTGTATGTAAAATTATTCACACAAGTTAAATAAATTGACATTTCTTTAATTTAAACCATTTCCAAGTGTTTACGTTTGGATCAGTTCAGTGCAGCAATTAGCCATGTACATACATACTTCCAATTTCAAACATTTTCAAAAGTGTACCAATACATACATATTCAGTGGATTACACTTGCTTCTATTGATGGTGACTCAAGAATATCAAGCAGTTTAAAAAGTACACAGATATTATAACCAATTTCAACATTTACTGGAGTTTTTGAGCAGTGTCAATGACAACTTGGGAGTCTATCCTCAGGCATGTACTTTATTGTCCAATTCAACTGTTGACCACTGTAGGATAGGGAGACTAAATTTGCAACTTATTTGTCATGCATATCCTACGCTGTTGCAGAACATTTGGGGGTCTGTATAGCCCTTCATATTTGATAGGTTGGTGCGCAAAATAAAAAATTAAAATGCAAATATAGCAATGGCCAATGCTGCAAACAATTTACTAGTCTGCAGTTTTTACGATTTTCTGCTGAAACTTGCAGGTTACTCAGGAAGCTCACACATAGAAATGTTTAATACTAGGTCATGAAAAAGTCCCAAGACCTAGACTTAAAAAAAAAAGAGAACTGCATGAAAGATCAGCAGCATATAGAGAGATGGGAAAATACAGTATTTGACAACTGGTGCAAAATATTACGGTTTCACCCGTTAGGTCTTGCAAATGCATAATTCAAAATCTTTATTTGAAACAGTTTCCTCAAATATGCAAAGGCTCAGACCTCCATCTGTCACCACTCACAACTAATACCAAGCATTTTATCACATTTTTAAAAAATAAGCATTTAGTCATCACCAATTTTATTGATTCAGTATTTTGGAAAGTCCAAATGGCTTTGCTCCTAATAGGGTTACAGACCAAATTAGTGTAGAAATCTTCAAGATGTATTTGTCTGCAGCATGCATTTTCATTAACAGCTGCCCTCATCCTCAGGCTGCAGATATTCACACCATGTGGAAATCAGTTCGATGCAGTGTTCCAGAAATACCACTAGTGCTTCCTCCAGTTCGATGTTCCTCAGTACAATGTTTTTGGTCAAGACTTTACAAAGTAGGAAACGAGACCCCAATCACAAGCATTGGATAGAATCAAAATAAAAATAACCTCAGGAACAGTAATTAATCTTAAAGCTGCAGAAACCATTTCACCTTTACTTTCTGTTCACATTCTTACCTCTTCCTATTCAGTTCAGTGTCCTTGTTCCACACCTAAGGCCATTCCTGTTCTCACTGCCCCTGTTCCACCTCCCACATTTTATGTTCAATGCTATATTGCATCAATACGCAGAATTTAAAATAGTTTAGAAATGTGGCAAACAAACTTTGCTTAGTTCCAGAATGAAATGCATTTTGCAAGTACATGAAATGGGTGTACTGTGCTTTCAAATTTGGGAACTATATCAAATGTCTAATTTGCACATGTCTTTTGAGGGGTTTGTTTTTAAAGAGGAAAATACTGGGTTTTCTAAATACCAAGCAATACATTGAACAGTGTAGTATCAGCTCGCTACACAATCAGATTTTGTTGTTTTCCTATTATTTTACAATTTCCACCTCACTAAGTTTCTCCCAAACACCACAGTATTTTGAAAGGTAGCTTGTCCCTGGGTCTCAGCAGCCATAAAAAGCATGCAGAAACAACCTGGGTGACTAGTTTTCTTCCTTTTTTTCCTGCGAGGGAGCCTTTACTTTCACTTTGTACAGTTTCAAGCTCTAGATTGGATCTGGAACACACATTGTGGAGAATTCCAAGTACAAACATGTCCTGCTACTCTTTGAGGCAGAAAATGTCTGAACTAAAACTGCTGTACGATCAATATACTCATCTAACGTATTATGAACTGGCATCTGCAACAAATACAAAATCACACAATTCTGTTTTATTACTAAGCATCAATGGGATTACTGGCAAAGTACCATTTGCAGGTGAATATCACTGCTTAGCCAGTCCAATGACACAAATTAGCTCCAAAATAGCACATACGGATGGCAGTTCTAAGACAATATTAAAAATAGTATTGCTAGTGTAGGGGAAGGAACATTTGCTACGAATACATAGAACTACTGGCAAAAAAATGCCAACTTTTAGGAAAAATAGATTGGAAAACAGGAGAGACATTTTTAGGTTAGACAATGGTAATTGACTGGATGGGTTTTAGACATCTAACAAACTCATATTGAGTGTAGGAGACATCAGTTGTTTCAGCACATATAAATGAGTAGTTGACATGTGATTTTGGATGTTTTGATGAACATGAAATCATTCATTTAACAGCTCACCGACACATTGCAAAACTCATTAGTGCACAATATGTTTACAATCAACTGGAGTCTGGAAAAAAATCCCCAACAAATTGAAAGTTTGCCATTTGTTGGTATAACTGTAATTGAGAATGTGACTTCTAAAATTATACACAAGCTTGATTAGAGACTTTTCAGTGTTAATTTAATAAACTTCATTTATACAGTATGGAAAAGTCTCCAATTGATTGTGCTGTCATAGACTGCTCCCATTCTAGTGAGTTACACTCATCTTGCACCCAATCCTACTCCACTCATGCGCTCTCCATGTGGTACTCCGCAGGTTACAGAACAAACTCTCACTCGCACAGGAAAAATTCCAACAATTAAGATGCTTTGAACAAACGAATACAAAATAATTTTTTTTTACCTTTTGCTTAAACTACAGTCGCTCAGTAGGCAAAATAATTTGAACATGGCTTTGTGTTTAACTACATAATTATTCTGACAATGTCATCTAAAAAATCCATTGTTTTTTTAAACAATTACAGCACTCTTTAATTTAGCATTCACACATGCATACATTGTTTTGAAACCAGCCATCATTTTTCAGTGTTGGGTCAAAGGGGGGATGGGGCCATAGCAAAATTGCAGAGTGACACCAAGACCCACAGAGGCTGCTGGACAATGGCAATACCCGTTTTAAGACTGACCAAAAGGATAAGGGCCATGGAAACCCTGAAAAGAAAAAAAAGAAGAGTGAAAATGTTTTCCTTAGCAACAGAAACAGAATTTCATGGGAGTAGTGCGTTAGTATCTATTTCCACTTAAAAGTAGGGCTGTAACGAAGCCTCAAGTATTGACAGGGCTTTACACATTGGTTTGAAAGCAATATATCAATCTGCCAAGCTCTTATTTCGACTTCCATTTCTGCCCTCATTATTCTTCATCCTTCCTCTTTCTCCATCTCTCCACTTCTATTCATAACAACATGAACAGAAGACAGAAGAAGCCAACTGAAAAAATGTTGAAATCTCAGCTAGGTCGCTTCAGTTCAAGTCCCAGATTCAAGTGACCTGAAACATTTTTTTACTAGGGCCAATTTTGGCAGGCTCAGTCACACAAGTTGAGTGGCATGGAGTTTTCTTCCATTGTCTGGTGAGTTGAGGATCCTACCGAACAACATCGGGATAGAAGCTAAATGACTTAATTGTCCAAAACAGTCTCAAAAGTCTTAATCATGAATTCAAAAGCTGATGCTCAAAAATGTTTTAAAAGGCTTCGTTACTGCTCTAGCCTGGTATAATTACTGCTTATCCATGCAACCTTCTACTACCCATAGAGTCAGGAAAGTAAGGTTCCGAACGACATAACCAAAGTCAACCACTTTATTTCCATCACCACAACAGGAAGTTAGAACAGCCTCGTAGGCTGAAAGGGAAAGAATTATGAAGGGAGTTGCAGGCAAATGGCACAGTAATACAAGCATGTTGGAGCTCCATAGCACTGCAAGCCAGAGTCATGATTTTATAAGGTGAAGCTCCATTCTCAACTGTGCCATCATGAACAGTAGACACTGATTTCCTCACAGAGTGAGTCAACATAAAAATCAAGTGTCAATTGACTTACGCCACTTTAACATGTCATCTGGTCAACAACTATACAGTATGATTGAAGAAGGCCAGAGAGATGGTTCACAATCCATCCCCCATGCAATGTAAAATAGTTTTAAATGAATTCTTGGGGGCAGGGGGTTACAAGAGAAAAAACAATTATCAACTGCCAGGTGTAAATTTAAGTCTGAATTCAACCATCTAGTCTGGACCAGAAAAAAAACTAATGGTGCTACACCAGCCACGAGAGTGAACTTTTATGGTCCAAATTCACATTCCTATACATATCTTAAGTCATCTTGACAACATTCACTGCTCAATGTCAAATAATAAACACATCACTAGCAATTCAAAGAAATTTTCTCTCTCTAAAGGTGCTTTAAATTTACTACGAAGGAAATATGGCTGGCAGAGATACAAGGCAGCAACTTATGAGTTACTCTGAAAACTTCTGAAGCTTCACTCACTGGTTTATGACATTAGAAACCCTCCGTTTGATTTCTGCCTTGTATCTTGCTGCCAGTCATCCACCACCCCATAGAACTGAGGCCATTCCAACTTCCTATTTGGATGTGGTGGCATTTGTGTAATCAACATTTCTCTGTGGCATTCTGTAAAGTCAAGCACACACAAAATTATGATTCAAAGACGCAAATGAAAAAATTAAAAATTCTATAAAAATGTCACCTTAAAGAAATTCACAGAAATGAGTGCTGGACTAGGAATTTCAAAATCCCAACATTTAAAGTATTTGATTTTATACAGTTGACCCTCACAGGTACATACTAAATTTAGTTGTACTCATAGCTCCGGCAGCCAAAGCCATCAGCCACACAATGCAAATTATCAGCCACATTAACCCTTTTCCAAACTCAACTGCAAAATTTCTGTCAAAATGGTTGGTACTTCTTTGGCGATCAGTAAAAAAATCTAATGTTTTGTGAGTTTGAAGACAAGGGGTGGAGAAAGTCAACAATCCATTAAGAAGTGAATTATGGTGAACATCCTTCAAAATAAAATATTTGATTCAGAATTATAATCTTTTGTGCCTAACTGAAAAAGAAGTCCTCAAAATAATGGGACTCCCATCTTACCCAAGATCAATGTCTTTGGAAGCCTCCATCTCCTCAAAAACTCAAAAATGCTGTTGCCTCCCATCACCACAGAATATATGCTTCATGTTACATATTCCAGAAGGAAAAGCAGCAATATTGAGCTGCAATGCCCCAAAGTGTGCAAAAAGCACAGCAATAAGCTTACCCTCAGATTTGTCAGAGTGCTTTCACAGTCTATATTTATGTAGGAGCAGAGAGAAGTATTCAATATACAGTGCTTTCAAGATAGTGTTATCCACTCTATTTCTCTCACATCCTCTTAGCAAAGCAATTCAATAAAATAAGTGTCATGCTTCTATCCTACCAATGCACATGAAGTCATGAGAAAACAGCCAACTAAATCGGTTATACATAGGGAATAAATTTCAGACAATTCTAGCTTTATGATATTACTCCTGAAGATGGCACTGTTTACAGAATTCCTTTCACAAAAGAATTGCTTGCAATTGTTTACTTAATTCAGCAATTCTTCATCAACATCATCATAGATAACTCCAACAACTACAAGTGGGAATAGAGCTTTGCACTTTGCAATATACACACACCATTGATCCAAATCCCCTTGGCACAAATTTGGCATTATTTAGATGAAGATCATACACGAACATGATCAATTCCTCGGTACCAACATATAACCAGTCACTTAGCAAAGATCACAAACATTAGCGCAGAATGAATACATCAGTCAGTTGTCTTTAAAGAAAAGGACCCCCTTAGCTTAAATAATAGAGGTGTGTGTAATTCAGCCATGCAGGCTAGACAGAGTTTTGATTTCTAGTCTGTGCAGTTAGCCTGGGTAACAAGGAGGGCAAATGCAATTGGCCTTAAATGGAGAGAAATCAAGATTCACACCCCATCAATACCTAACGGCTCCTTCTGGAAAATGCTTGAGTGAGGAGAGGATTAGGTTGAGTTACAATGTTGCTAAAGTTCAACAGCCTGCCAACCAGGGTTCAAGATAAATGGGGAAACAGGCAGACTCATCACCAAAACACCACCAGTCAGTCGCCTGTGAAAAGGTCTGGGCGATAAATTCAAGGTAGGTCACCCTCGTTCCATACATCAAGGCTCCTCCAGTTCAGGTATGGACAGCTGTAGGTGCAGGGAGCAGAAAAAGAACGTACAGTTTAATTGGAGGAGTCAACATGCCAAACAGAATCTGCGAGGAGCTGCTCCTCCAATCACAGGTTCTGTGTCTCCCAAGCTGCTGCTCCAGCTCCTCCAATGACAGGCTCCTGTTCTCCCAGTCTTGATGCTTTTCCAGGGACAGAAGTTATGACTGGAGGAGCAGCAATGGTGGGACGTAGGAAACCAGTTATTGGAGAAGCTGGAGCAATTATATTAGGCAATGGCCCACTCGACTCAAATATTCCACATTCTTCAGGATGGGGAGGACCAGTTCAAGATGAACTTTCGACATCCTCTGGGAGTGGGACATTGCCTGAGGATTTTTTTAAAAACAAAAGAAAAAGGATGGAGGCAATCTGAAAAGCCAGAAAGAAAGCCAGGAGCAGGCCTTAAAGCACCTTGATGCATCAAGTACAGGGGCTGCAGCCAGAGGAGAGAAGGTCCATGATATTTTAATTTTGTGTGGTGGTGGATACTGGGGAAGCAATGAGAAGCGAGAAGAGAACCATGCAGATTCAGCTGATCTTTTACTAATTCACTTAAACTGCTTATATGCTGGTCTGTTTTGTTTCTTTGCAGATAGTCGGAATTTTAGAAAAACCTGATCCTAGTTTATTACAGTAAACTGGGAACTGTATTTTGGCAATTAACATATTTGGTTATAATGACAACTTCAATTTCAATCAAAACTGCTGCTACCCACTTTACCATGTTGTCTGTGCTTTGGTTATGTTTGAAACACTATTGTACGAGCAATGTGTTACCAAATAAAGCTGTTATTTTGTAAAATAGATTTTTAAATGAACATCGAGATAGGTCAGTTTTGATCTGATAAATCCCTGCTTTGAGATGGATACGCTGCTATCTAAGAATATTTCCACTTGGTATTTGTGCTATCTTGGCCCCTGCTCCAACTACAATGGTCACGGTTGACACATGAGGAATGCCCCCTTAGGTGAAGTACAACAGCACAACTGTCATCCATAGAGATTGGAACAACCAGATGGGCAATGGTAGCGTAGATGACAAATTCATAGAATGTTTTTGGGATCATTTCTTAGATCAGCACGTTCTGGTGCCAACCAGGGAGCAGGTTATAATGATCTCATAATGAATGTGAACTTGGTGTGTGAGCATGTGAGATGAAACACAAAAACTCTCCCACACTGAGAGCAGATGAACGGCCTCTCCCCAGTGAGAACTCGGCGGTGTTTCCATAGTTGGGATGGATCACTGAATATCTGACCTACTCAGAGCAGGTGAATGGCCTCTCCCCAGTGTGAACTCTCTGGTGTGTCCGCAGGCTGGATAACCAAGTGAATCCCCCTAGGCAGCAGTGATCAAAATATGATTGAATTTTATATTCAGTCTGAGGGAGAGAAGAGTGGGACCATGACTAGTATTTTAAACTTAAATAACGGCAATTACAAGTGTATGGAAGCAGAGATAGCTAAAGTAAACTGAGAATTTAGGTTAAGATCAATAGGGATACAGTGATGGGTGGCACGGTGATGCAGTGGTTAGCACTGCTGTCTCATGGTGCCAAGGACCTGGGTTCGATCCTGGCCCCAGGACACTGCCCGTGTCGAGTTTGCACATTCTCCCCAAGTGGGCCTCACCCCCACAACCCAAAGATGTGCAGGGTAGATGGACTGGCCACGCTAAATTGCCCCTTAATTGGAAAAATTTGAAAAATATAGAGATGCAGTGGCAGACATTTATGGGGATATTTCAGAATAGATACATTCCAACAAGAAAGAAAAATTCCAAGGGAAGGAAACTGGTACTGAGCAAACTGTTGGATCTGCAGGCTGACAAGTCTCCAGGTCCGGATGCACTTCACCCTAAGATCTTAAAAGAAGTGGCTAATGAAATAGTTGGTGCCTTGATTTTAATTTTCCAAAATTCCCTAAATTCGGGGAAGGTTCTATTAGATTGGATGATAATAAATGTAACTCTCTTATTCAAAAAAAAAAGAGGGAGACAGAAAACAGGAAACTACAAGCTAGTTAGCCTAATATCTGTCATAGAAGCCATTATTAAAAATGTTATAGGAGGGCACTTGGAAAACCTCAAGGCCACCAGGCAGAGTCAGCATGATTTTGTGAAAGGTAAATAATGTTTAACCAATTTATTGGAGCTCCCTAAAGAAATAACAGGTGCTGTATTTAAAGGGGAACCAGTGGCTGTACTGTACTTGGATTTTCAGAAAGCATTTGATGAAGTACCTGATCAATGATTATTGCAGAAAATAAAAGTTGATGGTGTATGGGGAAACATATTGACATGGGCAGCACGGTAGCACACATGGCTAGCACTGTGGCTTCACAACGCCAAGGTCCCAGGTTCAATTCCCCGCTGGGTCACTGTCTGTGCGGAGTCTGCACTTTCTCCCAGTGTCTACGTGGGTTTCCTCCGGGTGTTCCGCTTTCCTCCCACAGTCCAAAGGTGTGCAGGCTAGGTGGATTGGCCATGCTAAATTGCCCTTAGTGTCCAAAAGAAAAGGTTAGGAGGGGCTATTGGGATAGGGTGGAAGTGAGGGCTTAAGTGGGTCAGTGCAGACTCGATGGGCTGAATGGCCTCCTTCTGCACTGTATGTTCGATGTATCTATGTAGAGAAGATTGGCTTGCTAACAGAAAACAGAGTAGGTATAAATGGGTCATTTTCTGATGGGCCGGGTGTGACGGGTGGTGTGTCACAGGGATTGGGGCTAGGGCCTCAGCTCTTTACTATTTATATAGATTATTTGGATGAAAGGACCAAAGGTATGGTTGCTATATTTGCTGATGACACAAAGATATGGAGGAAAGTAAGTTGTGGCGAGGATACAAGGAGGTTACAGAAGGCTATAGATAGGTTAGCTGAGTGTTTAAAGATCTGTCAAATGGAGTATAATGTGGGAAAATTTGAGGTTGCCTATTTTGACAGGAAAGATTAAGAAAAAGAGGCATATTATATCGACAGTGAGATGGCAGTGTTCCGAGATGCAGAGGTATTGGGTGGTTGGTATGCAAGTAATTAGCAAAACTAATAGAATGTTACTGTTTATTGCAAGGGGATTTGAATTCAAGAGTAGGGAACTTACTCAGTTATACAGGGCATTGGTGGGACCACATCTGGAGTACGGTGTATAGCATTGGTCTCCTTATTTCATTTAAGACGCAAGTGCATTAGATACAGTTCAGAGACGGTTACTAGATTAATACCTCAAATAGGCAGGTTGTCTTATGAGGAAAGGCTGGCCAAGGTAGGCTTTTATCGGTTGGTGTTTAGAAGAGTAAGAGGCAACTTTAGTGAAATATACAAGATCCTGAGGGGACTTGATAGAGTAGATGTGGCAAGGATGTTTATTCTTGTGGGATAATTTAGAACTGTTTCAAAATAAGCCATTTGGAACAGAGATGAGAATTGCGACACTTTGGGATTCTGTTCCTCAAAAAAGTTGGTTGAGGCAGAGTCCATGAATATCTTTAAGGCAGAGGTAGATAGATTCTTGATAAGCAAGGGGGCGAAAGGTTGTCGGGAGAAGGCAGAATGTGAAGTTGAGGTTAAAAGCAGATCAGCCACGGTCAAATTTAACGGTTGAGCAGAATCGAGGTGCCAAGTGACCTACTCCTGCTCCTCATTCATATGTTCATGAGATTGTGGTTCAATGGAAGTCATCTCCTTTAGGGGGGGGGGGGGGGAAAGAGAGAGAGAGAGGGGGGGGGGGGAGAAAGAGAGAGAGGGGGAGAAAGAGAGAGAGAGAGAGAGAGATATGGCAAAAACCCTGAGCAAAAAATGAAAGCATTAACAAAGTTCACAAAAATGCCATTGCAAAACATATGCCTGTCAACCGGTTAGACTCATAGCTATAAGTATGTCTTTTTCAGAAAGTGAACTTTTTCCCCTGCTTCCCTTTTACGGCAGCAGAAAATAACAAAATTTAAAATACCAATAGAGTGGATTTTCAGAGTTTACTTGAACAAAATTAGAGGTCAAGGTTGCAATAAGTCTTATTCAAGTCATGTTTGCTGACTGTTAATGCCAGAAATATAGGACACATATATGATACAGTCAAAACATATGTTGGAAGCCAGTCCTTGGATGATCTTGTACGTTTCAAGAACTTGACAAGGATGGGAGGAGATAAATTTGCTTTGCTTCTCCATTTTCAAATGTTCTGACTCTCATTCATGCTCTTGCATACATATTAATGATATCACAACTGCCTGTGGCAAGCTACCACCAAAATGTCAGTTTATCTACCAAAGTAACAGAGTTACAGCTTTAAGCTGAATAAAAATGAGAAAGGCTTATTCAACATGAAGAGGAAAAATACACCACCTTTCATGTACTCAATACATGAATTTGTATTTCACAATTTATGTCACAACCAATGGATTACTTTTGAAGTATAGTCACTATTTTGTAGGCAAACACAGCAGCTGATTTACACGTAGCAATGGTCCACAAATACCAAGTGAATGAATAATCAGATAACCTATCCTGGGTGTTAGCACAGAGCTAAATCGCTGGCTTTGAAAGCAGACCAAGGCAGGCCAGCAGCACGGTTCGATTCCCATAACAGCCTCCCCAAACAGGCTCCGGATTGTGACGACTAGGGGCTTTGCACAGTAACTTCATTTGAAGCTTACTTGTGACAATAAGCGATTTTCATTTCATTTGTTGACAGAAAACAGTGGCCCAGCCCAGGCACTGGAAGAATCTATATCTTGGGGCCTTTACACCCCCCACCCCGCCCCGAACAGTCAAATGGGACCTTGGGCTCAATGTTTATCTGTAATGCAGCATCTGTAACATTGCAGAATTTCCTCAGTTCTGTGGTTGCAACAGGTGCATTTGAAATAATATGGGTAGTTCACGGGCACCTCCAAGGCACCTTGGGCCTTTATCAGTATATCAACAGATACTCCTGAGACTAATAAACAGCCAAAATATTTTGCTTTATTTTCTTTGACTTGACAGGAATTGGGAGCTCCATTTCTTCCTGATTTCTTATCAGAAGGGTGTAAGTGAGAGAAAAAGTTGCTTATCCTATCAGAAAATTAGATATGCCTTTAATAAACCAGATATTAAATAAAATTGACGGAACATTCCCAGAGCGAGCAATGCTTTCCGTTTGTAAGCCTCATCACTAAATGAAACTTTGTGGGGACCTGAATTTGTTGGAACTCAGAAGCTACACATTTTTTAAAAATTGTCATGGGATGTGGGTGTCACAGGCTGTGCCAGCATTTATTGCTCATCCCTAATTACCCTTGAAGGAACGGTTAAGAGTCAACCACATTGCTGCAGATCTGGAGTAATATATAGGCCAAACCAGGTTAGGATGCTGTATTTCCTTCCCGAAAGGATATTAGTGAACGAGATGAGTTTTTACAACAATCAACAACATTGTCATCATTAGAGTTTTTTTTAAATTCCAGATTTTTATTGAATTCAAATTTGCTCCTGGGACCCAGAGCATTATTCTGTGTCTCTGGATTACTAGTCTAGTGACAATACCACTAGACTACCCCATGAGACAGGAATTTGGTATTTAAACTTTGAACCCAAGGGCAATGGCTCACTCTATAAACAAGTGATTAACACCAAGCCATAGGTCAGAAAAGTTCTGGCTTCAATTTCTCTTAGTTTAGCTCTACAGAGATCAGCTAACCTAAGGTGAGAAAAGTCTTACTTAGCATTCCTGAACATTTTTTGGGGGTGGGTGGTGGGGTAGCGTGGGGAGAGAACAAAGGGAAGAAAGGGATCATCCTGTGTTCCCATTCTTGGTTGCTGTCCAGTTACCCTATTGGCAAATGTCGCCATATGGATATAGTACAGATTGCGGTTTGGCCAAGGTGCACTTCCCCAATCACTGACATCATCATATTGTACAGCCTTAATAGTCTCGGTTTACCCATAAAATTGCCACTTCTATGAGCCACCACTGAACTATATACCCACACATCAACATTTGCAAGACAAAAGAAAAGTTGCACCTTTCTTTTGAAGTGAACTAGGACCAAGCATTTTACCATTTATCTCACCGTAAGAAACAAAATATTTCAAACTTTGAAACTAAAGTAATTACACCAGTGTCTCACCACAACTAGCTGGTGTTAAAAATCGCTGCTTCCATTCATTCAAAGCTCTAACTGATTGGTGGATAAAAATTCTTGAGAAAAATGAATGAATAAACTTATTTACTTCCTTTAAAAGCTTACACGTCATACAAACGTTAGGTAATTATCACAAAAGATAAGGACCAGATTTTTCTGTCAATAAGGCGACCAGTGCTCACTGTTATTTATGTGTAAACGTTATAGCAACTTCAGAGGTGAAGTAGATGCATTATTAAATGCCAATATCCAAAATTAATTGTCTGAGTTGTGTCACTCTTGCCATTTGTTTTACAAAAAAAAAGCATTGTGTCTACCCTATCATTGGCATGCATTAAATATCAGGAAGTTGGGCAGCACAGCGGCGAGCACTGTTGCCTCACCGCACCAGAGGCCCAGGTTTGATTCCGACCTCGGGTGACTGTCTTTGTGGAGTTTGCACATTCTCTCAGTGTCTGTGTGGGTTTTTCTCTGGGTTCTGCGGTTTCCTCCCACTGTCCAAAGATATGCAGTTTAGGTGGATTGGCCATGCTCAAGTGTCCAAAATTTAGGTGGTGTTACAGGATAGGGCAGGATTGGGTCGGTGTAGGGTGGTCTTTCAAATGGTTAGTGCAGGCTAGATGGGCCGAATGGCCTCCTTCTGCACAGCAGCGATTCTACAATTAAGTTGCTGCATTTGTGTGGTCGATACAAACTAAACCCACCACAAAGTTAAGTCTCATCATTTCAAGAACAAGCATTTTGAACAATGTGATACATGCAAACCGCTGTCAATCAACTTCTCTAGCATGGAAAATTAATTATTACAAGTGTAAAGTAACTTTCCTTAATTATGACTCAAGATTTTTGTCAAATTTTATATAACTTTCTTGGTGCCTCATTTTCTGTCCCACTCTAACCTGTCTTCCCCTCTTACTTTATCTTTCTGCACAGTTAAACAAATAATTATTCTCAGTCTTTCTATACTTTATCCTTCTATCCAATTGGTAAAGGAGATACACAGTGGGTTGCCCTGTTCGTTCTGATGCCAGATGCCATTTTTCTCATTGCGCTGTTAACACCTCAGCAACATCATTTCTTTTCAAGCTGAAAGGTGCAGAGGTGTTTAATGCCAGACATATTAGGTGTCCAGCTCTGGCAAAATGTGGCCAAATAATTTGCAAAGAGTGCTGGACACTTGAACTTATCTACACTCCCACTGTCTAGAACAAACACTTCAGAGCAATGAAGCATAAATCAGATGCAAGGAACAGTGGTGACCAACATTCACCAATAATGTGCCTTAATTTGAAATTTATAGGAGTACTCCTACTACACTTCTACTTCGCTGACAACTTCAGGGTTTTGGAAGCCAGAAATTAGTTATAATATTTAATATTTAGAGCTTTTTTGTGAATGGATAACTCCCCAATAAATACTGAATGGAAACTCTCCAGCACATTTAGTTTCCTTCACGTCAAAATCTTTTTTTAAACTGTGTTCAACATTATGAACATATGGCACAATTCTTACCCTAAATTGTGACAACTTGCATTTATATAGTGATCTTAACAGAGAAAAAGTTCTAAAGATACTTCACAGAAGCATAGTCAGTCAAGAATAGACATTTGAGGAGGTGATACTCAAGCGGGAAATTGCAAAATTGGTCAAAGTAGGAGGTCTTAAGAAGCATCGAAGAGATAGAAGTGAAGTGGCAGAGAGGTTTATGGAGAGAGTTTTGCAGCTAAGGCCCTGGATGGCTCATGGCAAGTCTGTCAATAATTGGATGATGGAGTGGAAGTTACACAAAAGGTCAGCTCTGTTAGTGGCTTAGGACAGGTTGGTAGCAAGGAAATTGGGTTTATGCTCGGTTGTGGGTGGGAGTGGCAGCGTTGAAAACAATGGTTCAGACTTCCCAATGTTTAACTGAAAGAAATTGTGACTCATCTATTTTAAACTGACTGTACAGTGTATTTTTGGATGTATTCCACCTATTGATACTGCAACACTGGGAGTATTTACTGCACTGGCCAACTCTGGAAACCGAAACAGAGGTAGATGCTGGGCAGGATTCTCCACTCCCCCAACAGCATGTTTTCGGTAGCACGCCGTTCGCTGGGGGCATGAGACTCTCTGACTATGACTAGATAGATTAAATGCAATTGGGTGATGGCAGTCAAATTCAACTGAATAACAGAGGGGAGGCAAGTTCAGCCATGTCAAAGGCTGTAGAGTGGTCAAAATAACATGAAGTGTGGCATCATCAATTACAGCGGATATGATTTTTGACTTCATTCTACCCACTTCAGTGTAGCACACGGTACAAATCTGATCTGAGATTCAAACAATGAATTATGGGAAAGTGGGAGTGTTTTTGGAGGTGATGATGACAGTCTTAAATGGGAGGGAGACAGAACCGGAGGAGAAGAAAACAGTTGTAACGTCAGCTAACAGGGTCTGGGAACAATGATCGAGAGATCAGCAATTTAGTTGCAATATAGCCCAGAGAGGAGGAGGCTTCCAATATGAGCTCAGGGAGATAGGAGAGAAAAAGAATAGTTCAGAGCTCGAGGAGGAAGAACATGTGTAACTGTGAAGATGGGTAGGAGAGTTTATGCAGAGGGAAATATTAAGGGAGGAGAAAAAGACAGTGTACACAGGGGACGTCAAGTTGAGATGGAAATTGAAATCACCAAGGATAAGGAGGCACTTTGTGTGGAGTCTATGGGAGGAAAGGAATGAGGCTACGTTGATGAGAAACTTAGGTGGGTGAGACGAACAAGAATTTCTTAAAAAGAAGAAATAAGCGTGTTGGAAAAAGGCAAATGCTCAAAAGGAGGTGCTACGAGGAGGAGTGGAAGACGTGATACCAGGAGGAATGGAAGACGTGATACCAGGAGGAGTGGAAGACGTTCGGTCAATTACATGGATTTCAATGCAATCACAATAAAGGTTGTGGATGGTAAGGGCATTGATTCCAACAAACACACATTCGGTAGGAAGCGGTAGCATGAGGTAGTGATTATTAAATTGCTGGTGCAGTTCAAGGGGTCAGTAGTGGGTGGGGGAAGTAAGACAAGAAAATTGCTGAGATTACGCCTCAAGAGAATGCAGGAGTTGTAACAGTTACTTTTACAGAGTAAGCCTGAGGTGCCTTGATGTGCCCTTTGTAAAGTACTGACAAAGGGAACTCTCTGAGTTACTGCAGGATAGTGAGAAGGAATAGTCATGGGATGAAGTAGAAGTTCGGAGCAAATGTTTAGATTGGGGAGAAATTAAAGGCAATATGACTGGGTGAAATATAGGACAAAGGCTAGCCCAAGACAGGTAAAGAGAAAAAATAAATGAGAGAGGGAAGTAATGGACTCAGGCTGAAGGAGTAACCAAAAAACTCATGTATGGACAGGGTCAATGTTCCCCTTAAAGGATGTGCATACACAACTGCGCAGCACTGAAAGAAAATGTCTGCTCATAACTTCATAGAAATTCAGTGACTTTTGAAATGTAAACTACCCATGGACAAAAGCTGTCTCGGGAGTTCTTAGCCAGCCGAATACAAATTTAGATTTATTACTGGACAGAGTAATTAAAAATTCACCAAAATAGCACAATAGTCATTTCCTCAGACTCCGAACATAAATAGGTTTCTTCAATCCTGATAAGTTTCTTGCCTCAAGTCAATTCTTCAAGGGATTGGAAAAAATACACACTAAGAAGCTTACTTTGAAGAACTTTTAAGTAGTTTTTAAAATAGCCAATTGCTCTCTATTTTACCAGTGCTCATTCCCAAGGCCCCAGATGTTTTGCTGCAAGCCACCTTTTCTTTCCATACACTTCCATTTCCAAATGTGAACTGAGCAAGTGAAGATTACATGCACATTCTTATATATTGTTGCACTGTGGTACAGCACACAAGCAATATACCGTGTCACTTCTTGGAGCACAATATAGTATTCAGGATTGGCTATTAGCAGCTCAGAATTACTCAGATAAAGATTGTGGTTGATCTTGGAATTAAAAATGCAATGATTTCCAAAGTCGATTGATGCAATCATTCATGTACAACTTATTCTTTGCATTTCAGTGAGCTCTTTATTTATTGATCTACAATTAAGCCATTCTATGCGCTCAAGGCATTTAACTGTAGTTTATGAAAGTGGCCCAAGACTCTCAAAGTCTCCTGAAAAAAGGAAGGGAATGCAGAGAGGAATAATTTGATATGACCGTAAAGGGTGCCACTGTAGCTGCTATCAACTCAGTGTTGAAACCCAAGTTGTTAAACTAATGTTATTCTTCTTCTCTTCTCCCCTGCACTGCAAGCATTTGGGAAACTCCTTGCATCTTTCATGCTGATTAAAATGAGACTTTTATGGAGAATTTCTTGTTTTGGTGGTTTATCATCAATAAGATTGTGTTCAATTAATTATGCATTCTTACAAACTTGTCACTTCAGGTGTGTTGAACCCAGCCTCTGACAGGATTTGGTCCTGCAATTATAGAGGTAGAAGTTTATCACATTCACACCAATGCAAGCTCCCTTATTAAATAGAATACATAAAACTGCTTATCAAAACACTCAATCCTATTTATTTCACTACAGCCCTAAAGCGAATTCCAATCTAAGTTCTAACTGCAACATGTGGCAACATCAGGAATATATTTGCTAGAAACTGAAATACAGTTATATCAGGAATATTCTTGACCTGGAAAACTACTCTGAAGTCAAAGCAAGACCAAAAACCAGGAAAAGAAAGAACTGATAAAACACCACAGCGACTGAGATATGAGGGTTTAGTAATAATCAGACATTCTCCTAGAGATTGAAGTGCTACTTTGAAAAAATAGAAAATATTTCTCTGTTTGTCAATTAGCTTCCATGCATCACATCACAACAACAAAAAAAAGGAATGAAGGAATATAGTGTTATGGAAAAACAGAACTTGAGAAGTCAATCTCGTTCTTCAGATGAAATGAAATGAAATGAAAATCGCTTATTGTCACGAGTAGGCTTCAATGAAGTTACTGTGAAAAGCCCCTAGTCGCCACATTCCGGCGCCTGTTCGGGGAGGCTGGTACGGGAATTGAACCGTGCTGCTGGCCTGCTTGGTCTGCTTTAAAAGCCAGCGATTTAGCCCAGTGTGCTAAACCAGATTTGGTTTAGTTTAGCTGATCAATTTACTCAAAACTGGCATCCTCAAAACCTTTTCGCACATCGACAAAGGGAACCATTTAGTTATTAATGTTACAGATTTTCTTGTAGCCACATTAGCAATTTTACATTCAAAATAGACATTTAACACTAAATAGATATGATCAAGGACTTGCACTGGAAAAGTAATTATTTCACTGGCCCACAGCAGTAAAGAATCAAAAACTACGGTACTTGGGAAGCACAACTCATCTTTTAACAGCTCAGTATTTAAAGTGCTTTCAGTTCCCTACAGCACAGGTATATTACCATACAAAAACAAATTCCTCACAATTTTTCACAATTAAATCGAAGGATATTTCAAGTTTCAGTACATACTAAGGGTCTCATTGGAAGCTGCTTTTTGTTTTACTCAGACAGATCTGCAGAAGGTTTCCTGCCCTCCCCATGTATGGGACCAGTCAGCTCATATATCATTTTATTGCTGCTGATACAACTAGGATTTCATCAATGTGGAGTACTTCTTTGGATGAAAAATGAATTCAAAGCTATCTCAAATTATCTTTTGTGCATCACTTGAGCAAATGAATACTAGCAGGTACTCGAGAGTTGTTTCTGTAACATATCAAGCGCCACATTTTGATGAATGGGGCAGAACTGAAAGTGGATTTTCTGTTGCCTTATTCTGCTCATTTCTTTTCAGAATTTAAATACAAACATTGTGGAGAGCTTTTTTCTTAAAACACCTCACCTTAAGACTCCTATCCTGACTAGCTAGGAATTACAGTGGGATATGGCTTCCCGAGCACTCGTACCTCACACAATAATTCGAATAATAAACCTGTTCATCTGTGGTCACCTGCAGCAGAAGGGGCCCAAATCCTTTTCAAGTCCCCTACTTATACATTTAGCATGGGTTATTAATTCATGCTCAAGGACCAACACCCCAAAAAATGTTTTCTTTCCTTATGCTGAGGACGCAGCTGATGGTACTGCCCCTGCATTTGACTCACCATTGCCCCAGCTATATCTGGAGCCCAGACCAGGAATTCAATCTGGGACATCCCAACCATTTTAAAACTGTTTCCTGAATCATTCCTCCTGCCAAAGTAACCATACGATATTAAGGGTCTTGAGAGAGGGGAAGAAAATTAACGCTAATGCACATAAAATATCCAATTATTTTCCATATCTAATAATGAGCAAGCTAAGTACGTGTGTTTACTCAAGTTTATAAAACTGGCATTTCAGGATTGTACGGATTCTGGCTTTCACACAAGGAAGCAGACTTTATAACTTTAAAAAAACTCAGTATTATAGTGTAGCCAGCAAGGAAAGTTGGATCCTCAGCTGAAGGATCACAAGTAACAGACAGAGCAACTCACTTGCACAAGTTCAGGACCACACATCACACTACAATTAAGGCAAGAAAAAGTCAAGGATCATCTGAATCTGGACTAGTATGAATGTCAGATGCAAAGGATTCAGCTACAGGCAGCGCATCACACTCGTTACTGAGAGAAAGCAGTTTGAACTGGGCAGATTAAGGAAGAAACAGATAAAATACTATGCTAGAAAAAGACAGTTCAGAATCAAAACAGTGAAACTTAAAATGAATTAAAACAAAGGTTGGATTTTTAATTTTATTTACAGAACACTCATAACATACATTTGTGTTCTTCAGCCTCTGTAAGCATTCAAATACTCTTATGAAGCTAAGGATTCAAAATGTGGTACACCTCCCAGTGGCAAGAAAATTGCACTCAAAAGGATTTTATGTCAAACAGCAGGTCGCAGAAAATTCAGCCATCTATATTTGTTGTTATCCAGGGAGTAAATAAAAGAGAAGAGAAAGCTTACCAATACAATACATCATTACAATCCAAGATAAAACAGATTTTCACCAGAACAAATGGCAAGAGTACTTCAAATCGGGTAGTTCAGCTCAAATTTTACAATATCAAATTTTAACACAACCTCACTAATCCAGCAATCGCTTCTGAAGTTAAGGTTTACTTGCAACAAGAGTAAAAATATAGTCAGGCTCCTGTGACATCTGGCCTGCAGAATGACCTGAGCTAGGGCTCTTCAATGGTGCTTCAAGGTATAAAATGGGAACTGGTCCTCTCCCAACACTATCATCCCTCAACTTCATAAGTTCACTCACACATGCATAGAAAAAATATAAAAAGGGACAAACAAAATAAATCATTCTGTATTTACCTGACTGTAAGTCACCACTGATAAGTTGCTAGAGTGACTGTTAGGGGAGATATTTACAGAGTTCTGCGACAGTCCATTTTGATCTTGTTCATTTTGGTCTTCAATTGGGCCCCATGAATTTTTACTAATGGGATTTGTACTTTGGCCCCCGGGGTCCTTCACATTGTTGTCTTCAGATTGCCTGTTTTTCTGCGGTGAAGCGAAAGGGTTAAAATTGCCTTCAATCTTGCGACAGGGTTGTGAAGAAAATTCTGTTTCAAATGAAGAAAGCTGTTGCGTAACTCCTAAAAGGCCTCCGATTTCAACACTCAGAATCACCCAAATCACATCTGAGAGCGACACAAAAGCATGGAATTATGATAAGAATGGCAATTATGATTTTTAGAGCTAAAATTGCTTTCTGTAAAATATTCTAATAACCCACAGAACTCAGTACAATTTACATCTAAATATTTTACACCCCATGGAAACACTTATTTTGAAAATCTATATATAAAGATGAACTTTCAGTTAGGAATATGAATTGCAAAATATATTTCTTTCTCCAACTTTTATTGTTGCCCTATGAAAAAGACTGAAATGACATAAGGAAAAGAAATGAAGACAGCCAGTAATGCAAATACTCAAAGTTAGGTAGCATCTGTAAAGGGAAAATGTTTCGAAAGGACTGCGCTTGAAATGACAACAATTTTTCTATTAGATTTCCAAATATTACAGCATTTTCCTTTAAGGGTAAGAATAAGTCTTGAATTCCCGTTGCTACCAATTTTCTGCTGTTTCCTTCAGTGGTAGGCTTTAACTGACAACATGTGGTCTTTCCAAGGAGGTCATTTTTAACGATGGTGAGGCTATTTGATTATGAAGGATCATCACAGTTAAACTCAGTTCTAATTTACTTGAATAGCAATACACCTACTTTCTACAAAGAGGGAAGCAGTCATTAAACTGCAATCAGGTCTTTAGCCACATCCCCTCCCCGCCGTCGTTTTGTCGAGGAGCATTTACATCAGCTACGGCATCTTACCAGCACACATCTGAGATGAACCAGTTTCCTTCCTGCCTAATGCCTCAGTGCGTAAATACTTCCTCATGAGAAGGATTTTTGTATCTTCCCATGCCACACACGAGCCCCAACTAAAAATGCACAAGGGGACCTTTTTCCCAAGTCTCAAATCTCATTCTAAGACCAGTGAGGAGACACACAAGCACAGCCAAGAGTTGACTCTCATCCCAGTGTTTCCTTACTGTGTGGAAGAAATTGATGGCCATTCTGCACTATTTCAAATGCAATATAGTCAAGAGGATGAATTTATCACATAACAAAATCATGGATATAACCCATCATCCTACCAATATCTTTTCTGTTGTGATGCTTTTTTTAGCCATTTGCAAAGTTGTCCACCATGACTACAATAAAGAGTGGTGAAAGCATTTTGAACAGAATTCAAAAGAAAATATGCAATCACCCAGATTCAAAAACCTGTCCAAACCTATTACATATTGAGTATTTTACGTTTTGTTAAGCATTTCTGAGAAGTGGGAGGGAGCAAGAGTAGATAAAGAAGTAGGAGTGATGCAAGCACTCAAGAGTGAGCCTATCTAAAATGCACAGAACATCACAAACAGCTTGTTAAATATAAGCATTGGTACACACTTACTTGCCGGACCTTCATGTCATCAAATGGTGATCTTTATTAAAAAATGTTATGAACAAAAACGTTACTTTATTTTGGAGGATAAGTAGGAGACAGAGGATTAAGTGGACGGGGGGAAATAGAGAACTACCATCAAATAATAATCTATGCATTGTCACAAGTAGGCTTACATTAACATTGCAATGAAGTTACTGTGAAAATCCCCTAGTCACCACACTACGGCGCCTGTTCGGGTACACGGAGGAAGAATTCAGAATGTCCAATTCATCTAACAAGCACGTCTTTCAGGACTTGTGGGAGGAAACTGGAGCGCCCAGAGGAAATCCGCGTGGACAAGGGGAAAACGTGCAGACTCCACACAGTGACTCAAGCCAGGAATCGAACTTGGGACTCTGGCCCTGTGAAGAAACAGTGCTAACTACTGTGCTACCGTGCCACACAAAAATGTACTTAAAATAGTGTATAAACATTTTAAAGCTGAAATATTTATCCTATTAAAATGGAATGAGGTGTAATTGCAGAATGATGAAAGATCAGGATCGTTCTGGAAGCATATCAAAGCCTTTTCTCTTTGTGGCAGTTTTAATGCACGCTGTGGAGCCTCAGGGGCTAATTATAACGTTAAACAGAAATGTTTCATTAATCTAAACATATCTCAAGTTGCAGACGCTATCCTGATTAAGGATTTATCCACCCATGAGACAACATTGTCAAGAATTACCTTTGGCATAATAATACCAATTGTGTAACAAATAAGAGTTGCAAAAAGAGTTATATTCCCTTCATGGGCCAGATTATCAGGATTCGTCAGCCAGATATGACTGACAGGTTATAATTTAGGCACCCCTGTTCCAGAGATGTAAAAGTTGACAGAAATGCAAGCCCACCCTCTAACAATAGAATATATGTACAGAGGCAGTGGTTCCCAACCAGTGGTTCGTGCGAGTACTGGGGGGAAAAAAAATACAATTATGTGTACCTCATATGTATCATAATCAATGTTATATTATTATTCACAATGTAATTTGCTTCAAAAACATCCTTGTTCAATATAACCCACAATGTATTTGTGAGTATGCATCATAAACTATTAGAAATTGCTGCATTTTTAATACCAGTTGATATATAAGTTTGACTTCGAACAACCGTAGGCAATGTAAATAATAGATTGCATACATTGTAGTCTGCAAAAGATTTTGATGATCTATGGTCTGCATAATGAAGAGGTTGGTAAGTCATTGCAGTTACTTGCTAATTTATCAAAGTTCCACTGGCCTTGCACAATATTTTATGATTCTACACCCTCAGACCTCTGGAATTTACACACACAGAAGAGATGATCAAATTACTGTTCATTACTTGAAGAAAATTAGAGCAGGTGACTCTTTTCACCTCATTACCTCCAAAGTAAAGCCCAGTAGCTGTACACATGCGCCACTGTCCCTGGTACATTGCTGGCGTAGTTGGACTTCGCATCTGAACGCTGACATCAGTAACTTCCTGAGGTTCCAATGACCGGACCATCACCATATTAACATGCCCAAATTGGTCACCTCCCACGTATTTTAAAGACACACCAGGAGGCCATTGCTCTGTGCCTAGGAAGGAAGGGGGAAAACAAGGAGAACAGTATTGTCCGTTTAGACATCAACTCAAGTATTCAAAAACTATTATAAGAACAGAAAGTGCTGGGAAAACAACAGTTCTGGCAACATTTGTGGAGGGAGAAACAGAATTAACATTTCGAGTCCAATATGATTCCAGAGTTCCAAAGAAGAGCCGTGTTCAACTCAAAACGTTTGTGCTATTTCTACCCGAGCTTTCCAGCAGGTTGTTTTAATTTCAGATTACCAGCCTCTGCAGTAATTTACAAACTCAATCCGATAAAGTAAATATAGCACTCCAAATTAGAAAAAAAAATTCATGCCACAAACTAATATTGAAATGCAACAATGTAATGGAGAATTAAAAAGCACAGAGTAAAGAATAAGCTTTAATTCGCACAAAATAAAATGATTTGGTCCAGAATGGGTAAAACGTAGATTTTAACTCCAGCATGAACAAAAATAGCTTCATACTTTTACTTCTCTGAATGCCCCCCAATAAACAAGAGGAGCATCACAAACAGAGGTTAGTTACAGTCTGAAAATACTCTCATTCAGCCACATCATTAGGATTATTTTTACATGTTATAAACATCCATGTACCATTTTATTTAATTGTCTCATCCCAAACAGCATGGTAGCATTGTGGATAGCACAATTGCTTCACAGCTCCAGGGTCCCAGGTTTGCTTCCCGCTTCGGTCACTGTCTGTGCGGAGTCTGCACATCCTCCCAGTGTGTGCGTGGGTTTCCTCCGGGTGCTCCGGTTTCCTCCCACAGTGCAAAGATGTGCAGGTTAGGTGGATTGGCCATGATAAATTGCCCTTAGTGTCCAAAATTGCCCTTAGTATTGGGTGGGGTTACTGGGTTATGGGGATAGGGTGGAGGTGTTGACCTTGGGTAGGGTGCTCTTTCCAAGAGCCGGTGCAGACTCGATGGGCCGAATGGCCTCCTTCTGCATTGTAAATTCTATGATAATCTATGATAATCAAACCATGACAGCAACACCAATTACTGCCTGAAATTCACCCTGATTTACGAGATCTGTGTGACTTTTTATGTTTGGGAAGTCATGGACCACACCAGCATCCCAGATGACCGCATGCGCATGAAGTGCTGCTCCCAGCTGCAGAAATTTGAGCACCAGGTTTCAGAACTTGAGCGGCGCCGGGCTGGAAACACTTGGCACATCCACGAGGCTAAAAGTTACGTGGATAACACATTTAGAGGGGTGGTCACACCACAGCTCAAGGGGTTGGAGGAAAGAAGGGTGATCACCAGGCAGTCAAGAGGAGCAGGTTGGTAGTGCAGGAGTCCTCTGGGGTTCCCCTTTCAAATCGGTATTCCATTTTGGAAGCTGCTGCGGGCATTGGTTCCTCAAGGGAGTGCAGTCAGAGCCAAGCTTCTGGTTGCACAAGCAGCCTGGCTGTACAGGTGAGGAAGGAGGAAGGAAGAGCGATAGTGATAGGGAACTCCTTAGTTCGAGGAACAGACAGGCATTTCTGCAGCTGCAGGCGTGGCTCCAGGATGGTGTGTTGCCTCCCTGGGGCCAGAGTCAGGGATGTCACTGAATGGCTTCAGGGCATTTGAAAGGGGAAGGCATTAAGTCAGAGATCAAGGTACACGTTGATTCCAACAATATAGGTAGAATGAAGGATGAGATATTGCATCAGGAATTCAGGGAGCTAGGCAGCAGATTAAAAAGCAGGATCTCAAAAGTTGTAATCTCTGGATTACTCCCAATTCCATGCGCTCGCGAGTACAGATATAGTAGAATAGGACAGATGAATATTTTACTTAAGAGTTGGTGCAGGAGGGAGGGTTTTAGATTCTTGGACCACTGGGACCATTTCTGGGGAAGGCGAAACATGTACAAGCAGGATGATCTGTACCCGAGCCAGAATGGGACCAACATCCTTGCAGGTGGGTTTGCTAGTTTTGGGAGGAGTTTAAACGAGTTTGGCAGGGGGAAGGGACACAGTGTTAGTACAATAGGGACACAGCATTATATTGTAAAGGAACCAAGACAGAGGAGTACAGCCATGTTGAAGTCCAAGGGAGCAAGGTGCAGCTGGATGGCCTCTACTTTAATATTGGGATGTTACAGATACAATTGATGATTTAAGGGAATGGACTGACACATGAAATTGTGATATTGTTGCCAACACACAGACGTGGTTGAGGGAGGGGCAGAACTAACAACTCAACATTCCGGGGTAAATAATCTTCAGGTGAGGCAGGGGGGGTACAAAAGAGGTGGTGTTGCACTATTAATTAAGGAGTCAGTTACTGCAGTAAGGAGGGACGATATCTTGGAAGGGTCAAATGGATAGAGCTCAGGAATAAAAGGTGGGCAGTCACACTGCTGGAAGTGTATTACTGGCCTCCAAACAGTTAGTGGGCAATAGAGGAGCAGATATGTAGACAATTCACTGGTGTGTAAAACAATAGGATTTCAACTTCGCCAACATTAATTGGGATAGGCATAGTGTAAAGGGTTTTGAGGGGGTGGATTTCTTGAAATGTATTCAGGAAAGCTTTTTATGTCAATATGTAGAAGGTCCAACAAGGTGCAATGGATCAGATTATGAGGAACGAAGCCGGACATGTGTTCAAGGTGGTAGTGGGGGAACATTTTAGTGATAACGACCACAACACAGTACGATATAAGTTTGTTATGGAAAAGAAAAAAGATGGTCTGCAAAAAACGGCTTTGGATTGGGGGATGGCAGATTTTATGAGAAGACAACAGGAAAATTACAAACACTACAAATATATAAAACAAAAACGAGTGGCTAAGGTAAATATTGGTCCTTTAGAGGATGAGAAGGGAGATTTAATAATGGGAGATGAGGAAATGGCTGAGGAACTGAACAGGGTTTTTTGGGTCGGTCTTCACAGTGGAAGACACAAATAACATGCCAGTGACTGATAGAAATGAGACTATGACAGATGAGGACCTTGAGATAATTGTTATCACTAAGGAGGTAGTGATGGGCAAGCTAATGGGGCTAAAGGTAGACAGGTCTCCTGGCCCTGATGGAATGCATCCCAGAGTGCTAAAAGAGATGGTTAGGGAAATTACAAATGCACTAGTGATAATTTACCAAAATTCACTAAACACTGGGCTGGTCCCGGCGGATTGGAAATTAGCAAACGTGACACCACTGTTTAAAAAAGGAGGTAGGCAGAAAACGGGTAATTATAGGCCAGTGAGCTTAACTTCGGTAGTAGGGAAGATGCTGGAATCTATCATCAAGGAAGAAATAGCGAGGCATCTGGATGGAAATTGTCCCATTGGGCAGACGCAGCATGGGTTCATAAAGGGCAGGTCGTGCCTAACTAATTTAGTGGAATGTTTTGAGGACATTACCAGTGCGGTAGATAACGGGGAGCCAATGGATGTGGTATATCTGGATTTCCAGAAAGCCTTTGACAAGGTGCCACACAAAAAGGTTGCTGCATAAGAAAAATATGCTTGGCATTATGGGTAAAGTAGTAGCATGGATAGAGAATTGGTTAATTAATAGAAAGCAAAGAGTGGGGATTAATGGGTGTTTCCCTGGTTGGCAATCAGTAGCTAGTGGTGTCCCTCAGGGATCAGTGCTGGGCCCACAATTGTTCACAATTTACATAGATGATTTGGAGTTGGGGACCAAGGGCAATGTATCCAAGTTTGCAGACAACACTAAAGTGCAAAAAGTGCAGAGAATACCGGGAGTCTGCAGGGGGATTTGGATAGGTTAAGTGAATGGGCTAGGGTCTGGCAGATGGAATACAATGTTGGCAAATGTGAGGTTATCCATTTTGGTAGGAATAACAGCAAAAGGGATTATTATTTAAATGATAAAATATTAAAACATGGTGCTGTGCAGAGAGACCTGGGTGTGCTAGTGCACAAAGTTGGTTTACAGGTGCAACAGGTGATTAAGAAGGCAAATGGAATTTTGTCCTTCATTGCTAGAGGGATGGAGTTTAAGACGAGGGAGGTTATGCTGCAATTTTATACGGTGTTAGTGAGGCCACACCTGGAGCAGTGTGTTCAGTTTTGGTCTCCTTACCTGAGAAAGGACGTACTGGTTCTGGAGGGTGTGCAGAGGAGATTCACTAGGTTAATCCCAGATCTGAAGGGGTTGGATTACAAGGAGAGGTTGAGTAGACTGGGACTGTACTCATTGGAATTTAAAAGGATGAGGGGGGATCTTATAGAAACATATAAAATTATGAAGGGAATAGATATGATAGATGCGGGCAGGTTGTTTCCACTGGCGGGTGAAAGCAGAACTAGGGGGCATACCCTCAAAATAAGGGGAAGTAGATTTAGGACTGAGTTTAGGACGAACTTCTTCACCCAAAGGGTTGTGAATCTATGGAATTCCTTGCCCAGTGAAGCAGTTGAGGCTCCTTCATTAAATGCTTTTAAGATAAAGATAGATAGTTTTTTGAAGAATAAAGGGATTAAGAGTTATGGTGTTCAGGCCGGAAAGTGGAGCTGAGTCCACAAAAGATCAGCCATGATCTCATTGAATGGCGGAGCAGCCTCGAGGGGCCAGGTGGCCTACTCTTGCTCCTAGTTCTTATGTTCTTATTGTTCTTAAAAGGCCAAAGTAGACTGGAAACAGCTTCTTGTGGGAAAATCTACAGCAGAACAGTGGGAGGCATTGGAAAAGGAAAAGGGGCGATTACAGGTCCAACATATTCCCTTTAGGGTGGAATGTAAGAGCAACAGGCACAGAGAACCCTAGATGTCCAGGAATATTCAAGACTTGATAAGAAAGAAAAGAGATTCTTTTAGTAGGTACAAAGAAGGCAAATCAGCAGAGGCCCTAGTGGAGCATAGAAAGTGCGGGGGGGAGGGGGGGGAGCAGAATTTCATAAAACCATTAGGAGAGCAAAGAGGGGGGGGGCAAGAAAAAGTAATATATGGGAGAATCCAAAGATATTTTATAAGAATATTAAGGAGAAAAGGATAACCAGGGAAAGAGTAGGACGCATTAGGGGCCAAGGGAGAAATTGTGCATGGAGCTCACAGGGCAATGGTAGGTTGTGAAACGAGTGCTTAACGTCGTTATCTTTACTCGGGAGGAGGAGGATGTAGGTACAGAATTCGGGGAGAGGGACCATGAGGTTCTTGAACAGTTTGACATAGGGAATGAGGAAATATTGGAGGTTCTGGTGGGCTTAAAAGTGGGCAAATTCCCAGGTCCGGATGAGTTGTATCCCAAGCTGCTATGGGAGACAAGGGAGGAAATTACAGGGGCTCTGACCCAAGTGTTTTATTCTTCTTTGGCAAGAGGGGAGGTGGAAAAGGATTGGTGGCCAACTAACATGGTTCCATTTTTCACAAAGGGTGGTAAGAGATAAACCAGGAAATTACAGAGCTGTCAGTCTCACATCAGTGATAGGGAAACTATTGGAGAAAATTCTGAAGGAGAAAATTAATCTCCACTTGGAGAAGCAAGTTTGATTAGGGATAGTCAGCATGGCTGATGAATTTGATTGAATTTTTCAAGGAGGTGATCGGGTGTGTAGATGAAGATAGTGCAGCTGATATATGTTATAAGGATTTCAGCAAAGCTTTTGAAAAGATCCCACATGGGGGATTGATGAAGGTAAAAGTACAGAGGATCCAGGCTAACTTGGCAAGTTGGATCAAAATTGGCTTAATGAAGCAGATAGAATTTAACCCTGAAAAGTGTGAGATTCTGCAAAGTAATAACAAGACAATGAATGGCAGGAGACTTTGAAGCTCAGAGGAACAGAGGGATCTTGGGTGCTGGTCCGCAGACCCCTGAAGGCAGGACAGGTTAATTGGATAGATATGAAGGCATACTGGACACTTGCCTTTATCAATTATAAGAGCAGAGAGGTTATGTTGGAGCTGTACAAAACTTTGGTTAGTCCGCAGCTGGAGTAGTGTTTGCAGTTCTGGTCATCTCACTTCAGGAGGGATATCGTTGCACTGGAGAGGGTGCAGAGGAGATGCAACAGGATGGTGCCTGGGAAGGAGCTTTTGAACTATGAAGAGATGCTAGATAGGCTTGGGTTGTTTTCTTTAGAACAGAAGGCTGAGGAGGGGGGACCTGATTGAGGTGTGTAAAATTCTGAGGGGTTTGGACAGGGTGGACGGTAACTAGCTGTTCCCCTTGGTTATAGATGTTTCAATAAGATTAGGGAGGGTGGTAAAAGAGGTGGGGGGGGGGGGGGGGGGTGGCATTATTAATTAGAGATAGTATAACAGCTGCAGAAAGGCAGTTCGAGGAGTATCACCCTATTGAGGTAGTATGGGTTGAAGTCAGAAATAGGAAAGGAGCAGTCACCTTGTTAGGAGTTTTCTATAGGCCCCCCCAATAGTAGCAGAGATGTGGAGGAACAGATTGGGAACAGATTTTGGAAAGATGCAGAAGTCATAGGGTAGTAGTCATGGGCGACTTTAACTTCCCAAATATTGAGTGGAAACTCTTTAGATCAAATAGTTTGGATGGGGTGGTGTTTGTGCAGTGTGTCCAGGAAGCTTTTCTAACACAGTATGTAGATTGTCCGACCAGAGGAGGGGCAATATTGGATTTAGTACTTGGTAATGAACCAGGGCAAGTGATAGATTTGTTAGTGGGGGAGCATTTTGGAGATAGTGATCACAATTCTGTGACTTTCACTTTAGTAATGGAGAGGGATAGGTACGTGCAGCAGGGCAAGGTTTACAATTGTGGGAAGGGTAAATACGATGTTGTCAGACAAGAATTGAAGTGCATAAGTTGGGAACATAGGCTGGCAGGGAAGGACACAAGTGAAATGTGGAACTTGTTCAAGGAACAGGTGCTACGTGTCCTTGATATGTATGTCCCTGTCAGGCAGGGAAGAGATGGTCGAGTGAGGGAACCATGGTTGACAAGAGAGGTTGAATGTCTTGTTAAGAGGAAAAAGGAGACTTATGTAAGGCTGAGGAAACAAGGTTCAGACAGGGCATTGGAGGGATACAAGATAACCAGGATGGAACTGAAGAAAGGGATTAGGAGAGCTAAGAGAGGGCATGAACAATCTTTGGTGGGTAGGATCAAGGAAAACACCAAGGTCTTTTACACATATGTGAGAAATATGAGAATGACTAGAGCGAGGGTAGGTCCGATCAAGGACAGTAGAGGGAGATTGTGTATTGAGTCTGAAGAGATAGGAGACGTCTTGAACGAGTACTTTTCTTCTGTATTTACAAATGAGAGGGGCGATATTGTTGGAGAGGACAGTGTGAAACAGATTGGTAAGCTCGAGGAAATACTGGTTAGGAAGGAAGATGTGTTGGGCATTTTGAAAAACTTGAGGATAGACAAGTCCCCCGGGCCTGACGGGATATATCCAAGGATTCTATGGGAAGCAAGAGATGAAATTGCAGAGCAGTTGGCAATGATCTTTTCGTCCTCACTGTCAACAGGGGTGGTACCAGGGGATTGGAGAGTGGCGAATGTCGTGCCCCTGTTCAAAAAAGGGACAAGGGATAACCCTGGGAATTACAGGCCAGTTAGTCTTACTTCGGTGGTAGGCAAAGTAATGGAAAGGGTACTGAAGGATAGGATTTCTGAGCATCTGGAAAGACACTGCTTGATTAGAGATAGTCAGCACGGATTTGTGAGGGGTAGGTCTTGCCTTACAAGTCTTATTGAATTCTTTGAGGAGGTGACCAAGCATGTGGATGAAGGTAAAGCAGTGGATGTAGTGTACATGGATTTTAGTAAGGCATTTGATAAGGTTCCCCATGGTAGGCTTATGCAGAAAGTAAGGAGGCATGGGATAGTGGGAAATTTGGCCAGTTGGATAACGAACTGGCTAACCGATAGAAGTCAGAGAGTGGTGGTGGATGGCAAATATTCAGCTTGGATCCCAGTTACCAGTGGCGTACCGCAGGGATCAGTTCTGGGTCCTTTGCGGTTTGTGATTTTCATTAATGACTTGGATGAGGGAGTTGAAGGGTGGATCAGTAAATTTGCAGACGATACAAAGATTGGTGGAGTTGTGGATAGTGAGGAGGGCTGTTGTCGGCTGCAAAGAGACATAGATAGGATGCAGAGCTGGGCTGAGAAGTGGCACATGGAGTTTAACCCTGAAAAGTGTGAGGTTGTCCATTTTGGAAGGACAAATATGAATGCGGAATACATGGTTAACGGTAGAGTTCTTGGCAATGTGGAGGAGCAGAGAGATCTTGGGGTCTATGTTCATATATCTTTGAAAGTTGCCACTCAAGTGGATAGAGCTGTGAAGAAGGCCTATGGTGTGCTCGCGTTCATTAACAGAGGGATTGAATTTAAGAGCCGTGAGGTGATGATGCAGCTGTACAAAACTTTGGTAAGGCCACATTTGGAGTACTGTGTACAGTTCTGGTCGCCTAATTTTAGGAAGGATGTGGAAGCTTTGGAAAAGGTGCAAAGGAGATTTACCAGGATGTTGCCTGGAATGGAGAGTAGGTCTTACGAGGAAAGGTTGAGGGTGCTAGGCCTTTTCTCATTAGAACGGAGAAGGATGAGGGGTGACTTGATAGAGGTTTATAAGATGATCAGGGGAATAGATAGAGTAGACAGTCAGGGACTTTTTCCCCGGGTGGAACAAACCATTACAAGGGGACATAAATTTAAGGTGAAAGGTGGAAGATATAGGAGGGATATCAGAGGTAGGTTCTTTACCCAGAGAGTAGTGGGGGCATGGAATGCACTGCCTGTGGAAGTAATTGAGTCGGAAACATTAGGGACCTTCAGCCAGCTATTGGATAGGTACATGGATTACGGTAAAATGATATAGTGTAGATTTATTTGTTCTTAAGGGCAGCACGGTAGCATTGTGGATAGCACAATTGCTTCACAGCTCCAGGGTCCCAGGTTCGATTCCGGCTTGGGTCACTGTGCGGAGTCTGCACGTCCTCCCCGTGTCTGCGTGGGTTTCTTCCGGGTGCTCCGGTTTCCTCCCACAGTCCAAAGATGTGCAGGTTAGGTGAATTGGCCAATGATAAATTGCCCTTAATGTCCAAAATTGCCCTTGGTGTTGGGTGGAGGTGTTGAGTTTGGGTAGGGTGCTCTTTCCAAGAGCCGGTGCAGGCTCAAAGGGCCGAATGGTCTCCTTCTGCACTGTAAATTCAATGATAATCTATGATTAATCTAGGACAAAGGTTCGGCACAACATCGTGGGCCGAAGGGCCTGTTCTGTGCTGTATTTTCTTTGTTTTTCTATGTTAACAAGGGGGCAGATTTCTGGTGGTGGCTATCAGCTCATCGATCGCACACAAGATGGCTGCTGTTTGAAAGCTTTTGTTTTGGTCCTTTCTGCCCGATTAATAGGTGCTTTTGTTGGAGATTGTGCAAAAGTGGTGTGAGTTTAGGCAGGGAGGAAGAGCAGGCAGGGAGTGGTTGGTCAATTCAGCGGGGCTGGTGGGCTGAAGTGCATTAGTTTCAATGCGAGGAGTATTTCAGGTAAGACAGATGAACTTAGAGTTTGGATTAGTACGTGGAATTATGATGTTTTGCTATTACAGAAACTTGGTTGAAAGAGAGACAGGATTGGCAACTAAACATTCTAGGATTTAGATGCTTCAGGCAGGATAGAGGGAGCTGCAAAAGGGGTGGGGGAGTTGCATCATTGGTTAAGGAGAATACCACAACTGTGCTGAGGGAGGACACCTTGGAGGGTTCAGGCAGCAAGGCAATATGGGTAGAGCTCAGGAATAGGAAGGGTGCTGTCACAATGTTGGGGGTTTACTACAGACTCCCTACAGCCAGCGGGAGATCGAGGAGCAGATATGCAGAGAGATCTTGGAAAGGTGCATAAACAATAGGGTTGTTGTGGTGGGTGATTTTAACTACCCCTATATTAACTGGGACACACTTACTGCTAAGGGTATGGATGGAGCAGAATTGTAAGGAGCTATCAGAAGGGTTTCTTGAAACAATATGTAAACAGCCCAACTCGGGAAGGGGCCATATTAGACGTGGTGCTGAGGAATGAGCCCGGTCAGGTGATCGAAGTTTCTATAGGAGATCATTTCGGGAACAGTGATCATAATTCTGTAAGTTTTAAGCTGCTTATGGAAAAGGACAAGAGTGGTCCTCAAGTGAAGGTGTTAGACTGGGGGAAGGCTAATTACAACAGCATTATGCAGGATCTGGAGAATGTTGACTGGGCGAGGCTGTTTGAGGGAAAATCAACATCCGGCATGTGGGAGGCTTTCAAACGTCAGTTGATTAGAATTCAGGACCGGCATGTACCGGTGAGGACGAAAGAAAAGCGTGGCAAGTATAGGGAACCCTGGTTAACGAGGGATATTATGAACCTTGTCACAAAGAAAAAGGTCTAAAAGGCTTAGGACAGATGAAGCCCTTGAAGAAAATAAAGCAAATAGGAAGGAACTTAAAGTAGGAGTTAGGAAGGCTAAAAGGGGTCATGAAATGTCGTTGGCAAACAGGATTAAGGAAAATCCTACGGCGTTTTACACATATGTAAACAGCAAGAGGGTAACCACAGAAAGGGTTGGTCCAGGATATTGGAGGGAATCTATGTATGGAACCAGAGGAAATGGGAGAGATATTAAATTAATACTTTGCCTCAGTATTCACCAAAGAGAAGGACTTGGTGGATGGGGAGTAGATTTACATAGAATTTACAGTGCAGAAGGAGGCCATTCGGCCCATCGAGTCTGCACCGGCTCTTGAAAAGAGCACCCTATACAAAGTCCACAAGGTCCCTATCCCCATAACCCAGTAACCCCATCCATCACTAAGCGCAATTTTGGACACTAAGGGCAATTTAGCATGGCCAATCCACCTAACCTTCACATCTTTGGACCGTGAGAGGAAACTGGAGCACCCGGAGGAAACCCACGCAGACATGGGGAGAATGTGCAGACTCTGCACAAACAGTGATCCAAGCTGGGAATCGAACCTGGGACCCTGGAGCTGTGAACCAACTGTGCTAACCACTGTGCTACCGTGCTGCCGTAAGCCCCCAGGGCCTGATGGGATCTACCCCAGAATACTGAGGGAGGCAAGGGATGAAATTGCTGGTGCCTTGACAGTGATCTTTGTATCCTCATTGGCTACAGGTGAAGTTCCAGAGGACTGGGGAGTAGCCAATGTTGTTCCATTGTTTAAGAAGGACAGCAGGGCTAATCCAGGAAATTATTGACCGGTGAGTCGTCAATGGTAGGGAAATTATTGGAAAAGATTCTTTACTCACATTTGGAAACAAATGGACTTATTAGTGATGGACAGCATGGTTTTTTGAAGGGGGCCTCACTAATTTGATCGAGTTTTTTGAGGAAGTGACAAAGATGATAGATGAGGGGAAGGCAGTAGATGTTGTGCACATGGACTTCAGTAAAGCCTTTGACAAGGTACCTCATGGCAGACTGATACAAAAGGTGAAGGCACACGGGATCAGAGGAGAGCTGGCAAGTTGGACACAGAACTGGCTTGGGCACAGAAGACAGAGGGTAACAGTAGACTGGTACGTTTCTGAATGGAAGGCTGTGACTAGCGGCAATACCACAGGGATCAGTTCTGGGGCCTTTGTTGTTCATGGTGTATATAAATGATTTGGGAAAAAATGTAGCTGGTCTGATTAGTAAGTTAGCATACGACACATAAATTGGTGGAGTTGCAGATAGTGAAGAGGATTGTAAGAGGATACAGCAGAATATAAACTGGTTGGAGTCTTGGGCAGAGAAATGGCAGATGGAGTTTAATCCAGACAAGTGTGTGATAATGTACTTTGGAAGGTCCAATGCATGTAGGAATTACACAATAAATGGTAGTACTCTTGCAAGTACTGACAGACAGAGAGATCTGGGCGTGCATGTCCACCGATCACTGAAAGTGGCAACGCATGTGGATAAGGTGGTCAAGAAGGCATACGGCATGCTGGCCTTTTATCGGTCGGGGCATTGAATATAAAAATTGGCAAGTCATGTTGCAGCTGCACAGGACCTTATTTAGGCCTCATTTGGAATAGTGTGTACAATTCTGGTTGGCACACTACCAGAAGGATGTGGATTCTTTGGAGAGGGTACAGAAGCAGTTTACTAGGATGTTGCCTGGCATGGCGGGCATTAGCTATGAGGAGAGGTTAGATAAACTCGGTCCGTTCTCACTGGAACGACGGAGGTTGAGGTGACCTGATAGAGGTCTACAAGATCATGAGTGGCATGGACTGAGTGGATAGTCAGATGCTCTTTCAGAGGGTAGGAGAGTCAAGTACTAGGGGATATAGGTTTAAAGTGCGTGGAGAAAAGTTTAGAACAGATGTGCAACGCAAGTTTTTTTTACACAGAGGGTGGTAAATATATGGAACGCACTGCCTGGGGAGGTGGTGGGAGCAGGTACGATAGAGGCATTTAAGGGGCATCTAGACAAGTATATGAATAGGGTGGGAATGGAAGGATGTGGACTCCGTAAGTGCTTACAGTTTTAGTTTAGGCAGGTACCATGGTCGGTGCAGGCTTGGAGGGCAAAAGGGCCTGTTCCTGTGCTGTATTGTTCTTTGTTCTTAAGAGTTGAATTCTCCTCCGAAGTATAATGCCAGCAGGTTACCACACCTGGCAGAAATCGAATAAGGCAACAGCTCCAGAGCATCAGGATCTGCGTGGCGCAGAAACAGAAAGCATGGCGGAGTCAGGAGTGTCGTCGTCATCCACCCAATGCCCGTGGAGCAATTGATGGTGTTGATTAAGGGGGAGCTCCAGCAGCATCGGCTAGAGATGCTAGAGGACTGGTCCAAGGTAGCCCCTCTTTGCGGGACTTTGGAGGTGGTGCAGAAGCACCTGGAATCAAAAGGTGACGATCCGTGAGGTAGAAAGTGTGGTAACGGATCACACTGATCAGATTGTCGAGTTGGAGGCAGAGGAGGCGATGTTGGGAGTGGCATGTAAGGAGTTGACGGTAAAGGTGGACAATCAGGAGAATCGGTCCAGGCCGCAGAATTTACTAATAGTGGGGCTGCCGGAGGAGGGAGAGAATGAGTGCCACGAGCTATGTTTCAAAGATGTTTGCAAAGCTGGTTGATGAGGAGGTCTGCGAGAGGGCCTCGGATCGCTGATCGCTAAGACAAGCCAAGAGTAGGGGGAGCCGCCGTGGGTGGCGATAGTCCTACTGCATAAATTCCAGGAGAAGATTCTGAGGTGGGGGAGGATGATGTGAGACTGCAGTTGGGAGGATCAGCGGATCCCAATATATCAGTATATTGGGGCCAACCTGGCCAAGCCATGGGGGTTTTAACCAGGCCAAAGTGATGCTTTTTTGGAACAAGGTCTGGTTTGGGGTGTTGTACCGAATGACTTTTTTAAGGAGCATGGTTTGGAGGCATGTTAATGGTTTGTGATATCTTTGTACAATGTTTGGTTTTTTGCACATGTTGGCCTGTTTAGACTCTTGGATGGATAGCTTGAGCCCAAAGTCACTGGTCAGGTCCAGAATGGCAAAGGAGTTGGGGGTGTTCATGAACCAGATTGGGGGAGGGGGGTTGGACCCATGGTGGTCGAGACATCCGGGAGAGAGAGAATTTTCCTACTTCTCCCATGTGCACCGTGTCTATTTGGTATTAGCAGTTTGGGCAAAATGCATGGGGGCTAGCAGGGATGCTGGTGAACGAAAGCAGTGTGAGAGAGGGGGCTACAACAAGTAGCCAGAGAGACGGGGGGGGTAGATAGTTTGGGGGGTGGGTAGGGGTCGGGCAGTGGGAGGGGAGTGCGCTCGTGACGCAGCTAGTTGGTTGGGTGGAGGCAGGGCAGAAGAGAGGGATGGCCATTTTGTGTGGGCACAAGAAAGGTGGGTGGGGGGGGAAAAGAGTTCAGAAATCCCCGGTGAGGATACTGACTTGGCTTGTGCAGCGGGCGAATGGGCCGGTGTTTGCACAGCTTGAAAGTTTAAAGATGGAGGTAATTTTTCTGCAGGAGACGCACCTGCAGGTGAAGGATCAGCTGAGGTCGAGAAAGGGGTGGGTGGGGCAGACATCTCACACGGAGTTTGATTCCAAGTTGAGAGGTGTGCGATCCTATTTAGTAAAAGGGTGGTGTTTGTGGTGGCCAGCGAGGTGCGGGACCCAGGGGGTCGGTACGTGATGTCGAGGAGGGTTTTGGAGGAAGTGTTGGTGGTGTCTATAAACGTCTATGTGCCCAATTGTAATGATGTGGAGTTTGTCAAAAAGATGGTGGCGGCCATTCCGGATCTGGACTCGCATCAATTAATAATGGGGGGAGCAATTTCAATTGTGTGTTGGACTCTCGGATGGATCGTTTGAGCCCAAAGTCATTGGTCAGGTCCGGAATGGCGAAGGAGCTGGGGGTGTAAGTGGAACAGATTTTGGGGTGGAGTGGGGGGTGGACCTATGGAGGTCGAGACATCCGGGAGAGGGAGGTACTTCTCCCATGTACGCCGTGTATACTCCTGTATATTTTCATGGCGGGGAAATCGGTACTCCTATGGATAGTGAGGGTGGAATGTGCAGCAATCGTGGTCTTGGACCACACATTGCACCACATGGGTGTAATACTTGGTATGGGCCGGGCACATGGAGGTCGAGACATCCGGGAGAGGGAGGTACTTCTCCCATGTACGCCGTGTATACTCCTGTATAGATATTTTCATGGTGGGGAAATCGGTACTCCTGTGGATAGTGAGGGTGGAATGTGCAGCAATCGTGGTCTTGGACCACCACACACTGCACCACATGAGTGCAATACTTGGTATGGGCCGGGCACAGAGGTCCTCGTGGAAGATGGATCCGGCACTGCTGGGGAATACAAAGTTTTGTGGAAAGGCGACTTGGGTGATAAAGGAGTATATAGAGTTCAACCAAAACGGGGAGGTCTCACCCTCCATGTTTTGGGAGGTTGTTGAAGGCAATGGTGCAGGGGGAGCTGATATCGTACAAGGTCCATCGAGATAAGCTGGAGATGGAGGAACGATAGAGGTTGGTGGGGAAAATTTTGGAAGTGGACTGATGGTATTCAGTGGCTCCGAACAGAGAGCTTTTGGCAGAACGGAAGATGTTACAAGGGGAATTGGATATGTTGGTGACAGGGAAGGCCGTGGGCCAGCTTTGGCGATCGAGGGAGGTTCTGCATGAGTATGAGGAGAAAGCCAGCCGCCTGTTAGCGCATCAATTGAGATGCCAAGTGGCCACGTGGGAGATAGGGATAGGGATTTGGGGGCAGTGGGGGAGAGTTTGTGATGACGCCGGAGAAAATTAATGAAGCATTTGGGACCTTCTACAGGTCTGAGCCCCGAGGGGAGGAGCCGGAGATGGGGTGTTTTTTGGATGGGCTGGTGTTCCCAGAGATAGAGAAGGGGAAGGGACAGGGACGGACTGGAGGCGCCACCGGGGCTACAGGAGGTAATGGAGTCGATTGGGTCGATGCAGTCGGGGATTGCGCCAGGGCCAGATGGCTTTCCAGTCGATTTTTATAAACAGTTTGCGGCCCACATCTTTTGGAGCTGTTTTAACGATTCGTTGGCACGGGTGAAGCTGCCGGCCACGTTGGTTCAGCCAGCAATTTCTTTAATCACCAAGAAGGATAAGGACCCAGTGGAGTGGGAGTCATATAGCCCACCTCTCTTTTATACACAGACATGAAGGTGTTAGAAGGTGTTGGCCAGGCAGCTGGAAGGGTGTGCGCCAGAGGTGGCCTCAGAGGACCAGGCGGGTTTTGTGTGAGGGCTGCAGCTGTCGAGCAATATTAGACGATTGTTGATTGTGATTATGACTCTTGTCGAAGGGTAACGTGTCAGGGGTTATTGTGTCCATGCAAGCAGAAAAAGCGTTTGATAGGGTAGAGTGGAGGTATCTGTTTGAGGTGCTGGGGAAGTTCGGGTTCGGGCCTACGTTTATCGCCTAGGTGCAGTTACTGTATGCTGCCCTACGGCTAGTGTAAGGACAAACTCAATGAGCTCTGGAGATTTCTGATTATATAGGAGCACAAGGCAAGGGTGCCCGCTGTCCCCGCTTCTGTTTGCGCTGGCTTTCAAACCTTTGGCTACTGCGCTCGAAGCATCGAGAGAGTGGTCGGGTATCTGAAGGAGAGGTAGAGAGCATAGGGTTTCGCTGTATGCGGATGACTTGCTGCTACACATTTCAAATCCGTTGGGAGTGTATGGTTAGGATAATGGACATATTGGGGAAGTTTAGTGCTTTTTCGGGATACAAATTGAATGTAGACAAAAGGGAAGTGTTTCCAGTGAACACCCAGGGGAAGAGTGCAAATTTGAGCGCCCTAACATTTAGGCGGGCCACAAGCAGGTTTAGATACTCGGATATTCAGATGGCCCACGAGTAAGTGGAATCTGGCCGACTTGGTGGAGGGACTGAAAGGAGATCTGAAGAGGTGGGATGCCATGCCACGGTCACTGGCAGGCAGGGTGCAGATGGTCAAGATGAACGTCTTTCTAAGGTTTTTGTTTGTTTTCCAGCCCCTCCCGATATTCCTGCCAAATGTGTTCTTCCAAAAAGTAGACAGGTTAACTTCAGCATATGTATGGGCTGGCAAGACCCTGCTGATTCCGAGGTTTTTTTAACAGAGGAGATGGCAGGTTGGGTGGAGAAGGTACAGCAGTGGTGGGGGATGCAGAGTGGATGCAGGTGGAGGAGGCTCCTTGCGTGAGGCTGTGCCCAAGGGCCCTGACAAGGTCTCCTCCCATTCTCCCCGGTCAGTATACGGTGAACCCAGTGCGATAAAGCGTAAGTGGGAGGAAGAGCTGGGATTGGAATTGGGATGGGGGAGGTTTGGAGTGAAATTATGCACCGGGTGAATGCAATGTGCTAGGATGAGCCTGGTACAGTTTGAATTGGTGCATGGGGCTCATATGACCAGGGCTTGTATGAGGTAAAAGATAAGTGCGAGAGATGTGGACGGGAGCCAGCAAATCATGTCCATACATTTTGGTCATCTCCAAGAATAGTGGACTTTTGGGACCTGGTTTTTGAAGCACTGTCGGAGATGATATGGGTGAATATGTGTGGCATGCCCGCTGGTGACGATCTTCGGAGTGCTGGAACTGCTGGAGGGCGATGTTGTGACCTTTGCCACTCTGATTTCCCGGCAGTGAATTCTACTGGGATGGAGTTGGTGGAGGCACAGAGGGTGTTGGCATGGTTGTGGGATGTGACGGAGTGCCTTAAGTTAGGAAAAATGAAGTTCCTTCTCTGAGGGTCAAAGGAGAGGTCGAGGATTTCTTTCCCCACCAGCAGTGGGGTGGATGGGGGATTTGTGTGGTTTTGTGTTGCTTTTAAAAAGATTGTGGGCGGGATTCCCCAATCGCCGACGCCAAAACCTTGTTCGGCGATCGGCCTGAGAATTCCCGCTTACGCCGGAATCGGGGGTGGTGCAGTTTTTGTGATGCTCCACCCCCACCCCCTCAAAAACGGCATGCTCCCCCGCCATATGGACGGTCTCAGGACGTCACCTGAGGCCCTCTCCTAATGCTCCGCCCCCGACGGGCTGAGTCCTCGACGGCGTGGGAGGCGTGTGCTCATACCGTTCGCGTGGCGGCTGTGGACTGAGTCCAGCAGAGGGTGGGGGACTGTTCCGCTGGCAAGCAGGCCTTCGTCGGGGGCTGGAGGTGGTCCTGGTGTGGCGAGGCTGGTCACAGGGGGGCAGTTTTTGGCAGGCCGGGTTCATGCCAAAAGAGCCGCAGGATTGGGGAATCCAGCTCTATGTGTTTTCTGTACTTTAGTTTAGAATATTTCTTTTAAATAACGAGGGGGCATAATTTTAAGGTGAGGGGCATGAGGTCCAGATGGGATATGACAAAACAATTTCTTACCCAGAGGGTAGTACGAATCTAGAATGCACTGCCTGGAGGGTAGCAGAGGTCTTTAATAAGTACATGGATGAGCACTTGAAATGTCATAACATTGAAGGATATGGGCCAAGTGCTAGAAAGTGGGATTAGTGTAGATTTAATGTAGTAGTCGATGCAGACTTGATGGGTCGATGGGCTGAAGGACCTCTTCTATCTTGTATGACTATGACTCCAGCTATTCCCATTATATATTTGACGGATAAGTTTACAATCTTTTTAAAAAGCAAATGTATTGTGCTTCATTCATCACCTTTTATCAGAGTTTTATTCGACAAAAATGCTCTCCGACACACTACAAATCCAGAAGGGAAAAATCTGTAAACGTCAAAACATTCCACATGCATATTGAAATCTCAAGAACATTTATCAACCGAACTTTGCATTATCAGGTATAGGAGGAGTGACATTGAGATGGATAGTAATGTGGTGCCTTTTGAGAGATGATACAATTTTAAAACGCACAACATGTTGTAACAGCGTACAAGGAATGGGCTTGCACGATGACTTCCGGGTGCGGCGATGACCAGATAAGTCGCACGTTTCGGCAGCTCCCGTTGGAACGGACTTTTGGGCTCTTGATAAGAGCCCCAACGGCAATTTTAAACGGCCAAAATCACTGTGCGGTGAAAGAGAAGGGAATCCCCCTGGATATTGATGGAAAAAGGAGAGGATAGCGGCAGGATTGCAGTGGATCCTTCGGAGCAGCGGCAAGGAAGGGAAGCTCGAAGCAAGATGGCGTCGGAAGGTGGCCGTTCGATATGGGGCCCGGAGCAACAAGAGTTCCTGCGGCGCTGTGTGGAAGAGCTGAAGAAGGTGGTGTTGGCCCCGATGCTACAGGCGATTGAAGGGCTAAAGGAGGCGCAGAGGACCCAGGAGCTGGAGCTTCGGGTCGGGTCGTGAAGGCAAAGGCTGCTGAAAATTAAGATGAAATTCAGGGCCTGGTGGTGAAGACAGAGACGCACGAGGCGCAGCACAAGAGGTGCGTGGAGAGGTTGGAAGCCCTGGAGAATAATTTGAGGAGGAAGAATCTAAGAGTCTTGGGTCTTCCCGAGGGCGCAGAGGGGGCGGACGTCGGGGCATATGTGAGCACGATGCTTCACTAGCTAATGGGATCGGAGGCCCCGACGGGCCCTTTGGAGGTGGAGGGAGCTTATCGAGTTATGGCGCGAAGACCAAGGGCAGGAGAAATACCTCGAGCCATAGTGGTGAGGTTTCACCGCTATAATGACAGAGATGGTCCTAAGATGGGCGAAGAAAACTCGGAGCTGCAGGTGGGAGAACGCGGTGATCCGTGTATACCAGGATTGGAGTGCGGAGGTGGCGAGAAGGAGGGCAAGTTTCAATCGGGCTAAGGCGGTGCTTCACAAAAAGGTGAAATTTGTAATGCTGCAACCGGCGAGACTGTGGGTCACATACCAAGGGAAGCACCACTACTTTGAGACGGCAGAAGAGGCGTGGACATTCATAGTGGACGAGAAGCTGGAATAGTCTGGCGAGAGAAAGAGCTTCTGGGACAAAGTGGTGGGGTGAGTATGTGGGATGAGGAAGGGGGGGGGGTGATTCTTCAACTGTTAACTCTTTAATCCTGTAAATTTTCTCTCTTTCCCCCTTGTTGGGGGGGGGGGGGGGGGGGGGGAGTATGAGGAAATGTGGGCGCCGGTGGGTAGGAAAGCGGGGCTGAGTGGGAAACGCGGGCCTCGTTCCCGCGCTATGGTAATTATGGCGGGAACAGGGACGCAGGAAGGTGAGAGGCCGAGGGCAAACGGGGAAGCAGAGGTCAGCCAGAGTTCGCTGACTTCTGGGAGCAACATGGGGGGTGTAATTACGCTAGAGGGGGATCTAGCGGGGGGGGGGGGGGGAGCTAACTGGGTTGCTGCTGCTAAGGGGAAGGGGGAGCTGTTATGGGGTGGGGTGATCGAGGCAGGAGGGCACCGTCGGTGGGATATACGGGTACGTGGGAACCGGGTGGGGAGCTGGGGTAAAAAAGGGGATGGCTAGTCGACAACCCGGTTGATCACGTGGAACGTGAGAGGGCTGAATGGGCCGATTACTTGCGGGTACTCGCACACCTAAAGAACTTAAAGGCAGATGTGGTTATGTTGCAGGAGACACACCTGAAATTGACAGATCAGGTCAGACTACGTAAAGGATGGGTGGGACAGGTGTTTCATTCGGGTTTGGATGCAAAGAATAGGGGGGTGGCTATTTTAGTGGGGAAACGGGTACTGTTTGAGGCAAAGACCATAGCGGCGGACAGTGGGGGTAGATACGTGATGGTGAGTGGCAGACTGCAAGGGGAGGCGGTGGTTCTGGTGAACGTGTACGCCCCGAACTGGGATGATGCAAACTTCATGAGGCGTATGTTGGGGGCATATCCCGGACCTGGAGGCGGGAAAGTTGGTAATGGGGGGAGATTTCAATACAGTGCTTGATCCAGGGCTGGACCGGTCAAGGTCCAGGACCGGGAGGAGGCCGGCAGCGGCCAAGGTGCTTAAGGACTTCATGGAGCAGATGGGAGGAGTAGACCCTTGGAGATTTATCAGACCTAGGAGTAAGGAGTTCTCATTCTTCTCCCATGTTCACAAGCTATATTCACGGATAGACTTTTTGTCCTGGGAAGGGCACTGATTCCGAAGGTGACAGGGATGGAGTACACAGCCATAGCCATCTCGGACCACGCTCCACACTGGGTAGATCTGGAGGTAGGAGAGGAAAAGGAACAGCACCCACTCTGGAGAATGGATATGGGCCTGTTGGCAGATGAGGGGATATGTCCAAGGGTGAGGGGGTGTATTGAAAGGTACTTGGAGCTTAATGACAATGGAGAGGTTCAGGTGGGAGTGGTCTGGGAGGCGTTGAAGGCGGTGGTCAGAGGGGAACTGATATCCATAAGGGCACATAAAGGGAAGCAAGAGAGTAAAGAAAGGGAGCAATTGCGGAGAGAACTTCTGAGGGTGGACAGGCAATATGCAGAGGCACCGGAGGAGGGACTGTACAGGGAAAGACAAAGGTTACATGTGGAATTTGACCTGCTGACCACGGGTAAGGCAGAGGCACAGTGGAGGAGGGCACAGGGAGTGCAGTACGAGTATGGAGAGAAGGCGAGTCGGTTACTGGTCCAACAATTGAGGAAGAGGGGAGCGGCGAGGGAGATAGGTGGGGTGAGGGATGAGGAGGGAGAGATGGAACGAGGAGCGGAGAGAGTGAATGGGGTGTTTAAGACATTCTATGAGAGGTTGTATAAGGCTCAGCCCCCGGAAGGGAAGGAGGGAATGATGCATTTCCTGGATCAGCTGGAATTCCCGAAGGTAGAGGAGCAGGAGAGGGCGGGACTGGGAGCACAGATTGATGTGGAGGAGGTGGTAAAGGGGATTGGGAGCATGCAGGCGGGGAAGGCCCCGGGACCGGATGGGTTCCCGGTGGAATTTTATAGGAAATATATAGACCGACTGGCCCCGCTTTTGACGAGAACCTTTAATGAGGCCAGGGAAAGGGGGAAGTTGCCCCCGACTATGTCGGAGACGACAATATCGTTACTTTTGAAGAAGGATAAAGACCCGCTGCAGTGTGGGTCCTACAGGCCCATTTCCCTTTTGAATGTAGATGCAAAGCTCCTGGCCAAGGTTATGGCGACGAGGATAGAGGATTGTGTCCCGGGGGTGGTCCATGAAGATCAAACTGGGTTCGTTAAGGGGAGACAGCTGAACACGAACATACGGAGGCTGCTAGGGGTGATGATGATGCCCCCACCAGAGGGGGAGGCGGAGATAGTGGTGGCGATGAATGCCGAGAAAGCATTTGACAGGGTCGAGTGGGACTACCTGTGGGAAGTGTTAAGGAGATTTGGTTTCAGTGAAGGGTTCATTGGATGGGTACAGCTGCTATATAGGGCCCCGGTGGCAAGTGTGATCACGAACAGGCAGAGGTCTGACTACTTCCGTCTTCATAGAGGGACGAGGCAGGGGTGTCCCCTGGCTCCGTTACTGTTTGCATTGGTAATTGAGCCCCTGGCCATAGCACTGAGGGGCTCCAGGAAGTGGAGGGGAGTACTCAGGGGAGGAGAAGAACACCGGGTATCATTGTATGCAGATGATTTACTGCTGTATGTTGCGGACCCGGTGGAGGGGATGCCTGAGATAATGCAGACGGTCGGGGAGTTTGGGGAATTCTCGGGGTACAAATTGAACATGGGGAAGAGTGAGTTGTTTGTGGTACATCCGGGGGAGCAGAGCAGGGGAATAGAGGATTTACCGCTGAGGAGGGTAACAAGGGATTTCCGGTACTTGGGGATCCAGATAGCCAGGAGTTGGGGAACCTTACATAGGCTTAATGTAACACGATTGGTGGAACAGATGGAGGAGGATTTTAAGAGATGGGAAATGGTGCCCCTGTCACTGGTGGGGAGGGTGCAGGCGGTCAAAATGGTAGTCCTCCCGAGATTCCTTTTTGTGTTTCAGTGCCTCCCGGTGATGGTCACGAAGGCTTTTTTCAAGAAGATCGAGAAAAGCGTTATGGGTTTTGTGTGGGCTGGGAAGACGCCGAGAGTGAGGAGGGGGTTCTTGCAGCGTAGCAGGGAGAGGGGGGGACTGGCACTACCGAGCTTAAGTGAGTACTATTGGGCCGCCAATATTTCAATGGTGTGTAAGTGGATGGGAGAAGGGGAGGGAGCGGCGTGGAAGAGATTGGAGATGGCGTCCTGCAAAGGAACCAGCCTACAAGCACTGGTGACGGCACCGCTGCCGTTCTCCCCGAAGAAATACACCACAAGTCCAGTGGTGGTGGCAACACTGAAAATTTGGGGGCAGTGGAGACGGCATAGGGGAATGACGGGAGCCTCGGTGCGGTCCCCGATAAGAAATAATCATAGGTTTGTCCTGGGGAGAATAGATGGGGGATTTGGAGCATGGCAGAGAGCTGGGATTGTGCAACTGAGGGATCTGTTCTTGGACGGGACGTTTGCGAGTCTGGGAGCGCTGACGGAAAAATATGGGTTGCCCCAAGGGATGAGCTGAAGGGAAAATGGGAGGAAGAGCTGGGGGAAGAGATTGAAGAGGGGCTGTGGGCAGATGCCCTACGTAGGGTAAACTCTTCGTCCTCGTGCGCCAGGCTTTGCCTGATACAATTTAAGGTTTTGCACAGGGCACATATGACCGGAGCAAGGCTCAGTAAATTTTTCGGGGTAGAGGATAGGTGTGGGAGATGCTCGAGAAGCCCAGCAAACCACACCCACATGTTTTGGTCATGCCTGGCACTGCAGGGGTTCTGGGTGGGGGTGGCGAAGGTGCTTTCAAAGGTGGTGGGGGTCCGGGTCGAGCCAGGCTGGGGGCTGGCTATATTCGGGGTTGCAGAAGAGCCGGGAGTGCAGGAAGCGAGAAAGGCTGATGTCTTGGCCTTTGCGTCCCTAGTAGCTCGGCGAAGGATACTGCTTATGTGGAAGGAAGCCAAGCCTCCGGGCGTGGAGACCTGGATAAACGACATGGCAGGGTTTATAAAACTGGAACGGATAAAGTTTGCACTAAGGGGTTCGGCTCAGGGGTTCACCAGGCGGTGGCGACCGTTCATTAACTACCTCGCAGAACGATAAAGGAAATGGGAAGGTAACAGCAGCAACCCGGGGGGGGGGGGCCAGGTGGGTCCTCAGGGGTGTTTTTGTAAAGATATTGGTACTTGGTTATGTATATTGAATTGCTGATTTTATTATTTGGGAGAGCTATTATTTTTGTTATGGCAGTTGCCATTTAGTTTATATATTATTTATTTATTTGTTAAAATACGGTCACGGTTATTTATATTGTTTTGCTATTGTAAAAAGGGGAAAAACCTTTGTACTGTTTTGTATGGCCGAAAAAGTTGCATAAAATATATTTATAAAAAAAAGGAATGGGCTTGCACTGCAGCTTTGTAATGTGCAGGTTTTTGTCCTTCCGAATCCAAGAGGTTATAATCTCTGGATTACTACCCGAGCCACATGCCAATTGGCATAGGGTTGAGAAAATTAGGGAAGTTAACACGTGGCTAAAGGAGTGGTGCGGGAAAGAGGGATTCCATTTCATGGGGCATTGGCATCAGTACTGGGGCAGGAGGGACCTGTACCATTGGGACGGTCTTCACCTGAACCATTCTGGGACCAGTGTTCTAGCGAATAGGATAAATAGGTTGGTCACAAGGACTTTAAACTAGCAAGTTGGGGGGAAGGGAAGTGTAAAGCTACGGACAGTATAATGGTTAATGGAGATCAAGGCAGCAGGTTACGTGACAGGTTATTATGTAGAGATATGGGTTCAAAGACAAGGAAAATTAGGAGAAAGGGTAAGAGGAAAAATAATTTGCGAAAAGTTACTGATCAAGGTGTTAGGATTCATAACAAAGACATAAAAAACAGCATAAGTGTACTTTACCTGAATGCTCGTAGTATACAAAATAAGGTAAATGAGTTGATGGCGCAAATCATCGTGAATGACTATGATTTAGTGGCCGTTACTGAAACATGGTTAAAAGATGGTCACGACTGGGAGTTAAATATCCAAGGGTATCAGACTATACGAAAGGATAGAATGGACGGTAAGGGCGGTGGTGTAGCTTTGTTGTTTAAGGATGGCATCCGGGCAATAGTAAGGGATGATATTGGTGCTATGGAGGACAAGGTTGAATCAATTTGGGTGGAAATCAGGAATAGTAAGGCGAAAAGGTCACTGATAGTAGTAGTCTATAGGCCACCAAATAGTAACAGAACGGTAGGGCAGGCAATAAGCAAAGAAATAACAGATGCATGTAGAAATGGTACAGCGGTTATCATGGGAGATTTTAATCTGCATATCGATTGGTTTAACCAGGTTGGTAAAGGCAGCCTTGAGGAGGAGTTTATAGAATGTGCCCGGGATAATTTCCTGGAACAGTATGTAATGGAATCTACAAGGGAACAAGCGGTCCTAGATCTGGTCCTGTGTAATGAGGCAGGATTGATTAATGATCTCATAGTTCTGGATCCTCTTGGAAGGAGCGACCACAATATGGTGGAATTTAAAATACAGTTGGAGGATGACAAGGTAAAATCAAACACTAGTGTTTTGTGCTTATACATAGGAGATTACAATGGGATGAGAGAAGACCTAGCTAAGGTAGACTGGGAGCAAAGACTTCATGGTGAAGCAGTTGAGGAACAGTGGAGAACCTTCCTAGCGATCTTTCACAGTGTTCAGAAAAGGTTCATACCGACAAAAAAGAAAGACGGTAGAAAGGGGAAAAATCGACCCTGGATATCTAAGGAGGTGAAGGAGAGTATCAAATTGAAGGAAAAAACATACAAAGTGGCAAAAATTAGTGGGAGGCTAGAGGACTGGGAAGTCTTTAGGGGACAACAGAAAGCTACTACAAAAGCTATAAAGAAGAGTAAGATAGGCTATGAAAGTAAACTGGCTCAGAACATAAAAGCAGATAGTAAAAGCTTCAACAAATATATAAGCCAAAAAAGAGTGGCTAAGGTAAATATTGGTCCTTTGGAAGATGAGAAGGGAGATTTAATAATAGGAGACGGGGAAATGACTGAGGAACTGAACAGGTTTTTTGGGTCAGTCTTCACAGTGGAAGACACAAATAACATGCCAGTGACTGATGGAAATAAAGATATGATAGGTGAGGACCTTGAGATGGTTGTAATCACTAAGGGGGCAGTATTGGGCAAGCTAATGGGGCTAAAGTAGACAAGTCTCCTGGCCCTGATGGGATGCATCCCAGAGTGTTAAAAGAGATGGCTACAGAAATTGTAAAGGCACTAGTGATAATTTATCAAAATTCACTAGACTCTGGGGTGGTCCCAGAGGATTGGAAAGTAGCAAACGTGACACCACTGTTTAAAAAAGGAGGTCGGCAGAAAGCGGGTAATTATAGGCCGGTAAGCTTAACTTCGGTTGTAGGGAAAATGCTGGAATCTATCATTAAGGAGGAAATAGCGTGGCACCGGGAGGGAAATTGTCCAATTGGGCAGACGCAGCATGGGTTCACAAAGGGTAGGTCGTGTCTGAGGGGGGGGGGGGGGGGGGGGGGGGGGGGGGGGGGAGGAGAGGGGGGGGGGGGTGAGAGGGGGGGTGAGGGGGGGTGAGAGGGGGGGTGAGGGGGGGTGAGGTGGGGGGGTGAGGTGGGGGGCAAGAGGGTGGGTGAGGGGGAGAGGGGGCAAGGGGGGGTGAGGGGGCAAGGGGGGGTGAGGGAGCGAGAGGGGGGTGAGGGAGCGAGAGGGGGGTGAGGGGGCGAGAGGGGGCGAGAGGGGGGTGAGGGGGGTGAGGGGGTGGGGGGGAGAGGGGGCGAGGGGGGCGAGAGGGGGGTGAGGGGGGAGTGGGGGCGAGAGGGGGGGAGTGGGGGCGAGAGGGTGGTGAGTGGGGGCGAGTGGGGGCGAGAGGGGGGGGTGAGGGGGCGAGAGGGCGGGTGAGGGGGCGGGAGGGGGGTGAGAATGCGAGAAGGGGGGTGAGGGGGCGAGAGGGGGGTGAGGGGGGCGAGAGGGGGGAGAGGGGGCGAGAGGGGGGAGAGGGGGCGAGAGGGGGGAGAGGGGGCGAGAGGGGGGAGAGGGGGGCGAGTGAGGGGGCGAGGGCGCGAGAGGGGGTGAGTGGGGGCGAGAGGGGGGGTGAGGGGGCGAGAGGGCGGGTGAGGGGGCGGGAGGGGGGGTGAGAATGCGAGAGGGGGGGGTGAGAATGCGAGAGGGGGGGTGAGGGGGCGAGAGGGGGGTGAGGAGGGAGTGGGGGCGAGAGGGGGGGAGTGGGGGCGAGAGGGGGGGAGTGGGGGCGAGAGGGGGGTGAGGAGGGAGTGGGGGCGAGAGGGGGGGAGTGGGGGCGAGAGGGGGGGAGTGGGGGCGAGAGGGGGTGAGTGGGGGCGAGTGGGGGCGAGAGGGGGGGTGAGGGGGCGGGAGGGGGGGTGAGAATGCGAGAGGGGGGGTGAGAATGCGAGAGGGGGGTGAGGGGGCGAGAGGGGGGTGAGGGGGCGAGAGGGGGGAGAGGGGGCGAGTGAGGGGGCGAGTGAGGGGGCGAGAGGGGGGTGAGGAGGGAGTGGGGGGGAGTGGGGGCGAGAGGGGGTGAGTGGGGGCGAGAGGGGGTGAGTGGGGGTGAGTGGGGGCGAGAGGGGGGGTGAGGGGGCGAGAGGGCGGGTGAGGGGGCGGGAGGGGGGGGGTGAGAATGCGAGAGGGGGGGCGAGGGGGCGAGAGGGGGGGCGAGGGGGGCGAGAGGGGGGCGAGGGGGCGGGAAGGGGGGCGAGGGGGGCGGGAAGGGGGGCGAGGGGGCGGGAAGGGGGGCGAGGGGGGCGGGAAGGGGGGCGAGAAGGGGGCGAGGGGGCGGGAAGGGGGGCGAGGGGGCGGGAAGGGGGGCGAGGGGGCGGGAAGGGGGGCGAGGGGGCGGGAAGGGGGGCGAGGGGGCGAGAGGGGGGGCGAGGGGGCGAGAGGGGGGAGAGGGGGCGAGAGGGGGCGAGTGAGGGGGCGAGGGGGCGAGAGGGGGTGAGTGGGGGCGAGAGGGGGGGTGAGGGGGCGAGAGGGCGGGTGAGGGGGCGGGAGGGGGGGGTGAGAATGCGAGAGGGGGGGTGAGAATGCGAGAGGGGGGGTGAGAATGCGAGAGGGGGGGTGAGGGGGCGAGAGGGGGGTGAGGGGGGCGAGAGGGGGGTGAGGGGGCGAGAGGGGGGGAGAGGGGGCGAGAGGGGGCGAGAGGGGGCGAGAGGGGGCGAGAGGGGGCGAGGAGGGGGGAGAGGGGGGAGAGGGGGGAGAGGGGGCGAGAGGGGGGTGAGGAGGGAGTGGGGGCGAGAGGGGGGGGAGTGGGGGCGAGAGGGGGGGAGTGGGGGGCGAGAGGGGGGTGAGTGGGGGCGAGTGGGGGCGAGAGGGGGGGTGAGGGGGCGAGAGGGCGGGTGAGGGGGCGGGAGGGGGGTGAGAATGCGAGAGGGTGGGTGAGAATGCGAGAGGGGGGGCGAGGGGGCGAGAGGGGGGGCGAGGGGGCGAGAGGGGGGCAAGGGGGCGGGAAGGGGGGCGAGGGGGGCGGGAAGGGGGGCGAGGGGGCGGGAAGGGGGGCGAGAAGGGGGCGAGGGGGCGGGAAGGGGGGCGAGGGGGCGGGAAGGGGGCGAGGGGGCGGGAAGGGGGGCGAGGGGGCGGGAAGGGGGGCGAGGGGGCGGGAAGGGGGGCGAGGGGGCGGGAAGGGGGGCGAGGGGGCGGGAAGGGGGGGCGAGGGGGCGGGAAGGGGGGGGCGAGGGGGCGGGAAGGGGGGGCGAGGGGGCGGGAAGGGGGGCGAGGGGGCGGGAAGGGGGGGCGAGGGGGCGGGAAGGGGGGCGAGGGGGCGGGAAGGGGGGCGAGGGGGGCGGGAAGGGGGGCGAGGGTGCGGGAAGGGGGCGAGGGGGGCGGGAAGGGGGGCGAGGGTGCGGGAAGGGGGCGAGGGGGCGGGAAGGGGGGGCGAGGGGGGCGGGAAGGGGGGCGAGGGGGGCGGGAAGGGGGGCGAGGGGGCGGGAAGGGGGGCGAGGGGGCGGGAAGGGGGGCGAGGGGGCGGGAAGGGGGGCGAGGGGGGCGGGAAGGGGGGCGAGGGGGGCGGGAAGGGGGGCGAGGGGGGCGGGAAGGGGGGCGAGGGGGGCGGGAAGGGGGGCGAGGGGGGCGGGAAGGGGGGCGAGAAGGGGGGCGAGGGGGGCGGGAAGGGGGGGCGGGACGGGGGGCGAGGGGGCGGGAAGGGGGGGCGAGGGGGCGGGAAGGGGGGCGAGAAGGCGGCAAGGGGGCGAGAAGGCGGCAAGGGGGCGAGAAGGCGGCAAGGGGGCGAGAAGGCGGCAAGGGGGCGAGAAGGCGGCAAGGGGGCAAGAAGGCGGCAAGGGGGCAAGAAGGCGGCAAGGGGGCAAGAAGGCGGCAAGGGGGCAAGAAGGCGGCAAGGGGGCAAGAAGGCGGCAAGAAGGCGGCGAGAAGGCGGCAAGGGGGCGAGAAGGCGGCAAGGGGGCAAGAAGGCGGCAAGGGGGCAAGAAGGCGGCAAGAAGGCGGCGAGAAGGCGGCGAGGGCGAGGAGACACCCCTCCCCCGCACACCCCTCCACCTCCACCCGCACACACCCCCTCCCCCTCCACCCACACGCCCCTCCCCCTCCACCCACACGCCCCTCCCCACTCCACCCACACGCCCCTCCCCACTCCACCCACACGCCCCTCCCCACTCCACCCACACGCCCCTCCCCACTCCACCCACACACCCCTCCCCACTCCACCCACACACCCCTCCCCACTCCACCCACACACCCCTCCCCACTCCACACACACACCCCCCTCCCCACTCCACCCACACACCCCTCCCCACTCCACACACACACCCCTCCCCACTCCACACACACACCCCTCCCCACTCCACACACACACCCCTCCCCACTCCACACACCCCTCCCCACTCCACACACACCCCTCCCCACTCCACACACACCCCTCCCCACTCCACACACACCCCTCCCCACTCCACACACACCCCTCCCCACTCCACACACACCCCTCCCCACTCCACACACACCCCTCCCCACTCCACACACACCCCTCCCCACTCCACACACACCCCTCCCCACTCACCCCCTCCCCACTCCACACACACCTTCCCCACACCCTCCCCTCTCCTCCCTCCCCCCCCCCCCCCCCCACCCAAAAACAAGATATTTACGGCAATGGTTTGCTGTCGAGAATAAATGCCCAAGTTTATGTTTGCATTCTAGATATTTCTAGCAGAAGAGAGCAGAACCCAGTAGTGCTTTGTGTGGTCCAGGTCCAGCCAAATCTGTGGTCTACGGCTAAACCATTACGTGTCATATTCGTCAAGTCTTTTGGGTTTATGGGATGAGGGCCATACTAGGAGGAACAGAGTGAGAACGTGTCATGGTTTTAACTCTGATTAAAGAAACTAAAGGGTTTTTTAAAATCCTAAGCGGCTCATTGCACTTGATTGTGTTAAGGAATATCAAGGAACTTACGATCACTCAACTCAAATGATTGATTCATTGGATACAATAAGTAGAGATTGAATGAACATTTGAGCAGTATCAACAAAAATGATACAAATAGTGCTGTATTAATGCAACTTTTTAGTCACCCTAAATTGACATATTTGAACTGAAGCTTTTATGTTGTGCATTTTAATAATTATGTCAATTTTTCCTCACTTGCCCAACTTGAATCGTGAATCAAGTGCTTAAAAAGATGGCACAGACGGGGGAAAACCCTTTCCCCCAGGACTGGTGGTGATGTTTTCAATCACCAATTGGATTATCAAGCACTTAGTCTGACAACTGTAATGAGACAGACAAAACTATTCACCGGCTTGCTGCTAAAATTTGAATGAAGATTATAATTAACTCAATACTTCAGTTTGTACTGTCTTGTGCTAACCAGGCAATTCACAAATAAATTAGTTTCTGTCGTCTAGCTGTGTAACTTCTATCAATTCAAAAGTATAATTGTATGGTATGAGACTGCATTTAATTCAGTGTTCAGAAAACAGCAGAGGGGAGCAGCATCAACTCCATAACTCTCTTTTCAAACATTAGAAGGGTATTGAACGTCGTTGTGTCACGGGCAGAGGGGAAGGAAACAGAGGTGGTTGTGGCATTGGACGCCGAGAAGGCGTTCGACCGGGTAGAAGGGGGGTACTTGATGGCAGTTATGGAGCGGTTTGGGATTGGACCAAGATTTATGACTTGGGTAAAGCTACTATATAAGGAGCTGAAGGCGAGTGTCCGTACAAATAACATCAGCTCAAGATACTTTTCTCTCCACCGTGCGACTAGGCAGGGATGTCCTATGTCCCCCCTTGCTGTTCGCACTCGCGATTGAGCCGTTGGGGGTATGGAAAGGAATAGTGCGGGGGGGGGGGGGGCTAGAGCATAGGGTGTCCTTATTTGTCGATGACTTGCTGTTATACGTGTCAGAACCGAGTGTGTCGACAGGGGGAATATTGGAGCTGCTTAGAGTGTTTGGGTCTTTCTCGGGGTACAAGCTGAATCTGGACAAGAGTGAGTATTTTGTGGTGTCTCAGCCGGGTTTGGGGGCAGGGGTGGGGGGGCTGCCATTCCATAGGGCAGGGACTCACTTTAGGTACCTGGGGGTGCAGGTTGCCCGGGAGTGGGGGGAGGGCTCCGCAGGTACAACATTTCTAGTTTGGTGGGGAGAGTGAAAGCTGATCTGGCAAGGTGGGATGGTCTCCCTCTGTCACTGGCTGGTCGGGTACAGGCGGTTAAAATGAATGTGTTGCACAATTTCAGTTTATTTTTCAATGCCCACCGATTTTCCTGCCAAAGGCTTTTTTCAGAGAGATTGAGGTAAGGATTACGTTGTTCATATGGGGAGGGAAGGTGGCCAGAGTTAGAAAGGTGCTACTACAGAGGGGAAGGCAGGCAGGGGGTTTGGGTCTTCCGAACCCGATGTATTACTACTGGGCGGCGAATGTGGAGGTGGTGTGGAGCTGGGTCAGAGGGGTTGATTCCCAGTGGGTCGTAATGGAGGAGAGTTTGTGCAGGAGGTCAGGATTGCAAAGCACGAGCCACAGCGCCGCTCCCGATAGCCCCGGGGATGTACTCAGGGAGTCCGGTAATAATAGCTTCATTGAGAATTTGGAGGCAGTTTCGCCAACACTTCGGGTTGGGGGCAGGGTCAAGGGAAATGCTGATTCGGGGGAACCACAGATTTGAGCCATGGGGGTGGGATGGAAATTTTCAGAAATGGGAGAAGGGGATTAAGACACTGAAAGATTTTTTTCTATGGGGTCGGTTTGCAGGATTGAAGGAGCTGGAAGCGAAGTATCGGCTGGAGCAGGGGGAAATGTTTAGATACATGCAGGTTCGAGATTTTGCCAAAAAGGAGTTACAGAACTTCCCGGAAGAGCCAGCCTCCACATTGCTGGAGGAGGTGCTGACGACAGGGGGGCTGGAGAAGGGGGTCGTGTTAGCGGTTTACGGAGCTATTTTGGAAGAGGAGAAGGCACCACTGGAAGGGAAGGGATCAAAGCAAAGTGGGAGGGAGAGTTGGGAGAGGATATGGAGGAGGGGTTCTGGTGTGAGGTGCTCCGGAGAGTGAATGCCTCCACCTCGTGCACGACGTTGGGGCTGATACAGCTGAAGGTGGTATACAGAGCACACCTCACGAGGGCGAGGATGAGCCGATTCTTTGAAGGAGTAGAAGATGTGTGTGAACGTTGCGGGGGGGGGCGGGGGGGGGGGGGGCGCTAATCACGTTCATATGTTTTGGTCCTGTCCAAAGCTAGAGGATTACTGCAAGGAGGTTTTTAGGGTAATTTCTAAAGTGGTGCACGTGAAACTGGACACGGGGCCCCCAGGAGGCCCTATTCGGGGTGTCAGACCAGCCAGGGTTGGAAAGGGGTGCGGAGGCAGATTTTGTAGCCTTTGCCTCATTGATCGCCCGAAGGCGGATCCTGATGGGTTGGAGAGCAACCTCCCCACCCTGTGCCCTGGCGTGGCGCGGGAATCTGTTGGAATTCTTGACTCTTGAGAAGCCCTGGGAGGATGGGATCGTTGTTATTGATATGGGGATTGACATACTTGTTACTGATTATTGTTTATTGTTGGTGGGTGTAAATTTGGGAGAAAATGTGAAAAAGGAGAATAAAGAAAAAAAAAATGTTTACACTCTATAACTCATTCAATTGTGCAGGCTCTAATTATTGAAATGTTATAGATGCTGAATCTCAGGAGACAAGCTCAAAGACCAGTCAAAATAAAGGATTCCAATCGCCAGTAAAACTGGCAAGTTACATTAACTATTCTAATAAGCTCATGCACCTGCCAAAAAACTCATCAAACATTAACATGTAAGCAGAAACAGCTCACAAATGAACTTCTCTCCAATAGCCCCACAGTATGACTTCAATTGGTACTACAGAGCTGAAAAGATGAAGCTGCTATAAATTTCACACCAGAGTGTGGCAGCATTTTCTTTGAAGAGTTTCAGCAACGAGTTACTAGCTACATCTATCTCCACCCGTTTCCAAATCCAGGCTTGTAACTATTGGTTTTACAGTTGCAGACACGTCAGGCTTGGCAGTGTTACATGATGGAACCATCTAACCACTTCAAGCTCAGATGTCCAGTCTATAATATGAACATTGTAAGATAGTACAAAGAAGTCATCAATGGGAGGCTTGAGATAATTTCAGGGCATTAGAAGAACAATGTTACTGAGTTCCATGATGGTATTTCAGAAGTAGTGATTTTTGGCATGTACAGCACAAGCCTTCCATTAATCAAGGGCTGGATTCTCCGCCGGCGGGATGCTCCGTTTTGCCAGCACCCTGGGGGTTTCCCGACGACATGGGGCTGCCCCACAATGGGAAACCCCATTGACCAGCCGGCCTAACGGAGCATCCCGCCGGCAGGGTGAAACGGAAATGTGGCGGGGCGGAGAATCCAGCCCCATATTTTTCCACACGTACTTAACTTTATTCTCTCTCCACATAAGCCTGCCTATCCAAATGTTTTACTGTTAAATTCCCAGTTCACCAAATTCTCTGTAATCTTTGCCTATTTTTCCATGATAACTTGCATCTGACTGCTGCCTCCTGCAGCGAAAAAGTAAAAGCCTACCTTCAGCATGGTTGACCAACCACGCATGGAATTCTCAATGGACTCTTAAGAGTAGTGATTCTTGGGTGGCACGGTGGTAGAGTGGTGAGCACTGCTCCCTCATGGCGCCGAGGACCTGGGTTCGATCTCGGCCCCGGGTCATCGTCCATGTGGAGTTTGCTCATTTTCCCCGTGTCTGCGTGAGACTCGCCCCCAAAACCCATAGATGCGCAGAGTAGGTGGATTGGCCACGCTAAATTGCCCCTCAATTGGATTTTTTTTTTTTTTAATTATAAAGAGTAGCGGTTCTCAGCAAGTGTCAAAATGGTGATTGGGATCATGCCTAGATGAGCAGTCTGTTAAAGTGTTAACTTTAATTTGATTCATGTTTTCTTCAAGTTTTTTTAAAATTTCCCATGTCACCCAAGTTTAAAACTTCAACACTCGCCAAATTGGTGGACTGTAACAGGGGTCATGCCCATGACTCCTGTTGACCTGTCCCTGTGTAAAATGGATCTGGAGTGTGACCTCCCAGACTGTGGGGTTGATGGCACCTGAACATGATCAAATTGCCATCCCTTGCACTCTCTCTCAGGCATAGAATCTGTCCATTCAGATGGGTATGTCCCCGTTTCGCCCGAACCAGTCCTGATTTTTCAATTTGATAAATATTTTTCCCTGCAAATCAATTTTCTGTATCGTTCTGACTGAAAAGATCAGAGAAGGACAGCTGCTACAAGTTAATTATTAATGTTATTCCAGTGTTCATGAATTGGCCCTTTTAAAGAATGTAGGGAACAATATCTGGACTTCTAGATACAGCAGTTGTTGCATCATTGGAAGATAGCTTTTCAATGCATTGAGTTTAACAGAAAGCACAAATAGAATTGGCCTATTAGTATTCAAAGAAAATCTGCAAAAATGCCTTTGCCCAGCTCTTCCAATTCTCTTCCCCTGCCATTTCTCCCACTTGAGGGTCACACCAACTTTGATGAATCAAGATAGGGTCACAGTGAGAAAATGTTTGGGAAGCACTGTTTAAAAGGGACAGCAATTCACATTTCTGTCTTCTGCAAAATGACTGAAATTGCTCCTTTAAGAAGCTGAAAGAATAAGAATACAAACTGGAACAAGCCCATCATCCACTCAGGAGAATCATTGGACTTGTTCCTTCAGCGTTTTAATCAAATCTCATCCCTCCCTGACAAGCTGAACAGAATAGCCATGCACACACTAACTTTCAGTTTTATAAAAGGAGGCAGCCAATTCTAAATTCCTCTGACACTAAATATCCAAAATATTCCAGACCATAAGAACATAAGAACTAGGATCAGGAGTAGGCCATCTGGCCCCTCGAGCCTGCTCCACCATTCAATGAGATCATGGCTGATCGTTTGTGGACTCAGCTCCACTTTCCAGCCCGAACACCATAACCCTTAATCCCTTTATTCTTCAAAAAACTATCTATCTTTATCTTAAAAACATTTAATGAAGGAGCCTCTACTGCTTCACTGGGCAAGGAATTCCATAGATTCACAACCCTTTGGGTGACGAAGTTCCTCCTAAACTCAGTCCTAAATCTACTTCCCCTTATTTTGAGGCTATGCCCCCTAGTTCTGCTTTACCCGCCAGTGGAAACCTGCCCGCATCTATCCTATCTATTCCCTTCATAATCTTATATGTTTCTATAAGATCCACCCTCATCCTTCTAAATTCCAACGAGTACAGTCCCAGTCTACTCAACCTCTCCTCGTAATCCAACCCCTTCAGCTCTGGGATTAACCTAGTGAATCTCCTCTGCACACCCTCCAGTGCCAGTACGTCCTTTCTCAAGTAAGGAGACCAAAACTGAACACAATACTCCAGGTGTGGCCTCACTAACACCTTATACAATTGCAGCATAACCTCCCTTGTCTTAAACTCCATCCCTCCATCTAGCAATGAAGGACAAAATTCCATTTGCCTTCTTAATCACCTGTTGCACCTGAAAACCAACTTTCTGCGACTCATGCACTAGCACACCCAGGTCTCTCTGCACAGCAGCATGTTTTAATATTTTATCATTTAAATAATAATCCCTTTTGCTGTTATTCCTACCAAAATGGATAACCTCACATTTGTCAACATTGTATTCCATCTGCCAGACCCTAGCCCATTCACTTAGCCTATCCGAATCCCTCTGCAGACTTCCAGTATCCTCTGCACTTTTTGCTTTGCCACTTATCTTAGTGTCGTCTGCAAACTTGAACACATTGCTCTTGGTCCCCAACTCCAAATCATCTATGTAAATTGTGAACAGTTGTGGGCAACCAGAGTTAGTTTCCGTGAGGAAAGGGAGCATGACAAAATTACATAAAGGAAAATACATCCAAAGGACTCAAAATTACAATTGCTTTAACTTCAGTATGCATTATTATTTTTCCTCTATAATTCTTAGGACGAGTTCAATGATCTACATAGATTACGTAGTGATGATTTGATGCCAGTTTCTCTTCAGGTCCATATAGGGATCGTCAAATATTTGTGTTCTTGTGCTAGTTCCCTGTGTTTAATGTCACTGACCATTATCGCTAGTGAATCTCAAATCCCATGACCTACTGTGTGCTTTAAGCCTACTCAACATTTACATGAATGATCATGAGACCCAGATATCATCACAGAGAACATTTACTGTGTACTGGTTTCTGGAGTTTATCATATCGGTCAATGCATTCTTCTCTCTTCAGAATACAGACTAAGCCAGAGCTAGACTCAGGTTCCAAAGGAATGCTGGTTTATTTTGGGAAGGGAATGGTATGCAATGAAAAACTGAATCATATTTTGTTAATCTCCGGTATATAGGAAATAATAGATTTTAAAGGCAAAATTTATTTGCTATCTCCTTAATGCGTCCCACTTTAAAAACAAAACTATCCTGCTGCTGGCTGAAATGCTCACCTTAACTCTCAGCATGAGAATATTTGAATCCTCAGTTTTGTAGTTCAAAAAGGAATAGACAACTGTTTCTCCTAATTACGTCAACCAAACTCAAATGGCTGATTTCACTTATCAGTTCTGAATGGTTAGAATTGGAAAGATGAACAATATGTATTTAAACATGCTGCCTTGTCTTTTTAAACAATTAACTTCTCAGCCATTCCATTGTGCTTTCCTGACACAATGTGAAAGCAGCTGCAGACATTCCCTGGACTTCAGCCTTAAATGTTTATGGCATTAAAAGGAGGCACCCTGTCCCGCAATTTAAGACCTCCTCAAGCACGTTACTTTGTGCTGCTTTAAATATTTTTTCTTTAACAGATGCAGCCGTTTCTGCATCAACCTTTTCCTGTAGTAAAGCGAAAGAGAAAATGCTGGAAAATCTCAGTAGGTCTAGCAGCATCTCTAGGGAGAGAAAAGAGCTAACGTTTTGAGGCGGATGACTCTTTGTCAAAGAGTCATCGGACTCGAAACGTTAGCTCTTTTCTCTAACTACAGATGCTGCCAGACCTGCTGAGATTTTCCAGCATTTTCTCTTTTTGTTTCAGATTCCAGCACCCGCAGTAATTTGTTTTTATTCTGTAGTAAAGCATTCCTCCTTTTCTCTCTGCAGAACAAATCTACTTCCCATTCTCTTAATTTAAAATGAATGGCCATTCCTAGGACATATTGAAGTCTTTACTTAGTCAGTTGAACAACCCTTCAGAATTTAAAAAACTGATTGTAGCCTTCTCTGCTCAAGGGGCCCTATACCTCAAGTACTTCAACTTTGACCAACCCAAAATTAGCATAATTCTTGGATATGGGAGTGGCAGCAGAGAACCGGAATGTTGCAAATGTTCTCCCCTTTTTAGAACATGTGTGAGATAAACAAGCCAGTTACAAGCCAGTCAGTGTAACATCAGTGTCAGGGAAACTTTGAACGGCCATCATCAGGAGCAAAATTGGCACCTGGAAGCACATGGGTAAATAAATAATAGCCAATATGGATTAGTTAAAGGCAAAGGCAAATCCCGGCCCCATGTCTGAATATTACTGAAAAATCTCTTGTGGGGCAATTTATCAAATACGTTCTAAAACTCCATGTATACCACATCCCCTTTAAAAACCCAGTTATTGACTTCCGGTGGCGGCCAAGGTTGCACAGCTGGCAGTTCCCGCTCGAGGCTGTTTTTTAGGACCGTTTCCCCGTTCGTAGGGTGGATGTTTTGTGGGAAAAAAGTGCAGGGGTGACTGAAGAAACTCCTCTGGTGGAGCTGGTGGATAGATCCTCGGACCAGAAGTGGTCAAGAAGAAGGGAGCAGTTGGAGCAAGAGAAACTTTGTGCACCACAGGTCAAGATGGCGGAGGGTAAAGGGACTGCCTTGCCTGCCCAATGGTCGACGGAGCAACCAGTGGACTTCTTAAATGAGGAGTTTAGCCGACAGAGGAGGGAGTGCCCAGGAGGACCTAGCCAAGGCGTGGAACCGTTAAAAGCGTGAATTGACCGTGTGGAGCAGAGGTTGGAGTCCCAGGGCCATTCGAAATGTGGAAGAGGCAGTGGGGGAGCACGAGGAGCAGATCGGCTCGTTGATGGCTGAAGTGGGTTTGATGCGAGATACCCAGAAGCGGTTAAGGGAGAAGGTAGAGGACCTGAAGAATCGCTCCCAGAGACAGAATCGAAGAATAGTGGTGTAGTAATAATCAGGGCCTAGTTTTAAGGCCGATTAAATTGGATAACTTAAATTAAAGAATTGGGCACTTTAAAAACCACAGTCTGCAGAAGCCTGCAGAATCCGAATATACAGAACTCAAGACAAACTGCCGGGGTCTGTCTGTAGCAGTCCCTGAATAACCATCAAGTAATTATCATTGCTACTTGAGATTCACTGGCCTCTTGTCCACAGTTCCAGATATCGCTTCAACTGATAGTCGTTCCTATTTAAGAAGCATTGGCCTATTGTTCACAGTCCCTATAACCCATCAAGCAATCATCACTTCTTCCAAGGCAGGCTCAGGTACCCTGTCAACAGGTCATCAACCAGACCATTGGACACTGAGACACTGTCTCCTGAGACTCCATTGGCCGAAGGCCCAGGGCAGGTGGAGAAAGGAGATGGGTGACAACAGGGGGATCAAAGGTTCGGCATTTTCCAGACATCTGGAGAGAAAGGACTGGAAGCAAGAGACTCGAAGCAAGAGACTCGAAGCAAGAGACTCGAAGCAAGAGACTCGAAGCAAGAGACTCGAAGCAAGAGACTCGAAGCAAGAGACTCGAAGCAAGAGACTCGAAGCAAGAGACTCGAAGCAAGAGACTCGAAGCAAGAGACTCGAAGCAAGAGACTCGAAGCAAGAGACTCGAAGCAAGAGACTCGAAGCAAGAGACTCGAAGCAAGAGACTCGAAGCAAGAGACTCGAAGCAAGAGACTCGAAGCAAGAGACTCGAAGCAAGAGACTCGAAGCAAGAGACTCGAAGCAAGAGACTCGAAGCAAGAGACTCGAAGCAAGAGACTCGAAGCAAGAGACTCGAAGCAAGAGACTCGAAGCAAGAGACTCGAAGCAAGAGACTCGAAGCAAGAGACTCGAAGCAAGAGACTCGAAGCAAGAGACTCGAAGCTTGGAGTGTGAGGTGACCTTGACCAGACCAGAAGGAAGCAAGCAAGAAAGCAACAGCCAGCGAGAATCATCTTTACAATGAGGAACCAGAGGGACTCAGGGATCGGATCTGCAGCTTACCAAATCACCTTTACGGGAAGTATAGCTGATTCCTGGGTGTTTCTTGCATGTAATTTATGGGTTAACTATATTTAACAAAGTGTGTTGCATTATATTGGTGTCCTACTTTCTTCTCCTCATAAATAAAGACACTAGGGTAAACATTAATTAAAGAACTGGTTGAAGTATCTGAATTGGACAGATACAACAGTATCTGAAGGCATCGAGGGAGCAAATGCTGACACTTATGTAGCCAAGATGCTGGCGAGGTTGATGGGGGAGGGGGCCTTTGATCGGCCCCTGGAGGTTGACTGAGCGCACAGGGTGCTGGCGAAGACGCCGCTGGTGAATGAACCACCAAGGGCAATGGTGGTGCATATTCACCGGTTCCTGAACACAGAGAAGATACGGAGATGGGCACGGCAGACGAGGTGATGCACCTGGGAGTAGAAAGAGTTTCGGGCGTACAAGCGCCTGGGCGCGGACCTGGCGAAGAGAGCCAGGTTTAATCGGGTGAAGACTCCCCTCTTTAAAATGGGGGTGAAGTTTGGGATATTATACCCGGCCTGCCTGTGTGACTTTTAATAGTCGAGAACATTATTTTGGAACGCCAGAGAAGGGGATGGAATTTTTAAAGAGACAATGGACTGGCGGGAAGAGGAGGACATTGAACTGTGGAGGAGATGTGCATTTTTTCTTGTATCTTTTTGCTCCTTTGTTGGTTGTTGGAGGACTTTTTCTCCTTCAAAATGTTTTGTTGCATGGAGTGTGAATGTACCTTTTTTCTTGTTTCATTGTCATTTGTGAGGTGTGCGAGCAAGGGGGATAAGAGACTCAGGCACCTTGGGCAGGGGCTGCCAGGCTAGCTGGGCGGGCTAGTTAACGGTGGACATCCGAGGGTGGGTCTGGAGGGTCGTGTGGCATGGGCCAGGGACTGGCCTAAGAAGGGATCCGATTGATCGGCAGGGGAGTGGGGGCAGGGTGCCCTTCGACCAGGCTGGTTACATGGAACTTGGGGGGGCTGAATGAATGGGTAATTTAAACAGTCGAGTGTTTTCACGCAACTGAGGAGCTTGAAGGCAGACATGGCCTTTTTAAAAGAAACACACTTGAAGATCGGGGATCAGACAAAGCTAAGGTAAGGGTGGGTAGGGCAAGTCTTCCATTCGGGAATAGACGTGAAGGTGCGGGAGGTGGCGGTTTTGGTAAATAAGCGGGTGGCGTTTGAGGTGGGGAATATATTAGCAGATTCGGTGGTGGCGGGGGGGGGGGGGGGGGGCGGGGTGAAGGTTCGTGGTGGCGAGTGGGAAACTGGAGGGGATGCCTATGGTCCTGGTAAATGTTTATGCCCCAAATTGGGACGATGTGGAGTTTGAGGCGAGTGCTGGGGAAAATCCCGGACCTGGAGTCACCCCGGTTGATTATTTGGCAGAGCAGGGCGGGGGGCTTTAACACGGTCACTGATCCAGGTCACTGATCCGAGGGTGTCGGTGGTGGCAAAGGAGCTGAAGGAGTTCATGGTGCGCACAGGGTATACTCCCGGGTTGATTTTTTTTGTGGTGGGCAAGACGTTATTGGCGGGGGTGATCAACTCAGGGCACTCGCCGATCGTGGTTTCATGCTACGTGCCTAATTGGGTGGAATTGCAAGTGGATCGGGGAGGGCCCCCGAAAGGGAGGAGAAATGCGGCGATTCCTGGATGGGTTTGAGTTACCCACGGCGGAGGAGGACCTGGTAGAGGGGTTGGGAGCACCCACTGGACTGGTGGAGGTGATGCAGGCAGGGAAGGCCCGGGCCCAAATGGCTTCCCGGTAGAATTTTATAAAAAGTCTTTGGGAGACCTGGGGCCTCTCCTGGTAAGGACATTTGATGAGAGGGAGCTTACACCTCTTACCACCACCACCCCCCGCCCTCCCCACCCCCGACACCGTTATCGCGGGCCTCAATGTCTTTATTTTGAAGAAGGATAAGGACTGGGAGCAGTGTGGATCCTACCGCCCAATATCACTGCAGAATGTAGACGGCAAGCTGTTGGCAAAGATCTGGCCTCGCGGATCGAGGACTGTATGCCGGTGGTGATAGAGAAAGACCAGACAGGGTTTGTAAAGGGGCGGTAACTGTCAGCTAACGTTAGGCGTATGTTGAATGTTATAATGATGCCGTCGGAGGGATGTGCAGGTTGCGGTCACTATGGATGCGGAGAAGGCCTTTGATCGGGTAGAATGGGAATATTTGTGGGAGGTACTGGGGCGGTTCAGATTCAGGCAGGGGATCGTGGACTGGGTTCGGTTGTTGTATCGGGCGCCAGCAAAAAGTGTGAGGACGAACCAGGTGAATTTGGGGTATTTTAGGCTGTATCGTGGGACGAGGCAAGGATGCCCACTCTCCCCGTTGCTTTTTGCCTTGGCGATGGAGCCACTGGCAATGGCTGTCATGGGACGTCATGGGGCTGGAGCACAAGGTCTCACAATATGTGGACGATCTGTTGCTTTATATATCGGACCCATTGGAAAGTATTGGAGATATCATGGACATCTTGGTGGAATTCGCTGGCTATAGGTTAAACATGGGGAAGAGTGAGGTCTTTCCAATCCAGGCGAGGTGGCAGGGGAGGAGGTTGAGCTAGCTGCTGTTTAAGGTAGTGGAAGCGAGTTTCAGGTATCTGGGTATCCATGTGTCGCGAGGATGGGAGCAGCTGCATAAATTCAATCTGGCGCGGTTGATGGAGCAGATGAAGGGGGATTTTAAGCGGTGAGACATGCTCCCCTTGTCATTGGCGGGGCAGGTGCAGTCCGTTAAGATGACGGTTCTCCCGAAACGTGGGTTCCGGGCGTGGGGGCGGGCAGGGATTGAGCGATTTGGAGACCTGTTCTTGGGGGGGCAGCTTCCCAAGCTTGAAGGGATTGGTAGAAGAGTATGAGCTTGCCAGCAGGAATGGGTTTCGGTACTTACAGGTGTGAAACTATGTGAGGAAACAGGTGCCGTCCTTTCCCGACCTGCCGCCCCCGGGGTTGCAGGACAAAGTGGTGTCAAAAACAGGGGTTGGTGAGGGAAGGGTGTCGGGAGATTTACAAAGAATTAATGGACTGGGAGGGCGCCCTGATAGGAGAACTTAAGCGGAAGTGGGAAGAGGAGCTGGGGAGGGTGTTGGAGGCTGTGTTATGGGAGGAGGGTATGAGGAGGGTGAACGCATCCTCTTTGTGCGCTAGGCTTAGCCTCATTCAATTTAAAGTAGTCCACAGGGCGCTTATGACGGTGGCCAGAATGAGCAGGTTTTATGAGAAGGTGGAAGATAGGTTTGGGCGGTGTGCGGGAGGGCCCACAAACCATGTCCACATGTTTTGGACCTGTCCAAAGCAAGAAGGATTCAGGGGTGGCGATTTTTGGAGTGTCAGAAGACCTGGGAGTCCAGGGGGCGACAGAGGCCAAAGTTTTGGCCTTTGCATCTCTGGTAGCCCGGAGACAGATCCTGTTGGAATGGAGGGACTCGGGGCCGCCAAAACCGGGGGGGGGTGTGGGTGAGCGACCTCGAAGAATTCCTCAGGTTGGGAAAAATCAAGTTCGCCTTGAGGGAGACTGTGGAGGGGTTTGCTCGGAGATGGAAACCGTTTATCGACTTCTTCAGCTGGCTGCCCTTGATTAACCAATATATTAAATTATCAATAAAACCACTTAATATTTCCTTTTATATTATCTGTAGCCTTTATTCACATTTCATTTTAGCTCTTTTCATCCTTCAATATTCATTATTCATATTTCATTTTAGCTCTTTTCACCCATCAATAGTCATTATTCATATTTCTTTTTAGCCCTTTTCACTCTTCCAATAAACGTTGTATCAGAATTTTCTTATTATTAGTCCTAATATCAAAACCTAAATTTCAGTTTTGTTTCAATTCTGACGCAGTTTTGTGAATCTTTGGAATTCCTTATCCCAGTGGGTTGTGGACATGCCGTCGTTGAGTATATTCAACGCTGGGAGATAGATAGATTTTTGCTCTCTGAAAGAGTCAAGGAATGTGGGGGCTGGTGGAAAAATGGAGTTGAGGCAGGTCAGCCATGATAATATTGGATTGGATTGGATTTGTTTTTTGTCACGTGTACCGAGGTACAGTGAAAAGTATTTTTCTGCGAGCAGCTCAACAGATCATTAAGTACATGAGAAGAAAAGGGAATAAAAGAAAATACATAATAGGGCAACACAACATATACAATGTAACTACATAAGCACTGGCATCGGATGAAGCATACAGGGTGTAGTGTTAATGAAGTCAGTCCATAAGAGGGTCATTTAGGAGTCTGGTAACATTGGGGAAGAAGCTGTTTTTGAGTCTGTTCGTGCGTGTTCTCAGACTTCTGTATCTCCTGCCCGATGGAAGGAGTTGAAAGAGTGAGTAAGTCGGGTGGGAGGGATCTTTGATTGTACTGCCCGCTTTCCCCAGGCAGCGGGAGGTGTAGATGGAGTCAATGGATGGGAGGCAGGTTCGTGTGATGGACTGGGCGGTGTTCACGACTCTCTGAAGTTTCTTGCGGTCCTGGGCCGAGCATGTTGCCATACCAGGCTGTGATGCAGCCCGATAGGATGCTTTCTATGGTGCATCTGTAAAAGTTGGTAAGGGTTAATGTGGACATGCCTAATTTCCTTAGTTTCCTGAGGAAGTATAGGCGCTGTTGTGCTTTCTTGGTGGTAGCGTCAACGTGGGTGGACCAGGACAGATTTTTGGAGATGTGCACCCCTAGGAATTTGAAACTGCTAACCATCTCCACCTCGGCCCCGTTGATGCTGACAGGGGTGTGTACAGTACTTTGCTTCCTGAAGTCAATAACCAGCTCTTTAGTTTTGCTGGCATTGAGGGAGAGATTGTTGTCGCTACACCACTCCACTAGGTTCTCTATCTCCCTCCTGTATTCGGACTCGTCATTATTCGAGATCCGGCCCACTATGGTCGTATCGTCAGCAAACTTGTAGATGGAGTTGGAACCAGATTTTACCACGCAGTCATGTGTGTACAGGGAGTATAGTAGGGGATTACGTACGCAGCCTTGCGGGTCCCCGGTATTGAGTACTAATGTGGAGGAGGTGTTGTTGTTTATTCTTACTGATTGTGGTCTTTGTTGGTCAGAAAATCGAGGATCCAGTTGCAGAGTGGGGAGCCAAGTCCTAGGTTTTGGAGCTTTGATATGAGCTTGGCTGGGATTATGGTGTTGAAGGCAGAGCTGTAGTCAATAAATAGGAGTCTCATGTAGGAGTCCTTGTTTTCAAGATGCTCTAGGGATGTGTGTAGGGCCAAGAAAATGGTGTCTGATGTGGACCGGTTGCAGCGGTATGCGAATGGCAAAGCAGCTCAAGGGCCCAGATGGTCGACTGCTGCTTTTACCTTTGGTCTTAGCTGTTTTTTGCCCGATTATGTATATGTTAATATTGCATCAATCTTTATCCATTATAAATTCCCATGCCCACATTTAGAATGTAAACTCATCATGTTATAATTGCAAACCCCTGCTACTAGAGAGGCTCTGTGCACGGCTGCTGATAGGGTGTAACAAGATAGGGTGTATGACAAGTTTGCAAGAACACTTCTCATTACACATGTGGAAATTCAAATTTCTGATGGTAATATCATTAAAAAGGACAGAATTCTTGATTCAAAATAATGGGGCTTAAAATCATTTGTGGGTCCTGGTCCAATTGTGCCCACCTTTGTTCAACGATGCTTCAGATATGCCTTGCAACAGGATCAGGGGTAGATTATAAGGCCTGCTCAGCCATTCCATATGATCACGATTGATCTGGGATTTCAACTCCATTCTCCCCCCTTTCCCCATATCCTTGGTTCCCGGATCTGTCTATCCCAGCCTTAAATATATTCAAGCGGAGCATCCACAATTCGCGCGGGTAGAGAATTCCAAAGATTCACAACCCTTTGAATGAAGAAATTTCAGTCCTTTATCCAGAATCCATAGAATCCCTACAGTGCAGAGGCCAGTCGGCCCATCAAGTCTGCACCAACTCTCCGAAAGAGCAGCATATCCAGGCCCACTCCCCCATCCTATCCCCATAACCCCACCTAACCTGCACATCTTTGGACTGCAGAAGGAAACCGGAGCACCCGGAGGAAACCCATGTAGGCACGGAAAGAACGTGCAATCTCCACACAGACCTGAACCCGGATCCCTGGTGCTGTGAGACAGCAGTTCTAACCACTGTGCCACCGTGCTGCCCAGAAACTATGCCCATGTTTTAGATTCCCCAACCCAGTGGAAACAATCTCTCAGCAATTACTCTATCAAGTCCCTTTTGACACTAACATTTATGTCAATTTGAAAAAATGCAAGCTTATTTTTAAAATGAGTTTTGCACTGTTTTCCGAACTGCCAACCCGTTATAATCTTCAAAGAACTTCGGATATGTCCTTTATACTAAAGAATTTTGAAGATATGGAAATATAAGACCTGGATTTGAAGCGTTTTACTGGTGTCCAAAGGGTCGAACTTGATGGTATCAGCAAACCAATCAAAGCATTGCATGTTTATGCACACACTCTGTAAACAGAAAGGGCTAAATTTTGAGTGTGTGTACCATATGGTATATCATGTGCAATCCCAAATTGCCCCGTAGTCTCCTACTCGCATACTTCTGACCTCACATCTTCATCCACTTGTCAGTATAGGTCCTGTCTGAAAAGGTTTTCACCCACATTATTGTAATTGAATTGGTTCAGCATCTTCAGAACGTGCACATTGGGATCTGAAATTCACTCTCAGTACCTCCAATATCTCACTATTACAGCAAGAATATGGCCTCAGAAGCATTCTCAGAAACGATTCCGATTCCAGGTACAAAGATTGGAGTAGCAACATCGGCTTTATCATCCAAGACCACCAAATGACATCTTGAAAACAAGTGATCCCATCTTGTATAGTCAAACGTTTTTCACAATGTTCACATTGGACATTTATGACCAGCTGTATGCCACAAAACCCAACTCAAACTAACCTTCTTGGAATTGTGTCCCACAAATGAAAATAATTAGAAGCATCATGTTTGATACCTCTGCTTCAAATATGCGGAGTCAGCATGTTCTCCCAGTGTCTTTGTGGGTTTCCTCCAGGTGCTCCAGTTTCCTCCCACAGTCCAAAGACGTGCAGGTTAGGTGGATTGGCCATGCAAAATTGCCCTTAGTGTCCAAAAAGGTTTGGTGGGGTTACTGGGTTATGGGGATAGGGTGGAAGTGTGGGCTTAACTAGGGTACTCTTTCCAAGGGCCGGTGCAGACTCTATGGGTTGAATGACCTCCTTCTGCACTGTAAATTCTATGATGCTATAAGACTATAACCAAGTGCTAACATGTAACCAGCTTAGGCACCCAGCAACTTTTAACTGCCTCAATTTCTAAAACCAACATGAATTAGAAAAATACCATAAATACTGTCATGTGAGAGTACCTTTAAGACATGGATTTTTAAGCAATGTACCTTTAAGAAAACAGTGGTGTCAGAGAGTGGGTGGAGCGGAGGTCAAGTCAGCCATTTTATAGTTTAATTTCGCAGTTTTGAAAAGTGCCTGGCTGGTTTTGCTGAGAGCAGCTTCAAGGTGCCTAGCTGTTTTGCTGTGAGCTGATTAAAAGGAGAAAGCCAGTTTGAGACAGCAGCTTGAGAAGTTCCGGTTTGCTGTGAGTTGCTTGAAGAGAGAAAGCCAGTTTGGAGGAAAAGAGCTGGGTGTGTGTCTGTGTTTTGCAGTGAGCTGGATCTCTGCCATAAAAGACCATCTCTGGATCATTTGGGTGATTTAAACTCATAATAGTAAAACCTTTAACCTGATGTGATTTTGTTTAAAGGCGTTAAGTCTCTTGGAAGTTTGAAGGAACATTTTAAGGAATTATTTACTGTTGCAATATTTTCTGAGTTATCTTTGAAGTAAGGGGTGTTAAGAAATCCAATGTTTATTTAAGATGTTAAGTTGAGTTCATGGAATAAACAAGTGTTTTGTGTTTAAAAACCCACGTGTCCATAATTGTAATCCCACACCGAGGGAAAAAGCCGTGTGCTAGGAAAAGCAACAAATCCATTAAAGGGAGAGGTTGGTTGAACTCCATGATACATTTTGGGGTTCTGAAAACACCTCGCCCATAACAATACACTTCACATCTTTAACTGATCCCACTTATTTGAAAATATGCCAGCACACACAGCATAGGCTGTGATAGTTAATTTCTCAACAAAGTGTCCCAGCAAAACACCAATTCTAAGCTCTAATTTCTTGTGAATCACACACACAGTTAACTGATCTTGGGATATGGTGGCACAAAACGATAGTCTCAGCTCCGTAAAAGAAGTAATGAACACCTGGAACAATTTAATTCTATCCCACCTCGTTCCACTCCCAAAACTGCCCCCTAGTAAACAGTAACAAAGCAAGAGTCATACTGGCTTTGACAACAGCTCTCTTACCAATGGAATGCTGCATCAGTCATCTTAAAGCAAATGATAAAGAAGGGCAGTAGACAAACCATACAGCTGAACACAAATCTTCCTATTTCAATTTCTGACACTGTACCTATGATAGGGAAGTCTATGTAGAGTATGGTGGAATTTTTATCAGCTTTACAGCAAGAAAATCTCTAAAGGCATTGTTCACTGTAAGTGGGATGATATGCTATTTACATCAGGAATTTAAAAATAAATATGTTGTTCCCTCACTCTGTGTTGCAGATTACCTTCAACAGTTTGTCACAGAATGTCAATCTTTTGATTCCCAAGAGATTTATAGGAAAGGATCAATGGTGTAATCTGTAGAAGATTTTTTAATGTCAAGGTTCAACATTCTTGTCTGTGGTTTCTTTCCCTTTACCCCAAAAGGAAAAAGCATAGGTGATCAACATCACAGGACATGACATGCATGAAATAACAATGAATTGTGATGGCCAAGATCTTTTGACTTGTCTGTGATTCTGTATGGCAAGTTTCAGTAAACTTGCATATTTGCTGGCTTTACAGCAATGCTTAACCTTTTAAAATGTCATGTTTTAGGCAGATAATTACCCGTGTTCTGTATCCTCCATGTTTTGGTGAACTGGGTGTCAGGTGGGACAGACTCCCCCTCTCCTATTGTAACATCTTCGACAAATGACATGGAAGGTGCATTTATATTTGGGCTCTCAAAGTCATAGTAAGCGCCAATGGCAGCCTGCAAATTCCTGAAAAACAAAATAAAAAGTTTCTTGGTCAATTATCTGAAATCAAACATTTGAAATAACATATTGGAAGACCTGCATAAAAATCCCCAGAAAATTGAATTTTAAAAAATCACTGGAAAAAAATGTTTGCCTATGCAACAAGGGCACCAACTTTATTTTACATGTAACAGAGCAAATAGCGGACACACAACACACAAAGCGCAACACACAAAAACAATAAAATCCATTTACATATTGCATTTACAGAGAAAAATGCCCCATGATGTTTCAATGAGCAGGTGTGAGTCTTTATGAGTAGCTTCAGAAAGGTGGCTGAAACTTGGTTGAAGAGTTGTGTTTTAATTAGGCTTTTACGGAGGATGGATATTGGGCCATCAACAAGGAGAAAGTTACAGAAGTTGGGTCTAGAGATGGTAATGGGGTGCATAAGGATTTTGGCAGCAGTGAAGGTAAGACAGGAGTAGAGGTGGTAAGACAGGGGACATAGGTGTAAGCAAACAATCTTTGTAGTGGATATGAGGTTTAAAGCCCAACAATGGGTTTACCTGGATGCCATGGGTGCGAGTAGTCTGGTTCAACATGAACAATCAACCAGGGAAGGAGATGGAGTCAATGGCTTCGAACTTCTGATTTTCAATTGTAGGAAATCCTGGCTCATCCACAACATAAGAAGATAGGATCAGGAGTTGCCCAATCAGCCCCTCAAGCCTGCTGTTTCACTATTCAAAGCAATAATTGATGATCTATACCTCAATCACATTTACCATTGATCCATATTCCCTGATACCCTGACCCAATCATTGTTGAACCTTCTAAACTCAGGGAATATGAGACAAGCTTATGTAACCTGTTGTCATAATCTAAGCCTTTAGGTTCAGATATATTCTGATGAATCTGCACCGTACTGTCCACCAAGCTAATACATGCTTCCTGAGATGTGGTGTGCAAATTTAAACTCAGTACTCCAAGTGGTATTTAAGCAAGTTCTTCCTCGGTTTCCATTCTCCCAACGTACCACAACTGCCCCCCACGCAAGATAAATGCCAATAATCCATCAGCCATTTAAATTACTTTTTGTACTTGTGCACGAGTAGTATTTTTGTGAAATGAAATGAAATGAAAATCGCTTGTCACACAAGTAGGCTTCAAATGAAGTTACTGTGAAAAGCCCCTAGTCGCCACATTCCAGCGCCTGTTCGGGAAGACTGATACGGGAATCGAACCGTGCTGCTGGCCTGCCTTGGTCTGCTTTAAAAGCCAGCAATTTAGCCCAGTGTGCTAAACCAGCCCCTAGTGATGGAACGGATGGAAATCTCTTTGCTCTTTCACAGTCATTATTCATTCAACATGAAGATAATATTCCAATAGTCCTTCTTGGATTCAAAGTGATTAAACTCAATCAGCTACAGCTTTGAGCACTCACGTAATTCTGTTCATTGGCCTTTTGAATACATAGGCATACATGGTTATGGGGTCAAGGGAAGGCTGTTACAATGAACTGCCTTAAGCAAATGGATGGGAGTTTACCCTGTGAAAACAGATATTAGAGGGATAGTATAGATTTTAGAGATATATTATATAGAAGAGGGAAGAAAAAGAGCCTGGGATGGATCCTTGGGAGAATTTTGAGTAGAATGACGCAAGAGCAGTTTGATCAACCATATTGAAACAAGGTGTCATTTAGTGTCAGATAGATTCCCAAATATAGCTATGCTTTCAGGAAACAAAGTGGAACCTTGCCATTAAGAAAACAATTCCTCATAAAGCTTTTGCAGTCATGTTTGGACACAAATTGCAAAAGCCGCATGCATTGTGGATGCGGCCATCTTGTCTTTCCTTAAAAATGTCTAAGAATTCAGTATTCTCTAAATTATTTTAGATTATATAGAAGTATGGACAAAGACGAAATAAGACCTAACAAGCCAAATACTGCACATTATACTTTAGCTTTTCTCTTCAAGCCAATTTTCCTCCCACTGTTCATCCACAAATGTATTCCTTCCAGAGGTCAACAGACACAAAAACAGAAATATCTGTTCAGTACTGTACCCAAATGGTGTGTGAGAGAGAGGGGCTCAACAGTAAACATAGGTAGCAAGACAATCATAACCACAACTGACCCTGTCCTCACCAGTTCAGCATATATTGCTGAATAATAATCAATCAAACTGAACATTTACACTGGTAATTCTGCATTTTTTTTACTACACCAGTAAAGGTAGTGCCAAAATCACCACTGTCAATGGACAAATAAGCAGTTGCACAATTGCCCAATTTAAGAGGCCACTACTAAAAATTACCTAACTGGTTTCAATCAAACTAATTGAGACTCCTCATAAATCAGTGTTTACACCGTGCACTACCCACCTGTCAAAGATCTTGAGCATACCACTGAACATCACAGAAGACTGCAAAAGAAAGTCAGTCAGCCAGAGCAACTCTCCTTGTGGGGTTGCATTCATCCTAGATGACCAGGTTCAGGAGCAGATCATGAGTAAGTCCTCTGACCTGTGCCTCCTTCACAACAGGTGACAAAATGTGAAACATGGGACTGTGGTTAAAACAAACTGAGGAACAACCACTTAAATAAAACTAATAGGGGTTGCAACCTCTCACACTCGAGCAACAGGATTTCCTCCAAGCTACAGAAATTACATGCAGCCTGGATGTCTGTGAGTGGCTCACCTCCACATTTAACACTACTGTTCAATGTAATACTCTCCACCCCAGAGCACGAATGGCAGGGAAGCACCTCTACATAGGCAGCCTTTCATTTGGGCCCCCACCTCTGCTAGACTGCAAAATGGAACATCGGAACATGTCTGGTAAGATCAAGTATGGAAATGGAAAAGTGCAGCAGCAGTACAGGAAATCACTCCATGCAGAACGGAATTGCTACTTTGTATGTTACATATATTGCAGTTTGAAGAGAGCAAATACCTTTTGAAAGATAAAACCATCCTAAATATTTCTAGAATTTGTGCACTCCAATACAATGTTCCAACTTATTGAAAAAACCCATTTTATTAAAGATGCTTGAGGTCCAACAAGTGTGACAATAAACTTTAAATGTCAAACAATATGAGCATGAAGGCGAAGTGAAGGGATAAGTACTGCCCATAGCCTCAGATTTCATAACAGCAACATAACCTGTCAGTTCATCTTTGAAAGAGCGACATTCCTCCTATTGTATTTCTACTGACTTTTGGAACAAAAGATATAAAGATTGTCAATCAACGTTAGGACCATAGAAACGTTATGGCACAGAAAGAAGCCATTCAGCCCACTGTGTCTGCACCAGCCGAAAATAAGAAGAAAAACAAACCAGCCGCTCATTTTAATTTCACTTTCCAGCACCCAGTGCACCAGGGACCCGGATTCAATTCTGGCCTCAGGTGACTGTGTGGAATTTGCACGTGCTCCCAGTGTCTGCGTAGGTTTCCTCCCACAGTCCAAAGATGTACACGTTAGATGGACTGGCCATGCTAAATTGCTCCATAGTCCAAAAGGTTAGGTGGGTTACTGGGTCGCGAGGATTGGGTGAGGGAGTGAGCTGTTTCAGAGGGTAGATGCAGACCCGATGGGCTGAACGGCCTCCTTTGCACTGTAGGGATTCTATGATATCTATGACCCAGTTATCTTTTAAATGAGTGGCGTCATTATGGTCAGTGGGAAACTGAAGGGGGTGCAGGTGGTATTAGTAAATGTGTATGCGCCAAATTGGGATGATGTGGAGTTTATAAAGAGGATGCTGGGGAAGATCCCGGACCTGGACTCGCACAGGTTGGTCATGGGAGGGGACTTCAATACAGTTATGGACCCTGGCTTAGACCAGTCAATGACCATGGCAAAGGAATTAAGAGGGTTCATGGAGCTGATGGGGGTGGATCCATGGAGGTTTGGGCAGCCGAGGGTGAAGGAGTTCTCCTTCTACTCACATGTACATAAAGTGTACTCCCGGATTGATTTCTTTATTTTGAGCAGGGCCTTTCTGACTGGGGTAGTGGACACTGGGTATTCGGTGATTACAATCTCAGACCATGCACCGCACTGGGTTGACCTGCAAGTTAGCAAAGACGTTAACCAGCGCCCGCACTGGAGGTTGGATGTGGGACTCTTGGGGCATGAAGGGGTGTGCGAGCGGCTGAGGAAATGCATTCAGAGCTACCTGAAGGTCACTGACACGGGGGAAACTTCGGCAGCAGTGGTTTGGGAAGCACTGAAGGCGGTGGTAAGGGGGGGGGGAGCTGATCTCGATCCGGGCTCATATGGAGAAGATTGACAGAGCAGAGACGGACCAACTGGTAAAGGAGATATTACAGATCGATAGGAGGTATGCGGAGGCCCCAGAGGCAGGGCTTCTGAGGGAACGGTGGAGGTTGCAGGCGGAGTTTAGCTTGCTGACCACAGGGAGGGCGGTGGAGCAGCTGAGAAAGGCGAGGGGGGTGATTTATGAACATGGAAAGAAGGCCAGCAGAATGCTTGCACAGCAGCTTCGGAAGAGGGAGGCAGCTAGGGAGTTGGGGAAAGTAAAGGACGGTGAGGGGAACCTGGTTGGTGATTTGGTAGGAGTGAATAAGGTGTTTAGGGATTTCTACAGCAGGCTGTACAGGTCGGAACCCCCTACGGGGCCGGAGGCGATGAGGCGCTTCTTGGAGGGGCTGAATTTCCCAATGGTGGACGGGGAGCGGGTAAAAGGGCTGGGGGCCCCAATTGGGCTGGAAGAGATAGTGGAGGGCTTGAAGGTCATGCAGGCGGGTAAGGCCCCGGGTCCGGACGTATACCCAGTGGAGTTTCATAAAAAGTTCTTGGGGATACTGGGGCCAATGTTGTTGAGGTTGTTCAATGAGGCAAGGGAAAGAGGGGTGCTGCCCCCAGACGATGTCACAGGCAACAGTTTCGCAGATTCTTAAGCGGGACAAGAACCCGGAGCTGTGTGGGTCCTACAGGCCGATCTCCCTGCTGAATGTGGATGGCAAGTTGCTGGACAAAATCTTGTCCTCCAGGACTCAGGATTGTGTTCCGGACGTTTTTGGGAAGAACCAGATGGGGTTTGTTAAGGGTAGGCAGTTGGTGGCCAATGTAAGAAGGCTGTTAAATGTGATCATGATGCCCCCGGAAGGTAGGGAGGTTGAGGTAGTGATCGCAATGGATGCAGAAAAGGCTTTTGATCGCGTAGAATGGGACTATCTGTGGGAGGTACAGGGACTGTTCGGATTCGGGTGGGGCTTTTTTGACTGGGTCAGGTTACTGTATCAGGCTCCTGTGGCAAGTGTACGGACGAACAGGACAACTTTGGACTATTTTAAACTGCACCGGGGGACGAGACAGGGATGCCCTCTCTCCCCACTGTTGTTTGCGCTCACTATAGAGCCGTTGGCAATTACTCTCAGAGCTTCAAGGGGCTGGAGGGGCCTGGTCCGCGGGGGGGGGGGAAAGAGAGCACAGGGTCTCGCTCTATGCGGATGATCTACTTCTGTATGTTTCGGACCCAGTAGAGGGGATGGAAGAAATCATGAAGATTTTAGGGGAATTTGGCTAGTTTTCGGGGTATAAGCTAAATATGGAAAAGAGAGATGTTTGTGGTTCAGGCGAGGGGACAGGAGGGGCGACTGGGGGAGCTGCCGTTTAGGTCAGTAGGGGGTAGTTTTAGGTACCTGGGCATCCAGGTGGCGTAGGAATGGGATCGGCTGCATAAATTGAATCTGGCCCGGCTAGTGGACCAAATGAAGGACGATTTTCGTAGATACGATGCGCTTCCGTTGTCTCTGGCCGGGAGGGTGCAAACGGTGAAAATGACGGTCCTCCCGAGGTTCCTATTTGTATTTCAATGTCCCCCCCATTTTTATTCTGCGGTCCTTTTTTAAGCGGATCAACAGTGATCACGGGCTTCGTCTGGGTGGTCAAGACCCCGCAGGTAAGGAAGGTAATGTTTGAACGAAGTCGGGGGGAGGGCGAGCTGGCGCTGCCAAATTTTGGCAACTATTACTGGGTGGCTAATATAGCCTTGATCAGGAAGTGGGTGGTGGGGAAGGGGTCGGCGTGGGTGCGTATGGAGGCGGCTTCTTGTAAGGGCACCAGTCTGGGGGCGTTGGTAACTGCACCTCTGCCGCTCCCGCCGGCACGGTACTCCACCAGCCCCATGGTGGTGGCGACCCTGAGAGTTTGGGGCCAGTGGAGGCGGCATGTGGGAGCATCGGTCTGGGCCCCAATTTGTGATAATCACCGGTTTGACCCGGGGAGTATGGACAGGGGGTTCCGGTTATGATGGAGAGCGGGGATTGAGAGGATGGGGGGATGTGTTCATAGAGGGGAGCTTTCCGAGTATGAGGGAGTTGGAGGAAAAGTTTGGGCTGGCAAGGGGAAACGGATTCAGGTATCTGCAGGTGCGAGACTTCCTTCGTAAACAGGTGTCAACCTTCCCGCGCCTACCGCTGAGGGGGATTCAGGACAGGGTAATTTCCAGAGGGGGGGTAGGGGAGGGGAGGGTCTCGGACATCTATAAAGGAGCTTATGGGATCGGAGACGACGCAGACCGAGGAGCTGAAGCGCAAGTGGGAGGAGGAGCTGGGAGGTAAGATAGAGAATGGTCTTGGTTGGGGGGGGTAGTTTTAGGTTAGAGTAGGGGGGTAATAAGGGTGGTACCTGTACGAAAGGTAAACGGCTTTTGCACTATGTTTATGGTTTCATGTATATTTTGTTGTTACTATACCAAAAATACCTCAATAAAATGTTTATTAAAAAAAATTAAAAATAAATGAGTTGAGTGTTCCATCCTCAACCTCAATTCTGGCAGTGAATTCCAAATGCCACCACCCGCAAGGTGAAAAGGCTTTTCTTCATATCCAGTCTAAACAATCTACCAATCACCTTAAATCTATGCCCCTGGTAACTGATGCCTGTTAGGGGAAACAGGTCTTTCCTGTCTACCCTCTCTAGGCTCCTCAATTTTGTACACCACAAAAAGGTCACCTCACAGCCTCCTCTGTTCAAAAGAAAACAGTACGAAGTCTTACAACACCAGGTTAAAGTCCAACAGGTTTGTTTCGATGTCACTAGCTTTCGGAGCGCTGCTCCTTCCTCAGGTGAATGAAGAGGTCTGTTCCAGAAACACATATATAGACAAATTCAAAGATGCCAAACAATGCTTGGAATGAGAGCATTAGCAGGTGATTAAATCTTTACAGATCCAGAGATGGGGTAACCCCAGGTTAAAGAGGTGTGAATTGTATCAAGCCAGGACAGTTGGTAGGATTTCACAGGCCAGATGGTGGGGAATGAATGTAATGCGACATGAATCCCAGGTCCCGGTTGAGGCCGCACTCATGTGTGCGGAACTTGGCTATAAGTTTCTGCTCGGCGATTCTGCGTTGTCGCGGGTAAACTGCACCTCTGCCGCTCCCGCCGGCACGGTACTCCACCAGCCCCATGGTGGTGGCGACCCTGAGAGTTTGGGGCCAGTGGAGGCGGCATGTGGGAGCATCGGTCTGGGCCCCAATCAAAAGGGTCTCCACATCAAAAGAAAACAACCCTAGACTATACAAACTTTCCTCACAGCTGCAATTTTCAGGCTGTGGCAACATGTTTTTCACCGGTCCACAAAGCATACTCGAGAATAGACTACTTTGCAGTGGGGAAAGCGGTGCTCCGTGAATAGTAAGAGTGGATGACGGGCCTTGCCCAGCGCCCCACGTGGAGGTTGGACACGGATCTACTAACCGATAAGAGGTCTTCAGCCAAAAGAAATCACAAGTCACGGCGCTGAGGATCCACGTTCGATTTCGGTGCCGCTCACTGTCTGTGTGGAGTTTGCCCATTCTCCCCGTGTCTGCGTGGGTTTCGCCCCCACAACCCAAAGATGTGCAGGTTAAGTGGATTGGCCATATCTTTTTATTAAAACAGTAAAAATATATACAAGGTCAAACGGTACAAACACTAATTTTGTGTTGGAGAAACAGGGTACCCTCCCCTCAGTACCAATGTATGGGGAGGGGGAGGGGTGGATACTCTGATTATTAAAACAGTTTAAAACACATTTTGACAAAAAACAAATGGTACAAGCACTAAACTGTGCGCTGGAGAGACCAAGCTCCTTAATTAGAAAAAAATATTTGGGTACTCTAAAGTCAAAGCAATATAAATCACAAGCCATTGGCAAGTTCGTTAATAACCGAACAGGGAGGTCTCACGTTTCACGTTGTGGGAGGCACTGAAGGCGGTGATTAGGGGAGAGATTATAGCCTACATGGCACAAAGAGATAGAGAAGAGAGGGTGGCCAGGCAACAACTGATCGACTCCACCCTGGAGATCGACAGAAAATACTCCGAGGCCCTAACCGTAGAGCTTCTGGCGGAGAGGAAAAAGCTACAAATGGACTTTAACCTGCTATCCACCAGGAAAGCAGTACACCAACTCTGCCAGACACAGGGGACCTTCTACGAGCACGGGGAAATAGCTGGCCACCTACTGGCTCACCAGCTGAGAAAGCAGGCAGCCACGAGGGAGATAGCGCAGGTAAAGGATAGCAGAGGCAGAGTGGTAATCCAGCAAAAAGAGGTCAACCAAACGTTTGAGACCTTCTATCGAGGGCTGTACACCTCCGAGCCCCTCGACGGGAATGAGGAGATGAAACGGTTCCTCGATGGACTGGACATGTCAGTCGTGGGGGATGATAGGCCGGGGGGGGGGGGGGGGGGGCTGGAAGCGCCAGCAGGTCTGGGAGAAATCATGGACAGCATCAGCTTCATGCAGGCGAGGGTGGCGCCGAGACCCGACGGACCTCTGTAAGAAATCCGCACTAGCCCCGGCCCCGCACCTACGGGACATGTACGCAGACTCGCTAGCACTCTGCGTCCTACGCTAAGACCACTCTGGCCATGATATTGCTGATACCTAACAAAGACCAGCTGGAAGTGTATCCAAAGAGGGGGCAGTGGGCAAAGAGCAGAGAGTGTAGTCAAATGCAGAGGACCTGGTCCTAAACCTCTCAGACCCACAGAACGGCCTGAAAGCAATCATGCAGTTTCTGAGAGTTCAGGGTCTTCTTGGGCTAGAAACTCAACCTGGGCAAGAGCGAGGCATTCTCAGTGAGCCGGAACGGGGGAGCGACAGCTGGAGGGTCGACCGTTCAAACTAGCCCAAAACAAATTCCGCTACTTGGGGATCCAGATAGCCCATGACTGGGCACAGATCCACAAGTGGAACCTAACTAGTCTGGCGGAGGAAGTAAAAAAGGACCTTCAGGTATAGGATGCACTCCCACTTTTCGTGGCGAGGAAAGTGCAGACGATCAAAATGAACATACTGCCGAGGTTCCCCTTCCTGTTGAGATCCATACCGATCTTCAACCCCAAGGGGAGTTAAGGGATCTCAAAGAAGGCACAATACGAAGCATGGGGGCAAGGGGAGGAGAAAAAGAGCCACGAAGGCCCCCCTTCCCAACATCAAGAATAATAATAATAATCTTTATTAGTATCACAAGTAGGCTTACATTAACACTGCGATGAAGTTACTGTGAAAAGCCCTAGTCGCCACACTCCGGCACCTGTTCAAGTACACTGAGGGAGAAGTTAGAATGTCGAATTCACCTAACAGCTCGTCTGTCTGGACTTGTGGGAGGAAACTGGAACGCCCGGAGGAAACCCACACAGACACGGGGAGAACATGCAGACTCCACAGACAATGACCCAAGCAAGGAATCAAACCCGGTCCCTGGTGCTTTGAAGCAACAGTGCTAACCACTGAGCTACCATGTCACCCCAGTTTGGGGGGTGGGGGGAAGAAACGGAACATGCCTCCAACAGGGGAGGAGGGGACCGCTTGTAAAAGCCATGTACATAAGTCACAAACTGGCTTATAAATATCAGACATACTTGAGCTGCTACTTTCTAAGCATCATGTGCCTTATATGTTAAACTGTTAAAGTTGGAAAATGTCAACAAAAATATATTTTTTTCAATAGTGAATACAAAACACTTCATTGCTATCTTTATTCCCACTTAAACAACAAGAAAATAAACCATTTCAGCTCACCTTAAATACCAATGGCACAAAGGAATACTTGCTTTACAGAGTAATTCTTTGAGAAAGAGATCTTAACAGAAAAGATCTGGGGCGAAATTCTCCCCCAACGGCGCGATGTCCGCCGACTGGCGCCCAAAACGGCGCCAATCAGACGGGCATCGCGCCGCCCCAAAGGTGCGGAATGCTCCGCATCTTTGGGGGCCGAGCCCCAACATTGAGGGGCTAGGCCGGCGCCGGAGGGATTTCCACCCCGCCAGCTGGCGGAAACGGCGTTTGTTGCCTCGCCAGCTGGCGTGGAAATTACATATCAGGGCGGCGCATGCGCGGGAGCTTCAGCGGCCGCTGTAAGTTTCCCGCGCATGCGCAGTGGAGGGAGTCTCTTCCGCCTCCGCCATGGTGGAGGCCGTTGCGGAGGCGGAAGGGAAAGAGTGCCCCCACGGCACAGGCCCGCCCGCGGATCGGTGGGCCCCGATCGCGGGCCAGGCCACCGTGGGGGCACCCCCCGGGGTCAGATAGTCCCGCGCCCCCCCCCCCCAGGACCCCGAAGCCCGCCCACGCCGCCATGTCCCGCCGGTAAATACCTACTTTAATTTACGCCGGCGGGAAAGGCAATTTCTCGGCGGGACTTCGGCCCATCCGGGCCGGAGAATTGAGCGGGGGGGCCCGCCAACCGGCGCGGCCCGATTCCCAGCCCCGCTCAATCTCCGGTACCGGAGACTTCGGCAACCGGCAGGGGCGGGATTCACGGCAGCCAACGGCCATTCTCCAACCCGCTGGGGGGTCGGAGAATGACGCCCCTGACTCCTGTCAGAATGTATGGCTGTATGTCTTCAAAGCTGTTTCAACTGGCTTGTTCAGCTCCCTTTGTCGTCAGACACGTCTGCACTGCTTTAAAGACTGTTAATCTCTTTTTAACTCAAGTGCAGAGAGCAAAACCTGACTTTCGATCCCAACTTCATCCAGAATAGAACTGAACTGAAAATGCTTTCTCAAAAAGCCTGATGCTTTAGCTCCACACATCAATGATATAATTTCACCATGCTGAAAAGAATTAACTCCCCAGGGAATCCCCTATTCAAAACAAAATTGTATTAGCCAAACTTTTTACGATGGTCAATTGCACCTCTGGCTGCCAAAAGCTTTACTGTCTTTCAACCTAACAATCTTTGAAAACATGATTTCAGCAGTCAAGCACACTCTAACCCAGGGTTTGAACCTTTACTTCACTTCTGAAATTCCTACATTCATCACATTAGAAGTGGCATTTGAACTGTATTGGGTTGCTTAATTGAAGTTAGTAGCAGGTATAGATAGCAAGTTTACGTTTTCGCTGGTGTTTAAAAACTGTTTAACTGATCGTTGTAAAGTGAGTTATTTGATGTTAGTGTGGTTAATTCTGTGTTTAAATTAAACTTTTTTTTTTAAAAACAGAAAATATACCTATTGGTTAGTCATCACTCCTGGGGTGAAGTATCCTTTCCTCACAATGTTACAAAAAAAATAAATTGGGGGGTTCTCGTCCGGTATCCTAACAATGTTTGCGTCTGGTCCAATATCTAACAGTGAACACAAAATTCCAGCTGTGGCCTAACCAGTATGTTATACAGTTCCATCATTACATCCCTGTCTTAGTCTTCAATACCTCGTCCAATTATCAAAAGCATTCCATATGCTTTCTTTCCCAACTTATCCATCGGTCCAGTCACCTTCAGGGACCTGTGAACGTGCACTCCAAAGTCTCACTTCTTCAACCGTTCTCAATAACCTCCTGTTCATCACGTATTCCCTTGTTTTGTTTGCCATCCCCAAATGCTTACCTCACTTCTCTAGATTGAAGTATATTTGCCACTTTTCCACCCACTCAACCAAACCATTTATACCATTCCAGAGACAACAACTCACCATCAACGACATGACCAATTTCTGTCCATCTGCAAATTTCCCAATCTTGCCTCCCACATTCAAGTGTAAATCATTAATATATTGTATATATATCACAAAAACATCCATCTTTCTGGTCGCTGAGCCAATTTTGGGTCCAACTCACCACCTTCCCTCTATATACCATGGAATTTCACCTTTCTGACCGGTCTGCCATTGGAACCTTGTCAAATGGCTTACTGAATGCCATGTGGACAACATCCACTGTACTATGTCCATCAATCCTCGTTATTTCCTCAAAAAATGTGATTAAGTGAGAAAGTCACAATCTTCTCCAAACAAAACCATGTTGACTGGCCCTGATCACTCCGTGCTCGTCTCTCAGAATTGATTCCAATAATTTCCCCACCGAAGTCAGGTTGACTAGTCTATAATTTCTTTGGCCTATCCCTCACGCCCTTTTTAAATAATGGTACAATGTTAGCAGACCTCCAATCCTCTGGTATTTCACCTGTATCGAATGAGGTTTGGAAAATGGTCCTCAGGGCATCCACTATTTCCTCCCTGGCTTCCTTTACAGCCTGGGATACAATTAATCCAGCCCTGATGATTTATCCACCTTCAAGGATGTCTCCCTCCAGTACTCCTTCTTTCATTATGCTTATTGTATCTAATATCTCACTCTCCTCCTCTTGAACAAGCATGTCTGCATCATTCCTCTCCTTCATGAAGGCAGAGACAAAGAATCCTGCCCACAATTTCTGCATCAAAGCACAAGTTATCATATGCACCGATAGGCCCTCCCCTTTCCTTAGTTATTCCCATGCTTTTAATGTACAGATAAAACAGCTTTGGGTTTTCTTTGATATTACCTGGCAATATTTTCTCATGTCCTCTCTTTGCTTTCCTAATTTCTGTTTATGCTTAACCCCTGTACTTTCTGTACTTCTCTAGGCTTTCTACAGTATTCAGCTTTTGTGACAGTCAATGCTTCCTTTTTCTGCTTTATCATTTCCTGTAAGCTTATGGATAACCAGGGGCCCTAGATTTGGCTTTACCACTCTTTTTTCTTTGTGGGAAAATGTCTACAGAATCTCACTTTTGAATGCCTCCCACTGATTTGACACCATTTTGGGCAGCACGGTGCCACAACGATTAGCACTGCTGCCTCACAGCTCCAGGACCCGGTTTCAATTCCGGCTTTTGGTGACTCTCTGTGGAGTTTGCATTTTAAAGATCCCTAATAAAAGTGAGAATGTTCTATCGCTGGTCTAATACCCTACTAAGAAGACAGGTCACTGTCTCCCAAATCACTTGAAAGTGATGACAGTGAGCATATCAGTACCTACCTGGGAAACAGATTTGAGCTGCAGATAGCATGAAAGCTTCCATCTGCTCAACCATCCAAATGCAAACTGGCAGGACTGCTGTTATAGCAGGACCACAGCGCCACATTGTGTTTAAACATTTTTAATTAGAAAAAAGCAAATACAAATGATATATTTTTAGTATATTTCAGAAAGTAAATTCAGATAACACAAACTTGAGGTGGAGTTCATACATGGCACTCAAAAACTTAGTTACATTTGTTAAGGGTGGACATGTTCTCGAACATTAGTCTTAATATCATTTTAATCACATTGCTCCTCTCCATGTATCAACTATCCTGATAGGGGTGTAGGATTCTGATTATTTTGGGCTTGTATATTATTCAGTTCCATTTCTTTAAACATATCCATCATCATTAGCAGCACGATAGCACAGTGGCTAGCACTGTTGCTTCACAGCTCCAAGGTCCCAGGTTCGGTTCCCGGCTTGGGCCACTGTCTGTGTGGACTCTGCACGTTCTCTCCATGTCTGTGTGGGTTTCCTCCGGGTGCTCCAGTTTCCTCCCGCAAGTGCCGAAAGAAGTGCTGTTAGGTAATTTCGACATTCTGAATTCTCCCTCGGTGTACCCGAACAGGCGCCGGAATGTGGCGACTCGGGGTTTTCACAGTAACTTCATTGCAGTGTTAATATAAGCCTACATGTGACAATAAAGATTTTTTATTTTTTTATTTAAATCTTCTCAAAGTGATCTTTGGGTCTATTGAAATTGTGCAGCTTGTCAATTTGATGACTCTGCCTTTGTCTCTTCCCAGAACGCCCCTCAACTAATCTCATTCAGTTTAGATGGACATTGATAAAAGCCAAGTTCCAAGGGTCTGCCGAAGCATACAGTGGAAATTAACCTGCTAAAACAGCAGTTAACCAGCACCAAATATTGGTAATACTTCTTGTTAATTTGTAGGGTGTTCATGGGAGGATTCAAGCTCAATGGGTAACTTGCACAAGAAGGGAAGCCAAAATTTCCATAGATTCACTTCACGAGCAAGGGGCACAAATATTGATGCTCAGGAGGTTCTGCTATAATTAGAGTGCATTTTATTCAAAACTTTAAACTGGTATTTTCCTTAACCAGGCATTCAGAGGCAAAGTTTTAACATCCTTAAATAAACATGGGAATTCTGCAGTTCAAAAACTTCTGCAGCTCAAACATTTTAAATTACCTTACAAATTAAACGTGCATCAAGACACATTTTCAGGAGTTGGAATGAATGAACCGGAGATGCTGAATCTTAATTTTTGCCTGTTCGTATTTCTTTCAGTGTTAAACTGAGCTCACTGCCTAGCAATCAGCAACATTCCACCAGCCATCCTCCTTTAATAATGCTTACTGCACAAATTAAGAGTCTACCGCTGAGACTTAGTATACAAGACGTGATGGAATTTTGAATGTTCAATACTGCTGCCATAAATATCCCCCAATTCAAAGCTGAAGAGGAAAATTTTATGATTTCCATGCTAACTTTGATTATATGGCAAGAAGCAAACTCTTTAAAATAACAAACTACACCAAAATTAATTATCTTTATACAACTAACCTCGCTCTTGAAGGAACTTGCGAAGTTTAGAGTTAACGATTACTGAACAGGTTTGTGCTCACTCACCCAAGCTGTCATGCCAAGCATCAACTATTGAGACAGTCAAATTGAGTTGGAGGTATTTGGAATAAAGAAAAATCTTCCAATAAAAGTAGGTAAAAATACTTTTAAACAATACTGTGATGAATTGCAAGTGTTTTGAGCAGGGCGACAATAATTCCAAATTGTTACTTTTTAACTGTGCCAAATATTTACTGGCATTTGGACCATAAATGCCATAACTGTTGTTCAGTAATGCGAACTGCACAAGTTTCCTGATATGTGTGTGCATTGAGCTCTCTTTGCACATTATTACTTCGAAGAGACTTCCAACTTTGAACTGGATTGCAATTTGGACCATTTACAGTTAATTGCAGACTTGTGCTAAATAATAATGTGCAATTGGAGCTTTTTTATAAAAACGCATTTTATTCAAACTTGTATCAAAGTAGTTACAGCAAATAAACACCCCAGGAAACATTCTTCCCAATAATCAACTGTAAAGTTTGTACAGATTTTCCTCCTTTTTCACGAACCCCCCCCCCCCCCCCCCCCCCCCCCCCGGGGCGACGAACAGCTCGTCAAACACGGTCACAAACACCCCCACCTTTTCTCAAACTCCCCTGCTGAGCCCCTTAACTCATACTTTTCCTTCTCTAACCACAGGAAGTCATACAGGTCACCCAACCATGCTGCTACCCCCGGTGGCGATGCCGACCGCCACTCCAGCAGAATTCGTCACCGTGCAATCAGAGAGGCGAAGGCCAAGACATCGGCCTTCCTTCTCTCCATGAGCTCCGGCTTCTCTGAAACCCCAAATATCACCACCAAATGGTCCGGGTCCACCTCCTCCTCCTGGCTAAGACCGCGAACACTCCCGCCCAGAATCTTCCCATTTTTCACAACCCCAAAACATGTGCGCATGATTCGCTGGCCCCGCAGGGGCAATTTGATAGGCTGACAATGGGGAGGGCGGTAGGGCAACTGCGTAGGGCAAGAGGAGTGCAGTACGAGTATGGGGAGAAGGCGAGCCGCATGCTGCCGCAGCAGCTGTGGAGGCAGGCTGCGTTCAGGGAAATATTCAAGATCCGGACTGGGGATGTGGGGTCAGAGCCAGGGAAGATAAATAAGGCATTTAGAGAGTATTACCAGGGACTTTATCAGGCAGACCCAGGAGCAGAGCAGAGGGACATGGGGCGGTTTCTGGACGAGCTGGAATTTCCCCAGGTGGAGGAAGCAAAGAGGCAGGCGTTGGAGGAGCCCCTCGGGCTGAGGGAGGTGCTGGAAAGTATCAGGGGTATGAAGTCGGGAAAGGCCCCTGGGCCGGATGGGTACCCGGCAGAATTTTATACGGAATTTGCAGCGGACCTGGCACCACATCTGTTGGGGGAGTTTAATGAAGCACAAAAGAGGGGGTTGCCGGAGACTATGAAGCAGGCGGTAATCACACTTATCCTCAAAAAAGGGAAGGATACGGTGGAATGTGGGTCGTATAGACCATTATCACTATTGAACACGGATGTGAAAGTATTGGCTAAGTTGTTGGCGGGGAGGATGGAGGATTGTGTCCCGGGGTGGTTACAGAAGATCAAACAGGCTTCGGGAAGGGCAGGCAGCTCGCGAGTAATATAAGACCGCTGTGGAATGTGGTGATGAATCCGTCGAGAGCTCTGGTACCGGAGGTGGTGGTGTCCATGGACGCGGAGAAAGCATTTGACCGAGTGGAGTGGCGGTACTTGTTCGAAGTTTTGGGAAGGTTTGGTTCGGGCCGAGATTTGTGGCATGGGTGCGGTTGCTGTATGTGGCGCCAAGAGCGAGTGTGAGGACGAATGATATGAGCTCACGAAGCTTTGACTTACACAGGGGTACGAGGCAGGGGTGCCCACTGTCGCCACTGCTGTTTGCACTGGCCATAGAGCCATTGGCGATGGCACTCAGGTGGTCGGCAGAGTGGCAGGGGATAATGAGGGACAGAGGGAGCATCGGGTGTCGCTCTATGCCGATGACCTCTTGCTGTATGTTTCGGATCCGTTGGAGAGTATGGGAAGGATTATGGGCCTGTTGGGGAAGTTTAGAGGGTTCTCGGGATACAAGCTGAATGTAGGGAAAAGCGAGGTATTCCCGGTGACTGAGCTGGCACAGCAAGCGAATTTAGGGGGGATGCCATTTACGATAGCGAGGGATAGGTTTAGGTACTTGGGGATTCAGGTAGCGAGGGATTGGACGGGGCTCCATAAGTGGAACTTAACAAAGCTGGTGGAGGAGGCCGGGGAGGATCTTAAGAGGTGGGATACACTGCAATTAACGTTGGCGGGGAGGGTCCAAGTGGTGAAAATGAATATTCTGCCGAGGTTCTTGTTTATCTTTCAGGCTCACCCGATCTTTATACCAAAGGCCTTTTTTCGGAAAGTGGACACAATCATCTCTGACTTTGTATGGACGGGGAAGGTGCCGAGGGTGGGGAGGACCCTGCTACAGAGGGAGAGGCAGCTGGGGGGTTGCCGTTGCCAAACCTGCTTCATTATTATTGGGCGGCGAATGTGGACAAGGTGATGCGGTGGTGGGAAGGAGAAGGGGTAGAGTGGGTTAGGATGGAGGAGGAATCTTGTGAGGGGTCTAGTTCGAGGGCTATGGTGACGGCAGCATTGCCAATGGCTCCGAGTATGTATTTAGGGAGCCCAGTGGTGCAGTCCACGGTGACGATGTGGAATCAGCTGAGGAGACATTTTAGGGTTGAAGGGATGTCGGTGCTAACGCCGCTGTTCGAGAATCACGGATTTGAGCCAGGGGGGGATGGATAGTATATACAGGAAGTGGAGGGAAGTGGGGCTGGTCAAGGTGAGGGATTTGTATTTGGAGGAAGGGTTCACCAGTCTGGAGGAGCTAAGGGGGAGGGTAGAGCTGCAATTGGAGCTTTTAACAAATATATTCTAAAATGATACTATTTAAAAGGTCAGACAGCGCCAACATTTTGGATAGTAGTGTGGATTGGCTGAATGCCTGCTCTTTCTGCATGCCAGAGATCTTCACATATGCTGGATCACAAAAGCAGGGTGCTGAACAACGGTCAAGGTATATTCAGTACACTAAGGCCAACTAACACAATAATATTCTACTGAATTGTGTGCTGGAAGCTGGCTCAGAAATAGCATTAGAAACAATTTCAAATTGAAATCACTATAAGACCTTAAGACATCCTTAAACTTCTCCCTTCTCCACTAAGTTGCTCCTCATAACCACCCGTGACCAAGTTTTTGATCTGCTCTTTACATGGCTTGGTGGCAAGTTTTGTGGCTTCATCTTTCTGTCCTGAAAGTAACTCTGTACACCCTCTCAATCGTCATTCCTACGAAAATACTCGTGTGTCCTCCGAAACATTAACTTCAAACAGCTTTTGATCTTCATCATCTCCAAACTCGGATAATAGCTCATTGATACTCCAGTACATATGTAACTAACTCAAGCTCTCCATGTGTCCATTTATGTGTGCATTTTGGTTGCTGCTCAGACCCGAGGCCATCACTATTTCCACCGTTGCCCTCCCTTTTTAAAATTTATTTCCTCTTAACCCTTCCTAGACTCTTCCAATGTGATGCCTCCACTCATTCCTCCAATCTGTTACTCTGCCTTCCAAATTCTCTAATCCAGCCCTTCAGTGCTCCTTGACTTTCCTGTTGCTTCTCTTCCAGGCTGGACTTCCTGCTAGACAAGTCAACAGCTTCCCGCTATGCCTTTCTTAGCATTCTGAGAGGCTGATGAAGGAGGGGCACAGACAGAGTGGATAGTCAGAGAATTTTTTCCAGGGTAGAGGGGTCAATTACTAAGGGGCAAGGTTTAGAGGAGATGTACGAGGCAAGTTTTTTTTTTTTTTTACACAGATAGTAGGTGCCTGGAACTCGCTGCCAGAGGTGGTGGTGGAAGCAGGGACGATAGTGACGTTTAAGGGGCATCTTGACAAATACATGAATAGGATGGGAATAGAGGGATACGGACCCTGGAAGTGTAGAAGATTTTAGTTTAGACGGGCAGCATGGTCAGCGCAGGCTTGGAGGGCCGAAGGGCCTGTTCCTGTGCTGACCTTTTCTTTGTTCTTTGAAACCACTGTTGGCTCATTACAAGCAGCAATCCCAACTGCCCCAACCCGTTCTCTCACCTATTTTTCTGTATTGCCAATCCACGTCCTGTCCAACATACCCATTCCACTGCTGACCCTGGGATTCTCCCAGCAGATCAGCTCTCAACACCTCTCTATGTGCCTGCTTCCTAAATGTTTGTTCACTGGTGAACAAGGCCCTTGCCATCCATCAACTTATTCTGGATAATTACAACATCATCCATCATCTTAACAGAAATCTGGTTGAGTGATGGCACTTCTCCCATCCCACATAAAGAAGCTTCCCCATCTGCTTCATCTTCCACCACTTATCATGTCAAGACCATTGTGGCCATGTGCCCGTTACCAGATTGCACTTGGTCTTAAATCCTCTGGCACTTTCATCTCCTTTGGGCAACTAATCTTGTTCCACCCCACTTACATCTCCTTTCAAAAACACTCACGGGATTCAAACATGGGAGTTTTGGGAAAGAGAGGGACAGATTTGGAAGATGACAACACATTCAAGGATTTTAGAAAGGAAATAGGAAGGGGCTGGAGGGAACATTGGGGGATCAGCAATTTATTGAGAAATCACCCTTCTGCCCTAATAAAAATGTTATCACATAGTGTTGCTGCTTTCCATCCTCTGCATTGAACATTCTCAACCTGAGATTTTAATCCCCGCTGGGTCATTGTCATGCAGAGTCTGCATGTTCTCCCCGTGTCTGTGTGGGTTTCCTCCGGGTACTCCGGTTTCCTCCCACAGTCCAAAGACGTGCAGGTTAGGTGGATTGACCATGATAAATTGCCCATAGTGACCAAAAAGGTAAGGAAGGGTAATTGGGTTACGGGGATAAGGTGGAGGTGAGGGCTTAAGTGGGTGGGTGCAGACTCAATGGGCCAAGTGGCCTCCTTCTGCACTGTACGTTCTATGTTCAATCCATCAAATCCTCACCTCCTTAAACCTCTCCTTTTATGTGGATTGCCCAACTCATATTCATGGCCACCCCTTTGACATAGCCTTCTCACGTGGTATTTCTAGTTCCTTCATATCAATTTGAGATATGACCATCTCTGATCACCTCAGTGTAACATTAACCACCAACATTCCCTTCCTTGCCCCAAACCTGCCTTCTTCTGTATCTGTTCCTGGTAAAATAACTACCCCAATTCACATAGAACTGCACCTTTAATACTTAAACTATCTAGCCTTTGGTCCCCATTCGTCACATTTACTCAACCACATATCGTCTCCACCTTTGATGCCCAGGAGCCCCTGGCATTTCCCTGGTATCTCTGTTCTGTCAAGTCCAAGCAATGCAGAATTGAAAGGATATGGGAGACAACTGGTTTAGTCATCCATCAACAGTTCTGGGGATCTGGGACAATTCAAATGTTATCAAGTTCTCCTCCCATCTGTTCACAATGCAAAGATAACACCCAGTTTGTTTTCTCTGCTCCGAACTGTCAAACCCTTCTTCCCTTTCCCCTCCACTTCACCCCACTAGTTTGTTTTCTCTGCTCCGAACTGTCAAACCCTTCTTCCCTTTCCCCTCCACTTCACCCCACTTCCCTTTCCCCTCCACTTCACCCCACTTCCCTTTCCCCTCCACCTTCACCCCTCTTGGATTGGATTTTGTTTATTGTCATGTGCACCGAGGTACAGTGAAAAGTATTTTCTGCGAGCAGCTCAACAGATCATTAAATACATGAAAGGAAAAGAAAATACATAATAGGGCAACACAAGTTACACAATGTAACTCCATAACACCGACAACAGGTGAGTAATAATGTTAGTCTTAGAGTCAAGTTTTAAAAGATTAGAACGATTATAAGATAAGTAAAAAGAGGATCTGTTAGGGAGAGCTCGCAGAGTCGCCACGCAGTGCCATCTTGCTGCCCTCTTCCCTTTCCCCTCCATCTTCACCTCCAATAATAAGTGCAAGATGCTTCTGGACTGTTTTGGCACGAAGATAGAGACATTCTGATCAGCTGCTGCTGCTTCATTTCTCTTCCCCATCCACTATCCCACCAGCCCAACTTGACCAGACTGCCTTTAATGCTCCCTGCACCACTCTAGACCTGAATTAAGTTGCTCTATATCTCCTCATGAATTCATCTTGTCCATGAGGTTCACTTCCTGTTCCTTTGAATGTATTCCCAGTAAACTGATCAGCCAACCTCCCTACAGACCACCATGTTAGCCAATATTATAATCAGCCCTCGCTTTTCAGGCGTCCCTCTGCCTTTTAAATGTGCCACCATTACTTCTCTCCTCACAAAAAGCCTGGATTCCCAACGTCCTTGCAAACTACTGGCGCACTCCAACCTCCCTTACCTCAAGTCCTGCAATGTGCTGATTGATGCCTCCCAAATTCATCCCCCCTTTTCCAAAACTCCATGCCTGAATCTGTCCAATGAGGTATTCACCCCTATCACAGCACCAAAAAAAGCTGTTATCAAGTTCTAAGTGAAACCTTTGTGACTGACAAAAGTGAACTTTCCCTCCACCTCCACCCCTCCATTTTAACACAAGACAATGCTCCCATACCCACATGTCTGTCCTTGGCCTGTGCAAAGTTTCAGTGAAGCTCAACGCAAACTTGAGGAACAACATCTCATCTTCCGGTTAGACACGCTACAGCCTTCCGGTCTCAACATCAATTTCAACAACTTCAGATGATTAGCTCTACCCCACCTCCGCCCATTTGTTTTCATCCCATTTCATTTTTACTGTGTTTTACCATTTCTTTCTTTCTTGTCTTTCTTTATATATATATATATATATATATATATATATATATACTCCCCCACCCCCCCATCTTATCCACCTTTCCTTCCCCTTTCCCCTCCCCCATCTATATCTGTCGCAGTTTACCCTCTGATGTTAGTTTCTCTGCTGTTTGGCTTTTCACACCTTTTGTTCTCTCTGGGGACTGCCATTAACACTCTTTCCCCTTGGTTTCTGTGACTATTAGCACCCCGTTTCCCTGGGTTTCTATGGCTATGACTCATCTTTCATTCTCACAGCACAGTATAAATATTTCCCACTTTCTCTGACATTGAGCTTTGACAAAGGGTCATCTGGACTCAAAACGGTAGCTCTTTTATCTCCCGAAAGATGCTGCAAGACCTGCTGAGATTTTCCAGCATTTTCTCTTTGGTACATTTTCCCTCCTTGTCCTTATCAATCTGTCTGCGGCCTTTGACATGGCCGACCACACCATCCTCCTCCAAACCTCTTCACTGTTGTCCAGCTGGGTGAGACTGCTCTCACATGGTTCTATTGAGGCTGGATTTAAATATATATAATATATATAAATAAATTATTTAATTAAGCTAGGGAAAAGTTAATAGAGACAACTTGTCTGGGAGAATTGAAAGATAAAAAGGGTAACAGGGCTAAATGCATGCAATCATAATACGAGGCCATAGTGAAGTGGATTTAAAAGGAAATAGGTTGGGTTTAGATATTTGTTTCAGGAGATAGATAGGAACTTGGCTTTAAGCTATTAAATTTCAAAGGGAGTAAGAGACTTTTATAACTTGCAATGGTTTCAAAAGTAAACAAAGGGAGGTTGTTAAATTTTATTTGAGCTGAATGGGGGAAGGCCATCCGAAAACATGAAAGATTTTTATATTTTATAAAAGTTCCAAGAGGTGCTGAGAACAATGGAATTGAAGATGAAAGGGGAGAAAAATGAGTATTTAAGGAAAGATGTTGAGCTGAGTTATGTTGGATGTGTGGGGGAGATATCCTAAGACGTTGAGTGTCTTTAAGACAGAAGTTGATAAATTCTTGATTTCTCGAGGAATTAAGGGCTATGGAGAGAGAGCGGGTAAATGGAGTTGAAATCAGCCATGATTGAATGGCGGAGTGGACTCGATGGGCCGAATGGCCTTACTTTCGCTCCTATGTCTTATGGTCTTATGGACAGCTCTGTACTGAGAAGCTGTGAAATCTGAAGCAGCCACCCGGAAACCAGAAAAGTCTACGTTTCAGAAAGTAGTTTGGTTTCTCAATTTTCTAGATTTCCACAGCAGAATGGAGGATTTTGAGAAGACGTGCAACATCCTTTTCCAAAGTGACAGCAGTTTTGTCTTGGATATTACTGGATTTTTAAAGCTAAAAATCTAAGAGAGGGAAAGTGTGCACTTGTGTGTTCTAGGCAGGGTATTTTGGGTAGGTTTAACTACTGTCTCAGGCAGTGGCCGATTAATTTAAACAACCCTGATTTCTCCTCTCACTACCCCACCGCAAACAGAAAGGTGTTTTGATTTTTCCCTTTTAAAAGGCGGTATATTTTCCTCAGCCCCTAAGTTTGGATTGTTCCAATCTTCTATGAATAACAGCACAGCAAACTAAATGCAAGGTAAAATAAGAGGGTTGGTTTATTTTACACACATACAAAACAAGCAAAGGGGGTTTCACAACACTCGCCCCTTTTGCACTCATAATAAGAGGGGTAAGGGAAAGAAAGGGGCACAGGGCAAGACCACAATACAAATAAATTCCAGAGTTCAGAATCAAAAGTCCAATGGCATATTCCTTCAGAGGGTGCAGGCTGATTGTTGCAGGGTAATCCAACTTTCCAGAAGTAAGGACTTCCATGATGGGAGAAGGCATGCAGGGATGAATTTGTCTTGAAGGCATAAATACAGATGTTCCAGTAGTTCAAAATGTAGATGAGGGCTAGGCAATTTACCTGGACAAAGGTCTTTCATGTTGTTACCTGCTCAGTGGTAAAATGGTAGACTGTTTGGGTTCAGTTCCACATGGCAGTCCACATGTGGCAGTCCTCCCACTTCTCCTGCATGTTGGACAAAAAATTTATTTATCCAGGTCTGGAATCTTGGGTGTATAATTTAAAAAAAACAGGCTTTTGTCCCTTGCACACACACCACCTCCAGCGGCCAGAGCTCTGCCTCAGAAATGTTAAAAGAGTGTTGGTGTATTTCTTTGGAATTTGATTGTCACTAGTCACAAAGGGCATTAGTACCTTTTTAAGGATAATGAGGTCCCTCCCTGCTGGTTTATTGAAGGTAAGAAAGTCCTCTGGTATGAGTCATGGCTAGTTAGGGTAAAGCCTTGTCCAATTTTAAAATAAAAATAATTGAGTAGCCAACTTCTGTTTAAATTTTCTTTTCTCGTTAATAAATCTTTTATTTTTTAAACTACTTTCAGATTACAAAAAGAAAGTTATGATCGGTAAGACACATTTCCCTCTGGGATTTAGCTTGCTCAGCAAATAATATCTGCTGTGGTCATAACATTTTTTTTGTCTATCTAATCGTTGTCAGAGAATAACTTGCAATGGCTTCTCTCCCTGCTCCCTTATTTCTTGTATCCCTCCAGGAGTGGGTGGCACAAGGCACAGTGGTTAGCACTGCTGCCTCTCAGCATTCGATTCTGGCCTTGGGATCTGTGTGAAATTTGCACCTTCTCCCAATGTCTGCGTGGGTTTCCTCCGGTGCTCCGATGTCCTCCCAAAGTCCAAAGATGGGCAGGTTTACAGGGATAGGGCAGGCGAGTGGGCCTGGGAAGAGTGCTATTTTTTTTTGCGGGGGGGGGGGGGGGCATTTGACATGATGGGTCAAATGGCCTCTTCTGGCAGTACAGGGATTATGGATTCTTGGCCCCCTCCTATTTCTCAGCTACATGCTGCCCCTTGAAATCATCTGAAGGCACAGCACTAGCTTTCACATGTACATTGACAACACCTAGCTCTGCCTCACCACCTCTCTTAACTCCACCACAGTTGTTAAAACATCAGACTCTGCTGATCTGACATTCAATACTGAATGAGCGAAGGAAGCCATTGCTTTCCATCCTGCTCCAAACTCTGTTCCCCAGCTGCTGACTCCATCCTCTTCCCTGGCAACAGTTCGCACCCTTCGTGTCATCAGACCCAGAGGTGAGCTTCCAAACTCATTTTCGCACCATCAATAAGACTGCCTATTTCCTCATTTTGGAGGCCTCACCACTACTTTATCCTATAATCTCCTCCACATTATAGAATCCCTAGTGCAGGGGGAGGCATTCAGCCCACTAAGTCGGCACCGATCCTCTGAAAGAGCACCCTACCTACCCTCACTAGATCCCCATAAACCTTTTCTGGACCATGAGGGGCAATTTAGCATGGCCAATCCACCTAATCTCTACATCTTTGGACTGTGGGATGTAGGAGGAAGCTGGAGCACCCGGAGGAAACCCACGCAGACATGGGGAGAATGTACAAACTTCACACTGACAGTTGTCCAAGGCAGGAATTGAACCCAGGTCCCTGGCACTGTGAGGCAGCAGTGCTAGCCACTGTGCCACCATGCCTCTCCACAGGAGACATCTACTCCTCAGATTCTGGTCTCCTGTGCAGCCCACCCTCCCCAGTTTTAATTGCTCCACCACTGGTTGCCATGCCTTCTGCTGTCTCAACCTCAAAGCTCTGGAATACCATCCTTAAATCTCTCTAACTCACTTCCCTCTTTTAAAACACTCCTTAAAACCTACCTCTTTGTCCAAACCTTTGGTTTCCTTTGTGGCTCTTGGATTTATAATGCTCCTGTGAAGCACCTTGGGACATTTCATTAATTCTGTTCCCTTGAGGTACCCCAGAAGATGCATATGGGGAACCCCTCAGAAGTCCCCAGGCAAGGACTGCACATGAATTCCTGTTGGGTAATTACCCTGTATCTGGAACCCCCTGAAACTTTAAAGTCAGAGATTTCAGATGGCTCCGGCTCTCCGAGCAGAACAGTTACCCAGGAAAGGTTAGAAGGATTAAAGCAGTTCTAACTCTTAGCCAACTATATTACTCCTCCGACTATCATTCCCATACCACTGTTAAAAGTGGAGTGGAAGCTTTTTTTTTAAAAAAACAGTATCATTTGGAAAACCTGGTCTATAACTAAGGGCAAGCATTGTTACGAGACAAGATTTTAAAGTGTGCTTTTGAGAGTGGAGTTTGGAAACACTCATATGATCATCTGGGGGATTCGGAGGGGAAATTTACAGACACTAACTTGGGTTCAGAGCAGAGTGCATGTATTTGACCACAGTCATCTTAAAGAGACCTTGTGCCGTTCACACCCATACAGCACCGGTGCAAAATAGTTGCAGTGTACACGATCTACAAAACGCACTATAGTTAAGTTTCAACAGCACCTTTCAAATTCGTAACCACAACCACCTAGAAGGACAAGGGCCGCAAAAGGATGAGAACAATACTACCTCCAGGTTCCCTTCGAAATCTCACACTATTTGGACTTGTAAATCGTTCTTTCACTGTCTTTGAGTCAAATTCCTGGAACTTTCTCTGTAACAGCACTGCCCGAGCACCTTCACCACACAGACTGCAGCAATCCAAGGTGGCTGCTCCTCCCATCTTTTCAAGGGCAATTAGGTAATGGGTAATAAAAGAAACCAAGGCATGCAAACTGCAAGTGACAAGTACAAGCCTATGTTAACTGGGATATAATAACCGTTGATTAAAACTGGAGGCTTTGATCTCTTATTCACAGCTTACCGAGATGTTACCCTCCATCCTCAGGGTAATGGCTATTCCAACAATTAAGCAAAACATATATTTTGAATAGCTGCAATTTATTAAGAAGCCATTTATCAGGCTAGAAATTGCAACGTTCTGCAAATTATACACAATAATGCTGGATTTCATTTTATGCCCACCTAGTTCACTCAGTTGAAAGGCAGAGCACTAAAATGGCACAGCATTCGTTTCCTCATGTGAACAGGCTGCTTACTCACTTACTCCATTGCTCGTAACACATCACTCATTCAACATTAGCAGCTGAGTTTACCTCTTCTAACCGACGGCCAGAGCACGTTTTGTTTTTTTCATAAATTGAGAGTACCCAATTCCCTTTTTCCCCCAATTAAGGGACAATTCAGCATGGTCAATTCACCTACTCTGCACATCTTTTGGGGCGGTGGGGGTGAAACCCACAGACACAGAGAGCATGCAAACCCCATATGGAAAGTGACCCGGGGCCGGGATCGAACTCGGGTCCTCGGCGCCTGGAGGCAGCAGTGCTAACCACTGTGCCGCGGTGGTACCCGCACCTTTTGCTTTTACGAGAAAGGCTGGGTAGGCTCTGAGTACTGAAGTTTCTCCTCCGCAAGTTTCTTAGAAGCCCAAGATGCTTTTTTCCCCCAAGATTTCAAGTAATCATTGCTGTCTAACTTTAAAAGCTGAAAGGGGAAAGGTCAGGGACTGACATTAAGAGTGCAGCTTCTGCAACAGGCCAATGGCTTCCTTTCGACTATAAATTATGATGCAATATGCCTTGAATCCAAACATTGCACTGTGGCACTTTAATTTATCAACTGAAAATAAGAGATTAACTAGTTTTTGACGTTTGACGTAGGTGGCCCTTGGAACATACATAATCTAGTTTCACGTGCTTGCCTCCACATGGACCAGTTGGCTGCAGCTTTTTCCCAAGAGAGGTAGTCTGTGATGAAGAAGTTTTCAGGCACATTTTACAGAATCCTTGTAGCTTTTGAATTGACCGGTTTGCCCTGAAGCAGCTCCCCAAAGAGCTGCTTGGGGATTCTGTAGTCATTCATGTTGGAGACTTGACCTGCCCCTCTATGTTAAATTTTCTGGCAGGTGGTCTCCATGCTGTTGAGCCCAGCACAATGAAATAACTCATTGTGTGTGATTTTGTACTGCCACCAAAATCACAAGATGGACCTTAGGTGTCTTTGGTTGTTCCAGAGCTTTGATGTTGCACCTATAGCAGCCACAGAATTCTGCACCATACAGCAGGCCGGTAATGGCAATGGCCTGGTTCAGTTGCTCCTTCTGCAATATCCATGAAACTTAGGCAGGCAAAGGTTAGGGATTGGGGCTGCAAAGTAACTTAAGTCCACAGAAGCAAAGAACTTTTTGAGCCTTTCATGACCTTAATGCATCCTCAAGCACATTACAACCAACTTAAGGGTCGTCATCAATGTTGCATCTAACATCCCTTCCCTGTGCATGGCCTATCTGTTGCACTGCAATGTCCCTTTAAGACTGCCACAGAATCTCATTTATGTACATCTTAAAAAGGACTGCTTCTTGTGTTTGGTCTGTTTGGCCGCTGCACCACAAGCTCTGGACTGCTGTGCATCTAGGGAGTTGAGAAGTAAGGTTGGTAATCAGGTATTCATCAGCAGCTTTCTGTCTGGCAAGATAATGGTTTGGTGCTGTGGCCAACTCTTGGCTCAGCAGCCCCATTCTGGCATGAGAGTCTCTGCCACAAAGACAGTGAGCCAAGGTACAGGATTCACTGGTCGATGTTCCCTCTAGGCCCTCCTCTCAACCTGTGCATACATCGTTGGCTTAGCAATGAGTGCATGCTGATAGAGATGATCAAGGGAATGCTGATAGCTAATAAATCAAACACAACAACCAATCTATGCACAAGATCCCACAAAGAACAATTTGATAATCTGATAACCCATTTTCTACATTACAAGTAGCTGAACTTCAAAGGAACTTAATGGACTGTTAAGCGCTCTGGACATCTGGTGGTCACAAAAAGCACTTGTGAATGCACATCTTCCTTCAAATGGAATCTTTCATGTTCACCTGAGGGCAGACAGGGCCTTGGATGCATTGCTCATCCAAAAGACAAGTTTCATCAGTACAGATCAGTTCACTTTCAGTACTGCAATGATATGTCAGCCTGGATTTTGTTCTCAAGACTGAAACACGAACCACAAGGCTTATTTTTCCCTATACAAACATTTCTATCAATGCATTCTCAATAGGAGATATTTTGACTTGTTTTGTTTGATTACTTCTGATTTAATTTTGTTCTCCCTCCACCAACAATTTCAACCATTTGAGTTGACAGAGAACAGCTGTCAAGAACAGATACAGCACCATGTATCAGTGAGATACTTCTATAAAGCAAAGCATCTTGACCTTTGGCATGCTAGCAATGAGAGCTGATATATAGCAGTGGAGCTGATCAATTACATGGAATTAAGTTGATTCATCATGTTTCCAGTCTCCACAAGTAGGTGTTTTTTATTGGTCAGACAATGGTTTGCTATTTGTAGAGTTTTTGACATCTAACAGTCCTCTAAATTTGTCTAGCCAGCAATCATGTCAGCAGTTAGCACAAGCACAGATTTATGTGGAAATTCTCAAGTTGTGATCTGTCATTCACTGTTCTGCCACAGGTTGTACTACAGACAACTCCACACTCCCACAGAGCCACCAATCAGCAAAATCAATTATATGGAAAGGATCTCCCTTGTCGGTTCACATGTCTCCATAAAAAGTTACGTCTCAGTCAACGAGATGTAACTGCATTTTTAAAAGGGATCTCAGTGATAGCAACTGTCAAACACAGATGTGGCTCTAAAAAGTACTTGCAGAGCGTTGTTAAAAGGTCTCGATTATAATGGTTTTTAGAAAGGTTTAACTTTTTTTTTTCAAATAATAAATCTTTTTCAGAGCTTATTCATATTTCACCAGAGATGCATATCTCAAGTGCAAGCCCCAATCTTTATTTCACTCTCTAAAAATGTTTTAAAAGTGATTTAATTATGAGTGTTTTTGATTTCCTGGTTGGTTGTCTGTGGGAATGCTTTAATGTGATTGACTGTTTGGACAGCTTGATGACATCCATGCAGCATAACTCTGGGAAGGTTTAAAGAATGATACAACTAAACACATGGATTTAAAATTTAAACCCAGAGATTGATAGATCTCTCCTTACAGCTTTTTTCCATGTCAGCAGTGAGGATCCTTGTTTGGCCACTGACTGCAAAATCCAGATCATTATTAGAAGCACACCGTTCTTCACTTTTAGAAGCTATACAATGCAGGCCCATGCTATATGTAACACAAAGAAGTAACCACTGCAAAGTCTATTATTATGATCCCAGACCAGAACCCAACAGTGGCTAGGGATATACTGGACCAAAACCCCAATGTTTTATTTTAATTTTGTAAGACTGAGGAAATGATACTTCGCTCCAGGAATGATTACATGAAGAAATAAGGATATGGTATTTTAAAAACAAACCTTTTTATGAACACAGTATTTTCACAATCTTTAACATTACACCAGAAAATAGCTTACAATTTCTCCTTAAACAGTACTACTCAATATAGTGTAGCCATCTGGAATGGCCACTTCCCGATTACAAAATGGACACTTTGCAAAGATTGCAGGGACAATGGACAATGCTGAGAAAACAAGTAGGTTCAGAGCTTGTCTGTATATTGGAACCGCAGCTCCCAGACAAGACCAAAACTGGATGTCCATTAGCATACTAATGGCCCATCTCCGGGAACAAAAGAGTAACATTTGAGTAACCGATACTAAGGCAGACACCCAGGTGCTTGAGGAGACCGAAACAAAGCTGGCCAACAGCCACCTAGGACACGCCCAGCCATCAGGGCACCCTGATTTATTGGATGAAATCAATAGGAATGATCAAGAAACGGCCCAATTAATTGGGACCAAGTTTAAGGCCCGCCCAAAAGCGCGCGAAGCCTCTTTGGGTATAAGAAGGAGCCCCCAAGAGAGAATCGTTCTCTTGGACCCGGCTCTCACCGAGGAGAGACCTGTCCACCAGCTGCACCAGAAGCAAGTAAGTCCAAGGTCAACGCACGCTACCAGACAGACGACCTTAGCTGTTCCCCAGTTCGACCCCAGCAGCCTCAGAACCGAACAATGGCCATTGTTCCTCTGACTGAGTGGGCGCCCGAAGCTAAGTATAGGCTTTAGCAGTAGTGATAGTTTAGTCTGTAGAGTTTCATGCATGAGTATATTTAACGTGTAAATAAATAAGCATTGACTTTGAACTAACTGGTGTACCGAATCTTTGATCAGTATTCGGTTTTGAACCTTGTGGCGGTATCGAAAGATACCTGGCGACTCTAGAGCAAACGTAATTAGAATTAAGGACTGCAACCATATTGACCGCCATATTCAGAGCCAACCAAAGAGAGCAACAATAGTGAATACCCTTGCTATATTTATCCCCACTTAAACAACAATAAAATAGACCATTTCAGCACTCCATCCACCCAAAATACCAATGACACAGAATACTTGCTTTGCAGAGTTATTCTCAAAGATCTCTTGACACTGTTTACAGAACAGATTTGACCCCGTCCAAGTCCATGCAGAATCTCTGGCTGGGTGTCTTCAAAAGTTGTTTTCAACTGGCTTATTTCAGCTCCCACTTGCCCTCAGACAAGTCAGGACTGCTCGAAATACAGTTAATCTCTTTCATCTAACTTAGTGAGAGCAGAACTGTTCCACTGAACAAAGCCTGATCAGAACTAAAACTGAAAAATGCTTTCGCAAAAAAACCTGATGCCTTAGCTCCACCTAGCAATCACTAAAAACTAATCAAGTCCCCAGGGAATCTTCTTAATCAAAACAAAATTTCATAAGCCCAAGCTTTTACAATGGTTAATGGTACCTCAGGTCCCTAAAACTTTTGTTGTGTTTCAAACCAAGGTTCTTTTAAAAATGTGACTGCAGCACTCAAACACACTCTAACCCAGGCCTTCAACCCATACTTCATCAAATGCTGAGAATCCAATGTATCTAAAATCCTACATTCATCACACCATTACCATTGCAATGACCAAATTATAGTTCAAACCCGAGCACACCAGTCTCTCCAATTTGTTAATAGTTCAGTCTCCTCAGGTAACAACTCCCTCCTTTTCAAATAATCATAATTTCTCGACATAACAAAACTCACCCTTGATTCCTGTCCTTACAAATTAGTGTCCCATCTTCAACCTCTCTCTTTTCCCAAGTTCTTGAACGTGTTGTCGCCGTCAAAATCCCCAAAATGCCATATTTGAATCCCTCCAATCAGATTTTTACCCTTTTAAGTGTTAAACAGCTGAAAGTCACAAATCCTATAAGACTGTGGTAAAATATTCCTCCTTATCCTTCACCACTTAACTGCAGTCTTTGACATAGCTGACCATGCCTCTCTAATCGCTCTCTATTGTTCAGCTGGTGGGACTGCAGTAGTCTTGCTCAATTCTTCAACTATCCAGAAAATCACATGCAATGGCCTCTTTTTCCGCTTCCATACCACGTCCCCCATGGACCTATCCTGAGCCATTCCAATTTCTCAGTTATCTGCTTCCTCTCGACATGATCCAAAAACATGTCAGGCTCCACAGGTGCATCAATGATACCCAGTTCTACCTCACTACCACCATCACCTCTCTCGACCGCTACTCTTTTTTTGTCACGTTGCTTCGTCGACATCTGGGACTTCGATGTTATGGCCATTTCGGAGACATGGCTAGAGCAGGGACAGGAATGGATGTTGCAGGTTCCGGGGTTTAGGTGTTTTAGTAAGCTCAGAGAAGGAGGCAAAAGAGGGGGAGGTGTGGCGCTGCTAGTCAAGAGCAGTATTACGGTGGCGGAGAGGATGCTAGATGGGGACTCTTCTTCCGAGGTAGTATGGGCTGAAGTTAGAAACAGGAAAGGAGAGGTCACCCTGTTGGGAGTTTTTTATAGGCCTCCTAATAGTTCTAGGGATGTAGAGGAAAGGATGGCGAAGATGATTCTGGATAAGAGCGAAAGTAACAGGGTAGTTATTATGGGAGACTTTAACTTTCCAAATATTGACTGTAAAATATATAGTTCGAGTACAATAGATGGGTCGTTTTTTGTACAGTGTGTGCAGGAGGGTTTCCTGAAACAATATGTTGACAGGCCAACAAGAGGCGAGGCCACGTTGGATTTGGTTTTGGGTAATGAACCAGGCCAGGTGTTGGATTTGGAGGTAGGAGAGCACTTTGGGGACAGTGACCACAATTCGGTGACGTTTACGTTAATGATGGAAAGGGATAAGTATACACCGCAGGGCAAGAGTTATAGCTGGGGGAAGGGCAATTATGATGCCATTAGATGTGACTTGGGGGGGGGGGGGATAAGGTGGAGAAGTAGGCTGCAAGTGTTGGGCACAATGGATAAGTGGGGCTTGTTCAAGGATCAGCTACTGCGTGTTCTTGATAAGTATGTACCGGTCAGGCAGGGAGGAAGGCGTCGAGCGAGGGAACCCCGGTTTACCAAGGAAGTGGAATCTCTTGTTAAGAGGAAGAAGGAGGCCTATGTGAAGATGAGGTGTGAAGTTTCAGTTGGGGCGATGGATAGTTACAAGGTAGCGAGGAAGGATCTAAAGAGAGAGCTAAGACGAGCAAGGAGGGGACATGAGAAGTATCTGGCAGGAAGGATCAAGGAAAACCCAAAAGCTTTCTATAGGTATGTCAGGAATAAGCGAATGACTAGGGAAAGAGTAGGACCAGTCAAGGACAGGGATGGGAAATTGTGTGTGGAGTCTGAAGAGATAGGCGAGATACTAAATGAATATTTTTCGTCAGTATTCACTCAGGAAAAAGATAATGTTGTGGAGAATGCTGAGCCCTCGGCTAATAGAATAGATGGCATTGAGGTACGTAGGGAAGAGGTGTTGGCAATTCTGGACAGGCTGAAAATAGATAAGTCCCCGGGACCTGATGGGATTTATCCTAGGATTCTCTGGGAGGCCAGGGAAGAGATTGCTGGACCTTTGGCTTTGATTTTTATGTCATCATTGGCTACAGGAATAGTGCCAGAGGACTGGAGGACAGCAAATGTGGTCCCTTTGTTCAAAAAGGGGAGCAGAGACAACCCCCGGCAACTATAGACCGGTGAGCCTCACGTCTGTAGTGGGTAAAGTCTTGGAGGGGATTATAAGAGACAAGATTTATAATCATCTAGATAGGAATAATATGATCAGGGATAGTCAGCATGGCTTTGTGAAGGGTAGGTCATGCCTCACAAACCTTATTGAGTTCTTTGAGAAGGTGACTGAACAGGTAGATGAGGGTAGAGCAGTTGATGTGGTGTATATGGATTTCAGCAAAGCGTTTGATAAGGTTCCCCACGGTAGGCTATTGCAGAAAATACGGAGGCTGGGGATTGAGGGTGATTTAGAGATGTGGATCAGAAATTGGCTAGCTGAAAGAAGACAGAGGGTGGTGGTTGATGGGAAATGTTCAGAATGGAGTACAGTCACAAGTGGAGTACCACAAGGATCTGTTCTGGGGCCGTTGCTGTTTGTCATTTTTATCAATGACCTAGAGGAAGGCGCAGAAGGGTGGGTGAGTAAATTTGCAGACGATACTAAAGTCGGTGGTGTTGTCGATAGTGTGGAAGGATGTAGCAGGTTACAGAGGGATATAGATAAGCTGCAGAGCTGGGCTGAGAGGTGGCAAATGGAGTTTAATGTAGAGAAGTGTGAGGTGATTCACTTTGGAAGGAATAACAGGAATGCGGAATATTTGGCTAATGGTAAAGTTCTTGAAAGTGTGGATGAGCAGAGGGATCTAGGAGTCCATGTACATAGAACCCTGAAAGTTGCCACCCAGGTTGATAGGGTTGTGAAGAAGGCCTATGGAGTGTTGGCCTTTATTGGTAGAGGGATTGAGTTCCGGAGTCGGGAGGTCATGTTGCAGCTGTACAGAACTCTGGTACGGCCGCATTTGGAGTATTGCGTACAGTTCTGGTCACCGCATTATAGGAAGGACGTGGAGGCTTTGGAGCGGGTGCAGAGATTTACCAGGATGTTGCCTGGTATGGAGGGAAAATCTTATGAGGAAAGGCTGATGGACTTGAGGTTGTTTTCGTTGGAGAGAAGAAGGTTAAGAGGAGACTTAATAGAGGCATACAAAATGATTAGGGGGCTGGATAGGGTGGACAGTGAGAGCCTTCTCCCGCGGATGGAAATGGCTGGCACGAGGGGACATAACTTTAAACTGAGGGGTAATAGATATAGGACAGAGGTCAGAGGTAGGTTCTTTACGCAAAGAGTAGTGAGGCCGTGGAATGCCCTACCCGCTACAGTAGTGAACTCGCCAACATTGAGGGCATTTAAAAGTTTATTGGATAAACATATGGATGACAATGGCATAGTGTAGGTTAGATGGCTTTTGTTTCGGTGCAACATCGTGGGCCGAAGGGCCTGTACTGCGCTGTATTGTTCTATGTTCTATCTAACACTGATGAGCATAAATATTGGGAAGACTGAAACCAAAGTCTTTTGTTCTGTCACATATAAATGTTGTGGCTACAAGAGCAGGTCAAATGCTTGGAATACTGCTACGAGTAACTCACACCTGACTTCTCAAGGCCAGCCCCACCATCTACAAGGCACAAGTTATTAGTGTGATGGGATACTCTCCACTTGACTGGATGAGTGAAGCTCCAACAACATTGAACCTAGACACCATCCAAGACAAAGCAGCCTGCTTGATTGTCACCCTTTCCACAAATATTACTTCATCTACCACCGACAAACAGTAGCCGCAGTGTATACCATCTACAAGATACACTGCAGGAATTCACCAAGGCTCCTTAGGCAGCACCTCCCAAACCCACGACCATTGCCACAGAGAAGGATATGTGTAGCAGATACCTGGGAGGTTCCCGTCCAAGTCACTGGCCATTCTGACGTGGAAATATATCATTGTTCCTTCACTGTCGCTGGTTCAAAATCCTGGAACTCACTCCATAACAACACTGTATACACACCTACACGTTGGAGACTTCAGCAGTTCAAGAACACAGCTCACCACCACCGTCCCAAGGAAAACAAATGCTGAAGACCACATCCCATGAATGAATTTAAAAGAGCTAATGGTAGCTGTGCAGTTGGATACATAGGTTCCAAGTTCGGAAATGCCATCCTTCAAGCTTATTTGCTTTTTACTAATTCCTTACTCTTTTCCTTTGAGATACTCCTTAATAGCTACCTCAGTAGTTACCGTTGATCGCAACATACAAGGCAACACAGCATCTGAGCATACAGGTGCCATATACTTCACCACCTTGTTCAGCCACAACATACTCGCATTAACATTCAAGACCTACTTTGTACCGCACAAATTATATTTTACTTACTGATGCACTAAAACTGGGTGCAATAGATCAAGCAAAGGACGTGGATTGTGTTGGAAAGATATTTTGCAGTTAAAGGCACTCCCACACAGAGCACCCCCTATGTCGATCGATGTGGTTGGTGACCACCCACACCGGCAGATCGCTTATATGGAAGTAATCGCCCTTAACATCAAGGCAGCATTTGACCACGTGTGGCATCAAGGAGTCCTAGCAAAACTGGAGTCAATGGGAATCAGGGTCAAGGCTCTCTGCCAGTGAGAGTCATATCTGGCACAAAAGAAGATGGTTGCGGTTGGAGGTCAATCATTTTGGTTTCAGGTCATCACTGCAGGAATTTCTCAGGGCGGTGTTCTAGGCCCAACCATCTTCAGCTGCTTCATCAATGACCTCCCTCACTCAGAAGGTCAGACGTGGGGATGATCGCAGATGATCACACAATATTCAATACCATTCGTGACTGCTCAGATACTGAAGCAGTCCATGTCCAAAAACAGGAACACCTGGATAATATCCAGTCTAGGGCTGACAGGTGGCAAATAACATTAGCGCCAGTCAATGACCATCGCCAACAAGAGAGAATCTAAGCATTGCTCCTTGACATTCAACGGGCCAACTCGATGGGCCAAGTGGCTCATCTGCACCTATGTGTTATGGTCTTATGGGTCAAAATATTGGAACTCGGTCGCTAACAGCACTGTGGGCGTACCTACACCAAATGGACTGCAGCAATTCAAGAAAACAGATCACCACCGAAGGCAATTAGGGATGGATAAGAAATGCTAGCCAGTGACGCCCACATTCCAAGAATGATTTTTTTTAAAAATTGAAACCTATTTTTCGAGGCTTTAAAGGTTGACCTAAACATCGATATTTATGATACTTCTTTGACCAAGTGTTTGGTTGTCTGAATATCTCAAATAGCCAGTGTGACATTTTGTTTGATTACACTCCATGAAGTTCTTTGAGCCTTTCACTCACTATTACACCTGTTGGAAGTTAATTAATATGCAAGGTGGGAAACTGCAACAATATCATGATATTGTGATACATGTTATATTGGTAAAGTGTACCTTAATTAGAATAATTTGATTCAGATTAATAAAATTTCCTATTTATGGCATATGCAGCTGGCTGAAAAATACAGACATTTCTTCTGGTGTGGTATTTAGCTTATGTTCGGTGATTAGAGTAGGACTCAGGTCAGGATGTTGCCTCAGGCATGACGTGCTGAAAGGTTTGTGATTTTTTTTCATAACAGAATGCTTCAGTAATGGTCATACGCCTCATAATTTGAGTAAATTCCTGAAATTTTCAAATATCTTCTTTTAGTTTGAGGGGAAAGAGAAATTGGCATCCAACAGTTTTGGCCAAAATTTATCACTCAACCAACATCACATACATTAAAAAAAAGTAACGTGATTTATCTCGATGCTATTTATGGAACCCTGTTGCACACAAGTTGACTACGGTATTTACCTACATGACAAAAATAATAATAATGTTTATTGTCACAAGTCAGCTTACATTAACACTGCAATGAAGTGACTGTGAAAAGCACCTAGTCGCCACATTCTGGCACCTGTTCGAGAACACAGGGAGAATTCAGAGTGTCCAAATTACCTAATAGCACCCGGAGGAAACCCACGCAGACACGGGGAGAATGTGCAGACTCTGCAGATAGGGACCCAAGCCGGGAATCGAACCTGGAACCCTGGCACTGTGAAGCCATAGTGCTAACCACTATGCTACCGTACTGCCCATACACTGAAGTAAATTTATTGCGGTGATGCATTTTGGGGCATCTTAAAAAGACTGAAAGGCACTGTCAATCGCAAATTCTTTCTGTCTCGTAAAATAATATACAACTTGCATTTATGTAGTAGATATATGTAGTACCCTTACTGTAATAAAACATCCAAAAACACTTCACAAGAGCTTAAAACAGGAATTAAAACTATTATTCCAATTTGCATTACTTTTGTATACGTGAAAACAAAAGAGATTTGATTATATCTACTGAACAAGATAAATGCATTTAAGGTTTGGTTTATGGAGCTCATCAGAAAATACACAACACAAACAAGAGGGCCAACTGTGTTTGATCTCACCTGAGAAGGTACAAAACCTTAACTCCAAAGCCAATGTTTCAAAACTATAAACTGCACTTAGTGTGCTTGGATATTCAGCAGTTCGAGGTCAAGTACCTTTCATAAAATATAGAAACTGATCTTTAGAATAATTATAGAAATACGACAAGTAAACAACCAATCCGTTTACTATCTGTAAAAAAATGTTCAGAAGGCAAAAGGGAAGAGAATGTGGTTAGTCTGGTCAGCTTTTAAACGTGATTTTACAAAAACAGATTTCCAGAATTCTCCTCGGTTGAAAATGTACTGGAAATTGTCAAATCCAAACAAAACTGGAGAAACACTGCAAGCTACGTGGAGCTTTCTAGAAGGCTGCTAACAAATGAGGATATTTACAACTTTCAAATATTAACGTCTCTGCTGTAACAAAACACAGCCAATGCTCATCAACTTTCACCAGCCACAAGTGTGCAGCCAGACATACGCGCGAGTCTGCCCGATCACAGCGCAGCAAGAGTCAATAAATAGACGGCTGACGGCATCATCAAATCGCACAACTTTTCAGCCACGCTGCAAAATGACTCAACAGAAAAAGGAACGGGCGGCCAGTTCAACACGGCGCGGCGGCGCGTTGAAAGGACATGTGTGGCAGACGGCCGGGACAGAGGCCCCTCCCCACGGCTCCAGCAATCACCCCTTCGGTAACGGAGGAGGGAACTGGATGGTTGCGTCCCCCCTCCCACTGAAGCCGCTTATGTAATCCGCAGCAAGACGCACAACAAGGCCCGGAGTGAGCACTCCCAGCCGCTCAACGGGGGCGAATGGAAGGGGAGGCCTGCGGAGGCCTGGGACTCACCAATTGGTCATGTCCAGGAAGAACGCGCAGCCGGCCGGGTTGAGCTGGAAGCCCAGCAGCCTCTGAAACTCGGAGATGAGCACATCCTTGTCGGTGGTTCCCATGCAGCTAAATTTCTGCATCAGGTCCTGATCTAAGTCCATATCCACGTCCATGGCTTTTCTCTTGGTCGCTTTCTTTTCTCTCGTCTCTTTGAAATGCCGCCGGGCCGGCTGTCGGTGAGGGGCCCCCGCTCAGCTTGCTGTGTACGGCTGCGCTGTGACGTGTAACTCGAGGCCGAGGCCTACCCCTTCAACATTGTCGCTACCTCGTTCCGATGGCGTCCGCTTCAACCGCACGGTCGCCCCTCTCGCAGGCCATGCGCATGCGCTCTCAGCCAGGCCTGCCCTCCCCGCGAGTCACACACGCTCGCCCGACGTCACCCTGCTCCTGACGTCACACTCGCCCGGCGTCACTGCCGCGCTGGCGTCACACTCGGCCGTGACGTCACTGCCCCTCTGAAGATGGCCTCCCTCCCTCAGATCAAAAGGACAATCAGGTAGGGGACTATTGATCAGTGTAGTAAGGATACATTCGGTTCTCAACCCTCCAAGATTAATCTGGGCTCTAGGAAATTCAGATGAATCTCCGACTGCACAATGGGAGCCATTCATCCCATCGAATCTGTACTGACTCTCTGAAAGAGGACTCACCCAGGCCCAGTACTCCACCCTATCCCTGTAATCCCGGGACCCCACCTAACCTGCACATCTTTCAACACTATGGACAATATTAGCCTGGCCAATCCACCTAACCTGCACACCTTTCAACTGAGGAGCACCCGGAGGATACCCTGGCAAACATGGAGAGAATGTGCAAATTCTACAGTCACCTAAGGCAGGAATTCAAACCGTTTCCAGCTAATTAAATAGGCCCCAGGGGACTATAGCAAACTGGTTACAAAATTGGCTCAAACAAAGGGTCATTGTTGACGGATGTTTTTGCAATCGGAAGGCTGTTTCTATTGGACTTCTGCAGGGTTCTGTATTAGGTCCCCTGCATTTTTTTTTGGTATATATTAATGACTTGGACAGATATGTAAGGGAGAATGATAAAGATGTGTGCAGACTTGGATTGAATGTCCATAGATCCCTGAGGTAGCAGGACAGGTCAATAAGATGGTTACGGCATTTAGATTCCTTGTGTTTGTTGGCCGAGGTATGGAATGTAACATCAGGGAGGTTCTGCCAGAACACTACAGATCATTGGTTAGGCCAAGGCTTGAGTACTGTGTACAGATCTGGTCACCTAATTACAGAAAGGGTGCAGCTGCACCAGAGAGGATACAGAGAAGACTTACCAGGATGTTGCCAGGACTGAAAAAATGCAGCTATGAGGAAAGGTTGGATAGGCAGGGGTTGTTCTCTTTGGAACAGAGGGCTGAGGTTTGATTTAATTGAGGTGTATAAAATTGTGAGGGGCCTGTGTTGCTAACTTTTGGTTGGCTCTTAAATCGTAATTTGCTCTGTTTGTTTAACCTTTGCTCTAGAGTCGCCAGGTATCTTTACTTGAACCTCGTGGCGGTATCATAATGATCAATAACTCAACACACCAATTAGTAAGATTCAAATCAAAGCACATTTATTATACACAGTAAATCATAAACTCTACTTTCTAGGCTATTCCTATCACTAAAAGGCCTATACTTAGTTTCGGACTGGCCCACCAGGTCAGGGGAACAAATGGCCTTTCGTTCAGGCCCTGAGTCTGCAGGATTCAAAAGCTGGTATGGACTGGTAGCTAGGAGTGCCTATCTCGTAGCGAGCGTTGACTTGAGACTTACTTGGTTGGAGGCAGCGAGGCAGGTCACTGTCAAGGGTTGGTTCAGTTGCTGAATGACCCTGCCAAAGAAGGACGATTTGAACTTGGGGGGGCTTTACTTTATAGTCCCTAGGGGCTTCCCGCCCTTCGGGGCGGACCCCGCACCTGGTTCCAAGTGATTGGACTACTTTCCGATCACTTGGATCAATTTTCCCAATACTGGAGTTCTCTGATCGTTGGGCAGTCCCTAAATGCCCATTGGCCTTTCTTTTGTTTTGGCTCCTGCTGGCACCGAGGAGTCTGGCTTGGCTTTATTCACCTTAACTGTTGCCGTTGTGCCCTGGAATCGCTCATTACTATGCAGATGGCTGCTGGTTTCAGTGCTGTCTGCCTCCTTACAGGTTTCAATACACATGATTTCTGTATTTGCTAGTCTTTGCCTGTGTTGGCTGAATTTCCCTTCAGCCTTTGCGGTTCTCCATTTTAAATCGGGAAGTGGCCAACTCAGGTGGCTACATCCCCTCCTTGTGATCCTAATGCGAAGCGTGAAGGATCACATAACTGCGTTGTCTTCATTCCGAGCACTCTGCTATGGCCTCTACACTGACCATAACTATGCAAGAAAAATTTTAACTAACAATTTCTAAGTGGCGCTATGTCAAGAACAGGGACATGCATTACAAAATTTTTTTAAAGGTTTCCTCTGACTGTCCTCAATAAACTACACTCACTAAACATTCAGTCATATTAACTTCCTAAACAATACAAAATAATAGCAGCATTTAAATTTTTCCTGGCTTGGCAGTCAAGCACAGGGGTGTACAATATTTCCATTTTATTTATTTACAGAAGAAGGCAAACGAATGTCCTTTATTATAAATCGAGGGGTTCGGGGTCCTGGGGTTAACCGAACATAGGGGATCTTATTCTGTATACCGGGGTGCGAGCGCGGTAGGCTCTCCTTCTCCATTTCCTCATGCGGATAGTCTGCACGATGCTGCAGAGTATCGCCAACACAAATAGGGATTCGAGTATGTAGGAAAGGGAGTACCATGTTATGAGCTCATCACACCATGATGGTGTGGTGTTGCCTGTTACTGGGCTCTGGGTGCTATGGGGAAGTGAATCATTAACGGCCGGGGGGGGTTGGGGTCAGGGGGTTCGTGTTTGCGCGCAACAGAGTACACATCATAATGGTGGTGATCAACGCGGAGGATGTCCTCATTGTTCTTCTTTCTCTTCTCTTCTCTTGCTTTCCGTTTCGTCTCTTTTCCTGGAGCTTCTGGGGTTCTATGGATCAAGCATAGTGTCTGTTACTATCTTGGTTAATATTTTGTGCGTTAGTATGTCTGTCCTTTAATGCCAATTCTCCCATTACAATTTGTCACCATGTGTGACTCCCTCATTTAAAAAAAAAAAAAATTTTAAGCCGAATATTCAGGACAAGACACACTTAAAAATACTGAAGCAGTGCGAGCCGTCTCGCAGGCTGTGCGATTTACCATCCAAATGTTTGAGGATGTAAATAGCATTGGGTTGGCAACCTAAGGGTCGCCTGAAAACAAAACAAAACTTTTTGAACAAAAATTGCCGAAATTAGGTGCGTATGGGCCGCGACGGGTAAGAATTGGATGGAATCCCCGGGTAGGACGGCGACCAATGCCGTGTGTTCTCTACCCGAGCGTAGCTGACCAGAGGTGGGGTCCTCGGGCAGGGCGGAGACCAATGCCGTTTCTCCACTGCCTGAGCAACCGACAAGAACGGGCAAAAAATGTAGTAATCGTGGGGGGTTGCCGTAAAGGTTCTTCCTTCGAACCAGAAGAGCTGTTATGAACGGGGGTCTGGTAAGCCTCTCAGCGGTTTCTGCCGATGAGCGTGCGGGCAAGTTCTCAAAGGTTTCAGCCAAAAAATAAGGTGTGGGGCCGTGGAAAAAAATTTCCGATCTTACAAACAACATTAAACAACATGCTGCAGGTTCCATCAGAAAGGACACCGTTTTCTCCCAAGCGGTTCCTTTTTAAAACATCATCTGGACACCGTTGCGAACAGGGTCGCAAAGGGGTTCTCGCTTTGGGAGTCAGACTCAAAGTCGTCCTCTTCTCCCAGATGCCATACTCTCGAATGTATAAGGGCTGATAGGGCTGCATGGTGCGATTTGGGGTCCATCTCGTCGTTCCGGACGAGCCTGTATGAGTTGTCGCGGTGCCAAAAGGTGGTGTCTAGTTCTGTAGGGACGGAATCGTCATCGTAGGGCAGTGGTATTTGGTGGGGTTTGTGGAGGAACGTGATGAGGAAGGGATCACTCGAATCATGGTCAGATTCGCTGGGTGTGGGTCCTGTTGCATGGGGATAGTAGGGAGGCGTGCTGTGGCTGTTGTCTGAGTCACTGTCGCTGTTGTCTGTGGGCGTACCGGGGCGGAGTCTAGAGGTCGAGGGTGGAGTGGAGGGCGCGTCCGTGGATGTGGTGGGCGTGTTGGGGTATGGTAGGGATACATTGGCTGTGGGCGGGGTGTGGTTTGCTGCGCGAGCATGACGTGATGTGCGTGGTTGGGCTGTGGGCCATATGCCTTAAGCTGGTTAATATGGAACCACACAGTCTTTCCGTTGGGGTACTTCAATTTTATAGACTGAGGGGCTTACTTTGTCCGCAATGGAGTACGGACCCAGATATTTAGGTGGCAGGAATGTGCTGGGGTTATAGATGGAGAGCATGACTTGCTGTCCTACCTCAAACTCAGTCGCATGCACTGTCTTGTCAAAACAGGCCTTGCTCTGTTTCTTCCGTGTGCCTAATCTTACTGCGGGTGCTCGCTGAGCCGTTTTTACATTTTCAACTAGTTTTGTCGCGTTCTTGTGCGTGAGGGCCGTCACTTCGGGGCTGGTCAAGTCCAATCTTAATTAAAATTCTGTGGCTTTCACGGGGCGTCCGGTCATGAGAGTGTGTAGGGGTAACCTGTGGAAGTCGAGACAGGATTTCTCAAAAACATCAGCGCAAACGGGAGGACTGAATCCCAAGTGGTGTTGTTCTGTTGGACCATTTTTCTGAGGGTTGATTTTAGGGTCCGATTCATGCACTCCACGATACCACTTGACTGGGGGTGGTATGCGATGTGGAATTTTTGGGGAATGCCAAATATCGTGAAGACGTTCTTCATGACACGTCCTGTAAAATGGGAACCTTGGTCGGATTCAATGCTGCGGGGGAGTCCCCATCTCGTAAAGATGTGGTGGGTTAAGATCTTTGCGGTGGTCTTTGCCGTGTTCGTTCTGGATGGGAATGCCTCTACCCATTTCGTAAAAATGTCTATGACGACTAATACGTGTTTGTAACCATTCCTGCAAGGGGGCAATGGTCCGATAAAATCAATCTGGAGGTTAGAGCAGGGGCCGTTAACGGGGCGGGTGTTGTTAGCCATTTTAGTTGCTGTGATATGAAGAGTCTAAAGTTCTTGTTCCTTTTCACCAAACATCATTTATTTCACTTCCACAGCCTCTGCACAAGACTCTCAACAATACACCACCTAACAGAGGCCACCTGAAGCCCCTTTACATATGTGTCAATTAATGGATACTTAACATAAATGAGACAACTAATTGCAATGTCTCTTAACCCATTACTTAACAGTCTCCCCTTCCTTGGCGAAAAAAAATAATTAGGTGAAAACAAAATTTCAAGAAACTCAAAAACACACACTTGATTTCCCCCCCTTTTTTTTTGTTTGGACGACAAAGAAAAAAAAACAGTCACAGAAACAAGCGCCCTTCATTAACAATATCCAAAAGTTTCTGTGAACTCGCCCCTCCTTTCGTAAAACAGTCTGACAGTTGATAGCTCCTGTCGACCCATTTAATTTTTGTTATTTCCCCTCTGTCCAACATCTGCTTCAAACTTGCGATGTCTATCCTCAACCTCTTTTCATTGACACTTTTTGTAGAGTGCACATTTTCCCACAGGGATTTATTGTCAATGTGACAGTCAATAGGTATATTACCCAAATCCCCTAATCCCCAAATTTCTGTCAATATCATACTTGTATAAAAGGCCATATCCATCGCCTCTACAAGGCTTAACGTCTCATCAGCCAAAGTGCTTTTTACCACTCTCCTTATTTTCTTTGTTTCCCACACAAGCGGGCAACATTTACCATTGTTCCCCAAAAGGAAAATTATAAAACCTCCTGCGCTTGAAACCCCATCACATAAATTTGCGTAGGACGCATCACTATAAACTGTGAGTTTCAAGTGCTTAAGGTCACCTAAAACCGGGAACTTCAAAACACACTCCTGCATTTTTAGTTTGGCCAACGCTTTATTTGCTCTTATTATGTCTTCCACTTTGGGATCATTCATTTTTGTACTCCACTCTAAGACATCAAAACTCACGTCCAGTCTAGTCTGTCTACCTAACCAGTGCAGTTGCCCAATTAAACTTCGTAGTTGCTCTTTTTCTATCTTTGAAACCATTGCGTCTTTTTGTGAAACTCGGCCACGACTAATTGCTATTGGGGTGATGCTTTGCAAATAAGATTGCTGACGTAAAGTTGCCCCGAACTTAGTCTGTCCAATTTCCAGTCCAATATATTTAAATGCATCGGAAGCCTGACTTCCAACCCTTTCTTTCCTCAAACTAGAGATTACAATCGCTTCAAAATCACTTGTCCCACCCCACAAAAAATCATCGACATGCATCATAAAAATGCCAGAAAGATTTCCTTTATAGTGCCAGTAAAACATTGCAGGATCTGCTTTCAACTGGCAACAGCCTAACTTTAACAAAACTGACCTGACCGAAAAATACCAGACTCTAGATGCATCATTTAATCCATATACACAGTTGTTCAACTTCCAGAGTATCCCTTCTGTGTTAGCTGCTTCTTTAGGAGGACGGAGAAAAATGTCTCTCTGGAGCTGATGCTCCTGCAAAAAGGCAGCTTTTATATCTATCGATCTGCATTCCCATGCCTTTGTGGCTAATCGAGCCAAGAAGATCTTTAAAATAACCTCTCCTGCTGTAGGTGAATCTACCCTTAAATCCTGATCTTCTAAGTTTTCTTCAAATCCCCTTGCCACGAGCCTGGCGTTTGCCTTATAAGTTCCATCCGGAAGAACCTTTTCCGTGCAAATCCATCTGTGGGATAGAGCTCTTTGTCCCCTATCCGGTACTTCCGTGTATAGCCCAAATTCACTCCAACTATGCAATTCTTGCTGTTTAGCTTCTTTGATAACTTTTTCATCTAATTTATTTGAAGCCACCAAAATCTCATGTGCATGTGGGCTTCTACTCCTATTAGTATTCGTAGTCTTACTCATGTTCCGAGATCTTGACAAACTATGTCCCCTCTCCCGTCTGGTATCTCGTTCTGTACTGCTACTGCTTGATCTTTCCCTTCTGCTGTGGGATGTCCTTTCAATAGTTCTCGACCTTTTCCTGCGGACCTGTTCACTATTCAATGTACTATCTGAACTGGCACTGCGTTTCTGTGCCCTCCATTTTTGAACTTTGTTTTCCCAATCCATTGTCTTGACTCCTTCCCCTGAATGCTGTACATTCAACCAATGTTTATACTTTCCAGTGGCCTTCCCTGCTCTACTAATAACAGTGCATCCTTCCATTGACTAGACCCTTCAGGCAAGTATGTCACTTTTGTACCAACTTTTGGCAGTTGCCCTTTTGGAAAAATGGCCTGTTTTAATTCACCAGAAGTGTTGTGTTCCTCCACAGAAACCCTGTCTATATCAGTTAATTGGTCCTCATAGTTCTGTAACACATGCATACCAGATGACTCTGGTTCCTCGTCATGTCTGTCTGCTCTGTTTAAATTTGAAAATTTGTAATCTGTACCCATTATCCTTGATGAATGGACCCTAACAGTTTGATTACCATGTTGCAAAATTAATTGTTTTGCCATCTATGCCTATGATCCTCCCTGGGCCTTTCCATTCATTAGAATTGTCTCTCTTATAGTATACCATGTCTCCTTGCTGAAAAATGGCATCTGATGGCCGTACGTTATGTCTTAAAGCTCTGTGAATTCTTTCAGAGACTTCTGCTTCCAAAAAAGCTTTTCTCCTGCTATGTGATGCATTTAAATGTTCAGCAAAACCAGAGCTAATTGTAGTCCCCTCCCAAGCTGGAGGCTGGCCATCCAAAATGGACGGAATTTTAGGATTTCTCCCAAACACTAATTGATAAGGACTATGGCACCCAACCATCTGCAATGAATTCTTTGCATGTACTGCCCATGCTAAAGCTGAATTTAGCCTGCAATTTGGGTGATCTGCCAAAATTTTCCGAAGCATGTCATCGATGACAGCATGATTTTTTTTCACAGACACCATTACTAAATGGTCTTTCTGCAGCCGTATTCATAACTCTGATATTCATGTTTTCACACATATCCCTAAACTCATCATTAGCAAATTCTGCCTAATTGTCCGTAAGGAATTTTGCCAGTGGACACATTCCTGTCCCTATCCATTTTTCCACGATTTGATCCAGGATTACTCTCTTTTCTTTACTTCGTACAATCGTTGATTGACTAAATCTGGTTGCTAAATCTACAAAATGCAAAATAAATATATTATTTGCTTCATCCCAGATCTTAAGGTCCATGGCCACAATGTCATTGAAATCCCTGGCCAAAGGTAGGGTTACTATCGGTCATGCTGGTGTCCTTCTGTACTTCCTACAAACTTCACAGTGGTCACTAACCTGTTCTATCAGTTTAGTATAGTCGTCATCCCTTACCCCTGCATCCTTTAATAAAATGTTCAGCCTCCAAGGAGACGGATGTGCAAATTGCCTATGCAGTTTTAATACCACAAGCTTTTTATCAGCTAAAGTCCCATTTTCAACTGCCATTAACACATCCTTAACCACTCTACTTGCAATATTATTTGTCAGTAATGGAATACAATAGTGTCCCGACTGTGTAAATTGTAAGTCCACCGTCTTTCCAAAAACTGTTGCCTTATCCTGTTCCATATCCAGTTTCATGTGTGCTTTCTTCATCGACGGTCTGCTCAGAAGCAAAGGTATCTCACTTGATACAACATCCGTGCTAATGAAATGATTCACTCCGGCAATATTGCAAGGGATCAGCGACTTCAGAGTATTATCATCCCCAAACCTGAAACTTGTGGAACGTTCAAATTCCTTAACCTTGTTACGATTTTCAGCATTCAAAGAGCCCAGGTAACATTTTAACCAGTCAATTCCACACACAGTAGATGTGCAGCCACTGTCCAATACAGCACAGTTGAAGGATTCTGCAACCAACACCTTCATTACCGGGGTAAAACTGCTTGTCAATAGGACAGTGCCTTCTTTCTGGTCACTATCTTTTTCCTCTTCTGACTCTTTCGTGTCATGTGTCGCTTCAAACACTCTATCATAACGGGTTGGACAGTTGAAAGCATAATGGTGTTGAGAGTCACATTGAAAACATCGATTTATCATGCCCCGTGCATTTCTGGGGTTCATCTTCCTATTGTAGGTTCTAACTGGGTTTCTGTCTTCATAATTTCCTTGTCTCGGTCTCCGTCTATAGTCTTGGAACCTGTTTGTAGCCGTACGATTTTGCCTTCCTGTTACTAGTGTATCTTCCATATTCTGCCTTATTGCAGGCTGACCTATTTGGGTCATCAGAGCCATTGGAATTGAATGTTTCCCCAGAAACTTTTGTAAAGCTTTTGTCATCTGTTCGAATAAGGTATCCTTATCAGTAAACTGAACTCTTGTCAAAACCAGGAGCCTATCCATGTTGCTCACTCTAGCACAGTCAAGTAATTTAAAGTTTGTGGAAATTCTAGATTGTGTTTCTGCAGCCTTTTATATAGTCTGCCAAATTCCATTATATAGTCTTCCATGGAGATATCCTCCATTTTCCGGAACTTATCAAAATCCGACCATGCTTCATACGCACTTAACAAGTCATCTTTCTTATAAATCTTATCCATATAATGTAATAAAGTCTCCAGACCTTCTTCTGAGTCTAACTCTTCCAATTCTAGCTCAGAAAACACTTTGTTTCGGATTTTACTGCCATATGGTAGAGAGAGAGCCAATGCCATACCTTGTTTTCTCTTTCCAAAGCAGTTACTTTAGTCCACATAACTACTGCACTTCTCCATTGGTCGTACGATTCCCTTTCAGAAAATAAGGGAGGATAGTCATATCCAGCCATCTTTATCCTGGGTTCAGCCATGTATCTTTTTTTTTCCTTCTCACTCACTCCTTGGTTTGATCAGGAAAAGTTGTATCTTTCAACCCTTCACATTTGCACAACAACCATCCTCTCCTACCATCGTTAGACGTTTTAGTTGCTGTGAAATGAAGTCTAAAGTTCTTGTTCCTTTTCACCAAACACCATTTATTTCACTTCCACAGCCTCTGCACAAAACTCTTAACAACACACCACCTGAAGCCCCTTTACATATCAGTGTCAATGAATGGATATTGAACATAAATGAGACAACTAATTGCAATGTCTCTTAACCCATTACTTAACATGAGCACCCGTTCAGACCAAGCAGACCTGAACGTTACGGACTGACCGTGTTCGGGCTCCCCCAGTTGGGTCTGCGACACCCTTTGGGATAGGTCCGGCCGAGCAGTAGTTGCAGCAAAGATACGGGGGCAGCATATCGAATTTCTCTGGGACACAGGAGGGTCCCGCACCACAATCAATTCCTCCACCATATTCCAGAAAGACACGTGGCCCACTACAGCCACCATCACCCTCAGTAGTTTCACAGGCCACTCACAACAGGGACACATCACCGCCCCTGTACCCATTCAAATCGGCAACATCACCACCAAGCACCCCATAGTTTTAGTCAATCTACCCCACACAGCAGAACACATTTTGGGAATCGATTTTATGAATTCCCACAACCTGTCCTTTGATCCAGTCAACCAATGTGTCTGGAGAATGGCAAAATCTGCAAGAGCCCCCGCAACGCTCACAATAGAAGAATACGCCAACAAGATTATCGCAGTCGGCGAATTCTGGTTTGACCCGACCACAATTAGCACAGACAAGCAGGTTAGGACAGTTCTGCAGAAACACAGGACAGCATTCGCGACCCACAAACACGACTGTGGCCGGATGACTGGTTCCGTTCAAATCACAGGACCTGACCCTAGACCCCAAAAGCAATACGGATTTCCCCAAAAGGCAGAGGGAGAAATCGCAAAAGTTACCAACGGGTTATTAGAGCAGGGCATACTCAGATCAGTAGCCTCCACTAATAATGCCCCGATTTGGCTAGTGAGAAAGCCCGATGGATCATGGCGACTGACCATCGATTACTGGGAACTCAACAAAGTCACCCCTGCAGCAGCCCCCACGGTAGCCACAAGTCCCGAGACCATGCTCAAACAGGGACTCAACTCACAATACTTCAATACTCACAATACTCACACGTCCACCCAATGTGGGGCATGATCCGAAACTGCTATGGCTGAGTACTCAGCTTCTTCCACCCTAGAGATCAACGACCTTCCCAACACAAAAAAATCTATCCGGGAGTACACTTTATGGACATGGGAGAAGAAGGAAAACTCCCTAGCCCTAGGTCTAAGAAATCGCCATGGACCCACTCCCCCCATTTGGTCCATAAACCCCTTAAGTACCTTGGCCGCTGCCGGCCATCTTCCGGTCCTTGAGTTGGATCTATCTAGCCCCGGGTCCAGCACCGTATTAAAGTCCCCTCCTAAAATCAAGTTTCCTGCCTCCAGGTCCGGTATACGCCCCAGCATCCGTCTCATGAATCCCGCATCGTCCCAATTTGGGGCATACACATTAACCAACACGACCTCCATTCCCTCCAGCCTACCACTCACCATTACATATCTACCTCCACTATCTGCTACGATGTTCTTTGCTTCAAATGCTACCCGTTTCCCCACCAAAATGGCCACCCCTCTGTTCTTTGCGTCCAGTCCTGAGTGGAACACCTGTCCCACCCATCCTTTCCTTAGCCTAACTTGGTCCGCCACCTTTAGGTGCGTCTCTTGGAGCATAACCACGTCTGCCCTTAGTCCTTTCAAATGCGCGAGCACTCGGGCCCTTTTTATCGGTCCGTTCAGGCCTCTCACGTTCCACGTGATCAGCCTCACTAGGGGGCTACCTGCCCCCCTCCCGTGTCGACTAGCCATTACCTTCTCTAGGCCAGTCCCATATCCCGCCTCCGCGCTCCCGCTCGCTCCCCCAGCGTCGCACACCATCCCCGCCCACCCACTCTTTAGCCATTTCCTTTTGGATTTCCGCAGCAGCAACCCAGTTGTCCACCTATCTAGCATGATTGCTCCCCCCCATATCACTTCCGTAAGTCAGCTAACTTCAACTGACCCCGGCTACTCCTGCTCACTCCTCGACCCCCCCCCTGTGTGGGGGAACTCCCATCCGCCTTGCGCCTGTCTTCCCGCCTTATTCTTTCTGGCGCGGGAACATCCCTTTACCTGACCCGCCTCTTATGGCGCAGCTCCCTTTCCCCTCCCCCTCTCCTTCCCCATTCTCCGACTATGTCCCGTCTTTCCCCCCTCACCGGCGCCCACATTTCCCCAATGTCTCCCCCCTTCCCTGTTTACTTCTCAATTAACTTCCACCGTAACATTAACAAAAACAATAACAATAACATTTCCTGCAGCATCAGTCCCTCAGTTCCGGTCCAATTTCTCTTCTTTGATGAAGGACCATGCTTCCTCCGCCGTCTCGAAATAATAGTGTCTCTCCTGATACGTGACCCATAGTCTTGCCGGCTGCAGCATCCCAAACTTCACCTTCCTTTTATGCAACACCTCTTTGGCTCGGTTGAAGCTCGCCCTCCTTCTCGCCACCTCCGCACTCCAATCCTGGTATATCTGTACCACAGCATTCTCCCATCTGCTACTCCGCACCTTTTTAGCCCATCTCAGGACCTCTTCTCTGACCTTAAGGCGGTAAAATCGCACGATTATCGCCCTCGGTGGTTCTCCCGCTTTTGGTCTTCTCGCCGGAATCCGATTTGCCCACTCCACCTCCATGGGGCCCGCAGGGGCCTCAGCACCCATCAGTGAGCTCAGCATCTTACTTGTGTACTCTCCACAGTCCACTCCTTCCACACCCTCAGGGAGACCTAGTATCCAAAGGTTCTTCCTTCGCGCTCCTTTTTCTAGGGCCTCGATCCTTTCAGTACACTTTTTATGAAGTGCCTCGTGCATCTGAGTCTTAACCACCAGGCCCAGCATCTCGTCCTCAATATCTGTCACCTTCTGCTCCACCACGCGGAGCTCAGTGTCCTGGGTCTTTAATGTCTCCTTGAGCCCCTCAATTGCCTGTAGCATCGGGGTCAGCACCTCCCTCTTCAGCAGCTCCACGCACCGTCTCACTATTTCATCCTGCTCAGGCCCCCATGTCGCCTGCGCTTTCTCCGCTGCCATCTTGTACTTCTCTCTTTCTGACCCTTTGGTCGACGATTCCTCGCGCTGCAGCCGCCGCCGCCGTTTTTTTCCTCCTTCGTTTGGGGGGGACTCCCTTTTCACACACCCCACACCGGGTTGCGTCGTCGAAGAATTCCCCGTTGGGGCTCTTAAAAGAGCCCGAAGGTGCGTTGGAGCTGGAGCCGCCGAAGCGTGCGGCTAGCTAGGCATCACCGCAACCGGAAGTCCCTTCATTGGCCTTGATGAGATCTTTTCACAGTTATTCCCTCTGCTGCTAGAATTCACCTTTGATACAGGCCCTCAGGTCAGCTTGCAGCTTTAAGCTTGACCTTCCCCCGCCTGCATGCTGGAAGAGGCCCTGTTTATCCTGCAGTTGCAGCCAAATCTTTTACTGTTTCTGCCGTGTCTGGCAACCAAGAGACATACCCTTCCTGGGGGACACTGTCGGGGGAATGTTGCAGCCTTCTTCCCACACCGGGAAATGGCAAACAAATGCCGTGGGGGCCCTGTAACGAGCCCAAAAGTCCGTTCCAAGCAGGAGCTACTGAATATGCGACCTAGCTCTGCATAGCCGCACCCGGAAGTGACAAAAATAATTTTATAAATACAAAATCATGAAACCAGTTAACATTTAACTTCACGTTTAACTTTATCAGCTGAAGAACTTCCGGTTGCGGCGATGACCAGCTAAGCCGCACGTTTCGGCACCTCCCGTTTCAACGGACCTTTGGGCTCTTATCGGGAGCCCCAACGGAAATTTTTTATGGCCAAACCCAGTGTGAGGTGACAAAGGAAGAAGTCCCCCCGGGTGTGGATGGAAAGGAGCGACAGCAGTGTCCGGATTGCGGAGGATCCTCTGGAGCAACGGCAGGGAAGAGAAGGGAGAAGCAAAATGGCGGCCGAGGGAGCCCAGATGGTATGGGGCCCGGAACAGCAGGAGTTCCTCCGACGATGTGTGGAGGAGCTCAAGAAAGAGATGCTGGCGCCGATGTTACTGGCAATCGAGGGATTGAAGGAAACACAAAAGGTCCAGGCGATGGAACTCCGTGGAGTGAAGGCAAAGGCAGCCGAGAACGAAGACGAGATACAGGGCCTGGTGGTAAAAATGGAGACGCACGAGGCACTACACAAGAGGTGCATAGAAAGGCTGGAAGCCCTGGAGAACAGCTCGAGGAGGAAGAATCTAAGGATTTTAGGCCTCCCTGAAGGGACAGAGGGGGCTGATGCTGGGGCGTATGCAAGTACGATGCTCCATACTCTAATGGGAGCTGAGGCCCCAACGGGCCCCCTGGAAGTGGAGGGAGCGTACCGGGTCTCGTGAGAAGACCAAAGGCAGGGGAAACATCACGAGCAATAGTGGTGAGGTTCCACCGTGACAGGGAGATGGTCCTGAGTTGGGCCAGAGGTAGCTGACTCCCGGAAGCAATATAGGGGGAGCAATCAAGCTAGAGGGGAATCTAGCGGGGGAGGGGCGGGGGGAAGGGGGGGGGGATTAACTGGGTTGCTGCTGCTGAGGGTAAGGGGGAGCTGATACGGGACGAGGTGGTCGGGACGGGAGGGCGCCGTCTGGGGGACAGACGGGAGCGTGGGACCTGGGTGAGGAGCTGGCTTAAAAAAGGGGATGGCTAGTCGATGAGGGGGAGGGTAAATGGCCCCCCAACCCGACTGATCACGTGGAATGTGAGAGGTTTAAATGGGCCGATTAAGAGGGCAAGGGTGTTTGCGCACTTAAAGAGACTGAAGGCGGACGTGGTTATGCTCCAGGAGACGCACCTGAAATTGGCAGATCAGGTTAGACTGAGGAAAGGATGGGTGGGACAGGTATTCCACTCAGGGTTAGATGCGAAAAACAGTGGGGTGGCAATACTGGTGGGGAAACGGGTATCGTTCGAGGCTAAGACCATAGTGGTGGATAGTGGGGGCAGGTACGTGATGGTGAGTGGCAGACTGCAAGGGGAGGCGGTGGTGCTGGTGAACGTATACGCCCCGAACTGGGATGACGCGGGATTCATGAAGTGAATGCTGGGACGTATCCCGGACCTGGAGGCGGGAAGCTTGGTAATGGGGGGGATTTTAACACAGTGCTGGACCTAGGGCTGGACCGGTCCAGATCCAGGACCGGGAGAAGGCCGGCAGCGGCCAAGGTGCTTAAGGGATTTATGGAGCAGATGGGAGGGGTAGATCCGTGGAGATTTGCTAGTCCGACGGGGAAAGAATTTTCCTTCTTCTCCCACGTTCATAAAGTATACTCCCGGATAGACTTTTTTGTCTTGGGAAGGGCGCTGATCCCAAAAGTGGCAGGAACTGAGTACTCGGCTATAGCCGTTTCAGATCACGCCCCACACTGGGTGGATCTGTATCTAGGAGAGGAAAAGGAGCAGCGCCCACTTTGGAGATTAGACATGGGACTACTGGCGGACGAGGGGGTATGCGGAAGGGTGAGGGGATGCATCGAAAGATACCTGGAGGTTAATGATGGTGGGGAGGTCCAGGTGGGGGTAGTATGGGAAGCGCTGAAGGCGGTGGTTAGAGGAGAGCTGATTTCCATTAGAGCCCACAAGGGGAAACAAGAGGGTAAAGAAAGAGAGAGATTGGTTGGGGAAATTCTGAGGGTGGATAGGCAGTATGCGGAGGCCCCGGATGAAGGGCTATACAAGGAAAGACGAAGACTACAGACGGAGTTTGACCTGCTGACCATGGGAAAGGCGGAGATGCAGTGGAGGAAGGCACAGGGGATACAATATGAATATGGGGAAAAGGCGAGCCGGCTGCTGGCCCAACAACTTCGAAAGAGGGGGACGGCGAGAGAGATCGGAGGAGTTAGGAACGAAACGGGAAAGATGGAGCAAAGAGCAGGGAAAGTGAACGAGGTGTTCAAGACATTTTATGAGAGGTTGTATAAGTCCCAACCCCCGGACGGGAAAGAGGGAATGATACACTTTTTGGGCCAGCTGGAGTTCCCGAGGGTGGTAGGTCTTGGGGCGCAGATTGAGGTGGAGGAGGTGATCAAATGAATTGGGAATATGCAAGCAGGGAAGGCCCCGGGACCAGATGGGTTCCCGGTGGAATTTTACAGGAAATATATGGACCTGTTAGCCCCGCTTCTGGCGAGAACCTTCAATGAGGCTAAGGAAAGGGGGACATTACCCCCGACAATGTCGGAGGCGACGATATTGTTAATTCTGAAACGAGACAAAGACCCACTGCAGTGCGGGTCATACAGGCCCATCTCCCTCCTAAACGTAGATGCCAAGCTGCTGGCCAAAGTGATGGCGCCAAGGATAGAGGAGTGCATCCCAGGCGTGGTACATGACGACCAGACAGGGTTTGTTAAAGGGAGACAATTGAACGCCAATATACGAAGGTTGCTAGGGGTGATGATGATGCCCCCACCGGAGGGGGAGGCAGAGATAGTGGTGGCGATGGATGCAGAGAATGCATTCGATAGAGTGGAGTGGGACTATCTGTGGGAGGTGCTGAAGAGATTTGGGTTCGGGGAGGGGTTCATTAGATGGGTTAGACTCCTGTACGGGGCCCCGGTGGCAAGCGTTGTTACAAATAGGCAAAGATCGGGATACTTCCATTACATCGGGGTACAAGACAGGGGTGCCCCCTGTCCCTGTTACTGTTTGCGTTGGCAATTGAGCCATTGGCCATAGCGCTGAGGGATTCTAAGAAGTGCAGGGGGGTGCTTAGAGGGGAGAGAAACATCGAGTGTCACTGTATGCAGACGATTTACTGCTATATGTGGCGGACCCAGTAGAGGGGATGCCAGAGGTAATGCAGAGTTTGGAGAGTTCTCGGGATATAAATTAAATATGGGAAAGAGCAAACTTTTTGTGATGCACCCTGGGGAACAGGGCAGGGGGATAGATGCTCTGCCGCTGAGGAGAGTGACAGGAAATTTTCGATACCTGGGGATTCAGGTAGCCAGGAACTGGGGAACCCTACACAAACTTAACCTGACGCGACTGGTAGAGCAGGTGGAGGAGGACTTTAGGAGGTGGGATATGGTGCCCCTGTCATTGGCGGGCAGAGTACAGGCGGTCAAGATGGTGGTCCTCCCGAGGTTTCTTTTCGTGTTTCAGTGCCTCCCCATCCTGATTACTAAGGCCCTTTTTTTTAAAAATAGATAGGAGCATTACGAGCTTTGTATGGGCGGGAAAGACCCTGAAGGTAAAGAGGGGGTTCCTGCAGCGTAGTAGGGACAGAGGGGGATTGGCACTGCCGAGTCTGAGTGACTACTATTGGGCCGCTAATGTGTCGATGGTTTGTAAGTGAATGAGGGAAGAGGGAGGTGCGGCGTGGAAAAGGCTGGAGCTGGCGTCCTGTAAGGGAACAAGCCTGAAAGCGCTGGCGACGGCGCCGCTACCGTTCTCCCCGAAAAGGTACACCACAAACCCAGTGGTGGTGGCGACCTTGAAGATCTGGGGGCAGTGGAGATGACACAGGGGAGTGACGGGTGCCTCGGTGTGGTCCCCGATAAGGAATAACCACAGGTTTGTCCTGGGGAGGATAGATGGGGGATTTCAATGTTGGCAGCGAGCAGGAATTAGGAAGCTGAAGAACCTGTTTGTGGATGGGACGTTTGCGAGTTTGGGAGCATTGGAAGAAAAATGTAAGTTGCCACCAGGGAACGCTTTCCGATACATGCAAGGGAGGGCATTTACGAGGCAACAGGTGAGGGAATTTCCGCAGCTCCCGACGCAAGGGATCCAGGATAGAGTGATTTCGGGGGCATGGGTTGGAGAAGGTAAAGTGTCGGAAATATACAGGGAGATGAGAGACGAGGGGGAGACGATGGTAGAGGAGCTGAAGGGAAAATGGGAAGAGGAGCTGGGGGAAGAGATTGAAGAGGGGCTGTGAGCAGATGCCCTTAGCAGGGTAAATTCCTCGTCCTCGTGTGCCAGGCTTAGCCTGACTCAATTTAAGGTTCTACACAGGGCGCATATGACGGCAGCAAGTCTGAGCAGGTTTTTTGGGGTGGAGGACAGGTGTGGGAGGTGCTCGGGAAGCACGGCGAACCACACCCACATGTTCTGGTCGTGTCCGGCACTGCATGAGTTCTGGGAGGGTGTGGCAAGAGTGGTCTCAAAGGTGGTGGGGGTCCGGGTCAAACCAAGCTGGGGGTTAACTATATTTGGGTTGCAGAAGAGCCGGGAGCGCAGGAGGCGAAAGAGGCCGACGTTCTGGCCTTTGCGTCCCTAGTAGCCTGGCGTAGGATTCTACTTATGTGGAAAGAAGCGAAGCCCCCGGGCTTGGAGGCCTGGATAAACGACATGGCAGGGTTCATAAGACTGGAACGAATAAAATATGCGTTAAGAGGATCGGCCCAGGGGTTCACCAGGCGGTGGCAACCGTTCCTTGACTATCTCGCGGAACGATAATGGAAAAACAGAAAAGACAGCAGCAGCAACCGGGGGGGGGGGGGGGGGGGGGGGGGGGGGGTTATCCCGTGTTTTTGTTTTATGCCAGTTGTTGATATTTGCTTTTTGTTTATTTCTCTTCTTTTTTTTTATTTGTTGTTAGTTTAATATATTATTTAAATAACGTTTAATGCATATTCCTTTATTAAGTTGTAAAAACGGAAAATCTCTGTTTGAAAAATGTCAATAAAATATATATATTTTTTTAAAACTTTATCAGCTGAAGAATGATATAAAACAACTTCAACTTTTACAAATTTCTTGCAATAAAGTATATTTTCTCACTTAAACACAACGGTTCCGTCTATTTGTAAAGCAGAGAGAGGCAAGGAATGAAGAGGAGGGGGGAACGGGAGGGAGGAAAGAAGAGATAAGGGAGGGAGTGAAGAGGCAAGGGCGGGATGGAAGAGGGGGAAAGGGGAGGGTTTCGACAATTGTTAATTGGCAAGTTCAACATTCTAAAGCAGCAGATGCTGAAACGCAGTGTCCTGGCACACATTCCCTCTCGCATCATTTTGAGATGTCCTTTGGCAATACACTCTTCAGGGTGGGTGATTGATTCGCTGCAATACCTGTCAGACAGATAGTTCACATTAGCTTACAGGGGGCTTGCACATATTAACTAAGGCATTAAACCTTGTTAAAGCATTTGAAGTCATCACTGAGGCTTCTAAGGATGAAGATTACATCGGGGAGACTCGTATCAACTCCGCTTAAAATACATTGCAAAATCCAATTGTACTTTAGCTCTGAATCAACTGGGAGGACCGGCGTGCTAACATTAGTGTTCTTGAAAGATTCAATAGCACTAATCTCTAGGCCATGATCATCCAAAACCAACTCCGCTGGGCCGCTCATATGCTTAGGATGTCAGAGTCCCGACTGTCAAAGCAAATTCTCTTCACCCAGCTCTAGGAAGGGTCCTGAACAAGAGGGAGGCAAAGGAAACTCTTCAAAGACAACTCATAGGCTTACTCAAAAAATGGAACATAGACGTCAATGCCTGGGAGACCTTTGCTCAGAAGAGACTTCCTTGGAGGAATCTTCTGATTGAAGGGTCACAATTCTTCCAGAACTCCTGATGGCAAGAGGAGGCCCAGGAAAGGAGCCTGAGAAAAGAATACTTATGACTTAGTGTCCAAGGACCGATGCCACCTTTTGGAAACACCTGCCAAGTGAGTGATTGAAGAGGCAGCTCAAGAATCGGGCTCATCAGCCACACAAGGACCCAAAGAACCCATGACCAGTAACATTGAGTATCTTAGGTGGACAATCATACACATTAGCGAGTGATTACTGCATTCTATCCATTATTGTTCCTTTAATGGAATTAACATCCTCATGACAAACCAAAGTTTAAAAAAATTATTCTTTCACCTTCTGTGACTTCAAACTCATTTTATACAGTAAAGTACCCTATTAATGGAATTAACAGCCTCACGACAAACCAAAATTTAAAATAAATAAAAAATATATCTTCCTTGCATTTTATTTGCATTTTAAACATATTTATAAACACTAAACACTAATAATATAAAACTTTAACTTACCAAAAAATGTCTCCCAATGTCACTTGCCTCTGCTAGACCAAATAAATTCTGTGTAAATAAATAGGTGTAAAAACTCACGTAAATTCCAGGTAAGTGGCCCAAGTTAGCTCTGTGGCTGGATTTTTCATTCAGCTACTCCAGCGCAAGGGTGGCACTGTGGTGCAGTGGTTAGCACTGCTTCCTCATGGCACCGAGGACCCAGGGTTCGACGCCGGCCCCTGGTCACTGTCCTTGTGGAGTTTGCACATTCTCCGCGTGTCTGCGTGGGCCTCACCCCCACAACCCAAAGATGTGCAGGGTAGGTGGGTGTGATGCTTCTGATCTGTCCCTGTCCTTCTTTCTGAGTGTCGCCTGTCGAATTGCCCTTAATTGAAACCAAAATGATAGGGTACTCTAAATTTATAAATAAAAGAAAGCTACTCCAGCACAGGACTTCAACCAGTCAAAAAAAAAACCTGTCGGGTGTTTGAATGCCGTGTGCTTCCAGCGCGCATGACTAAACAGCTGCACTTCCGGGTCGTCATGCCGCGCATTTGCAGCGCACCAGCGACTTAAGTCACGAATCATACAGGAAGTTACGGGAAAAGAGTCTGCAGATGGATATAGGCAAGTTAGGTGAGTGGGCACCAATGTGGTAGATGGATTATAATTTAGGAAAATGTGAAGTTATACACTTTGGTGGGAAGGAGAAGGGGACGGAATATTATTTGAATGGAGCAAGTTTGCAGAAATGTGCAGCACCGAGGGACTTGAAGGTGGGGGGTCCTCATGCATGAATCACAAAAAACTAGCAGGCAAGTTCAGCAGGTAATTGGGAAGGGAAATGGAAAGTTGGCTGTTATTTCAAACGAATTGGAGTATAAAGTAGGGAAATCTGCTTAAACTAAACAAGGCACTAATTAGACCACACCTTGAATACTGTGAACAGTTTTGGTCCCCTTATGTGAGGAAAGATATACTGACATTGGAGGGAGCCCAGAGAATGTTCACAAAGTTGATCTCAAGTATGGAGAAATTGTTTTATGAGGAGAGGTTGAGCAATTTGGGTCTGAATAATTGGAATTTAGAAGAACGAGAGGTGACTTTATATAGGATTATCAAGGAGCCTAACAGGGTAGATGATGAGAAGATGTTTCCTCTTGTGGGCGAGTCTAGGACCGGAGGGCATAATCTCAAAGTAAAGGGCCGTCCATTTAAGACAGAAATGAGGAGGGTATTCTTCTCTGAGGTTAGTAAATCTGTGGAATTCTTTAACACAGAGGGCTGTGGAGCCTGGGTCGTTAATTATGTTCAAGGCTGAGATGGACAGATTTTTAATCAGCAAGGAAATCAAGGGTTATGTGGAGAAGGCAGGAGAGTGGAGTTGAAGATTATCAAATCAGCCATGGTCTTTTTATTGAATGGCGGAACAGACTCGATAGGCCGAGTGGCCTATTTCTGCTCATGGTCTAATGAGGTGCGTTAAGTGGATCAAGTGCCTGTAGGAGAATATTGAAAGGACCGTTATCATTGTATTATAAGATTTGGGTTGCCTATGGAAAAGGACAAAGAACAAACTAGAGTAAGTGTGGTGATGTGCATCACTGTAAATACGCAAGGGGTTAATGTAAATACACTAAGACTAAGTAAACACTAGAGGGAGCACCAGAGACATCATGACATGCAGACATACAGCTAATGAATACATATAATAGGAAGTGACCAATGGGCAGTCAAGACACCCAGATGTGACACTACCACAAGGGCGCATTTACACAACCCATATAAAAGGACAGGGCACACATGCTCTTTCCACAGGCGACACTCAGAGAGAAGGACAGGGGCAGATCAGAAGCATTACACCCACCGCATGGCTTAGAGCAGACTGGTTAGTTAGACTGAGCTCCTATAGCAAGATTAGCAGGAGAGTCCATCTCAAGTAGGAGAATTTTTAACTGTTCAATGAATGTGTTAAACCTATCTCTAAGTCTGAACCTTCCTTTGTCAGAGCATACATCAAGGAAGCAGCTCATGCGACATGAAGAAGCATAACACAGCAGTAAGAATAATTAACTGGGAGAAAGCCAATGTCAGGGGTAAAATGGATCTGGGTCGAATAAATCGGAGTAAAATGCTGACAGGAAAAATGGTGGCTGAACAATGTGCTACCTTCACAGAAGTGGGAGTTTGGGCACAGTCAAGGTACCTTATCTCGAAAGGGAAAGGAATGGTAAACAAATCCAGTGCTCTCTGGATGACAAAAACATGGGGTGATTTTGCACCTGCGTCTGCTGTCAGCAAGAACAGCGACGCAGGCGCCAAATATCGCAAGAATCAGGAAATGAGATTTCGTCGGCGAGATCTCGTTTCCTGATTTTCCCCGTCCATTGCTGATGACATAACGAGGTTCAGCTCCACAAAGGGCAAGAATCTAATTTTAATGCTTTTACATATATTTTAATATAATTAGCGAGCCCATCACATGATCCGCCCTCATTGAACATCCAAGTCTGCGAGGTTTACAACAGTTATTTAAAAACACAATTCAGTCTCGGGGGTACCCTCAGGGGCGCACAGTTAACTATAGCCCCCAGGGGGAGAGGGACATGCCTGGCACTGTCCCTTGGCATGGGCTAGCACTGCCAGGTTTGCACTAGCTGGTAATGCCATCCTGTACCGGGGCAGTGCCGGGGAGGACTTCTTCATCCCCCATTGGGGAGGGGTTTGCGTTATGCTTCCCGGGGAGGGAGAGCCCCAATGTTGATGCTGTGGTGGAGGGAACACCCCCAATATGAGTGGGGAGCCTCCAATGCTTGGGGGGAGGCCTGATGTTTATGGCGGGGGTCGGGGCTGGGGGTGTTTTCTTTCTGCGATGACCAGGGCCCCCCAAATTTCTATGGAGCCGGCTCTGTCAGGCCCACCACACCAACTCAAAAATGAACAAAGTACCTGACCGAACGTGTTTACCAGCATTCGCAGTGCCGAGAAACACATGGCTATTCAATGCGACTCGTGTTGAATAAGGAGCTTGAACAGGGAACACGCGGCCGAGTCCTGTTTTGTACAATGGGGAGCTCAGCTCACCGGTACTCCCCATTTTAAATGGCATCCCGATCTCCGAGGCCCCCAAAAGAATCACTGACACCCCCCCCCCCCCCAGCCCAAACTCAATATTGTAGGGTCCCCCACACCCCCAACACCAGGCAACCCTGGCATGATCGCACCCCCCCAAAAATGCCAGCTTGGCAGTGCCAGCCTGGCACCCTGGAAGTGCCCCTGCCAGCTGGCAGTGCCACCTGGGCACCTTGGCAGTGCCAGGCTGGCATCCATGTGGCACTGCAAGGGTGCAAGGCTGGCACTCCCAGGGTTCCCAGGTGACACCAGCAGTGCCAGTGTGCCACCCTGCCTAAAGGTGAGGGCCTCCAATCCCCTTGGCGACCCCTACGAGTGCCATTCCCTCTGGTCCAGTACCAAATGGCATTCGCCCGAGGTCCCCGAAGTGAAGGGATTGAATCCCAATGCCTCAGGTACCTCGGGAATCTGCACATTAGAGTTGGCTTACTGCCTCGCCCTAATATGTAGATTTGCCAAGAAGTGATCCTGCCCCTCCCTTGCAATGTCTCGTGAGATTGAGTTGAATCCCGCGAGGCGCTGCGAGCCGGGTAGATCCTGGGAGCGGGGTCTCCCAGTTTTCACCGGCCATGTTGCACGGCGAGCTGCTTTTCCGGTGCAGCGTGGCCGGAAGATCGCGCCCAGAATTTGGGTTTGACGATGTGCATATTCCACTTTTATTACATTACAACTGTGACTACATTTCATTAGCACTTCATGGGCTGAAAAATACTTTGAGTGGCCATGGGATGAGTTGTATAAATACAAGACTTTTTAAATCTAGTTGAATGCATAATAAGTGAATCAAAGAAATGAAAGGTATTTATAAGGTGTAGACCGGTCAATAGCTGAAGGAAATAACTGAGGCAAGTAGAAATGGAAGAATGGAAAACAAGTGTGCAGAGCAAACTTCATGAGACTGAGAACAAAAAAGCAGATCAATACCAAGGACACCTTGATGTTCCGATCTTTAATCAAGGAACCAAGCCATTCCCCTGGTGTAATGTTCCAGGCGAGTGATCACACAGAAGCAACAATGACTGTAAGAAAAACGCAAGTTTATTTTAGACATAATTAACATAAGTCCTCCCTGAAGGGTGTCCTATGCCCAGCCCCCACATGGGCCAAAGTATTTATGGCCCATGAGGCCCTTGATTTAAGGGTGTAGCTCCACCCCCTCATCTAGGGAGATCATGTTCAAGTGAGGCCACAGGGACTCTAATGTTGCAGACCCTTGCCCTCCGATCGGGAAAAAGCTGGAAAAGCTGCAAAGAAAGTGGGAAATCTGGTTTGGTTTTTAAGCAATTCAGATGAAAATGAAGGCTAAAGGACTGCCAAATGTTCAATAGAAAAATAAGGTGCTGTTCCTTGAATTTACACTGAGTAATGGAACAAGATAGGATAGAAATTTGCCACAAGTGGTGGCACAAGGAATGTGGTAACTGATCAGCTGCCAAATATACACTGCACCTGTTATTCAGTTTCATTGCAGTCAATGCAATTAAATATCACGTGCTGCTTATTGGCGAGTTCAATACTGCCATTTTGGATGAATTTCAACCTTAATGTGTTTTAATACACACCCAGAGAGCTTTAAAATACGTGAACTAACTATTTTTATGGTTAGATATTGAATGAAGAACTGCCTTCCATGAGATGATGTTAAACATTATATCCTCTTTATCTTTTGAATTCTATGAGCTGGTTTTGTTAAAGGAACGAGGCAGAAGGAGAAAAAACTAGATGTAGTTAAATATAGCTCAAAGTTTCATAAAATTAAATGTACCTTATGCATTATGATATATTTGGGTGGTAAACTTTGTATCATTACTTTTTTAAATGATAGCCTGTAAAATGGAAAGAAGAGTTCGACGAATAAAATTCTCAAAACATAGAACAGCGGCACACATTTTTAAACTCTGTTATATTTTTTGGGTTGAAAATGGGATCTGTGTTAAATCACCATGCACAATTAATCTCACAAATTTAATCTGAAGCTTCCCAACTCCACAAACACACATCTGCTTTCTGGGATATAAGATACAAAGTCAAAGAAATAACCACAAATCTATATTTTTGTCAACCAACATACTCAATTCAGTGTTCAAAATATACATTTTATGATCATTTACATTATCACAAATTAACATGATCATAATGGTGTGACTGACCTTTCGCAAGTCATCGAAATTCCAGGATACTATTTGTATATTATTTCCCATGCACATTAGTTTGGTGGAACAACTCGCAGTTTATTAAGCACCTGTTAAGCTCACTGAGGATACGTCTACAAGTTTATTACAGTGTAATATTTTACATTTCAGTGCCAATTTACCACCACCCGGCTCGTGGAGTACCTGGCCGGCGAGAACAGAAGAGGTGCCAATGACAGCGCCCTTAAACCCATTCCTCTACATGAGAATTCCTCCATCTGCCCCACAGCAACCATTCCCCAGCTGCCCACTTCCTGACCTTCTCAATATTCACCTCCCAGTAATAATTCAGCAGGTTTGGCAATGCCAACCCACAACTCTGCCTATCCCTCTCCAAGAACGCCCTTCTGATCTGGGGTACCTTATCTGACCATATAAACTCCGAGATAATCCGATTGACCCTACCGACAAAAGATTTGGGCAAAAGATTTGGGATATTTTGGAAGACAAACAGGAACTTCGGCAGCACCGTCATTTTAACTGTCTGGACCCTCTCAGCCAACTGCAAAGACAAAACATCCCCCTCTTAAAATACTCTTTCACCTCCTCCAGCAGATTCAAAAAATTCGACTTACGCAATTGAGTCCAACTATGTGCCACTTATATTCCCAAGTACTGAAACTCGCTCAAACAAACTGAAACGGCAACTTCTCCAAACCCTGCCCCTCACTCGCGCATTGACCGGGAATATCTCACTTTCTGTACCCTGAATACAAGCCAAACTCCCCCAATATCCACATAATCCTATCAAAGCTTTTTACCGAGTTTGTAATATACAGCAAAAGTTCATCTGCATACAGAGAGACCTGGTGTTCCACCCCTCCCCTCACAATACCCTAGACAAGTGGGGCAGCACGGTAGCATTGTGGATAGCACAAATGCTTCACAGCTCCAGGGTCCCAGGTTCGATTTCGGCTTGGGTCACTGTCTGTGCGGAGTCTGCATATCCTCCCCGTGTGTGCGTGGGTTTCCTCCGGGTGCTCCGGTTTCCTCCCACAGTCCAAAGTTGTGCGGGTTAGGTGGATTGGCCATGCTAAATTGCCCATAGTGTCCAAAATTGCCCTTAGTGTAGGGTGGGGTTACTGGGTTATGGGGATAGGGTGGAGGTGTGGACCTTGGGTGGGGTGCTCTTTCCAAGAGCCGGTGCAGACTCGATGGGCCGAATGGCCTCCTTCTGCACTGTAAATTCTATGATAATCTATGACAAGTGTCATAGAGATTTACAGCATAGAAACAGGCCCTTTGGCCCAACTTGTCCATGCCACCTAGTTTTTACCATTAAGCTAGTCCCAATTGCTCAGATTTGGCCCATATCCCTTTATACCCATCTTCATAGAATTTACAGTGCAGAAGGAGGCCATTCGGCCCATCAAGTCTGCATCGGCTCTTGGAAAGAGCACCCTTCCCAACCGCACACCTCCACCCTATCCCCATAACCCAGTTACCCCACCCAACACTAAGGGCAATTTTGGACATGAAGGGCAATTTAGCATGGCCAGTCCACCTAACCTGCACATCTTTGGACTGTGGGAGGAAACCGCAGCACCTGGAGGAAACCTGCACACACACGGAGAACGTGCAGACTCCGCACAGCCAGTGACCCAAGCCGGGAATCGAACCTGAGACCTTGGAGCTGTGAAGCAAATGTGCTAATCACTATGCTACCGTGCTGCCCACACATACCCATATAATCTTACCCATATAACTGTCTAAATGGAGGCAGCACGGTGGCGCAGTGGGTTAGCGCTGCTGCCTCACAGTCCCAGGTTCGACCCCGGCTCTGGGTCACTGTCCGTGTGGAGTTTGCATATTCTCCCCGTGTTTGCGTGGGTTTCGCCCCCACAACCCAAAGATGTGCAGGCTAGGTGGATTGGCCACGCTAAATTGCCCCTTCATTGAAAAAATGAATTGGGTACTCAAAATTTAAAAAACAAATAACTGTCTAAATGCTTTTTAAAAGACAAAATTGTACCCTCTGTGTGAAAAGATTGCCCCTCTGGACCATTTCGAATTTTTCCCCTCTAACCTTAAACCTATGCCCTCTATCTTAGATCGCCTACCTTTGGGAAAAGATGTGACTACCTAGCTTAATTATGCCCCTCATTATTTTATAAACCTCGAAAAGATCACCCCTAAGCCCCCTATGCTCCAGGGAAAAAAGACTCAGTCTATCCAGTCTCTGAAACCATCAAGTCCCGGTGGCAACCTAGTAAATCTTTTCTGCACTGTTTCTAGTTTAATAATATCCTTTCTTGGAACACACAGTATTCCAAGTCTAATGTCTTCACAACTTCAACAAGATGTCCCAACTCCTGTATTCAATGTTCTGACCAATGAAACCAAGCATGTTGAATACCTTCTTCACCATCCTGCCAACCTGTGAATCCACTTTCAAGGAGCTATGAACCTGTCCTCCTAGATCTCTTTGTTCTTTCACTCTCTGTCATGTGAGAGTACCTTCAAGAAATGGGTGTTTAAGAAATGTACCTTTAAGAAATGGTGTCTATCAGTAATGAAAGTTGCCACCAAAGTGGATAAAGCCGTGAAGAAAGCCGTGTGTTCGCATTTATTCACAGGGGGATTGAGTTTAAGAGCTGTGAGGTTATGCTGCAACTGTACAAGACCTTGGTTAGACCACATTTACACTGGGGCCGCCAAATACCTCTGATCCACCTCCAGAATGGTCTCCACTAATCTCTGTCTTTCGAGCCGCACCCCTTTCTCTTTAGAGATTCACGCCTGGATCAAAATGAACTCCCTGATCACCGCCTTCAACGCTTCGCACACTTCAGAGGCAAAAACCTCATCCGTCTTACTTAGTATTTCTGTTTAGCCACCCCTAACCTTTCACAGACCTCCTTATCAGTCAGCAACCCCACATCCAACCTCTGCTGCGGCCACCGGGACCCCGCTCTTTCCACTTGCAAATCCACCAGGTGTGGCGCGTTATCTGAAACCATGATCGCCGAATATCCCGTCCCAATCACCCCCGCCAGAAATCTCTTATTCAGCTAGAGAAAATCATTCTGAGAGTACACCCGGTGAACATGCAGAAAGAATGAGAATTCCTTCGCCTTTGGCATCCCAAACTGCCATGGGTCCACTCCTCCCATTGGCTCCATACAGCCCAATAATTCTCTCGTGTTCGCTTTCAGGATGTTGGGACACGGCTGATCTAACTTTGGATCTGAAATAATATTGAAATCCGCCCACAAAATCAACCGGTGTGTGTCTAGGTCCAGATCCGGGACTTTCGCCAACACCTTCTTCACAGACTTCATATTGTCCCAGTTGGGGGCAGATATACTGACCAGCATCAGGGGTGGCCCCTCCAGCCTTCCACTCACCATCACAAATCTGCCCCCAGGATCTGTAACAACAGTTACAACTGTTCTGCATTAACACAAACAACTAATTAGCCTCAGTAGGTATTTATACACAACACCAAACATAAAACCTGGGACAAACATAAACAGTTCCCCAACCTCCCTGAATACAGCACCTCCAATCCATTTCACAGGAGTATTCACCCAAGTTCCAATGTTCTCATGAGTCCCCCAGTCCATGGTCCCTGAGGAACTTACTCGCCTCCTCTGGTGTATCGAAATAATGCTCCTGTCCCTCATGTGTGGCCCACAAACGAGCAACGTACAATACCCCGTAATTAAGAAAGCAAATGCAATGTTGTCATTTATCTCAAGAGGCTTGGAATATAAAAGCAGGGGTGTACTTCTGAAGCTTTATAAAGCATTAGTTAGGCCCCATTTAGAATACTGTGAGCAATTTTAGGCCCCACACCTCAGGAAGGACATACTGGCACTGGAGCGGGTCCAGCGGAGATTCACACGGATGATCCCAGGAATGGTAGGCCTAACATACGATGAACGTCTGAGGATCCTGGGATTATATTCATTGGAGTTTAGGAGGTTGAGGGGAGATCTAATAGAAACTTACAAGATAATGAATGGCTTAGATAGGGTGGACGTAGGGAAGTTGTTTCCATTAGCAGGGGAGACTAGGACCCGGGGGCACAGCCTTAGAATAAAAGGGAGTCACTTTAGAACAGAGATGAGGAGAAATTTCTTCAGCCAGAGAGTGGTGGGTCTGTGGAATTCATTGCCACAGAGGGCGGTGGAGGCCGGGACGTTGAGTGTCTTTAAGACAGAAGTTGATAAATTCTTGATTTCTCGAGGAATTAAGGGCTATGGAGAGAGAGCGGGTAAATGGAGTTGAAATTAGCCATGATTGAATGGTGGAGTGAACTCGATGGACCGAATGGCCTTACTTTCACTCCTATGTCTTATGGTCTTATACTCCGAACTGCACTTTGTTCCTGAATAGCACCGCCTTGACCCTATTGAACCCGGCCCACAGTTTGGCCAGTTCTGGTCCCACGTTTTGGTAAATATGCACCGCATGACCTTTCAGATACACTCCCTCATCTCCTTTGCCCAACGCAGAATCTTCCCTTGTCCAAGTAGCAGTGTAGCCCCAGAATGATCACACTCATCAGATCCCCTGCTTTTGGCCTCCTCAGCGACTTTTCTGCCCGATCCAATTCAAGGGTTGGTTTAGCTCAGTGAGCTAGACAGATGGTTTGTGATGCAGAACAAGGCCAGCAGCGGGTGTTCAGTTCCCGTACCAGCTTACCCGAAGCAGCGCTCCGCGGAATTTGGCGACTCGGGGCTTTTCACAGTAACTTCATACTTGTGACAATAAAAGGTTATTATTAGGAGGTCGGTAAAAGACCCCTCCCCCACCTGCTTCTCGAACATTCAAGCCACATATTTTATGGCCTGCGTCCCCTTGATGCCCTCAGGCAGCCCCACCATCCTGAGATTCTGCCTCTTCGAGCGATTCTCCAAGTATTCCACCTTCTTCTGTAGCTTCTTCTGGCCCTCCCCCATCATCACCATTGTTTCCTCCTACGAGGCCAAACGGCCTTTGTGGTTGGCCACCGACTCTTCTGCCTTCTAGAGTGACACATTCTGCGCCTCCAGCCTCTGCTCCACTAGCTCTAGGGCAGCCCGAATTGGCTCTGCCACCTCAGCCAAGTCTTCTTCCTCAGTTGCTGGAATTTGGGCATTAAAAACTCCAGTAGCAGCTCTGTTGACCACCGATTGTGCAATGACACCACGGAGCTCTCCGCCATCTTCTCCCTGACACACATCAAGAGTCCTCCTGGTCTGACTGTTGCCCTTTACTCGTTGCACTCATTTGGTAGAGCTGAGATAATCCCTGCCGAAGGAGACTCACGAGCTCTCACTATTTCTTCGTTTTCCACCCGTGTAACTTATATACTTACGTTTTTTTAATTGTTCCAATTAAGGGACAATTTGGTGTGGCCAATTCACCTACCCTGCACATGTTTGGGTTGTAGGGGGTGAGACCCACACAAGACATGGGGAGTATGTGCAAACTCTGCATGGGCAGTGACCCGGGGCCGGGATTGAACCCCCTCGGCGCCATGAGGCAGCAGTGCTAACTACTGCGCCACCGTGCCGCACATTCCATCTGTGTAAGGCAGGCCTTCTAACCATCCCATCTAGTCACTCTCATACCCCATTGTCGATCAGGTCAACTTAGGGAGGTGGTGTTTCCGACAGGAGCCCAATCCCCAATTTAAGTGAGAGTGAGAGGATGATAGGGATTGTGTGGAGCAATGGAATTGAGATAGAAAATCAGCCAAGACCGTATTGAATGGCAGAGCAGGCTCTCAGAACCAATTGGCTGACTCCTGCTCCTACTCCTTATGCTCTTAGTTTGAAAAATAAATATGGAAAGAGCCATGCTCAAACGTAGGTTGTTGTTGAGATCTCTGTGATTTTCCAATTTAAAAAATAATAATTTAGAGTACCCAATTCATTTTTTCCAATTAAGGGGCAAATATAGCCTGCCAATCCACCTAGCCAGCACATTTTTGGGTTGTGGGGGCGAAACCCCCACAAACATGGGGAGAATGTGCAAACTCCACACAGACAGTGACCCAGAGCCGGGATCGATCCTGGGACCTTGGCGCTGTGTGGTTCTCCAATTCTGGCCTCTTGCACATCTCTACTTTAGTCACTCCAATCTTGGCATCTGTGTCTTCAGCTGCCTAGGCCCTGAGCTCTGGAATTCTCAGCCTAATTCTCTCCACATCTCTTCTTTAAATCGCCCCTTAAAACCTCTCTTACCCATCTTAAAATCATCCTATTTTTTTAATGTATTTAAGTACAAACATGTATCAAAAGAGGTTACAGCAAATAAACATACTTCCCAACAATCAACTATACAGTCTGTACAGATTTTCCCCCTTTTTCACCCTCCCCGCCCCTTCCCACCCCTGCAATGAACAGCTCCTCAAACACGGTCACAAACATCCCCCACCTTTTCTCAAACCCCCCTTGCAGAGCCCCTTAACTCATACTTTATCTTCTCTAACCGCAGGAAGTTGTACAGGTCACACAACGAAGCCGCCACCCCCAGTGGCGATGCCGACCGCCACTGCAGCAAAAGTCGCCACCGTTCAATCAGAGAAGCGAAGGCCACGACATAAGCCTTCCTCCTCTCCATGACCTCCAGCTACTCTGAAACCCCAAATATCGCCACCAAAGGGTCCGGGTCCACTCCCTCCTCCACTATCCTGGCTAAGACCGCGAACACTCCCATCCAGAATCTTCCCAATTTTTCGCAACCCCAGAACATGTGCACATGATTCGCTGGCCCCTGCCCACACCTCTCACACTCATCTGCAACCCTTGAAAAGAACCCACTCATTCTTGCCCAGGTCACATGCACCCTGTGCACCACCTTAAACTGTATCAGGCTCATCCTTGCACAAGAGGAGGTCCCGTTTCCTGTACGCAGTGCCTCACTCCATACTCGCCAATTGATCTCCCCTCCCAACTCCACTTCTCATTTCTCATTGATCTTCACCACCCACTCGTCTCCCTGCTCCCCCAGCCACTTGTATACATCCCCAATTCTTCCCTCCTCTTCCACATCCGGAAGCAGCAGTCGTACAGCACTGTGTAACCCGGCAACCCCCTCCACACCTTTCGTGCAAAGTCCCAAACCTGCAGATACCTGAACTCACTCCTCCTCAGCAGCTCTATCCTCTCTCTTACCTCCTCCAGACTGGCAAACCCTTCCTCCAAATACAGATACCTCAGCTTGACCAGCCCCACTTCTTAAAATCATCTTAAGTAGCTTTGTCTGAAAATGTTGTTTCATAAAACTACTGTGAAATGCCTTCTAACTGTTGTACTACTTTAAAGTTTGTATACCTATACAAGTACCGTTGTTCATTCACTTTTGTTCTTTTATTTGAACTTTTCTGCTATCAAGTGTGCAAATTACAGAGGCTCAAAATATTGATGAAAGAAACAGCATCATACTTCAATGGAAGCTATTATTCATTGTTTTTTCTCTCACTGATATCAAAGTTGCGGTTATGGAGCCACCAAATGTTGCTTTATTTTGGCTGTACAATCTGCTTCCCAAGAAAATGATCCTCCCAGGTGACACAATTTCAAGAGCTCCATTCATTTTACAAGGTTGATACATCCAATAGACACCTGTGAGATTTAAACACAGGATCTTCTGTTTAAAGGCCAGCTAAGTCACAGCATCAATACTCTGCAGGCTACAGGATAACAGCTAGAGCAGACACAAAGCCTCAGAATCTAATGCATACCATGACATATGTTGAAACAGGCGATCAAGTTTCCTCCTGTTGTAAACTCAGACCCTCTACTTGTTCAAAGGAATCTATTGTCAATTGACACTGAGGGCAATATTTCAGCTGCCCAGATGAGTAGCTCGAGTTTGCCAGACCTGCCTTGGTAATAGGTATCCTGAAATGGGCAAATTTTGCTCCGGGGAAGATGGCAAGCACAGGATAGAGTCAGAAAGAAGTAGAGCGTAGGCAGCCATAAGAGCGGGCAAGTGCCAAGGCAGGCTGGTTATGAGGCCCATCTCAATCCTTCGGGACTTTGTCATAGTTGTTTTATGTGTTATTAGCCCCTCTAGGCTTATCCCTCACACCCTTTCTTCCCCACCCATCCTCCATCGCCCCTCATACCTTTCATACCACCTCTATAGCCACTCACCCATTATACATCATGAACAGACCTCAGGAGCCATGTGGAGATCAAAAAAATAAACTCTCACATTTCTCATTGCTACACACTGGATAATGAAAAAAACTTCCATTCTTAAAATCCATTCAAAGCTTTTTAGTTTCCCCAAATGGTTAATCTCTTAAAAAAACAAAAAACTTCTTTTCAGACCCCACATCAAAGACAGCTGAAACTTTAATTGCTTCTTTGAGCTATCAATCAACCTGTGAACTCAGAACCCTCTGCTGAGATAATTGTAACTTTTGAAACTCAGCCATGCATTCATAATGGCATAATGATAGCCTTTGGGGAACAATAGTGCTCTATTGAAACTGCATGACCAGGTGCTAATTTTGTTTCTAACTTACACCTGTAAATCAAAGCAACCCAGCAGAATTCTTTTTAACTCTCACTGACAACTGCAGACTGATTTTTTTAAAGTTTAGAGACCGGGCCATTTGAAAAACTTCAGATCTTGACAGTTATACAGATCTTATCTGCCCTTCAAGAAAGTTTATGTCTATTCCATTAATTTGTGATTCCCACACAGCCAGTTAAGGCCCATGCAACTGCCAAAATGCGGTCTGTTTAAACTCTGCATTGCTAAGTTCAGGTTTCGCACCAGTGTGAATCACAATCTTCCCTCTTTCGCCTCTAGGGAAAATTGGATCTTTGTAAAATGGGGTAAGGCTTCCTATCAGATTCTCCCGCCATTTTTAAAGACCTGTAGAATTTTCCTGTTTCAGCAAAAGCCCAGCCCTGAGTCTTTGCATTTGTTGTTTAGTTCTGAACCTGACTGGCATAAGCACAGTGCAATAAATAATGCTGCCTCTGTTGGATTGGCAGGTGATAATAAATGTAAAATTATTGGACTCTAGCTTCTTAACACTCATAGTACAGGCAATGACACTGAATACCAGAATTGTATGAAAGCTTAATCCTGAAGGGACACATTGATTACATGTCTTTGAAGCTCAAGAGTTTTTCCTGCTCTTACCATTGAAATTTAAATTAGTTTGCATGAATATTTTATTGAAAATCCGTTTGGGCAGACTCTTTCCGAACTATCTGTAGCATCAACCCTGTAATGGGAGACATTTGATTAGTGTGTCCCTGTAGGATTAGGCATTTACCCAATTCAAGTATTCCTTAGGTCACTAAGATTCCTTTGCATGTACTGTTTACCACTCTGAGCTTGCAAAACGCTAGAGTTCCTGCAAATATATGAGGGTTATCACGGGTATAGTATAACAGAGGCATTGGTTAATGCATTGCACCTATGCTGGTCAGGTTAGTAGAAATAAAAGTATAAAGGAGCCTTCAATATAAGTGCTTTAACAATGACACAGTCATGCTAATTAATCCACATTGTCAGGATCCAAAACTAATTAAAGCCAAGAACTCTCAATAAATCAACAGCATGATTCCAGATTGTAAACAGCCACTGGGCCCTGTTGTAAAAGCTTTAAGAGATGAACTCCCTTAAAGGACTGGTGTCGGGGATCACGTGATGTGAGCGCAGGAGCGACTGTGTTTTTGAAGCTCCGGCTGTCTTTCAATCTTTGTTTTTATCCTTGTGCACATTTCTTTTATGTATTTTTTTCGGTTAGCATGGTTTTTATTATATGTTGAGGTTTGTTAGTCAATATTTCAGCACTTTTGAGTCGAGACAATGAGCTTTAATCCTCGCTGATTCATGGCGGCTGAAGGGGGTCGGTGTGGGGCCTGGTTGTAGGTGGCACAGCTACCTTTGAGAGGTTTCCCACCCTGACAATACGGTGCACACTGATAGATGATGGCTGTTTGCAACGAAGGTGATCCAGCTGGTATTCTTGGCTCTACAGGATGTTAGAGCCCAATTTCAAGGGTTATGAGGCGTCTTTAAGGAGGGGGTGGTGGTGCACCAGAAAGTTCTGGTTGCAGAGAGAGCACCATCTTTGTTAGCAGCCCACCTCCACACAGTTGAGTCCCTACTGCATGGCCTATCATCCATCCTGAGGAATTCAAGTGAGGACGAAGGGGAACCAGTGAGGAGCCTGGTCATATCCGGTGTCACCTGCGTGGTAGTATAGAGGTTCCCAGCCAAGTTTGACAACTGGCTGCCATGTCTTGGGAGTCTCAATCTGGAGAACGGGCAACATGGATCCGGCGGAGCACATATAATCCTATCTCAGAGGACCCCTGGTTCTGTATGGCCCTGTTCCTTTAGAGTGATTGGGGTTGTCAGAGCTGGTCTGGCTGCCCCCCCCCCCCTCTCTCCCCTCCCCCCCAAATAACCCTGCTGAAGTTTAGCTAGTTGACTGCTTGGGCTCGGTCGAGTCTGCAAGTCAGAACTAACGGGGCGGTACGGTGGTGAGCACTGCTGCCTCACGGCACTAAGGACCCAGGTTCGATCTCGGCCCCGGACCAATGTCCATGTGAAGTTTGCACATTCTCCCCATATGTGCTTGGGTCTCACCCCCGCAACCCAAAGATGTGCAAGGTAGGTGGATTGGCCATACTAAATTGCCCCTTAATTGGAATTTTAAAAGAAACTTTAACAAAAAGAACTCATGAGGTTTGTGCTCCGTTCGTTGGAATCTTCGGATGATCCTGAAGAGTGCTGTCCATCTCAGATCATCCTTTTTCCTGCTTGTCCGCTTTCTTCATGCACCAGGTGAGTGCTCTTTATCCTGATGACTGCCTTAGTAGTTATCATGGACTTTAGTTCCTGATAATGATGTAGTTGTCTATTCATTCATTTGCAGGGAAGTATATGTTTTGGGTGTGATGTCCTGCACTGTTGGCTATCCTGATTTAATAAAGTTTTATTATGTTAGGCTGAATATTGAGTTCAGGATTTTGCACAGTTTCTTTATCCTAATATATCCTTGGGATGAGGATGAGCAGAGCCGGAGCGGAGAAGAGGCGGAGAGTATGGGTGTTAAGGTTGGATTTGTCCTCGCTCGGTGGTGGCAATGTGCTGAACAGTCGCACGAAAGGTGGCTCTGCCCTAGAAACTGCAACTTCAGACCTTATAACTCAAAAATAGGTCACTAAGTCATCGGGAAAAAAAACCATCCCAAAGTGAACTATCACCCGAGGAAATGCCCTCAAACCAGCAGCGAGGCCGTAAAGACAGCAAAAGTGGAAAGTACCAGAAGAGGAAAGCCCAAACGGCAGACACAAGGAGCGAAGCGGAGCAGGACATGGTGGATCAAGAGGGAGTGCCAACACAAACGCTGGCCCATCCATAAACAAACCAGTGGATGGAGCTCCAAACACAAGGGCTCCTGAAACATAGGGAGACCATCAAGGAAGACCGCATGATAATCGTGCAGGCGGCCACAGTGATCGTGTTGACCCTTTCAAAGAGGCACTGAAGAGGACGGAACGGCGATTGGAGGCCCAAGAGTCAACGGTCCAAGAATTAGAAAAAGCGGCCACCGACCAGAGTGATTGGATGGCCTCGCTCGAGACAGAAGTGGTATGGTTGGTGGCGGTCCAGGGAACGCTTAAGGGGCAGGTAGAAGACCAAAAAAACAGGTCTCGACACCGAAGTCTCAGGATTGTCAGGCTACCAGAGGGTACCAAGGGCAGAAACCCAACAGCGTATGTAACGCAGATGCTGGGGAAGCTGGTTGAGAGATACACACTGAGGGAGGTCATTACTAAGCTCCACAGATTCCAGGATAAGGAATGAATCCTGAACTGGGTGAGGAACACGCGGTCCTGCAAATGGGACGTGCACACGATCAGAACATACCAGGACATTGAGGCCAACCAGGCCAAACACAGGTGGAGTTCAACAGGGCCAAGGCAGTCCCATTCAAGAGCAAGGTACAGTTAGGGATGCTGTACCTGGCAAGACTTTGGGTGACATACGCCAACAAAGAATATTACTTTAACACTCTGGGAGAAGCAGACAAATTTGTCCAGAAAAATGGGCTAGGAATACAGCAGTAATGGACAAACAGACCACAAACAATGTGCTCTCTTTAGTTTTTCTTTTTCTGTTTCTTTTTCCCCTTTTTGTTTTATTATTTGTTCCCTTTTTGTTATTCTAATTAAGGAGCGCCTACACGCCAAGGTGGGGGGGGGGGGGTAGAATGATGGTTACAAAAGTTTGCACACGGAGACAGCTGGAACAAAGAAGGCAATAGCAGCCGTCTTGGATGGGCCCCAAACAAAGGGAAACCCCGGAGTACAGGGGCATGTCCACGAGGTGTGTATGGCTGACCCTGTAGGTGGGGGGCCGGGGGGGGGGGGGGGGGGCGGGGGGGGGGGGTGACAGAAACCCTGAAAAGCCTGTGGGAGAAGGACCAGCTTCCGGCTGCACAGAGGAAAGAGGCAGGGTTGTCCTTTGTCCCTGCTATCATTTGCTCAGGCAATTGAACCACTGGCCATCGCTTTCAGATGAACAAAGGGGTGGAGAGACATCTAGAGAGGAGACAGGGAGCATAGAGTCTCACTCTACATGGATGGCCTGTTCCTCTATGGCTTGAACCACCTAGCCAGCATGAGAGCTCCTGGGGAGTTTGGAGCCTTCTCCGGTTACAAACTTAACCAGAGCAAGAGCAAGATATTCCCCATGAACCTGCAGGCGGGGAAATCAGAGCTGCGAGAGCTGCTGTTCAAGTTGGCCCAAACCAAATTCTGATACTTAGCAATCCAAATTTCCCATGACTGGACATGGATCCACAAATGAATCCTGTTGAGTCTGGAGGAGGTAAAGAGAGACTTACAGAGCTGAGACTTGCTCCCGCTCTCCCTGGCGGGGAGTGTGCAGACAATCAAGATGAACATGCTGCCCAGATTCCTCTTCCTATTCAGATCCCTCCTGATCTTCATCCCAAGGCCTTCTTCGCTAAACTAGACAAATTGATTGTGGCCTCCATGTGGTGCTGGTGGAGGGAGAGCCCTAGGATCCACAAGAGCGTACTGCAAAGAAGGAGAAACATGGGAGACCTGGCCCTTCCAAACCAACAATTCTACCACTGGGCAGCCACCGCAGAGACAGTACAGGACTGAGTCGCAGAGCCGGGAGCAGAATGGGTAAAGATGGAGGAGAGTTCCTACACATGAACATACCACTGGGCGCTGATCACGGCCCCACTCCCATTCCCCCCCCAGCCAAATACTCAAGGAGCCTAGTGGTGGTGACCACACTGAGAATATGAGAATGTTGAGATCAGCAGGTAATTAAAAAGGCAAATGGGATGTTAGCATTTATTGCAAAAGGACTGGAGTATAAACGTAGAGAAGTGTAGTTGCAATTGTATAGGGTGTTGGTGAGACCACATCTGGAATATTGTGTCCAGTTTTGGTCTCCTTATTTGAGGAAGCATGTGGTGGTATTGGAGGCAATTCAGAGGAGATTCACCAGATTGATTCCGGGGAAAGGATTGATGTATGAGGAGTGATTAAACCATTTGGGTTTAGAAGGATGAGAGGGGATCTGATCGAGGTATATAAGATGCTAAAAGGGATTGATAAAGTAAACATACACCAAATGTTCCCCCTTGTAGGGCAATCTAGGACGAGAGGTCACAGATACAGGTTGAGATGTGGTAGATTTAGAACTGAGATGAGGAGGAACTACTTCTCGCAGAGGGTGGTGAATTTATGGAACTTGCTCCCCCATAGTGAGTGGAATCTATTAGTAATAATCTTTATTGTCACAAGTAGGCTTACATTAACACTGCAATGAAGTTACTATGAAAAGCCCCAGTCGCCACATTCCGGCGCCTGTTCGGGTATACAGAATTCAGAATGTCCAAATTATCTAACAACACGTCTATCGGGACTTGTGGGAGGAAACCAGAGCACCCGGAGGAAACCCACGCAGACACAGGGAGAACGTGCAGACTCCACACAGACAGTGACCCAAGCCAGGAATTGAACCTGGGACCCTGGAGCTCTGAAGCAACAGTGCGACACACTGTGTTACCGTGCCGCCTGACTCATTAAATGGTTTCAACAAGGAGATAGATATATTCTGATTTTTAAAAATCGGTTCAAGAGCTATGGGGCACAGGTAGGGAGGTGGATTTGAGACCAGAAAGAGATCAGCCATGATCAGATTGAATGGCGGAGCAGGCTCAAAGGGCTGAATTGCCTACTTCTGCTCCTCCTTCCTAACGTGGAACCAGCTCAGGCATCACTTTGGACTGAGAGCAATGGCCTCCATCTGCAAGAACCATAAATTCCCCCCGACGACACTAGACGCACCTTCAAATGGTGGAGACAGGGTGAAGGGACGCTGACGGTAGGGCACCTATACATAGACAGGTTAGCAACCCTGTCCGCACGTCCCTGCGAGGTTGTGGGAATTGGGAAACATTGGCAGGTTGAGCTGCTCGACAGCAGGCAGCAGAGTGGCCCATCTTGCCACAGCGGAGGCATTGTCGGTTTCTTGCGGGACATTGCCGCTTTAAATGTGTGGCTCTGCAGTTGCCGCATGTTGTGACGTCACGCCGTTCGTTGCGCCACTGCGCACGCGCAGTTCGGTCTTGCGTCGAGCGCGCCTGCGCATCACGTCCCTCAGTGTTGACGTCGTTTTTGGCGCGTACCTGTACTTCAGTTCCCGAAAGGGAACGAGTTGCAATATATGCAGCTAAGGAACCTCCTCCTCTGTAAGGAGACAGCAACATTGCCCTGATTACTGGGACAATCCCTATTGGACAGAATCCTGACCGTGGGCAAACTAGGGGATGGCAACTGCACGGACATGTACAGTTGACTACTGGAAGAGGTACGATCACCACTGGACGAGACACGGGAGAGATGGGGGAGGACCCTGTCATGATATTCAGGTAAACATCATAGCACAAACATACATACATACTGATAGACAGATCAACGGACCAATCAACACACACACAACACCACAGCCAATCACAGGCAAAAGCATACACAGTACAAAACAGGGAACACAACACTTCCTGAGCATTCCAGCAGGAGACAGCTCAGGGCACAGAGCTCATAGCAAGCCACTCAGACATCTACCATGTGCTGAGTGCCACTACAAGATAGTATTAGGAATAGGTCCACAGATTCTAGGGTTATGATCAAACCTCAGCAACCATTTTACCACTGTAAATAAATGTTAGCAATAAAACTGAGTTGTACCATTCGCAATCGTGTTGGTTCGTCTGTGTAGCAGAGTACCCAACACAAAACTAGTACCAGGAGTAACTGTGGGACCTACCTACAAATCCTCCGGAATCTGCCATCCTGCGCCATGGACATCGTCAGCACACCGCAGCCGCTACATGTCGCTGGAAACCTCAGCGTTAATTGGAGGCTGCTCAAACTTCAAACAGCGCTTCCAGCTCTTTCTGGAAGCCAACGAAAAGGAGAGCGCTTCGGACACCAGAAAGATCGCCATCCTCCTCTCCACGGCAGGTCAACATGCCATCCATGTCTACAACTCCCTGGTGTTCGCGGAAGGTGAGGACAAGAACAAGTACAAGACGGTCCTTCTCAAACACGACCAACACTTCAACGTCGAGGTCAACGAGAGTTTCGAGAGGTATCTCTTCCAGCAGCGCCTGCAGGGTAAGGATGAGCCCTTTCAATCCTTCCTTACGCATCTCCGTATCCTCGTGCAGTCCTGCGGTTACGACACCACCTCCGATTCCATGATTCGGGACCAGATCGTTTTTGAGGTCACCTCGGGCACCCTACGCCAGCAGCTCTTAAAAATAAAAGGCCTCACCCTAGCCTCCGCAATCGAAGCCTGTGTCCTGCATGAAAACACGACTAGCCGCTACTCCCAATTTCAGGCGGCCGAATCGGCGCGGCAGGGGTCCTACGCGGCCGGATCGGCGAGGCAGGCGTCCTACGAGGCCGAACGGGTCCAGGCGCCGCGGACGAGGGCGGCCATTTTGCGCGCGTTTCGAGGCCTCCCGCGTTTGTGCGCACCAAAAACGACGTCAACACTGAGGGACGTGATGCGCAGGCGCGCTCGACGCAAGACCGAACTGCGCATGCGCGGTGGCGCAACGAACGGCGTGACGTCACAACATGTGGCAACTGCGGAGCCACACATTTAAAGCGGCAATGTCCCGCAAGAAACCGACAATGCCTCCACTGTGGCAAGATGGGCCACTATGCTGCCTGCTGTCGAGCAGCTCAACCTGCCAATGTTCCCCAATTCCGACAACCTCGCAGGGACGTGCGGACCATTCAGCCTCCTTACTACGAGTCGTGCCCAGACGATATCCAGACCAGTGACACAGACGACCGGGACGCCCTCCGTGTTGCGGTCATTGATGGGAACCGGATGTCTCCAGCCAGGACCCACCAGCCGTTGTAAGTGAACACTGTCAATCCGGATGATGAATGGTGTGCCACCCTAACGGTCAACCAATCACCGATAACATTCCGTCTGGACACTGGCGCCTCCGCCAACCTCATAGCATGGTCAGCCTTCTACACCATGAAGGTCAGACCACCAATTCGGCCATCCCGTTGCAAGATGGTCGACTACAATGGGAACGTTATCCCGGCTATGGGATCCTGCCAGCTCCAGGTGACACACAACACAAACACGGCCACACTCTCATTCGAAATAGTCGGATCATCAAAGGACTCCCTGCTAGGCGCACAGGCATGCAAAGTTCTCCACCTCGTGCAACGAGTCCATGCTCTGTCTCCAGAAGGCACATCTGACTTCCCGAATGCAGAATTCAGGGCACAGCTCCAATCGCTCCTCGCCCACAACGAGGAGGCATTCGAGGGCATGGGAACACTGCCCTACACCTACAGAATTCGGCCCAAACCGGACCCCACCCCGGTTATTCACATACCTCGCAGGGTCCCAGCGCCACTCAAAGCAGCAGCTGCAGGATCTCCAGGACCAAGGGGTGCTATCCTGGGTCACAGAGCCCACGCCATGGGTTAGCTCCATGGTGTGTGTTAAGAAGCCCTGCGGCGAGCTCCAGATCTGCATTGATCCAAAAGACCTCAACAACAACATAATGAGGGAACACTACCCCATACCCAAACGGGAAGAGATCACGAGCGAAATGGCCCGGGCTAAAATCTTCACAAAACTGGATGCCTCGAAGGGTTTTTGGCAGATCCAACTGGATCAGTCCAGCCGAAAGCTGTGCACCCCTTTCAGCAGGTTCTGCTATAACAGAATGCTATTTGGCATCATCTCGGCATCCGAGGTCTTTCACAGGATCATGGAGCAGATGATGGAGGGCATCGAAGGGGTGCGCGTCTATGTGGACGACGTCATCATCTGGTTCACCACACCACAGGAGCACATCAATCGTCTCCAGCGCGTCTTTGCGCGCATTCGGGAAAACGGCCTACGCCTCAACCGAGCCAAGTGTTCTTTCGGCCAAACCGAGCTGAAGTTCCTGGGGGACCACATTTCCCGGTCAGGGGTCCGTCCGGATGCAGACAAGGTGAGCGCCATTACATCCATGCCGCAGCCGGCAGACAAGAAAGCAGTGCTACCCTTCCTAGGCATGGTCAACTTCCTGGGGAAGTTCATTCCCAACCTTGCCTCCCACACGACGGCTCTGCGCCACCTCGTCAAGAAGTCCACGGAGTTCCAGTGGCTGCCCACACACCAGAAGGAATGTGAGGAGCTCAAAATTAAGCTCACCACAGCCCCGGTATTGGCGTTTTTCGACATATCTCGTGACACTAAAATTTCGACTGATGCCAGCCAGTCCGGCATTGGGGCAGTACTCCTACAGCGGGATGACACTGCGTCATGGGTCCCGGTCGCCTATGCCTCGCGGGCCATGACCCCCACAGAACAGCACTACGCGCTGATCGAAAAGGAGTGCCTGGGTTTGATAACCGGAATAGACAAGTTCCATGACTACGTGTATGGTCTCCCCCAGTTTACCATTGAGACTGACCATTGCCCCCTGGTCAGCATCATAAATAAGGACCTGAACGAGATGACCCCTCGCCTCCAGCGCATCCTACTTAAACTCGGGAGGTATGACTTCCAACTGGTCTACACCCCGGGAAAGGACCTTATCATTGCGGATGCCCTATCTAGAGCAGTGAGCACACCACCCGATTCGGAGGGGTTCATCTGTCAGGTCGAAGCGCAGGTGGCCTTCACATCGGCAAATCTGCCAGCTGACGACTCCAGTCTGGCCCGTATTCGGCGGGAGACTGCGGCTGACCCCCTTCTACAACGGGTAATGCACCGCATGATGGGAGGGTGGCTCAAAGGACAGTGCCCGCAGTTCTACAATGTCCGAAACGACTTGGCCGTCATTGATGGTGTCCTTCTAAAGCTGGACCGGATTGTGATTCCGCACAGCATGCACAAGCTGGTCCTCGACCAACTACATACGAAGGCCATCTGGGTGTCGAGAAGTGCAGACGGAGGGCCCGAGAGGCAGTATACTGGCCGGGCATCAGTGATGACATTGGCCAATATGGTGCTCAACTGCCCCACCTGCCAAAGGTTTCAACCGGCGCAACCTCCTGAGACGCTTCAGCCCCATGAGTTGGTGACGTCCCCCTGGGCGAAGGTGAGTGTGGACCTTTTTCACGCGCTTGGCAGGGACTATGTAATCGTCATTGATTACTTTTCCAACTATCCAGAGGTCATACGCCTGCATGATTTGACATCGTCCACTGTCATAAGGGCCTGCAAAGACACCTTCGCTCGCCACGGCATTCCGATGACTGTCATGTCGGACAATGGGCCCTGTTTTGCCAGCCAGGAATGATCGTCCTTTGCTGCTTCGTATGGCTTTACACATGTGACGTCCAGCCCTCTGAATCCCCAGTCCAATGGAAAGGCGGAGAAGGCCGTTCACATCGTCAAGCGGCTCCTCTGCAAGGCTGCTGCTGCCGGATCGGATTTCTGCCTAGCCCTGCTGGCCTATCGCTCGGCCCCACTAGCCACTGGCCTCTCACCAGCCCAGCTGTTGATGGGTCGCGCCCTCAGGACCACTACCCACAACCACCCATGCTCCGGTACTACACAGAATGCAACAGCAGCGCATTCGCCAGAAGAGGGCATATGACACACGGGCAACTGATCTTCCCGCCCTGGCGCCTGGAAACGACGTCCGCATCCACCTACCAGAAGGTGGCTGGTCAGCACCTGCCGAAGTTCTCCGACGCGTGGCTCCCTGCTCGTTCCTGGTTCACATGCCTGATGGATCCATTCGTAGGCGCAATCACCGGGCCCTTCGCCTACTTCCACGCTCGCTACGGGAACTTACACCGACACCGCGCCCTCCTGTTGTTCCTGATATCGACTTTGTAGAGCTTCCTGCCACCATGCCCCTTCCGTCATCGCCCATGGCCAGGCCCATTCCTCAGCCGGTGGATCCAGACCCACCCTTGAGGCGGTCAACCCGAATTCGTCGCCCACCTACTAGACTGGACTTATGAGCCTGTTTGTACATTGAACTCATAATATCACTGTGTTAATATGTTTCTGTTCTTCCTTGTCGTTACAGGAGTTTGTTTTGTCGTTCAACATTTCCCCGTTCTTTGTTTATGGTACAACCTTGTTGTTATGTCGCACCCGACATCGCCCCTTGTATATAGTTTAGCCCCATGTACATGCTGTAGATATTGCACACCACACATTTAGCTGCACTCAGTACACATCTCTATTTATAACCACATAGGCACATGTTCTTGTAAAAAAGGGGGGAATGTCTTGATATTCAGGTAAACATCATAGCACAAACATACATACATACTGATGGACAGATCAACGGACCAATCAACACACACACAACACCACAGCCAATCACAGGCAAGAGCATACACAGTACAAAACAGGGAACACAACACTTCCTGAGCATTCCAGCAGGAGACAGCTCAGGGCACAGAGCTCATAGCAAGCCACTCAGACATCCACCATGTGCTGAGTGCCACTACAAGATAGTATTAGGAATAGGTCCACAGATTCTAGGGTTATGATCGAACCTCAATAACCAGTTTACCACTGTAAATAAATGTTAGTAATAAAACTGAGTTGTACCATTCGCAACCGTGTTGGTTCGTCTGTGTAGCAGAGTACCCAACACATCAGACCCTGGAACGAAGCACTGCACAGGGTGAACTCCACCTCCTCAAGCGCAGGGCTGTGTCTAACGCAGCTGTAAGTGCATGATGTCAAGCGCTCAGGGCGTACTAGGTGAGAACACGCATGAGAGGATTCTTTCCGGAGGCGGAGGACAAATGTGAATGGTGCCAAGGAGGTCCTGCCAACCACATCCACATGTGCTGGTCCTGCCCCAGACTGACCAGATAGTGGACCACCTTCTTTGAGGCCATGTCCAGGATTGTGAGAGTGAGGATGTAGCTGTGCCCACAAGTTGCAGTCTTCGGGATCTCTGAACAGCCAGAATGGTGCATGGGAAGAGACGAGCTTTTGCCTCCCTGATCGCCCGCTGGAGACCCCTGCGTGGCTGGAGATTGGCAGCGCCACCAAAGGCCGCTGATTGGGGACTGGCTGTCTGACCTAGCCGAATGCCTCAAACTGGAAAAATAAAATTCACCAGCCTATTCCAACATTTGTTCATAACCAGCAACCAATACTGGGGGAGGGGGTGAGGGTTGGGGGGGAAGGAATCTAGAACTGGTACCACCAATGGAACAAAAAGAAGAGGTGGGGAGGAAGATGCGGAGAGGGGATGGGGTGGGTGGTAAAGGGTGGGGGACTTGGTATGTTATTTTTGTTGGGGCCACTAAGAACCCAGCACGAGTTTGTAGAATCAAACAGAAAGTAACTTTATTTACAACAATATGTACCTTCTCTAGCTGGTACCACAATGGCCAGCTCTATTTGTACAGCTGCAACTACTAGTGAGTGCCAGCCCCCCTCATTGTGGGAGCTCATGCTCTCCAAGAACCAAGTAACCAGTTATCCCCAGCGAATAGGATCCGGGCACGTTATAACAGTTCTAATACCAGGAGGTGACGCACACAGCATAGGAATGGCACAGAGGAAGTGACCAAGGTTGTAAGACCCCAAACCCAGGGCCCCAACAATAATACCGAAACACGCACTGTTAAAGGGGCCACTCCTGGTAGGGGCACTGCCCAAAAATAAGAAAGCACAACAGAAAATTATCAATAAATCATAATGTGAAAAGAGGGGTCGATAAAGCAATCCAACCACTGCGGTGCTCACCGGACCCGGAACGTTACCTCATGATGCTTGGGGAATATAAGCTACGCTAATGAGGGGGGGACGGGGCAATCATTAGCAGTACTGCTGTATAAATAGAGCTGGCCAGTGTCGTACCGGCTTTGTACAGATTGTTGTAAATAAGGTTAGAACATAGAACATAGAACGATACAGCGCAGTACAGGCCCTTCGGCCCACGATGTTGCACCGACATGGGAAGTCAAAAAACAAAAGCCATCTAACCTACACTATGCCATTATCATCCATATGCTTATCCAATAAACTTTTTAAATGCCCTCAATGTTGGTGAGTTCACTACTGTTGCAGGTAGGGCATTCCACGGCCTCACCACTCTTTGCGTAAAGAACCTACCTCTGACCCCTGTCCTATATCTATTACCCCTCAGTTTAAGGCTATGTCCCCTCATGCTAGCCATTTCCATCCATGGGAAAAGGCTCTCACTGTCCACCCTATCTAACCCTCTGATCATTTTGTATGCCTCTATTAAGTCTCCTCTTAACCTTCTTCTCTCTAACGAAAACAACCTCAAGTCCATCAGCTTTTCCTCATAAGATTTTCCCTCCATACCAGGCAACATCCTGGTAAATCTCCTCTGCACCCGTTCCAAAGCTTCCACGTCCTTCCTATAATGAGGTGACCAGACTGTACGCAATACTCAAAATGCGGCCGTACCAGAGTTTTGTACAGCTGCAACATGACCTCATGACTCCGGAACTCAATCCCTCTACCAATAAAGGCCAACACACCATAGGCCTTCTTCACAACCCTATCAACCTGGGTGGCAACTTTCAGGGATCTATGTACATGGACACCGAGATCCCTCTGCTCATCCACACTTCCAAGAATTTTACCATTAGCCAAATATTCAGCATTCCTGTTATTCCTTCCAACGTGAATCACCTCACACTTCTCTACATTAAGCTCCATTTGCCACCTCTCAGCCCAGCTCTGCAGCTTATCTATGTCCCTCTGTAACCTGCAACATCCTTCCGCACTGTCGACAACACCATCGACTTTAGTGTCGTCTGCAAATTTACTCACCCACCCTTCTGCGCCCTCCTCTAGGTCATTTATAAAAATGACAAACAGCAACGGCCCCAGAACAGATCCTTGTGGTACGCCACTTGTAACTGAACTCCATTCTGAACATTTCCCATCAACCACCACCCTCTGTCTTCTTTCAGCTAGCCAATTTCTGATCCACATCTCTAAATCACCCTCAATCCCCAGCCTCCATATTTTCTGCAATAACCTACCGTGGGGAACCTTATCAAACGCTTTACTGAAATCCATATACACCACATCAACTGCTCTACCCTCGTCTACCTGTTCAGTCACCTTCTCAAAAAACTCCATAAGGTTTGTGAGGCATGACCTACCCTTCACAAAGCCATGCTGACTATCCCTAATCATATTATTCCTATCTAGATGATTATAAATCTTGTCTCTTATAATCCCCTCCAAGACGTTCTGTTTGACTCTCCAAACTCATGGTGGATTCTACGTGATCCTCTTGGATCCTTTTGCCCCTTGGATAGGGATTCCTCCCTTGGGGTGTAGTAGGGGAGTCTGGTGTGGGTAGGTCCACATCTGGAGAGGTGAAGGTTTGGGTATGGTCCGTGTGATGAACGGTTATTGTATTACTGTACCCTTATCATTATGTAAGGTGATGTCCCCTTTAAGACCGGGCTTGGAACCCTGGGGGACTACGCCTCCGGCTCCGCCCACCTGGGAGTCGTACATAAGGGGCCGCCATGCTGGCGGCACCCAGTAAGCACCCGTCTCGGCACCAGGCTAGTTCTTAGCTTATTAAAGCCTTCTTTACCGTTTTACTCTCTAGCGTCGTTATTGAGGATACAACAATTTAATAAGCTAAACTACATCAGGATGGACGCAGGCCTAAAACCAGAGAAGCTCAATCTGGAAGCACGGACACCGGAGGCAAAGGAAATTTTTCTATACTGGCTCCGATGCTTCGAGGCCTACCTGGACTCCTCAGAGACTTCCATCCTGGGGCCACACAAGCTGAGCCTACTCCACGCCCGGGTAAGTCACAGAATCTCCACCACGCTCGAAAAGGCGACTACCTACGAAGAGGCGGTCGAGAAACTACGCAAGCGGTTTGTCAAACCCATCAACGAGGTACATGCCCGGCATCTGCTCTCTACATGCCGTCAGCGCTCGGGGGAAACGCTGGACAAATTCGTAGAAAAACTCACCGCGCTCGCCAGGAACTGTGACCATCAGGATGTGACGGGGGAAATACATATGAACCTGCACATCAGAGACACTTTCATGTCTGGCATCCGCTCGACCTACAACCGGCAGCGACTACTCAAAAACGGGGCAAAAGACCTCTAGGACACGCTGACGCTCGCTACCTCGCTGGAAGTGGCCCGACATAATTTAGGCATGTACTCCGCGGATCCTGCGAGCCCCCCTTGGATTTCCCCAGACTTGGCCACGTTACGGGCCTGCGCCGCGTGGCGGCCTGCCCAGACCGGGGGCACACCGTGCTATTTCTGTGGGCAGGGCCAGCACCCACGCCCATGCTGCCCAGCCCGCTCCGCCGTCTGCAGTGACTGCGGGAGGAAGGGGCATTTTGCGAGGGTCTGCCTGGCCAGGCCCAAGGGCCAGAAACACAAAGAACAGCAGGCCCAAAACTCAGGCTCACAGGCCCGCAGGCCTCCCAACTCGGCTGCGCATCGACCCGACATGCCCCCTCCTGACCCGTCATCAGCCTCGTGCGAGTCATGGGGCAGCCATCTTGGCGGCGGCCACCTTCTCGACCCGACACGTGCGACCGACGGCGGCGGCCATTTTACGAATCCGACTCGGCTGAGGACTCGGACTACCCGCAACTGGGAGCGATCACCCTTGACCAAACGCGGCAAAACACCTGCAGAACTCTATGATGCAGGTCCAGGTCAACGGGCGCGACACTCCATGCCTTTTCGACTCCCGGAGCACGGAGAGCTTTATTCATCCAGAAACGGTAAGGCGCTGCTCCTTGCGCACCCATCCTGTGTCCCAAACCATAGCCCTCGCATCCGGGTCCCACTCGGTCCAAATCAAGGGGTATTGTATTGCGGATCTCTCAATCCAGGGCGCCGAATACACCCGTTTCAAACTGAATATCCTCTCTCACCTCTGCGCTCCCCATGCTGCTCGGACTGGATTTCCAGTGCAGCCACCGAAGCCTGACACTGAAGTTCAGCGGACCTTTGCCCCCCCCCCCCTCACAGTATGCAGCCTTGCGACACTGAAAGTCGGACCCCCCTCTCTATTCGCGAACCTCACTCCCGACTGTAAGCCCCTCGCCACCAGGAGCCGTCGGTACAGTGACCAAGCCATGACTTTTATCAAGTCAGAGATCCAGAGTTTACTGGGTGAGGGGGTCATCGAGGCTAGCAACAGCCCCTGGAGAGCACAAGTGGTGGCAGTCCGGTCCGGGGACAAGGAACGGATGGTCGTGGATTATAGCCAGACCATAAACCGTTTCACGCAGCTCGATGCGTACCCCCTTTCTCGCATAGCAGAAATGGTAAATCGGATCGCCCAATACCGGATATTTTCCATAGTCGATCTCAAATCCTGACCGAAAGACTGCCTCTATACTGCCTTCGAAGCAGCCGGCCGGCTCTTCCACTTCCTCAGGGTCTCCTTCGGCATCACGAATGGGGTCTCCATCTTCCAGAGGGCGATGGACCAAATGGTGGACCAGTACGGCTTGCGGGCTACATACCCGATCTTGGACAACGTCACCATCTGCGGCCATGATCAGCAGGACTATGACGCGAACCTCGAAAAGTTCCTCCAGACCACCCGAGCCCTCAACCTGACCTATAACAAGGAAAAATGCGTTTTCCACACAACCCGGCTAGCCATCCTCGGCTATGTAGTGGAAAACGGGGTCTTGGTCCCGACCCCGACCGCATGCGCCCCCTTAAAGAACTTCCCCTCCCCCGCAGCCTCAAGGCCCTCAAACGGTACTTGGGGATTTTCTCCTATTACGCCCAGTGGGTCCCCAGATATGCGGACAAAGCCCGCCCACTCATAAAGACCACAATATTTCCCCTGTCGGCTGAGGCCCGATCGGCCTTCAGCCGCATCAAGGCTGACATCATCAAGGCCGCTATGCACGCGGTGGACGAAACTATCCCTTTCCAGGTAGAGAGCGATGCGTCAGACATCGTCCTGGCTGCTACCCTCAACCAGGCAGGCAAACCAGTAGCGTTCATCTCCCGGACCCTCACCGCCTCTGAGATTCGGCACTCTGCAGTCGAGAAGGAGGCACAAGCCATTGTGGAGGCTGTGCGGCACTGGAGGCACTACCTAGCCAGTAGGAGGTTCACCCTCATCACCGACCAACGGTCGGTAGCCTTCATGTTTGATAACGCACAACGGGGCAAAATAAAAAACGATAAAATTTTGAGGTGGAGGATCGAACTCTCCACCTACACGTACGATATCAAGTATCGTCCAGGGGAGCTCAACGAGCCCCCAGATGCCCTGTCCCACAGCACGTGCATCCAACGTGCAGGAGGACTGCCTGCAAGCCATCCACAATGACCTCTGTCACCCTGGGGTTACCCGGCTCGTCCATTTCATCAAGTCCCGCAACCTACCTTACTCAACCGAGGAGGTCAAGGCCATGACCAGGGCTTGCCAGATCTGTGGGGAGTGCAAACCGCACTTCTACCGGCCAGACAAGGCTCATCTCGTGAAGGCCTCGGGGCCCTTTGAGCGACTAAGTGTGGACTTCAAGGGCTCCCTCCAGCCCACCAACCGCAATGCCTATTTCCTCACCGTCATCGGCGAGTTCTCCCGCTTCCCATTCGCCGTCCCCTGTCCCGACATGACCTCGGCCACCGTGATAAAGGCACTACACAGCATCTTCACCCTGTTCGGTTTACCCGCTTATATCCACAGCGACCGGGGTACATCGTTCATGAGCGATGAACTGCGTCAGTATCTGCTCAGGAAAGGCATCGCCTCGAGCAGAACGACCAGTTATAACCCACGGGGAAACGGGCAGGTGGAGGGGGAGAACGCAACAGTTTGGAAGGCTGTCCTTCTGGCCCTGCAGTCGCAAAGTCTCCCAACCACCCGCTGGCAGGAGGTCCTACCTGATGCCCTACACTCCATTAGGTCGCTCCTCTGCACGGCCACGAAAGAGACCCCTCACAACCGCTTGTTTATCATCCCCAGGAAGTCCACCTCCAGGGTCTCACCTGCGGGATCCGGCACCCACTACTCCCCCCCCCCCCGGTCCCACTCCCCGTCTGTGGACACCGACCGCGTGCGCCCCCTAGCGCCCCCCCCACACCCCCTGCCGGCGCCGGCACCGCTACCCCCAGCCCCAGCTATTTCCCCTGCGCCCCTATCCCCTACCCCGACCTGGACCAAGGCTCCGACCACTGTGCTCCCGGACGTACCCTCAACTAAGACGTCCGTGTCCGGCGCACCACCGCCCGAGCTGAGGAGGTCAATGAGGACAATCAGGCCGCCGAAACGAATGGACTTGTGATTCCACTTCACCCCCGCCGGACTTCGTTTTTTTAAAACAGGGAGTGAATGTGATGACCGGTTATTGTATTACTGTACCCTTATCATCATGTAAGGTGATGTCCCCTTTAAGACCGGGCTTGGAATCCTGGGGGACACCGCCTCCGGCTCCGCCCATCTGGGAGTCGTATATAAGGGGCCGCCTTGCAGGCGGCACCCAGTTAGCACCCGTCTCGGCACCAGGCTAGTTCTTAGCTTATTAAAGCCTTCTTTACCGTTTTACTCTCTAAGCGAAGTTATTGAGGGTACAACAGTCCGGTGATGATGTCCAGTAATGATCCTTATTCCACTGGGGAGGTGGATGGGGCCAACTCGGTGGCACTCTGGCTGGTTCTCATCTAGTCGGAATATTTTAGGAGCTGGTTTGTGGGTCTGATAGGTTAGTTCTGACAGTTTTGTTCTCTTTTCCTCTGACTGAGAGCTTTTGGGGGCGTTGCTTCTACTTCTCTCTTTGTACGGGTTCCTGTGATGGCTCACCGTGGTGGTGTTGGATGTTGAGCTTTGGTGACATGGACACTCAGCTATGGATTTATGTCTGCCTTTAGGTGGCCTAATCCTGTGATTGATTTTGCAACAATTGGAACATTGTTTGCCTTTTGCCGGACAATTTCTTTTACTGTGGGTGTGGCCGCAGCGTGTGCACATCATCAAGCTCATGACGTCACTCTCAAAATGATTGCCAGCCGTTGTATGCAGTTTTCTGTGCTGTGACACAGCATTAATGGCATCAGCCATGTTTCCTGACTACGCACCATTTTCGTTTGCTCTGAACTCCACATATTCAGAGGATGCTTGTTCACTGGCTTTGCACATATTAATCGCTTCATCTAGTGGCAAAATCGGTCGTCTTAGCATTTTTTCTCGCAAACGTTCGGCATTTATCCTGAATACAACTTGATCGCAAAGCATTGAATCAGCAATGGAGGAAAAGTGACACAACTGCGCTCTTAACTTTAAAGCAGTAATGAAAGGACCTATTGAGTCTCCTTTCACCTGCAGCCTTTTTCTGAACATGTAGCACTCATAGGTCGCAGTCACCTTCTTTTTGCAGTGTGCATCGAATTTCTGTAGAACTATGTTATAGTTCATTTTATCCCCATCTGCAGCAAATTCAAAGGAGTTATAAAGCTTGAATGCTTGTGTTCCAGCCAAATTAAGAAGAAGTGCTAATTTTCTCTGATTGGAAGCATTTTCTAGTGCAGAGACAGATAGGAAAACTTCAAACTACTGTTTGAAGAAAGCCCAGTTTTGACATAGTTTACCATTTGTTCTAAAGTAGTCAGGCTTCTTGAGACTCTCCATGTTACGATTTGCCTTCTGTGTAGATTTTCTGATCGTTGTAGCAGTGTAATTGTTTTCTTCAATCTTCGTAAACCTAACCTGTCTAATCTAATTGCTTATTATTTGTAGAAATATACTCCTTGTACCATGTGGTGTTCTTTGTGTTGCTAATTTTAGGATGGTTGGCGTAGTGTTCACAAAGACCACAAATAGTTTTAAATTGAACAAAGCTATAAATTTATTAACACTACTAATTGCACTTGACACTTACTCCTAGATAATACAGTTGATAATAAACATATAATCTGACTCATCTGCTACTAATCTCTACACTAGAACATTAACTATGATCTGCTCTCACTCACACTATCTTTCCTTCAGTCTGTTCTCTAGCTTTCTCCTCAACCTCTCACCCAGAAGGCTTATAGTATCAATGTCTTATATACTTGTCCATCTAGCATCCTCTAGTGGTTGAGTTAAACATTTCATTAACCTTTGCAGTTCTTACATTTATGATAATGTCACATATCCCTCAGCCAGCATCCACTGAAAAATTGTTATCTGCTCAATATTACATGGCTGTTGTGGGACCTCACACTCCATTGTAAACTCCGGAGTACTGGCTGTCATATTTCCAACATTACAGCAGTGCCTACATTTTAAAATGGCTGTACGTAATGACACCATTATTCCTGAAGAAGATACTTCTGTCAATCACATTTGGAGACTGCCCTATTGTAAGTGACTGGAATGAATCTGATACACACAATTTATGTTGCACTTACTGCATTTTGCCGGAGAAATCACTGTGCATTATTGGGAAAGTTGCTGAGGTTATACGCTTAAATTATTGGAATGGGACCTGAACCCAGAATCTTCTAACAGAGACAAGAGTCAATGTTGTCAAAAGTCAAGACTTAGGTTGACACCTGGCAGCAGTCTTCAATCATTCTAATACTAAACAAGATAGAAAAAGCTTGCATATGTTTTCATTACTCCGACAAGATTTCTTTCTGCCGATACATTCAAATTCTGTTCCTTTTTATCATTGCTTTTCCTCTTCTAGTGAGTATTTAACAACTGCTATGGTAACTTTGTCCGTCTGGTACCCAAGTGCCCACCAGGAGCCCACAAGGAGCCTCTGATCAACCATGATCTAATTACAGACTGATACAGACTCAAAATGGCCTACTCCTGTTCCCAATATCTCTGTATTTTTACATTTGTTCCTTCTTGGGTTGTGGGCAACAACAGCAAGTCATACATTATGTCCCTAGGGGCTTTGAGGGAATAACATGGTGTGGGACGTCACATGTGGGCCAGACTGGGGTTTTAGGCATTTTCTGTGGAGCAAATGTAGACACAGGTGGTTTTTAATGTGTGTTTTGTTTTGAGTAAAACATATCTAAAAATAGTTTTTCAGACTGCCCAAAATGAATGGTAGATGCCTTGGCAGACACGAGGTATTTAGAATGTAGGGTGGTCATTTGTTGCACGTGGATCCTGAGCATTGGTCAATTGATTTTCACTGTCTGTTCATTAAGGAAAGCACTTTGGAGTTAACAAATCTTTTGATTTCTGAGTTAGGGAGAAAAGCTCTAAACAAATTAGGATGCAGACTCCGAACAGTCAGTCTGGCACTAGCCATTTGCAAGGGGAGAATCCTTGCCCTGGTAGGAGAGTTTGTGCTTTAATGTCAAATAAAAGGCAATATAAATATAGGTGCAGTCCACAGTATAATTGGTGTGAAGCATCCTCGAGTGCCATATACTGTATGTAATCAATTGATTTATGTTGCACTTTATGAACTGTCACATTTGAATTGTATTGTACTGTACTTAAACAAATTGAATGAAAATAACATATTTTGGGAAATAAATCAAGCCCATCACACTGGGTGAGTATGATTTCTTTGTAATCATATGCACACCAAAATTATACAAATTGTATCAAGCATCTATCTTCATACTAAATGTTTTGTACTCAGTGTTTAGCATCCTGTGGAATAAAACAGTTTCTGAATTGAAAGAAAATGTCATCTCACTTAGCATTCACTTTCTCTGCCTTCAGATAGATTGAAGGAGTACAGTCATAAAGATCTAGTCCAGCACACAAGGGAGTTATTAAACTTTCAATTCCTGCTATAACACTCGTAATAATAGGGCTGCTGAAGTCGCCTACCGGAAGCAGCATGGGGCCAGAGAACCCAAGGGAAAAAGTGACATAATTGAACGCAAGTAGATATCTGCAACAGATCTGAATTTATAACACAAACAACGGGAGCCTGCAGCAGTTACGTAGCATTTTTAAACATTTTTCACAGGATCATTAACAAAAATGATGATATAAAGCCACTGGTAACTCTTTCAATGGCAGGTGTCACTTACCTTTTGATAAGACAGGTGACCAGTGGCATGGTCAACTGTTTAAAGGAGGAGGAAGCGGTAGAGAGGGGGAGGGGCATAACTCAGGACAGAACTCCTGACATTGGGGCATGGTAGCTCAAGGAAGGCCTGCCAAGGATGGAGTAATGAAAATCGGGGACAGGCAGGACTCCAGAATTGAACACATTCACAGAGCCTGGAGGGTTGAAGGGCTTTCTTGAAATGCATTCTTTCACAGGATGTGGGTGTTTTTGACTGGGCCACTATTTATTGCCCATTCTTAATTGCCCTCAAGAAGGTAGTGGTAAGCACCTTCTTGTGTCCATGTGATGTAGGTACACCCACAGTGCTGCTAGGAAGGGAGTTCGCGGATTATGACCCAGTAACAATGAAAGAACAACAGCTCAGTAGCACAGTGGGTTGCGCTATTGCTTCACAGCTCCAGGGTCCCAGGTTCAATGCCCGGCTTGGGTCACTATCTGTGTGGCGTCTGCACCTTCTCCCTATGTCTGTGTGGGTTTCCTCCAGCTGCTCCGGTTTCGTACTACAAGTCCCGAAAGACGTGCTGTTAGGTAATTTGGACATTCTGAATTCTCCCTCTATGTACCCGAACAGGCGCTGGAATGTGGCGACGAGGGGCTTTTCACAGTAACTTCATTGTGGTGTTAATGTAAGCCTACTTGTGACAATAAAGATTATTATTATTTTTATTATTACATAGTTCCAAGTCAGGACAGATGTTGCTATATTTATTTGGTTCTAAATATGGCGGTCAATATGGTCGCCTTCCTTAATCCTAATTATGTTTGCTTTAGAGTCGCCAAGTATCTTTCGATACCGCCACAAGGTTCAAACCCGAATACTAATCAAAGAGTCGATACACCAGTTAGTTAGTTCAAAGTCAATACTATTTATTTACACACAGTAATATCTACTCGTGCGCAAAACACTACAAACTAAACTATCTCTAACGCTAACGCCGATACTTAGCTTCGGGTGCCCACTCAGTCAGAGGAACAATGTCCATTGTTCGGATCTGAGGCTGCTGGGTTCGAATTGGTACAGGAGAACAGCTAAGGTCATCCGCCTGGTAGCGACGTTGACCTTGGACTTACTTGCTTCTGGTGTAGCTGGTGGACGGGTCTCTCCTCGGTGAGAGCCAATTCCAAGAGAGCAATTCTCTCTCGGGGCCTTCTTCTTATACCCGAAGGGGCTTCGCGCGCTTTTGGCCTTGAACTTGGCCCCGATCAATTGGGCCGTATCTAGATCACTCGTATTGATCTTGACCAATAAAGGGGTGGGTGCCCTGATGGCTGGGTGTGTCCTAGGTGGCCGTTGGCCTTGCTTTGTTTATGCTTTCAGTTTGGGGAACTGGCGCCGCGATGTCTGGAGCTAGATCGGTTGCTTGAGTGTCTTTCCTCTGTTCCCAGAAATGGGCCAGCAATATGCTAATAGATCTACAGTTGCAGTCTCACCTGGGAGCTGCGGTTCCGATATGAATACAGGCTCTGTGCCTGCTTGCTTTGTTAGCATTGTCCATAGTTCCCTACCGTCTTTGCAAACATCCATTTTGTATTCTGGAAGTGGCCATCCCAGATGGCTACACACCCTCCTGGTGATCCTCAACGTGAAACGTGAAGGATCAAATTACTGCATCTTCTTCGTTCTCCTCCTAAGTCGGGCACCCATAAGCAATGACAGGCTCGAGGCTACTCTGTCCTATGAATTGAAACTTTTACCTAAATTACTTTATGTACATACATCATTATAAAATTCTACGGGGCTCTATGACATTCAGACATGCATTACAAAATAAAAAAACTGGAACCTCTAACTGTCCTTAACTAAACTATCCTTAATCAATCAAAAGAATTTACAACACTTTAAACTGTACAATAGCAGCAACACAGGTTTCTCTGGCTTGGCAGTCAAGCGCAGAGTTTTACATTTCTTTATTAGAACAAAACAAACACACAAAGAAACAGATGTACTTTAATACACTTAAAGGGGTTGGGGGGTTTGTTGATTTCCAAAAATAGGGGATCTGAAGGTGTATACCGGGGTGCGGGAGGCTTTCCTCCGCCATTTCCTGCGTCTTAGGGTTTGAACAACACTGTAGAGTATTGCAATTACTAGCAGTGCTTCCACAATGTAGGACAGGGAATACCAAGTTATGAACTTGTCACACCAGGTCGGTGTATCGGTAACGGGGTACAGTGTATGGCAGTGTTGGGAAACATTCATGTCCTGTGTGGTAGGGGTCAGGGGGGTAACATCCACGCCCAACTGGAGGGATCCCGCTAAGATCCAACTGTAGAGCATGCTGGTTGTCTTCATCTTTTCTTCTTTTGTCTTTTTGAGGCTTCTGTGGTTCCGGAGTTCTATGGACACAAACATAATTTCTGTTATCATCTTGTTTAATATCTCGTATGTCTGTCTGTCTGTCCTTTTATTGCCAATTGCCCATTATAATTGGTCACCATCTGTGACTCACTCATTTTTTTTTAAACCAAATATTTGGGACAAGACATCCGAGAAAAATACTGACACAGCGCGAGCCATCTCGCAGCCTGTGCGATCTACCATCCCAGTGTTTGAGGATGTAAATAGCATCTGGAAGCAACCAAAGGGTCGCCGTAAACAAACAGAAGAGTTTTGAACTAAAAGTGGCAAATGGGGTGCGTATGGGCCGCGACGGGTAAGAATGGGTGGAATCCCCGGGTACGATGGTGACCAGTGCCGTTTGTGCTCTACCCGAGCGTAGCTGACCAGAGGGGGTCCTCAGGCAGGGCAGGGACCAGTGCCGTTTCTCCACTGCCTGAGCGACCGGCAAGAATGGTAAAAATTGGACTTCCGGGTGTGGCGATGACTAGCTGAGTCGCACGTTTCGGCAGCTCCCTGTGAAACGGACTTTTGGGCTCTTGACAGGAGCCCCAACGGCAATTTTGACGGCTAAAAACACTGTGCGGTAAACCAGAAGGGAATCCCCCCTGGATACGGATGGAAAAAGGAGGAGAGAGTGGCCAGATTGCAGTGGATCCTTTAGAACAGCGGCAAGGAAGGCAAGCAAAAACCAAGATGGCGTCGGAAGGTGGCAGTTTAACATGGGGCCCTGAACAACAAGAGTTCTTGAAATGCTGTGTGGAAGAGATCAAAAAGGAAATGAAGAAAGAGCTGTTGGCCCCGATACTACAGGCGATCGAAGGGCTAAAGGAGGAACAAAAGACCCAGGAGCGGGAGCTTCGGGTCGTGAAGGCAAAGGCAGCCGAGAATGAGGATGATATACAGGGCCTGGTGGTGAAGACGGAGACGCAGGAGGCACATCAGAAACGATGTGTGGAAAGGTTGGAGGCACTGGAAAACAACGCAAGGAGGAACAACCTGAGGATTCTTGGTCTTCCTGAAGGTGTGGAGGGAGCGGACGTCGGGGCATATGTGAGCACGATGCTGCACTCGTTAATGGGAGCGGAGGCCCCGGCGGGTCCGTTGGAGGTGGAGGGAGCATACCGAGTGATGGCGCGAGGACCGAGAGCAGGAGAAATTCCCAGAGCCATAGTGGTGAGATTCCTCCGTTTTAAGGATAGAGAAATGGTCCTTAGATGGGCGAAGAAAACTCGGAGCAGTAAATGGGAGAACGCGGTGATCCGCGTTTATCAAGACTGGAGTGCGGAGGTGGCGAGAAGGAGGGCGAGCTTTAATCGGGCCAAGGCGGTGCTTCATAAAAAGAAGATAAAATTTGGAATGCTGCAACCGGCAAGACTGTGGGTCACATATCGACGGAGGCACCACTACTTTGAGACGGCGGATGAAGCGTGGACTTTTATTGTGGAAGAAAAACTGGAATGAGCGGGTTATTAAAAAGAACGTTCAAACAAAGTGGTGGGGCGAATGTGGGGGGCAAAGAGGGGTTTTATGTACTAATCCTGCGATGTGGTAACTTTTCTCTCTCCCACAGGTGGTGATGGGGGAGGAGGGGAGGTGGAGGAGATGGGGCGTTGGCCATTGGGGGCGGGGCCAAGGGAGAAGCGCGGGCTTGGTTCCCGCGCTATGATAATCATGGCGGGAATAGAGAAGCAGGAAGGAGGGGGCGTCGCACGGTGCGAGCCGAGGTCACGGGGGGAAGCCGAGGTCAGCCAGAGTTTGCTGACTTCTGGGAGCAACATGGGGGAGTAATTACGCTAGCGGGGGATCTAGCGGGGGGGGGTGGGAGGGGGGAATTACTGGGTTGCTGCTGCTGGGGAGAGGGGGGAGCTGGTATGGGAGAGGATGGGCGGGGGGGCACCGCCTGGGGGAGATACAGCTGCGTGGGAACCGGGTGAGGAGCTGGAAAAAGGTGATGGCTAATCGACAAGGGGGGGGGGGGGGGGGGGGTAGGAAGCCCCCCAACTCGGCTGATCACGTGGAACGTGAGAGGGCTGAACGGGCCGATAAAGAGGGCACGGGTACTCGCACACCTTAAGAAACTTAAGGCAGATGTGGTTATGTTACAGGAAACGCACCTGAAACTGATAGACCAGGTTAGGCTACGCAAAGGATGGGTGGGGCAGGTGTTCCATTCGGGGCAAGATGCGAAAAACAGGGGGGTGGCTATATTAGTGGGGAAGCGGGTAATGTTCGAGGCAAAGACTATAGTGGCGGATAACGGGGGCAGATACGTGATGGTGAGTGGCAAACTACAGGGGGAGACGGTGGTTTTGGTAAACGTATATGCCCCGAACTGGGATGATGCCAATTTTATGAGGCGGATGCTAGGACGCATTCCGGACCTAGAGATGGGAAAGTTGATAATGGGGGGAGATTTTAATACGGTGTTGGAACCAGGGCTGGATAGGTCGAAGTCCAGGACTGGAAGGAGGCCGGCAGCAGCCAAGGTACTTAAAGATTTTATGGAGCAGATGGGAGGTGTAGACCCGTGGAGATTTAGCAGACCTAGGAGTAAGGAGTTTTCGTTTTTCTCCTATGTCCATAAAGTCTACTCGCGAATAGACTTTTTTGTGCTGGGTAGGGCATTGATCCCGAAGGTGAGGGGAACGGAGTATACGGCTATAGCCATTTCGGATCACGCTCCACACTGGGTGGACTTGGAGATAGGGGAGGAAACAGGAGGGCGCCCACCCTGGAGAATGGACATGGGACTAATGGCAGCTAAGGGGGTGTGTCTAAGGGTGAGGGGGTGCATTGAAAAGTACTTGGAACTCAATGATAATGGGGAGGTCCAGGTGGGAGTGGTCTGGGAGGCGTTGAAGGCGGTGGTTAGAGGGGAGCTGATATCAATAAGGGCACATAAAGGGAAGCAGGAGAGTAAGGAACGGGAGCGGTTGCTGCAAGAACTTTTGAGGGTGGACAGACAATATGCGGAAGCACCAGAGGAGGGACTGTACAGGGAAAGGCAAAGGCTACATGTAGAATTTGACTTGCTGATTACAGGCACTGCAGAGGCACAATGGAGGAAGGCACAGGGTGTACAGTACGAATATGGGGAGAAGGCGAGCAGGTTGCTGGCACACCAATTGAGGAAAAGGGGAGCAGCGAGGGAAATAGGGGGAGTGAGGGATGAGGAAGGAGAGATGGAGCGGGGAGCGGAGAGAGTGAATGGAGTGTTCAAGACATTTTATAAAAAATTATATGAAGCTCAACCCCCGGATGGGAGGGAGAGAATGATGGGCTTCTTGGATCGGCTGGAATTTCCCAAGGTGGAAGAGCAGGAAAGGGTGGGACTGGGAGCACAGATCGAGGTAGAAGAAGTGGTGAAAGGAATTAGGAGCATGCAGGCGGGAAAGGCCCCGGGACCGGATGGATTCCCAGTCGAATTCTATAGAAAATATGTGGACTTGCTCGCCCCGGTACTGACGAGGACCTTTAATGAGGCAAAGGAAAGGGGACAACTGCCCCCGACTATGTCTGAAGCAACGATATCGCTTCTCGTAAAGAAGGAAAAGGACCCGCTACAATGCGGGTCCTATAGACCTATTTCCCTCCTAAATGTAGATGCCAAGGTCCTGGCCAAGGTAATGGCAATGAGAATAGAGGAATGTGTCCCGGGGGTGGTCCACGAGGACCAAACTGGGTTTGTGAAGGGGAGACAGCTGAACACGAATATACGGAGGTTGTTAGGGATAATGATGATGGCCCCACCAGAGGGAGAAACGGAGATAGTAGTGGCGATGGATGCCGAGAAAGCATTTGATAGAGTGGAGTGGGATTATTTGTGGGAGGTGTTGAGGAGATTTGGTTTTGGAGAGGGGTATGTTAGATGGGTGCAGCTGTTGTATAGGGCCCCAGTGGCGAGCGTGGTCACGAATGGACGGGAATCTGCATATTTTCGGCTCCATAGAGGGACAAGGCAGGGATGCCCTCTGTCCCCATTATTGTTTGCACTGGCGATTGAGCCCCTGGCGATAGCGTTGAGGGGTTCCAAGAAGTGGAGGGGAGTACTTAGGGGCGGAGAAGAGCACCGGGTATCTTTGTATGCGGACGATTTGCTACTATACGTGGCGGACCCGGCGGAGGGGATGCCAGAAATAATGCGGATACTTGGGGAGTTTGGGGATTTTTCAGGGTATAAATTGAACATGGGGAAAAGTGAGTTGTTTGTGGTGCATCCAGGGGAGCAGAGTAGAGAAATAGAGGACCTACCGTTGAGGAAGGTAACAAGGGACTTTCGTTACCTGGGGATCCAGATAGCTAAGAATTGGGGCACATTGCATAGGTTAAATTTAACGCGGTTGGTGGAACAGATGGAGGAGGATTTCAAGAGATGGGATATGGTATCCCTGTCAATGGCAGGGAGGGTGCAGGCGGTTAAGATGGTGGTCCTCCCGAGATTCCTCTTTGTGTTTCAGTGCCTCCTGGTGGTGATTACGAAGGCTTTTTTTAAAAGGATTGAAAAGAGCATCATGGGTTTTGTGTGGGCCGGGAAGACCCCGAGAGTGAGGAAGGGATTCTTACAGCGTAGCAGGGATAGGGGGGGGCTGGCACTACCGAGCCTAAGTGAGTATTTTTTTTTTTTAATAAATATTTTATTGAAAATTTTTGGTCAACCAACACAATCCATTGTGCATCCTTTACACAATATTATAACAGCACAAATAACAATGACCTATTTTATATAAACAAAAAACAAAAAATGAATAAATATTAAATAACAAAAATGAAAACTAGCCCTAATTGGCAACTGCCTTGTCACAAGTTACACCCCCCCCGCCCACCCCCACCCCCACCCCTCCCCCCCCCCCCCCCCCCCCCCCACCCCAAATCCTGGGCTGCTGCTGCTGCCTTCTTTTTCCCCTTCCATCTATCTATCCGCAAGGTATTCGACGAACGGTTGCCACTGCCTGGTGAACCCTTGAGCCGACCCCCTTAGAACGAACTTAATCCGCTCTAGCTTTATAAACCCCGCCATGTCATTTATCCAGGTCTCCACCCCCGGGGGCTTGGCTTCTTTCCACATTAGCAATATCCTGCGCCGGGCTACTAGGGACGCAAAGGCCAAAACATCGGCCTCTCTCGCCTCCTGCACTCCCGGCTCTTGTGCAACCCCAAATATAGCCAACCCCCAGCTTGGTTCGACCCGGACCCCCACTACTTTTGAAAGCACCTTTGTCACCCCCATCCAAAACCCCCGTAGTGCCGGGCATGACCAAAACATATGGGTATGATTCGCTGGGCTTCTCGAGCACCTCGCACACCTATCCTCCACCCCAAAAAATTTACTGAGCCGCGCTCCAGTCATATGCGCCCTGTGTAATACCTTAAACTGAATCAGGCTTAGCCTGGCACACGAGGATGACGAGTTTACCCTACTTAGGGCATCTGCCCACAGCCCCTCCTCGATCTCCTCCCCCAGCTCTACTTCCCATTTCCCTTTTAGTTCATCTACCATAGTCTCCCCTTCGTCCCTCATTTCCCTATATATATCTGACACCTTACCATCCCCCACCCATGTCTTTGAGATCACTCTGTCCTGCACCTCTTGTGTCGGGAGCTGCGGAAATTCCCTCACCTGTTGCCTCGCAAAAGCCCTCAGTTGCATATACCTGAATGCATTCCCTTGGGGCAACCCATATTTCTCGGTCAGCGCTCCCAGACTCGCGAACTTCCCATCCACAAATAGATCTTTCAGTTGCGTTATTCCTGCTCTTTGCCACATTCCATATCCCCCATCCATTCCCCCCCGGGGCAAACCTATGGTTGTTTCTTATCGGGGACCCCCCCAAAGCTCCAGTCTTTCCCCTATGCCGTCTCCACTGTCCCCAAATCTTCAGTGTAGCTACCACCACCGGGCTTGTGGTGTAGTTCCTCGGTGAGAACGGCAATGGGGCTGTCACCATAGCCTGCAGGCTAGTCCCCCTACAGGACGCCCTCTCTAATCTCTTCCACGCCGCTCCCTCCTCCTCTCCCATCCACTTACTAAGTGAGTATTATTGGGCCGCTAATATTTCAATGGTGAGTAAGTGGATGGGAGAGGAGGAGGGAGCGGCGTGGAAGAGATTAGAGAGGGCGTCCTGTAGGGGGACTAGCCTACAGGCTATGGTGACAGCCCCATTGCCGTTCTCACCGAGGAACTACACCACAAGCCCGGTGGTGGTGGCTACACTGAAGATTTGGGGACAGTGGAGACGGCATAGGGGAAAGACTGGAGCCTTGGGGGGGTCCCCGATAAGAAACAACCATAGGTTTGCCCCGGGGGGAATGGATGGGGGATATGGAATGTGGCAAAGAGCAGGAATAACGCAACTGAAAGATCTGTTTGTGGATGGGAAGTTTGCGAGTCTGGGAGCGCTGACCGAGAAATATGGGTTGCCCCAAGGGAATGCATTCAGGTATATGCAACTGAGGGCTTTTGCGAGGCAACAGGTGAGGGAATTCCCGCAGCTCCCGACACAAGAGGTGCAGGACAGAGTGATCTCAAAGACATGGGTGGGGGATGGTAAGGTGTCAGATATATATAGGGAAATGAGGGACGAAGGGGAGACTATGGTAGGTGAACTAAAAGGGAAATGGGAAGAAGAGCTGGGGGAGGAGATCGAGGAGGGGCTGTGGGCAGATGCCCTAAGCAGGGTAAACTCGTCGTCCTCGTGTGCCAGGCTAAGCCTGATTCAGTTTAAGGTATTACACAGGGCACATATGACTGGAGCACGGCTCAGTAAATTTTTTGGGGTGGAGGATAGGTGTGCGAGGTGCTCGAGAAGCCCAGCGAATCATACCCATATGTTTTGGTCATGCCCGGCACTACAGGGGTTTTGGATGGGGGTGACAAAGGTGCTTTCAAAAGTAGTAGGAGTCCGGGTCGAACCAAGCTGGGGGTTGGCTATATTTGGGGTTGCACAAGAGCCGGGAGTGCAGGAGGCGAGAGAGGCCGATGTTTTGGCCTTTGCGTCCCCAGTAGCCCGGCGCAGGATATTGCTAATGTGGAAAGAAGCCAAGCCCCCGGGGGTGGAGACCTGGATAAATGACATGGCAGGGTTTATAAAGCTAGAGCGGATTAAGTTCGTCCTAAGGGGGTCGGCTCAAGGGTTCACCAGGCGGTGGCAACCGTTCGTCGAATACCTCGCAGAAAGATAGACGGAATGGGAAAAAGAAGGCAGCAGCAGCAGCCCAGGATCGGGGGGGGGGGGCGGGGGGAGGGGTCGGGGTGGGGGGGGGGGGACGAGGAACCAGAAGGACTCTCGGGGTTGTTAATATATACTGTATAGTATGTATAGGTCGTTGCTACAGATAATTATATATTGGACTGTTAAATTATATTTTTGGAGAGTGTTACTTGTGACAAGGCAGTTGCCAATTAGGGCTAGTTTTCATTTTTGTTATTTATTATTTATTCATTTTTTGTTCATAAAATAGGTCATTGTTATTTGTGTTGTTATAATATTGTGTAAAGGATGCACAATGTACTGTGTTGGTTGACCAAAAATTTTCAATAAAATATTTAATTAAAAAAAAGAATGGTAAGAATTTGTGGTCGTTGCGGGGATTGTATTTGTTGCTAACATCTGTTAAGTAATGGGTTAAGAGACATTGCAATTAGTTGTCTCATTTATGTTAAGTATCCATTAATTGACACTGATATGTAAAGGGGCTTCAGGTGGCCTCTGTCAGGTGATGGATGGTTGGAGTTTTGTGCAAAGGCTGTTGGAATGAAACAAATGTGTGTTTGTGAAAAAGGAACAGAACTTTAGACTCTTCATATCACAGCAACTAAAACGTCTAACAACTTCTACCTTCAAAGCAGAAGAGCAGTTATGATCGCTTGTCTGTGGGCAAACTAGCTCCTCGAACAGCCATTTGGTGTCAGAAGGGTAGTTCTGACTGCATCAAGATGTGGCATGGGGCCATGAAAACTTTAAATGAACGAACAGCATTCAACATTCATAATAACAAACAAACATACATTACAAACATGGTGCAGGTTCCATCAGAAAGGACACCGTAACTCTCCATCGGTTCCTTTTTACCATCATCTGGACACCTCATTGCTCTAAAGCGAACAGAGTCACAAAGGGATTCGTTTGGTGGGAGTCAGACTCTATGTCATCATCTTCCCCCGGCTGCCATACTCTTGACTGGAGTAGGTGCGCTAAAGCTGCTTGGGGCAAATTGGGGTCCATCTCATCATTCCGGATGAGCCTGAATGAATTGTCTCAGTGCCAGAATTTTGTATCGAGGTTGGAGCTGCTAGGGGTTAATCCATAATCGTCGGGTGGTGGGTCTGGATCAGGGGCTTTAATGTACGTTATCTCGAAGGGGTCGCTGGAATCATGTTCGGAGTCGCTGGGTGTGGGGCCTGGTGCAGGAGTGTAATCGTAGCGTGGTGTGCTGGGGCTGTCACTGTCGCTGTCGCTGTCGGTTGAAGGAAGGGAGAGGCAGAGTTGTGCCTCTGGGGGTGGAGTCGAAGTCGTGTCTGAAGACGGGCTGGACAGGTTGGGGGAGGGTAGGAATACGTCAGTTGTGGGCAGGGCGTGCTCATCTGCTGCTGCAAGCGAGATGTGGTGTGCATGGTTGTTCTGCGAGCCATAAGCCTTAAGCTGGTTTATGTGGAACCACGCAGACTTGCCATTCGGATAGGTGATCTTATACACAGAAGGACTGACTTTATCAGAGATGGAGTACGGTCCAGCAAATTTGGGGGAAAAGAATGAACTGGGGTTGTATAGGGGTAGCATAACTTTGCTGCCCTACTACAAACTCGGTGGCGTGTACTGTTTTATCAAAGCAAACTTTGCTTTGTTTCTTGCGGGTTCCAAGCCTGACGGCTGCTGCAAGCTGGGCTGCTTTCACATTTTCAATAACCTGTTGTACTGCTTTCTCATGCGTTAGGGCGGTAACTGCGGGGCTGACCAAATCTAGTCCTAATAAATATTCTGTCCCTTTCATGGGGCGTCCGGTCATGAGGGTGTGGGGGGTGTATCCTGTGGACGTGGATATTGTATTTTGAATGAACATTAATGCAAATGGGAGAACTGTGTCCCATGTGCTGTTGTGTTGTTGAACCATTTTTCTGAGGGTCGCTTTTAAGTCGTTACACTGTTTCTGCAACTGCTCAACCTGTTGTTCTGTTTCCTGTCTCACCAAGACCACGCGTTGCGTGTCTTGGTAGGCTTTGTCATAGTGGGACTGAAAGCTGCTCAAATGGGCTTGGCATCCGCCATCTCCTTGTCCCTCGCCGCTAACTACTCTCTCAGTTCCCTGTTCTCTCTCTCATATCCACTCACATTTCCTTCGCTACTCTTGTCTCTCTCCTCAATCTCTCTACGGAGCGTCCTAACGACCTCCTCATGCCTCACAATTGTGCCAAGCAGGACATGATTGCCATCGGCTTGCGAGCTTTCCCTAAGCTCTTCCGATGGATCTCTGTCAGGTTCTCCCACCAAGTATGCCCTATACTTCCGGGACCTGTTTCATCATTGGCGCAGAATTCACTCCAAAGGGGCCATCCTTTCCTTTTGAGATATTTTCTGATCTCCTCTTCCCATACGGGACACTGTCCTACTCTACTGGTCGCTGCGACCTCGAATTCTTGGGGGTTCATAAGGCGTTCCATTGCCTTCATTGCCATTTTTATCGCTATCTCTGGGGTCTTACTGAATTTGGAACAGGGGGTGATAAAGTGGTGATGTAAACACGGGTGGCTTACGCTAATTTCCGGCCTACAAAACTCCCGACAGTTTTACGCAACAAAATCTCTCAGGTTTACCTTATATCTCTGTTTGTACGCATGCAATAACACACTTCTGAATCTTGGAGGCTTAATCAGTATTGTTCTTACACTTGTGATTTTTCTATTTCCAATTGGATTCTAATTCAAATTTGGGTTCTCTCGGAGTGACTAGGCCACTTCTAGGTCGAGTCCCACCAGAGTCGCCAGTAAATGTTGCTATATTTATTTGGTTCTAAATATGGCGGTCAATATGGTCGCCTTCCTTAATCCTAATTATGTTTGCTTTAGCGTCGCCAGGTATCTTTCGATACCGCCAGAAGGTTCAAACCCGAATACTGATCTAAGAGCCGATACACCAGTTAGTTAGTTCAAAGTCAATACTATTTATTTACACACACAGTAATATCTATTGTGCCACAGTGGTATTGGTGCCACAAGAACATTGGAATAGTCAAGTCTCGAGGTAACGGGCATGAGTGAGGCAGCAGAGCCTCAGATGGGACCGCGTTAAATTATATTACAACGGTGGAATTAGGAGGTCATAGTTATGGTGTGATAAGTGGTTGGAATAGATGAGAAATTGGAGCAGCCAAGGATAGATCGTTGGGCGTCTCCAGAGTTAACAGTGTGGAAGTGTGATGAGAAGCTACTGGAGATGAAGTTCTGGCTATGACTGGTAGCAAAGAATGGAACCAACGAGTGCAGACCCACTAATTTGGACAATAGAGGAGATGAATGGGGGAGTATGATGTGATCTACCATGTGAAAGGCTGCACATAGACCAAGAGGACAAGGAGGAATATTTTACCATGGTGATAGTTATGCCGATGTCTTTTGTGACTTTAATGGCACTGGTGCAGTATTGTGGCAGGGGTGGAAACTGAGTTGGAAGGATTCACACATGGGATTGACGGAAAGATGGACATGGATTTGGGAGATGACAATGCATTTAGGACTTTGGAGAGGAATGGAAGGCCGGAGATGAGGCAATAGAAGAGGGGCTGATGACAGTAGATTTAAGGGGAAAATTGACTTATTCAGAGTGGATGCACAGAGCAGATATTTTTCTTTTCTTTCCCTTCACTCACCACTGCCTTCATGAAAACTGTTGCACGAGAATTCCCAATGTGTTACTATACTACAGCCCTTTAGCGCATAAAACACTTAACTGACTGATTGTCCATTCAAAAATAACTACCCCTTCCAAGCCACCCCTTCCATTCATCCTTCTAGACGAAGTGATAAACAGTTGACCCACTCTACCCCTTCAGACAGGATAAACATTCCACTTCTGTGCCACCCCCCACCCCACCCTAATGAGAGTACATTAATGAAATAGTATACACAAAGGATGGAATTTAATGCCCTCTCCCATGGCAAGTTTGGTGTTTGGGGACATTTAATCAGGTGGGGGAAGTGTTGGGTGGGGAACCTGCCGCCTTCCCTCCTCTTCCCTGATGAGGTCCTTGGCTGAAAGACTCGTGAATAGCCTTCAGGCTCTGCCACAAAGGCTTCAACCCACGGCAGACAGGGGACTTTCCAAATGGGAAGCCCCAAAAGCAAACCCTGCTGGGGTTCTTTGCAGGTATTCAGGGTGGCTGGGGTCCTTCACTCAAAGACACTCTGGTTGATAGAGAAATAGGAGGTCTGCTGAGATGAGAGCTGCAGCTGCTGCCGGTCTTTCTCCCCACTCCCCTGCAACTCCCATCCTGCAATCCCCCTCCCCTGTTAACACTCTCATGTGGCCTGGGGGTTTCGGCGATCCTGGGCCTAGATAGGGTGCACTATTGTCAGCAGTCACCGCCTCCGATTGGCCTGCAACTCTCAGCAGGTGGGACTTCTGCCCTAGGGTTCTTGATTCTGGGGAAGGCCCGCCACTGCCCAGTTAAAAAGAGGCGACACAAGATTCTCACTGACTTCTTCAAACGGCAGGTGAGACCCCATCACCTACATTAAGTTCCACCCAAAGTCTCTGATCCTTGATTCCATTCTGTGCATCTTGGTTTAAGGTGATCAAAATTAGTTCATTGAATTTACAGTGCTGAAGGAGGCCATTGGGCCCATCAGGTCTGCACCGGCCCTTGGAAAGAGCACCCCACTTAAGCCCACACTTCCAACCTCTCCCCATAACCACACCCAACCTTTTTGGCCACCAATGGCAATTTAGCATGACCAACCCACCTAACCTGCACATCTTTGGACTGTGGGAGGAAACCCACACAGTCACGGGGAGAACATTCAGACTCCGCACAGATAGTGACCCAAACCTAGAATCGAACCTGGGACCCTGGAGCTGTGAAGCAACTGTGCTAACCACTATGCTACCGTGCTGCCCGAAGTTGAAGTTCCTACACATAATTGCTATATTCAACAACCCCCATGTGAAGGATCAGGCTCTGCTGTGACATTCCTTGCTTCAAAATAATTTGCCAGCTCTTCGTGTCAAGGTTTAAATATCAAAACTATACACCTGGGTTACAGTAGAGTATCATATGGGTGCTCACGTAGCAAGCTTTTCAGGAGAGTGTCGTTGAATGAAGGGAAAGAAAGAAAAATGTCCAAAAGTCTGCTCTGTGCTTCTACACAGGGACTGTCCATTTCCTCACAGCAGAGACTAATTGGCACCTATGGAAAAGTACCTTGGTGAGGAGAAAAGTATTATAATTTTGACAAAAACCCGAAGGAACTACTGTCTGAACCTAATGATCGCCCAACTTTTCTTCCTGGTCCTTATGCTGGCTGATATTTTAAGTGATTTTCCTGAGGCATTGCCCCCTACTTTTTCAAATTTACTATTATCACACCCCTGCTCAGAAATCCTGACCTTTGTCCTCACAAATGATTGCCCGACCTCCAACTTCCTGTTCTCTTGCAAAATCTTTGAACATATTATTGCCTCCCACATTTTCGTGCTCATCTCTCCAGGAGCCCCCTGTTTCTTTTTCCATAACCTAATTTCTGCCACAAAGTCATGACCAACATGACCGGTATAGTGGCACAATGGTCAGTACTGCTGCCTCACATTGCCAGGCACACTGGTTCAATTCCGGCCTCAGGTGACTGTGTGGAGTTTGCACGTTCTCCCCATGTCTGGATGGGTTTCTTCCGGGTGCTCCGGTTTCCTGCCACAGTCCAAATATGTGCAGGTTAGGTGGATTGGCTATGATAAGTTGTTCTTTAGAGTCCAGGGATGTACAGATTAGGTTCCGGGGATATGACAGGGTGTGGGACCAGGTAATGTGCTCTTTCGGAGGGTCGAATGGCCTCCTTCTGCACTGTCAGGATTCTATGGATTCTATGTGACCACTAACTGAGGTCATTGTCCTTTATCCCTTGTTCTCAATCTTGGTTCTTTGTTGGTATGTAGTTGACCGTACCATCCTCCTCTAATGCCTCTTGTTCCAGTTTGAGAATGAAACAGATAAGAAAAAGTATGACAAAGTTATTGAAAAGTTTGAGAAGCACTGTCAGTTGCAACAAAACAAAACTTTTGAACGGTATGTGTTCAGGAAAAGAGTGCAGCAGGTGAAACACTTGACGGCTTCATAACGGATCTGAGACTAAAAGTATGTAATCTTTCGATTCTCCGAGACTCACTTTTCTGAGATCAGATAGTTTACGGAGAAAAAAATGACAAACTGTGAGAAAGGTTATTGCGACAGTCGAATTTGACTTTAGAAGGCACAATCAGAATGTGTAGAGCAAGCGAATGTGCAAGAAATCAATTTTCAGCAATGAATGTCGGAGAAAGTGGCGCATAAACTGACAACGTGGCCAATGCCATCAATGCAGTGGCGCACCTGTAAAAAAACATGCTCCAGATAGCAGCCATACTTGTTAGTCATTGACTATTTTTCGAATTAGCCTGAGATAATCAAGCTATGCAATTCAATTTCGAGGGCAGTCATCAAGGCTACGAAATAAATATTTGCTAGGCATGGCACCCCAGTCACCATAATGAGTGACAATGGACCGTGTTCTGAGAGCATCGAATGGTCTGAGTTTTCCAGACAGTATGACTTCCAGCATGTAACCTCCAGCCCGCACCATCCGCAGTCCAATGGAAACGCTGAGAAGGGAGTGCATATTGCCAAGAAGTTACTAAAGAAAGCTTGTGACCCAAACTTAGCTTTGTTAAGCTATAGAGCGATACCACTTACGACAGGATACTCACCAGCACAGTTCCTGACGTTCCGCACTGTAACCAATCACTGTTACCAATCACTGTTTGTCGATGTACCATAATGGAGCATTATTCTTTTGTGTCTACATGTACGTACTATGTACATTCCCTTGGCCACAGAAAAATACTTTTCACTGTACTTCGGTACATGTGACTGTGGTAGTCACCACTGTTGTATTATATTGTATATACTGCACTGCATACGAGGGTATTACGGTAAGGCCCCTGTACTACAGGTACGGGGAGAGATCCCTGCCTGCTGGCTCCGCCCAGTAGGCGGAGTATAAATGTATGTGCTCTCCGAATGGTAGCCAATTCGGCAGCAGCTGCAGGAGGCCACACATCTCTGTGTAATAAAGCCTCGATTACTCGACTCTCGTCTCGTCGTAATTGATAGGACATCAATTTATTACACAGAGATTTTACAAAGATGGATATCCGCATCAAGCCGGATCGCCTGCAGCGGCATCCTCAAGCAGACAACGCCAAAAAGGACTTTGCACATTGGCTAGCTTGCTTTGAAGCATACATCGGATCTGCGACAGACCCAATCCCAGAAGCACAGAAGCTCCAGATTCTTTCCCCTCATCCAGGACGCGCCTACCTACGCAGAGGCCATGGCGCTACTGAAGGAGAACAACGCTCAGCAGACCAACAAGATCTACTCCAGGAACCTCCTGTCCACGCAGCACCAACTTCCCGGTGAGTCTGTGGAAGATTTCTGGCGTGCCCTGCTCGCCCTGGTGAGAGACTGTGATTGCCAGGCCATTTCGGCCGCTGAACATTCTAACCTGCGAATGAGAGACACGTTCATTACGGGCACAGGGTCGGCCTACATCCGCCAGCGCCTCTTAGAAGGGGCAACGCTTGACCTCACGGTGACCAAGAAACTAGCGCTCTCGCTCACAGTCGCCTCACGCAACATACAGGCGTATGCCCCCAACCGCACGGCCCACCCCTCTTGGCATCTCCCACCCCATCGTGGACCACATCAGCGACCGCCCCCAGCTAACCCCAAGCCTGCGCCGCATGGCAGCCAACCAACCCCGGGGGATGCACGTGCTACTTCTGCGACAGACAAAACACCCCTGGCAGCGCTGCCGGCATGGAGTCTGCAAGGCCTGCGGCAAGAAAGGACATTTTGCTGCAGTGTGCCAGACCCGCTCAATCGCCGCTATTGCCCCTGCACCCCGCGCATGCGGCCAGTGAGTGCCGCCATCTTCCTCGTCTCAGACCACGTGCGGCCCGTGGGCGCTGCCATCTTCCTCCCCTCACAACACGTGCAGCCCGTGGGCGCCGCCATATGCTTGCCTCACAACCAATGGGCGGAGCCATCTTGCCTGCCTCAGGACACGTGCGGCCCGTGGGCGCCGCCATCTTGCCTGCCTCAGGACACGTGTGGCCCATGGGAGCCGCCATCTTCCCCGCCTCAGGACCCCTACCCGTTGGGCATCTCATCGGATCACTCATCGCCTGCAACCGCCGCCGACCAGCCGTGTCTCGCCTCCGTCACAATCGACCAGTCCCGACCGCACAACCTCGCGACCGCGTTGTCAAAGGTGAATGTCGATGGGCATAAGATATCCTGCCTTCTGGACTCCGGGAGCACTGAGGGCTTCATCCACCCCGATACGGTAAGGCGCTGCTCCCTCGCGTTACACCCCATTAACCAAAGAATATCCATGGCCTCCGGATCCCACTCCATGGCGATCCAGGGGTACTGCATCGCCATCCTCACCATTCAGGGCGTAGAGTTCAGCAGCTTCTGGCTCTACGTCCTCCCCAATCTCTGCGCTGCCTTGCTACTCAGCCTGGACATCCAGTGCAACCTCCATAGCCTAACCCTGAAATTAGGCGGGCCCCTACCACCCCTTACTGTATGCGGCTTCACGACCCTTAAGGTCGACCCGCCTTCTCTGTTTGCAAACCCCGTCGCCACCAGGAGCAGACGGTACAGCGCCCAGGACAGGACCTTCATCAGGTCTGATCTCCAGCGGCTGCTGCGGGAAGGTATCATCGAGGCCAACCCCTGGAGAGCCTAAGTGGTAGTGGTGAAAACGTGTGAGAAAAACAGGCTGGTCGTTGACTACAGTCAGACCATCAATTGGTACACATAGCTCGACGCGTACCCCCTCCCACGCATATCTGATATGGTCAATCAGATTGCACAGTACCGGGTCTTCTCGACAGAGGACCTGAAATCTGCTTACCACCAACTCCCCATCCGCAAGGCGGACTTCCCATACACTGCGTTTGAAGCGGACGGCCGCCTTTTCCATTTCCTTAGGGTTCCCTTCGGCGTCACTAACGGGGTCTCGGTCTTCCAACGGGAGATGGACCGAATGGTTGACCGGTTAGGACTACGGGCCACTTTCCCATACGTGGATAACGTCAGCATCTGCGGCCACGAGCTGCAGGACCACGACGCTAACCTTTCCAAATTTCTCCACACCGCCAAACTCCTCAACCTAACCTACAACAAGGAGAAGTGTGTGTCCAGCACAAACCGATTAGCCATCCTCGGCTATGTGGTCCAGAACGGAGTTCTGGGGCCCGACCCCGATCGCATGCGCCCCCTCATGAATCTCCCCCTTCCCCACTGCCCCAAGGCCCTAAAACGATGCCTGGGTTTCTTTTCGTACAACGCCCAGTGGGTCCCTAACTATGCGGACAAGGCCCGCCCACTCATCCACTCCACCGGTTTCCCACTGACGGCCGAGGCTCACCAGGCCTTCAACCGTATCAAGGCCGACATCGCCAAGGCCGCGATGCACGCGGTCGACGGATCGCTCCTCTTCCAAGTCGAGAGCGATGCATCAGACGTCGCTCTGGCCGCCACCCTCAACCAGGCAGGCAGGACCGTGGCATTCTTTTACCGCACCCTCCATGCCTCCGAAATTCGGCACTCCTCCGTCAAAAAGGAGGCCCAAGCTATCGTTGAAGCTGTGCGGCATTGGAGGCATTACCTGGCCGGCAGGAGATTCACTCTCCTCACTGACCAACGGTCGGTTGCCTTCATGTTTAACAACACACAGCGGGGTAAGATCAAAAATGATAAGATCTGATGACTTCCGGTTGCGGCGATGACCAGCTAAGCCACACGTTTCGGCGGCTCCAGCTCGAACGGACCTTCGGGCTCTTTTAAGAGCCCCAACGGGGAATTTTATTGGGACAAAACCCCGTGTGGGGTGAGACAACAGGGAGTCCCACCCAGAGAAAAAGAAAAATATCGGCGGCGGCGGCCAGATCTCGAAGAATCCTCGAGGACAGGGGCAGAAGGAAGAAAGGAGCAAGGTGGCGGCGGAGGGAGCCCAGGCGACATGGGGACCGGACCAGGATGAATTTTTAAGACGGTGTGTGGAGCTGCTAAAAAAGGAGGTGCTGGCCCCGATGCTACAAGCAATTGAGGGGCTTAAGGAGACCCAAAAGAGGACTTCCGGGTGCGGCGATGACCAGCTGAGTCGCACGTTTCGGCAGCTCCCGGTGAAACGGACTTTTGGGCTCTTGATAGGAGCCCCAACGGCAATTTTGACGGCTAAAAACACTGTGCGGTAAACCAGAAGGGAATCCCCCCTGGATACGGATGGAAAAAGGAGGAGAAAGTGGCCGGATTGCAGTGGATCCTTTAGAACAGCAGCAAGGAAGGCAAGCAAAAACCGAGATGGCGTCGGAAGGTGGCAGTTTAACATGGGGCCCTGAACAACAAGAGTTCTTGAAATGCTGTGTGGAAGAGCTCAAAAAGGAAATGAAGAAAGAGCTGTTGGCCCCGATACTACAGGCGATCGAAGGGCTAAAGGAGGAACAAAAGACCCAGGAGCGGGAGCTTCGGGTCGTGAAGGCAAAGGCAGCCGAGAATGAGGACGACATATAGGGCCTGGTGGTGAAGACGGAGACGCATGAGGCACATCAGAAACGATGTGTGGAAAGGTTGGAGGCACTGGAAAACAACGCAAGGAGGAACAACCTGAGGATTCTTGGTCTTCCTGAAGGTGTGGAGGGAGCGGACGTCGGGGCATATGTGAGCACGATGCTGCACTCGTTAATGGGAGCGGAGGCCCCGGCGGGTCCGTTGGAGGTGGAGGGAGCATACCGAGTGATGGCGCGAGGACCGAGAGCAGGAGAAATTCCCAGAGCCACAGTGGTGAGATTCCTCCGTTTTAAGGATAGAGAAATGGTCCTTAGATGGGCGAAGAAAACTTGGAGCAGTAAATGGGAGAACGCGGTGATCCGCGTTTATCAAGACTGGAGTGCGGAGGTGGCGAGAAGGAGGGCGAGCTTTAATCGGGCCAAGGCGGTGCTTCATAAAAAGAAGATAAAATTTGGAATGCTGCAACCGGCAAGACTGTGGGTCACATATCGAGGGAGGCACCACTACTTTGAGACGGCGGATGAAGCGTGGACTTTTATTGTGGAAGAAAAACTGGAATGAGTGGGTTATTAAAAAGAACGTTTGAACAAAGTGGTGGGGCGAATGTGGGGGGCAAAGAGGGGGGATAAAAAGGGGGGAAAGAGGAGTTTTATGTACTAATCCTGCGATGTGGTAACTTTTCTCTCTCCCACAGGTGGTGATGGGGGAGGAGGGGAGGTGGAGGAGATGGGGCGTTGGCCAGTGGGGGCGGGGCCAAGGGAGAAGCGCGGGCTTGGTTCCCGCGCTATGATAATCATGGCGGGAATAGAGAAGCAGGAAGGAGGGGGCGTCGCACGGTGCGAGCCGAGGTCACGGGGGGAAGCCGAGGTCGGCCAGAGTTTGCTGACTTCTGGGAGCAACATGGGGGGAGTAATTACGCTAGCGGGGGATCTAGCGGGGGGGGGTGGGAGGGGGGAATTACTGGGTTGCTGCTGCTGAAGAGAGGGGGGAGCTGGTATGGGGGAGGATGGGCGGGGGGGCACCGCCTGGGGGAGATACAGCTGCGTGGGAACCGGGTGAGGAGCTGGAAAAAGGTGATGGCTAATCGACAAGGGGGGGGGGTAGGAAGCCCCCCAACTCGGCTGATCACGTGGAACGTGAGAGGGCTGAACGGGCCGATAAAGAGGGCACGGGTACTCGCACACCTTAAGAAACTTAAGGCAGATGTGGTTATGTTACAGGAAACGCACCTGAAACTGATAGACCAGGTTAGGCTACGCAAAGGATGGGTGGGGCAGGTGTTCCATTCGGGGCTAGATGCGAAAAACAGGGGGGTGGCTATATTAGTGGGGAAGCGGGTAATGTTCGAGGCAAAAACTATAGTGGCGGATAACGGGGGCAGATACGTGATGGTGAGTGGCAAATTACAGGGGGTGACAGTGGTTTTGGTAAACATATATGCCCCGAACTGGGATGATGCCAATTTTATGAGGCGGATGCTAGGACGCATCCCGGACCTAGAGATGGGAAAGCTGATAATGGGGGGAGATTTTAATACGGTGTTGGAACCAGGGCTGGATAGGTCGAAGTCCAGGACTGGAAGGAGGCCGGCAGCAGCCAAGGTACTTAAAGATTTTATGGAGCAGATGGGAGGTGTAGACCCGTGGAGATTTAGCAGACCTAGGAGTAAGGAGTTCTCGTTTTTCTCCTATGTCCATAAAGTCTACTCGCGAATAGACTTTTTTGTGCTGGGTAGGGCATTGATCCCGAAGGTGAGGGGAACGGAGTATACGGCTATAGCCATTTCGGATCACGCTCCACACTGGGTGGACTTGGAGATAGGGGAGGAAACAGGAGGGCGCCCACCCTGGAGAATGGACATGGGACTAATGGCAGATGAGGGGGTGTGTCTAAGGGTGAGGGGGTGCATTGAAAAGTACTTGGAACTCAATGATAATGGGGAGGTCCAGGTGGGAGTGGTCTGGGAGGCGTTGAAGGCGGTGGTTAGAGGGGAGCTGATATCAATAAGGGCACATAAAGGGAAGCAGGAGAGTAAGGAACGGGAGCGGTTGCTGCAAGAACTTTTGAGAGTGGACAGACAATATGCGGAAGCACCGGAGGAGGGACTGTACAGGGAAAGGCAAAGGCTACATGTAGAATTTGACTTGCTGACTACGGGCACTGCAGAGGCACAATGGAGGAAGGCATAGGGTGTACAGTACGAATATGGGGAGAAGGCGAGCAGGTTGCTGGCACACCAATTGAGGAAAAGGGGAGCAGCGAGGGAAATAGGGGGAGTGAGGGATGAGGAAGGAGAGATGGAGCGGGGAGCGGAGAGAGTGAATGGAGTGTTCAAGACATTTTATAAAAAATTATATGAAGCTCAACCCCCGGATGGGAGGGAGAGAATGATGGGCTTCTTGGATTGGCTGGAATTTCCCAAGGTGGAAGAGCAGGAAAGGGTGGGACTGGGAGCACAGATCGAGGTAGAAGAAGTGGTGAAAGGAATTAGGAGCATGCAGGCGGGAAAGGCCCCGGGACCGGATGGATTCCCAGTCGGATTCTATAGAAAATATGTGGACTTGCTCGCCCCGGTACTGACGAGGACCTTTAATGAGGCAAAGGAAAGGGGACAACTGCCCCCGACTATGTCTGAAGCAACGATATCGCTTCTCTTAAAGAAGGAAAAGGACCCGCTACAATGCGGGTCCTATAGGCCTATTTCCCTCCTAAATGTAGATGCCAAGGTCCTGGCCAAGGTAATGGCAATGAGAATAGAGGAATGTGTCCCGGGGGTGGTCCACGAGGACCAAACTGGGTTTGTGAAGGGGAGACAGCTGAACACGAATATACGGAGGTTGTTAGGGGTAATGATGATGGCCCCACCAGAGGGAGAAACGGAGATAGTAGTGGCGATGGATGCCGAAAAAGCATTTGATAGAGTGGAGTGGGATTATTTGTGGGAGGTGTTGAGGAGATTTGGTTTTGGAGAGGGATATGTTAGATGGGTGCAGCTGTTGTATAGGGCCCCGATGGCGAGCGTGGTCACGAATGGACGGGGATCTGCATATTTTCGGCTCCATAGAGGGACAAGGCAGGGATGCCCTCTGTCCCCATTATTGTTTGCACTGGCGATTGAGCCCCTGGCGATAGCGTTGAGGGGTTCCAAGAAGTGGAGGGGAGTACTTAGGGGAGGAGAAGAACACCGGGTATCTTTGTATGCGGATGATTTGCTACTATGCGTGGCAGACCCGGCGGAGGGGATGCCAGAAATAATGCGGATACTTGGGGAGTTTGGGGATTTTTCAGGGTATAAATTGAACATGGGGAAAAGTGAGTTGTTTGTGGTGCATCCAGGGGAGCAGAGTAGAGAAATAGAGGACCTACCGTTGAGGAAGGTAACAAGGGACTTTCGTTACCTGGGGATCCAGATAGCTAAGAATTGGGGCACATTGCATAGCTTAAATTTAACGCGGTTGGTGGAACAGATGGAGGAGGATTTCAAGAGATGGGATATGGTATCCCTGTCAATGGCAGGGAGGGTGCAGGCGGTTAAGATGGTGGTCCTCCCGAGATTCCTCTTTGTGTTTCAGTGCCTCCCGGTGGTGATCACGAAGGCTTTTTTTAAAAGGATTGAAAAGAGCATCATGGGTTTTGTGTGGGCCGGGAAGACCCCGAGAGTGAGGAAGGGATTCTTACAGCGTAGCAGGGATAGGGGGGGGCTGGCACTACCGAGCCTAAGTGAGTATTATTGGGCCGCTAATATTTCAATGGTGAGTAAGTGGATGGGAGAGGAGGAGGGAGCGGCGTGGAAGAGATTAGAGAGGGCGTCCTGTAGGGGGACTAGCCTACAGGCTATGGTGACAGCCCCATTGCCGTTCTCACCGAGGAACTACACCACAAGCCCGGTGGTGGTGGCTACACTGAAGATTTGGGGACAGTGGAGACGGCATAGGGGAAAGACTGGAGCCTTGGGGGGGTCCCCGATAAGAAACAATCATAGGTTCGCCCCGGGGGGAATGGATGGGGGATATGGAATGTGGCAAAGAGCAGGAATAACGCAACTGAAAGATCTGTTTGTGGATGGGAAGTTCGCGAGTCTGGGAGCGCTGACCGAGAAATATGGGTTGCCCCAAGGGAATGCATTCAGGTATATGCAACTGAGGGCTTTTGCGAGGCAACAGGTGAGGGAATTCCCGCAGCTCCCGACACAAGAGGTGCAGGACAGAGTGATCTCAAAGACATGGGTGGGGGATGGTAAGGTGTCAGATATATATAGGGAAATGAGGGACGAAGGGGAGACTATGGTAGATGAACTAAAAGGGAAATGGGAAGAAGAGCTGGGGGTGGAGATCGAAGAGGGGCTGTGGGCAGATGCCCTAAGCAGGGTAAACTCGTCGTCCTCGTGTGCCAGGCTAAGCCTGATTCAGTTTAAGGTATTACACAGGGCGCATATGACTGGAGCACGGCTCAGTAAATTTTTTGGGGTGGAGGATAGGTGTGCGAGGTGCTCGAGAAGCCCAGCGAATCATACCCATATGTTTTGGTCATGCCCGGCACTACAGGGGTTTTGGATGGGGGTGACAAAGGTGCTTTCAAAAGTAGTAGGAGCCCGGGTCGAACCAAGCTGGGGGTTGGCTATATTTGGGGTTGCACAAGAGCCGGGAGTGCAGGAGGTGAGAGAGGCCGATGTTTTGGTCTTTGCGTCCCTAGTAGCCCGGCGCAGGATATTGCTAATGTGGAAAGAAGCCAAGCCCCCGGGGGTGGAGACCTGGACAAATGACATGGCGGGGTTTATAAAGCTAGAGCGGATTAAGTTCGTCCTAAGGGGGTCGGCTCAAGGGTTCACCAGGCGGTGGCAACCGTTCGTCGAATACCTCGCAGAAAGATAGACGGAATGGAAAAAAGAAGGCAGCAGCAGCAGCCCAGGATCGGGGGGGGGGGGGGGGGGGGGGGGGGGGGGGGGGAAGGAGGAACCAGAAGGACTCTCAGGGTTGTTAATATATACTGTATAGTATGTATAGGTCATTGCTACAGATAATTATATATTGGACTGTTAAATTATATTTTTGGAGAGTGTTACTTGTGACAAGGCAGTTGCCAATTAGGGCTAGTTTTCATGTTTGTTATTTATTATTTATCAATTTTTTTGTTTATAAAATAGGTCATTGTTATTTGTGTTGTTATAATATTGTGTAAAGGATGCACAATGTACTGTGTTGGTTGACCAAAAATTTTCAATAAAATATTTAATTAAAAAAAAAAGGAGACCCAAAAGACCCAGGAGATAGAGCTCCGTGTGGTGGAGAAGTAGGTGACTGACAACGAGGACGAGATCCTGGGCCTGGCGGTCAAAATGCAGACGCATGAGGCGCTCCATAAGAAGTGCATCGAAAGGATTGAAGTCCTAGAAAACAGATCACGGAGAAAGAACCTCCGGATCCTGGGTCTCCCCGAGGGAGTGGAAGGAGCTGACGGCGGGGCTTACATGAGTACGATGCTACGCTTGCTAATGGGAGCTGAGGCCCCCTCGGGCCCCTTGGAAGTGGAAGGGGCCCATCGGGTACCTGCGAGGAGACCAAAGGCGGGAGAACCATCTAGGGCGATAATCGTGCGATTTCACCGCTTCAATGATAGAGAGGCGGTTCTGAGATGGGCCAAAAGGTACGGAGTAGTAGATGGGAGAATGCGGTGGTACGAGTGTATCAGGATTGGAGTGCGGAGGTGGCGAGAAGGAGGGCGAGCTTCAATCGAGCCAAGGAGGTGCTGCACAAGAAGAAAGTGAAGTTCGGGATGTTGCAGCCGGCGCGACTATGGGTCACGCACCAGGAGAGGCATTACTACTTTGAAACGGCGGAAGAAGCATGGACCTTCATTGAAAACGAGAAACTGAATCAGAACTGAGGGACTGATGATGGAGGGGAAACGACAATGCTGATGTATAAAGAAATGTAAATTGGGGAGGGGGGGACATTGAGAAATGTGGGCGCCGGTGGGGGGGAAGAACAGACTCAGGCGGGGGATGGGGAATGGGAGTGGGGCGGCAGAGGGAGCTGCGCCATGAGGGGCGGGACGGCTCTAGAGAACGCGGGGTTTCTTTTTCTTGTTCCCGCGTCAGAAAGATGATGGTGGGAAGATAGGCGCAAGGTGGATGGGAGTTCCTCACACGGGGGGGTCAAGGAGAGAGCGGGAGAAGCCGGGGTCAGTTGAAGTCAGCTGACGTTCGGAAGCAATATGGGGGGAGTAACCATGCTAGATGGGGGTCTAGCGGGGGGGGGGGGGGGGGGTATAACTGGGTTGCTGCTGCGGAGATCGAGAAGGAACTGGTAAAAGAAAAGGTGGTCGGGGCGGGAATGTGCCGCCTGGGGGACGAGTGGATGCGCGGAACCGGGAAGTGGGACTAGCCCAGAGGGTGATGGCTAGTCGTCAGGGGAGGGGGGCGGGCAGCCCCCCAGTCCGGCTGATCACGTGGAACGTGAGAGGCCTAAATGGGCCGATTAAGAGGGCCCGAGTGTTCGCGCACTTAAAAGGACTGAAGGCAGACGTGGCCATGCTTCAGGAGACGCACCTGAAGGTGGCGGACCAAGTTAGGTTAAGGAAAGGACGCACCTGAAGGTGGCGGACCAAGTTAGGTTAAGGAAAGGATGGGTGGGACAGGTGTTCCACTTGGGGCTGGACGCAAAGAATAGGGGGTGGCCATATTGGTGGGGAAACGGGTGTCATTCGAGGCTAGGAACATTGTAGCGGACAGCGGTGGCAGATATGTGATGGTAAGCGGCAGACTGCAGGGAATGGAGGTCGTGTTGGTTAATGTATATGCCCCGAATTGGGATGATGCGGGATTTATGAAGCGGATGCTGGGACGTATCCCAGAACAGGAGGTAGGAAACCTGATAATGGGGGGGGACTTCAACACCGTGCTGGACCCAGGGTTAGATAGATCTAGATCTAGGACCGGAAGAAGGCCGGCAGCGGCCAAGGTGCTTAGGGGGTTTATGGACCAAATGGGGGGAGTGGATCCGTGGAGATTTGCTACGCCACTGACCAAAGAGTTCTCCTTTTTCTCCCATGTCCATAAGGTATACTCCCGGATAGATTTCTTCGTTCTGGGAAGGTCACTGATTTTGAGGGTGGAAGGAACTGAGTACTCAGCCATAGCTGTTTCAGATCATGCCCCACACTGGGTGGACCTGGAACTAGGAGAGGAGAGGGAGCAGCATCCACTCTGGCGACTGGATATGGGATTATTGGCGGATGAGGGAGCCTGCGGAAGGGTGCGGGGATGTATCGAAAGATACCTGGAGGCCAACGGCGACGGGGAGGTCTGAGTAGGAGTAGTATGGGAAGCACTAAAAGCGGTGGTCAGTGGAGAGTTGATCTCCATCAGGGCTCACAAGGGGAAAATAGAGGCCAAAGAAAGGGAAAGACTACTGGGGGAAATTTTGAGGGTAGATAAAAAATATGCGGAGGCCCCGGATGAAGGACTATACAGGGAGAGGCGACGACTCCAGACGGAGTTCGATCTGCTCACCACAGGGAGGGCAGAGGCACAGTGGAGGAAGGCACAGGGGATGAGATATGAATATGGGGAAAAGGCGAGTTGCCTGTTAGCCCACCAGCTGCGAAAGAGGACAGCGGCGAAGGAGATAGGGGGAGTTAAGGATGAAACGGGAGCCATGGTGCGGAGAGCAGGGAAGATAAACGAGGTGTTTAAGACCTTTTACGAGAGGCTATATAGGTCCTAACCCCCGGAGGGAAAAGAGGGGATGCAGCAGTTTCTGGACCAACTAAGGTTCCCGAAGGTGGAGGAGCAGGAGGTGGCAGGCCTGGGGGTGCCAATTGGGGTGGACGAGGTGATCAAAGGGCTGGGGAACATGCAGGCAGGGAAGGCCCCGGGACCAGATGGGTTCCCGGTGGAATTCTATAGAAAATATGTGGACTTGTTGGCCCCGCTGCTAGTAAGAACCTTTAACGAGGCCAGAGAAGGGGGGACCCTACCCCCGACAATGTCGGAGGCGACGATATCACTAATCTTGAAACGAGATAAAGATCCGCTGCAGTGTGGGTCCTATAGGCCTATCTCATTGCTAAATGTGGACGCCAAGTTGCTGGCAAAGGTGCTGGCAACGAGGATGGAGGATTGTGTCCCGGGGGTGGTGCACGAAGACCAGACAGGGTTCGTAAAGGGGAGACAATTGAATGTCAACGTGCGACGGCTATTAGGGGTGATAATGATGCCCCCAGCAGAGGGGGAGGCAGAGATAGTGGCGGCAATGGATGCAGAGAAGGCATTTGATAGGGTGAAGTGGGAGTATCTATGGGAGGTGCTGAGGAGGTTTGGGGAGGGGTTTGTCAGCTGGGTTAAACTCCTCTATGGGGCCCCAACGGCAAGTGTGGTCACAAATCGGCAAAGGTCGGAGTATTTTCAACTACACAGGGGAACAAGACAGGGATGCCCGCTGTCCCCATTACTGTCGCGCTGGCAATTGAACCACTGGCCATAGCGCTGAGAGACTCCAGAAAATGGAGAGGGGTGGTTAGAGGGGGAGAGGAACACCGAGTGTCACTCTATGCGGATGACCTACTGCTGTATGTGACGGATCCAGTGGGGGGGATGACAGAGGTCATGCAGATATTGAGGGAGCTTGGAGATTTCTCGGGATATAGGCTTAACATGGGGAAGAGTGAGCTTTTTGTGATACACCCTGGGGACCAGAGTAGAGCGATAGATGGCCTACCGCTAAGGAGAGTGGAAAGAAACTTCCGATACCTGGGGATTCAGATAGCCAGGAGCTGGGGAACCTTACACAGACTCAATCTGACACGGCTGGTGGAACAAATGGAAGAGGATTTCAAAAGGTGGGACATGCAGCCGCTGTCACTGGTGGGCAGAGTGCAGGCAATTAAGATGATGGTCCTCTCGAGGTTCCTATTTGTGTTCCAATGTCTCCCTATACTGATCACTGAGGCCTTCTTTAAAAAAATAGATAGGAGCATCACGAGCTTCGTGTGGGCAGGGAAGGCCCTGAGGATAAGGCGGGGGTTCCTACAATGTAGCAGAGATAGAGGGGGAATGGCGTTGCCAAATTTGGGCAACTACTATTGGGCCGCCAACGTGGCGATGATTCGTAAATGGATGATAGAGGGAGCGGGAGCGGCGTGGAAAAGGTTGGAGATGAAGTCCTGCAAAGGGACGAGCTTGAAGGCGCTGGTGACGGCACCATTACCACTCTCCCCGAAAAAGTTTACCATGAACCCAGTGGTGACGGCAACATTAAGTATCTGGGGGCAATGGAGGCAACAGAGGGGCGTGTTGGGAGCCTCGGTGTGGTCCCCGATCAGGAACAACCATAGGTTTGCCCCAGGGAGGCTGGACGGAGGATTCCAGAGCTGGCACCGGGCAGGAATCAGGAGAGTGGGAGACTTATTTATAGATGGGAGTTTGGGAGCGCTTGAGGAAAAGTGTGAGCTGCCCCTGGGAAATACCTTCAGGTATATGCAGGTGAGAGCGTTCACGAGACAACTGGTGAGGGAATTTCCGCTCCTCCCGACACAGGGGAGCCAGGACAGGGTGCTTTCGGGGGGGTGGGTCGGGGAGGGCAAAGTGTCCGAGATATGCCGGGAGATGAGAGAAGAGGGGGAGGAGCTGGTGGACGAACTGAAGGGAAAACGGGAAGAAGAGCTCGGGGAGGAGCTTGAGGAGGGTTTGTGGGCTGAAGCCCTAAGCAGGGTAAATTCTTCTTCCTCGTGTGCCAGGCTTAGCCTGATCCAATTTAAGGTGCTGCATAGAGCACACATAACGGGAGCAAGGTTGAGCAGGTTCTTCGGAGTGGAGGACAAGTGTGGGAGGTGCGGGGGAAGCCCGGCGAACCACACACATATGTTTTGGTCGTGTCCGGCACTGGAGGGGTATTGGAGGGGAGTGACGGTAGTGATCTCGAAGGTGGTGAAGGTCCGGGTCAAGCCAGGCTGGGGGTTGGCTATATTTGGAGTAGCGGATGAGCCGGGAGTGCAGGAGGCGAAAGAGGCCGATGTTGTGGCCTTTGCGTCCCAGTAGCCCGGCGTCGGATTTTACTCATGTGGAAGGAAGCGAAAACCCCCGGACTGGAGGCCTGGATAAACGATATGGCGGGGTTCATAAAACTGGAGCGGATGAAGTTTGCGCTGAGAGGACCGGCTCAAGGGTTCACCAGGCGGTGGCAACCGTTCCTCGACTATCTAGCGGAACTTTAGGGGGAAGAAAGATAGATGACCAGCAGCAGCAACCCGGGGGGGGGGGGGGTAAATTGTTTGTGTTCTAGATGGGGAGAGGGGGTGGGGGGAGCATTACTTTGTGTTATTTGGTTAGTTTACTATATTATTTAAACAATGTTATATAGCAGGTATCATGCTACCATTTTTGTTGATTTGTAAGGGAAAAAATTGTGTTTGAAAACTTTAATAAAATATATATATTTTTAAAAATGTTAAGATCTTGCAGTGGAGGATCGAGCTCTCCACCTTTAATTACAAGATTTTGTATCGCCCCGGTAAGCTCAACGAGCCCTCCGATGCCCTGTCCCGAGGTACATGTGCCAGCGCACAAGTGGACCGACTCCGGACCCTGCACGACGATCTCTGTTACCCAGGGGTCACCCGCTTTTATCACTTCATTAAGGCCCGCAATCTGCCCTACTCCATCGAGGAAGTCAGGGCTGTCACCAGAGACTGCCAGGTCTGCGCGGAATGTAAACCACACTTCTTTAAACAAAATTTTTTTAAATTTAGGATAGCCAATTCATTTTTTCCAATTATGGGGCAATTTAGCATGTTCAATCCACCTACCTTGTACATCTTTGCATTGTGGGGGCGAAACCCACGCAAACACGGGGAGAATGTGCAAACTCCACACGGACAGTGACCCAGAACCGGGATCGAACCTGGGACCTCAGTGCCGTGAGACTGCAGTGCTACCACTACGCCACCGTGCTGCCCTATAAACCGCACTTCTACCGGCCAGACCGTGTGTGCCTGGTGAAGGCCTCCAGCCCCTTTGAACGCCTCAGTGTGGACTTTAAAGGGCTCCTCCCTCCACCGACCACAACACGTATTTTCTCAATGTGGTCGATGAATATTCCAGATTTCCCTTCGCCATCCCATGCCCCGATAGGACGTCTGCCACCGTCATCAAAGCCCTCAACATCATCTTCGCTCTGTTAGGTTTCCCCACCTACGTCCACAGCGACTGGGGATCCTCATTTATGAGCGATGATCTACGCCAGTACCTGCTCAACAGGGGCATTGCCTCAAGCAGGACGACCAGCTACAACCCCGGGGAAACGGGCAGGTGGAGCGGGAGAATGGGACGGTCTGGAAGGCTGCCCAGCTGGCCCTATGGTCCAGAAATCTCCCGGCCTCCCGCTGGCGGGTGGTCCTCCCCGACGAACATCACTCCATTCGGTCGCTCCTGTGCACAGCGACTAATGAAACCCCCACGAACGTCTCTTTGCCTTCCCCAGGAAGCCCACCTCCGGGGTTTTGCTCCCAATGTGGCTGACAGCTCCAGGACCCGTTCTCCTCCGCAAGCACGTGCGGCTCCACAACGCGGACCCATTAGTTGAGAGGGTACAGCTACTCCACGCAAACCCGCAGTATGCCTACGTAGCGTACCCCGACAGCCGCCAAGATATAGTCTCCCTCAGGGATCTGGCACCAGCTGGGTCCCCACGCCCCCCCCCCCCTCTGCCCTGGTGCCACCCTCCCTTCCCCCAGCGCACCCCACCACAGCCCCCGCTCCAGGACAATCCGTCCTCCCTTTGGTCCCACCCGGGGATGAAGAGGATGTCGACACGCTTCCAGTGTCACCGACGACCGAGCCGACGCCTGACTCGCCACCAGCACTGCGGCGCTCTCAACGACGGAGCAAGGGGCCCGACCGTCTAAATTTCTAAACTTCTCTGAAATTTTAATGACAACCTGTATGTAAATAGTTTTCCACCACCCCCGCTGGACTCATTTTTAACAGGGGGTGAATGTGGTCGTCACCACTGTTGTATTATAGTGTATATGGGTATTACGGTAAGGCCCCTCTACTACAGGTACGGGGGTAGATCCCTGCCTGCTGGCTCCACCCAGTAGGTGGAGTATAAATGTATTTGCTCTCCGAACTGCATCCATTTCGGCAGCAGTTGTAGGAGGCCATACATCTCTGTGTAATAAAGCCCCGATTACTCTCTACTCTTGTCTCGTCGTAATTGATAATGCATCAGTGACAATAAATCAAATCAAATCAAATGAACCGAAAGGTATGCACTATGTTACCGTGTCTGACAACAACCAATCCTGAAAACGAAGATGCAGTCAAAAAAATCAAACAGAACAAAAGGAAATAACAGTACTATGACAGAACAGCAAAAAATGTATTACCGCTAGAACAAGGTGATACTGTCAGAGTATAACTTCCAAATGGATAGTCGAGCATGGCACATGTCATACGCCAGGCAGCTCCCCATTCCTATGTAGTAGTAATGGAAGAGGGTTCTCTCTTAAGGAGAAACCGCAGAGCACTCCCTTTTGTTTTTGAAAATCTTTTTATTGGCTTTTCTCTTTGAGGCATGAACAATTTGACTGGAGACGAAGTTGAATCCAAACTGAGGCTTTATTAGTATAAGATGTGTGGCCTCCCACAGCAGCTGACGAAATGGCTGTGAGCTGGAGGCCACGCATATTTATAACGCGGCTCCTGGGCGGAGCTAGCATGCAGGGGCCCAGGTGAACCTGTAGTGCAGGTTCTACCGTACAACCCTTAATATAGGAACACAGTGGTTTACCACACTCTTATTTATAAATAGATTTTGTGTGCCTGCACTAATTTGTCTTCCCCGCACTAATTTACTTTATTGCACAGAGAGGTTTATTTTGTCCTTCATTTAGCTAACTCTATGTACATTTTGTTGCCCTCTGGATTGATCTATTACTCCCCCCCCCACCCCTTCCTCCCCACCTTTGGCTTCAGCACCCTTCCTCTTATCTTGTGGTTTCCTCCCCTTCCTTCCGCCTCCCTACCGCCCCCCCGCCCCCCCCCCCCCCCCCCCCTCGGATGGCGTACTTAATCTTCGCCAGGTGGAGAAATTCCGAAAGGTCAGCGAGCCAGTCTGCAGCTTTGAGTAGTGCTGCCGATCGCCAGCCGAGCAGAATTCTCCGGTGTGCAATTAGGGAAGCGAAACCAAGGGCATTGGCCCCCTTCCACATGTGTAACTCTGGCTGCTCAGATACCCCGAAGATTGCCACTATTGGGCATGGCTTCACCTTCACCCCACAACCTTGGACATTGCCTCGGAGAAGGCTGGCAGAACCCTGCAAGTTTGGGGCAAGCCCAAAATATGTGGGTGTGGTTGGCCGGGTCCTTCTTTTCAGATGCGTCTCTTGTCTGCTTTTAGGCTTCTTAGGTGGGCGAAGACTCTGGATCTTTTCACTGGGCCGTTGAGACCCCTTACATTCCAGGTAACAACCCTGGTGGGGAGTCTCTGACCCCCCGGTCCTGCGGGATGATACACAATCAATTACACAAAGACGAGAGCAGGATGTAATCGAGGCTTTATTACACTGAGATGTGTGGCCTCCTACAGCAGCTGACGAAATGGCTGCTGTACTGGGAGCACACATATTTATACTCCGCCTACTGGGCGGAGCCAGCAGGCAGGCATCTACCCCCGTACCTGTACTACAGGGGCCTTACTGTAAAGCACCTATATCAACATCCTATATATACAATATATACATCAGTGGTAACTACCACACGGGATCACCCATACTTACCCGGTGGATGCACCCCTGCACTTCGCGGTTGTGGTAAACCACTGTTGCACCTGTATTAGGTGATGTAAGGTACGACCTGTACTACAGGTTCGCCAGTAGGCGGACTATAAATATGCATGTCCTCCATTCAGCAGCCATTTCGCCAGCTGCTGTGGGAGGCCACACATCTTAGAGCAATAAAGCCTCAATTGTATCCAACTCTAGTCTTCGTTCAATTGATCGTGCCTCAATTTATTGCTCTAAGATTTTCTAAACGATGGACCTCCGAATCAAACCAGATCGCCTGCAGCTGGATCTGCAATCAAGCAACGCCAAAAAGGACTTTTATCACTGGCTAGCTTGCTTCGAGGCGTATATCAACTCAGCGACCACCCCTGTTCCGGACGCTCAGAAGATACAGATCCTGTACTCAAGGTTGAGCTCCAACATGTTTCCGCTGATCCAGGACGCCCCGAACTACGCCGACGCCATGGCGCTTCTCAAAGAAAACTACGCACAGAAGACGAACACGCTCTTCGCCAGGCACGTACTCGCCACTCGCTCTCAACTCCCTGGTGAGTCCATAGAAGACTTCTGGCAGACCCTAATCCCACTCGTCCGGGACTGTGACTGTCAGGCCGTTACGGCCACCGAACATTCCAACCTTATGCGGGACGCACTCGTAACGGGGATTGGGTCGGACCTAATACGCCAAAGACTGTTAGAAGGGGCCACGCTCGACCTAGCTGAAACAAAGAAGCTAGCGCTCTCCATGACGGTTGCCTCACGTAACAGTCAGGCCTACCCCACCAGCCGCGCGGCCCACCCCTCCTACCGCTCGTGGGGGCCTTACCCAACCAGTACGCCTGCGCCACACGCCAGCCCGCGCACCCGGGGGGTCCTCGATGTAACTTCTGCAGCCAGCTGCCTGGCCCGCGCTGCCCTTTGCAAGGCTTGCGGCAAAAAGGGGTACTTCGCCGCGGTGTGCCAGGCCCGCGCAGTCGCCGCTATTGCCCCCACACCCCTAGCCTACACACAATGGGCGCCACCATCTTCATCTCCCCGGACCACGAGCGGCCAGTGGGCGCCGCCATCTTCACCTCCATTGTCCACGCGCGGCCAGTGGGCGCTGCCATCTTCACCTCCCGGGGCCACACGCGGCCAGTGGGCGCCGCCATCATCACCTCCATGGACCACGCGCGGCCAGTGGGCGCCGCCATCTTCTCCCCCTCAGTCCACGTGCGGCCCATGGGCGCTGCCATCTTGTCCAACTCCTGCAACGTGCGGCCCATGGGCCCCGCCATTTTGTCCCCCACAGGATCTTCAGGCGCCGCCATCTTGTCTCCCCCACGGGACATGGACAGTGACAGCAGTCCAGGACCTGGGCCCCCCAGGCTCCCCATCATCCGACATCAGCGACGACCGACCACGACTCGCATCAGTGACAATCGACCAGTCTCGTCCGCACAACCTGGCCACCGCATCGATCAGTGTGAAAATCAACGGCCACATGACCTCTTGCCTGCAGGACTCCGGGAGCACCAAAAGCTTCATACACCTGGATACGGTAAGGCGCTGCTCCCTCGCGGTACACCCCGCCAACCAACGGATTTCCCTGGCCTCCGGATCCCATTCCGTCACAATCCGGGGGTACTGTACAGTCACACTCACAGTCCAGGGTGTAGACTTCAGCGGCTTCCGCCTCTACGTCTTCCCTAACCTCTGCGCTGCCCTACTACTCGGCCTGGACTTCTAGTGTAACCTCCAGAGCCTAACCCTCAAATTCGGCGGGCCCCTACCACCCCTCACTGTGTGCGGCCTCGCGACCCTAAAGGTCGATCCGCCTTCCCTCTTCGCCAATCTAACCCTAGATTGCAAACCCGTCGCCACCAGGAGCAGACGGTACAGCACCCAGGACAGGACCTTCATCAGGTCCGAGGTCCAGCGGCTGCTTCGGGAGGGCATTATCGAGGCCAGCAACAGCCCCTGGTGAGCCCAAGTGGTAGTCATTAAAACTGGGGAGAAACACACAATGGTCGTGGACTACAGCTAGACCATCAATCGGTACACGCAGCTCCACGCGTACCCCCTCCCACGCATATCTGATACGGTCAATCAGATTGCACAGTACCGGGTCTTCTCAACGGTAGACCTCAAATCCGCCCACCACCAGCTCCCCATTCGTAAATCAGACCGTCCATATGCTGCTTTCGAGGCGGACAGTCGTTTCTATCACATCCTCAGGGTTCCCTTCGGCGTCACTAACGGGGCCTCGGTCTTCCAAAGGGAGATGGACCGAATGGTCAACCGGTACGGTTTGCGGGCCACCTTCCCGTACCTACACTACGTCACCATCTGCGGCCATGACCAGCAGGACCACGATGCCAACCTTGCCAAATTTCTCCACACCGCCACTTTCCTCAACCTCACCTACAACAAGGAGAAGTGCGTGTTTATAGAACATAGAACATAGAACAATACAGCGCAGTACAGGCCCTTCGGCCCACGATGTTGCACCGAAACAAAAGCCATCTAACCTACACTATACCATTATCATCCATATGTTTATCCAATAAACTTTTAAATGCCCTCAATGTTGGCGAGTTCACTACTGTAGCAGGTAGGGCATTCCACGGCCTCACTACTCTTTGCGTAAAGAACCTACCTCTGACCTCTGTCCTATTTCTATTACCCCTCAGTTTAAAGTTATGTCCCCTCGTGCCAGCCATTTCCATCCGCGGGAGAAGGCTCTCACTGTCCACCCTATCCAGCCCCCTAATCATTTTGTATGCCTCTATTAACTCTCCTCTTAACCTTCTTCTCTCCAACGAAAACAACCTCGAGTCCATCAGCCTTTCCTCATAAGATTTTCCCTCCATACCAGGCAACATCCTGGTAAATCTCCTCTGCACCCGCTCCAAAGCCTCCACGTCCTCCCTATAATACGGTGACCAGAACTGTACGCAATACTCCAAATGCGGCCGTACCAGAGTTCTGTACAGCTGCAACATGACCTCCTGACTCCGGAACTCAATCCCTCTACCAATAAAGGCCAATACTCCATAGGCCTTCTTCACCACCCTATCAACCTGGGTGGCAACTTTCAGGGATCTATGTACATGGACACCTAGATCCCTCTGCTCAGCCACACTTTCAAGAACTTTACCATTAGCCAAATATTCCACATTCCTGTTATTCCTTCCAAAGTGAATCACCTCACACTTCTCTACATTAAACTCCATTTGCCACCTCTCAGCCCAGCTCTGCAGCTTATCTATATCCCTCTGTAATCTGCTACTTCCTTCCACACTATCGACAACCCCACCGACTTTAGTATCGTCTGCAAATTTACTCACCCACCCTTCTGCGCCTTCCTCTAGGTCATTGATAAAAATGACAAACAGCAACGGCCCCAGAACAGATCCTTGTGGTACTCCACTTGTGACTGAACTCCATTCTGAACATTTCCCATCAACCACCACCCTCTGTCTTCTTTCAGCTAGCCAATTTCTGATCCACATCTCTAAATCACCCTCAATCCCCAGCCTCCGTATTTTCTGCAATAGCCTACCGTGGGGAACCTTATCAAACGCTTTGCTGAAATCCATATACACCACATCAACTGCTCTACCCTCGTCTACCTGTTCAGTCACCTTCTCAAAGAACTCGATAAGGTTTGTGAGGCATGACCTACCCTTCACAAAGCCATGCTGACTATCCCTGATCATATTATTCCTATCTAGATGATTATAAATCTAGCATGACCCGCTTAGCCATACTCGGCGATGTGGTCCAGAACAGAGTTCTGGGGCCCGATCCCGACCGTACACGCCGCGTCATGGAGCTTCCTCTCTGTCATGTGAGAGTACCTTTAAGACATGGATGTTTAAGCAATGTACCTTTAAGAAAACAGTGATGTCAGAGAGTGGGTGGAGCTGAGGTCAGGTCAGCCATTTTGCAGTTTGGTTTTGCAGTTTGAAAAGTGCCTGGCTGGTTTTGCTGAGAGCAGTTTAAAAGTGCCTGGCTGTTTTGCTGTGAGCTGATTAAAAGGAGAAAGCCAGTTTGAGACAGCAGCTTGAGAAGTTCTGGTTTGCTGTGAGTTGCTTGAAGGGACAAAGCCAGTTGGAAAAAGCAGTTTGTGTGTGTCTGTGTGTGTCCAGAGAGCTGCAGGAGGAAAGCAAGGTGCTGGAGCTGAAGTCACCCAAGCTAATATATCTCTGCCATTCTGCAGAAAATATATATATCCTTTAACCTGATGTGATTTTGTTTAAAGGTGTTAAGTCTCTTGGAAGTTTGAAGGAACATTTTAAGGAATTATTTACTGTTGCAATATTTTCTGAGTTATCTTTGAAGTAAGGGGTGTTAAGAGATCCAAAGTTTATTTAAGATGTTAAGTTGAGTTCATGGAATAAACAGTGTTTTGTGATTAAAAACCCATGTGTTCATGATTGTAAACTCACACCTAGGGAAAAGCCGTGTGCTAGAAAAAGCAACAAATCCATTAAAGGGCGAGGTTGGTTGAACTCCATGATACATTTTGGGCTTCTGAAAAGCATCGCCCATAACACCAGTGTCACAGGAAACGGATGCATGCAGCATATCCGTGTAACTAAACTAACCAGGGTTTACTGAAATGACTTTATGCTCATGAAAACTGAGTTCAGCCTATGCTGTATCCCAGAGGTAGGGAGTAGGCAGGCCAGAGAGATTTGCAAAGATGGGAGATTTAAAAATGGAAACAGTGCCAGACTGGGAGTCAGCATAGCTCAGCGAATACAGGGTGTAATGCGTGAAGAAGACTCTAGTGAGCAAGGACACTGCGGTAAAGGATGAGACCAAAACGTCCAGAAAACACGATGTCAAGGGATTTACATGATTGGATATGGAAAATAGGGAGTCTTTTTGCAGATACAGGGGGCTCAAAACAATGGATGCCCTCGAGTCTAGAAAGTGCAGGGGGGGGGGGGTACTTAAAATATTAGGAGAGCAAAGAGGGGGCATGATAAACCACTGTCGGTCAAAATAAAAAATCCCAAAGAGATTCCTAAGTATATTAAGGGCAAGGTGGTAACCATTAGGGAACCAAAGTGGCAATGTGTGTGTGGAGCCCAAAGACATAGAAGAGGTAATAAATTTGGATTTCGTATCGGTGTTCACTATGGAGATGTATGATGTTGATATCGAAGGCACGAAGAGGAATAGTGATAAAATTTAATTAAACAGATTAGCATTGAGAAGGAGGTGGTGTTGCCAATTTTGGCTTAAAAGTGGATAAACCCCCAGTCCCAGATGAGATGTATCCTAGGCTGCTGCATGAGGCAAGGGAGGAGATTACAGGGGACTCAGATGCTAATTTAAAAATCTTCTTTGTGCACAAGGGAGGTGCCAGAAGACTGGATAGAATTAATCTGCATTCAGAGAGGCAAGGATTAATTAAGAATATCAGCATTTCTTTGTCAGGGGGAGATGTATAACAAATTTGAATGGGTTTTCCAAGGAGGTGACCATGTGTGTAGATGACGGCAGTGCAGTTGATGTCGTCTGCATGAGTTCAGTAAGGTGCTCAAGGAGGTAAGAGCCCATGGGATCCTTAGCAATTTGTCAAATTGGATCCAAAATTGGCTTTGTGGCAGGATGTTGGTCAGAGTTTGATTTTGTGACTGAAAGTCAGAGTCCAGTGGTGTACTTCACGATAATCAATGTGGTGTCTCCAGCTCTTTGTAGTGTATAGACAGATCAGAGAGGTTATCATAGAGATCTATAAAACACGTGTTAGGCCACAGCTAGAGTACTGTGTGCAGTAGGCTGTTTTTATAAATATTTTTATTGAATTTTACATTTGTCCATTATACAGGAGATGAAATGCTTTTTATTTGTAATTTACATGCTTTTCCTTTTTTGGCATCACCCCCCTCCCCCTTTCTGCTTTTTGGGCTCAGTCTTAGGCCCTTTATTCTGCCATAGTTGCTATTATCCATCGTTCATATTGTTTTTGTTCTTATGGCATCGATGTATACCTTGGCACTCTCCTGGAGTTCCCTTGGGTTCCTCTCGTTGCACTCTCCCTGCCAGGGAAAGCAGAAGTGCATTCCATTTTCTGAGTTGTCTTTGAAGTAAGGGGTGTTAAGAGAACCAATGTTTATTTAAGATGTTAAGTTGAGTTCATGGAATAAACAGTGTTTTGTGTTTAAAAACCCACGTGTTCATGATTGTAATCCCACACCTAGGGAAAAGCCGTGTGCTAGAAAAAGCAACAAATCCATTAAAGGGAGAGGTTGGTTGAACTCCATGATACATTTTGGGGTTCTGAAAAGCCTCGCCCATAACAATCTCCCCCACTGCCCCAAGGCCCTCAAATGCTGCCTGGGGTTCTTCCCGTACTACGCCCAGTGGGTCCCAAACTATGCGGACAAGGCCCGCCCACTCATTCAGTCCACCCATTTTCCCCTGACGGCCGACGCACAGCAGGCCTTCACCCGTATCAGAGCCGATATCAGCAAGGCCGGGATGCACGCAGTAGATGAGGCACTGCCCTTTCAAGTAGAGAGCGATGCATCGGACGTCACCCTAGCCGCGGTAGCCACGTAAAATGGCTGCGTTCCGATTAATCTGGCTAAAACCCAGTTTAAAATGGCTAACCCGAAAGACTGCTGGGAAAAGCAGCTAAGAAGACTCAAGCAGGCAGCTGCAGACAGTATTGCATATTCGGCTCTGGGAAGTTAGCCCAGATCGGTACTCAGGGCTATCAACAGCCCATCAACCCAAGTATTTGCAGTTGCATTCAGGACTGTTTGCAGCCCATCTATTCAGACATCCACAGTTAAATCAGCTATCCCCGGGAACAATTGCAACATATTAGCAATTGAATACCGGGCCAGACCTGTCGGCGCCTGCAGTGGCCGAAACAAAGACAGGTGAGCGACCACCCCCCGATCGAGGAATCGCCTCACCATTGGACACATCGACCCCAGAGATAGGGGACAGATCCAATCACTTGGGACTCAGGGTCAAGGGCCGCCCCGGGAGGCGGGAAGCCCCTGGGCCCTATAAAAGTGGGGGTCCAAGTTCAGATCTCTCTCTCTCTCCTCTTCGCGTGCTCGAGACCTTCGCAAGACCAGCCACCGGCAACAGTAAGTTTGAATCCAGCGATCGCTATCCGGTAGAGACACCTAGCCACCGACCTGTAGCAGCCTTTTGAATCCCACGGGCCAGATCTGATCGGACAAGCCATTTGTTTCCCTGACCTGGTGGGCTCTTCCTAAGTTAAGTATTGGCCAGTGGTGATAGGTTTATTATATAGAAAGTAGTATTAGGGTATTAATATTGCTTGTTGTCTCTAATAAATGACCGTTGTTTTAATCCTTACTAAGCGGTGTGCTGTATTATTAATCATAACCTGAACTTGAACCACGTGGCAGTATCATAAAGATACCTGGCGACTCATGAGCAAAGGTGACGTAAACAGAGCAAATAGACTAAGGTTAAAAAGAGCAACATAATTGGCGACATCCTGACGGGACCCGACTTAGAAGTGGAAAACCACTCCGGGAGAACCCCAACATTTTGAATTAGAATCCAATCGGAAACAAAAAAAAAAAAAAAACCACAAGTGTTCAAGCGGTTCTGGTTAATAATTCACAATTCGGAAGTGTGTGTATGCATGCGTAACTAACAGGGTTATAAGGCAAAATTGATAGATTTTTTGTTGCGTCAAAACTATCGGCAGTTGGTATTTCGGAAATTAACACAAGCCGTACCCGTATCTACCACACCACCTTAGCCCCCTGTTCCAAATTCGAACGTAACGAGCAGATAGAGAGAGCCATGCAGGCAATGCAAGCGATGCAGCGCCTCATGAACCCCGAAGATTTTGCTGTCGCACCAGTCAGCAGCGTAGGAGCAGGACAGTGTCCCGTTTGGGAAGTGGAAATCCGCAAATTTATGCAGGGCAAAGGATGGCCCATGTGGAAGGATTTCTGCAATAACAACGACTCAGGTCCTGGAAGTATAGGGCATACTTGGTGGGAGAACCTGAGTGAGATCCACAAAAAGAGTTTAGCAAAAGCGCGCAAGCCGATGGCAATTGTGTCCTGTCTGGCACAATTGCGAGGCACAGAGGAGGTCGTCAGGACGCTCCGCAAGGAAATAGAAGGCATACATCGGATGAGTAAAATCGATGTATGCGAAATTGAGAAAGAGAACCTGGAGTTAAAAGAGAAATTGGCAGCAAAGGACGAAGAGGTGGCTGACGCCAAACGGGGTCACCAATCGTGTCTGGCGCACTTGAGTAGTTTCCAGTCACAATATGAAAAGGCTTATCAGGACCTGCAGCGTGCAGTCCTGGTAAAGAAAGAAACAGAAAACCAGTTAGAGACGCTCCAGAAACAATGCAGTGATCTCAAGGCAGCCTTGAGAGCGCTCCACGCCACAACCACGGAACAAAGGCAGAGTACTTTGGACCATGCAAAGTGCCGAAAGCAGATTGCAGACTTGAAAGCACTGCTCTCTGTCCAAAAGGGATTTCAAGAAACCTTTGGGGAAAGTTTAGACCAGGAAGACGGCCCTGATTGGGAAGAATTGCAAGAGACAGCGCAGAGATATGTTCAGGGAGCATGTGCGCAGGGAAAACCCCAAAGGAGGAAAGCACCCCCACCCCCCCACACAACAGATAATACAGGCTTCCATGAACCATGTAACAACCCACCGCACCGCCACAGCAGATGAGGCGGAGGTCCTATATTCCACCCCCCTCACAGTGACCCAATTACGGGACGCGTGTGCCAAAATCACACCGTTCCTCCCCGCTTCAGACCCACACCATTTCTTTGCCACCGTCAAACACCAGGCGACCATGTACGGCCTGGATGAGAAAGAGCAGGTAAAGCTCACGGTCCTCAGCTTAGACCCATCAGTCGCAGCAGCCCTTCCCGACCCACAGAATGTAGGAGGAGGCACCCTTGCAGAAATGCATGCCGCCATCCTGGATGCGATTGGGTACAACCGGGGCGACCCCGTAGACGGTCTGAATAAATGCAGACAGAAAAAGTCTGAACACCCCACAGCGTTCGCAGGATGCTTGTGGATTCATTTTGAAGCCGTTTTCGGCAACGTAGATCGTGCCCATTTGTCCCCAGACAATATGGCCAAGTGGACCCGCACCCTTATCTCCCATGCCACGGAAGCAGGACAGAATGCCTGTAGCAATTATGACCCCTCGGAGGAGGCTCATAATGAGAAGTGGGTGGTCAAGAGATTGTCCCGCGTTTGGGAACAAGCGGGTCACGGTAAATCAGCAACTAGAACCCCTGAGGAAAACCAAGCCGCCGCAGACGTGCAGGCAATAAGAACCACTCTCCACAACCCCGCCTGGGTAAACGAGGGAAAGAACAGCCCCCCAGCCAAACCGCAAGAGTGCTACAATTGCGGACAGTTGGGACATTTTGCTAAGGAATGCAATGGCCCTAAGAAACCACAGAGTGCCCAACGGACAGGCACTCTCAATAAGAAGAAGGCAGAGCCCATAGCGACCAAGAACTGAGGTGTCCACATGATGATTTAAAGGAGACACTTGGTGAAAAGTGTTGTCCTTTCTGATGGAGCCTGCAGAATGTTTTACGTTGTTTGTCTGTTTGTTAAATGTTGTTCGTCCTACAGGAGAATTTTCTCACCGCCCCACACCCATTCACCTGAACTTTTTAGCTCTTTCCCAAACGGACAGGCCAGACGCTTGTTCAGCGGTACCAACTTGTCCACAGATACATGGTCACCAGACCAGACGCCCGATCATAGCTACTCTTCTGATTTGATGGTAGAATCAGAACAGTAACCCCACCATGATGACTACATTTTCGTCGGTTCTTTGGTCGCTCAGGCAGTGGAGAAACAGCGTGAGACCCGCCCTGCCTGGGACCCCCCCCCCCGTTGGTCAAAAACGCTCGGGTAGGGAAGATACGGTATTGGTAGCCATCCTACCCGGGGACTCCACCCAACTCGTACCCGTCGCGGCCCACATGCACCTCATTCAAACTTTTCTTTCAAAAACAGTTTTATTTTATTTAGGCAACCTTTGGGTTGCTGCCACATGCTATTTACATCCTGGAACATTTGGATGATAAACCTAGCACTGGTCCACCATTGGGAAGTGTGCCGTGTCCAAACATTTGTTTTGAAAAAAAAATGGGGGAGTCACATACTGTGACCAATTATAAGGGTTTAATTGGCCCCAAGAAGGACAGACACACTAACACACCAGATATTAAACTGAAGTATTTACACACACTACGCTTGTCTTACAGAACTCCAGAAGCTCCAAGTCCGGAGAAAACCAGCGAACACAGGAAAAGGAAAGAAAGAAGACAGCCATGAGGACTCCTTTCATCGTGCTCAACACTCTTTTGATGAACTTTTGGTTGAGCGGGAACGCGGACCCCATCACTCCAAACCCCTTTACTGTTAACACTTCACTGAATAATAAAACATGCACTGGCGGTTTTTCCTGCAAATAAAAAGGGAATGGATGGAAACGTATGATCCTGAGCTTGACTGCCAAGCCAGGAAAGAATATATTAAATGTTGTGATTGTTATTGTATGTTTGGAGAGATAAGATTGTATAATGCTTGAAGAATTGTTTAGGTAAAGTTAGAGGTTCCCAGTTTTTTTTTTTTCAGACACATGCCCCTGCCTGACATAGCGCCCTCAAGAATTGTTTAGGTAAATTTTTGTGCATAGCTAAGGTCAGAGTAGTGGCCATGTAGGATGGTACCCCGCCCCCCCCCCCCCCCCCCCGGTCAGGAAACGAAGAGGACAAAATTTATGTGATCCTTCACGCTTCGCGTTAGGATCACAAGGCGGGTCTGTAGCCACGTAAAATGGCTGCGTCCCGATTAATTTGGCCAAAACCCAGTTTAAAATGGCAAACCCGAAAGACTGCTGGGAAAAGCAGCTAAGAAGACACAAGCAGGCAGCTGCAGACAGTATTGCATATTCGGCTCTGGGAAGTTAGCCCAGATCGATACTAAGGGCTATCAACAGCCCATCAATCCAGGTATTTGCAGTTGCATTCAGGACTGTTTGCAGCCCATCTATTCAGACATCCACAGTTAAATCGGCTATCCCCGGGAACAATTGCAACATATTAGCAATTGAATACCGGGCCAGACCTGTCGGCGCCTGCAGTGGCCGAAACAAAGACAGGTGAGCGAGCGACCACCCCCCGATCGAGGAATCGCCTCACCATTGGACACATCGACCCCAGAGATTGGGGACAGATCCAATCACTTGGGACTCAGGGTCAAGGGCCGCCCCGGGAGGCGGGAAGCCCCTGGGCCCTATAAAAGTGGGGGTCCAAGTTCAGATCTCTCTCTCTCTCCTCTTCGCGTGCTCGAGACCTTCGCAAGACCAGCCACCGGCAACAGTAAGTTTGAATCGAGCGATCGCTATCCGGTAGAGACACCTAGCCACCGACCTGTAGCAGCCTTTTGAATCCCGCGGACCAGATCTGATTGGACAAGACGTTTGTTTCCCTGACCTGGTGGGCTCTTCCTAAGTTAAGTATTGGCCAGTAGTGATAGGTTTATTATATAGAAAGTAGTATTAGGGTATTAATATTGCTTGTTGTGTATAATAAATGACCGTTGTTTTAATCCTTACTAAGCGGTGTGCTGTATTATTAATCATTACCTGAACTTGAACCATGTGGCGGTATCATAAAGATACCTGGCGACTCATGAGCAAAGGTGATGTAAACAGAGCAAATAGACTAAGGTTAAAAAGCGCAACACCGCCACCCTCAATCAGGCAGGCAGACCCGTGGCATTCTTTTCCCGCACCCTTCATGCCTCAGAGATTCGGCACTCATCCGTCGAAAAAGAGGCCCAAGCTATCGTTGAAGCTGTGCGGCATTGGAGGCATTACCTGGCCGGCAGGAGATTCGTTCTCCTCACTGACCAACGGTCGGTAGCCTTCATGTTCAATAACACACAGCGGGGCAAGATCAAAAACGATAAAATCTTGCGGTGGAGGATCGAGCTCTCCACCTATAATTACGAGATTTTGTATCGCCCCGGCAAACTCAACGAGCCCCCAGATGCCCTGTCCCGAGGTACATGTGCCAGCGCACAAGTAGACCAACTCCGGACCCTGCACGACAGCCTTTATCACCCGGGAGTCACACGGTTGTACCATTTCACAAAGGCCCGCAACCTGCCCTACTCCGTCGAGGAAGTGCGGACAATCACCAGGGACTGCCAGGTCTGTGTGAAGTGCAAGCTGCACTTCTACTGACCGGACCGTGCGCGCCTGGTGAAGGTCACCCGCCCCTTTGAACGTCTCAGCGTGGATTTCAAAGGGCCCCTCCCCTCCACCGACCGAAGCACGTATATTCTCAGTGTGGTCGATGAGTACTCCAGGTTCCCCTTCACCATCCCATGCCCCGACATGACGTATGCCACCGTCATCAAAGCCCTAAACACTATCTTCACTCTGTTCGGTTTCCCCGCCTATATCCACAGTGACAGGGGATCCTCATTCCTGCTCAGCAGGGGTATCGCCTCCAGTAGGACGACCAGCTATAACACCTGGGGAAGCGGGAAGGTAGTGACGGAGAAGGGGACGGTATGGAGGGCCGTCCAACTGACCGTACGGTCCAGGAACCTTCCAGCCTCTCGCTGGTAGGAGGTCCTCCCTGATGCACTCCACTCCATTCGGTCACTGCTGTGCACCGCTACTAACAACACACCCCATAAACGTCTTTTTGCCTTCCCCAGGAGGTCCACATCCGGGGTGTCGTCCCGACCTGGCTCAGCTCCAGGACCAGTCCTGCTCCGTAGGCACGTCCACCTCCACAAGGCGGACCCGTTGGTGGAAAGGGTGCAATTGCTCCATGCCAACTCCCAGTATGCCTATGTGGCGTACCCCGACGGCTGCCAAGATAGTGTCTCCCTCAGGGACCTGGCACCAGCAGGTTCCACACACACACACCTCTCCGTCCCGGCGCTACCCTCCCCTCCCCCGACGCTCCCAGCAGCAACCCCCACAGGACCATCCGTCCTCCCACTGCCCACGCCCGAGGATGAAGAGGATTTTGGCACGCTCCCGGAGTCACCGAAGACCAGACCAGCATCGGCATCGCCGCCACCAATGCGTCGCTCCCAGCGGCACATCAAGGCCCCAGATTGGTTAAATCTCTAACTGGCACCGGACTTCAAAAGACATTTTTCTTTCTGATCAAATACTGTAAATATAAATTCATTGCTGTATATAGTTCTCCACCACCCCTGCCGGACTCAATTTTAACAGGGGGTGAATGTGGTAAACCACTGTTGCACCTGTATTAGGTGATGTAAGGTAGGACTTGTACTACAGGTTCGCCGGTAGTCCCTGCCTGCTGGCTCCGCCCATTAGTCAGGCGGAGTATAAATATGCGTGTCCTCCATTCAGCAGCCATTTCGCCCAGCTGCTGTGGGAGGCCACACATCTTAGATCAATAAAGCCTCAGTTGTCTCGAACTCTAGTCTTTGTTCAATTGTTCGTGACTCAGCGGTTTCCCGTCCAAAATGGCCACGGTCACCACTCTCACCATGGGGTCGGGCCCCAGCGCGCCGGGGCTTCCCTTTTTCCAGGGGGCACCCAACATGGCCGCCAGCTATGTGTACGCCACATGGGTGCGCCCCTGCCCTCCAGGGTCTCCCTTCGCCCTGATGCCCTCCCGAGTGGCTGCTTGCGGCGCCATCTTGGCTCCTCACCCTGTTCCATGCCCGCCGAAGCCTGTGTCTGTACTGTTTCTCTATCTCACCCTTCTCTTTTGTTCTGCACTCTCCTCTTCCTCCCCCCCTAGTCCCCTGCATTCTCCACCCCTTCTGTCCCCCCACCCCCTCCTTGTGCCAGGCGTTCCCTTTCCCCGAGAGGCGCGCTGCGGCCCTGCTTCCTTCTTGCCCTCCCGTGCTGACCCTCCTCACTAGTCCGGTGGCCCTCCTCCCAGTATTCGCCCAGCTCTGGCCTTGTTTAACCTTCCTCCTACTGGCCCTTGTCTCGCCCTCCTGTCCGCTTTTCTCACCCTCATTTTCCTCGCTCCACTCCCCGCCCCCCCCATCGCATTGAGAGAGGAGACAAGCCCAGGAACGAGGCAGCACAGTCCCGCGCAAAACATAAAAGGCACAGTTCATAATCTTATTGTCCTTGTTTGCGGTCTGTCCTCCGGTCTTTGTTCCGATTTTCCCTTTCTCCTCCATCCATGTGGCTTTCATCACGGTTGCGGCTGCTCCTCCCCCAGTTTGTTCGCTCTAATGAACTCATCAGCCGCCGCTGGGGTGTTAAAATACAGCTCCTTCCCCTTAAATGTTACCCAGTGTTTGGCTGGGAATAACATCCCAAATTGCACCTTACTTTTGTAGAGTGCTGATTTTGCCTTGTTGAACTCAGCCCTTCTTTTGGCCAGGTCTGCCGCAATGTCCTGATACACCCTTATGTTCTTCCCTTCCCATGTGCTCGATCTCGCTTGCCGGGCCCACGTTAGGATTTTCTCCCGGTCTTGGAACCGGTGCAGCCTTGCGACAATCAATCTGGGCTGTTCCCCGGCTTTGGGCTTGGGTCGGAGCAACCTGTGCGCCCTGTTAATTTCTGGGGGGTTTGCAAATTTCTCCCTTCCCACTAGCTTGCCCAGTATTTGGGCGATGTAGCCTGTTGGGTCTCTGCTCTCTATTCCATTATTCTAATGTTCTGCCGTCTGGACCTATTTTACTGGTCCTCCACTTTTCCTCTTAGGCTCCCCATGGACGTTACCAACCTTTTCACCTCTCTGGTCCAAGGCAGCCCTCTCCAACTCCAGAATCGTTCTCTCCTGCGCCTCTGCTTTCCTTCCCAGGCCTTCGATGGTCTGCTGCATTTTGTGTGTTGCCTCCGCCAGCACCTCCTTCATCATTGCGTGGACCTCCAACCAGAGCGCCTCCTTTATGCTGGTCGCTGGGTCCTGCTCCTGCTCCGCTGTTTGGTCCGCCATCCTGTTCCCTTCCAGGCTCGCCCGAACCTCCGTCTCGTCTCGTGGGGCCGCCTGCCTGCGCGTCCGCCGCTCCTGCGCTTTTCCCTCATTACTGCTGCTCCTTGTGTCTCGCTGTCCCTTCACTTTGGTATTTTTCTTTCCTCCAGCCATCTGTTTCTCTCTCTCTTCACGCTGCTGTTCCTTACCCCGAGGTTGCTCTCCCGTCCCCCCCCCCCCCCCCGTCCCCCCCCCCCCCCCCCCCCCCCGTCCCCCCCGTCCCCGTCCCCTCCTCTGCTCTTGTGCTCTCGCTGGCTCTGGTCTGCCTCAGGTTTCAGGTTTTAGGTTTTATTTTATTTGTCTGTCCGGTTTGGTTTATGTTTTGTGGTTAGTTCCCTTCCTTTTCTTTCCCCTTCTTTTTCCCTTCTCTCTCTCTCTCACCGGGTCAGGAGGGTCGAGAGAGGGGCTTCTAATCGGGCTGGGAGTTCTCCTTTGTGTCGCCGCTCGCCTCATGGTCGCCACCGGAGTGGGGAGGGGGTGTCTCTCTCTTTGCTACTCGGTCCTCGCTCCGCTCCCAAGTGCTCAGTCCACGACTTTGCTCCTCTTCTTCCGTGCTCTCTTACTGTGCGAGATTGCGGGGGGGGGGGGGGGGGGGGGTGCTCAGACGGACCCGTTTGCGCGCTTAGGCGCAAGTTCTTCGCGGGGAATGGGACACGACTGTGTTTCCCCCCTCAGGAGCTCTGCTGCCCCGCAGAGCACTTCTTAAGGTAAAGATGACTCAACCCACATTTCCAAACATCACAATCGATACAGAGCTACTCAAAGCAGCTCCAACGGTCTGTCCGGAAGACATCATTCCAGCAGCAAACACAACGACAGCAGCATTGGAACAACACAATGCAGAAGCTTTGGAGAATAACCAAACACAACTGCAAGACAAGGTTGCACCGAGAAGATCTGCACGTCTCAGGAAAAAAAACAGAGACTTAATTTGTAAAAAAGAGAAAAATTGTTAACCAGATGGACAATAACATCGTGGAATCATGTATAGACTCAACAAGCATCATGTACTGTAAATTTGTTGAAAAGCATATTCAAACAACTTCAAAGAAAGGGGATGTGACAATATGTGTATTGTAAGAATAATGAAGGGTTAACAATTTACTGTAACTACATCCAACCACTAGATGGCGATCAAGAGCATACACGTGGATCACGTATGACTTGATTCGGGGAGGAGGTTGTGAGGCGAGGTAGTGAATTGTCGTGTTATCAGGAGCTCTGTCATTAGAATCATAGTTTTAGTCAACCTGTTATCTTTTATATCTTAGCGAGCAAGTCGAATCTAGTGCAGTGTAAATAAATTAGCTTTGCTCAAAACGTAGCTTGATGTTCTTTGTGAGACACTACATTTCGAAGTCATCCTCATTCAGAAATCAAAGAACATCACAGCATGGTGCTGCCCTGTTCTATGCGCTGCCCACCAGATGCACCAGGGACAGGAGGGGCGGGAGGGAGTCTGAGATGCTGCAGTGTTCTGGCACCTCCCCCGCGGGAGTTACAGGCATGGGCCCCATCACCTCGTCCTCCCTCGGGGTGCCCAATGGCCCATGGGCTATTCCATGGGATGGGAGTGTGAGCGGAGTTAACCCCTGAGGCTCCCCGCCACCTGGCCCTCGCAGTCCTGGAGGCTTGCTCTGGTCTCGACCAGGGTTTGTAGCTCGCGGCCATGGAGCACAGGGGATGAACCATCGCTGTCTAGGATTGTGCCACACCACCCACCTTCTGGGTTTGTGTCACATCAGCCAGTGACTGCGCCTTTTCCCGCTAGGACTGGGCCACCTCCCTCTGCATTTGCGCCACGTCGACCAGCGCCTGGGCAATGCCTCCGACATTCTTAGCCATGGCCTGCTGTGACTGGGCCACGCTCAGGAGCACCGCTGCAATTTCCAGGTGGCTCTAACACATGGTCACTTGTGAATCGGCAACCCTGTCCTAGGCCACGGCCAGCACCTGCACAGAATGCCCCAGGCCTTTGACATGCTGAGCCATTGCCTCCATCACGGATACCACCCGTGCGGTATTGGCCTGGGTGGCACGCATTATCGGCACAACCTCCTGCTCCTGCAGGCCCTTGGACTCCTCTAACTGCACCGACAGGCGCTGGATGCTCGCCGACAACCCCTCATGTAGCCCCTGGCTCTATGACTGCATCTCCATAATCGAGGGGACTGTCCGTTCCAGAAGCCCGAAACCCGTCCAGACGGCAGCTAGTTTGTGGGGTCGCCTGCACTCCGACCGTCCGCCCCCTCGGGTGCTCCTACCTTCACCTGCTGTACCGGATCAGCTGTGTGGTGCACACCAGAGAGTGTCCGAAGAGACTCCTCACTAAAGTGCCCAACCGAGGTGAGTGTCTCCAAGATGATTGGAGGGTGTTGGAGGCAGCTGTGATGGAAAGTCAGTGCCATCCTCCGACTCGAGCTCCTGGGTCTCCTGAGTCTCAGGCGGAGGGCCGCCATCCAAGCTGCTCTTGTCGCTGCTTGGCTCACGGGGCAGCTCTGGCTGTGTCACTGGCTAGGGCGGGGACACCGGATGGACCCGCCCCATCTCCAGCTGCTCCTGCAAGACACAAGACAAGTCGCATGATTGGACTGCGGGTGGGTGGGTGGGAGGGGGTGAGGTGGTGTAGGGTGAGGGTGGTGTGGGGGTTAGGGTGCTGGGGTGTGAAGGTGTTATCACAGGTGTCACGGGGATCTGCAACTCAGCAGGGTCTCACTTCCTCGCCCGCGACCGGACTCCACCTTGGCGACCTTCCTTTCCTCCGGGCCGCCGACCACATCCAGCGCCCTCTGCTCTGCCATGGTTAGGGGCCACAGGTCCGTCGGCCCCCCTCTAGTTTTCTGCCATTCCTTGCGGTTCTGGGAGGCCTTCTCCTGGGGGGGAACAGAAAACGGCAGTCTGACGCATGCAGCCCAAGGGGTAGGTAGCTGGTGGCTCGAGTGGCCAGGGCACCCGGCCATGGTGGCCGGTATGGTTGCTGGCATGTGGTGCAGGGTGGGGGTTCAGACAACTCCGGGTTGGGGGCATAGGGTTATGGGTGTGTGGGACGGGGGTTGGTGCCGGGGCAGAGTGCTGCCTAACCCTGGCCGACTTGTGGAGGTCGTGCACCTTTTTTTCGGCATTGCTGGCTGGTCCGGACAATGTTGCCCATGGCGCTGACTGCCTCTGCCAACTGCACCCAGGTGCGACGAATGGCAATGGCTGGCAGCGTCCTTCCAGGGCCGGGGTCAGCCGCCTCTCCTCCACGGCGTCTAGGAGGGTCTTGAGCTCTGCATTCGCGAAACATGGGGCCGCATGAGGTCTGACTGCCATATTGTTGACTGGGATGGTGTGTGTGGGGAGCGCAGTGTGTATATGCGGCTGCAGCTTGTCAGCCTCATGAGTGTCAATCGCGAAACTGGCGAATCCCGCACCATTCTCAATGGAATTGATTGTATTCCAATTCGCGCCAGTGCGAGCTCCTCAACAGTAGCAGAATTGGTCCAGGTGGGGCGCCGGTTTTGCTGTTTTGGATCCACGAATCCGGCATCAGCATCAACACTTAGTTTCAGAAACGGAGAATCCTGCCCGTGATTTCTTGAGATCCTCTGCCAAGTTAACCAACCAATATCCGTATTTGGAGTCCAACTTTGACTCGGGCACAGTGGTTAGCCTTGCTGCCTCACAGCGCCAGAGACCTGGGCTCGATTCCGACCTCAGCTGACTGTTTGTGGAGTTTGCACTTTCTCCCCGTGTCTGCATGGGTTTCCTCCAGGTGCTCCCACAGTCCAAAGATGTGCAGGTTAGGCAGATTGGCTATGCTTAAATTGCTCCTTAGTGTCCAAAGGTTGAGTGGGGTTGCGGGGCAGGCGAGTGGGCCTGTAGGTGCTCTTTTGGAGGGTCAGTGCAAGTTTGATGGGACGGGTTGCCTTATTCTGCACTGTAGGGATTTTTATGAAAAACTTGGCTCATGTGAATTTAGGATTCAATTTCTCTAATATTGCAGTCCTGTATGCGTACCTCTGCAGAATTTTAGAGCAAGATTTCGGTCCAAGCATTCTGAATTTTGCAATCCTTTTTCAGTTTGCATGTGATGGAACTGCATCAGCTGGCATGTGGATGCGCACAATCGATAATGCTTCTACACTCCATGCCATCCAACTCACTTTTCAGTTTCACCTGTGCATGCACTTTCTAGGAGGGTTGATTGATGGAATTCTCTGAAGTGTAGTACAGCATCACCTCTGAAGTTTCCTATGGTGTCGAATCTTGTAGGGCACAGACTGATACAACGTAATTATTCTGGGCCTCCTCTGCTGCAATTGGTACCTTTGCGATCTTGTGTATGGTTGTGGTGAGCCACGTAAGGCTGTTGTATATATTATTATTTTTAAAAAAAATATATTTTATTCAGGTTTTTTGGCCAAACATAACAATACGTAGTGTTTCTTTTACACAACAATAAAGCAATATAAATAACTGTGGCCAGTTTTAAACAAATAAATAAGTAATATATAAACAAAAACAAAAACAAAACTAAATGGCAACTGCCTTGTCCAAAATAAATACTCTCCAAAAATACAATCCAACAATCCAATATACAATTACATATACCAAATACCTATACATATACAGTAACATCCCTGAGAGTCCGTCCGATTCCTCCCCCCCGCCCTCCCCACCCCCTCCCCCCTGGGTTGCTGCTGTTGTCTACTTCTTTTCCATTCCCTCTATCTTTCTGTGAGGTAGTCGACGAACGGTTGCCACCGCCTGGTGAACTCCTGAGCCGAACCCCTGAACACGTACTTAATCCGTTCTAACTTTATAAACCCTGCCATATCGTTTATCCAGGTCTCCACACCCGGGGGTTTGGCTTCCTTCCACATTAACAATATCCTGCGCCGGGCTACAAGGGACGCAAAGGCCAACACGTCAGCCTCTCTCGCCTCCTGCACTCCCAGCTCTTCTGCAACCCCAAATATAGCCAACCCCCAGCTTGGTTCGACCCGGACCCCCACCACCTTCGAAAGCACCTTTGCCACCCCCACCCAGAACCCCTGTAGTGCCGGGCATGACCAGAACATGTGGGTGTGATTCGCTGGGCCTCTCGAGCATCTCACACACCTATCCTCTACCCCAAAAAATTTACTAAGCCGTGCTCCAGTCATATGCGCCCTGTGTAGCACCTTAAATTGTATCAAGCTTAGCCTGGCACATGAGGACGATGAGTTTACCCTACGTAGGGCATCAGCCCACAGCCCCTCCTCAATCTCCTCCCCTAGTTCTTCTTCCCATTTCCCTTTCAGCTCATCTACCATGATCTCCCCCTCGTCCCTCATCTCCCTGTATATGTCCGCCACCTTACCGTCCCCCACCCATGTCTCTGAGATCACTCTATCCTGCACTTCCTGCGTCGGGAGCTGCGGGAATTCCCTCACCTGTTGCCTCGCAAAAGCCCTCACTTGCATATACCGAAATGCATTCCCTTGGGGCAACCCATATTTCTCTGTCAGCGCTCCCAGACTCGCAAACGTCCCATCTACAAATAGATCTCTTAGTTGTACTACCCCAGCTCTTTGCCATGCTCCAAATCCCCCATCCTTTATCCCCGGAACGAACCTATGATTGTTTCTTATCGGGGACCGCACCGAAGCTCCCGTCCCTCCCCTATGCCGTCTCCACTGCCCCCAAATTCTCAATGTAGCCACCACCACTGGGCTTGTGGTGTATTTCTTTGGTGAGAACGGCAACGGCGCCGTCACCATTGTTTGCAGGCTAGTCCCCCTGCAGGACGCCCTCTCCAATCCCTTCCACGCCGCTCCCTCCCCTTCTCCCATCCACTTACACACCATTGAAACATTGGCGGCCCAGTAGTACTCACTTAGGCTCGGTAGTGCCAGTCCCCCCCGTCCCTACTACGCTGCAAGAATCCCCGCCTCACTCTCGGGGTCTTCCCAGCCCACACAAAACTCATAATGCTCTTCTCAATTCTTTTGAAAAAAGCCTTCGTGATCACCACCGGGAGGCACTGGAACACAAAAAGGAATCTCGGGAGGACCACCATTTTAACCGCCTGCACCCTACCTGCCAATGACAGGGACACCATGTCCCATCTCTTGAAATCCTCCTCCATCTGTTCCACCAACCGTGTTAAATTAAGCCTATGTAATGTACCCCAATTCTTGGCTATCTGGATCCCCAGGTACCGGAAGTCCCTTGTTACCTTCCTCAACGGTAAATCCTCTATCTCTCTGCTCTGCTCCCCTGGATGCACCACAAATAACTCACTTTTCCCCATGTTCAGTTTATACCCTGAAAAATCCCCAAACTCCCCAAGTACCCGCATTATCTCTGGCATCCCCTCCGTCGGGTCCGCCACATATAGCAACAAATCATCCGCATACAGAGATACCCGGTGTTCTTCTCCCCCCCTAAGTACTCCCCTCCACTTCCTGGAACCCCTTAGTGCTATAGCCAGGGGTTCAATCGCCAGTGCAAACAATAACGGGGACAGAGGACATCCCTGCCTCGTCCCTCTATGGAGCTGAAAATAGTCAGACCCCCGTCCATTCGTGACCACGCTCGCCATCGGGGCCCTATACAGCAACTGTACCCACCTGATATACCCGTCCCCAAAGCCAAATCTCCTCAACACCTCCCACAAATAATCCCACTCCACTCTATCAAATGCTTTCTCGGCATCCATTGCCACCACTATCTCCGCTTCCCCCTCTGGTGGGGGCATCATCATTACCCCTAGCAGCCTCCGTATATTTGTATTTAGCTGTCTCCCCTTCACAAACCCAGTTTGGTCCTCATGAACCACCCCCGGGACACAATCCTCTATCCTCATTGCCATTACCTTGGCCAGAATCTTAGTATCCACATTCAGGAGGGAAATGGGCCTGTATGACCCGCATTGCAGCGGGTCTTTTTCCTTCTTTAGGAGCGATATTGTTGCCTCTGACATAGTCGGGGGCAGCTGCCCCCTTTCCCTCGCCTCATTAAATGTTCTCATCAGTAGCGGGGCCAGCAAGTCCAAATATTTCTTATAGAATTCAACTGGGAATCCGTCTGGTCCCGGGGCCTACCCGCCTGCATGCTCCCAATCCCTTTCACTACTTCCTCCGTCTCAATCTGTGCTCCCAGCCCCACTCTCTCCTGCTCCTCCACCTTAGGAAATTCCAGCTGATCCAGAAAGCACATCATTCTCTCCTTCCCGTCCGGGGGCTGAGCTTCATATAGTCTTTTGTAAAATGCCTTGAACACTCCATTCACTCTCTCCGCTCCCCGCTCCATCTCTCCCTCCTCATCTCTCACCCCCCCTATCTCCCTCGCTGCTCCCCTTTTCCTCAGTTGGTGGGCCAACAACCTACTCGCCTTCTCCCCATATTCGTACTGTACACCCTGTGCCTTCCTCCATTGTGCCTCTGCATTACCCGTAGTCAACAAGTCGAATTCTACATGTAGCCTTTGCCTTTCCCTGTACAGTCCCTCCTCCGGTGCCTCCGCGTATTGTCTGTCCACCCTCAAAAGTTCTTTCAACAACCGTTCCCTACCCTCCTGCTTTCCTTTATGTGCCCTAATAGATATCAGCTCCCCTCTAACCACTGCCTTCAGCGCCTCCCAGACCACTCCCACCTGTACCTCCCCATTATCATTAAGTTCCAAGTACCTTTCAATACATCCCCTCACCCTTAAACACACCCCTCATCTGCCAATAATCTCATGTCCATTCTCCAGCGTGGAAGCTGTTGTTTTTCTTCCCCTATCTCCAGGTCCACCCAGTGTGGAGCATGATCCGAGATGGCTATAGCCGTGTACTCCGTCCCCATCACCTTTGGGACCAGTGCCCTTCCCAAAACAAAAAAATCTATTCGTGAAAATACTTTGTGTACATAGGAGAAAAACGAAAACTCCTTACTCCTAGGTCTACTAAATCTCCAGGGATCTACTCCTCCCATCTGCTCCATAAAATCCTTAAGCACCCTAGCTGCAGCCGGCCTCCTTCCGGTCCTGGACCTCGATCTGTCCAGTCCTGGGTCCAGCACCGTATTAAAGTCTCCACCCATTACCAACTTCCCCACTTCTAGGTCCGGGATTCGTCCTAACATACACCTCATAAAATTGGCATCATCCCAGTTCGGGGCATACACGTTCACTAATACCACCGCCTCCCCTTGCAGTTTGCCACTCACCATCACGTATCTGCCCCCACTATCCGCCACTGTAGTCTTTGCCTCAAACATTACCCGCTTCCCCACTAGTCTGGCCACCCCCCTGTTTTTTGCATCTAGCCCCGAATGAAACACCTGCCCCACCCATCCTTTGCGTAGTCTAACCTGGTCTATCAGCTTCAGATGCGTCTCCTGAAGCATAACCACATCTGCCTTAAGTTTCTTTAGGTGTGCGAGTACCCGTGCCCTCTTAATCGGCCCGTTCAGCCCTCTAACATTCCACGTGATCAACCGGGTTGGGGGGCTCTTTACCCCCCCCCCCCCTTGACGACTAGCCATTTCCTTTTTCAATCCAGCTCCTTTCCTCACCTGGTTCCCACGTAGCTGTATCCCCCCCAGGCGACGCCCCCCCCCGCGCCCCGACCCCCCCCCCCCCTCCCATACCAGCTCCCCCTTCTCCCCAACAGCAGCAACCCAGTTAACCCCCCCCCCGCCCCGCTAGATCCCAAGCTAGTGTAATTGCACCCCCCATGTTGCTCCCAGAAGTCAGCAAACTCTGGCCGACCTCGGCTTCCCCCCCGGCTCACACTGTGCGAGGCCCCCTCCTTCCTGCTTCCCTGTTCCCGCCATGATTACCATAGCGCGGGAACAAAGCCCACGCTTCCCTTTTGGCCCCGCCCCCAATGGCCGGCGCCCTCAGCTCCTCATCCTCCCTTACCCCCTCCCCCACGACATGGGGAAGAGAGAGAAGTTACAGGGTCGCAGGTTTAACAACTTGGGAAGTCATCTCTTCCCCCTTTTCCCCCCTTCATCCCACATATTCACCCCCCCACTTTTGTCCCAAACGTTCTTTTTCTGGCCCGCTCACTCCAGCTTCTCCTCGACAATAAATGTCCACGCCTCATCTGCCGTTTCGAAGTAGTGGTGTTTCCCTAGATGTGTGACCCACAGTCTTGCCGGTTGCAGCATTCCAAATTTGACCTTCCTTTTATGCAACACTGCCTTGGCCCGATTAAAGCTTGCCCTCCTTCGCACTCCAATCTTGATGTACGCGGATCACCGCGTTCTCCCACCTACTGCTCCGAGTTTTCTTTGCCCATCTGAGGACCATCTCTCTGTCCAACCTTCAAAAATTCCTCCGCACCGCCCGACTCCTTAATTCGACATATAACAAGGAGAAATGCGTTTTCTGCACAACCCGGCTAGCCATCCTCGGCTATGTCGTGGAAAATAGAGTCCTAGGGCCTGACCCCGACCGCCTGCGCTCCCGCCTGCAGCTCCCCCTTCCCCACTGCCCCAAGGCCCTGAAAAGGTGCTTGGGGTTCTTCTCCTACTATGCCCAGTGGGTCCCCAACTATGTGGACAAAGCCTGCCCACTCATTAAGTCCACCACTTTTCCCCTGATGGCTGAGGCCCGCCTGGCCTTCAACCGCATCAGATCCGAAATTGCCAAGGCCACAATGCACGCCGTGGACGAATCCATCCCGTTCCAGCTGGAAAGCAATGCGTCTGACTTTGCCTTGGCAGCCACTCTTAACCAGGCAGGGAGGCCTGTCGCCTTTTTTTACCGTACCCTCCATGCCTCCGAAATCCGATACTCCTCTGTTGAAAAGGAGGCGCAAGCCATTGTGGAAGCTGTGCGGCACTGGAGGTGTTACCTGGCCGGCAGGAGATTTACTCTCCTCACAGACCAACAGTCGGTTGCCTTCATGTTCAACAACACGCAGCGGGGCAAAATTACGAACGACAAAATTTTGCGGTGGAGGATCGAGCTCTCCACCTATAACTACGACATCTTGTATCGTCCTGGGAAGCTCAATGAGCCCCCAGATGCCCTGTCCTATGGCACCTACGCCAACGCGCAGGCTGACCGGTTACAGGCCATCCACAATGACCTCTGTCACCCGGGGGTCACCCGGCTTCTCCACTTTGTCAAGGCCCGCAACCTGCCCTAGTCCACAGAGGAGGTCAAGGCCATGACCAGGGACTGCCAGGTCTATGCGGAGTGCAAGCCGCACTTCTATCGGCCAGACAAGGCCCACCTGGTGAAGGCCTCCTGCCCTTTTGGACACCTCAGTACGGATTTCAAAGGGCCACTCCCCTCCACTGATCGTAACGTGTACTTTCTCAACGTTGTTGATGAGTACTCACGTTTTCCTTTCGCCATCCCATGCCCTGACATGACCTCTGCCACAGTCATCAAGGCCCTGCGCAGCATCTTCACCCTGTTCGATTTCCCCACTTATATTCACATCGACCAGGGATCCTCATTCATGAGCGATGAGCTGCGTCAGTACCTGCTCAGTAAGGGCATAGCCTCGAGGAGGACGACCAGCTACAACCCCAGGGGAAACGGGCAGGTGAAGAGAGAGAATGCTACGGTCTGGAAGGCCATCCTTCTGGCCCTACGGTCTAGAAGTCTCCCAGTCGCCCTCTGGCAGGAGGTCCTCCCTGATGCGCTCCACTTCATCTGGTCACTGTTGTGTACTGCCACTAACGAGACCCCTCACAACCGTCTATTTATCTTTCCCAGGACGTCGATCTCTGGGTTCTCACTTCCTACCTGGCTCACGACTCCTGGGCCGGTACTCCTCCGGAAGCACGCGAGGAGCCATAAGGCCGACCCCTTGGTCGAGAGGGTTCACCTCCTCCATGCGAACCCTCAGTACGCATACGTGACACACTGCGACGGGCGGCAGGACACAGTCTCCCTCAGGGACCAGGCCCCCGCAGGTACCCCTGCGCCCACCATCACCTCACCGCTTCCTTCTACCTCCCCATCTACCCCATCAACTCATCCGGGGTCCATTAGCACCACCCCTGCGCCGTCACCCTGTTGTGAGGACGACGTGCTCCCGGAGTCGAAGGTCTCGAAGCCAGCGCCTACACTGCGATGTTCACAGCAGACAATACACCCTCCCGTGAGACTGAACCCATGAGTCCACTTCACCCTCGCCGGACTTTTTTTTAACAGGGGGTGAATGTGGTGAGCCACGTTTGGCTGTTGTATATATTATTGTATTTATTCACTGTTACTGTTGTTGTGTTGATGTTGTTGTTGGCTCCACCTGTGGCTCCGCCCCTCTGGGAAAGTATATAACCCATCGATCCGGGACAGCCTCTCAGTGCGGAAGAAGCTACTGGTGGGCATATTCTAGCTGATTAAAATCACAGTTCTTGTTAACTACCGTTTTGACTGGATTGATTGGTATCAATGGTCACAGTATTGACTTCTTTACATGCCAGTAACCCCCTGCTATTGCTGGTCTGCTTATGTCCACCAGGTAAGAGCCTTGTGCAGATTTGCCGCCACTACACTCCAATGTCAGTGTATCTATGCAATGAATGGGTGACCCATTTGTCTGTCGTAGGTTGTATCATTGACTTCCAATGATTCAGATACATATCCTTCAGGGTTCTGACTAGTAGAATATTCATGCTCACTCCGTGTCGGCTTTTGTTGTGAGCGTGTGTTTGTGCTTTTCTTCAAGCACATCTAGGACTTCATCCACACATTGTGTCACGTCGGCAATGTGGACAGCCTGTTTGTTTTCCAGTTGAAGATTTTTCCACTCTGAATCTGGTCTGTTTGACTGCTAACTTTGAGTATGTGCTTGTGCTAAAGCAGGTCTCTGGCGCTTTCCTTTCTCTGCTCCACATATGTTTTGCTTGGTTGTATCTTATTTTAACCTCTGATCATATCTCAGGAACCAGATTTCCTACGTAGTTGAGCCAAATGTCCTTTTACACCACTGTGGTAGTATCAGGTATTGCGGTACCCGAGAAGCTGTAGACCATTGGGTAAGCCTAGAAGCTTACCATTGGCTGTTTGGTATGTGGCTCCGCCCTGACAGGCGGGGTATAAGACCAGGTGCCGTCCCAGCAGCCCTCATTCTGTACCGAAGCTGCTGGGGAACAGATCTAGTCTATTAAAGGCTTCAATTATGATACAACCTCTTCTTCGAGTCTAATTGATCGTGCATCAATTTAATAGACTACTCTTGAGCTGAAAGTATGGATCTCCGAATCAAGCCGGAGTGTCTACAACTCAGCCCCCACGCGGAGAACTCGGCTGTGATTTTTAAGCACTGGCTGGCGTGCTTTAAAGGCTACCTCGAGACGGCCGGAGGCAGCCCCTCAGGAGAACAGAAACTGCATCTCCTGCACTCGAGAGTAAGCCCTGGAATCGTCTCCCTCATCGAGGAGGCGGAGGACTATGATGATGCGATCGAACTGTGAAAGGGACATTATATAAGTTTCGGGCAGCGAGCACACGGAACTTCTAATCCAGGTTGCATTCGTAGCAGGTATGAGCTCTTCAGAGATCCGACAAAGACTTTTAGAAAAGGACACCCTGGGACTGAGAGAAGCACGTGCCCTGGCAGGGTCCATGGATGTTGCCTCCAGAAACGCGCAGTCCTATGCACCCGACCGCGCGGCGGCCCCCTGGGCTGCGTGGCATCCCGCAGCAGCAGCCCCACTGACCTTCCCCGTGTCCCCGCAGGCCTGCGCTGTAAGATGACCCGCTAGCTCCGTTGGGCCCCGTTGCTTCTTCTGCGGGCAGGCAAAGCACCCCCGCCAGCGCTGCCCAGCCTGCACCTCCACCTGCAAAGGGCGCAGCAAGAAGGGCCATTTTGTGGGGGTCTGCCAAGCACAAGCTGTGGCCGCGGTCTCCAACGACTCCGGGCCACCGTGGCAATCTTCCCTTCGGGCCCCAGGTGGCCAGCACTCACCGCCATCCCCCTATCCGAGGACCACGCCCGACCCACAGCCATGGCCATCTTGCCCCTCGGACGCCACGCTGGACGGATGGGCGCCGCCATTTTGTCCATCCCCGCCGCCATTTTGTACATCCCCGACCACCATGTGCGATCCATGGGAGACGCCATCTTGGATGGGGCCCCAAGCCCCCAGCACAGCCGACTACATGCTGCCCGATCACAGCCCACAACTGCTCCATCTGGCCTTGATGACGCTGGACCAAAATCGACCACGAACACTCGCAACAGCAATGACGACGATCTTCATCAACGGCCATGAGACGTCTTGCCTGATCGACTCTGGGAGCACGGAGAGCTTTATACACCCCGACACGGTAAGGCGCTGTTCACTTGTTACCCATCCTGTAAACCAAAGAATCTCCCTGGCCTCCGGGTCACACTCAGTGGAGATAAAGGGGTTCTGCCTAGCAAACCTCACTGTCCAAGGCAGGAAATTCAACAATTTCCGCCTTTATGTCCTGCCGCACCTCTGCGCGGCTACACTCCTGGGGTTGGACTTCCAATGTAACTTGCAAAGCCTCACTTTTAAATTTGGCGGCCCTATAGCCCCCCTTACTGTCTGCGGCCTCGCGACCCTTAAGGTCGACCCGCCTTCCGTGTTTGCGAACCTCACCCCGGATTGCAAACCCATCGCCACCAGGAGCAGACGGTACAGTGCCCAGGACCGGACCTTCATCAGGTCAGAGGTCCAAAGGCTACTGAGGGAAGGGGTCATTGAAGCTAGCAACAGTCCCTGGAGAGCTCAAGTAGTGGTGGTAAAGACCGGGCAGAAACATAGGATGGTCATTGACGCAGCTGGATGTGTACCCTCTCCCCCGCATATCCGACCTGGTGAACAGGATCGTGCAATACAAGGTCTTCTCCACGGTGGATCTCAAGTCCGCCTACCATCAGCTACCCCTCCGCACTAGTGACCTCAAGTACACTGCCTTTGAAGCAGATGGGTGGCTCTACCAATTTTTAAGGGTTCCCTTTGGTGTCACTAATGGGGTCTTGGTCTTCCAACGCGAGATGGACCGAATGGTTGACCGGTACGGCTTACGCGCAACGTTCCCGTATCTTGATAATGTCACCATCTGCGGCCATGACCAGCAGGACCACGACACCAACCTCCGAAAATTTCTCCAGACCGCGAAAGTCCTTAACTTAACGTACAATAAGGATAAATGCGTCTTTAGCACTGACCGCCTAGCCATTCTCGGCTACGTAGTGCGAAATGGAGTTATAGGCCCCGACCCTGAACACATGCGCCCCCTTATGGAGTTCCTCCTTCCTCACTGCCCCAAGGCCCTGAAGCGCTGCCTCGGGTTTTTCAGCTATTACGCACAGTGGGTCCCCAACTACACAGACAAAGCCTGACCCCTAATCCAGTCCACAACCTTCCCCCTGTCGATGGAGGCCCGCCAGGCCTTCTGCCGCATCAAAGCAGACATTGCAAAGACCACGATGCGTGCCATCGACGAGTCCCTCCCCTTCCATGTCGAGAGCGATGCGTCCGACGTAGCTCTGGCCGCCACCCTCAACCAAGCAGGCAGACCCGTGGCCTTCTTCTCCCGTACCCTCCATGCTTCAGAAATTCGCCATTCCTCGGTCGAAAAGGAGGCTCAAGCCATAGTAGAAGCTGTGTGGCACTGGAGGCATTACCTGACCGGCAGGAGATTCACTCTCCTCACTGACCAACGGTCGGTAGCATTCATGTTCGATAATGCACAGCGGGGCAAGATAAAAAATGACAAGATCTTGCGGTGGAGGATCGAACTCTCCACCTACAACTACGAAATCTTGTACCGTCCTGGGAAGCTAAACGAGCCTCCCGATGCCCTGTCCCGCGGCACGTGTGCCACCGCACAAGTGGACCGCCTCTGAGCCCTCCAGGAGGACCTCTGCCACCCGGGGGTCACTCGCTTTTTCCACTTCATTAAGGCCCGCAACCTGCCCTACTCCATCGAGGATTGGATTGGATTGGATTTGTTTATTGTCACGTGTACCGAGGTACAGTGAAAAGTATTTTTCTGCGAGCAGCTCAACAGATCATTAAGTACATGAGAAGAAAAGGGAATAAAAGAAAATACATAATAGGGCAACACAACATATACAATGTAACTACATAAGCACTGGCATCGGATGAAGCATACAGGGTGTAGTGTTAATGAAATCAGTCCATAAGAGGGTCATTTAGGAGTCTGGTGAAGCTGTTTTTGAGTCTGTTTGTGCGTGTTCTCAGACTTCTGTATCTCCTGCCCGATGGAAGAAGTTGGAAAAGTGAGTAAGCCGGGTGGGAGGGATCTTTGATTATACTGCCCGCTTTCCCCAGGCAGCGGGAGATGTAGATGGAGTCAATTGATGGGAGGCAGGTTCGTGTGATGGACTGGGCGGTGTTCACGACTCTTTGAAGTTTCTTGTGGTCCTGGGCCGAGCATGTTGCCATACCAGGCTGTGATGCAGCCTGAAAGGATGCTTTCTATGGTGCATCTGTAAAAGTTGGTAAGAGTCAATGTGGACATGCCTAATTTCCTTAGTTTTCTGAGGAAGTATAGGCGCTGTTGTGCTTTCTTGGTGGTAGCGTCGACGTGGGTGGACCAGGACAAATTTTTGGAGATGTGCACCCCTAGGAATTTGAAACTGCTAACCATCTCCACTTCGGCGCCGTTGATGCTGACAGGGGTGTGTACAGTACTTTGCTCCCTGAAGTCAATGACCAGCTCTTTAGTTTTGCTGGCATTGAGGGAGAGATTGTTGTCGCTACACCACTCCACTAGGTTCTCTATCTCCCTCCTGTATTCGGACTCATCGTTATTCGAGATCCGGCCCACTATGGTCGTATCGTCAGCAAACTTGTGGATGGAGTTGGAACCAAGTTTTGCCACGCAGTCGTGTGTGTACAGGGAGTAGAGTAGGGGGCTAAGTACGCAGCCTTGCGGTGCGCCGGTGTTGAGGACTATTGTGGAGGAGGTGTTGTTGTTCATTCTTACTGATTGTGGTCTGTTGGTCAGAAAATCGAAGATCCAGTTGCAGAGTGGGGAGCCAAGTCCTAGGTTTTGGAGCTTTGATATGAGCTTGGCTGGGATTATGGTGTTGAAGGCGGAGCTGTAGTAAATAAATAGGAGTCTAATGTAGGAGTCCTTGTTTTCGAGATGCTCTAGGGATGAGTGTAGGGCCAGGGAAATGGTGTCTGATGTGGACCGGTTGCAGCGGTATGCGAATTGCAGTGGATCAAGGCGTTCTGGGAGTATGGAGGTGATGCGCTTCATCATCAACCTCTCGAAGCACTTCATTATGACTGAAGTCAGGGCCACTGGTCGGTAGTCATTGAGGCACGTTGCCTGGTTCTTCTTTGGTACCGGTATGATGGTGGTCTTCTTGAAGAGGTGGGGACCTCGGAGTGGAGTAGGGACAGGTTAAAGATGTCCGTGAATACCTCTGCCAGCTGGTCCGCGCAGGCCCTGAGTGCACGACCAGGGATCCCGTCTGGGCCCGTCGCCTTCCAAGGGTTCACTTTCAGGAAGGCCAATCTGACTTCGGAAGCTGTGATGGTGGGTATGGGGTGAATTATGGGCTGCTGGGGCACTCGCCAGCGGATTGTTGGTTACCTGCTCGAACCGAGCATAGAATGCATTGAGTTCATCGGGGAGGGGTGCGCTGTTGCCAGAGATAGCCCGTTATGTTCTTTAATCCTTGCCACAACCGCCGAGAGTCTGTCTGTGACTCTAGCTTGGTTTGATATTCTCTCTTGGCATTCCGGGTGGCTTTGCGGAGGTCGTACCTGGATTTCTTGTATAGGTCAGGGTCGTCTGCCTTGAACGCCTCAGATCTGTCCTTCAGTAGGTAGTCAATCTCGCGATTGAGCCATGGTTTCCGGTTGGTCAGGACAGTCACCAGGGACTGCCAAATCTGTGCGGAGTGCAAACAGCACTTCTACCGGCCAGAGAGGGCGCACCTGATAAAGGCTTCCCGTCCCTTTGAATGCCTCAGTATGGACTTCAAAGGCCCCCTCCCCTCCACCGACCGCAACACGTACTTCATGAACGTGATTGACGAGTGCTCCCGGTTCCCGTTCGCCATCCTCTGCCCCGACATGACCACTACCACTGTCAACAAGGCCCTCCAGGGTATCTTTACAATGTTCGGGTTCCCCGCGTACATACATAGTGATAGGGGGTCCTCCTTTATGAGCGACGAACTGCGTCAATTCCTGCTTAGCAAGGGCATCGCCTCAAGCAGGACGACCAGTTACAATCCCCGGAGAAATGGGCAGGTGGAGAGGGAGAACGGAACGGTCTGAAAGACCGTCCTACTGGCCCTACGGTCCAGGAATCTCCCAGTCTCCCGCTGGCAGGAAGTCCTCCCGGAGAACCTCCACGCCATTCGGTTCTGCTCTGTACAACTACCAATCAAAGACCTCATGAACGTCTCCTTGTCTTCCCCAGGAAGTCCTCCTCCGGGACCTCGCTCCCAACCTGGTTAGCGACACCGGACCCATCCTGCTTCGGAAGCACGTGCGGGCGCGCAAGTCGGACCCGTTGGTCGAGAGGGTCCACCTGCTGCACGCTAACCCCCATTATGCCTCCGTGGCATTCCCTGACGGCCGGCAAGATACAGTCTCCCTCCATGACCTGGCGCCCGCCGGAACCCCACACGCGCACCCGAACCATTGCCCCCCCCCCCCCCCCCCCACAGCACCTCACTGGGGGGTCGGTCCTCCCGCCGCTCCTACCTAGGCCATCCCACCCACCGACGCCCCCTATAGGCGCCCCCCTCTCGTGTCAACCATTTTCCCCACCAGCGCCGCCTAGGGGTGACAAAGCTGCCATGGATGACAAAGCCACGCTCCCGGAGTCGCAGACGCCCGGACCCCTACCAGAACCACCCCAGAGGCTCAGACGATCCAGTAGGACGACCAGGCCACCCGACCGACTGATTGCTACACTGTAACTGTAACTGTACATGAACACTGACTATATATATATCTCTCCCACACTTGTAAATACTCACGGTACCTCCATATCTGATCATACCATGTTCAATGCAATTGTAACCACTGGCCACCACCCCCGCCGGACTCTTTTTTAATAGGGGGTGAATGTGGTAGTATCAGGTATTGCGGTACCCGAGAGGCTGTAGACCATTGGGTAAGCCTAGCAGCTTACCATTGGCTGTTTGGTATGTGGCTCTGCCCTGACAGGCGGGGTATAAGAACAGGTGCCGTCCCAGCAGCCCTCATTCTGTACCGAAGCTGCTGGGGAACAGATTTAGTCTATTAAAGCCTTCAGTTATGATACAACCTCGTCTTCGAGTCTAATTGATCGTGCATCAACCACATACCTTGCAAAGATCTTGGAATGTAGGACAGCTTCAGGTGGGTGTAATAAACCACAATTCCCACACAACCTTGTCCTGGCGATCACGCCAATACTGGTAAATGGCACCTAAAGCTCACAAATCAATATTGTGACCTTTCTTTTTCTTCAGAAGTTCGGTCTTCTTGGAAGGCTTTGATCGGTGTTGAAGCTCCATTGTCATTCATGCAGCTCAGCTTCTGAAAAATTGCAGTCCTTGCCCTTATCCTGGCACTGCTGGTGAACTGATCAATTGATTCTTGTGCCCGCTGTCCAGAAGCCATTAACTCCAAAGAGTGAATCCTGAAGTTTACTTTAAAAGAAATTGATTCTCCAACATGTTCCATATCTTAACAGGGTTCTTCTGATGATCCTCAGACAGGCCCAATGTGTTGATTCCGTGCAACCTTTCATTTTGGATGATTAACTTATTTTTTACCATTGTTTTATCCAGTTCTGTGACGGAGAAATCTAACAAGCAGAGTTCTGGAAAGTCCAGATTCAGATAGACATCTGTGACCTTTCAAATCATGCTGGTATATTTCCTTTGTTCCCATTTCTTTTAAGTTATTTTATTATTTTGGTCTGTAGACCCATAATCGGAATGCACATTTAAGCAGACGATTCAAAGTTAATGCAGCCTATTTTCCAGGACATTGTATTACGCTCCTGGACCAGACCCCAACAGTTGCGAGGATACTGGACAGAAACCCCAATATTTTACTATCTTTGTAAGATTATGAGAAAAGGACACTTTACTCAAGAGTGATTTCACGCACATAGGGATATGGTATATCAAAGCAACCTTTATTACTAACATAGTGTTAATATCTTTAACCTTATAAATACAAATAAATTTCAGTTACCAGTTAAACAATGCTTGTTAATACAATGACAATAACCCTTAACTGCCATCTGTATTTCCACTGGACTAGTAAACCAGAAACCCAGGGTAATTCTCTGGGGACCAGGGTTCAAATGCGGCCACTGCAGATAGTGAAATTTGAATTCAATAAAAATCTGAAATTAAAAGTCTAATGAAGAGCATGAAACCGTTGTCGATCGTCGTAAAAACCCATCTGGTTCACTAATGTCCTTTAGGGAAGGAAATTTGCCATCCTAACCTGGTCTGGCCTACATGTGACTCCAGACCCACAGCAAGGTGGTTGACTCTTAACTGTCCCCTCAAGGGCATTTAGGGATGGGCAATAAATGCTGCAATGCCCACATTCAGTGAACGAATTTAAAAAAATGGACCTTGGTTATTTTAAATAAAATCTTATTTCACTTGTGTTGCGACTCGGGGCCAAATGGGGCTGGAACTGACTACTGATAGTGGGGAATTTGCAGCTGCTGTGTCCTTTTATTTATTTTCTCCCCTCTTGTTTTGTATAGTCCAGGTTTATTCCTCTTTCATGTCCTTTCGTCTTTTGCACAGGAATAGCACAAGAGAAATCTCCCAATGGCCTTGAAGCTTTTACCTCTCAATTGAATACTGGTCCGGGATAGTGGGGGCAAGAATTCAGCCACATGAAGAGTTAACCTACTTTATGCAGCTGCATAAATCGATCTCGGTTGATTGAGTGAGAATTCACATAATCAAGAGAAGGGAAAATCAACCATGGCTCCTGCTTCTGATCACTATCCTGTAACTCTCACTTGAAATGGAATACGTGTGGGCATTCAGAGAAGACATGGTCCAATGATCACCTTTTTGATGCCTGGACAGGTCACACCAAGAAGAATGATGCTTGGTTGAAACACTGGAGGGAGCCAGTGACTTTAGAATTCAATGCACAGAATGTGACCTTCAGACATGGGAGAAGAGGATTGATACGGGAGGAATGGAATTAAAACACATTTTTTAAAGAAAGCAATCCCCCAATAACAGTAAATTACGTCAAACATCCCGAACCTGAGTCCAGGAGCAGAGAGACTGAAAGTGAAGGGAACCCTCGTCTCTTATTCCTGTGTAAGCGTGTGCTGGGAGCGCTGGCCACCAGGTGGAGCAGTGTTGCTCCTCACCCCACCCCCTCGGTGGCCCATCTTGCCCGGAATGGGCGGTCTTTTAGTGGCGGCTGCGGCGGCGCAGTGGCGGCTCGGTGAAAGCAACGGGCGCCGCGGCGACATGGCCAGAGTGGGCGGACACTACCTGAAGGGTCGCTGAGGATCCGGGGCCGAGTGCAGCATGGCCGGGCTCATCAAGAAGCAAATCCTCAAACACCTGTCCAGGTAGGAGGCGGACCGGTCAGTCTGTGGGTCCGGGGGGGGGAGAGCGGTCAGTCTGTGGGTCCGGGGGGGGGAGAGCGGTCAGTCTGTGGGTCCGGGGGGGGGAGAGGGGTCAGTCTGTGGGTCCGGGGGGGGGAGAGGGGTCAGTCTGTGGGTCCGGGGGGGGGGGAGGGGTCAGTCTGTGGGTCCGGGGGGGGGGGGAGGGGTCAGTCTGTGGGTCCGGGGGGGGGGGGGGGGGAGGGGTCAGTCTGTGGGTCCGGGGGGGGGGGGGGGGAGGGGTCAGTCTGTGGGTCCGGGGGGGGGGGGGGGAGGGGTCAGTCTGTGGGTCCGGGGGGGGGGGGGGGGAGGGGTCAGTCTGTGGGTCCGGGGGGGGGGGGGGGGAGGGGTCAGTCTGTGGGTCCGGGGGGGGGGGGGGGAGGGGTCAGTCTGTGGGTCCGGGGGGGGGGGGGGGAGGGGTCAGTCTGTGGGTCCGGGGGGGGGGGGGGAGGGGTCAGTCTGTGGGTCCGGGGGGGGGGGGGGAGGGGTCAGTCTGTGGGTCCGGGGGGGGGGGGGGGGGGGAGGGGTCAGTCTGTGGGTCCGGGGGGGGGGGGGAGGGGTCAGTCTGTGGGTCCGGGGGGGGGGGGGAGGGGTCAGTCTGTGGGTCCGGGGGGGGGGGGGGGGGGAGGGGTCAGTCTGTGGGTCCGGGGGGGGGGGGGGGGGGAGGGGTCAGTCTGTGGGTCCGGGGGGGGGGGAGGGGTCAGTCTGTGGGTCCGGGGGGGGGGAGGGGTCAGTCTGTGGGTCCGGGGGGGGGTAGGGGTCAGTCTGTGGGTCCGGGGGGGGGGGGGGGAGGGGTCAGTCTGTGGGTCCGGGGGGGGGGGGGGGGAGGGGTCAGTCTGTGGGTCCGGGGGGGGGGGGGGGGAGGGGTCAGTCTGTGGGTCCGGGGGGGGGGGGAGGGGTCAGTCTGTGGGTCCGGGGGGGGGGGGAGGGGTCAGTCTGTGGGTCCGGGGGGGGGAGGGGTCAGTCTGTGGGTCCGGGGGGGGGGTAGGGGTCAGTCTGTGGGTCCGGGGGGGGGGGGGGGGAGGGGTCAGTCTGTAGGTCCGGGGGGGGGGGGGGGAGGGGTCAGTCTGTGGGTCCGGGGGGGGGGGGGAGGGGTCAGTCTGTGGGTCCGGGGGGGGGGGGGAGGGGTCAGTCTGTGGGTCCGGGGGGGGGGGGGGAGGGGTCAGTCTGTAGGTCCGGGGGGGGGAAGGGGTCAGTCTGTGGGTCCGGGGGGGGGAAGGGGTCAGTCTGTGGGTCCGGGGGGGGGGGGGGAAGAGGGGTCAGTCTGTGGGTCCGGGGGGGGGGGGGAGGGGAAGAGGGGTCAGTCTGTGGGTCCGGGGGGGGGGAGGGGAAGAGGGGTCAGTCTGTGGGTCCGGGGGGGGGAGAAGAGGGGTCAGTCTGTGGGTCCGGGGGGGGGGGAAGAGGGGTCAGTCTGTGGGTCCGGGGGGAAAAGAGGGGTCAGTCTGTGGGTCCGGGGGGGGGGGAAGAGAGGGGTCAGTCTGTGGGTCCGGGGTGGGGGGGGGGAGGGGTCAGTCTGTGGGTCCGGGGGGGGGGGGGGGGAGGGGTCAGTCTGTGGGTCCGGGGGGGGGGGGGGGGGGGGGGGGGGGAGGGGTCAGTCTGTGGGTCCGGGGGGGGGGGGGGAGGGGTCAGTCTGTGGGTCCGGGGGGGGGGGGGGGGAGGGGTCAGTCTGTGGGTCCGGGGGGGGGGGGGGGGGAGGGGTCAGTCTGTGGGGTCCGGGGGGGGGGGGGAGGGGTCAGTCTGTGGGTCCGGGGGGGGGGAGGGGTCAGTCTGTGGGTCCGGGGGGGGGGGTAGGGGTCAGTCTGTGGGTCCGGGGGGGGGGGGGGGGAGGGGTCAGTCTGTGGGTCCGGGGGGGGGGGGGGAGGGGTCAGTCTGTAGGTCCGGGGGGGGGGGGGGGGAGGGGTCAGTCTGTGGGTCCGGGGGGGGGGGGGGAGGGGTCAGTCTGTAGGTCCGGGGGGGGGGGGGGGAGGGGTCAGTCTGTGGGTCCGGGGGGGGGGAGGGGTCAGTCTGTGGGTCCGGGGGGGGGGGAGGGGTCAGTCTGTGGGTCCGGGGGGGGGGGAGGGGTCAGTCTGTAGGTCCGGGGGGGGGAAGGGGTCAGTCTGTGGGTCCGGGGGGGGGAAGGGGTCAGTCTGTGGGTCCGGGGGGGGGGGGGGAAGAGGGGTCAGTCTGTGGGTCCGGGGGGGGGGGGAGGGGAAGAGGGGTCAGTCTGTGGGTCCGGGGGGGGGAGGGGAAGAGGGGTCAGTCTGTGGGTCCGGGGGGGGGGAAGAGGGGTCAGTCTGTGGGTCCGGGGGGAAAAGAGGGGTCAGTCTGTGGGTCCGGGGGGGGGGGGAAGAGAGGGGTCAGTCTGTGGGTCCGGGGTGGGGGGGGGAGGGGGTCAGTCTGTGGGTCCGGGGTGGGGGGGGGAGGGGTCAGTCTGTGGGTCCGGGGGGGGGGGAGGGGTCAGTTTGTGGGTCCGGGGGGGGGGGGGGAAAGGGGTCAGTCTGTGGGTCCGGGGGGGGGGGGAGAGGGGTCAGTCTGTGGGTCCGGGGGGGGGGGGAGAGGGGTCAGTCTGTGGGTCCGGGGGGGGGGGGAGGGGTCAGTCTGTGGGTCCGGGGGGGGGGGAGAGGGGTCAGTCTGTGGGTCCGGGGGGCGAAGAGGGGTCAGTCTGTGGGTCCGGGGGGCGAAGAGGGGTCAGTCTGTGGGTCGGGGGGGGGGGGGGAAGAGGGGTCAGTCTGTGGGGCGGGGAAGAGGGGTCAGTCTGTGGGTCCGGGGGGGGGGGGGGAAGAGGGGTCAGTCTGTGGGTCCGGGGGGGGAAGAGGGGTCAGTCTGTGGGTCCGGGGGGCGAAGAGGGGTCAGTCTGTCAGTCCGGGGGGGGGGGGGGAAGAGGGGTCAGTCTGTGGGTCCGGGGGGGGGGAAGAGGGGTCAGTCTGTGGGTCCGGGGGGGGGGGGGGAGAGGGGTCAGTCTGTGGGTCCGGGGGGGGGGGAGGGGTCAGTCTGTGGGTCCGGGGGGGGGGGGGGAGGGGTCAGTCTGTGGGTCCGGGGGGGGGAAAAGGGGTCAGTCTGTGGGTCCGGGGGGGGGGGGGAAGAGGGGTCAGTCTGTGGGTCCGGGGGGTGGGGGAGAGAGGGGTCAGTCTGTGGGTCCGGGGGGGTGGGGGAGAGAGGGGTCAGTCTGTGGGTCCGGGGGGGGGGGGGAGAGAGGGGTAAGTCTGTGGGTCCGGGGGGGGGGGGGTCAGTCTGTGGGTCCGGGGTGGAGGGGGGGGAGGTCAGTCTTTGGGTCCTGGGGAGGGGGTGTCAGTGTGAGGGTCCGATGGAGGTTCAGTCTGTGGCCAGGGCGGCTGGACTGACTATCTGCGGGCGGAGCCGGCTCTGCGGAACGGGCTGTGGATCAACACCGCCCCCAGGGCCGCGCTGCTGCTGCTTTGATGTGAAGGGGAATAGCGGCGGCACCAGTGGCAGCAGCAACTTCAGCCGCTTTAAACCTGATAGCATTCATCTGGATTTGACTCTGGGTTTACACCAGTAACTCCACGTTTATTGCTTCAAACGTCTTTTCAATATGTTGTGGTCACTGATAAATTAAACGCTGTCTCCCTTTTACCAGTTTTAAAAGGCCCAGTTGGTGAGTTTGTGATGTCTGCGTGAGGGCTCAGTGTTAAACTGTCACTCGGATAAACCTGGTCTGTAGTAGTAATTTGCTGGAGGGATCATTTTCACGGATAACATGTCAATTGAATCTACACATGTTTTAAGGATTGTGTCTGTAATTGTGGACGGGTAGCCAAGTTTCTGTCTAAATTTTATTTGTTTGCGCATTATATTAAAATCTGCTGAACTAGGGTCTTACAATTTTCCCTGGTTAACTTACACTGTATTTGTTTGATTTAAGGCGTTTCGCTTAATTTTTGCTCAGTATGTTTTTAAATACCCAGAAAATTGAGCCTCCAAAAAATGTCAGCAAAATTATGAGTGAGGCTGAGACCTGTTGGCCAGAAGATCTTGAGCTTAACAACAGCAGTTTCAGCCCAGCGGTTGATATCAGCCACTGTAGTGGCCTCAGCTGGAAAATAGTAGTCATCGTTTCAATCCAATGGCACTTGGAAAGTGTACGTGTGGATATTGGATGTGACTGTAAATTGGGTTGGCTGTCATATCATACTTGACCAAGTAACCTGCTGAGTTTATTCTAGAATTGGTTGTTATTGCTTTCAGGGCAATGTGAGAAAATTGAATAGTGATGACTGAGAAGGGGGACAGTAGTTACTATTTTTGTTCAAATATCTCCTGTTTATTTTTAATAATGACTTCATGCAGAAAACGCACACAGAATATTTTGTGCTTCAATGTAATCTGTTATGTAGGAATTATGTTTTGATACTTAATCTTTTTTGTGTCTTGAAGCCACTGAATGCAGTGAGGGACTGTTGAAATCCATGGTGCATCATAGAACATAGAACATTACAGCGCAGTACAGGCCCTTCGTCCCTCGATGTTGCGCCGACTTGTAAAACCACTCTAAAGCCCATCTACATTATTCCCTTATCGTCCATATGTCTATCCAATGACTATTTGAATGCCCTTAGTGTTGTTGAGTCCACTATTGTTGCAGGCAGGGCATTCCACGCCCTTACTACTCTCTTGAGTAAAGAACCTACCTCTGACATCTGTCCTATATCTATCTCCCCTCAATTTAAAGCTATGTCCCCTCGTGCTAGACATCACCATCCGAGGAAAAAGGCTCTCACTGTCCACCCTATCCAATCCTCTGATCATCTTGTATGCCTCAGTTAAGTCACCTCTTAACCTTCTTCTCTCTAACGAAAACAGCCTCAAGTCCCTCAGCCTTTCCTCATAAGATCTTCCCTCCATACCAGGCAACATTCTGGTAAATCTCCTCTGCACCCTTTCCAATGCTTCCACATCCTTCCTATAATACGGCGACCAGAATTGCAAGCAATACTCCAAATGCGGCCGCATCAGAGATTTGTACAGCTGCAACATGACCTCATGGCTCCGAAACTCAATCCCTCTACCAATAAAAGCTAACACACCGTACGCCTTCTTAACAACCCTCTCAACCTGGGTGGCAACTTTCAGGGATCTATGTACATGGACACCGAGATCTCTCTGCTCATCCACACTGCCAAGAATCTTACCATTAGCCTAGTACTCAGTCTTCCTGTTATTCCTTCCAAAATGAATCACCTGACACTTTTCTGCATTAAGCTCAATTTGCCACCTCTCAGCCCAGCGCTGTAGCTTACCTCTGTCCCTCTGTAACTTGTAACATCCTTCCGCACTGTCCACAACTCCACCGACTTTAGTGTCATCTGCAAATTTGCTCACCCATCCTTCTACGCCCTCCTCCAGGTCATTAATAAAAATGACAAACAGCAGTGGCCCCAAAACAGATCCTTGTGTTACACCACTAGTAACTGGACTCCAGTCTGAACATTTCCCATCAACCACCACCCTTTGTCTTCTTCCAGCTAGCCAATTTCTGATCCAAACTGCTAAATCACCCTCTCCGTATTTTCTGCAGTAGCCTACCATGGGGAACCTTATCAAACGCTTTACAAATCCATATACACCACATCAACTGCTTTACTCTCATCCACCTGTTTGGCCACCTTCTCAAAGAACTCAATAAGGTTTGCGAGGCACGACCTACCCTTCACAAAACCGTGTTAACTATCTCTAATCAAATTATTCCTTTCCAGATGATTATACATCCTATCTCTTATAAACCTTTCCAAGATTTTGCCCACAACAGAAGTAAGGCTCACTTGTTTATAGTTACCGGGGTTGTCTCTACTCCCCTTGTTGAACAAGGGGACAACATTTGCTATCCTCCAGTCTTCAGGCACTAGTCCTGTAGACAAAGATGACTTAAAGATCAAAGCCAAAGGCTCAGCAATCTCTTCCCTAGCTTCCCTGAGAATCCTAGGATAAATCCCATCCGGCCCAGGGGACTTATCTATTTTCACACTTTCCAGAATTGCCAACACCACCTCCTTATGAACCTCAAGCCCTTCTAGTCTAGTCTAGTAGCATGAATCTCAGTATTCTCCTCGACAACATTGTCTTTTTCCTGTGTGAATACTGACGAACAATATTCATTTAGCACCTCTCCTAAATCCTCGGACTCCAAGCACAACTTCCCACTACTGTCCTTGACTGGCCCCACTCTTACCCTAGTCATTCGTTTATTCCTGACATAGCTTTAGAAAACTTTAGGGTTATCCTTGATCCTACCTGCCAAAGACTTCTCATGTCCCCTCCTGGCTCTTCTTAGCTCTATTTTTAGGTCCTTCCTAGCTAACTTGTAACTCTCGAGCGCCCTAACTGAACCTTCATGTCTCATCTTTACATAAGCCTCCTTCCTCTTGACAAGAGTTTCGACTGCTTTAGTAAACCACGGTGCCCTTGCTCGACCACTTCCTCCCTGCCTGACAGGTGCATACTTATCAAGGACACGCAGTAGCTGTTCCTTGAATAAGCGCCACATTTCCATTGTGCCCATCCCCTGCATTTTTCCTCTCCATCCGATGCATCCTAAGCCTTGCCTCATCGCATCATAATTGCCTTTCCCCCAGATATAACTCTTGCCCTGCAGTATATACCTATCCCTTTCCATCACTAAAGTAAACTTAATCGAATTGTGGTCACTATCACCAAAATGCTCACCTACCTCCAAATCTATCACCTGTCCTGGTTCATTACCCAGCACCAAATCTAATATGGCTTCACCTCTCGTTGGCCTATCTACATACTGTGTCAGGAAACCCTCCTGCACACATTGCACAAAAACAGACCCAGGGGACTATAGATGCCTTTCTAAAAAGTACTCTAACTATAGCGTTTCCAGTCAATATTTGGAAAGTTAAAGTCCCCCATAACAACTACCCTGCTGCTTACGTTCCTATCCAGAATCATCTTTGAAATCCTTTCCCATACATCTCTGGAACTTTTCAGAGGCCTATAGAAAACCCCTAACAGGGTGACCTCTCCTTTCCTGTTTCTAACCTCAGCCCATACTACCTCAGTAGACGAATCCTCATCAAACGTCCTTTCTGCCACCGTAATACTGTCCTTGACTAACAATGCTACCCCTCCCCCTCTTTTACCACCTTCCCTGCGCTTACTGAAATATCTAAGCCCAGGCACCTGCAACCATTCCCGTCCCTGCTCTATCCATGTCTCCGAAATGGCCACATCATCGAAGTCCCAGGTACCAACCCATGCCGCAAGTTCACCCACATTATTGAGGCCGCATTTGGAGTATTGTGTTCAGTTTTGGTCTCCTTACCTGAGAAAGGACATATTGGCACTGGAGGGGAGTGCAGAGGAGATTCACTAGGTTGATCCCAGAGTTGAGGGGATTAGATTATGACGAGAGGTTGAGTAGACTGAGACTGTACTCATTGGAGTTTAGAAGGATGCGGGGGGGATCTTATTGAGACATATAAAATTATGAAGGGAATAGATAGGATAGATGCGGGCAGGTCGGGGAAAGCAGTACTAGGGGACATAGCCTCAAAATAAGGGGAGGTAGATTTAGGACGGAGTGTGGGAGGAACTTCTTCACCCAAAGGGTTGTGAATCTCTGGAATTCCTTGCCCAGTGAAGCAGTCGAGGCTCCATCTTTAAACGTTTTTAAGAAAATGATAGATGCCTTTCTAAAGAATAAAGGGATTCGGGGATATGGTGTACGGGCCGGAGAGTGGAGCTGAGTCCACAAAGATCAGCCATGATCTCATTAAATGGCGGAGCAGGCTCGAGGGGCCGGATGGCCTTCTCCTGTTCCTAATTTTTATGTTCTTATGTAAGAAGACACACTTTAAACCACGTTCCTGCCTGCCGGTACACTCCTGCAACTTTGAAATCTTACTCATGACCTCACTACTCTCAACCTCCTGTATACTGGAGCTACAATTCTGGTTCCCAAGCCCCTGCTGAACTAGTTTAAACCCTCCTGAAGAGCATTAGCAAATTTCCCCCCCAGGATATTGGTACCCCTCTGGTCCAGGTGTAGACCATCCCGTTTGTAGAGGTCCCACCGACCCCAGAATGAGCCCCAATTATCCAGAAATCTGAAACCCTCCCTCCTGCGCCATCCCTGTAGCCACGTGTTCAACTCCTCTCCCTATTCCTCATCTCGCTATCACGTGGCACGGGTAACAACCCAGAGATAATAACTCTGTTTGTCCTAGATCTAATTTTCCACCCTAGCTCCCTGAATTCCTGCCTTACATCCCTATCCCTTTTCCTACCTATGTCGTTGGTACCTATGTGGACCACAACTTGGGGCTGCTCCCCCTCCCACTTAAGGATCCCGAAAACACGATCCGAGACATCACGCACCCTGGCACCTGGGAGGCAACACCCCAACCACGAGTCTCTCTCGTTCCCACAGAATCTCCTATCTATCCCCCTAACTATGGAGTCTCCAATGACTAATGCTCTACTCCTCTTCCCCCTTCCCTTCTGAGCAACTGGGACAGACTCTGTGCCAGAGACCTGTACCCCCTGGTAAGTCTCCCCCCCCCCCCTCCCCCAAACAGTATCCAAAGCAGTATACTTGTTACTAAGTGACCACAGGGGATCCCTGTACTGACTGCTTCCTCCCAGCCCCTCTCACCGTCACTCATCTATCTTTATTTTTCGGTGTAACTACATCCCTGAAGCTTCTATCTATGGCCACCTCTGCCTCCTGAATGATCCGAAGTTCATCCAGCTCCAGTTCCCTAAAGCGGTTTCTGAGGAGCTGGAGGTGGGTGCACTTCCCACAGATGAAATCAGCAGGGACACTGACGGCGTCCCTCACCTCGAACATTGCACTACCTTCCGTGCCATCCCCTCTAGATAAAAAAAAGAAAGAGCTGACCTGTTATTCACTCCCCTTCTCAGCAAGCACTCAGCATTCTCTGCGCCGCGCAGGATAACACCTGAGGGAAAATAAAATAAAAACTACTTACCAGTCACCAGCCAGTCCCTTCCCTGCAGGCTGTGACGTCACGGTTCAACTTCTTTCGACTTCTACCTGCCCTCGAGCCTTCCCCTTAATCTTTACAGCGGTTGGGTTTTTTTTGGTTAGTGGAAGGGGTAGGGAGGGAAACACTGAAGAAGTGTTTCGGGTTTAAGTGTCACTTGACAACAGCTCCACAAACCACCTTCAAGTTAGGGTGAGCACACGGACGTATGCAAATTTCCCCGCAACAGTCAATCGGCAGCTCCGCTCTACTGCCCTCTGCTGGATGTTAGCTGCATAAGTATTGCCATCACCTTTCAAGTGCACCTGGGTTTTTCAGATAGAATGAACAGATAGGAATCAAAATTACTGGCCTGGCATCTTTTTTTTAGGTGTTGGGTGTAATGGCAACTTGTGTTTATAGAACATCTTTAATGTGGGGACATGTTCTGAGTCATTTATCGGGAGCCTTGTCAAAACAAAATTTGATGCTGAGCAATAGGGGACCAAAGGTTTCGCTGAGTGTTTAGCAGAGAGGGTGGGGGAACTGCAGAGTTTGGAGCCTTGGCAGCTGAAATCATAACTGCCAATGGTGGAAAAGGCGATGACAGTTCGCTTTTTGAGCTTGTTTGCTAGTCCTCACTTTTTTCAAGTTCATAAAATGAAGGATGAGCAGTTGGATGAGGTGTGATATTCACTTTTGGGAACTTCAATGTTTGCACCAAAATGCGAAAAGGAGAGAAAATGTAAGAGCTCTGGATGAATGTGGGGTAGCTAATTGACAGAGTGCATGGTTTTACTTTGTCGTGCTTGCTATTTTAGTAAGTAATGGATACTGACAAGGCTGTAATAGAATAATGTCACTCATGATGATGGTGGCTGCTGCAGAAATGTTGGATCTGTTTTCCCTCGAGCTGTAAGTTTTGTTCAAATTCATTCCGGCATGTGAACATATTTTTATTGCCACTGTTTTGCAGCATTTGGTTTCTGGTTTGTCACACTGAGGAGGCTCTATGTCTTCTGCGGCTGGTACTTCTGCTGTTTCAAGTGAAGTTCCCTCAGATCCTGGTGCAATGGTGCAGCTGATTATCAGAAACAGTAGAAAGGCAATAAAGTGACATCATGTCAAGTGACTGGTGCTGGGAAATGAGTTGTCAGGAATCAAGAGTGACGGACTCTTATTTTTGGGGGGAGGGAACGGTCAAATTAGTTAGTTGACAAAAATGCATGTGTTGCACTCTGAAGTATGAACACTCATGACAATCTTAATTCCTACTTGCCTAATATCCTAAACTTATGCAATTATTCCATGCTTTTTAATTCTTATAATCTTGGAGTTTGGAAACTCAAATTTACAGTCAGTTGATAATTGCATATTTACTTTTTAAAATTGAGACTTTTCTTAAGGACGTTAGGGTGATTTGAAAAGAGACTATTCAGCCCATTGTGTCTGTCCTAAATAATTACCAAATTACATAGGTACCAGGATCGGGAGAAGATCCTGCGGTGGGCAAGGCAGACAAAGGCGATAAGCTGGGAAGGACACAGAATACGAGTGTACCAGGACATTGGGGCAGACCTGGCAAAGCGCAGGGCTGAATTCAACCAGGCAGAATCGACCCTGTACAAAAGTGGAGTGAAATTTGGAATGCTATTCCCAGCTAGGCTCTGGGTTACATTCCAAAACAGGAACACTATTGCAACACCCTGGTGGGGCAGACTAGTTTGTGCGGATGAATAGCCTGGACAAGGGGCAGACAAGACAGCGTTGAGGACAAAACGGAGAAAGAAAAGAACTGTGATGGACTTGTACAATGTTTGCACGGGACAGTACTGCCATGCTTTAAGCAAAAACAACAGATCACAGGAAAGAGCAGCGGAGCACAGGAGCGGGTGAAGATGAGACAGAAGGAACAGCTATCGAGCGGGCAGAGGAAAGAGGTAAGATTAGCCCCAGGGAGAGGGACCCCCACACTAGCAGGGAAAGTAAGAGCTGGAAAGCATGAAAGCAAGGAGGTTTGTGGTGCACCTCCCAGCAAGAGGGGGGATGACCACAGGGCAGAGATGGGGAATGTAAGGGGGGGTAAATAGGGAAAGGGGGGACATGGGGGTGGGGGGAAGAAAGTGGGACAGATGGGGGAGGGGGGATAGAAAGTGGGACAGAGGGGGGAAGGGGGACCACAAGGGGAATAAAAGGATAATAAAGGGACGAGTTTCAGATTGGCTTCAGGTAAGGTGCAGGTTGAGAGAACACAATGACATTGCAAGCAGCCACTTTTGGAGAGTCACTGAACAAAAGGAAACCCCCCTGAGTGCAGGGACACGTAACCAGGTAAGTATGGTTGATCCCGTCGAAGTGGGGGACAAAAGCCCCCCCCACCCTCACCCCGGAAGAGTCTTCGTCCATTTGAGAAGTTCGAAAGCCGACACAGTCTTCCTCCAAGAGGCACACTGGAGGGAGAAGGACTGACTGCGGGTAAGGAAGGGCTGGGTGGGACAGTCGTACCATTCCTGTTTCGGGTTGAGGGCTGGGATGTAGCTATTTTGATCAGCAAGAAGATGGTGTTTACAGTGACAAGGATGTTTGTGGACCAAGGGGGACGGTACGTCATGGTCAGCGGTGTCCTGGACGGGGCACCAGCCATCCTGGTGAATGGAAACTTTCCGAACTGGGACGACACAGATTTCATAAAGGAGACCATGACGGAAGTCCCTGACATTGACACACACCGACTGATCATGGGGGGGCTTGAGCTGTGGACCCATTGATGTACCAATCAAACCCCTGAATGGGGAAAAAGACAGGCATGGCTAGGGGGCTGGGTATGTTCATGGAGCAGATAGGGGCAGTGAACCCATGGCAGTTCCTGCACCCAGATGAGAGGGAATTCTCGTTCTTATCAGTACACAAGGTATATACCCGTATCGACTTCTTTGCTGTGGGGAAATCGGTGCTTCCAGGAACAGCAAGGATGGAATACTCCGTGATAGTTATCTCTGATCATGGTCCATATTGCATGGATGAGAGGTTGGAGATGGGCCGTGCCCAATGCCCCACATATAGGTTGGACACTGACCTCATGGCCGACAAGGGATTCTGCCAGAAAACATCACCGACCATAGGTGAGTACATTACGAACAACCAAATAGGGAAGTCTCACCTTCCATCTTCTGCGAGGCACTGAAGGTGGTGATTAGGGGAGAGATTATAGCCTACAAGGCATGTAGAGATAAGGGAGGGAGGGCGGCTAGGCAACAATTGATCGACTCCATTCTGGAGGTTGACAGAAGATATTCTGGGGCCCTGTCCGTCGAGCTTCTGGCGGAGAGGAAAAAGCTACAAATGGACTTTCAGCTGCTATCCATCAGGAAGGCAGTGCAGCAACTCTGCCAGACACGGGAAATCTCATATGAACAAGCAGTGAAGGCTAGCTGCCTACTGGCTGGCCAGTTGAGAAGGCAGGCAGCCACGAGGGAGATAGCCCAGGTAAAGGAAATCAGAGGTGGACTCGTAGATGAATCAAAAAAGCTCAACCAAATATCCTCAACGGTGACTCTGGGATGAAACAGTTCCTTTTTTAAAAAAAATATATTTTATTAAAGTTTTTCGATCAAACAAAAATTTCCCATTTTACAACTTCGTAATAATATATACATTGATCGTTTTTAAAAATAAATAATATGCTAATTAATGGCAACTGCCAGCAACAAAATAAGAAACAACAGAAATAATAACTAAAATAGTAACTTTGTGAAATCAAATATAAATAACTAATATATAAACACACACATAAAACCCCTGAAGACCCAAATGAGCCCCTCCCCCCTGGGCTGCTGTTGCTGCCTTTCCTAGTTTCCCTTATCGCTCTGGGAGATAGTCGAGGAACGGTTGTCACCGCCCAGTGAACCCCTGAGCCGAACCTCTTAATGCATATTTTATCCGCTCCAGTTTTATAAACCCTGCCATGTCGTTGATCCAGGCCTCCACACCCGGGGGCTTAGCTTCTTTCCACATAAGTAGAATCCTTCGCCAGGCTACTAGGGACGCAAAGGCCAACACGTCGGCCTCTCTCGCCTCCTGCACTCCCGGCTCATTTGCAACCCCAAATCTAGCCAACCCCCAGCTTGGTTTGACCCGGACCCCCACCACCTTCGAGATCACTTTTGCCACACCCACCCAGAACCCATGCAATACCGGACATGACCAAAACATGTGGGTGTGGTTCGCCGGGCTTCCTGCGCATCTCCCGCACCTATCCTCCACTCCAAAAAATCTACTCAGCCTTGCTCCTGTCATATGCGCCCTGTGTAGAACCTTGAATTGGATCAGGCTGAGCCTGGCACACGAGGACGAAGAGTTTACCCTACTTAGGGCATCTGCCCACAGCCCCTCCTCAATCTCTTCCCCCAGCTCCTCCTCCCATTTTCCCTTCAGCTCCTCTACCATCGTCTCCCCCTCGTCTCTCATTTCCCTAATATATATCTGACACCCTACCATCACCCACCCATGCCCCCGAAATCACTCTGTCCTGGATCGCTTGTGCCGGGAGCTGCGGAAATTCCCTCACCTGTTGCCTCACAAATGCCCTCACTTGCATATAGCGAAATGCATTCCCAGGTGGCAACCCATACTTTTCTGTCAGTGCTCCCAGACTCGCGAACGTCCCGTCTAAGAACAAGTCCTTCAATTTCGCAATTCCTGCTCGCTGCCAAGATTTAAATCCCCCATCTATCCTTCCCGGGACGAACCTATGGTTGTTCCTTATCGGGGACCACACTGAGGCACCCGTCACTCCCTTATGTCGTCTCCACTGCCCCCAAATTTTCAGAGTTGCCACCACCACTGGGTTTGTGGTGTATTATTTCGGGGAGAATGGTAACGGCGCCGTCGCCAGTGCTTTTTAAGCTAGTTCCCCTACAGGATGCCATCTCCAGTCTTTTCCACGCCGCTCCTTCCCCTTCCCTCATCCACTTACATATCATTGACACGTTGGTGACCCAATAATAATCACTTAGACTCGGCAGTGCCAGTCCCCCTCTGTCCCTACTCCGCTGCAGGAACCCCCTCTTTACTCTTGGGGTCTTTCCAGCCCACACAAAGCTCGTAATACTCTTGTCCACCTTCTTAAAAAAGGCCTTTGTTATCAGTACAGGGAGGCACTGGAACACAAAAAGAAACCTCGGAAGGACCACCATTTTAACCGCCTGCACCCTGCCCGCCAATGACAGGGGCGCCATGTCCCACCTCCTAAAGTCCTCTTCCATCTGCTCTACCAGTCGTGCCAAGTTAAGCTTATGCAAGGTTCCCCAGTTCCTGGCCACCTGGATCCCTAAATACCTGAAATCTCTTATTACCCTCCTCAACGGTAAATCGTCTATTCCCCTGCCCTGTTCCCCGGGGTGCATCACAAACAGTTCACTCTTCCCCATATTCAGTTTGTATCCCGAAAACTCTCCAAACTCCCTGAGTGTCTGCATTATCTCAGGCATCCCTTCCACTGGGTCCGCGACATACAACAACAAATCATCCGCGTATAATGACACCCGATGCTCTTCTCCTCCTCTAAGTACCCCCCTCCACTTCCTAGAGCCCCTCAGCGCTATGGCCAATGGCTCAATTGCCAACGCAAACAGTAACGGGGACAGGGGACATCCCTGTCTTGTACCCCTATACAGTCGGAAGTGGCCAGATCGTTGCCTGTTTGTAATCACACTTGCCACCGGGGCCCTGTACAGGAGCTGAACCCATCTAATGAACCCCTCTCCAAATCCAAATCTCCTCAGTACTTCCCACAGGTAATCCCACTCCGCTCTATCAAATGCTTTCTCTGCATCCATTGCCACCACTATCTCCGCCTCCCCCTCCGGTGGGGGCATCATCATCACCCCCAACAGCCTCCGTATATTAGCATTCAATTGTCTCCCTTTAACAAATCCCGTTTGATGATCATGCACCACCCCAGGGACACAGTCCTCTATCCTCGTCGCCATCACCTTGGCCAAAAGCTTGGCATCTACGTTCAAGAGGGAAATAGGCCTGTATGACCCGCACTGCAGCGGGTCTTTGTCTCTTTTCAGGATCAGCGATATCGTCACCTCCGACATTGTCGGGGGTAGTGTCCCCCTTTCCCTAGCCTCATTAAAGGTTCTCGTCAGAAGTGGGACCAGCAGGTCCACGTATTTCCTATAGAACTCCACCGGGAACCCATCCGGTCACGGGGCCTTGCCTGCCTGCATATTCCCAATTCCTTTTACCACCTCCTCCACCTCAATCTGCGCTCCCAGTCCTGTCATCTCCTGTTCCTCAACCTTCGGGAACTCCAGCTGGTCTAGGAAACGCATCATTCCCTCTTTCCCTTCCGGGGGTTGAGCCTTATATAGCCTCTCGTAAAATACCTTAAACACCCCGTTCACCCTCTCCGCTCCCCGTTCCATCTTTCCCTCCTCGTCTCTAACCCCTCCGATCTCTCTCGCCGCCCCCCTCTTCCTAAGTTGTTGGGCCAGCAGCCGGCTCGCCTTCTCTCCATATTCATACTGCACTCCCTGTGCCTTCCTCCATTGTGCCTCCGCCTTACCCGTGGTCAACAAGTCAAAGTCCGTGTGCAATCTCCGTCTTTCCCTGTATAGCCCTTCATCTGGAGCCTCCGCATATTGCCTATCCACCCTCAAAATCTCCCCCAACAATCTCTCCCTTTCTTTACCCTCTTGTTTCCCCTTATGCGCCCTTATGAAGATCAGCTCCCCTCTAACCACCGCCTTCAGCGCCTCCCAGACCACTCCCACCTGGACCTCTCCGTCATCATTGATCTCTCGGCATAAAGTTCGCATCATCCCAGTTCGGGGCATATACGTTCACCAGCACCACCGCCTCACCTTGCAATCTGCCACTCACCATGCTACTCCCACTGTCCACCACTGTGGTCTTCGCCTCAAACAATACCCGTTTCCCCACCAGTATTGCCACCCCTCTATTTTTTGCATCCAAGCCCGAGTGGAATACCTGTCCCACCCATCCTGTTCTTAATCTGACCTGATCCGCCAGTTTCAGGTGCGTCTCCTGAAGCATGTCTGCCTTTAGCTTCTTTAAGTGCGCAAATACCCTTGCCCTCTTAATCGACCCATTCAACCCCCTCACGTTCCACGTGATCAACCGGGTTGGGGGGCTCTTTACCCCCCCCCCCCTTCGTCGACTAGCCATCCCCTTTTTTAGACCAGCTCCTCACCCGGTTCCCATGCACCCGCTTATCACCCGGACGGTGCCCTCCCGACCATCCAATCCCGTAACAGCTCCCCCTTCCCCTTAGCAGCAGCAACCCAGTTAACCCCCCCCCCCCCCCCCCGCTAGATCCCTCTCTAGCTTAGTTGCTCCCCCAAAATTGCTTCCGGAAGTCAGCAAACTCTGACTGACCTCAGCTTCCCCCGTTTATCCTTAGCCTCCCATTATGTGAGGTCCCCTCCTTCCTGCGCCCCCTTTTCCCGCCACAATTTCCATAGCGCGGGAACATAGCCCGTGGAAACAGTTCCTTGATGGATGGACATGCCTGTTGTGGGGTATGATAGATGGAGGGAGCTGGAAGCACCAATTGGACTGGGAGAGGACATGGAGAGTATCAATTCCATGCAGGTGAGGAAGGTGCCGGGATCGTTTGGTTTCCTGGCAGACGTCTACAAAAATTTGCACCAGCTCTTACCCCACACCTACGGGAGATGTTCGCAGACTCGCTAGCAAAGGGCATCCTGCCCCCTGCACTAACACAGGCCACCATATCGCTGATACCCATAAAGACAAAGACCTGATGGAATGCGTATCATATGGACCGATTTTGCTGCTTAACGTAGATGCAAAAATACTAGTGAAAGTCCTGGCCAAGAGACTGGAGACTGCGTACCAGAAGTGGTTGTGGAGGACAGGTTGCCAAGGGTAGATAGCTAACTGTGAACATCAGACGACGACTGAATGTGATACTGACCCCGCCCGGGGAGAGAACACCAGAGGTGATCGTCTCCCTGGACGCAGAAAAGACCTTTGACAGAGTTTAATGTGAGTACCTGATCGAGGTACTGGAACAGTTTGGGCTAGGAACGGACTTTACCTCATGGGTGAAACTCCTGTACAACACCCCAATGCGAGCATTCAGACCAACACCACCAGCTCTGAATACTTCCAGTTGCACAGAGGCACAGGCAGGGATGTCTGCTGTCCCCGCTCCTGTTCATCTTGACAATTGAACGTCTGGTGATTGCCATGCGAGAGGTTGGGAGGGTATCGGAAGAGGAGGCAGAGAGCACAGAGTCTCACTCTGTGGATGACCTGCTCCTCTAAATCTTGGACCTGCAGAACGGCTGAAGGAAATCATGAAGCTCCCGAAAGAGTTCAGGGTTTTATCAGGCTAAAAACTCAACCTGGGCAAAAGTGAGGTGTTCCTGGTGAACCCGAACGGGGAGGGGCAGAGCTGGAAGGTCTATCATTCAAAATAGCCCAAAACAAATTCCGCTACTTGGAGATCCACATAGCCCATGACTGAATATGGATCCACAAGACATCGATGCCATAAGAACAAAAACAATATGAACGATGGATAATAGCAACTATGGCAGAATAAAGGGCCTAAGACTGAGCCCAAAAAGCAGAAAGGGGGAGGGGGGTGATGCCAAAAAAGGAAAAGCATGTAAATTACAAATAAAAAGCGTTTCATCTCCTGTATAGTGGACAAATGTAAAATTCAATAAAAATATTTATAAAAACAACCTACTGCACACAGTACTCTAGCTGTGGCCTAACACGTGTTTTATAGATCTCCATGATAACCTCTCTGATCTGTCTGTACACTACAAAGAGCTGGAGACACCACATTGATTATCGTGAAGTACACCACTGGACTCTGACTTTCAGTCACAAAATCAAACTCTGACCAACATCCTGCCACAAAGCCAATTTTGGATCCAATTTGACAAATTGCTAAGGATCCCATGGGCTCTTACCTCCTTGAGCACCTTACTGAATTCATGCAGACGACATCAACTGCACTGCCGTCATCTACACACATGGTCACCTCCTTGGAAAACTCATTCAAATTTGTTATACATCTCCCCCTGACAAAGAAATGCTGATATTCTTAATTAATCCTTGCCTCTCTGAATGCAGATTAATTCTATCCAGTCTTCTGGCACCTCCCTTGTGCACAAAGAGGATTTTTAAATTAGCATCTGAGCCCCCTGTAATCTCCTCCCTTGCCTCATGCAGCAGCCTAGGATACATCTCATCTGGGACTGGGGGTTTATCCACTTTTAAGCCAAAATTGGCAACACCACCTCCTTCTCAATGCTAATCTGTTTAATTAAATTTTATCACTATTCCTCTTCGTGCCTTCGATATCAACATCGTACATCTCCACAGTGAACACTGATACGAAATCCAAATTTATTACCTCTTCTATGTCTTTGGGCTCCACACACACATTGCCACTTTGGTTCCCTCGTGGTTACCACCTTGCCCTTAATATACTTATGAATCTCTTTGGGATTTTTTATTTTGACCGACAGTGGTTTTTCATGCCCCCTCTTTGCTCTCCTAATATTTTAAGTACCCCCCCCCCCCCCCCGCACTTTCTAGACTCGAGGGCATCCATTGTTTTGAGCCCCCTGCATCTGCAAAAAGACTCCCTATTTTCCATATCCAATCATGTAAATCCCTTGACATCGTGTTTTCTGGACGTTTTGGTCTCACCCTTTACCGCAGTGTCCTTGCTCACAAGAGTCTTCTTCACGCATTACACCCTGTATTCGCTGAGCTATGCTGACTCCCAGTCTGGCACTGTTTCCATTTTAAAATCTCCCATCTTTGCAAATCTCTCTGGCCTGCCTACTCCCTACCTCTGGGATACAGCACAGGCTGAACTCAGTTTTCATGAGCATAAAGTCATTTCAGTAAACCCTGGTTAGTTTAGTTACACGGATATGCTGCATGCATCCGTTTCCTGTGACACTGGTGTTATGGGCGATGCTTTTCAGAAGCCCAAAATGTATCATGGAGTTCAACCAACCTCGCCCTTTAATGGATTTGTTGCTTTTTCTAGCACACGGCTCTTCCCTAGGTGTGAGTTTACAATCATGAACACATGGGTTTTTAATCACAAAACACTGTTTATTCCATGAACTCAACTTAACATCTTAAATAAACTTTGGATCTCTTAACATCCCTTACTTCAAAGATAACTCAGAAAATATTGCAACAGTAAATAATTCCTTAAAATGTTCCTTCAAACTTCCAAGAGACTTAACACCTTTAAACAAAATCACATTAGGTTCAAGGTTTCACTATTATAAGTTGAAATCATCCAAATGATCCAGAGATGGTCTTTTATGGCAGAGATCCAGCACACTGCAAAACACAGACACACACCCAGCTCTTTTCAAAACTGAAACTTCAAAATGGCTGAACTGAGCTGAGCTCCACCCACTCTCTGACATCACTGTTTTCTTAAAGGTACATTGCTTACACATCCATTTCTTTTTTTTTATAAAATATTTTATTGAAAATTTTTGGTCAACCAACACAGTACATTGTGCATCCTTTACACAATATTATAACAACACAAATAACAATGACCTATTTTATAAACAGAAAATGAATAAATAATAAATAACAAATGAAAACTAACCCTAATTGGCAACTGCCTTATCACAAGTAACACTCTCCAAAAATATAATTTAACAGTCCAATATATAATTATCTGTAGCAACGACCTATACATATTATACAGTATATATTAACAACCCTGAGAGTCCTTCTGGTTCCCCCCCCCCCCCCATCCTGGGCTGCTGCTGCTGCCTTCTTTTTTCCATTCCATCTATCTTTCTGCGAGGTATTCGACGAACGGTTGCCACCGTCTGGTGAACCCTTGAGCCGACCCCCTTAGAACGAACTTAATCCGCTCTAGCTTTATAAACCCTGCCATGTCATTTATCCAGGTCTCCACCCCCGGGGGCTTGGCTTCTTTCCACATTAGCAATATCCTGCGCCGGCCTACTAGGGACGCAAAGGCCAAAACATCGGCCTCTCTCGCCTCCTGCACTCCCGGCTCTTGTGCAACCCCAAATATAGCCAACCCCCAGCTTGGTTCGACCTGGACCCCCACTACTTTTGAAAGCACCTTTGTCACCCCCATCCAAAACCCCTGTAGTGCCGGGCATGACCAAAACATATGGGTATGATTCGCTGGGCTTCTCGAGCACCTCGCACACCTATCCTCCACCCCAAAAAATTTACTGAGCCGTGCTCCAGTCATATGCGCCCTGTGTAATACCTTAAACTGAATCAGGCTTAGCCTGGCACACGAGGACGACGAGTTTACCCTGCTTAGGGCATCTGCCCACAGCCCCTCCTCGATCTCCTCCCCCAGCTCTTCTTCCCATTTCCCTTTTAGTTCATCTACCATAGTCTCCCCTTCGTCCCTCATTTCCCTATATATATCTGACACCTTACCATCCCCACCCATGTCTTTGAGATCACTCTGTCCTGCACCTCTTGTGTCGGGAGCTGCGGGAATTCCCTCACCTGTTGCCTCGCAAAAGCCCTCAGTTGCATATACCTGAATGCATTCCCTTGGGGCAACCCATATTTCTCGGTCAGCGCTCCCAGACTCGCGAACTTCCCATCCACAAACAGATCTTTCAGTTGCGTTATTCCTGCTCTTTGCCACATTCCATATCCCCCATCCATTCCCCCCGGGGCAAACCTATGGTTGTTTCTTATCGGGGACCCCCCCAAGGCTCCAGTCTTTCCCCTATGCCGTCTCCACTGTCCCCAAATCTTCAGTGTAGCCACCACCACCGGGCTTGTGGTGTAGTTCCTCGGTGAGAACGGCAATGGGGCTGTCACCATAGCCTGTAGGCTAGTCCCCCTACAGGACGCCCTCTCTAATCTCTTCCACGCCGCTCCCTCCTCCTCTCCCATCCACTTACTCACCATTGAAATATTAGCGGCCCAATAATACTCACTTAGGCTCGGTAGTGCCAGCCCCCCCCTATCCCTGCTACGCTGTAAGAATCCCTTCCTCACTCTCGGGGTCTTCCCGGCCCACACAAAACCCATGATGCTCTTTTCAATCCTTTTTTAAAAAGCCTTCGTGATCACCACCGGGAGGCACTGAAACACAAAGAGGAATCTCGGGAGGACCACCATCTTAACCGCCTGCACCCTCCCTGCCAGTGACAGGGATACCATATCCCATCTCTTGAAATCCTCCTCCATTTGTTCCACCAACCGTGTTAAATTTAACCTATGCAATGTGCCCCAATTCTTGGCTATCTGGATCCCCAGGTAACGAAAGTCCCTTGTTACCTTCCTCAACGGTAGGTCCTCTATTTCTCTACTCTGCTCCCCTGGATGCACCACAAACAACTCACTTTTCCCCATGTTCAATTTATACCCTGAAAAATCCCCAAACTCCCCAAGTATCCGCATTATTTCTGGCATCCCCTCCGCCGGGTCTGCCACATATAGTAACAAATCGTCCGCATACAAAGATACCCGGTGTTCTTCTCCTCCTCTAAGTACTCCCCTCCACTTCCTGGAACCCCTCAACGCTATCGCCAGGGGCTCAATCGCCAGTGCAAACAATAATGGGGACAGAGGGCATCCCTGCCTTGTCCCTCTATGGAGCCGAAAATATGCAGATCCCCGTCCATTCGTGACCACGCTCGCCATCGGGGCCCTATACAACAGCTGCACCCATCTAACATACCCCTCTCCAAAACCAAATCTCCTCAACACCTCCCACAAATAATCCCACTCCACTCTATCAAATGCTTTCTCGGCATCCATCGCCACTACTATCTCCGTTTCCCCCTCTGGTGGGGGCATCATCATTACCCCTAACAGCCTCCGTATATTCGTGTTCAGCTGTCTCCCCTTCACAAACCCAGTTTGGTCCTCGTGGACCACCCCCGGGACTCATTCCTCTATTCTCATTGCCATTACCTTGGCCAGGATCTTGGCATCTACATTTAGGAGGGAAATAGGTCTATAGGTCCCGCATTGTAGCGGGTCCTTTTCCTTCTTTAAGAAAAGCGATATCGTTGCTTCAGACATAGTCGGGGGCAGTTGTCCCCTTTCCTTTGCCTCATTAAAGGTCCTCGTCAATACCGGGGCAAGCAAGTCCACATATTTTCTATAGAATTCGACTGGGAATCCATCCGGTCCCGGGGCCTTTCCCGCCTGCATGCTCCTAATTCCTTTCACCACTTCTTCTACCTCGATCTGTGCTCCCAGTCCCACCCTTTCCTGTTCTTCCACCGTGGGAAATTCCAGCCGATCCAAAAAGCCCATCATTCTCTCCCTCCCATCCGGGGGTTGAGCTTCATATAATTTTTTATAAAATGTCTTGAACACTCCATTCACTCTCTCCGCTCCCCACTCCATCTCTCCTTCCTCATCCCTCACTCCCCCTATTTCCCTCGCTGCTCCCCTTTCCCTCAATTGGTGTGCCAGCAACCTGCTCGCCTTCTCCCCATATTCGTACTGTACACCCTGTGCCTTCCTCCATTGTGCCTCTGCAGTGCCCGTAGTCAGCAAGTCAAATTCTACATGTAGCCTTTGCCTTTCCCTGTACAGTCCCTCCTCCGGTGCTTCCGCATATTGTCTGTCCACCCTCAAAAGTTTTTGCAGCAACCGCTCCCGTTCCTTACTCTCCTGCTTCCCTTTATGTGCCCTTATTGATATCAGCTCCCCTCTAACCACCGCCTTCAGCGCCTCCCAGACCACTCCCACCTGGACCTCCCCATTATCATTGAGTTCCAAGTACTTTTCAATGCACCCCCTCACCCTTAGACACACACCCTCATCTGCCATTAGTCCCATGTTCATTCTCCAGGGTGGGCGCCCTCCTGTTTCCTCCCCTATCTCCAAGTCTACCCAGTGTGGAGCGTGATCCGAAATGGCTATAGCCATATACTCCGTTCCCCTCACCTTCGGGATCAACGCCCTTCCCAGCACAAAAAAGTCTATTCGCGAGTAGACTTTATGGACATAGGAGAAAAACGAGAACTCCTTACTCCGAGGTCTGCTAAATCTCCACGGGTCTACACCTCCCATCTGCTCCATAAAATCTTTAAGTACCTTGGCTGCTGCCGGCCTCCTTCCAGTCCTGGACTTCGACCTATCCAGCCCTGGTTCCAACACTGTATTAAAATCTCCCCCCATTATCAGCTTTCCCATCTCTAGGTCCGGAATGCGTCCTAGCATCCGCCTCATAAAATTGGCATCATCCCAGTTCGGGGCATATACGTTTACCAAAACCACCGTCCCTCCCTGTAGTTTGCCACTCACCATCACGTATCTGCCCCCGTTATCCGCCACTATAGTCTTTGCCTCGAACATTACCCGCTTCCCCACTAATATAGCCACCCCCCTGTTTTCCTGTTTTTCGCATCTATCCCTGAATGGAACACCTGCCCCACCCATCCTTTGCGTAGCCTAACCTGGTCTATCAGTTTCAGGTGCGTTTCCTGTAACATAACCACATCTGCCTTAAGTTTCTTAAGGTGTGCGAGTACCTGTGCCCTCTTTATCGGCCCGTTCAGCCCTCTCACGTTCCACGTGATCAGCCGAGTTGGGGGGCTTCCTACCCCCCCCCCCCCCCCCCTGTCGATTAGCCATCCCCTTTTTCCAGCTCCTCACCCGGTTCCCACGCAGCTGTATCTCCCCGAGGCGGTGCCCCCCCCGCCCATCCCCTCCCATACCAGCTCCCCCCTCTCCCCAGCAGCAGCAACCCAGTAATTCTCCCCTCCCACCCCCCCCCCCCCCGCTAGATCCCCCGCTAGCGTAATTACTCCCCCCCATGTTGCTCCCAGAAGTCAGCAAACTCTGGCCGACCTCGGCTTCCCCCCCGTGACCTCGGGTCGCACCGTGCGACGCCCCCTCCTTCCTGCTTCTCTATTCCCGCCATGATTATCATAGCGCGGGAACCAAGCCCGCGCTTCTCCCTTGGCCCCGCCCCCAATGGCCAACGCCCCATCTCCTCCACCTCCCCTCCTCCCCCCATCACCACCTGTGGAAGAGAGAAAAGTTACCACATCGCAGGATTAGTACATAAAACTCCTCTTTCCCCCCTTTTTAACCTCCCTCTTCGCCCTCCACATTCGCCCCACCACTTTGTTCAAACGTTCTTTTTAATAACCCACTCATTCCAGTTTTTCTTCCACAATAAAAGTCCACGCTTCATCCGCCGTCTCAAAGTAGTGGTGCCTCCCTCGATATGTGACCCACAGTCTTGCCGGTTGCAGCATTCCAAATTTTATCATCTTTTTATGAAGCACCGCCTTGGCCCGATTTAAAGCTCGTCCTCCTTCTCCCCACCTCCGCACTCCAGTCTTGATAAACGCGGATCACTGCGTTCTCCCATTTACTGCTCCGAGTTTTCTTTGCCCATCTAAGGACCATTTCTCTATCCTTAAAACGGAGGAATCTCACCACTATGGCTCTGGGAATTTCTCCTGCTCTCGGTCCTCGCGCCATCACTCGGTATGCTCCCTCCACCTCCAACGGACCCGCCGGGGCCTCCACTCACATTAACGAGTGCAGCATCGTGCTCACATATGCCCCGACGTCCGCTCCCTCCGCACCTTCAGGAAGACCAAGAATCCTCAAGTTGTTCCTCCTTGCGTTCTCCGGTGCCTCCAACCTTTCCACACATCGTTTCTGATGTGCCTCATGCATCTGCGTCTTCACCACCAGGCCCTGTATGTCGTCCTCATTCTCGGCTGCCTTTGCCTTCACGACCCGAAGCTCCCGCTCCTGGGTCTTTTGTTCCTCCTTTAGCCCTTCGATCGCCTGTAGTATCGGGGCCAACAGCTCTTTCTTCATTTCCTTTTTGAGCTCTTCCACACAGCATTTCAAGAACTCTTGTTGTTCAGGGCCCCATGTTAAACTGCCACCTTCCGACGCCATCTTGGTTTTTGCCTGCCTTCCTTGCCGCTGTTCTAAAGGATCCACTGCAATCCGGCCACTTTCTCCTCCTTTTTTCATCCGTATCCAGGTGGGATTCCCTTCTGGTTTACTGCAGTGTTTTTAGCCGTCAAAATTGCCGTTGGGGCTCCTATCAAGAGCCCAAAAGTCCGTTTCACCGGGAGCTGCCGAAACGTGCGACTCAGCTGGTCATCGCCGCACCCGGAAGTCCACATCCATTTCTTAAAGGTACCCTTGCACGGTACTGGTCAATGAGTAGATATTGCTCTGTTTCAAAATATTGTCTCATTCCCATTGTTTATTTATTTTGGATTTGGGTTTAGGTTTATTGTCCCTTGTACCGAGGTACAGTGAAAAGTATTGTTCTGCGTACAGCCCAGACGGATCGTTCCATACATGAAAAAACTTAGGACATACCGTAGATACACAAGTAGAGAAGATTTGTGAAGAGATCAGTTCAGTCCATAACAGGGTCATTCAGGAGTCTTCATTCTCCACTGGCAAAAGTAGCATCCCTTGATCACTTTAACTGCCCCATCAGAAGATGGTGGTGAGCCACCTTCTTGAATATACCTGGCTTGCTCAGCCATTTCAGAGGGGCAGTTAAGAGCCAACCATACTGATATGGGTCTGGAGCCACATGTAGGCCAGACTGGGTAAGGAGAACAGATTTCTTTTCCGAAACATTATTGGTGAAGCCTGGTGATTTTTAATGGATGTTCACCAGTACAGAATTCAGCTTTTAATTCCAGACTTTTTTTTTCATGAATTGAATTTAAATTCCCCACCCAGCTTTCCTGGTACAATTTGAAACCATGTCTAAGAATACTCTATAAGATTACTAGTCCACTCACTGCTATGCTATCCGAGCTCAGTGACATCAATTCAACACAATTGGCTCACTACCCTTGATGTTTTTTGACACTTTACACTGGCACTTATGGTAGAGAAGAGGATTTTGTTTCTATTTTGAGCTCTGATTATGCCTGTGTTTCTATTGCTCTTTTTTTCTGTATCCACTTCTTTATTGACTGAGGGCTGGATTTGCATAGGTGCTTTTCCTCAATCTGTGACACATGGCAGGAATGTGGGAAAGGTGGCAGTAAGAGTGTGGTTTAGGAAAATAGTGCAATGATAATGGATCATTGATTAATCTACAACAGACCCAGAGTTAGCACAAGAAAAACATGCCAACAAGTGGAGAGCTTTGGAGCTGTTTTGTGACAGAAATCTTACTTAATTTGAGAACTGTTTCCACTGTCGATCTGAGAAGTTTCCTCCACAGATTTTGCTACTCATTCATTGATATATAATTTCCACAGGTTGATTCTGAATTTACCACCCTCCTAGCACAGGCTGTGGCACCTAGTTAAACTGTTCTGAACAAAGTGAATAGTTGTCACAATCAATATTATCTGGTCACTTCAGAAACCACAAAATCACCGATTTAGAAGGTTATGGGTTAATGTCGCACTGCAGGACTACCAGAAGGTCAGTGCTGAGGGAGCGGAAATATTAATCTAATTCCCTTTGGAAAGTTACTATTGAATCTCCTTGCTCCACCCTTTCAATGCATTTCAGATCAGAGAAACTCACTGCGGTAAGTAATTTTTCTTATAATACCTGCAGCTCTTTGACAGTCACCTTAATTTCCCCACCCTCTGCCACTGGAAGAGGTTACTACACATGAATTGGGACCAGGAGTAGGCCATTCAGCCCTTGAACCTACTCTGCCATTTGATAAGATGGCTGATCTGATTGTGGCCTCAATTGTACTTTCCTGCCTATCACCTTTGATTTCGTGTTAATCAAGAATCTATCTAACTCGCCCTTAAAATATGCAATGACCCTGCCTCCGTTATTCTCTGGGTGGACAATTCCACAATCTAATGACCCTCTGAGGGGGAAAAAAGATTCTCCTCCTCTGTAAGTTGTGTCCTCCAGTTCTGCTGTCCCCCACAAGGGAAAACATCATCTCCTCATCCACCCTGTCAAGTCCCCTCAGAATCTTCTGTGTTTCAATAAGATCACTGTAGAGATCTACCTTGCGGTTCAAGTGCAGTCTCGCATAACTTTAAAACTCGGTAGAAATTTTGAGTTACACTTCTCGGATCCGAAGTAAGAATCTTTTATTGTCTCTGCTGATTACAATTGAGAGAAACTTAAATCTATTCTCAATAAAGCCTTGCCAGCAAAAGACTTAAAGAGAAGTAATTTATAAAACAATTTTAACTTTCAAAAATAATACAGAACTGGTTTCTTGCTTAAGGCAAAGACAGCTTGCGCAGACTTCAAGAGTTTTAGAAGGGAAAATATGAAAATAAGGATAGCGAATAGTCAAGTGAAAGTATAAGATTGATCTGGATAGAAAATGGCTGTCCGAACTCCTGTTTAAGGAAAATTTTATCATTCTGAGGCCATCTGTCCCTACCTCTGTCGTCCTGATTGGTTTGGGTGAGTTTCAAATACATTTGATTGGATAGTTAACTGTCAATTCTCAATGTGCAACATAAGTTTTAAATGTTTCATGTTTGTATTTTTGTGTGTGCTATGGAATGTGATTTTGTGCTGTTAATGAGTCTGGTTCTTACTGGTTTTCTGCTGACTCACATTTTATCCATATTCTGAACAATGATGGATTCATTTTGCTATGGTGCACATTCCGACCTTGATCTGATTACTGGCACAGCTCATTTTTAATATGAAACTAATTTTGAATTCTGTTCATGAGAACAATAGTCAGTTCATATTGTCAGTAAAAATGTTGCATTTATCTCCAGCTACTTTGTGGATGTGTCAAGTTCTGTACCTCTTTTACCTATCAGAAATAGCTGATTTCCTTCAATCACCTCACATTCTTCTAAACTCCAATGGATACGGGCTCAACCTGTCAATCCTTCCCTTGTAAGATGACCCATTTATCCCTGCAATCAGTTTCTCTGAACTGCTATTGCAATTATGTGCTTTCTTAAGGAGACCAAAACTGTGCACAGTACTCCAGATATGATCTTACCAATGCCCTCTACAACTCTGACAAAGCTTCCCTACTTTTACCATTGATTCCCTTTGCAATAAATGGCAAAATCCATTTGCCACCTTAATCATTTACAGTACCTGTAGACTGACTTGTAGTTCAGGTCTCTCTGCTGTGCAGAGTTCAGCAATCTCTCTCTACTTAAATAACATAGGGGCTAGTTTAGCACAGGGCTAAATCGCTGGCTTTGAAAGCAGGCCAGCAGCACGGTTCAATTCCCGTACCAGCTGTCCCGAGCAGGCACTGGAATGTGGCGACTAGGGGCTTTTCACAGTAACTTCATTTGCAGCCTACTTGTACCAATGAGCGATTTTCATTTCATTTCATTCATTTCATATTACTTTTTTTATTCCTGCCAAAGTAGACAAGTTCACATTTTCCTCCATTGTACTCCATCTGTCATATTTTTCCCTCACTTAACCTATCTATATCCCTTTGCAGACATCTTGTTTCATTTCCATAGCCGACTCTCTGCTCACAACCTACTCTCTGTCCTATATGAGCCCTCAGCAAATATAGTAACACATTCAGTCCTTTCATCCAAGTCAATTGCATTGATTGTAAATATTTGAGATACCATCACTGCTCCATGTGTACTCTGTTAATTATAGCTTTCCAACTTGAAATTGACCTTCTGTCCTTGCACTCTGTATTATGTTGGCTAACCAATCCTCTATCCATGCTAATGGATATACTCCCTATACTGAGCTTTTAATCTGTGTAGCAATCTTTGATGTGGCATCATATCAAGTGACCTTCTGGAAATCAAGTGCACCACATCTACTGGTTCCCTTTTATTTACCTTGCTTGTTACTTCCTCAAACAGCATGCCGAAACTAGTCAAATTCAATTTCCCTTTCACAAATCCATGTTGACTTTGCCTGATTGCATTATGATTTTCTAAGTGCCCTGCTGTGATCGCTGTAATAGATTCTAACATTTTCCCTATGACAGATGTTTGGCTAACTGGCCTGTAGTTTCTTGTTTTTGTCTCCTTTCTTGAATAGAGGAGTTACATTCACTATTTTCCAATCTGATGGGACCGTTCCAGAATCTTGAATTTTGCAAAATTGCAATCAGTGTATCTACTATCTCTGCAGCCATTTATTTCAGGACCCTAGAATGTAGGTGATCAGGTCCTGGGGACTTGCAAGACTTTAGTTTTAATAGTTTTCTCAGTACCCTTTCTCTGATGATTGTATTCGTTTGTTTGAATTCCTCGCTCCTTTCACCTCTTGATTTGCTATTATGTCAGAGGTATTATTTGTGTCTTCTATGGTGAAGATAGACATGAAACATTTGTTCAGCGCTTCAGCCATTTCCTTATTTCCCATTTATTTCCCTTTCTTTTTTCAATTCAAACTCTTACTAACTCGTCTAGTATTTCTCGATAGTTTTCTCCAATGCTCTAATTCCTTCCTACTATTTTTAGTCATTCATTGCTGGTTTAAAAATGTTGTTCAATCTTGGGTTGGTACAGTGGTTAGCACTGCTGCTTCACAGCGCCAGGGTTCAATTCCAGCCTTGGGTGACTCTGTGGTGTTTGCACATTCTCCCTGTGTCTGCGTGGGTTTCCTCTGGATACTCTGGTTTCCTCCCACAGTCCAAAGATGTGCAGGTCACGTCATTGGCCATGCTAAATTGACCCTTAACATCCAAAGATGTGCAGGTTAGGTGGGGTCTGGGATTATGGGGGTAGGGCAGGGGAGTGGGCCTGGGCCTGGGCCTGTAGAATGCTCTTTCAGCGGGTCGGTGCAGACCCAATGGGCTGAATGGCCTCCTTCTGCACTACAGGAATTCTATGGTCTGACCTGCTAATCTTTGCAGAATTATATGCTTTTCAATTTGATAGTATCTTTTAACTTAGTTAGTCATGGAAGGTGCATACTTCTCCTGTATATACATTCTCACTGGAATGTATCTTTGAATGCTACGAAATATCTCCTTAAATCAGGATGATCAACTCTTAAATAAAGGGTACTTTGACTGTGTTACCAGGGTAGTGGGGTGCTGCTGATCATGAGAAGAGGGACTCTAAACACCATAATGGGGGTCGAGGTATAATCAACTAAAACATGCAGCGTATTTCATCAAGTGATAATGTTATCGTCTCTCTTCTGACTCGCTGACTCGCTTTCAGACCTACTACAAATATGAAGCTAAAGTCCCTTAGGGACACAGGAAAATCATTTTTAGAAAATCCTTTAAAATACAGGACAGTTGGTCACTCTGTCTTCACTGCATCTCAACTTTCCTACGTTTTAACCTAATTTCTCATTTCACTTTTGCAAGGTCTGTCTTCATATCCTTGTAATTCTCTTTTTATTTAAGCTTAAAACACTAGATTTAGACTCATTCTTCTCACCCTCTCGTGAAATTCAACCATGTTATGATCATTGCCACCTGGAGCCCCTTCACCAAGGTAATGAATTCTATTTCATTGCACATTCCCAGACCTAGAATAATCTGCTGTCTGGATGGCTGTAGATCATGCTGCTTTTAGATCGTCCATAAAATCCTGTGAACTGACCTTTTCAGGCTTTCTTTGCCTGAGACACACCTTGGCAGTGTACCTACTGGCTAGGCTCCCACAACTAAATCTGCTGATGAGCTGCTGGGCAGAGTCCAGGGCAGGACAGAACAGTGCGAGTATTAGCTCAGTACAGAGCTCCAGGGCATCTGGTTAAGAGCCGACAAAGAAGAAACTCTGGAACAAAGAAATATAAATATAGTTTCTTGTGGTATGGCTTTTCAGTTGTGCCAATGTAATTGAGGATGCCGAGTCCATGTGTGTTAAATGCAGGGAAGTACTGGCAAATGAGAGGAGAAGTTTCAGATTTTGAAAGAGAAGTGGCAGGTGAAAAATTCCTGTTGACCCCAGAGTCAGTTATTAACCTACAGCTGATTCTAAATGAAAAGACTATGCTGCTCTACGTGACCTGTGATAGCACATTAAAACCCGCTAAAAGCCATGAGGCTGTCAACTTTCTGAAGTAGCTGAGTAACACAATCATTTTGTTGCTATTGCCCTTCACGGTGACCTATATGTGTGAGGTTGGATTTTTGATTCTCACAAAGATGAGATGGTGCAAAGCAACAGGCTGAACCCTGCATCTGATATGCGCATTGTCCTCTCCTCCTGTGAACCAGATTGGAGTGACATCGTGAGGATCAAGCAGGCTCCCCTTTTACATTGAAGATAAGTGAATGTGGTGTGAAGGTTGGCCAGCTGGCAAAATGGTCTTGGGGAAAAAAAGTTGAAAAACACTGGCCTAGAGGTAATAAAGGCATGAATGAGGGTTTCAACATCAGATGAGCTGAAGCAGGGCAAAGTCAGGCAATATTACAGAGGTGGAAAAAGGCTGCCTTAGTGTTAGCACGAACATGAGGTGAGAAGCTTCTCTCTGGGTCAAATGTGATACCAAGGTTGCAAACAGAGTGGCTTGATCCCAAACTTGCTGACGAGAGGGCAGGAGTCAGTGGCAAGGGAATAGAGATTGGAGTGAAAACAGTGGCTTCGGTCTTAATGTTTAATTGGATGAAATTTCTGCTCATTGAGTACTGCCTGATAGCAATTTGATCAGTTAGCAAAAGTGGAGAAGTTGAGAGATGTGGTGATGTAGAACTGGATGTGGAACTGGATCTGGTCAATGTACTTGTGAAAACTATGGCTCTGCCTTGATGTTGCCAAGGGGTAGCATGTAGATAAATAGGAAAGGGGCCAATGATCAATCCTTGGGGATTTAAGAGGTAACCGTAAGGGAGCAGAAAGAGAAGCTATTGGAAATGATTTGTTGGCTATGATTTAGAAAGATAAGAATGGAACCAGCTGTGAACTGTCTTACCCAGCTGGGTGATCTCCAACTTTCCTGAATACCTTTTGCCCTGAATATGAAGTTTCCAATTCTCCCCTTCTTCGAACCAGATTTCTGACAAGTTGTGCCAACAAGTCTGACAACTTGTGCCTACAGCTCGCTAAGCTTACGTGCAATAATGCACAAGGAATCCTTTTCCATTTTGGACAGCCTCACATTTGCCTGCGGTCTATATTTGAACCATTATTTACTCGTGCACCCTGTCAATCTTCAAAAGGTCCCTGTTTATCCAGAGCTAGTCGTGTAGATTGCCACCTTTTTTGGAGTTCTGCTTTTATCTTCCTTCCTAGCTTCTGAAACTCTGATTGCGGGCCCCAAATCCTTTTCCTTTCTATGTCATCAGTTCCCATAGAAACTACAGCATGTGGCTATTCCACCTTTTCTCCCTCCCCACCTCATAACATTCTGTATCCTCTTGTGATGTCAATTTGCCTCAGTACCAGAGGTGCAACACACCACATGGGTATCATGTCTTCCTCTCTTTTGAATTCCTCCTTAGCATATCATTTCTGAACTTTACTTTGCCTTCCTGGGCAGGGCTTTGGCCCACAGACTACAGTCCTTTGAGGTGACGCCATCGTCATTAGTATTCAATGTTGAAAATCGGTCAGTGAATGTTCCAGGAGGATTCCTACACTCTGTTCTGCCCTATCAGCCATTTGATTGCCTGGCCTTTTTGTGGCTGTGAGTGAACAGGACAACCTGAATTTTCTGTGGCAGAGGTGAAGGAGGCAATGGTCTGAGCTACCCCTTCAATCTATTGAAAGTCTACTGTGTGATTTCTATGATTATGTCTCTGTTTCACCTTTTTAAGTCATTGATATTTTGTGATCAGTGACGAGCAACTGCAATTAAAATTAGTGTAAACTAAATTAACTTTGACAGGCTCTTCTACTACTTTGTTACATGGATTTTTGCAAATTCTCTCACTTTGTTTTCCTTCTCTCCTGTTACTCTGCTGTGATGTTTTAAATACTTGATCAGTCCTGATGCCCTGTCCTGCTATTTAATACATGGGTCGCTCCTGATATTTTTGTCATTATTTTGCAAAGAATGACGATGGTTACTGGGGCTGATTTCAAGGCTACTATTAAGTTGGAAATTCGGCTGATGTCTCAAACAATGACGGCAATTGAACTGTTTATAGCTGTGAACAGAGATTAGATTGCAGCCAGGCAGGTGCCCTCTGGTGTCTCACTCTTCATTATTCCTTTCAAATTTGGTTTCATCCTTCATTTCAGCTGGACTTTCTTTTCGTCGGCAACCTCGGGCATTGCATATTTGCGTGTCCTTGATCGAGGATACAAATAAAATAATATTGATGCTTGAAATCTGAACTAAAAGAAAATTTGCTGTAAATAGCTGTTTAGGCAACATCTATGGAGATACACTTTTTTTCCTGATGAAAAGCCATCAACTTGAAATGGTTTTTTTTTTAAAAGTGCCCAATTCTTTTTTTTTCAATTAAGGGGCAATTTAGTGTGGTCAATCCATCTACTCTGCCCATCTTTTTGGGTTGTGGGGGTGAGACCCACGCAGACACTGGGAGAATGTGCAAACTCCACACTGACAGCGACCCGGGCCAGGATCAAACCTGGGTCCATGGCGTCGTGCTGCCCTAGCTTGAATTGTTAACTCTTCCTCTCACCCATGGATTCTGCTTAGTTTACCGAGTAGTCATGTGTACTGTAATTTTGTGGGACTTTGTTTTTGAATCTGTAACTGTTTCTTCCAACCATTACCCAGCCCACTCTACCCCCAAAAAATGGCTTCCATCAAACATCGCTGAAATTATGGTCTTGAAACAGAATTGCCAGTTACAATCAGGGAATCAGTAGCGCACAGGAGGAGGCCATTTGACCCTGTCAAGTCCATCCAGTACTCTACAAGAGCGATCTCCCCAGTCCCACCACCCCACCTTTTCACTGCAGCCCCACAAATTGTTTTAATCTTTCAGTAATCATCCAATTTCCTTTTGAAAGCGATGTTAGAAACTGCCTCCTCCAAACTCTTGCGGCACATTCCAGATCGTAACCATTTGCTGCATTAAAAGGTTTGTCCTTGTGTCACCTTTTGGTCCTTTTTGCCAATCACCTTAAATCCGTATCCTTCCACCAATCAGGACAGTTTATCTCTAGATACTATGCCTGGACCCGACATGATTTTGAACACTTCGTGAAATTCCCTCTCCCCCTTCGCTAAGGAGAACAACTCCACCTTCTCCAGTCCGAACACATAGCTGAAGCCCTCACCCCGAGAATCATTGCAGAAAGTCTCCTCTGCACATTCTTCCTCAAGAGTGGTGCCCAGAATTGCACACACTACTCCACTTGCAGCCATACCAGTGTTGTGTAGATGTTTTAAAAAAAATAAATTGAGTGTACCCAATTCGTTTTTTCAATTAAGGGGAAATTTAGTTTGGCCAATCCACCTAACCTGCACAGCTTTAGATTGTGGTGGTGAACCCACACAGAGAATGTGCAAACCCCCCCCCCCCCCACCGCTCGCTCGCACGCACGCACCTCACTCATCTCCTCTCTCTCTCTCTCTCTCTCTCTCTCTCTCTCTCTCTCTCTCTCTCTCTCTCTCACACTCGCTCTCTCTCTCGCTCTCTCTCTCACACTCGCTCTCTCTCTCACACACACTCTCTCTCTCTCACACTCTCTCTCTCTCTCTCTCTCTCTCTCACACTCTCTCTCTCTCTCTCTCTCTCACCCTCACACTCTCACCCTCACACTCAGACACTCTCACTCTCACTCTCTCACTCTCTCACTCTCTCACTCTCACTCTCACTCTCACTCTCACACTCTCACACTCACACACTGACCCGGGATCGGATTGAACCCAGGTCCTCAGCGCCATAGGCAGCAGTGCTAATCACTGTGCCACCTGGTCTCTTGCTTTGGTACTCTATGCTTCAATCCAAAATTCTGGGCTTTATGAATAATTTGAAGAACTGCTTTCTCCACTTACCCTACAATCTGTTTTCTCCACTTGCCCTGCAATCTTCAACAATTTGTGCGCAGTTTAATATCCCTGCGCTCCCATGAGAACTATACCGTTTATATTTTCTCTTTTCCTACTCTAATCAAAACGTGACACTTCTCTGCTTCAAGTTTCATCTGCCACGTGTCCATCCATTCCACCAACCTGTCTGTTCTCTTTCTTCCTCACCATTCGTTACACTTCGTTCCTCAGCCATGCCCTCTGCCTCCATGCGTGAATCACTTTTTTATGCTTATTTGTCCCCACCCCTCACTTAATACTTTGCCAGTCTCATGCTGACAGAAATGTTTGGATCACGTTTTATGTTCGTTGTTGATCTATTCTTACACTCGGCCCGTAATTTCCCGTTTCACTTCCCCAATAATTTAGTATCTTGCTTGTATTATCAACCTAATGTCTGTCTTATGTTCCCTTTCTTCTGCTACATCTTACTTTGGCAAGTATGTTTATCATTTATCACAGCACATCTGAGTTTGAGTTTGCATTGTGTGAACTATAGCTGTAGATGTACTTCCTACTTTCCCTTAGTGGTGTAGAGGACAACTTGAAATGGGGAACCATGATATGGACATGCAAATCTATCTGAACCTGATAGTCTTTCAGAGTTAAGATCATCCCGAATATTTGCTTTGTTACTGTCATGTGAGAGTACCTTTAAGACATGGATGTTTAAGCAATGTACCTTTAAGAAAACAAGTGATGTCAGAGAGTGGGTGGAGCTGAGGTCAGATCAGCCATTTTGCAGTTTAGTTTTGCAGTTTGAAAAGAGTTTGTGAGTGTCTGTGTTTTGCAGTGAGCTGGATTTGCTGTGATATCTGCCCTGAAAGACTATCTCTGGATCATTTGGGTGATGTAAACTCATAATAGTAAAGCCTTTAACCTGATGTGATTTTGTTTAAAAGTGTTAAGTCTCTTGGAAGTTTGAAGGAACATTTTAAGGAATTATTTACTGTTGCAATATTTTCGGAGTTATCTTTGAAGTCAGGGGTGTTCAAAGATCCAATGTTTATTTAAGATGTTGAGTTCATGGAATAAACAGTGTTTTGTGTTTAAAAACCCACGTGTCCATAATTGTAATCCCACACCTAGGGGACAAGCCGTGTGCTAGGAAAAGCAACAAATACATTAAAGGGAGAGGTAGGTTGAACTCCATGATACATTTTGGGGTTCTGAAAACACCTCGCCCATAACAGTTACCATTTTCCATATTTTAAGCTATACAATGACTACATGGAAATAGTGTAGAGTATGAAACATTGACTATTAATTTATAAAATGTTACCTCTGTAACCAAACCAGTCCCAGGACTGTTTAACATTTAGACTAATACCACAACCCAGAATGATAACTTGCAACACAGGCTCTTAGTGATTTGGCATAATGTGAGAAAATATATGCAAACCAGGGAGGAACAGTCTAGTTGGCTGTGATCAATTAATAAGAAAGTTTATTAACTTAAAATAATATACACAAAGACTACAATACACCACAGTAATATGCTTCACTACAACAATGGCTATCCACACACAGTATCTCATGTTACCCATTTTTCCCAACTGATCACCCCTTTCCCAACTAAGCAGCACCCTTTTCCTCAAGCAACCTCCAGTATTATATCACAGTGGCTAGTACTGCTGCTTCACAGCTCCAGGACCCGGGTTCAATTCCGGCCTTGGGTGACTGTCTGGAGTTTGCATATTCTCACTGTCTGCATGGGTTTCCTTCGGGTGCTCCGGTTTCCTCCCAGAGTCCAAAGATGTGCAGGTTAGGTGGATTGGCCGTGATAAATTGCCCCTCAGTGTCCAAAAGGTTAGGTGGAGTTACTGGGTTACGGGGACAGGATGGAGGGATGTCAATAAGTTTCTCCACAATTCTGTAGTGTTCGTTTATGGCAATGCCAGATGCTATTGCTGCCAGATCAAGCTCACATTCGCATTCACGTATCATACTTCTTAACACATTTGTATTAGAATGAAGTATCGGGAGTGTGGGGAAACTGGACAAAGACAATTTTACCTGCGTGGTATCTCAACATTCTCTCTCTCTCTCTCTCTCTCTCTTCCCCCCCCCCCCCCCCCCCCCCCCCCCCCCCCCCCCAATATTCCCACAGCACTTTCCACATCAGATGGGTTTCCATGGATTAGCTTCTCTCCTTGAAAGGCCCATTTGGGATTAAGTAGGGTGCTCTCCATGGGCCAGTGCAGGCTCAATGGGCCGAATAGCCGCCTCCTGCACTGCAAATTCTATGAATTTCTATGAATTTTGAGCTACATACAGTGTATAGTTACCACTACACAGGTTATTTTCCAGGTTTGTGAAAGCAGTCTTCAATTTCCCCCTGCTCCTGATAAGAGAGATGCTGTAAATTCCTTCTTTACAGATCTTTTCTCTTCATTTCCCTTTAATACCATCTTTAACCCCACTTTTTCGTTGAGTTGTACCACTTTTTCTGTGGGATTTTTGTGCCTTAAAGGAATGCATGATGTAAATTATGTATTGATTTTAATACTTGTCAAGACTACAGTCATATCTTTTAATGTAGTCTCTCTACCTTGGCCAACTCCTCTTCATTCCTACATATTTTTCTCTGTTTAGATTTAAGCTCCTAATTTGGAGTTGACAAAATTGCTTTCAAAGTCAACATAAAATTCTATTCTATTATGATCACACTTCCTGAAAGTTCCCCTTTTACTATAAAAGTTACCAATTAACCCAAATTCATTGCACAATGCTAGATCACAAAAAAATCTTGTAACCCGTTGGTTCCTCCACATAACTGATTTCAAAGCTATTTGCATATATATGTTCCATGAATTTTTCGAACACACTATCGCAAATTTGATTTGCCCAGTGTTTATCAAAATCAGTTCCCTGCGATAATTACAGTATAATTGGTGGCGCAGTGGTTAGTACTGCTGCCTCACAGCACCGAGGACCCGGGTTTGATCCCAACCCCACGGTACTTTCTGTGTGGAGTTTGCACATTCTCCCCGTGTCTGTGTGGACCTCACCCCCACAACCCAAAGATGTGCAGGGTAGGTGGATTGGCCACTCTAAATTGCCCCTTGGAAAAATAAATTTTAAAAAATTAATTACTCGATCCTTGTAAGTTGTGTCTCTAATTTCCAGATTCTCAGCCCTCCACTACAATCACTGACAGCTGTTTCTCCGCTTCATCCAAACTTTTTAAAATTTGTTCTTGGGTGTGGGCGCCGCTGGCTGAACCAGCATTTGTTGCCCATGCCTAATTGCCCTTCACTTGAATGGCTTGCTAGGCCATTTCAATGCGGGCAGTTAAGAGAGAACCACATCGCTGTATGGATCTGGAGTCACATGTAGGCCAGACCGGGTTAGGACAGCAGAATTCCTTTCCTGAAGGACATTAGTGGATCAGATGGGTTTTGATGACAATTGGCAATGGTTTAATGATCATCATTGGACTTTTAATTCCAGATTTTAAAAAAATTCAAATTTCACCATCTGGAATGGTGGGATTCGAACCTAGGACCCCAGAGCACTACCCTGGGTGTCTGGATTATTCGTCCAATGACAATACCACTACGCCACCACCTCTCCTGAGAGAATTTAACCTGCAGTTTGAGAATCCGATGTAACGGTTTTACAATTGAGTAAAGGCAACTATGAAGACATGAAGGAGGAGCTGGCCAGGGTTGATTGGAAGGGGGGGGGGTCGAGCTGTGAAGATGGTGGAACACCAACGGCAGGAGTTTTGGGGGGTTATTCGGGAGGCGCAAAACATAAATTCATCCCAAAGAGGAGGAATCATAGGATTTACAGTGCTGAAGGAGGCCATTCGGCCAATCGAGTCTGCCCTGGCCTTGGAAAGAGAACCCGATTCAAGCCCACGCCTCCACTCTATCCAGGAACTCCACTTAACCTTTTTTGTTTTGGACACTAAGGGCAATTTAGCATGGCCTATCCACCTAACCTGCACATCTTTGGACTGTGGGAGGAAACCGGAGCACCCGGAGGAAACCCATGCAGACACTGGGAGAACAGTGACCCAAGCTGGGAATCGAACCTGGGACCCTGCAGCAGTGCTAACCACTGTGCTATCGTGCTGCCCCACGGAAGCATGCTAAGTGGACGATAAGGCAGCCATGGCTGACAAAGGATGTCAAGGATAGCATTAAAGCAAAGGAAAAAGCATACAATGTGGTGAGGGTTAGTGGGAAGCCTTTAAAAACAAGCAGAGGATAACATAAAGAGCAGAAAGTGGGGGGGAGGGAGGGAGGAATGAGTCTAAGCTCGCCAGTAATATAAAGGAAGATTGCTAGAATTTTTTTTTCCAACATATAAAGGCAAGAATGGACATTGGACCACTGGAAAATGAGGCTGGAGAAGTTATGGGGAGAAGGAAGGAGAATGGGGATGAGAAACATATCCACCATGATTGAATGTGGAGCAGACACGATGGGCCAATGGCCTAATTTAGAATTCTGCCCCGATACCTTATGATCTGTGATTTGAATTTTTATTTTCCTGAGCTAAAATCCTTTTTCTCCACCGTCTTTAACCCATCCTTAATTATCAGGCTCGTCACATGTCGTCTTTCCTTTGGTCCATTTCTTGTAAAAGTTAAGTATCCTGAAATATTTAGTTCTCAACTTGGTCACTTTGCAACTTCACCTCTGTATTGGCTATTAGATCAAACCTTTTAATTTCTTTTTATTTTGCAATATTTGAATAAGTTTTTCACATCTTAAACATCAATCAGAGAAAACACCCATCCCAAACAGAACAATAAAATAAAACAACCCACTCCCTCAAACACAACAGCAATCCCTCACCTCTGCCTCCTCAACAGCTGATGGTGACTAACTGTTTAAAGAACAGAGAGACCACCATCTTTTATAAAAACCCTCTGTGCGGCCCTTAACATGCACTTAATTTTCTTAAGATGCAAAAACTCCATAAGGTCCCCCAGCCATACTGAGGCGTTGAGTGGAGAAACTGACCTCTACTCAAACAGCACCCGCCTGCGAATGATCAGCGAGGCGAAGGCTAAAATATCCATCCCTGCACCTGTCTGCAGCTCTGGCAGGTCTGACACCCCAAATATGGCCACCAGGAGACCAGGCTCCAATTCCATCTGTAGAATTGCTGACGTGGTGCTGGAGAAGGAAGCCCAAAATCTCACCAGCTCAGGACATGCCCAGAACATATGCACATGATTAACCGGGCCTCTCCCACAACTTGCACGAATGAAGAAGATATTCCTCGCGAAGTACCTAAAATCCTCTGCATGTGAAATCTCGCGATCTGCCCCTCCAGAAACAAGTCCCCCATACCTTCCACCCCTTTGTTCACTCGGTCTCAACCCACTATCATACACCAACCAGTGACCCCAACCCAAGATGGCACCTAGCCCCATCCATCAGAAGGGACAGAGAACAAACCTCAGTCACTGTCAGTAACCTACCCTCCCCCCACCTATTACCTCTTGAAACTGCTCTCATCGCCACCATTCCCATCACTCACCCCTTCTCCCAATTTATACACCAGGTATGCCGAAACATGCACAAACAAGCTCAGCAGGCTGCAGCAAATCCCACACCCCCTCCTGTGTACTAGCAAACTACAGTTTACTAGCAGGGTAGCCACCCCACCAGAATCCCCCCTCACCCAATAATCTACAAAAAAAAACCAAGGAGCCCTCCACACCCAGCTTAATATTTGGAAATGCACCTTTACTCCCCTCTCCATTTCCATATACCTCTACCAGCCACCAAAGACAAAGGAAAGAAGCAACCCATTCTCCAAACAATCCTCGAAGCAACAAGACAGAAACCAGCGGCTGCAGGTTTGCTGTGTATTTACCTCTGCAAAAACCAGACAACATCGATACCAGCGGCCATCAGCGTAACAAAGTAGCAGCCATCTGCATACTGATGAGCAATCCCCGGGAACAATAAGTAACGTTTTTTGACACACCAAGCAAAGCCAGACTCCTCGGCGCCAGCAGGAGCCAACACAAAGGAGGTGGACGAGCACCTCAAGACCGCCCATCGATCAGAGAACCGCTCCAGTATTGGAGAAAATCGAGCGAAGCGATTGGGACAAAGTCCAATCACTTGAGACCAGGTACATGGTCCGCCCCGAAAGGCGGGAAGCCCCTGGGGACTATAAGAATTGAGCCCCAAGTTCAAATCGCGCTCTTCAGCAACTCTTCTCCTCTTCACCGCTGCGTCCTGCCCGGGTCACCCAGCAACACGAACCAACATTGACCGTGACCGGTGCAGTGATCATCGACTGACGCAAGTCTTAATTCAACGCTCGTTACGAGATAGGCGCTCCTAGCTACCAATCCGTACCAACTTCGAATCCCGCAGACTCAGAACCCGAACGAAAGGCCATTTGTTCCCCTGACCTGGTGGGCCAGTCCAAAGTTAAGTATAGGCCTGTTAGTTGTAGAAGTAGCTTAGACATAGAATTTGTGCATGAGTAGCGATTACTGTGTATAATACATGTGCTTTGATTTAAATCTTACTAATCGGTGCATTGGATTATTGATCAGTACTCGGAGTTGAACCTCGTGGCGGTAACATAAAGGTACCTGGCGACTCGAGAGCAAAGGTAATAAAACAGAGCAATTGAACCAAGGAGTAAATCAGCAACATCATCAGTCGGTCCGGCCAAAGCCAAGTCTGCTTTCACAGATACCAGATGAAGGAGAAGGTGCTGCGATTGGCTAAGCAGAACCATGCAGTGAGGTGAGGAGGATATTCCAAGATGTCATGGTGGAACTTGCGAGAAGGCTGACTTTCCTATCAGCCTTTGCCGTTCGCCATTTTAAATCTGGAGTTGGCCAATTTAGGTGGCTACATTGTGCTTTATCCAACTTGAAGGGAGAGGCTTCGTATCCCTCCCCCCAATAGCTTCCCAAACATTGTCGAAATGCCTCAGGCCCTCCATAATCCGTAAATCTAGCTGACGGGACTTGTTTTCCAGGTCCTCAGCCCTTGCTTTCAACCCCTTATTACTGTCCTCCACTCGGCCTCCAGAAAAGCAAGCTGATCACTGTGCGTTGACAGCACTACCTCCACCCCTCTTCAATACCTTGCCATGCTCCTGCACCGTCTTTCAATCTCTCCAACTGTCTCCTTTTATTGGGGCCAGCATGTCCTCCACCGACTTCTTCAGCCTCCCCAGCATTTCCGTCCTATGCCGCTCAGTGGTTGCTGAACTGCTTAAACTCAGCCGTCATCACCTCCAGCGCATCCATCGTTACCGCAGCAGCCTCGTTGGAGAGCTCGCCTCTGCCATCTTTCCTCCCACAGCACTCCTCACTGAGCTCAACTCTGCTGGTGGACTGGCACTCGCACTTTTCTTCGAAGTATTCCTTCTTTGGTTCTTTAACAGTCGTTTCCATGTGCATTCTTCCCCCAAAATCAGGTGAAAAAGGCCAAAAACCGAGGACTCTGGCGGGAGCTATCCAACGTGCGACCTCCTCCTATATGTCGCCACCGAGGCCCAAACCTTTTAAGTTCTAACGATGCTATTAATTCATCTAATTTATTGTGAAAGCCTCGCTTATTTGATACAGTGGCTTTAGCTGTGACATTTCTCCAGTTTATTACTTTGGGTGACTAATGCCCTATTGGCCACCATTACCGTTTTGTATTCTCACTGCCCTTAGCCCACCGTCATGAATCTTGGATATAATTTGATAATGAGGAACATCTGTTGTTTGCATGCTGTCCAGGTGACTTTATGGTTGGGTTTGACCTAACTTCATACGAAGTATGGGTTTTTCTGTGAAAGCTAACCTTTGTATTGGGCTGGCAACAGGCTGTGTGCCTGCAGAAACCCAAGTTCTAACAGTTCATCTGAACAACTCGACTGGCAGGATGTAAATCTGCTTTATGTCTCTTCTGAAAGCACCTCTGCAAGTATAGCAGGCCTTTCATGAAGGGTCACCCTCGATTATCTAATCAAATCTTGGGAGGGGGGGGACTTTAAATACTGAGCATAACTGAAAGCTAATTCTTTCTCCTTTTAGCTTTAATTTCGTTACTGTGGGGAGGAAATTACTCCATTGTTTTTTAAAATCGTTGTGACGCAAACGTGTCCAATGTAATGGTGTTTCCTGAAAGGACTTGCTTATGATTGTGCCTCATCTCCTCAAAGTAACATTGTTGTCTTTTTCAAGAGATTTGAATTGTGGAGTTCTCTTGTCTCTGTTTTATAACTGGAACAATTATGCGATTACCCCCAAAGCACCATTTGATCAGCTAATTTTACTGTAAGTCAGTAAAGCTAAAATAGAAAATTTTAAATATGTGGTCTAGTCTTTCACAAACACTGGTGTAATAATAGAATTCTCAGGTATCCTGCTGGAGGAGGCAAAAGCGAACTCGCTGTCGCTTTGGTGCAGTCCAACTTTTCTTTTTACAAAAACAAAATACCAACACTGGACCACAAACATCTGTGCTGCTGTGGTTCAACTGTTTTTTTAAAAAAAAACCTCAATCAGTGCATATTTATGATTTGTTAAAAACTATTCTGACATTTGTATGTATTTGGGAGCGGTTAACTAATCAAGATCGTCTAGATTAATGGAACATATCAGCTGTGTGTTCTGTGATATAACTGCCGTAATGATGTACACAGAACATATAGTTTAACTAGAAAGATGATTTCTTAACAAACATGTGGAAAGATAACCAACAACCTATGATACAGACAATGGTTGCTAAACAAATTCAGTGAATTGTCCTGGAGCTACTCTAAGTGCGTCTATCCTGTCATACGACTTATTACCAACTTGTGGAAATCTCGAGTCACGTGATCGATCTTTATTGGTACCAGCTGGTTGGAGGTCACATTACTAACTGTGCACAGCCATATCACCACATGTCAGTTCTCCTTGTGATAGCATATCTGACATCTTCTACGTGGGCAATTGTTGGTATATACTTAACACCTGTAACATGTTTTTAAATGGGTCGTTTCCATCCACCAGAGATTCCAAAGTACTTCAGAGCTAAAGAAACGGGAAAGCACATCAAACTCGGTGCACAGGCTGATCCCATGAATAGTGTGCAGGATGATCTAATGAGATTGATAATGAGTTAGTGTATTTTAGGTGGGTTTAGTTGGTGGAGGAGGGGGGGGGGGGGGGGGAGGTAGAAATGTTTGCCAACACTGCACTTGGAATTTACAAGTGGGATTTCTACAAATACATAAATATGAAGATGGGGCCTTGATTTCATGTTTCATCAACAATGTTTCACCTCCAATGCAACGTTACTTCAGTGCAGTCCTGCATCATAATATGGTTACATTTCAGAGTGGGGATTGAATCTTCAACCTTCTGAGGGGAGAGGGGAAAAAAGGAATACTGGACAGGTCTGACAGCATCTGTAGAGCTAACGTTTCGAGTCTGGATGACACTTTCTCAAAGCCGAAGAGGGCTACTGAGCTAAGCTCTCAAGTATAATCACTTACTCTTGATCGTCATGTGCGATGGGGAGAGGAAGGCAAGTGGGTTGAAACTGTTGCTAGAGTATCCTTGATTTGGAACAGAGTTGGCCTTTTACACAAGGTTTGACTGGCCAAATGGGAAACTGAGATTTTCAGAGTGTCATGAATGGTTGCGGAATGTTCTCCAATTGATTTACCCCTTTCCCCTGGGAATCCTGAAGTCCTGTACTGGCAGCAGGGTAGCACTTTCTTCACAGCGCCAGGGTCTCAGGTTTGATTCCCACTGTCTGTACGGAGTCTGCACGTTCTCCCTGTGTCTGCATGGGTTTCCTCCAGGTGCTCCGGTTTACTCCCATAAGTTCCGAAAGACATGCTGTTAAGTGGATTGGACATTCTGAATTCTCCCTCTGTGTAACTGAAAAGGCACCAGAATGTGGCGACTAGGGCTTTTCACAGTAACTTCATTGCAGTGTTAATGTAAGCCTACTTGTGACAAAAATTAAATATTAGTCGTTCCTACCCCACCATGTTAAGAGTCTGCATCATGTGACCAACTGTGTCACCCATCAAGCTGATTTCAGTTAAAGAAGAAAAATGCATTTAGTTTGGGAGCAGAGCCTGCCAAGTTTTTTTTTGGTGGCTAAAATTATAAACTTACATTGAAGTGTTTTCAGTACTATTTCTGTACCTTTAGAAAACCAGTGATTTCTGTGTTGTAGGTCTGCTTTAGGTTTTAACTGATGAAGCCAATTTTGCATTTATCGAGTGTTCAGAACATTGAAATGTATGGAGTCAGTTGTTGAAGTTGGTTATGCTTCATTGTGCTTTGCTTCATTTAGATGAGATTACATTCTCTTTTTTAAAAAAAATATATTGATTAAAGTTTTTTAACAAAATTTTTTCCCCTTACAAACAATAACCACCCCCCGGTAACAAAATACCATAAAATTGCATTGAGCAAGATATATACATGGCAAAATGGTATATTTACATAACTTTATACACTGGCTCTCGCCCGCACGTGCCAGTTTCCCCCACCCTCCATGTTATCTCCTGCTCATCCATCCCCTCAAACAGTCTCTCGCTTTCTCTCTCTCTCTCTCTCTCTCTCTCTCTCTCTCTCTCTCTCTCTCTCTCTCTCTCTCTCTCTCTCTCTTCCCCCCCCCCCCCCCCCCCCCCCCCCCCCCCAGTGTTGCTGCTGCTGCTGACCGACCTTCCTCTAACATCCGCGAGGTAGTCTAGGAATGGTTGCCACCGCCTGTAGAACCCCTGCGCAGACCCTCTCAAGGCAAACTTAATCCTCTCCAGCTTTATGAACCCAGCCATGTCGTTTATCCAGGCCTCCACGCTGGGGGGCTTCGCCTCCTTCCACATTAGCAAGATCCTTCGCCAGGCTACTAGGGACGCAAAGGCCAGAATGCCGGCCTCTTTCGCCTCCTGCACTTCCGGCTCATCCACTACTCCGAATATTGCTAACCCCCAGCTTGGTTTGACCCGGACTTTCACCACCTGAGGTATTGCTCCCGCCACTCCTCTCCAGAACCCCTCCAGTGCCGGGCATGACCAAAACATGTGGACATGGTTCGCCGGACTCCCTGAACACCTTCCACATCTGTCCTCTACCCCAAAGAAACTACTCAACCTCGCCCCCGTCAAGTGCGCTCTGTGAACCACCTTAAATTGTATCAGGCTGAGCCTGGCACATGAGGAGGAGGAATTAACCCTACCCAGGGCATCAGCCCACAAACCTTCCTCGATCTCCTCCCCCAGCTCCTCCTCCCATTTACCCTTCAACTCTTCTGCTAGGGCTTCCCCCTCTTCTTTCATCTCTTGGTGTATTGCCGAAACCTTGCCCTCCCCAACCCATACACCCGAGATCACCCTGTCTTGAATTTCTTGTGCCGGGAGCAACGGGAATTCCCTGACCTGTCTCCTCACAAAAGCCCTCACCTGCATATATCTAAATGCATTTCCCGGGGGTAACTCAAACTTCTCCTCCAGTGCCCCTAGGCTCGCATATGTCCCGTCAATGAACAGGTCGCCCATTCTTCTAATCCCTGCCCGATGCCAGCCCTGGAACCCCCCGTCCATCTTCCCCGGGACAAACCGCTAATCGGGGACCACACCGAGGCTCCCACTGCACCCCTGTGTGAGATTACATTCTCGAGCATCTGCCAAACTAAAATCTTGATGTACTTGGTACATAGCTTTGGAAAACTGGTCTGAACTGCATAATCATGACAATCAATATCAATCCACACCTATTCAGAATGAATGAAAAAAAGTTACCTTTCGCGCTGTAACTGATCTATTGCCCATCTTAAGGCCATCATTTATGCGAAGTGACTTGTAATGGTAGAAGGAGGGATGTAATAATGAAACTGGGATAGGCAGAGTATTGATTTTTTTTTTTTAAAGCACATTTTTCAATTTCATTTGCATTTATTGAGGTTCAAAATATCAGCAGTTTTTAAAAATGGATTTTGGATGTGGTATCTGAAATAAACTTACTTTTTATAAAGAATACTTGAGCCAAGGGCTGAACATCCTCGGTTGAAAGGTCTTTTCACCAGTTTTGAGTAGTTCTCATCCCATGGCGTAGTTTTACTGAAATAGGCAAAAGTTATTACTCTTGACATCCAAATAATTACAAATTTGCTGCGTTTGAGTTATTGTTACTTTTCTTAATATAAATTTGAGTGCCCAATTAGTTTTCCAATTCAGGAGCCATTTTGTGTGCCAAATCATCAACCCTGCAGGTCTTTGGGTTGTGGGGGTCAGACCCATGCAAACACTGGGAGAATGTGCAAACTCCACACGGACAGTGACCCAGGGCTGGGATCGAACCCTGATCCTTGGCACCGTGAGGCAGCAATGCTAACCACTGCGCCACCGTGCTGTCCCGAGTTATTGTTACTGTGGTACAGCAGTACTATAAAGGAGGGTTTTAATTCAATGATCCTTTGGCTAAACCAGATAACTTGTATACTGTTGCTAAGGAGATTATTTGATTTGTGTCGGTCGGTAAAGGAATAATTGTTTCTGTATCCTCCCACTCTTCTGAAATTGCTATATTTAGTTTGAATTTTCTGGCAACTGGTTGGTGTCTGAAGAAAAAAACGGAGAAATTTGTTGTAGAAGATGTTGACCATTTTGTGTCTAAATTTTGACATTTTGAATCGTGATTTCAACATGGAATGAATTATGAAATTAGATATTTAAACTTAATTTTTTTTAAATTTAAGGGGCAAATTTACTAGTTGCCAATCCACCTACGCTGCACATCTTTGGGTTGTGGAGGTGAGACCCACGCAGGCACGGGGAGAATGTGCAAACTCCACATGGACAGTGACCCGGGGCCGGAATCGAACCAGGGTCCTCGTTGCCGTGAAGTAGCAGTGCGAACCAGTGTACCACCGTGCAGTGCCGTCCCTTGATATTTAAACATTTTTAGGTTTTTAATAGCCTTTGTTTGAAGAAAACTTGTTCCATCACCTATCAATGTGCGGCCGTTCAACCACCTCCAACCTTCTGAGTAATGTGCTTTTAATTGGAGGAAAAACTGCATGTTCCCTTTTTGATTCCAAATGTTTTTCGGCTTTAAAAATACTAGAAGTTATAACTAATTCTGTTACTAGGCATTCTGTTCAGTATTGAAATTGAAGGAATGACTTGAGTGAAAGGGAGGGGTGATGAATGCAAGCTCTTACTGGATCAAGAAAATCGAAAGAAGTTGAGGAAAATTTAAGATTAACAGGACCTAATATGAAACGTGAATAAGGCACTCAGTCAAGCACATACCTCTGCCACACTGTGCTTATTACGATCCATGAATAATACTTGCTTTACGGAGGTGCTCGTTGAGAAAGAGAGGTCTCTTGACACTGCTTAAAGATGGGATCTGACTCTTGTCAGCCCTGTACAATCAGAGTTTCTGCATGTCTTCAGAAAAATGTTTCTCAGCTTGTTTCAGCTCCCCCTTATTCCCAGACAAGTCTACACTGTTTTAAAGAATGTTGAACTATTTTAACTGAACTGCAGAGAGCAAGATGCCTGACATGTGATCACACCTTCATCCAGAACTGCACTGATCTGCTTTTCCTAGAAAATGCCTGATGCCTTAATTCCACCCAGTAACGGCATCAGCATACCAAATGGAGATCTTATTGAGTCCACAGGGAATCCCCTTAAAATAAATTCCGTTAGCCCAAGCATTTTACGATGCTTTAATTGCACCTGGCTCCTAATCTTTCAAACCAAGATTATTTTAAAACATGACTGTAGCAGTTAAACATACTCTATCCCAGGCTTTTAATACTTGCTGCATAAAATACCTCTAACACAATACATCTGAAATTCCTACATTCATCATAGTTAATTTGATGTTAATTCCTATATTCATCACAGCTAATCCAATGTTATGACAATTATGCTGCTCTTTCTTGAGGCTTTTCCCTTCCTAATTGATGCTCTATAACTATAAAGCTGAAAAAAATAATACTATGATTAACCATCTTAACCTGAGGCTTCAGTCTAATCCACATCCAACGGCCTGCTCTGGAAACCGTTCACAACAATCTACAGCATTCTGAATCAAACCACAACATGAGATCGGGAAAATGACCTTTTTACAGTATTGACAGATCCTTAGAAATTCCAGGATTTTCCATCCTTCGCAAAAAACTATCCAGTTCTTCTTTGGGCCTTACTCCATCTGTGTTCCCATTTCATTGAAAGCCATTCATTGATTTTTGTGTGTGCTAGTTGCTTGCTGAAAACGTGACCTCAGCCCCCCCAATATCTTTCTTTTTCTTTGCATTTTTCAGTTTTCCTCTATTTTCTCCTTCAGACAGTCGCACACTTGCTCTGGCATACTTTTTTATTTTCTTGACCATCACTATTTCCTATGCCCTTGGAGGACCAACACTGAGATTGAAGGCGACATGAGGTAATGTTTTCATTCCATGGATACAATTTGACCTGATATTTCTTAATTCTGATCGGGTGCTTTTCAATGGATGTATTATCTTTTTAACGTTCAGTGGCACAGCCTCCATCTCATTGATTACTCAGTTCACCTGCAGCTCTTGGCAACTGTTAAACTCTTGACAACTGTTAAACTCTTGGCAACTGTTAAACTCTTGGATAGCAGGATCATCAATTTTGGGGAAGTAAAACATGCAGGTAGAATCTTTATCTGTGTATACGTGACTTCATGGACCCGGGTAATTACGGCAACCTGTCAAATTGTGAACGGGACCTGTCAATCGGAGCTTTTTGTACATTGGGTATGCAGAGCCCCAATGAGATGACCTATCAACCTTTGAATTTACACTTTGTTGGCTTCATTTCCCCATCTTTTTTAATAAGTTTAGGGTACCCAATTATTTTTTTTCCATTCAAGGGCAATTTAGTGTGTCCAATTCACCTACCCTGCGCATCTTTTTGGGGAGAGGGGGTGAGACCCACGCCGCACACGGGGAGAACGTGCAAAAAAAAACACGGACAGTGACCCGGGGCCAGGATCATACCCAGGTCCTCGGCGCCGTGAGACAGCAGTGCTAACCACTGCGCCACAGTGCTGCTCCTTTCATTTCCCAATCTTAAAATTGTCAATTGGCTCACCTGGTTTCTGCCTCAGTCTTTGAACTGACTTTGATCTGATGGCTTGACTGTGGCTGAGGATGTATACTGGATTTCTCAAATATTGTCTGGGTTTTAATTGTCGTCCTCAATTATCTTGTAGCTTTTAAGCAAATCTATTTTTTTTTCTCTTGACCCGTTCCTCTTCACCGGAGCCTTTCAGAAAACTACTGAATGTCAATCTACACTTTTTCTTTGTTTAAACTTCTGAAATGCCTTTAAGTTGTCATCACCTTTCCACTTAATCCTGAGCTAGACATTCAATTCTGTGGCAGCAGCCATTTTGTTAGTTTTTTTTTCTTTCTCTGACATTAATTTGGTTTGATTTTTGTCCATCTAATTTGGCATCAAATCTATTAAAAATATTTGGGCTTTGCTCGCAGACACATGCCTCAGCCTTATCGTTCCCAGCAGTTTGAAATAATCACACTTGATGCTGCAGCTTCTTTGAATGTGAGTTTTATTTCCCCAATCACTCTGGTCAATCAAATGTGCTCAGACAGATACTTTGTTGGTTTGCTACACTGGCTGACACAGGAGTGAGTGATGAGACTCTCTGGATACTTAATAAACGTACGCGTGGGTGTGTACTTTAGTTCCTCATAGTATTATGTTATAACACCCTGGGCTCGGGCATGGTCAATTCCAACCCCTCTTGGACCTGGAGTCGCAAAACAATCGAATTAACCAATAATTCTTAGAAAAATACCCAGTGGCAGCACGGTGGCACAGTGGTTAGCACTGCAGCCTCACGACGCTGAGGTCCCAGGTTCGTTCCCGACTCTGGGTCACTGTCGTGGAGTTTGCACATTCTCCCTGTGTGTGTGTGGGTTTCGCCCCCACAACCCAAAGATGTGCTGGGTAGGTGAATTGGCCATGCTATGTTGTTCCTTAATTGGATAAAATGAATTGGGTACTCTAAATTTATTTTTAAAAAAGAAAAATACCCAAAATGTTTGGCCCTTGGCTGCCCAATAATTATAGTCACCAGGTTTGTAAGTTTGAACACAATTACTTTTTTATTTGTAACAAGAACTATAATGCAATATGCAGCAAATAGAACTGGTTAACTATATATTGCACATAGACAAGCCAGACAAAGACAAAAGGGGTGAAAATAATAAGTCGAAGGAAGAGAGTCTTTGTTTCAGATGGTTATCTTTTAAGCAAACCTTCCTTCAAAGTAAGCTTCGGGTTCCAGGTCACTGTTTGCAGCTTGTAATGGTTTTGCTGCAGATTCATTCCTTTAGCTTCTCTTGAGGTTCAGCAATACATCAACTCGCAGCCTTTCTGGAGAGAGGAGAGGGAGCAGGTCCTTGTCCCTGTGTGTCCAGGTCTCAGCTCCACTTTCCTTGGCTCTCTGAAAATCATTCCACTCGAGTCCCGCCTCGTCTAGGGGCTTTTCACAGTAACTTCATTTGAAGTCTACTTGTGACAATAAGCGATTTTCATCTCTCGGGAGGCACAAAGAATGGGTTCTGCTGTCCAAAGCTAGCAGCACCATATACTATATTGCAGCTTCTTTAATTATTCATTCTCTCTGCTGCTTGACTTAAAGATACATGTCCATTAAGCCTCCCATGGTTCAAAAATGATGACCGCAAAAGCAAAGAATGTGAAATAAGGGAATCAACAGGATTATGATTTGAATAATAGTGGTGGAAGCTGGAGAGCTGCTCCCTGGGAGTGGAGGGGTTATTGAGATGTTTTGCCTTTGGGTAGATACCGAGCAAGTATGATTACAATTTGAAGTAAATTTTAACTTTAATCCAAGGAAGATGATTAGTCGCCTGTGGGTGATGTTGATCCATCAGTTTTAAGGCATGCATGTGCTGATTTGACTTGTAGAATAAGTATGTGTTTTGGGCCACGTAAAAAAGAAGTTAAAGAACAACTCTGTGAGAAATTGATGAAGCATACCAAGAGGTTCAAAGTTTGCTGCACTGTGATTTGATAGCAAATTAATTTGCCTTAATTATTTTTATGGGGTTTTCTCCGGAGCATTGTTGTGTTTTGTATGAGCTTGAATAATGGCCAGCAGGCAATTGGATTGTAAGGGCAAGTTTTAATTTCTTTATGTCTATCTGTAATATGTGACTGATGTCAACATCTGTTTTCTAAGTGCATTTAGGGCCTGCTTTTGCTGGCTTCTGATGTCTCATCTCGTGTGTGTCTGCCATATATTTTGTTATGCTGGTTATAAAATAAGAATTCAGCACAATTTCAATTCCTTTTTTCCTTAAACCAAATTTAGAGTGCCTAATTCTTTTCCTCCAATTTAGCTTGACCAATCCGCCTACCCTGCACATCTTTGGGTTGTGGGTGTGAGACCCACGCAGATACTGGGAGAAGTGCAAACTCTACACAGACTGTGACCCGGGGTGGGGATCAAGCCCGGGTCCTTGGCACCGTGAGGCAGCAGTGCTAACCACTGTGCCACCGTGCTGCCCCCACAATCTCAATTCCTTGTTGCAAAGGGATTGGTTGTCTTTTATTTGAGGTTTATTTTGAACTATGTGCTCCATTTGAGGATCACATGATGAAGAGCCTACTGACTTTCTCAGTGGTACAAAAAAGACGAACTCTATGATTGGGATGGTCTTTTGAATAAGTTTGCATAATCTGTCTGAATTTTGTTTAAACTGAATATCAATGGTCCCAATGTACCGATGATCTCAGCAGCTGATGTGACTTGCTGGAGTTTATTAATCTGACTCATTTTGTTTTGTCAAACTAACTACAGCTGATTAGTGTTTGTACCTTCATGCTCATGTTTAGGTTCCGTATTTCTGGGTCATCTGTTTCTTTTTAGTGAATTTAAGTACTGGATATTCACTTTGAAATCATTTCAGATGTTTTTTAAATATAAACGTAAGAGTACGCAATTCATTTTTTTTTCCAATTAAGGGGATATTTAGTGTGACCAATTCACCTACACTGCATCTTTTTGGGTTATGGGGGTGAGACACACGCAGACACGGAGGAGAATGTGTAAACTCCACAGGGACAGTAATTCGGGGCCGGGATCAAACCCGTGCAGCAAAACTAACGACTGAGCCTCGGTGCCACCCTGAATTCACTTCAGATCTAATGAAAAGACATGCTGGCTTGTATGGCCAGTCCACAGGGCCAAGTAAGTGGAATCCTTGACCTGGAGTTGTAGTGCAGTCTAAATAACACTTTGGTCCTCTAACACTTAACCCTTGCAGGAAAAAGATCTAGTGTTACAGAATTGTAGGCTGTTTGACAACAGTTTTGTTTTGTGCAGTTGCTTCTTCCTGACATCGCTTTTAGCACACTGTTTTGTGTTCTGTGCTTGATTATTAGTACATTAGAACATTACAGCGCAGTACAGGCCCTTCGGCCCTCGATGTTGCGCCGATCTGAATCTAAAGCCCATCTACACTATTCCATTATCATCCATATGTTTATCCAATGACCATTTAAATGGCATAATGTTGGCGAGTCCACTACTGTTGCAGGCAGGGCATTCCACGCCCCTACTACTCTCTGAGTAAAAGAACCTACCTCTGACATCTGTCCTATATCTATCTCCCCTCAATTTAAAGCTATGTTCCCTCGTGCTGGCTATCATCATCTGAGGAAAAAGGCTCTCACTGTCCACCCTATGTAATCCTCTGATCATCTTGTATGCCTCTATTAAGTCACCTCTTAACCTTCTTCTCTCGAAAAAAACAGCCTTAAGTCCCTCAGCCTTTCCTCATAAGATCTTCCCTCCATACTAGACAACATCCTGGTAAATCTTCTCTGCACCCTTTCCAATTCTTCCACATCCTTCCTATAATGTGGCGACCAGAACTGCACGCAATACTCCAAATGCGGCCGCACCAGAGTTTTGTACAGCTGCAACATGACCTCATGGCTCCGAAACTCAAGCCCTCTACCAATAAAAGCTAACACACTGTACGCCTTCTTAATAACCCTATCAACCTGGGTGGCAACTTTCAGGGATGCACATGGAAACAGAGATCTCTCTGCTCATCCACACTACCAAGAATCTTACTATTAGCCCAATACTCTGTATTCCTGTTACTCCTTCCAAAATGAATCATTTCACACTTTTCTGCATTAAACTCCATTTGTCACTTCTCAGCCTAGCTCTGCAGCTTATCTATGTCCCTCTGTAACCTGCAACATCCTTCCGCACTGTCCACAACCCCACCGACTTTAGTGTCATCTGCAAATTTACTCACCCATTCTTCTACGCCCTCCTCCAGGTCATTTATAGAAATAACAAACAGCAGTGGCCCCAAAACAGATCCTTGTGGTACACCACTAGTAACTGAACTGAGTACAGGCTGAGCATTTCCCATCAACCACCACCCCCTGTCTTCTTCCAGCTAGCCAATTGCTGATCCAAATCGCTGAATCACCCTCAATCCCATGCCTCTGTATTTTCTGTTATAGCCTATCGTGGGGAACATTATCAAATGCTTTACTGAAATCCATATACACTACATCAACTGCTTTACCCTCGTCCACCTGTTTGGTCATCTTCTCCAAGAACTCAATAAGGTTTGTGAGACATGACCGACCCTTCACAAAACCGCGTTGGCTATCCCTAATCAAATTATTCCTTTCTAGATGATTATAAATCCTATCTCTAATAATCCTTTCCAAGACTTTGCCCACAACAGAAGTAAGGCTCACTGGTCTATAGTTACCAGGGTTGTCTCTACTTCCCTTCTTGAACAAGGGGACAACATTTGCTATCCTCCAGTCTTCTGGCACTATTCCTGTAGACAATGACAACATAAAGAACAAAGCAAAAGGCTCTGCAATCTCCTCCCTAGCTTCCCAGAAAATCCTAGGATAAATCCCATCTGGCCCAGGGGACTTAACTATTTTCACACTTTCCAGAATTGCTAACACCTCCTCCTTATAACTCTCAAACCTGTCTCATCTGGTAGCCTGTATCTCCGTATTCTCCTCGACAACATTGTCTTTGTCCTATGTGAATTCTGATGAAAAATATTCATTTAGCGCCTCGCCTACCTCCTCGGACTCCATGCACAACTTCCCACTACTGTCCTTGACTGGCCCTACTCTTGCCCTAATCATTCGTTTATTCCTGACATATCTATAGAAAGCTTTAGGGTTATCCTTGATCCTACCTGCCAAAGACTTCTCATGTCCCCTCCTGGCTCTTCTTAGCTTTAAGTCCTTCCTGGCTATCTTGTAACTCTCAAGCGCCCTAACTGAACCTTCACGTCCTATCTTTACATAAGCCTTCTTCCTCTTGGCAAGTGATTCAACTACTTCATTAAACCACGGTTCCCTCGCTCGACCACTTCCTCCCTGCCTGACAGGTACATACTTATCAAGCACACGCAGTAGCTGTTCCTTGAACGAGTTCCACATTTCAATTGTGCCCATCCCCTGCAGTTTCCATCCCCATCCTTTGCATCCAAAGTCTTGCCTCATCTCATCATAATTGCCTTTCCCCCAGCTATAACTCTTGCCCTGCGGTTTATACCTATCCCTTTCCATCACGAAAGTAAACATAACCGAATTGTGGTCACTATCACCAAAGTGCTCACCTACGTCCAAATCTAACACCTGGCCTGGTTCATTACCCAGTACCAAATCCAATATGGCCTCTCTTGTTGGCCTAGCTACATACTGTGTCAGGAAACCCTCCTGCACACATTGGACAAAAACGGACCCATCTAAAGTACTCGAACTATAGCGTTTCCAGTCAATATTTGGAAAGTCAAAGTCCCCCATAACAACTACCCTGTTACTTTCGCTCCTATCCAGAATCATCTTTGCAATCCTTTCCTCTACATCTCTGGAACTTTCCGGAAGCCTACAGAAAACTCCCAACAGGGTGACCTCTCCTTTCCTGTTACTTGTTACTAAGGGCAACGACCACAGGGGATCCCTGTACTGACTGCTTCCTCCCAGCCCCCTTCACCGTCACCCATCTACCTTCATTCTTCAGAGTAATTACATCCCTGAAGCTTCTATCTATAACCACCTTTGCTTTCCGAATGATCCGAAGTTCATCCAGCTCCAGCTCCCTAACACGGTTTTTGAGGAGCTGGAGATGGGTGCACTTCCCACAGGTGAAGTCTGCAGGGACACTGACAGTGTCCCTCACCTCAAACATTCTGCAGAAGGATCATTGCACTGCCTTCCCTGCCATCCCCTCTGGATAACTTGCGGATAAAACAAGAAAAAGAAAGAGCTTACCTGATATTCACTCAACCCCTTAGGTTCGAGGAGGTGGCTCCTCTCCCGCTTTTAAATCTCCGGCTCATCTCCCGCTTTTTAAAAATATATCTTTTGTTGAATTAATTTAATTGGTAGCATGATCATTCTTTGAATAAAAATAATTTATGCATTCATATTGTCACTTGTTTTTTTAAATTTGTTAATTTTGATGCATGATGCATGTACTGTATTGTAAATTCTGCACTGTAAATTCTATGATTCTGTGTCTTCCATGCATTCAATTAATCACATCTGATGATGTAACATGTTAAGTCAGCCTTCTGGCTCAAAGACAATGGGCCATAACTCCCTGGTCCCCAGTGTAGGATTCGGGGATACCCCAAAGATGCGCTGGGGAATCCCAATGGGAAGCTCCCACATCGGGGTTACCCGGCAATTGTTCAGGAGTGCTAATTTTCCCTGGATAAATATATATATATTTCCACTTTTTGATACCTGTCGAGTACACTTCTGTCAGCTTGACAGCAATTTATTTCTGGTTGTCTGTTTGTCTAAAATTTTGAAGACCACAACCATGAGTTACATCTGTATTGTAAACTGCGTCTAAGCCTTGTCAACTGTTGGTTATTGTAGCCAGGATACCACAGAGTAGTTGCACTACATGAATGTCATGTAATGATAGCAGAGGGGCACTAAGTGGTTGCCCCTGATTGCAGGCTTTTCGGTAATTCAACTCAGTTATTCGTTCACAGGACATGGGCATCTCTGGCTAGGTCCGTGTTTACTGCCAATAAATTGCCTGTGAGAGTGTGGTGGTGGGCTGCTGCCTTGAACCGCTGCAGTCTGTGGTGCAGGTGTACACATTGCTGACGGGAACAGAGTTCTATGATTTCGACCCAGTGACAGTGAAGGAAAGTTGATACATTTGCAAGTCAGGATGGTAGATGGCTTGGATGGGAACCTCCAGATGGTGGTGCTTGCATGTATCTGCTGCCCTTGTCCTTCTAAATGGTAGTGGTCCTGGGTTTGGAAGTTGCTGTTGAAGGAACCTTGGTGAGTTCCTGCAGTACATCTTGTAGATCATGCACCCTACTGCCACTGTGCATCGGTGGTGGAGGGAGTGAATTTTTAAGGTAGCAGGTGGGTGCCAATCAAGCAGACTTTCACTGTCCTGGATGGTATTGAGTGTTGTTGATGCTGCACCCATGCAGGAAAGTGGAGAGCATTCCATGATACTCTTAACTTGTGCCTTGTGGATGCTGGACAGGCTTTGGAGTCAGGATGCGAGTTATTCTCTGCAGAATTTGCAGCCTGTGATTTGCTCTTTATATGACTATTCCATTCAGTTTCTGGTCAATGCTAAGTTCTCGGGATGTTGTTAGTGGAGTTTTTGTGATAATGCCATTGAGTGTCAAGGGGCGATGGTTAGATTATCTCTGCACTTGGAGGTGATAATTGCCTCGCACATGTGCGATGGAAATGTTACTTGCCACTTAGCTCAAGCCTGAATGTTGTCTAGGTCTGTTCCACATGAACCCAGACTGCTTCAAGTATCTGAGGATTGATGAATGGTGCTTAGTATTGTACAATCAGCAGCAAACATCCCCACTTCTGCCCTTTTTTGGTGGAGGGAAGGTCATTGGTGAAGCACCTGAAGATGGCTGGGCCTTGGAAACTACCCTGAGGAACTCCTGCAGCTGAGTCCTGGGACTGAGGTGATTAACCTCAGATCATCCACTTGCTTTTCTGAAGATTGTAGCAACTACCTCAGCCTTGTCTTTTACCTGATGTCCGCGGCTTCCCCATCAGTGAGGATGGAGATATTTGTGGAGCCTCCTCCTCCTGTTGGCTGTTTTAATTGTCCACCACCATTTACAACTGGTTGGGGCAGTCCTGCAGAGCTTTAATCCAGTCTGTTGGTTATGGGATCTCTTGGCTTTGTCTATCACTTGCTACTTCTGAGATGTGATAATCATTCTAAACTTCTGCCTGCAGACAATCCTATGCGGGCCAGTTGTCAGCAGAGGGAAAACAAAGCCAAACTATTGCAAGTAATTTTCATACCATGCCACAAATTTTTCAAGGACACTAGTATTCAACCTGGTACGGCATGGAGAAGTGAGGCTGCTGGAAATCTGCAAGAAACTTGGGACTTGATCTTTCTGGCGACATCTCTTCAGAAGTATTTTACATTTTTCATTTTCCGGGAGCGGGAGAGAGGGAGGGAGCCGGGGTGCAGCTTGGGACTCGGGTAAGTGTTTAAACTTACCCCCAGGTTCCAGCGGCCTTCATTTCCGGGAGAGGGAGCCGGAGTGCAACTTGGGAATCAGGTAGGTTCTGTATATAAGTTGGGCGGTTGCTAAATCCGAGACACTACACTTGTAGTGTCCCCCACCCTTCCACCTCCTCTAACCCAAGGGTCTGTCCCTGTTGCTCAGAAGGGAAGGGGGGAGAGGAGTAGAGCATTAGTCATTGGTGACTATAGTTAGGGGGATAGATAGGAGATTCTGTGGGAACGAGAGAGACTCGCGGTTGGTGTGTTGCCTCCCAGGTGCCAGGGTCCGCGATGTCTCGGATCGTGTTTTCGGGATCCTTAACGGGGAGGACCAGCAGCCACAAGTCGTGGTCCACATAGGCACCAACGACATAGGTAGGAAAAAGGATAGGGATGTAAGGCAGGAATTCGGGGAGCTAGGGTGGAAACTTAGATCGAGAACAAACAGAGTTATTATCTCTGGGTTGTTACCCGTGCCACGTGATAGCGAGACGAGGAATAGGGAGAGAGAGCAGTTGAACACGTGGCTACAGGGATGGTGCAGGAGGGAGGGTTTCAGATACCTGGATAATTGGGGCTCATTCTGGGGTAGGTGGGACCTCTACAAACGGGATGGTCTACACCTGGACCAGAGGGGTACTAATATCCTGGGGGGGGGAAATTTGCTAATGCTCTTCGGGAGGGTTTAAACTAATTCAGCAGGGGTTTGGGAACCTGAATTGTAGCTCCATTATACAGGAGGTTGAGAGTAGTGAGGGCAGGAGTAAGGTTTCAAAGTTGCAGGAGTGTACCAGCAGGCAGGAAAGTGGTTTAAAGTGTGTCTACTTTAATGTCAGGAGCATCCAAAATAAGGTGGGTGAACTTGCGGCATGGGTTGGTACCTGGGACTTCGATGTTATGGCCATTTCGAAGACCTGGATAGAGCAGGGACAGGAATGGTTGTTGCATGTGCCGGGGTTTAGATATTTCAGAAAGCTCAGAGAAGGTGGTATGAGGGGGAGGGGTGGCATTGTTAGTCAAGGACAGTATTACGGTGGCAGAAAGGACGTTCGATGAGGACTCGTCCACTGAGGTGGTATGGGCTGAGGTCAGAAACAGGAAAGGAGAGGTCACCCTGCTGGGAGCTTTCGATAGGCCTCCGAAAAGTTCCAGAGATGTAGAGGAAAGGATTGCAAAGATGATTCTGGATAGGAGCGAAAGCAACAGGGTAGTTGTTATGGGGGACTTTAACTTTCCAAATATTGACTGGAAACGCTGTAGTTCGAGCACGTTAGATGGGTCCTTTTTTGTCCAATGTGTGCAGGAGGGTTTCCTGACACAGTATGTAGATAGGCCAGCGAGAGGCGAGGCCATATTGGATTTGGTACTGGGAAATTAACCTGGACAGGTGTTCGATTTGGAGGTAGGTGAGCACTTTGGTGATGGTGACTTTAGCGATGGAAAAGGATAGGTATATACCGCAGGGCAAGAGTTATAGCTGGGGGAAAGGCAATTATGATGCGATAAGGCAAGACTTAGGAGGCAAAAGATGGGGAGGGAAACTTCAGGGGATGGGTACAATTGAAATGTGGAGCTGGTTCAAGGAACAGTTACTGCGTGTCCTTGATAAGTATGTCCCTGTCAGGCAGGGTGGAAGTGGTCGAGCGAGGGAACCATGGTTTACGAAAGTAGTTGAATCACGTGTTAAGAGGAAGAAGGAGGCTTATGTAAAGATGAGACGTGAAGGGTCAGTTAAGGCGCTCGAGAGTTACAAGTTAGCTAGGAAGGACCTAAAGAGAGAGCTAAGAAGAGCCAAGAGGGGACATGAGACGTCTTTGGCAGGTAGGATCAAGGATAACCCTCAAGCTTTCTATAGATATGTCAGGAATAAAAGAATGACTAGGGTAAGAGTGGGGCCAGTCAAGGACAGTAGTGGGAAGTTGAGTGGAGTCTGAGGAGATGGGAGAGGTGCTAAATGAATATTTTTCATCAGTATTCACACAGGAAAAAGACAATGTTGTCGAGGAGAATACTGAGGTACAGGCTACTAGACTAGAAGGGCTTGAGGTTCTTGAGGAGTAGGTGTTAGCAATTCTGGAAAGTGTGAAAATAGATAAGTCCCCTGGGCCGGATGGGATTTATCCTAGGATTCTCTGGGAAGCTAGGGAGGAGATTGCTGAGCCTTTGGCTTTGATCTTTATGTCATCATTGTCTACAGGAATAGTGCCAGAAGACTGGAGGATAGTAAATGTTGTCCCCTTGTTCAAGAAGGGGAGTAGAGACAACCCCTGTAACTATAGACCAGTGAGCCTTACTTCTGTTGTGGGCAAAGTCTTGGAAAGGTTTATAAGAGATAGGATGTATAATCATCTGGAAAGGAATAATTTAATTAGAGATAGTCAACGCGGTTTTGTGAAGGGTAGGTCGTGCCTCACAAACCTTATTGAGTTACCTGAGAAGGTGACCAAACAGGTGGATGAGGATAAAGCAGTTGATGTGGTGTATATGGATTTCAGTAAAGCGTTTGATAATGTTCCCCACAGTAGGCTACTGCAGAAAATACAGAGGCATGGGATTCAGGGTGATTTCGCAGTTTGGATCAGAAATTGGTCAGCTGGAAGAAGACAAAGGGTGGTGGTTGATGGGAAATGTTCAGACTGGAGTCCAGTTACTAGTGGTGTACCACAAGGATCTGTTTTGGGGCCACTGCTGTTTGTCATTTTTATAAATGTCCTGGAGGATGGCGTAGAAGGATGGGTGCGTAAATTTGCCGATGACACTAAAGTCGGTGGAGTTGTGGACAGTGCGGAAGGATGTAACATGTTACAGAGGGACATAGATAAGCTGCAGAGCTGGGCTGAGAGGTGACAAATGGAGTTTAATGCAGAAAAATGTGAGGTAATTCATTTTGGAAGGAATAACAGGAAGACAGAGTACTGGGCAAATGGTAAGATTCTTGGCAGTGTGGATGAGCAGAGAGATCTTGGTGTCCATGTACATCAATCCCTGAAAGTTGCCACCTAGGTTGAGAGGGTTGTTAAGAAGGCATATGGTGTGTTAGCTTTTATTGGTAGAGGGAGTGAGTTTCGGAGCCATGAGGGCATGTTGCAGCTCTACAGAACTCTGGTGCGGCCGCATTTGGTGTATTGCATGCAGTTCTGGTTGCCGCATTATAGGAAGGATGTGGAAGCATTGGAAAGGGTGCAGTGGAGATTTACCAGGATGTTGCCTGGCCTGGAGGGAAGATCTTATGAGGGAAGGCTGAGGGACTTGAGGTTAATTTCTTTAGAAAGAAGAAGCTTGAGAGGTGACCTAATTGAGGCATACAAGATGATCAGAGGATTAGATGGACCGTGAGAGCCTTTTTCCTCGGATGGTGATGTCGAGCATGAGGGGACATAGTTTTAAATTGAGGGGAGATAGATATAAGACAGATGTCAGAGATAGGTTCTTTACTCGGAGAGTAGTAAGGACGTGGAATGCCTTGCCTGTAACAGTAGTGGACTCGCCAACATTAAGGGCATTTAAATGGTCATTGGATAAACATATGGACAATAAGGGAATAGTGTAGATGGGCTTTAGTGGTTTCAAAGGTCGGCGCAACATCGAGGGCCGAAGGGCCTTTACTGCGCTGTAATGTTCTATGTTCTATGTATGGCATTAATTACTTAAGACATTTCTTGGTTGTGTTGGTTAATGCCTTTTGATTTTGTTTAGTTGCCTGTTGAGTAATATTTAACCAATGTTGATTTTAGTTTGCTCATTACAGTACAAGTCTTAATGTTATGATCTCGGACCAGACCCTAATATTTCTCAGATACCAGACAGAAACCCCAATGTTTTTAATTTATAAAGCTGCGAAGAAAGGATACTTTGCTCCAAGAGTGACTTCACGCACAAATAGGGATATGATTCATTTAAACTTTATTATTACCACAGTATTAAACTGACTTTAGCATCATAAAAAAAGTAGCATACAATTGCCAGTTAAACAATGGTTAACAAAATGAAATACTTTAACTCCTTTCTGCTATCATCCTTATTGCCAATCAAGCAAAACCCCATCACAGGTCAAAGCCCACTTTAAGTACAGAAAGTATTTCTGTGTTTGCTAAATGTGTTGAGATGTCTTTGGGAAAGAGAGAGATCCTTCAGGAACCAGCCTGAAAATTCTTGCCCATGTCAAACTGCAGCTTTTTCCAGAAGCTGCTGTTCTGTTCACAGCGAACGTTAAACTGACTGACTCAAAACCTGACTGCTACATCCCCTGGCTCCTCCCATTAATTACATCAGGGCAGCACCGTAGCATGGTGGTTAGCACAATTGCTTCACAGCTCCAGGGTCCCAGGTTCAATTCCCGGCTTGGTTCACTGTCTGTGCGGAGTCTGTACGTTCTCCCCGTGTGTGCGTGGGTTTCCTCCGGGTGCTCCGGTTTCCTCCCACAGTCCAAAGATGTGCAGGTTAGGTGGATTGGCCATGCTAAATTGCCCTTCGTGTTCAAAATTGCCCTTAGTATTGGGTGGGGTTACTGGGTTATGGGGATAGGGTAGAGATGTGGGCTTGGGTAGGGTGCTCTTTTAAAGAGCCGGTGCAGACTCGATGGGCTGAATGGCCTCCTTCTGCACTGTAAATTCTATGATTCTATGATCATCTTTATCCCACTCAAATCTCATAACCTAATTACTTCAGTTTAGACACAATGGGTGGAATTTACTGACCCACCCAACTACGTGTTTTTCGGTGGCGGACCCCACTGTGGTTAATGGGATTTCCCGGTGCCAACACCCCCCATTGCTAGGAAACCAGTGCACTGGAGTAGGACCCGAATTTTCCGCCGGTATGAACAGCTGGTAAATCCCGCCCAATGTCTCAAATTATCTACTCCCCAAAAACCATAAAAACTCATTAGGCTTGTCCTTTTACGCATACATATGGTTTGAAGTAAGGATTATCTCATTCTTATGATGCCTTAATTAGGCCTTCTGTTGCCACAGTGTCTGCCTGTCTTTTAAACCAAGATCATTAAAAACCTTACTGCAGCAGATATATACACACCCCACCCAGGCTTTTGACTATTACTGCACCAGATACATATAATACAATATATATATATCTGAAATTCCTACATTCATCACACTTAAATTTTAACTTGTGATTCTTTGTCCGTAGCTAGGCAATTGATCGCTTCAGTTCAAATCAATTTTGTTCTAAAAGGAATAAAATGCATTACTTGTTATAAATTGGTCGGGGTCCTGGGGGGTTGACCTAACTGAGATCCCATCTCAAATCAGTTAAGAAGCCTAAACCCATGGGCCCTGTTCTGCCCCACTCTAAAATTCTGTGCCTTACTTTTTTTAATTTTTAAAATGCCCACGTTATTTTTCTCCCCAATTAAACGGCAATTTAGCATGGCCAAGCCATCTACCCTGCACATCTTGGGATTGTGGGGTGGACCCACACAGTCACGGGGAGAACGTGCAAATACAGTGGGCCGGGATCAAACCCAGTCCTAGACGCTGTGAGGCAGCAGCACTAACCATTGTGCCACCATGCCGCCCCTCAGAATCGGTGCTGCAGAAAGTTAACAAATGCCTAGATTATATTCCCAATGTTTGGGATCCCCAGAACCAGCCATTGCTCCCTGGCCTTGAGATCTCTCTCCCAAACAGCTCCTAAGATCACACCTAGAGTTCCAGGGACCAGCCATGAACCACTGCTTGATAATGACCCCAGCCCAATGCTAGGTGATTCTTTTGGAGTCATGGTCGATGATTTTGAGATTCCCAGAAACTGTTGCTGGCCCCAGTCGTACAAATCAGCATCATACCACAGCAGTTTTCAGGCAACAAGAAATGTCCGTTTTTTTCCCAGCATCACCGAACATGAGCCAAAAATGCCAACTTCTTCAAAATGTTGACATTTCAACAGTACTCTTATATCTAAAGGTGTCTGTGAGCAGGGGTGGGGACCTGTGCGAGTTCACTGGGGGCGGGGGCGGGTAGGGGAAGGCACAAGTGTTACTAATGGGGATTTATTTACCCAGGTGTTTTGCATGCTCAGTCTTATAATAATTTTTCAGGTGTTGACCAACAAGAAAGGCACTTTAAAAGGTGGGGAAATTCATCTCTTCCATAAATGCTAGTCTCTGTAACGACCACTATATATTTTTTATTTTACAGCTCATCTGATTCACTAATGTACTTTCAGGGAAAGAAATCTGCCATGGGGCGGCATGGTAGCGCAGTGGTTAGCACAGTTGCTTCACAGCTCCAGGGTCCCAGATTTGATTCCTGGCTTGGGTCACTGTCTGTGTAGAGTCTGCACGTTCTCTCCGTGTCTGCGTGGGTTTCCTCCAGGTGCTCCAGTTTCCTCCCACAGTCCATAGATGTGCAGGTTAGGTGGATTGGCCATGCTAAATTGCCCTTAGTGTTCAAAAAAGGTTAGGTGTGGTTACTGGGTTACGGGTGGAGGTATGGGCTTAGGTAGGGTGCTCTTTCCAAGGGCCGGTGCAGACTCGATTGGCCGAATGGCCGCCTTCTTTCTGCATTGTAAATTCTATGATTATTATCCTTACCTGGTCTGACCTTCATGTGACTCTTAACTATCCACTGGAAAGGCCGACCAAGCCACTTGGTTCAAAGGCAATTCGGGATTGGCAGCATGTGCTGTCCTTACCAGCTCAGCAGCAACTTCACAGTTGCTAAATGTCTAATTCACTAACACTTCAATAGATTGTGTAACTTATAGATCTCTATCTTGACAAAAAAATCTTCAACTGGATTGAATGTTTAACAATATGAAAATTATTAATGGAACATGCAAAACTTTCAAATATACCAGTCTTACACAGAATTTGAAATATGTGGATAATTGCGCAATAGAACATTTAAACTCAGTGCCAAAGTATTCAACCTTTGATCACATCTGGCCACTACTCTGCCTGGTTTTTCTTGTTGAATTGGCAGCTTGCACTTGAGCTTCTGAGTTTCCATGATAAACACTTGTGCAGACCTCAAATGTGAAGATAGTTCTGACCAAGTATCTGCTTCTGGACAATTTCCTGTTAAGTTAAAGGATATGATTCGCTTCACTACTTTAGTGACCTGCTTACTCCTCCATCTCTGATCTGTGGATGAAACGCCACAACCACCAAGACCACCGCCCAGTTTCAAAATACAACCTTTGGTTTCACCCAGTTTCAAAATACAAAATTCAGTTTCATACTGATGAGTGAAACTTTCTGTGTGCTGTTTCTGGAATAACAGCAGCTGTTTCCAGTTATGAGTTAAAATATTCTCCAAGTACATCTCAGAATCCCAGAATACTAGAGTGCAGAAGAGGCCTTCGGCCCATCAAGACAGCATCAACGCATGAAAGGCCCTGACCTGCCCACCTAATCCCACTTGCCAGCACTTGGGCCCATAGTGTTACGGCATGCCAAGTACTCATCAAGTACTTGTTAAAGGATGAGAGGCACCCTGCCTCTACCCCCCCCCCCCCCCCCCCCCCACCCCACCCCGGGCAGTGCATTCCAGACCATCACCACTCTCTAGGTATAAAGAATACTCCTCCATTCCCACCGCGAACTGACCCTTCAACTAAGGGGAACAGCTGCTCCCTATCCATCCTGTCCATTCCCCTCATAATCTTGTACACCTCAATCTTTCTGCTCCAAAGAAAACCCAAGCCGATCCAACCTAAACTTAAATGTTCCATCCCAGGCAACATTCTGGAGAATCTTCTCTACACCCCCTCCAGTGCATCCTTCCTATAATGTGGCAGCCAGAATTGCACACACTACTCCAGCTGTGGCCTCATCAAAGTTCTATACAACTCCAACATGAACTCCCTGCTTTTGTAATCTATGCCCCAATTGATAAACGTGAGTGTCCCATATGCCTTTTTCATGTTGCTGATTTTTTTCCTTGGTTCAATTGCTCTGTTTTATTACCTTTGCTCTCGAGTCGCCAGGTATCTTTATAATACCGCCACGAGGTTCAAGTCCGAGTAATGATCAATAACCCAATACACCGATTAGTAAGATTTAAATCAAAGCACATTTATTATACACCGTAATCGCTACTCGTGCACAAATTCTACATCTAAGCTACTTCTACAACTAACAGGCCTATACTTAACTTTGAACTGGCCCACCAGGTCAGGGGAACAAATGGCCTTTCATTCGGGTTCTGTGTCTGCGGGATTCGAAGTTGGTACGGATTGGTAGCTAGGAGCGCCTATCTCGTAGCGAGCGTTGAATTAAGACTTAGGATTTCGATGATTACTGGAGTCACTGCGCCGGTCACGGTCAATGTTGGTTCCTTTTGCTGGGTGACCCGGGCAGGAAGAAGAGAGAGGTGAAGAGCTGAAGAAGAGTGGTGAAGAGAGAGCGATTTGAACTTGGGGCTCAATTCTTATAGTCCCCAGGGGCTTCCTGCCTTTCGGGGCGGACCCTGTACCTGGTCCCAAGTGATTGGACTTTGTCCCAATCGCTTGGCTCGATTTTCTCCAATACTGGAGCGGTTCCCTGATCGATGGGCGGTCTTGAGGTGCTCGTTCTCCTCCTTTGTGTTGGCTCCTGCTGGCGCCGAGGAGTCTGGCTTTGCTTTGTGTGTCAAAATGTTACTTATTGTTCCCGGGGATTGCTCATCAGTATGCAGATGGCTGTTACTTTGTTATGTTGATGGTCGCTGGTATCGATGTTGTCTGGTTTTTTGCAGAGGTAAATACACAGCAAACCTGCAGCCGCTGGTTTCTGTCTTGTTGGCTGACCTTCCCATCAGCCTTTGCCGTTCGCCATTTTGAATCGGGAGTTGGCCAATTTTGGTGGCTACATTCACCACCCTATTAACCCACCCTTCTGCCTTAAGAGTTCTATGGACAAACACACCAAGATCCGTTTGTTCTTTGGAACACCCCAGTGACAGACCTTTCATAGTACACTTCCTTGTTAAATTACTCCTTCCAACGTGTATCACCTCACACTTGTCAGGGTTAAATTCCATCTGCCATTTATTTGCCCATTTGACCATCTCGTCTTTATCTTCCTGTGAACCAAGATACCCAACCTCACTGTTAACCAACTGGCCAATCTTTGTGACATCCGCAACCTTACTGATCCTAACTCCCGCACTCATTTATATAAATTACAAATCATAAGAGGGTCCAGCATGGGTCCCTGTGGTACACTACTGGTGACTAGCTTTCAGACACGAAAGCAGCTGTCTATCATCATCCTCATCATCCGCTAAGCCAATTATGAATCCACTTTATCAAATCACCCTGTATCCTATGTGTATTTCCATTCTTAAGTCTTCGTGTGGGACCTTGTCAAAGGCTTTGCTGGAATCCATATAAACTACATCAACTACACTGCCCTCATCTATACACTTGGTTACATGCTCAAATAATGTAATCAAATTTGGTAGGTGTGACAATCTTCTTGAAATAAAAACAAGGAATGTATTACAATCTGGCAACATCAGTGGAGAGTGAAACCCCTTTAGTGGGGGTGTGTGGGTGGGGAGGAAAGGTGTGGGGTGGGGGGGGGGTGGCACCAATGAGAATGCTGTCCAAGATTGTTGAGAGGTGATGGTGACTTGGAGGAAGAGGGAGCAACAACCAGGATCTCTGACGCATATTTTTTTTGAAAAGCAGCAGCCAGATTTCTGGTCCAGGGCTACTGAGGAAGCCAGTTAGCCAGGGAGGCAGCTTGAGCCAACAACTAGGTTGTTGAGCTTGCCTCGGGGATGCGAGCGATAGGCTTCCTACAGGAGACGCATCTGAGAGGGACCAGCTGCAGCTAAGGAAGGGCTGGATGTTTCATGCGTGTTTCGATACCAAGGCGTGGGGGAGTTCTATATTAGTTAGCAGGACAGTAGTGTTCATAGCGGCGAACACAGTGATGGACCCAGGGGGCCGATTCGTCATGGTCAGCGGAACCTTGGAAGGGGCCCCAGCATTTCTGGTAAATATATACGCCCCAAACTGGGCCGACGCAGAGTTTGTCAAGAAAACTATGGCCGAAATCCATGACCTAGACACCCACTGATCATGGAGGGTGACTTTTAACTGCGCGCAAGACCCAAAAATGGACAGATCCAACCCAAGGGAGAGAGCCATAATAGGAATGGCTCGAGAACTAAAAACATTTTGTGGAGCGGAGGGGGGAGGGGGAAAAAGGGAAGAAAGGGAAGAGAAAAGAGAGAGGAGGGGAGGTTCAATCAGCTGAGAGAGAGAGGTTTCTTCCTCTTCCCAAAAATATCCCAAGCCCTCTGCGGTTATGTAACCTGCAACCAGAATGGGGGGGTCTCATCTTCCACGTTCGGGAGTCACTGAAGGCGGTGATCGGGGGGGGAGGGGGGGGGGTAGCTTTTGGGGCCTTTGGGGACAAGTGTAGAATGGAGGTACCTCATGGAGTCATGGAGGTGCTTGAACGGTTTGGGGTTGCATCAGTGTTCACCACATGGATGAAACCTCTACAGCGCTCACATGGCGAGAATGCGGATGAACACCTGCTCAGTACTTTTGGCAGCATAGGGGAGCGAGGCAAGGGTTCCTGTTGTCCCCGCTCCTGTTCGCATTGGCAAGTGAGCCACTAGCCATTGCTCTTAGATTTGAGGAGGGGGCAGGGAATGCGTTTCACTCTATGCAGATCACCTGCTCCTCTATGTGTGAACCCCCTGGCCAGCATGGGAAAGATAACTGGACTCCATAAAGAGTTTGGTGCCTTCTCAGGTTACTGAATCTTCCCGGTGAACCCCCCGAGGGGGAGGAGCGGAGCTGGAGGAGTTACAGTTTAAGATAACGCCGACCATGTTCAGGTACCTGGGGATAGAGATGGCTCACAACTGGATGGCTCCATAGGTGGAACCTCTCCAGCCTGGTGGAGGAGGTAAAGGGGGACCTGCGAAGTTGGGCCTTCCTCCCACTCTCGCTAGCAGGAAGGGTACAGGTGATCAAAATGAATGTGCTGCCCTGGTTCCTCTTCATATTTCGATCACTCCTCCTGATCTAGTCCTTTTTCACTGCGGGGGGGGGGGGGGGGGGGGGGGAGAGAATGCGTCCAGATATTTCGGACTTGGAGGGAGGACAGAGAGGCATTGAGGGTGAAGGACATGGACGTTAGGATAGCGACCCTGTGGGTATTGTCTGAGAAGCTCCAACTCCCGAAAGGAAATTAGCTTTGGTACTTGTAGCAGCGTGCATTTTTCTGCAAGGGGACTAAGGCTTTCCCCCAGTTATCTGGACCTGTGCTTCGAGACAAGATGGTAGTGCTGGACTGGCTGGGTGGAGACAAATGTGGCGACATATATGGATGACGACTCATTGAAGAGCCCAGGACTGAACTGGACGATACGTGACAAAAATGGGGGGGAAGGAACTGGACGTGGGGATAGGGGGATGACTCTGGATTGAAGCACTGCATAGGGTCAACTGAACCTCCTCGTGCACAGGGCTCAGCCTGGTGCAGCTCCAGGTCGTGCACAGAATGAACCTAACCAGGTTACGCACGAGAGGATTTCTCCCGGAGTTTGGAGAGCAAGTGCCAGCGAAGTCCGGAGGACCCTCTGGTCCCCTAGACTCAGAGTTCTGGACAGACGGTTTTGAGGCCATGTCTAGGGTGGTGGGTTAAGATGGGGTTATGGCTGTTTTTCGCGGTCTTTGGGGTGTCGAGGCATCCAGAGCTCTCGACAGGGAAGGGGGCAGGCTCCCTGGCCTTCGTCTCTCTGGCGGAGCTGTCGGCTGGAATGGAAGTTGGCAGCACCTCCCAGAGCCACTTGAGTGGCTCTCGGACCTGGCGGAATTCCAAAAGCTTGAAAAGATAAAATTCTCAGTCGGGGTCCGAGAGGAGATTCCACAACACGTGGAGAAAGTTTGCCAATCTCTTTGAAGACTTCACATAGCAAATAAGGGGAGGGCAGATAGGAGGGGAGGGAAGGGGGAGGGGAGAGCTGCTGAGAAAAAGGGGAATACGCTCTTGATATGGTGGAAACGGGGAGGAGGTTTCCGTGCCGGTAGGGTCACAGGCCCCTCTTGCATGTAAGGGGAAGGGGCACAGCCTACCCACCCTCAAAGGTAGGGTTCAATATGGCTCCCTATCTCTATAAATGTAAATACAACATTCCTTATATGTATACCATTGTAGATAAGGAAACACGTCAAACGTTGCAGACGCAGTGACAACCTGTAAATAATATGCCGTTTAGATTATTTTTCTTTGCTTGTTCAGTCTTGCGTTAAGTTGTGTTAAAACTTCAATGGAATAGTTTTTTTTATGAAAATGCTTTGAAATCAACTTTTTTGATATAAAGGAAACCTTACCAGACATAGCACATCAAATTCAGAAAAAACACAAAGCTGATGCAAAATCCTGAGGAGAAAAATTTGAAAAATATGATATTGGTGTGGAACTGTTTTCTTCAAAGAATAAATGCCATCAGCAAATCGCTGCAACTTTATTGAATACTGCACAATTGTTAGTCTCTGGAGGTTTGAAATGACTATAGCACCGGAGAAGCCAAGGCACTAACATTACAAAAAATACAGGTCCCTCTGATGAGCGTACAAGACGCAGGAAGTTATTTTTCAATGAAGTCACTTTAAAAGGGAAAGAGAAGATCATCGTTGAGCCTGTTAGTGTTATCTGTGATGCAATAATGGTGCAATAGCAAAGTAGAAGTGAATCGCTAAAGAAACTTGTTGGATTGTTTTGCGTGCGATTCGACAGACATTTGGATGAGAATGCTAAAAGCCACTGGTAAGAAATTGTGAATTCTACTGGGAGGGCATAGACACTAATCTTTTTGCAGATGAGAAACAATTCATTCATTTGAATAATGATGAGCTCTGTGTTTAGAGATCACCAGCTGATTTTTACTTGATGGTTTGCAGGCAACCTTTCCAAATGTGGAACCCATTCTGAAACTATTTTGAACAGCACGTCACAAATGCTCCCTGGTGCACGTTCTTTTTCTGTGTTGAATAAAGTTTCAAAAATTATTTGCCAAGTACAATGAGTCAGGAACATTTGACAAGTTCAAAAGTATTCATAGACTTCATAGAATTTACAGTGCAGAAGGAGGCCATTCGGCCCATCGAGTCTGCACCGGCTCTTGGAAAGAGCACCCTACCAAGGTCAACACCTCCACCCTATCCCCATAACCCCACCCAACACTAAGGGCAATTTTGGAGACTAAGGGCAATTTATCGTGGCCATCCACCTAACCTGCACATCTTTGGACTGTGGGAGGAAACCGGAGCACCCGGAGGAAACCCACGCACACACTGGGAGGATGTGCAGACTCCGCACAGACAGTGACCCAAGCCGGAATCGAACCTGGGACCCTGGAGCTGTGAAGCAATTGTGCTAACCACTATGCTACCGTGCTGCCCAATGATATTGACGATTGAAAGTGCATAATTACCAGATTTTATCTAAAATGATGTAACTGATGATTTTGTGAAGAAAAAGTGTAGAAGAAAAGCTATTTAAATTGCCATGCCAACAAGGGATGAAGCAAGAAAATCAATCTTTCTATCTTCCAGATTCTCTTGTTTTAACTGCTGTTTTTCAAAAGGGACCACTATTTGCTGATCGGATTTCAAGAGCAGCTGCTCACATGCAACTGCCATCCCCATCGCCTTCAGAAAATCTCTTCATGGACACTTGGACAAAGAATGGAATCCTGCCAGCACAGCCACGGCCTATGATATTGGACTTGAACCCACAGACTCCACTTGATTGGAGTATTTGCCCCTGCACTGGACTTTTACCGGCTCTTTCTGACCTGTACTGCAGTCATGTCATCGGCTGATTTTTCTTTCCTGTTGTTCATCAGCCAGTTCCATGTTTGCTCTCAAGGCACTGTTAGGATACCCACTGATGTTCTGTGCGAGTTCCAGCCTGAACCACTGGTTTCATGTGCTGTATTTGTTTTGTGTGGATATTAGTGGGAAACATCTGTGGAAACAGTGACACTCGAACCTCTTTCATTAAACAAGGATAAAATAGAAGAAAGATAATGAAACACTACAATGAACAAACTTCTATTCAGGTACTTTAGTCCTCAAAGTCTGGAAACCCAAAAGCATCTATTTCCCCCCATAATCCTAAACTCTACTGAACCTCTTAAGTTTCCGAAACAAAAAGCATAAATCTATTGGTCAAATCTAGCCAGTGACTACCACACCATACAGCCTACGTGACCAGGACTTGGGAATGATCTTCAGTTCAGTGAAGAAAACTGTCTTTTGCACAAACTGACTGTCGCCTTCAGCACTTCACCTCTCGCTGAGCTGTTTCCGGAGGTTGGCTGCTGCTCACTCCCAGAAATGGTATTGGCATTCATGTACTTGTAGCAGAATAAAGTGCATGGTGGCTTAGTATGAACAAGATGCTGAGGTCCGGAGTAACCCAGTGCGTGGGCTCTGTGCATGACTATTAGCAATGTTGCAACAAAAATAATGGCGGGGAGAAGGGGTTGGGTCAAACAAATGGGAAAGTATCCAAAGTTTATTTTTCAGGTTATAAAAAGACAATTTTGAGTGAATTCGAAGTCATACGGTCTTGAAACATTGACCTTTTATCTTTCCACAGACTGCCAGATCTGCTGAGTTTTTAAGCATTTTCCATTTTTTACTTCAGATTATCAGCGTCTGCAATATTTTGATTTTATTTCTATTAAATTGGTCTTCAAACTATTATTTTGAGATTTAGACCTCGAGTAGATGGTGCATGTTAGCAGCACTTAGCACCTTGAATTGTTAACACAAGATTCACAGTCCAGAAAGCTAGAACATTGTCACACACTTGCATCCTTTTTCTCAACGTGTATTGAGTTTCATGTGAACAGCAGTAATTAACAACTTGTGAAGAGATTTGGCGTGGAAAATCACATTGCAATAGTGTACACCTGATCGGGACTGATTCTGGTTTTCTATCCTTGAATTTTTATTGAAACGTATGTTTAAAAATAATTGTTGTGAAACTGAAAGCGCATGAGATTGTCTTGTGGAATCAGAAGTGCTGCAACTTTTTCCTCGAGAAATATTCTGGACACCATCCATAAAGATGAGGGTATTGGGTACATTGGACACCATCACTGTCCAGTAGCCCATCCCAACTTGGACATACGGCACCATTATTTCATAATTACTGGGCCTCATGGCACTGTGGCAGTTCCTTCGTATGGACTGCAGTGGCTCAAGGCAACAGCTCAACACATTAATGACCAACTTAGGGCTGCCAACTCGAGCGGGACATATTCCAGGAGATGTCGGCAGAAGTCTTGCCTGGAAAGCCAGCAGCATGGTGTGAGCTAGTTCAAAGGCCATCAAGAGAGGGGGAAAAAACAACATTAATTAGGCATACAGAACCAATTGGCAATAAGTGTGAATAATGATTAGGGAAAATTTATTTATTTATCATTCTTGCAGAGCTCCATACAAGATCTGACTCCATGGTTTCAAATGGATATTAAAAGCTGGTAAAATGGGGGATGAATTTTTTTTTGTTCTATCTCTGATGCAAGTAAGAGTTCAATTACTTAATTTCATTAAAAACACTCTCATTTGGAGTAACGTTCGCTGCTTGAACCTGATCCCTTAATGATATTCAACCCAATCCCATTCCAGCCTTCCACAGTCCTCTCCTTGAATTAAGGTTTAAATTTAATTAGGTGGCGCTAGGCTGGGTGTAATGTCACCACATGTCAATGCTTCATGATGGGAGTCGTAGTTTCTTTTTGCTGATCGCTGGTTAATTATGGGGCTGATGTATAATCATTTTTAAAATTCCTGGTTTGCTTTCTTTGGCCACTGGGTGATTGCCAATTTTGGCATTCTCCCAGCCATTCCAGGAGGGTTGACAACCCTAGGCAAATTAGGGATAGGTAATAAAGGCTAGGCTTGCCAACTATATCCGTATTCCCAAAATTATATTTTTAAAATTCTGATTTGTTTGCACCTATTTCTGAAACAACAGGAAAATAATGGAAATTTGATTACTGGTCTCTGGAAGGCAGCCATGTCAGTGGAAATCAAGGTCGTCACTCCAGTGCAGTGCTGAAGGAGTGCCGAATTCTTGGAGGTACCATCCTTCAGATGTTAAACAGAAACAACTTCTGCCCCCTCACAGAGCTATGGTAGTATTTCAAAGAAGAGCAGGGAGTTTATCCCTAGTGACCTGGCCAATATAAATCCTTCATTCAACATTACAAAAAAAAACAGTTTCTGACTATTAGCATGTCCTTTCTGGGAGTTTGCGGGGTGCAAGTTGATTTTCTATATTACAATGACCACACTTAAGTCAATTATTGAGACCACACCTGGTGTACAATATTAGTCACTATGGAAGGATGTTAATGCATTGGAAGTAGTTCAGAGAAGGTTTATCTGACTAATACTTGGAAAGGGTGGGTTGTCTTGTGAGGAAAGGTTGGGCAGGTTAGGATTGTATCCACAGAGCTTGGAGCAAGAGGCAACTTGATTGAACTGTACAAGATCCTGAGGAGTCTTGGCGGGGTGGTTGTGGAGAGGATGTTTTCTTTTGTGGGAGTATCCAGAACTAGGGGTCGGCCATTTAAAACCGAGATGAGGCAAAAATATTTTTCACTCCACGAGGCTTTGGAATTGTGTTCCTGAAAAGGCGCTGGAAGCAAAGCCTTTGAATATTTTTCTGATAAGAGGTGGGTAGATTCTTGGTAACTTATCACCCCCTTGCTTATCGGGGGTAGGCAGATGTAGATTTGAGGTTATTTTCAGGTCAGTGATGATTTTATTAAATTGTGGGGCAGGCTCAAGGGACCAAATGGCTTACTCCTTGTTCATAGTGTGTTTCATTGGTTGCAAAGCACTTTGGGATAATAAGGTTCTGAAAGGCGTTATATGAATACAATTAATGCTAATAATTGTTACATGCAACGTACGTTGATCATGATGTCTTGTTTTGTTTCGGCCAAATGTATATTGATTGGGGTGGCACAATAGCACAGTGGTGAGCACTGCTGCCTTGCAGCGCCAGGAACCCGTCTTTGACTCTGATGTCTGGCACCTCTCTATATGGAGTTTGCACAAGCGACCTGTGTCTGCGTGGGTTTCCTCTGCTCTCCGGTTTTCTCCCACAGTCCAAAAATGTTCAGGTTAGGTGGATTAGCCGTGCTAAATTGCTCCTTAGGATGGGGTTGCAAGAATAGGGCACGGGATTGGGTATAGATAGAGTGGTCTTTCAAAGGGCCGGTGCAGACTCGATGGGCTGAATGGCTTCCTATTGCACTGTAGGGATTCTACTGCATTCTATTCTATTGTATATGATGACCTGGACTTGTGCTCCAAGATTCTGTCCAAGTTTGCAGATCGCACTAAACTTAGAAATGTAGTAAATAGTAGCTAACATCAGGGGGATATAGGCACGTAAATGACAAATTAAATATAATGTAGAGAAGCGTTTGAAGTGAAACATTTTGGAAGGAAAAATTAGATTATGCAACATTAAGTAAATGATGCAGATTTTCTGGTGAAGGAAAGGACCCTGGAAATTCATGTATTTTTGAAGTTGATAGAACAAGTTGCGAAGCTGTTTTATAAAAAAAAAAAAAAAAATCCTTTATCCTTGGCTTAACAGATAAGAGACTTAAAAACAGAAGTAAGAAACCATGCTGAATATTTTTGAAACACAAGTTATACCTGTTCAACTCTAGGCCCTATATTTCAGAAAGAATATCAAGACCATGGAGAGGCTGCAGAGGAGATTTTCTTGAATGGAACTAAAGGAAGAAAGACGTCAGTCAAGTGGCAAAAGGAGAAAAGCTAGAGCAGAGCAGATTATCTGGATTAATAGGGGTTTTAATGTAAGAGTAAGTAAGGAGAATATGTAGCCAATAGCAGAATGGTTCATGAACCAGAGGACGCAAATTAAGTGATGACGAGGGGAGATGGGAAATTATTTTATGCAGTGAGTTGTGATCTGGAATGGACTGGCTGAAAGGGTGGTGGATGCTGTTTCAGTACTAACTTTCAATTTGGAATTGGATAGATACTTGACAAGAAATGATTTGCACAGAAATGAGGGAAAGAACAGTACTAACTGTAAAGAGCTGGCACAAACATGGGGCTTTAATGTCTTGCCGGTTGCATGAATTTACATCACAGTCTGAACTGAGTATCGGTGCCATTGTTTCGACAATGTCATGTTTTCCAAATGTTTTTCTACGTAACCTCCATATTACTGTATTGCACTCTCCCCTGCAATAAGTCATGAGGTTTGTGATGAAAAATAATTGTTTCAATTTGGTTCTGTAAATAATGGACTTGTTCTTTCCTGCCAGCCAGGTATCTAATTTGGTTGAAATATTGTCTCCAGGCCAAACTACTATGCACACTGCTGGATATTAATACACTGGTGTTACTGCTAGGACATTGTGCTCTCACTCCTATTTATTCAGTTTTCTTGATTCTCGTTCTCCCACTTGTAGCTGCTCTTTCAATACCACACCTCTGCCTTCTGGATTGTCATTGCAAAATCCCTAGCTTTACATCCATACTTTCAAAGGCCTGTTTCTCCAATTGCTCTTTTGAGTCCATTTTTTAACTCCATTTTGTCTAGTGTTTTTCCTTCCATGCTTCCCCCCCGCCCCTCGGCTTCCTTCCAAAAGGAGGGATTATGACAAGGCACTAATACAGGGGTAATGCAAGGCTGTTTTTTCTATCTGTACAGCTCACTTATCTTCACACACAACTTTGACACAAGTTGGCAAATTAATTTGTGGAATCATACAATTTTATTTTTTTTAAATATTTTTTTATTAAGAATTTTTCAATAGTAATATTTTCCACCTTACAAACAACCCCCCCCCCCCCCCCCCCCCCCCCCCGGTAACAAAGAAAAGAAAAAGAACTCGCGTGGCAAGACATGAACATGGCAAGTCAATAAGATACAAACCTTTGTACATTGGATTCTTCCCGTACATGTCAGTTTCCGGATCATTCATGTGTTTTCTTGCTCAAATGCCCCCAAGAGAAATCCCCCCCCCCGGGTTGCTGCTGCTGTCCGACCTTCATCTAACACTCCGCGAGATGGTCTAGGAACGGTTGCCACCGCCTGTAGAACGCCTGCGCAGACCCCCTCAAGACAAACTTTATCCTTTCCAACTTGATAAACCCTGCCATATCATTTATCCAGGCCACCACGCTGGGGGGCTTCGCCTCCTTCCACATTAGCAAGATCCTTCGCCGGGCTACTAGGGACGCAAAGGCCAGAATACCGGCCTCTTTCGCCTCCTGCACTCTTGGCTCGTCCACTACTCCAAATAGTGCTAGCCCCCAGCTTGGCTTGACCCGGACTTTCACCACCTGAGATATTGCTCCCGCCACTCCTCTCCAGAACCCCTCCAGTGCCGGGCATGACCAAAACATATGGACATGGTTCGCCGGACTTCCTGAGCACCTCCCACATCTGTCCTCCACCCCAAAGAACCTACTCAGCCTCGCCCCCGTCATATGTGCTCTATGAACCACCTTAAATTGTATCAGGCTAAGCCTGGCTTGCGAGGAAGAGGAATTAACCCTACTTAGGGCATCAGCCCATAGCCCCTCCTCAATCTCCTCCCCCAACTCCTCCTCCCATTTACCCTTCAGCTCCTCTGCCAAAGCCTCCCCCTCTTCTTTCATCTCCTGGTATATCGCCGACACCTTGCCCTCCCCGATCCATACGCCCAAAATCATCCTATCTTGAATCCCCTGTGCCGGGAGTAGCGGAAATTCCCTCACCTGCCGCCTCACAAACGCCCACACTTGCATGTACCTGAAAGCGTTTCCCGGGGGTAGCCCAAACTGCTCTTCCAGCGCCCCTAAGCTCGCAAACGTCCCGTCAATGAACAGGTCCCCCATTCTTCTAATCCATACCCGATGCCAGCTCTGAAATCCCCCGTCCATCCTTCCTGGGACAAACCGATGATTGTCTCTGATCGGGGACCCCACCGAGGCTCCCGTCGCACCCCTGTGCCATCTCCACTGCCCCCAGATCTTTAGCGTTGCCACCACCACCGGGCTGGTGGTATACCTTGTCGGCGAGAGTGGCAGCGGTGCCGTCACCAGTGCCCCCAGGCTCGTTCCTTTGCAGGACGCCATCTCCAACCTCTTCCACGCCGCCCCCTTTTCCCTCCATCACCCACTTACGGATCATTGCCATGTTGGCTGCCCAATAATAACCACCCAAATTCGGCAACGCCAACCCTCCTCTATCTCTGCTACGCTCCAAGAACCCCCTCCTTACCCGCGGGGTCTTGCTCGCCCACACAAATCCCGTAATGCTCCTGCTTACCCTCTTAAAAAAGGCCTTAGTGATCACAATTGGGAGGCATTGGAATACAAAAAGATATCTCGGGAGGACCACCATTTTAACCGATTGTACCCTACCCGCCAGTGAGAGTGGCAACATGTCCCACCTTTTAAAACCCTCCTCCATCTGTTCCACCAACTGCGACAAATTAAGTTGGTGCAGTGCCCCCCAGATCCTAGCTACCTGAATCCCCAAGTATTGAAAGCTCCTTTCTGCCCTCCTCAACAGTAGGTCGTCTATCCCTCTTCCCCCGGATGGATCACAAAGAGCTCACTCTTACCCACATTGAGCTTATAGCCCGAAAAGTCTCCAAACTCCCGTAGGATCTGCATTATCTCAACCATCCCCTCCACTGGATCCGTCACATACAGCAACAGGTCGTCTGCGTACAGCGACACTCGATGTTCCTCTCCCCCTCGAACCAACCCCTTCCATTTCCCCGACTCCCTTAACGCCATGGCCAAAGGTTCAATTGCTAATGCGATCAGCAGAGGGGACAGGGGGCACCCCTGCCTCGTCCCTCGATACAGCCGGAAATACTCTGACCTCCGCCGGTTCGTGACCACACTCGCCAGCGGGGCTTTATACAGGAGCTTAACCCAACTGATAAACCCTCCCCCGAACCCAAACCTCCTCAACACTTCCCAGAGATACTCCCACTCTACCCGATCGACGGCCTTCTCCGAGTCCATGGCTGTCACTATCTCCGCTTCTCTCTCCACCAATGGCATCATTATCACATTTAGGAGCCTTTGCACATTAGTATTTTACTGCCTACCCTTTACGAATCCCGCCTGGTCCTCGTGAATCACCCCCGGGACACAGTTCTCAATCCTCATGGCCAACATTTTTGCCAGCAACTTAGCATCTACATTAAGGAGCGAGATCGGCCTATACGACCCACATTGCAGTGGGTCCTTATCCCGCTTCAAGATCAAAGAGATCGTCGCCTCCGACATCGTCGGGGGCAGGGTCCCGCCCCCCCCCCCCCCCCCGATTCATTGAAGGTCCTTACCAGCAACGAGGCTAACAGGCCTACATACTTCCTGTAGAACTCCACCGGGAACCCATCCGGCCCCGGGGCCTTCCCTGCCTGCATGTCCCCCGTCCTTTAACCAGCTCCTCCACCCCAATTGGCGCCCCCAAACCAGCCACCTCCTGCACCTCCACCCTTGGGAACCTCAACTGATCCAAGAATCGCCGCATCCCCTCTTTTCCCCGTGGGGGCTGGGACCTATACAGTTCCTCGTAAAAGGCCTTAAAAGCCTCATTCACTTTCCCTGCACTCCGCACCGTAGTTCCCCTGCCATCTTTGACTCCACCTATTTCCCACACGGAGCTGGTGTGCCAGCAACCGGCTCGCCTTCTCCCCATATTCATATATCGCCCCCTGTGCCTTCCTCCACTGTGCCTCTGCCTTCCCTGTGGTCAACAGGTCGAACTCCGTCTGGAGACTTTGTCTCTCCCTGAGTAGTCCCTCGTCAGGAGCCTCTGCATAGCTCCTGTCCACCCTTAAAATCTCCCCCACTAACCTCTCCCTTTCCCTGCCCTCTCTCTTCACCCTGTGAGCCCTGATGGAGATAAACTCTCCCCTGACCACCGCCTTCTGCGCCTCCCATACTACTCCCACCTGAACCTCCCCGTTGTCGTTAGCCTCCAGATACCTTTCAATACACCCCCGCACCCTCCCGCACACTTCCTCACACTTCCTCGTCTGCCAGCAGTCCCACATCTAACCTCCACAACGGGCGTTGGTCCCTCTCCTCCCCCAGCTCCAGCTCCACCCAGTGCGGGGCATAGTCTGAAATGGCTATGGCCGAATACTCCGTTCCCTCCACTTTGGGGATCAATGCCCTGCCCAGAACAAAAAAATCTATCCGGGAGTCGGCCTTATGCACATGGGAGAAAAAAGAAAATTCTCTGGCCAAAGGCCTGGCAAATCTCCACGGATCTACTCCCCCCATCTGGTCCATAAACCCCCTAAGCACCTTGGCCGCAGCCGGCCTCTTCCCCGTCCTAGATCTGGAACGATCTAATGCTGGGTCCAGCACAGTGTTAAAATCCCCACCCATTATCAAACTCCCTACCTCCAGGTCCGGAATACACCCCAACATCCGTTTCATGAATCCGGCATCGGCCCAGTTTGGGGCATATACATTCACCAGTACTGCCTCCGTCCCCTGCAACCGACCACTCACCATCACGTATCGGCCTCCCTTGTCCGCTACTATGTTCTTGGCCTCAAATGACACCCCCTTTCCCACCAGTATTGCCACCCCTCTATTCTTCGCATCCAGCCCCGAATGGAACACCTGTCCCACCCATCCCTTCCTTAACCTGACCTGATCTGCCACCTTCAAATGTGTCTCCTGAAGCATGACCACGTCTGCCTTCAGTCCCTTTAGGTACGCGAACACTCGGGCCGTCTTAACTGGCCCAGCAACCCTAGAATCCCCCCCCCCCCCCGCTAGATCCACATCTAGCTCTTTTGCTCCCCCCATATTAATTCCGTGAGTCAGCTGACTTCTGCTGACCCTGGCTTCCCCCGCCTTCCACCTCGCCTTCCTCCAACCCCCCCTTTTTGGTGCGGGAAAAAGCCCGCGCTTTCCTGAACCAGCCCCGCCCCCTATGGCGCAGCTCCTGTTGCGGCCATTATCCCAGTTCCCTCATCCCCGAGTCTCACCTCCCTCCAGCACCGACGCCCACTTTTACCACCAGGCCCAGGATCTCGTCCTCGTTGGTATTCACTTTATCATTCACCTCACGAAGCTCCACCGCCTGGGTCTTCTGCGTTTTCTTCAGCCCCTCGATCGGCAACAGCATTGGTGCCAGTGCTTCCTTTTTCAGCTTCTCCACACATCGCTTGAGGAACTCCTGCTGGTCTGGCCCCCACGCTGCTCGCCCTCCGCCATCTTGCCTTTTTCTCCTCGTTTTGGTCTCTGCTCCAGGGCCTTTTTCCTCGTCGTTCCACCGCTGATCTCTGCCATAGTTGATGGTGACAGTGAGATGAGATTGGTATACAGAGACTTGGTCTGTTGAGTAGGCAAAATGACAGAAATCGTCCCAAGAAACATTGGCCTTGGACTTGGTGCAAGCTTTGATCAGCCTGGAGTCCAGTTGTAGTATTTTCAGGCTGGTGGCTGAACAGCAGACTTGAGTTGAGTGTAGACATGTAATACTAAAACTTTCCAAAGGCTAGAAGCATGGGCATGTGATATTGCCCATTGAGTCAGTTGCAGGCTACCAAGCCGTTTCTGTGCCTCTAATCAACATTCTTCGGCCATAGATGGTGGATATTAGCACATCTGCAGGTATAACGAGTTTCAATGGCTCTCTTTGTTTATAGGACCAGGCTGGGGCGACAGGCTGGTCCCTGGTTTAATAAGGACACGGGGAGTCCACACAGAGTAAAATAAAGAACTTTGATTTATTTGCAATAATGGTATATACACTCCCAGTAGACTCCTATCGGGTTTCTTTCTGGTCAGTGCCTTACTGACCAACCTTTTATATAATGCTTAATGGCGTTCCCCCGCCTCTCAGCAGGGGAGTTTATACTCCGCAAGAACCACGGGGAAGATAATCATTTCCACCCCGTAAATCCTGTGCAGGATATTACACATGGTTTTGTTGATTGTAATGTGTTCTCTCAATGAGAGCCATAAAATTCCACAAGGATGAAGGTTGTGCTCCTGTAACTGCTGTTGGAACAGTCCAGAAATTGTAGCCAATTTGTGCATCATGTGACCTTTAGCCGCCATCTTTTGATTAAACAAAGTCCACTTTTTAAATAAGTCAAATAAATAAGTCAATAAGTAAGATTTGATTTAAGCAGCTTATGATCTCTTTCACGTTTCAGGTACTTGAAATGTGTACAAGTTGTACAGGATAAATCATTTTGAAGTATGTGATATCTTTCCCCACTGTTTTGTTCACATTATTCTCACTCCCATCCAAGCCCATTATTTTGAGTGGAAATTGAGGGACAACTCCAATTGTGACTTTGGCTATCCGAGTTAGACTGTCACCCCAACTTCTGTCCTGAGAGCTACATTCCAGGTGGCATCATTTACACTGTTGGCATGGTGCCGCAGTGGTTAGCACTGCTGTCTCTCAGCATTGAGGACTCTGATTCGATCCCAGCCCCTGGTCACTGTCCGTGTGGAGTTTGCATATTCTTCCCGTGTCTGCATCGGTCTGACCCCCACAACCCAAAAAGATGTGCAGGGTAGGACAATTTGCCATGCTAAATTGCCCCATAATTGGGGAAAATAAGAATTGGGCACTTTAAATTTATACTGCGTCACCAAAAGCTGTTGAATAGATTGTTAACTTTGATATCGAACAATAACTGCTTCCCTAGCCATACAATAAATCTTGAACAAATAGTCATTAAGTTGCTTGCTGGTTAGAATTAATGTTGGTAAAGAAATGCATGAGGCCCTTTAACTTGTTGAATCCATTTGAAAATGCAGAAATGTTCTCCAGTTGACAATTATAGGGTGCAAAATCAGTAGCGTGTCTTTCTCTCTGACTGACACAACTAATGTGTGCTCCTATACTTGACCCTTGGATCCACGCCAGAAGGAGGAATATCAAATGTAGATTGCACCTCCAGTGTAACATTTCGCTAAATGCAGTCTGCATATTGAGGTAGCACTCCACCTCTGGTAGACTGCAACCTACATATAACAACAATGGGCTCGCATGACATCCATAGTTTCCCTACAATGCAAAAGGAAGCCATTCGGCCCATCGAGTCTACACTGACCCTCTGAAAGAGCACCCTACCTAGCCCCTACCCCTGTAACCCCACCTAACATTTTGGACACGGGGAAATTTAGCATGGCCAGTGCACCTTGCCTGCACAGCTTTGGACTGTGGGAGGAAACCAGAGCACCCAGAGGAAACCCATGCAGGCCAAACTGAACTAGTACAAGTCATGAGAATACAAGTACACAATACGATGCCATGAAGATCCAAAAATCTTTATAAATACAGCCATAGGAAGGACGATCTTGAGTCAGGAAGGTTTATTTATTTGTTGTGAGTAGCTTAACTGTCATCACTATCCCTGTAGGAACCACTGGCGCCACAGCTCTCTTGAGTATCTCCTGTTATAGTAGTCTCTTGAGGCAGGTTAAATTGACCGTCCTCCTGTCTGTGACATTATTCTAAATGTTTATCATTGAGAAGGCTGTAGAAAAGAAAAAAGCTGTCGGGGTTTTTGAGTTTATACCAACTTGCTCAGGTGAAATGGGACGGTCCAAAAATTTGTTCGCTTTGGCTGTATTTTGGGAAACTATAAGGAACTTAAATTGACAACAATAAACAGCTATTTTATGGACAAATCATATTTTCTGGCATTAACAAAATGATCTATTTACAAAATGCAGAGGGTGAGAAGGCAACAAAACCCACGATAATATTTTCAGGCAATTGAGATGCCCTTTGATTGGAGGGGGTGAGGAAAAGTTGTTCAGTTTTGAGCATTGATGTTGGGTTGACAAGCTGGAGAAAAAATGTCTCATCTTAATTTTACAAAAAATAAGTCTTTGAAACTTTTTTTAAACTGCATAACATGAAAACCATTGATTTTCTAACTTCTACAGACCTACTTTGAAATAGTCAAATTTTTTAACTGTCCCTATTTGTTAAACATTTGCAAGTAAAATCATATCAAGGTAGTAAATGGTTCATAGTTGATGGAATAAGAAGTGGATGCAATTCTGGGTCTGACACAATTAAAATACATTCCAATAAGATAACATTTGTAATTGCAGCAAAGGTACCCTTAATTAGAGTCTAATGTGGGTTGTTATTGTTACATGATAACTGCAGAGATGGTGAGCTAATTTGTTTTGCAAACATTATCAAGCAACCAGCCTTTGCATGTTACGTTCACGTTGCCATGTCCATGGTGCATATTAATTGGTGGATTGCTTTTGTAGTGTAGTCTCTATTAGTTAGCAAAAGCAAGTCAATTTAGACTGAGTCAATTCTCCTTAACAGTGAATAAATGCATGACCAAGTTATGGTCCTGGAGTTATGAATGAAAAAGATGTTGTAATACTGCAGACAGGTACAGTGGGGAAAATGGAAAAAGTAGAAGAATGTAATGACGGAGAAACCCCAGATGAGGGTTAATAGGATTGCCTGATTATCCTCTTGAAAGTAATTAGCAAAACTCGATGGTTATTTTGAACAGTCAAATTAATATCTGTCATAACTACACAATTGCACCTTTAAGATCACATATATTAGAGTTGCTTGCCACATAAAACATTCAGCATCCATTTTGAGTTTGGTGCTTTCCCCAGCTGCCAATTAGGACTCTTTTTAAAAAAATATATATATATATTTTATTCAAATTTTTTCCGGTCAAACAAAACAATACAAAGGTTTACCTTTTTACAACAATAAAACAATATATATAACAGTGACCATCTTAACAAATAAATAAGTAATATATAAACTAAATGGCAACTGCCATAACAGAAATAACTCTCCAGAGATAAAATCAAACAATCCAATATACATAGCCAAGTACAATATCTATACAAAAATACCCCTGAGGACCTACCGAGCCCCCCCCCCCCCCCCCCCCCCGCGGGTTGCTGCTGTTGCCTTCCCATTTCCTTTATCGTTCTGCGAGGTAGTCAATGAACGGTTGCCACCGCCTGGTGAACCCTTGAGCCGAACCCCTTAGTGCGAACTTTATCCTTTCTAGTTTTATAAACCCTGCCATGTCATTTATCCAGGTCTCCACGCCCGGGGGTTTGGCTTATTTCCACATAAGCAATATCCTTCGCCGGGCTACTAGGGACGCAAAGGCCAAGACATCCTCTTTCGCCTCCGGTACTCCCGGCTCTTCTGCAACCCCAAATATAGCCAACCCCCAGCCTGGCTCGACCTGGACCCCCACCACCTTCGAAAGCACCTTTGCCACCCCCACCCAGAACCCCTGCAGTGCCGGGCATGACCAAAACATGTGGGTGTGGTTTGTTTGGCTTCTCGAGCATCTCCCGCACCTATCCACTACCCCGAAAAATTTACTGAGCCTTGCTCCGGTCATATACGCCCTGTGCAAAACCTTGAACTGTATCAGGCTTAGCCTGGCACACGAGGACGACGAGTCTACCCTACGTAGGGCATCAGCCCACCGCCCCTCCTCAATCTCTTCCCCCAGCTCTTCCCATTTCCCCTTCAGCTCATCCACCATGATCTCCCCCTCGTCCCTCATTTCCCTGTATATATCCGACACCCTACCATCCCTCACCCATGTCCCTGAGACCACTCTGTCTTGAATCTCCTGCGTTGGGAGCTGCGGGAATTCCCTCACCTGTTGCCTCGCAAATGCCCTCAGTTGCATGTACCGAAATGCATTCCCTTGGGGCAACCCATATTTTTCCGGCAGCACTCCCAGACTGTCAAACGTCCCGTCTACGAACAGATCTCTCAGTTGCACAACCCCAGCTCTCTGCCATGCTCCAAATCCCCCATCTATTCTCCCCGGGACAAACCTATGATTTCTTATCGGGGACCGCACCGAGGCTCCCGTCCTTCCCCTATGTCGTCTCCACTGCCCCCAAATTTTTAGCGTTGCCACCACCACTGGAGTTGTGGTGTATTTCTTCGGGGAGAACGTCAACGGCGCCGTCACCAGTGCTTGTAAGCTGGTTCCTTTGCAGGACGCCATCTCCAATCTCTTCCACGCCGCTCCCTCCCCTTCCCCCATCCACTTACACACCATTGAGATATTGGCGGCCCAGTAGTATTCACTTAGGCTCGGTAGTGCCAGCCCCCCCCCCCCCCCCCCCCCCCCCCCCCATCCCTGCTACGCTGCAAGAACCCCCTCCTCACTCTCGGAGTCTTCCCGGCCCACACAAAACTCATGACACTTTTCTCAATTTTCTTGAAAAAAGCCTTCGTGACCATCACCGGAAGGCACTGAAACACAAAGGAATCTCGGGAGGGCTACCATTTTGACCGCCTGCACCCTACCCACCAGTGACGGGCACCATGTCCCATCTCTTAAAATCCTCCTCCATCTGTTCCACCAATCTTGTTAAATTAAGCCTATGTAAGGTTCCCCAGCTCCTGGCTATCTGAATCCCTAAGTACCTGAAATCTCTTATTACCTTCCTCAGCAGTAAATCATCTATTCCCCTGCTCTGCTCCCCCGGATGCACCACAAACAACTCACTCTTCCCCATATTCAATTTGTACTCCGAAAATTCCCCAAACTCCCTGAGTGTCTGCATTATCTCAGGCATCCCCTCCACTGGGTCTGCAACATACAACAATAAATCATCTGCATACAAAGATACCCGGTGTTCTTCTCCTCCCCTGAGTACTCCCCTCCACTTCCTGGAGCCCCTCAGTGCTATGGCCAGGGGCTCAATCGCCAATGCAAACAGTAACGGAGACAGGGGACACCCCTGCCTCGTCCCTCTATGAAGACGGAAGTAGTCGGACCTCTGCCTGTTCGTGATCACACTCGCCACCGGGGCCCTGTACAGCAGCTGTACCCTACCAATAAACCCTTCTCCAAAACCAAATCTCCTCAGCACCTCCCACAGATAATCCCACTCCACTCTGTCGAATGCTTTCTCGGCGACAATCGCCACCACTATCTCCGCCTCCACCTCTGGTGGGGGCATCATCATTACCCCTAGCAACCTCCGTATGTTCGTGTTCAGCTGTCTCCCCTTAATGAATCCAGTTTGATCCTCGTGGACCACCCCCGGGACACAGTCCTCTATCCTCGTCGCCATCACCTTGGCCAGGAGCTTAGCATCTACATTTAAAAGGGAAATGGGCCTGTAGGACCCACACTGCAGCGGGTCTTTATCCTTCTTCAAAAGGAGCGATATCGTCACCTCCGACACTGTCGGGGGCAACTGCCCCCTTTCCCTGGCCTCATTAAAGGTTCTCGTCAAAAGCGGGGCTAGTAGGTCCATATATTTCCTATAAAATTCCACCGGGAACCCATACGGTCCCGGAGCTTCCCCGCCTGCATGCTTCCAATCCCTTTTACCACCTCCTCCATCTCAATCTGTGCTCCCAGTCCTGCCCTCATCCTGCTCCTCCACCTTCGGGAATTCCAGCTGATCCAGGAAACACCTCATTCCCTCCTTCCCTTCCGGTGGCTGAGCCTTATATAACCTCTCATAGAATGCCTTGAACACCCCGTTCACTCTCTCCGCTCCCCGTTCCATCTCTCCCTCCTCATCTCTCACCCCACCTATCTCCCTCGCTGCTCCCCTCTTCCTCAATTGGTGGGCCAGTAGCCGACTCGCCTTCTCTCCATACTCATTGTACACCCTGTGCCCTCCTCCACTGTGCCTCTGCCTTACCCGTGGTCAGCAGGTCAAACTCCACATGTAATCTTTGTCTTTCCCTGTACAGTCCCTCCTCCGGTGCCTCTGCATATTGCCTGTCCACCCTCAAAAGTTCTTTCAACAATCGCTCCCTTTCTTTACCCTCTTGCTTCCCTTTATGTGCCCTTATGGATATCAGTTCCCCTCTGACCACCGCCTTCAACGCCTCCCAGACCACTCCCACTTGAACCTCCCCATTGTCATTAAGCTCCAAGTACCTTTCAATACAGCCCCTCACCCTTAAACATACCCCCTCATCCGCCAATAAGCCCATATCCATTCTCCAGAGTGGGTGCTGTTCTTTTTCCTCTCCTACCTCTAGGTCTACCCAATGTGGAGCGTGGTCCGAAATGGCTATGGCCGTATATTCCGTCCCTGTCACCTTCGGAATCAGTGCCCTTCCCAAGACAAAAAAGTCTATCCGTGAGTATACTTTGTGAACATGGGAGAAAAATGAAAACTCCTTACTCCTAGGCCTACTAAATCTCCAGGGGTCTACCCCTCCCATCTGCTCCATGAAGTCCTTGAGCACCTTGGCCGCTGCCGGCCTCCTCCCGGTCCTGGACCTCAACCGGTCCAGCCCTGGATCAAGCGCCGTATTGAAGTCTCCCCCATTACCAACTTTCCCGCCTCCAGGTCCGGGATACGTCCCAACATACGCCTCATTAAAATTTGCATCATCCCAGTTCGGGGCGTATACGTTCACCAGAACCACTGCCTCCCCTTGCAATCTGCCACTCACCATCACATATCTACCCCCACTGTCCGCCACTATGGTCTTTGCCTCAAACAGTACCCGTCTCCCCACTAAGATAGCCACCCCCCCTATTCTTCGCATCTAAACCCGAATGAAACACCTGTCCCACCCATCCTTTACGTAGTCTGACCTGGTCTATTAGTTTCAGATGCGTCTCCTGCAACATAACCACATCTGCCTTTAATTTCTTTAGGTGTGCGAGTACCCGTGCCCTTTTAATCGGCCCATTCAGCCCTCTCACGTTCCACGTGATCAACCAGGTTGGGGGGCTCTTTACCCCCCCCCCCCCCCTTGTCGATTAGCCATCCCCTTTTTTAACCCAGCTCCTCACCCGGTTCCCACGTACCCGTATATTCCCCCCGACGGTGCCCTCCCGCCTCGACCACACCATCCCATAACAGCTCCCCCTTCTCCTTAGCAGCAGCAACCCAGTTAACCCCCCCCCCCCACCTCCGCTAGATCCCCCTCTAGCGTAGTTGCACCCCCCATGTTGCTCCCAGAAGTCAGCAAACTCTGGCTGACCTCGGCTTCCCCCCTTATCCTCGGCTCCCACTGTGCGAGGCCCCCTCCTTCCTGCGTCCCTGTTCCCGCCATAATTACCATAGCGCGGGAACAAAGCCCGTGTTTCCCACTCGGCCCCGCCCCTAATGGCCGGCGCCCACAGTTCCTCATGCTCTTCCCCCCCCCCCCCCCCCCCCCCCAACATGGGGAGGAGAGAAAAGTTACAGGATCACAAAATTAACAAATTGAAAAATCATCCTGTCGTCGCCCCCCGTCCCCTGTAATCACACCACCACTTCGTCCCAAAAGCTCTTTCTCTCGCCAGACTATTCCAGCTTCTCGTCCACAATGAATGTCCACGCCTCTTCTGCCGTCTCAAAGTAGTGGTGCTTCCCTTGGTATGTGACCCACAATCTTGCCGTTGCAACATTCCAAACTGGACCTTTTTGTGAAGCACCGCCTTAGCCCAATTGAAACTTGCCCTCCTTCTCGCCACCCTCCGCACTCCAATCTTGGTATACGCGGATCACCGCGTTCTCCCACCTACAGCTCCGAGTTTTCTTCGCCCATCTGAGAACCGTCTCTCTGTCATTGTAGCGGAGAAACCTCACCACTATCGCTCGAGGTATTTCTCCAGCCTTTGGTCTTCGCGCCAGAACTCGATAAGCTCCCTCCACCTCCAAAGGGCCTGTCGGGGCCTCCGATCCATTAGCGAGTGAAGCATCGTGCTCACATTTGTCCCGACGTCCGCCCCTTCTGCGCCTTCGGGAAGACCCAGGACTCTTAAATTCTTTCTCCTAGAGTTATTCTCCAGGGCTTCCAACCTTTCCACACACCTTTTATGCTGTGCCTCGTGCGTTTCTGCCTTCACCACCAGGCCTGTATTTCATCTTCGTTTTCAGCAGTCTTTGCCTTCACGACCCCGAAGCTCCAGCTCTTGTGGTCCTCTGCTCCTCTTTTAGTCCTTCAGTCACCTGCAATATCGGGGCCAACAGCTCCTTCTTCAACTCCTTCTTCATCTCGTCCACACAGCGCCGCAGGAACTCTGGCTGCTCCGGGCCCCATAGCAAACGGCCACCTTTGGTGGGGGGGGGGGGGGGGGGGTGGGGGGGGGGGGGGGGGGGGGGGGGGGGGGGGGGGGGGGGGAAAATGGGTATTAGATAGCCAGCAGCATTTTTTCATCTAATTGAAGATACTGTTCATAATCAAAGGTTACTCCTGTTTTAAAATGACAAACCTGGTGACTAGTTTATTGGACTCAGCCAAAGGCCACAGGCATTTCAATAAATCTAACTTCACTTCAGTGTTGCGACTTTGGCTGAGGTGAGGCTGGAATTGGCCATGTCAGGGAGTTGTAACATAGTTTGGGGGCTCATCTGGGATCTTTGGAATGGTAGACAGCGATGATTTGAGACACAGTATATATTGAAGAGGCACAGGTTTTTAATACCATAACAGGATGGCTCTGTAAGCTGCTAAAGTCTTTCTTCAGGTGGAGGAACTGTCTTTGGTTTATTTACAAGGACTTTGAAATGCTAAGTTAATTGAATTGGCAACTGAGATGCCAGTTAAAGCTAAGAATCATGTATGATGTATTAATTGAGTGCTTGGATTGTTCGAAACACAGGAGAGCCCGTGAGCAAGTAGTCCACGTGGTGCAGCATGAGAAGCACCTTTTGGTGGGGAAACTGATCTGGAGAGAATTTGGTTGCATTTAGATCTTGAGAGGGAATTTTCAAAAGTTTACATGTTCGAAAGAGTTGGAGATGCGGGAAAAATATGAAGAAAGAGCATTTGAAATTATGAAATTGGAATTAGAGGAAAAGCAAAGGAGGGCTTTCCAGCATAAAGCTTTGAAAATTGAAGGAGAGCTGCTAGGAACTAAAGGGAAGCCGAACAGAATCCAGTGGAGATATGCTTAAGTTTACACAGGCCTCAGCAAATTTTGTGGGAACAAATGTAGAGGCATTCTTCAATGCATTTGAGAAAACAGCAACTCGAATGGAGTGGCCAAAGGAAAAATGGACATTCCCCATGCAAAGTGAATTGATGGTCGGGTGCAGGACGTTTTGCTTTCCTGACAGAGGGGGTGTCTAAGGATACGATGAGGTAAAAAAGACTGTTCTAGGTGCATATGAATTATTTCCAGAGGCATACAGGCAAAGGATTCGGAATTTAAGGAAACAACCAGGGCAGACTTGTGTTGAATTTTAAACCGTCAAGCAGAACACTTTTAATGAATGGGTACGAGCAATGGGGGCTGCAACAACATATGAGGATCAGAGAAATAATTCTCTTGGAAGAATTTAAGAATTCGCTACCCTCGATCAGAATCTATGTTGAAGCCCAAAGGGTTATAACTGCTAGACAAGCAGCAATAATGGCTGATGATTGAGCTGATCCATAAATTTAAACCTTTGTTCCGACACCTGCATAATTTTGAGAAGGATAGGAAGTGGGAGAGTGAAAGGAAGGCAGGTAGCCAAGGTAAGAAATGGATAGTTGGAAATGCTCCGAGATCTCCTCCAACCAGGGAGAACGTTACTGAGGGTGGAGGTGAGAAGGTGAGACTTGAAGGCGCAAGTGTTTCCATTGCAGTTAAGTGGGGCATGTTCCACGCAACAGCATATCGCAAGTTGCGAGGAAATCCCATGGGTCTTGGGAGTCATATGGAGAGATTTTGAAAAGGGAAGAAAAGTGGAGAATACTACAGGGCAGACTGCAGCTCCAGCTGGAAATCGGAGACCTGAGATAATTACTGTGAATGCAGGTGTGGCAAATGAGGTAGATGGGAGATATGCAGATTTTTTGTCGAAGGGGAGGATCGCCTAATTTTCATCAAATAGTGTAGTCAAATGCATCACTATTTTAAGGGACACAGGTGCTATGCAAATGCTCTTAGTGGAGAGGAATTTGGTTATCCTTTGTAGACTGCAATGGAACTTAAGGTGGGATAAGTGAAGATTATGTCCCAGTTCCCTTATATAAAGTACTTTGGAGTATGATTTATTATCCAGTCCAGTAGTTGTCGGGAGTGGTTAACAAGTTACCAGTAAATTGAGTAGACTAACATTTGGGGAATGATTTGACAGCTTGCCCATTGATTACAGAGTCCCAGGGAAGGGAAGGAGATGAACAGTTTCCTATATTTTTCTGTTGTGTGGTGACCAAGGCAATGGCTAAACAAAGTCCAACACCAGAGATTGCTGTCACACCATCAGTTGAAAGAATAGTCTCAACTGTCCTGGAGGATGAGGATAATTCAGAGGAAGTGTTTGGTAGTACTTCATTAATTGAGGCCCAGGAGGCAGATCCAGAGTTGCCTAGATTAGCACAGTCAGCTCTCTCAGAAGTTGAGCCTGTTGGGGGTTCCGGAGTGCTATTTCATTAAGAATGGAATATTAATGAAGTGGAGACACCCTCATAGAAGTAAGGATGAGGAATAGGCAGTACAATATCGTAGGAAAGTACTGCGGATAGCATATGCGATACAGGAATGGGAATTCGGAACACTTCGGCATTAGTCAACAGATATTTTTCCTGGCCAGGACTGCATCAGGATGTAGTGCAATTTTGTAGAACCTGTCAACGAATAGGTAAATCACAACATGTGATTAGACCAGCACCATTGACACCCACAAGAGTTTTGAAGAACCATTTCGTCGGGGTTTGTGTAGGACCATTGCCTAAAATGGAGGCAGTGCATCAGTACATTCTTACGGTCATGGATATGACCACCTGATTTCTGGAAGCTGTACCTTTTAAGGCCAATTACAGATAAGGTAATATTGGAAATGTTGACACAGTATTTCATACACAATGGCCTACCTTTTAGAGGTATGATCTGACCAGGGTTCTAATTTTGGGTCAAATTTTCTAAAACAAAAAGATGACCCCTCCGTGTTGAATTACATGTCTAAATTTCTGGAAAGACTCACGGGAGCTTGTCATGTATCCCAAGAGCATTTGAAGGTTTCAAGAGGAAGAACGAAAATGTGGGCAGACAAACATGCCAGGTCCAGAACATTCCAAGCTGGAGATGAGATACTGGTATTGTTGCCTTTGCAGGGTAAACCTCTGAAAGTGAAATTCAGCAGCCCCATAAAGTAGTTGGGAGGGTACAGTGACTTACCTAATAGATACTCCAGACTGTAGGAAGAAGGACCAATTATGCCATATAAATAATATCATTGTAGGGAAGAAGATTGGAAGGAACCAGTGTGTCAGGTGGTAGAAGTAGTGGAAGAGGACAGAGATCGTAAGAGTGAGGTAGGGGAAGAGGTCAACAGTTCAAAGTGACCCTCCTGTGGTATGACTTGCAAATACAGTCAACTAGAATAGTTGGATACTGAGTTTGCAATGAAAAGTTCTCATAAGGATACTGCAAAAGATAATGATTTGTAGAGACACGCCAGGGTGTGCGCTACATCAATTGAACATGATGTGTATACATAGGCGACTCTAATCCGATAAAACAGCACCCGTATCGACTGAGCTGACAGAAATAGCTCGGATAGGAGCGGAAATCCAATACATGGTGGAGAATCATTTAATTGAGTCGAGTAAGAGTAGCTGGAGTTCATCGGTTGTGTTGGTACCTACACGAGATGGGACAACTTTGTTCCGTATAGACTACTGGCAGGCCAATGCCGTCACCAAAATGGATTTGTATCCAAGTCCCAGGTTGGAGGACTATCGATAGGATACGCAGCGCTTCATGCCTTTCGACAATCCATTTGTTAAAGGGGTAATGGCAGGTTCCTTCAGTGTCCAGGGCTAAGGAGATAACTGTCTTCGTGACTCCAAGAGGATTGTATCAGTGTAAAGTGATATTGTTCGGATTTAAAAACATTTCAATGACTCATACATCAGGTAGTGGCAAGGGTGTCCAACTGCATGGCCTATTTGGACGACGTGGTGGTTTACAGTGACACATGGAAGGAGCATGTAGGAAATTGGAGGAGTTATTTTGAACAACTGCTGTTGGCCGATTGACCAAAAGCGAGTTTGCCAAAAGCCTGGGACACCTTGTGAGACAGGGACGAGTGGTACTCCGAGCGGCCTGGGTTACTGCAAAGGGTACTAGATTTCTCCATTCCCAAAATGAAATGGTGATTGAGGCCCCGAGGCATGACGCGTCAGAAGGGGGCGTGTCGGGTCGATGCGTAGCCGCATTGCGAGGCCTGCGGGCCTGAGAGCCTGATTTTCGGGCCGGCTGTTCTTTGTTCTTGCCCCTGGGTCTGGCCAGGCAGACCTTCGCAAAATGCCCCTTCTTCCCACAGTCGCTGCAGATCGCGGAGCGGGCTGGGCATCGTGGGCGTGGGTGCTGGGCCCTGCCTGCAGAAGTAGCACGATTTCCCCCGAGCGCTGCCGGCAGGTAGAGAGCAGATGCCTGGCGTGCACCTCGTTGATAGGCTTGACAAAATTCTTGCGGAGTAGCTCAACCGCCTCTTCATAAGTCGTCGCCTTTTCGAGCGTGGCGGAGATTCTGTGACTCACCCGGGTGTGGAGTAGGCGCAGCTTGCGTGGCCCCAGGATGGGCGTCTCTGAGGAGTCCAGGCAAGCCTCGAAGCATCGGAGCCAGTATTTAAAAATTTCTTTGCCTCTGGTGCCCGTGTTTCCAGGTTGAGCTTCTCTGGTTTTAGGCCTGCGTCCATCCTGAAGTAGTTTAGTTTATTAAATTGTGGTACCCTCAATAATGACGCTTAGAGTGTAAACTGTAAAGAAGGCTTTAATAAACTAAGAACTAGGCTAGAGCCGAGACGTGTGCTAACTGCTGCACTGCCCACAAGGCGGCCCCTTATACACGGCACATAGATGGGCGGAGGCGGAGTTCCCCAGGGTTCCAAGCCCGGTCTTAAAGGGGACATCACCTATACATGATGACAAGGGTACAGTGTTACAGTAACCATTCATCACAGTGCTAAACCTCAACCAAAGACCTTGAGCATGTTACTAAATCTAATTTCACTGGTATTGAGACCCCAGGTCAAGTTGTTTTGTAACACCAGATCAGTATTACAGGAATTACCCCAAACTCCAGTCCAGTGGGACTTTGTCTGTACAGGAATTTTTTTTTTTTTTTTTTTTTTTTTTAAGTATTTTCTGGAGAATTTGAAGCCTACAATATATTTAATTTAGAGAACTGCATCATATATGATGTCTAGAAATAATCAGGGCCATTTTAAAGGTCAAAATCTTCCAGCTTTTCAGAAATGCTGTCAACAATTGGCTGCATTTTGTGTTTCCTCGAGTGACTGAGTCACACATACCATAGGGTGGAATGCATGTGAAATGTAGCCAGTTAGGTAGACATGTATGTATGGTGAACCAAGAACATACCAGGCAGCTTGAAAGAATGTCACATTTCCATTTCTCTCTCTCTCTTTCTCTCTCTCTCTCTCTCTCTACAGCTCAAAATTCAAATGCTAGTAGTGCATTTTCAGCTCTTCACCTTATAAACAAACAAATCACAGATTACATACTTTACGGATTAAGTATCAAGCCACATCTCAATGTCATGTTCACATATATTTGTGTCTCATGAACTGGTAGTTTGAATATTTATATGAACAAATCATGTTCAGAGCTACTTTCTGAGGGTGTTACCTTTGCTTAACAACTGAGTCACCTGCCCTTAACCTTTCTCTATTGAATGTTATCTGAAATTATTTTCCAGTTTTTGCAATGGAAATGGTTACCTTTTCTTCCCCCGTTTTCCTAAATATGACGATCTTAAGCGGTTGTTCGAGTCATGCAGTACATAAGAATCCCTTCGGCCCAACGGGTCTGCAATGACAAATCTACACTAATCTCAATTTCGAGTAGACTTGAGTGTTATGACATTTCAAGTGCTCACCCATGTCCTTTTTAAAGGTTGCAGTTTCCTGCTTCCACTCGACTCCCAGGCAGTACCTTCTAGCCTCCCACCAACCTCTGGGTGAAAAAGGTTTCCCTCAAATCCCCTTTAAACCTCCTGCCTCTCACCTTAGAATTATGCTCCCTTGTTATTGACCCTTCAACTCCGGGGAACAGCTGCTTCCTATCCACCCTATCCATACCCTGCAATCAGAGACCTCAATCAGGTCCCCCTCTCCGCCGCCTTTTCCCCGAAAGAAAACAACCCAAGCCTTTCCAGCCTCTCTTCATAGCTCAAATGCTCCACCCCAGGCAACATCCTGGTGAATCTTCCCTGCACCCCCTCCAGTGAAATCACATCCTTTCCATAGCGAGGTGACCAGAACTGCACACAGTATTCCAGCTAAGGCCCAAGAAGGTTTTGTACAACTCCAACATAACGTCCCTGCGCTTGTAATCTGTGCCACGACTGAGGAGGCAAGTGTCCCATGTGCCGTCTTATCTATCCTATTAACCCTATTGCCTTCAGGAATCTGTAGACAAGAAACCAGGATCGTTTTGATGCTCTGAGCTTCCTCATGTCCTGCCATCCCTTGTCTTGTTACTCCTTCCAAAATACATCACCTGCTGTACCTACTGTCATAAGCAGTTGTTACATAAACTTGGATTTTTAAAACAACTCGCTTACAGGATGTGGGCGTCGCTGGTTAGGCCAGCATTTATTGCCCACCCCTAGTTGCCCTTCAGAAGGTGGTGGTGAGCTGCCTTCTTGAACCGCTGCAGTCCTTGAGGTATAGGTGCACCTACTGTGCTGTTAAGGAGAGTTCCAGGATTCTGCCCCAGTGACACTGAAGGAACGGCGATATATTTCCAAGTCAGGGTGATGAGTAACTTGAGGGGAAAATGGATACTGTGTATGGTACGTTCTGCATTGCACATAAGAGGTCAAATTGCACCAGTTCATGAGACTGAATCTCCAGGTGTCATCATTGGATCCAATGGCCACATGAACCCAAATAAATATTTCGCAGGTTATTAACCTGTGGAGAGTAATAGAATCTGAATTTCATATTTACTTTCGCTGGGTCAGGGACACAAACCAATTAGTGTCCCACTGCTGTCCTAATCTGTTGACTTAAGAACAAACAAAGAACAAAGAAATGTACAGCACAGGAACAGGCCCTTCGGCCCTCCAAGCCCGTGCCGACCATGCTGCCCGACTAAACTACAATCTTCTACACTTCCTGGGTCCGTATCCCTCTATTCCCATCCTATTCATGTATTTGTCAAGATGCCCCTTAAATGTCACTATCGTCCCTGCTTCCACCACCACCTCCGGTAGCGAGTTCCAGGCACCCACTACCCTCTGTGTAAAAAAACTTGCCTCATACATCTACTCTAAACCTTGCCCCCTCTCACCTTAAACCTATGCCCCCTAGTAATTGAACCCTCTACCCCGGGGAAAAGCCTCGGACTATCCACTCTGTCTATGCCCCTCATAATTTTGTAGACCTCTATCAGGTCGCCCCTCAACCTCCTTCGTTCCAGTGAGAACAAACCGAGTTTATTCAACCGCTCCTCATAGCTAATGCCCTCCATACCAGGCAACATTCTGGTAAATCTCTTCTGCACCCTCTCTAAAGCCTCCACATCCTTCTGGTAGTGTGGCGACCAGAATTGAACACTATACTCCAAGTGTGGCCTAACTAAGGTTCTATACAGCTGCAACATGACTTGCCAATTCTTATACTCAATGCCCCGGCCAATGAAGGCAAGCATGCCGTATGCCTTCTTGACTACCTTCTCCACCTGTGTTGCCCATTTCACTGACCTGTGGACCTGTACTCCTAGATCTCTTTGACTTTCAATACTCTTGAGGGTTCTACCATTCACTGTATATTCCCTACCTGCTTTAGACCTTCCAAAATCCATTACCTCACATTTGTCCGGATTAAACTCCATCTGCCATCTCTCCGCCCAAGTCTCCAAACAATCTAAATCCTGCTGTATCCTCTGACAGTCCTCATCGCTATCCGCAATTCCACCAACCTTTGTGTCGTCTGCAAACTTACTAATCAGACCAGTTACATTTTCCTCCAAATCATTTATATATACTACAAACAGCAAAGGTCCCAGCACTGATCCCTGTGGAACACCACTGGTCACAGCCCTCCAATTAGAAAATAATCCTTCCATTGCTACCCTCTGCCTTCTATGACCTAGCCAGTTCTGTATCCACCTTGCCAGCTCACCCCTGATCCCGTGTGACTTCACCTATTGTACTAGTCTACCATAAGGGACCTTGTCAAAGGCCTTACTGAAGTCCATATAGACAACATCCACTGCCCTACCTGCATCAATCATCTTTGTGACCTCCTCGAAAAACTCTATCAAGTTAGTGAGACACGACCTCCCCTTCACAAAAACCATGCTGCCTCTCACTAATACGACCATTTGCTTCCAAATGGGAGTAGATCCTGTCTCGAAGAATTCTCTCCAGTAATTTCCCTACCACTGAAGTAAGGCTCACCAGCCTGTAGTTCCCTGGATTATCCTTGCTACCCTTCTTAAACAGAGGAACAACATTGGCTATTCTCCAATCCTCCGGGACATCACCTGAAGACAGTGAGGATCCAAAGATTTCTGTCAAGGCCTCAGCAATTTCCTCTCCAGCCTCCTTCAGTATTCTGGGGTAGATCCCATCAGGCCCTGGGGACTTATCTACCTTAATATTTTTTAAGACACCCAACGCCTCGGCTTTTTGGATCTCAATGTGACCCAGGCTATCTACACACCCTTCTCCAGACTCAACATCTACCAATTTCTTCTCTTTGGTGAATACTGATGCAAAGTATTCATTTAGTACCTCGCCCATTTCCTCTGGCTCCACACATAGATTCCCTTTCCTATCCTTCAGTGGGCCAATCCTTTCCCTGTCTACCCTCTTGCTTTTTATGTACGTGTAAAAAGCCTTGGGATTTTCCTTAACCCTATTTGCCAATGACTTTTCGTGACCCCTTCTAGCCCTCCTGACTCCTTGCTTAAGTTCCTTCCTACTTTCCTTATATTCCACACAGGCTTCGTCTGTTCCCAGCCTTTTAGCCCTGACAAATGCCTCCCTTTTCTTTTTGACGAGGCCTACAAAATCTCTCGTTATCCAAGGTTCCTGAAAATTGCCGTATTTATCCTTCTTCCTGACAGGAACATGCCGGTCCTGAATTCCTTTCAACTGACACTTGAAAGCCTCCCACATGTCAGATGTTGATTTGCCCTCAAACATCCGCCCCCAATCTATGTTCTTCAGTTCCCGCCTAATATTGTTATAATTAGCCTTCCCCCAATTTAGCACATTATCCTAGGACCACTCTTATCCTTGTCCACCAGCACTTTAAAGCTTACTGAATTGTGGTCACTGTTCCTGAAATGCCCCCCTACTGAAACATCTACCACCTCATTCCCCAATACCAGGTCCAGTACCACCCCTTCGCTAGTTGGACTGTCCACATATTGTTTTAAGAAGCCCTCTTGGATGCTCCTTACAAACTCCACCCCGTCTAAGCCCCTGGCACTAAGTGAGTCCCAGTCAATATTGGGGAAGTTGAAGTCTCCCATCACCACAACCCTGTTGTTTTTACTCTTTTCCAAAATCTATCTTCCTATCTGCTCCTCTATCTCCCGCTGGCTGTTGGGAGGCCTGTAGTAAACCCCCAACATTGTGACTGCACCCTTCTTATTCCTGATCTCTACCCATATAGCCTCACTGCCTTCTGAGGTGTCCTCCCGCAGTACAGTTGTGATATTCTCCCTAACCAGTAGCGCAACTCCGCCACCCCTTTTGCATCCCCCTCTATCCCGCCTGTAACATCTAAATCCTGGAACGTTTAGCTGCCAATCCTGCCCTTCCCTCAACCAGGTCTCTGTAATGGCAACAACATCATAGTTCCAAGTACTAATCCAAGCTCTAAGTTCATCTGCCCTACCCGTAATACTTCTTGCATTAAAACATATGCACTTCAGGCCACCAGACCCGCTGTGTTCAGCAACTTCTCCCTGTCTGCTCTGCCTCAGAGCCCCACTGTCCCTATTCCCTAGTTCTCCCTCAATGCTCTCACCTTCTGACCTATTGCTCCTGTGCCCACCCCCCTGCCATACTGGTTTAAACCCTCCCGTGTGACACTAGCAAACCTCGTGGCCAGGATATTTATGCCTCTCCAGTTTAGATGCAACCCGTCCTTCTTATATAGGTCACACCTGTCCCGGAAGAGCTCCCAGTGGTCCAGATAACGGAAACCCTCCCTCCTACACCAGCAGTTTAGCCACGTGTTTAGCTGCTCTATCTTCCTATTTCTAGCCTCACTGGCACGTGGCACAGGGAGTAATCCCGAGATTACAACTCGAGAGGTCCTGTCTTTTAACTTTCTGCCTAGCTCCCTGAACTCCTGCTGCAGGACCTCATGCCCCTTCCTGCCTATGTCGTTAGTACCAATATGTACAATGACCTCTGCCTGTTTGCCCTCCCCCTTCAGGATGATCTCTACCCGTTCGGAGAAATCCTGGACCCTGGCACCAGGGAGGCAACATACCATCCTGGAGTCTCTTTCACGTCCACAGAAGCGCCTATCAGTGCCCCTGACTATAGAGTCCCCTATTACTATTGCTCTTCTGCGCTTTGACCCTCCCTTCTGAACATCAGAGCCAGCCGTGGTGCCACTGCTCTGGCTACTGCTGTTTTCCCCTGATAGGCTATCCCCTGATAGGCTATTAACTACTGAAGAGGATTGGAATTTGACATCTTGCTGATGTATATCAGGAATACTGCCAGTACATTTTCCCCACTGCCATCAGAGTCTTCAACATTGTCTATTTCAATTCAAATGCCCTTCATTTCTATTAATCTTCTTTCTTTGGGGTGGGGGAGCCCGAGAGCGAGTACTAAACTCTCTTTTAAGACTCCCAAGAGCATGCCAACATGATACACTGGAGCATGTTGAATTTTTGGCCCTCCCACATTGAGTCACAAAATTCTATTGTGCCAACACGTCATCATTTAATTAAACTCGGTAGATTTAAAAGGCATTATCTAAATCTTTATTTAATTGACCATGATTTGTATGCATGTTGACCTGTCCCATATCAGGAATTATTCAGGAGCTCTCTGTAGGTAAGACTTGTTGAGCTTCAATCAATTTGAGATATGGCTTCAATCACCTCTGGTTTCATGTTAGCAGTGATATCGCAGAAGGCATGAATGTAAGATAATAAATGGAGAGGTTGAGGGCAATGTTCCCTGTAAGGTGAGCAACTGCACAGCTATCTGGAATGTTCCACATGCTGTAATAAATGGGCCACACATCACTGCAAGCTCAAGCAGGGAGGGACTGGGCTGAGCATTAAATGTTCACTGCAAAAACGCTGGCAGGAGAGCAGTAAAAATGCAGCTGTGATTGGAGAAGCTTTAAGCACAGAAGGGAGGTAATCTGATTAGAGGAGAAGAAAGAGCTCAAAGGTGTAGTTTTGATTGGACAAGGTCGAACTGGAGGGAGGAACAGGTGTGTCATGAGGTGAGAAGGCTGGTTCGAGAACCCTGCAATACATAATTTTCAGAAGGTGAGAGCACCCGTGATTCACATGTCAAGGGTTGTGGGAAGGGGGTGGAGGAAGAGACTCTAGAAAACGCCCTGTTACACAGTCGGAGGATATGGGAAGGCATTTGTTATGAATAAAGGTTATGAGAGTAGACCCGCAGAGCACCTGGCTGCGAGCCCTAGATCAAGACAGAGATTCAGGAGTGCTCGCCATTCTCAGTGACTGAAAAATAAACCTTGAGTCAAACAGACAACAAAGGGGAATAATAGCTTGCCCAAGATTTGGTTCACCCCACACTTTATATAAAATCCCAATGGTTAACCATCCTTGTTCTAAAGCCTGATTTTTGACTACCTATTTTCAAGCTGCCATGTGATTTCAATATTTTTGGCCTCCAGTTTGTCATTGCCATCCACCTGTACACCCATCTCCTTTACTGCTTTCTTGTGTGTTTTAAAGACTCCTAATGTTGTTTTCCTTCACAACAGTTAAAGCTCCAAACTCCTTTTTCAAAGCCTTTGAGCTTGGGTATTTGCCCTCCATTTTGGTTCATCTGATATTCTCCACGTGAAACTGCCCTTGTCTGATTTCATTCCTACTGTTCCCAACTATGTTCATACATCTCTTGCTGTCGTGGTAGGCTTGGTTAAGGTAAATGGATTTTGTGGCACGAGCAAAATATGATGACTTTAACAAACTAGTGTTTAGGTGGGATGAAGATTATGGTTCATCCGAGACAAGTAGTCTGATTCCGCAGGTAGCGGGAGGCCTGATGTGGACAGATGTAATTTATCCAAACCTTTTCTGTTTAGCTTCAGAAGTATTTTGCAGTTTTAGACATGAGGTTTTGCTTTGGTAAAATGGCTGCGTAGGTCCTGTAATTTGTGCGGACAATAATCCTAAATCTTACCTCGGCTGAAAAGATATTGCCTGGTACATGGTGGGGACATCCCTTTCCCTTTGGCTCTTGTTGAGAGTTTGAGTTAGCTGAGGCATTGGAATCTGTTTGAAATTGTCAGTCCGTGTGTTATGGGCCAGGGTTTAGAGAACCCCAAAGTGTATCATGGAGTTCACCTGACCCACAACTTTTAATAGATTGTGGTATGGGGAGCACACGGCCCACTCTACAGGTGTGGTACAGCAGAAATGGAAAACTATTTTTTAAAGCAAAACAATGTTTATTCTATGAACTCAAGTTAACCTTTTTGAAACCTAGTGAACATCTTCGCAACCATCAATTCAAATATAACCCCCAAAGAATACAACAGTAAGTAATCCTTAAGCTGTCCTTTTAACATCCATAAGACTGTTTAAAAAACCTTTAAACGGAAGCACAACAGGTTAAAGTCACTCCTGAGAGCAGTTATTAGTTTTAAATCACCAAAGGATTGATTTACCGTCTTTACATTACAGAGAGAGACTCATACACCTTATGGCTGTGACTGCAACTATCCAGCTCTGAAAACGAAACTAAAACACACCCTGCAGCAAACAGCCGAAAACGAAAGTAAAAAGCTGACAAACAGCCCAGCTCCACCCACTCTCTGACATCACTGCAGTAGTAAACACCCATTTCTTAAAGGTACTCTCACTACAGATATTTATATACACCCATTTCTTAAAGGTACTCTCACATGACACCCTGGGTTTCAAGCCGGTCTGCAGAGCTCGGATTTTTGCCCTCTTGTCTCTGTCGAGCTGAATGCATCGGTCTATTAATGCAGCGATCCCAATTAGGAAGAAGCATTTTTAATGCACTGGACAATACATGTTTTCAACCGGTAACAAAGGCAGACTTCAGTGGTCCTAAAGTGCTCACATCCCAAGACTTCCCCATCTTTCGGTTCCATTTCAGAATGTTCTATCCATACTGACCTAAATCTGTCTTCAAATTGAACTAATTCCTCTACACCATTTTGAATGCAGGATGTTATTTTTGTCCAATCTGTTTTTGGCAGGTTGTATTTTAACAGCCACTGTTTAATCACAGTCCACGCTGGCTGTGGCTGCTGTTGATCCTGACCCAGAGTCATGTCAACATCCCCAGCAAGCCTTTTACTTTTGCGTCTAGGGCCCATTATAGTCAGAATCTGGGCACCTTACATGGGGTGGAGGCTGTAAATACCCTGTCACCTTTCTAGCTGTTACCTCCCTTTCTTAGGGTGCGATCGTTCCTTGGACCATGTATCAATTATTTCCAGTTTTGCAGGCTCATGAAACCAGTGTTGGACATATTTAGATCGGGTAGTGTGGATCCTGCCTTCACCTGTTTTTGTGGATTCAGTTTTGACCCATCGTGTTTCCTCCAATCCTTACTCTGGGCTGGGATTGTGCTGCACTACTCTCTCCACTGGAGTCACTGTCAGACTCTGCTTCGGACTCATATTCTGGGACTCCCTCCAGCAGCCTGTGCCTGGAATGTCCTCTTGTAGTGATTTTAAATTCGGGGCATAGCTACCATGGACGATCTCTTGGTTGCGGTCAGCTTATTTTTTATGGGGATCGGTCTTTTGTGCCACAGAAAAGGGCTCGGACACCCCTGACTGGGACAATAGTGGAGGTGATGGTGCAATCACCGGAGCGGGACTCTGATTTGGGATCGGAGTCGTGGAACTGGAAGTTCCGTCGTCCATGGTTGGGGACCTAATCCGTAATGTTTCCCTACGTTGCCTGTTTTGAATAAGGAGATCTTTTACTCCTAACTGAAGCTTGAGATAATCTGAGGAAAGGTGAGTATTTTCCGATTCCAAATCGGGTTTTCTTCCCTGGAATTCGTTATTTTGTAATGCGAGTGGTCAACTTTGGAGTCTGAATCGGTGAGTGAGGATTTTTGTTCAGAGACTGTATTTTGAGTCTTAACTTCGTCTTCTAGATTTTCTAATTTGTCAAGTTTTTTTTTTTCTTTAATTCTTCGCAGACTGCTCGTAACTGTTCTCTCGCACTTTTAACTTTGCGATGGTAATTTGAGCTGCCTATGATTTTGTTTCTTTTGCGGAGCTGACCCATTACAATTAGGGACCATTTAACACGCTCCTAATCTTTCATTCGGGTTGTTTTGTCCCATACTCTTCTAATGTCCTCGAGGGACCATTGGCCCTTGTGGATATTATATTTTTGCTCAATCTCTGCACTTCTGCCAATTCAAATTGTTGCTTTATAAATATTTTCAATCCTTGAAACATTTGGTCAGCCGACACATCTGGTGGTGCTCGTCCAGTCTTGGAAGTTTTTGGCAGGTCGTTATCCCCATTTCTCTTCCGAAAACTCACTTTCCTAACCCCAGGCTGCAAAACCTTGACCTCTTCTGTGAACCGTAGGTCGAAATATGTATAACTATAACTGTATAATATACCATATGACACCACAATGACTACTTCAAATGGTTTTGCACCCTCTTCCAATCGTGCCTTATCGTTTAAATTTGGTTCTTTTTGGTGCGGAAAGTCTAACCGACTCTGAACGGCTTCAACGAGGTAAAAATGATTTCATACCTCGATCTCGCTGGTGGATGGTTTGGTGTCCTGTTCGACGGTTCAGTGTCCGGCTTCTCGTTTCCCCCTCCACCCTCCTCGCGGTCGCCAATTATGATGGAATCCTAATATTGATGAATCCTCGTATTTTCTCTCCATAAGATTCCGTGCGCTGGTAAAAGTTCACTTTTTTGACTTTAATGTTAGGCAGTGCGGCTGACAATACACGATTTCTTACACTTCGATAAAACAGTTCGGCCAACTGGCCAGTACAAAACGTAATAAACTTAGAAGATACTTAGAGGTGATTTAAAGAAGAAAGCACATGGCAGAATAAAGGAGCATGGGTCAAGAACAGGCATAGAGAGAGAGAGGTGAACAAAAGCTAACTTGCTGGGCACTTCTCTTTAAGGAGATGCTTATCTTTGGGTTCACCCTTGCTTTGTGTCTAATTGGCTCTTTGCCAGGAGGACCCTGTCTTTGGTTTGCTCAGCTAGATGTCCGTCAATTAGGTGAGTATAGATTGGATGGAATTTGCAACAGTATGACATTTTATTCAAGTTTGTACCTCTGTGTGTGCATCTTTTTTGAAATGAAATTATATTTGGGTTTGACATATTGTTTTGCTCAGTTTAGGGACATGTTGACTTGTCATATGAGGTCACATGTAGAAGAAAGAATAGCATCTTTCATACCATCTAGGATTTTTGAGTACTAATAGTCAAGCTGGTTGCATATTTGATAATTAAAGCTGGGAAATTAACTGTTTGTGAGATTGGCCCAATGCAATAATTTGAATTTTGTGTTGCTGAAATACCATGCACAAATTGTTGGACCGGTGCGGATCCTCCCTTAACTATTTGGAAACAATTTTATCAAGTTTGTTACAGCTCTTTAAACTGGGGGTTGAGAATTAGCTCCGTGCATGATTGTTCTGGTTGGATATTGATAATAGCATTTGATAATGAGTCTGTCACTGATAGTTGCCTGCATGTGTTTGAGCCAGTGGAGTGCTTTCACAGATCTCACCAAGGCCTTTGACCTTGTCAGCAGAGGCAAACCCTCCAAACTGTTGCAAAAAATGCCGTTCTACGAGAGCATGCACAGTTTTGGCACTTAAAATGGAGCATAAGAGGACACTGTCATAATAAACACCAGTATATCATGGTGCAGATACACACACACTGATGGACACACAGCGGGACCAATCAACACACACAACACCGCAGCCAATCACCAGTTAGAGCACACGCACTATAAAGACTGGGGGCATCAGAGTTCCCGCTCATTCGAGCTGCAGCCTCGTAGTAGGACAGAGCTACCGCCTGCAGCACAGATCGTCACCATGTGCTGAGTGCATAGACTGATTAGGACAAGGCATAGGTCTTTAGTTCAATCTAATATCGTGTTAACCCACAGTGAAAGTATGTTCAACAGTTTTTGACTTAATAAAATAGTGTTGCACTATTTTAAGAGTTGGTGGCCTGTATGTGTTCCACGGATCCAGAGCACCCAACACATCAGACGCTTTCAAGATCAGCAACAGGGTTAACTGGCTGCATCCTGGAGTCAACTCTCAGGAATATTTTTATCCATCCTGTTATTGTACACTTTCCGCAACTCAAATTAGGGTATCATGTGAGGCATGCCAGAGCTGACATCAAGCTGCTCAACAGCTCAACTTGGCAAAACTGCATGTCAAGACCAATGTGTGTAATATCCTAGTTTGTGAGTTGCTCTTTGCTGATGCTGCTGCACTGGCATCTCATACTGATGTTTACTTCTAACAGTTTGTAGATTGGTTCTTCTGGGCCTGCAGGACAATTGGTCTTCCTGACGCTGATCATTAGTCCAAAGATATGCACCCAAAGATAGAGCTTCCACTGCCATGAACATCAACATCTCGCTCTGTAGGTCGTCACATACTTTGAATCAACAATTACCAGTAATTTGTCCCTTGATGCTAAATTCAGCACCAGAATTGTCAAGGCCGTAGCTGTCATGCCAAGTTAATAAGTCGAGTGTGGACCAACAGCAAATTAACAAAAAATACAAAGCTCCAGTTTACCAGTCTGGTGTTTTCAGCACCCTCATTTATAGTAACAAGGTTTAAAACAATTATGAGGAGGAAACCCACGCAGACATGGGGAGAACATGCAGACTCCATACAGGGGCCCAAGCGGGAATCGAACCTGGGACCCTGGCGCTGTGAAGCCACAGTGCTAACCACTGTGCTATTGTGTCCTGGTGCTCCGGTTTCCTTCACAAGTCCCAAATTACATGCTTGTTAGGTGAATTGGACATTTTGAATTCCCCCTGTGTACCCAAACAGGCGCTGGAATGTGGCGACGAGGGGCATTTTCACAGCAACTTCATTGCAGTGTTAATGTCGGCCTACCTGTGACAATAATAGAGATTATTATTATTATTATTAAGCCAAAAAAGGCAGCTGAGTGACTTATACCTCCAGTGCTGCCCCATATCAATGTTGGACATCACCTAGCAAAACAAATGAGTACCAAATATGAAAGCTCACCATATTCGGGGATCTCCAGCCTGTTTACGTCATTAACTCAGTGGCAACTTCAATGGCTAGATCATGTTAACTGAAATGGATATCAGCCACATTCTTAAAGATATGCCTCTATCATTGTCTATGAGCATGCGATTGACATGGAGATAAAAAGCTCTTCCAGTTCTGAGAAACTTGAAGTTGAGCAGGATTGGTGTTGATGTAGGGGGTGAACTAGCTGCTGACCAGAGTGCTGGAGATGTGCGGGTAGGAAGGGCACAGACAGAGGACAAAATAAATGGCCGAATGGTGGAAAAGGGAGCACTCCAGAAGCAAAAACATATTGGCCGATCTAGGGTTATTCACCTGTGCCAGTTGCCAATCACGATGGGCTTCCATGGCCACAATAGACCATGTTCAATAAAGAAGTGACCTAGGTCTTGGGCGCAGTCTACTGTTCCCCAAGCAGGACTGATGCCAATAAGTAGGGTAATTTTTTTATCAGCTGCTTGTAGGAGTCCCACACCCTGGAACACTTACAATATTTAGCTGTTCATCTATCCTTGCCCTTTTAGGAACACTGATCAAATACTCCAAAGTTCCAGTTGAATCAGAATTTCAGTTCTGTTTCGTGAAGAATGTTTGCAAACTGTCAAATGCTTGGAAATTCCCAGCTCCATGTCAACGTAAAAGTCCATGCATGCCTTTTTAAAATGTCGATAGTTCAGCAAACTGGATACAAGATGCATTAAATCTCAAAAGGCCACTCTATCAAGTTCAAATGTCTTTGAAGATATTGTCACATCTGGTGAGCAATAACAATTAGTTGTCAGACACAATGTGATGTCAACTAGGGGATTTTCAGCATTGATGTGCTGTGGGTGAAGGTTAAATGAAAGCATGCCAGCTTTTATGATAAAGAATCTGACTGGAATTAATTGTTAAATATTTGAAATGAAGATGGTTTATTGGAATATTGTGTGCAATTCTGGTCGCCGCATTATAGGAAGGATGTGAAAGCCTTGGAAAGGGTGCAGAGGAGATTTACCAGAATGTTGCCTGGTATGGAGGGAAGATCTTATGAGGAAAGGCTGAGGGACTTGAGGCTGTTTTCGTTAGAGAGAAGAAGGTTAAGAGGTGACTTAATTGAGGCATACAAGATGATCAGAGGATTGGATAGGGTGGACAGTGAGGGCCTTTTTCCTCGGATGGTGATGTCTAGCACGAGGGGACATAGCTTTAAATTGAGGGGAGATAGATATAGGACAGATGTCAGAGGTAGGTTCTTTACTCCGAGAGTAGCAAGGGCGTGGAATGCCCTGCCTGCAACAGTAGTGGGCTCGCCAACACTAAGGGCATTCAAATAGTCATTGGATAGACATATGGACAATAAGGGAATAGTGTAGATGGGCTTTAGAGTGGTTTCACAGGTCGGCGCAACATCGAGGGCCGAAGGGCCTGTACTGCGCTGTAATGTTCTATGGTTACTGGATGTATTTGTGACACCCAAAGAATCACATGCACAGTTGACGAAAGTTTCTTGTCTTGCAAAACGCTGTACTGGGTGCAGTGTAAGCAGGGAATGCATTCTTCTTGATGACTTAGCATTAAGCTCTTGGAATGTCAGAACCTGATTATGAAGAATGTTTAATGCTTCAAAAATTCTTAAATCCAGTTGAATGATTAGTTATGTTTTTTTAAAAACTAGTTTGAAATTTGTGTTACCTACATATGTTTTTAATTTGTCGTGCATCAACCAATTTATAAATTGTTGTTGATTATGGTTGATTAGCTGTCGCATGTTGCAAGGCACAAAAAATATACTGCAAAAATTAAAAACTACTCCCCTCTGGAATTCATAAATGTCTTATCATTAGCTCCAAGTTTAAATTCTAGTCATTTCTATGTGGCTAGTGTTCTTTGTCTTCTGGAAATTATTTAAGGGGCTGAAGCTGAGACTTTGCAGCTGCTTAATTCTACCTCAATCCTGGCACATAACATTACTGAAGAGATTTATCCTTGCTTTGGTCACCTTTACACTCCATCCAATGTCTTTGCCAGGTTTTCAATCTCCACCCTCTATGAAATCCTAGCTGAAACTTCAGGCGCCACTCAACCATCACTTCCCCATCTCCGTAAATCTAAGTTCCCTGTCTACTAAATTTAAAGTGCTCTTCAAATTTCTCACCTCCTTTGGTCTTTTTGACAGTAACTTGTTTTTCTCCCAGCATTGTTTGGCGAGTCTTCAAATGGGACAAAGGTGGATGGAGTTTGTTCCTGCTTCCTCTCAGTTTCTCTCTCCACGTTTTTTTTTTTTTAAATCAATTCTCAAAAGTCCATCTTTGCAACATTGTTCGGTCATTTCTCATGTCTTTTTCACCATGCCTGGACAGTTACTTCATTGTTAGCGTTTTCTTTTTGCCCTTTCCTTCTTATTCTCCCTCCCCCAAGTGAGTTTTCTTGGAATGTTCCTATTGTAGCAGTGCTATATAAATGTTGACATTGTCATTTTGGAAGTGGAGATTTAAAATAATAGACAAGAATATTTTCGGACCATTTTTGCCACATGACCCATTTATTATATCTGTATTTCAGATTTACAAAGAATCTCTCTCCTGACAAAATCAATGTAAGTACGCTTAAAGGGGAGGGTCAGCTTACAAATTTGGAACTGGATGAGGAAGTGTTGCAAAATGTGCTGGATCTGCCCACATGGCTGGCTATTACCAGGGTATACTGCAACAAGGCAGCCATTCGGGTGAGTAAAGCATATTTGGGCCTTTACCTATTTGTGTCGTAAGTACTGTCTTGACAGCAATTTCAGTGCTGCTTGAAGAACATGCACCATCAATTTTTATTCGCTGTGTAATGGAAGTTGAAGTAATTTCCAATGTGATCCCGTATTCCAGCTGTACTGCAGAAAAACAAGAGGTTACTCCGAAATCAACAGTGATTGATATTTGGTTTCACATGGAAATTAAAGTTGCTGTTGCTGGGTTGCACTTGTGAGCAATGTGACAAAGCTAGGAGTATTACCTGCTGCAAGATTGTCTCATAATTTTAGGGTGCTGCAGAAGTGATGCTGTAGCACTTCATCTGAATTCTCCAGATCACTGTAACTGCTTATTTCTCATGCTGGGTTCTGTTAGATAGAATAGACTGACCATCACCACCTTTGGTTACAGTTAATGGGCATATAATTCAAAGTTACCAGAAATGTAAAGAATGTATAATAAAGCAAGGAGAGGCCTACAAGAAAGAGGTCTGCCCTGTGGCCACTCGCGTATAAGTAATGTTGTCATGCTTAAGATAATGACACTTTGGAAGCTTACACAGCTGATAGTGTAATAATAATCTTTATTGTCACAAGTAGACTTTAATTAACACTGCAATGAAGTTACTGTGAAAAGCCCCTAGTCGCCACATTCCGGTGTCTCTTCGAGTACACCGAGGGAGATTTCAGAATGTCCAAATTGCCTAAAGCACGTCTTTCGGGACTTGTGGGAGGAAACTGGAGCACCCGGAGGAAACCCACGCAGACCTGGGGAGAACGTGCAGATTCCACACAGACAGTAACCCAAGTTGGGAATGGAACCTGGGACCCTGGAGCTGTGAAGCAACAATGATAACCACTGTGCGACCGTGCTGCCTTCTGGAAAATATAGTGTGACAAGTTATCCCATGTTCTTCTTGTGGAGAATGGCAGTCTTTAACCTTCCTTGGATTTATTTTTAAGCGATAACTGAATCCAAGGATGTTGAAGCATTGAATAAGGGGATAAATATTAATATGCTGCAAATGTCGTGTTTTCTTGCAATAAATTATTACAGTATGACTAAAAATAATTTCCATCTATTTTAGCATTTATAACAAAAGGCACTTAAGTAGATCAATCTCACTGACTTGTAGGTCATAAAACAAATCTTATTTGTACCAGCTGTATCGGTGTGTTTCGTACTTGAATCTTATTTCTGGGTATAATTTCATCTGGTAGAATTGCTTGAAAATAGGTCTTTGTTGAAATGGACTGTAACTTGACTAGTAATGTGATATTAATCATGTTAATATATCAAAAAAGCCAGTACGTCCTCATTGTAATTAGTCTAACAAGCAATTGTTGATCATTGCTCCTTTATTTAGATACAATGGACAAAACTGAAGACCCACCCCATTTGTCTGGTAAGGTAGATTTCCAAAGTTTAAAAGATGTCTGTCTTATCCAATATAAATCATCCTGACCAGAGATAAATGCTCCATTATTTTACATTAACTGTACCTCTGCTCCATTTCACTGATAAATTTTGGGTTGAACTTAAAAATTACACAATGTCATAAATAATTTATTTGCTGACTGCAGAATATTTTAAAATGAATTGAATGATGTGTAAATAGATTTTTATTAAGCGGATATTAAGAAATATTCACCAGGAGGCAACAGGTGAGGGAATTCCCGCAGCTCCCGACGAATGAGGTGCAGGACAGAGTGATCTCAAAGACATGGGTGGGGGACGGTAAGGTGTCAGATATATATAGGGAAATGAGGGACGAGGGGGAGATTATGGTAGATGAGCTGAAAGGGAAATGGGAAGAAGAGCTGGGGGAGGAGATTGAGAAGGGGCTGTGGGCGGATGCCCTAAGTAGGGTAAACTCATCGTCCTCGTGTGCCAGGCTAAGCCTGATTCAATTTAAGGTGTTACACAGGGCGCATATGACTGGAGCACGGCTCAGTAAATTTTTGGGGGTAGAGGATAGGTGTGCGAGATGCTCGAGAAGCCCAGCGAATCACACCCACATGTTCTGGGCATGTCCGGCACTACAGGGGTTCTGGGTAGGGGTGACAAAGGTGCTTTCGAAAGTAGTGGGGGTCCAGGTCGAACCAAGCTGGGGGTTGGCTATATTTGGGGTTGCACAAGAGCCGGGAGTACAGGAGGCGAGAGAGGCCGATGTTTTGGCCTTTGCGTCCCTAGTAGCCCGGCGCAGGATACTGTTGATGTGGAAGGAAGCCAAGCCCCCGGGTGTGGAGACCTGGATAAATGACATGGCAGGGTTTATAAAGCTGGAACGGATTAAGTTCGTCCTAAGGGGATCGGCTCAAGGGTTCACCAGGCGGTGGCAACCGTTCGTCGAATACCTCACAGAAAGATAGAGGGAATGTAAAAGAAGAAGGTAGCAGCAGCAGCCCGGGGGGGGAGGAACCAGAAGGACTCTCAGGGTTGTTAATATATATGTATAATATGTATAGGTCGTTGCTATAAATAATTGTATATTGGACTGTTAAAACATATTTTTGGAGAGTGTTTATCTGAGACAAGGCAGTTGCCATTTAGTTTTAGTTTTAGTTATATATTATTTATTCTTTGTTTATAAAACAGGTCATTATTATTTATACGGTTATATTATTGTGTAAAGGATACACAATGTACTGTGATGGTTGACCAAAAATTTTCAATAAAATATTTTTTTAAAAAAAGAAATATTCACCAGAGTGCAGGGGTCAGCTAGAACCTTCTGGAAAATTAAGGTTGTCTGTACCTGAGTTTCGGAAATAAATTTTCAGTTATTTCGATTTCGCTGAGGAGGGGGAGAAAAAAGTAATAGTGCTGTGAAATATTCCTACGGTGATCTAGTTCGTCCGGGGGGGGGGGGGGGGGGGGGGCAGTATCAAAGCCAATCGCTTCTATTACTTGGAATAAATAAATCAAGAAAATGTCACAATTGGCTCTTGCGTATATACTGCATTTCAAAATGAATAGGTGGGCACTCTGTAGAGTTTAAGCTTCAGAAATTATTCCTGTGCACTTTTAGGGTAAACACTGTAATTGCCATTCACTTGCAATGTAACATTTTGACCATATTCTTCTCCCATCACCTCTTTCCTCTAGTTCCTCGATAAGGTGGAGGTGGAAATGAGGACCTGTGAGGAACCTCGACCTCCAAATGGACCATCTCCAATTGCCATTACAGCAGGTCAAAGGTCAGTATTGTATTGTCATTTACTGTTGAGTAACGGGAGCTTCACTTTTTAAAAAAATCTTAAGATGTCTGTAGAGATGGCTAAATTCTAAGATTTCAACTTTGTGGAAATCATCCAGGCTTACTGTCGGGCAGACTGCAGAACAGGTCACGTGACCCCCTACATTAGCCCTAAATTTAAAGCTAAAGCCTCCATATAATAAATATAAATGTCAGAATTGTAACAAACTATTGAATACGCTCAAGTGAAAATAGGTATGAGGCAAAATAAATAGCCTGGCCACACAGTTTAGTGCAAGACAGCAACTAATGTGGCAAACCATCTTCCTGACGCGGTTATTCTCATTTTAGTGAGAATACGTTTGAGAGAGATTCAAGATGAACAGACTTGATAAAACAAACTTGCATAATACCTCATCGCATCTCAAAAACCTCGAGCATTTAACATCCAGCAAATTACTTTGAAATCTGCAGGTTATTATGTAGGCAAACACACAAAGATATGCTGTGCGTTATCATTGTGAGTTATCATCAAGGACAATGAGATGAGCGATCAGTCATTCTAGATTATTGCATCACTTTTGTTAGATCGACCCAGGAAAACGCTGTTACTTTTAAAATAGTTAACTTTCATTCAAACAAACAGTCTAACATCCCAACAGGAAGATAGCATGTTTAACAGTGAAACACTTCCTCAGTACTACCTGCTTGCATCTTGGGGTCTGAGTGTGTTATCACCTGAGTTAAGCTGGCAAAAGCAATAGTTGCAGATCAAAAAAAGAAATTCTAAGGAGATACAACCCACAACTGGAAACTTTGCCGCTTATTTTACAGCAAAGGGAAAAGTCAACAGCACCCAACTTCATCTCATGGCTCAGTTTGTAAATGCACAGTTTGAAATTTGATCCGCGAATTGTGCTATAGTAGGTAATGGCAGCCAGAGTATAAATGGATGAAATTGAATTGGCCTCCCCATCTCTATGGGGAGATGAGATGTGCCCAGAGTTGATGTTGGCTTTTTAGAAAAGCCTGATGCTCTGTTAGAGAATAAATTAGACTTGGTATTGATAAACTAGTTTAGGGGCTGGTTTAGCACAGTGGGCTAAACAGCTGGCTTGTAATGTAGAACAAGGCCAGCAGCACGGGTTCAATTCCTGTACCGGCCTCCCCGAACAGGCGCTGGACTAGGGGTTTTTCACAGTAATTTAATTAAAGCCTCTATTCAAGTTAAAGATTCAAATACAAGTTGTCCACAGAATTATGCCTAAGTGAGAGTTGGTACATTTTGAAAAGGAAAGACAAAAAAAAATGCAAGCAGTCTGATTTTTGTAAACCTTTTGTGTAATATTTTCTTTGCGAGGCATTATAAATCTGTTATCTTTAATGGCTAAACCTTCTATTCCATGGCACTTAATAGAACTGTTGAGGCAAATGGGTAAATTAACTTGAGGAAACAATACTGATTTAATACTTTATCACAACTCTAAAGAAGTATGTGGTATGATCTGCACCTCTGACTTGGGAGTGGCTGTTAGAAGGAATGTTTCCGTCAATATGTTCTCTCTCATTCATTTACATACAATTTTTCTCAAAGATCCAGCATTCTAGTGCTCCAAGGGAGGGAGTGTCAACATACCAATATTTGACTTAAAACATCACATCACAGAATTGTTACAACACAGAGTCTGCACTGGCTCTCTGAGCAACTCACTTGGTGCCATTTTCTCAACTTCTGCCTGTAACCCTACACATTCTTCCCATTCAGGTAACATTCAAAAGGGAAGTTTGATTCAACATTAATTTGATTACTGAGGGAACAATCTCAGACTGGCTTATTATATAGCTCTTCAACATTACGATTGTTCCAACAGTAATCAAGTTAGATGGGCAGCTCTGACTCACTTCATACACGTGCATACAGTTGGTACACAGATATGAACAAATGGGTCTAACTGAATGATAAAAAGTGATTAAATATTTCAGTGGGAATTTGGTTTGCTTTCTGTTGTGCCATGCTGTGAACGGCAAGAATATTGTTCATCTTAAGACAGGTCAGACATTCGTAACAAGAATATGCAAGTCATCCTCAGTGTTGTGGTGGAATGTCTGAGCAGAACAATAAAAGTCGACTGCTCAGCTGTGTTTTTCCTTCTTGTTGGCAAGCACTGCTCTATCTTTTATTTCCTCTTTTTGAGAACAGGATCTCTGAATGATCTGTGTCCATATTTGTTAATTGCAGATTTAAATCTCTTGAGTTGATTTGATGCAATAAAATCTTTCCAAATAAGTTATTTTGAAATAAAAATGCCTTTTGCAACCAATTGTCCCAGAAATCTGTCTTTTATTAATGTTTTGGAACTACCTAAATCCTCAGCCTGTTTTCATTGCTCTTACACATGTGTTGTTAATGACTCTAATTTACTTAGCAATGTGACACGCTGGAGCACCAGCATGGAGTGGGAGGAGAGAGTGGGCTGTTTTAATTCTCCAACTGAAAGCTGCAGTTATTCAAATAGCTTTTTTTGATTGGTTTAAAATTTCCGTCCTCTCCCGTACAAATTATTTCAGTTTGTCAGCATTTTAGCCAAGTTGCTGAAAAGGTTGGAATTGCAGCAGTTTCAGCAATTAGTCCTTTCAATAAAGTCAGTTTGGGTTCATTTTCTCTGTTCCAGCCGTGCAGAAAACAACTGAGTTCAAAATCTACAATTTCATCCAGACTGTCCCTTTAAAAATGCTGCTGCAATCTGTCTCCCTTTTTTAAAAACCAATAATTATGGGAGACAAATCTCTGAAAGGCAAGCATTTGAAGTAATCACCATGCTGAGATCCTCCATATTCTTGTATTCCAGTGAGTGCAAAATATTGCAATTACTGTAATTACACCTGACCCTTCAGTTATTTCATGACTTAGTGAACTGGTAGCCACATTAATTATGGAGGAAACCCCATGATCAAAAGCAACAATGAGCTTCACAACTTTGAAAGTGATTCTCAGATTTAGAATAAGACTAGAATGTTAATTTGTAGAGGCAGGCAATTATCTTGGCTAAATTATTTGTGAATTGTTTTCATGAGTGTGAAGATAGGAGGGAAGGATATGTAGGCCATTTGTTTCTCACATTGATAATGGAGTAAAAAGTTTGGTGCAGTCAATTCATAGTTACATCACTGTCTTATAATTCATGTGACATTGCTGCAACTGATCCTCAAAACAAACCGTGATTGGACTTTTCCAAAATATTGTGTACACAAATTACTTGCCGTTTAAAATTTCAAATTATTAAGTAGTCATATTGGAAGTGGCCCCAGCCAGAGAAACTACATTCCCTCCACCCCCCTCTTGATATATTGACAGTCTATTGGGTACTTGTGCCCATTTGGAGGGCAGTGGGGAGTTCCCATCATATCTATCTGGATCTCCTTGGTAGCGAATTGAATCAAACAAAGAAGAACAAGGTAGCTTGCCTCAACCACTGCCAACCAGTGGCCCTGACGTCTGTTATCATGAAATGTTTTGAGCGGCTAGTCCTGAGACTGATCAATGCCAGCCTCCCAGACGGTCTCGATCCACTGCAGTTTGCCTAGCACCGCAACCAGTCCACAGCAGATGCTATCTCCCTGGCTCTACAATCAACACTTGACAACAAGGACACCTATGTAAGACTGCTGTTCGTAGACAACAGCTCCAACTTCAACACCATTATCCCGACGAGACTAATAACCAAACTTTGCAATCTTGGACTTGACCCCTCCCTGTGCAGCTGGATCCTTGACTTCCTCACCAACAGACCGCAATCTGTCAGGATAGGCAACAGCACCTCCTCCACATTAGTCCTCAACATCGGGGCCCCGCAAGGATGTGTGCTCAGTCCTCTACTGTATTCCCTATGCACACATGACTGTGGCAAGATTTAACTCCAACTCAATCTATAAGTTTGCGGATGATATGACTGTGGTGGGCCCTATCTCAAACAATGTCTAAGCAGACTACAGGAGGGAGATAAATCACTTGGTTGCATGGTATACCGAAAACAACCTCTCTCTAAATGTCGGAAAGACCAAAGAACTGATCATCGACTTCAGGAAGCGTACCACGACACACTTTCCCGTCTGCATCAATGGCTCCGAAGTGGAGATGGTCGATAGCTTTAAGTTCCTGGGCGGTCACCATCACCAACAGTCTGTCCTGGTCCACTCACGTCGATGCAACAGTCAGGAAAGCCCACCGTCTCTACGGAAGCCAAAGAATTTTGGCATGTCTGATCAACTCTCTCAAACTTCTACAGATATGCAATAGAGAGCATCCTATTCGGCTGCACCACAGCCTGGTATGGCAACTGCTCGGTCCAAGATCGCAAGAAACTGCAGCGTGTGGTGAACTCAGCCCAACGCATCACGCAAGCTTGTCACCCCCACATTGATTCTGTATACACCTCACGTTGCCTCAGGAAGGCAAACCGCTTTATCAGAGACCCCTCCCACCCAGGCATTGCCTTCTTCCAGACCCTTCCATTGGGAAGAAGGTACAGAAGTCTGAAGACCTGCACATCCAGACATAGGAACAGCTTCTTCCCCACAGCTACAAGACTCCTCAACGACTCCCCCCTCGGACTGATCTGTTCCCTGTAAGAACACTATTCATGGCGCCCTATGCTGCTCTTGCTCATGTATTTGCTTTGTTTGGCCCATTGTTCCGCGCTGTAACCAATCACTTCGTCAATGTTCTCTGTTGATCATTCTGTCTACTGTGTACGTTCCCTCGGACGCAGAAAAATACTTTTCACTGTACTTCGGTACATGTGACAATAAATCAAATCAAATGGCTGGACTCAAGTGAAGAAAATCGGATCCTTCATATGCTGCCAGACGGGAAGGAGGTGTAGGTATTAGAAGTGTAGTTGCAATATCAAAAGTGGAATGGAAGGGGAGGGTTATGAGGTAGAGCAGATGCAGTAAGTAGGACTTGTTTTTTTTCTCAATTTGAAGCTGCTAAAGCTATAGTAATGAAGTCTGATGCAGGTAAGTTTTTAGTGTGTTTTGGGGGTTATTTAAGCATTGGTGCAGACTCAAAGGATAGTTGGAGTGGTTTAAGTGTCAGTGGGGGAGCATTTTGCAGACAGCAATCACATTAGATTCAAGATTGTTGTGGAAAAGGATCAGGATTGGCCTGAAATTCTAAAACTGGGAAACGGACGATTTTAATTAAATCAGCTATGATTTGGCCAGAGTGGACTGGGAGCAGACACTTGGGTCAATCTGTGACAAAACAGTGGGATGCATTCAAGAAGGAAATCAGGAGAGTTCAGGGCCAACATGTTCCAATAAAGAAAAAGGGTGAGACCAACAAATCAAGTGAACCTGGATATCAAGAATTTTACTAATTTTATATTGTCTCCATGTTCTTCCTACCAAAAATGCACCACTTCACACTTCTCCGTATTAAATTTAATCTGCCAAATATCTGCCCACTCCACCAACTTATCTATGTCCTTTTGAATTTCTACCTCTTCGCAGTTTACAATACTTTCTTGTCATCTGTAAACTTTTAAATTTGCCCCTGCACACCAAGATCTAGGACATGAATACATATAAGGAAAAGGAAGGTTCCCAATACCAGCCCCTGGAGAACGCCACTACAAACCTTCCTGCAGCGTGAAAAATATCCATTGACCATTACACTCTGCTTCATAGTATTCAGCCAATTTTGTGTCCACATTGCTACTGTCCCTTTTATTCCAAGAGCTGCAACTTTTCTCTCAAGTCTGTTGTGTGCCACCGATTTGAACGCTTCTGAAAGTCCATGTACACCACAAACAGCATTACTCTAATCAACTTTTCTGTTACCACCTCAAAAAGTCCCAATTTAGTTAAACACCAGACCCACTTTTAGAAACACATACTGATTCTTCCTAATCAATCCATATTTTTCCATGGGACTACTAACTCTGTCCTAAATGAATGTTTCTAGAAGCTTGACCATAATTGACTGTAATTGCTGAGGTTATCCCGTTTTTAAACAAGGACGAATCATTTGCAATTCTCCAGTCCTCTGGCACCCCCCTTAAATCTAAAAAAGATTGGGAAGTTGTGGCCAGCACCCCTGCAATTTCCATTCTCACTTACTTCAATATCCTTGAATGCGTCTCATCCGGTCCCGTGCTTTCAGTGCTGACAGTCAATTCAACACCACCTCATCAACTTTCAACCCTTATAGGGACAGAGTTTCCTTCTCGGTCACCGTGTCTTAGGTAGCATGCACCTACTCTTCTTTGAAATAGTGCCATGGGATCTTTTGTATCCACCTGAGTCGGTCGATGAGGCTTCGGTTTAATGCCTCACCCAAAGGATGTCACCTCCAACAGTGCAATGCTTCCTCGGTGCTGCACTGAGAACACCTTGATTTTTGTACTCAAGCCAGGGAATGAGACTTGAATCCAGAATCATGGTTGTTCAGAGATGAGTATGCTACTCACTGAGCCATGGCTAACATTAGTTCAAGGCACCTGCCTGGACTTGTGTGTATAACTATATGGGTTCAGTGTAGAATTTAATGAGTGCTATGTCAGGCTTGTGTTGTATTTTGGTACAATGGTAAATGAAGATCCTATTTCAGTTGCATGTAGCTGACCCCATTGCACTATTTGAATAACAGCACAATTCTCCAGTGTTATTCCTCAATCAATAATTCCAGACGCAGACTAAACTGTTTTTATTAGTGCAACATTGCTTTGTACCAATTGGCTACTGTCATGGTTCATGTAACGGGGAAATATTTTAAAAGTAATTATTTGTCTGAGAAGTTTTTGAAGACTTCCTGAGGACGTGTAAGACACTATAATCAGTCAATTCTTCCTACAAGTCTTCTGCCAGTGCCTTGATTTGCCAGTGTAATAGTGTCTCCCTTTTAAAGGGTGAAACTTTGCGGGCCACGTGACCCACCCGGAACATATGGAAGTGGAGCGTGTGAACCTGGTCCTGTCAGGTGCCAGGGCGCAGACTCTGGGAGCAGGAGATCATCGGAGTAAACCTGGGTGTCGAGGGAACTAATCCTGTGTTGGAGTCATGATGTTCTCGACTCTCTCAAACTTCTACAGATGTGCCATAGAGAGTATCCTATCCGGCTGCATCACAGCTTGATATGGCAACTGCTCGGCCCACGATCGCAAGAAACTACAGTGTGGTGAACTCAGCCAAACGCATTATGCAAGCTTGCCACCATCCCATTGATTCTGTCTACATTTACCGCTGCCCCAGGAAGGCAGACAGCATTGTCAGAGACCCCTCACATCCAGGCTTTGCCCACTTCCAGACCCTTCTATCAGGCAGAAGTCTGAAGACCTGTACATCCTGACTTCAGAACAGCTTCTTCTCCACAGTTACCAGATCCTCTCCCTCGGACTGATCTGTTCCATAAAAGACACCATTCACGATGCTCTACGTTGCTCTTGCTTATGTCGTATTTGCTTTGTTATTTTGCCCTTGTTCCATACTGTAACTAATTATTTATTTGTCGATGTACTGTGTACTCTTTCGCATTCACTGTAACTATCTACTTTTTTTGTCTACTGTGTACGTTTCCTTGGCCGCAGAAAAATAGTTTTCACTTTACGGTACATGTGACAATAAAGTTCTTCCTTTGTCAATCAGTCACCATTGTGATTTAGCTCAACCTCGTTGTATCACCTCGTGCCGTAATATTGCCAACGAGAATAATCAGTCTGGTTGAAAGGGGGATCTGCAAAAGGGACTAGATATGCCATTATTCAGGGGGGAAATCAAACCGTTCGATTAGGCGGTTGAAAACTGGGCCCAAAGGCTTCGATACATTTTTGCTGTCAATTAAATAACGGCCGACGACCAGCAATAACTTGTATTACTCAGTTTGTGGTCTGCCAACCTTCATGCGAATCCTGACATCGCTGGATACCAAGTCCTTTGATCAATTAGTGCAACTAGTGAAAAACCACTACAAACCCCAGTCTATCATTATGCAGCGCTATAAATTCCATTCACCTATTAGGGGTTCTGGACAAATAGTATCTGCTTTTGTAGTCGGGCTACGACAGATGACTGAACATTGCGAGTTTGGTTTATCTCTTATTTTTAAAATAAAATTTAGAGTTACCAATTAAGGGGCAATGTAGTGTGGCCAATCCACCTACCCTGCACAGTGGTGGGGGCGAGACCTACACAGACACGGGGAGAATGTGCAAACTCCACATGGACAGTGACTCAGAGCCGGGATCGAACCTGGGACCTTGGCGCCATGAGGCAGCAGTGCTAACCACTGTGCTACTGTGCTGTCCTGAGATTGGTTTATCTCTTGAGTGATGTGTTACGTGACCGTTGGGTCTGTCGTATCAATAACTTTATTCAGAGGTTTTTTACAGGCAGAAATCAGAGTATCCTTAGACAAAACGGTTGAGTTGGCTAAAGTGACTGAAAGCCCGGAACAAAGTGTTTTTGAGTTCCACGGCCTGCAAAGCAAGGTAAATCAGTTATGGTGAGAAACGGTGGCCATTCAAAAGATTCATATTGAGACTGCAGCGAAGCCTGTGAAAGGAAACAGTGACCTTTGGTCATTGGCTCTAGAGGCTTGTTATGGTTATGGGGAGATGATCCCCAAGACCGATGCAAATGTAAAGAGTTAATTTGTTTCAGATGTAATAGAACGGCCATATATAAACCAGATGCAAAGTCAGACAGACTACACCTAGTGACTCCAGTAGTGAAGTTAAGCAAGACACCCCATCAGAATTGTTAATGGCCATCTGCAATACAGGTGCTGCTGCCATGGTGGTAGGAGAGCAAACAGATGTCCACAGGGAGGCCTGCAACTCAGCGGCCAATTTAACCACCTATGCTGGAGAATCCCCAAAGATAATGGGCATGGCGTCAACGCTAGTATCATAACAGCACCAGTCGGAGGCGGCATGTGGCACAGTGGTTAGCACTGAGACTGCGGTGTTGAGGACCCGGGTTCAAATCTCGGCCCTGGGTCATTGTCTGTGGAGTTTGCACCTTCTCCCCATGTCTGCGTGTGTTTCACCCCTACAACCCAAGATGTGCAGGTTAGATGGATTGGCCATGCTAAATTGCCCCTTAATTGGTTAAAAACAAAAAATTGGGTACTCTAAATTTAAAAAAAATAACAGTACCAGTCTGCTCAGTTGCCCTTAATTGTAGTAAAGGAAATTCGGTAAAACTGGTTGGAGATATTGAGCTTCACAGATGGGGTTTTCCAGGAACTTCTGGCACAGCAGGAACCTTTGGGCAGCACAATGGTTAGCACTGCTGCCTCACAAAGCTAGGGATCGGTGTTCAATTCCGACCTCAGATGATTCTGTGTGGAGTTTGCATGTTCTCCCAGTGTCTGTGTGGGTTTCTTCTGGGTGCTCCGGCCTTCTCCCACTGTCGAAAGATGTGCAGGGTAAGTGGATTGGCCATCCTCATTTGTCCCTTCGTGTCCGAAAGGTTAGGTGGTGTTGTGGTTGACCACCCTGGTTCCACAGGGCTCAATACTGTCTCCTTTGTTTTTTGTGGTATGTATCACTGATTTGAACCTGAATGTAGGGAGTATGATTTAAGCTATCAGATGATACAAAAATTGGTTGTGTGGCTGATAATTAAGAAAGCTGTAAACTACAGGAAAATATTAATGGACTAATCAGGTAGATGGGGTAAGGCAAATGGAGTTCAATCCAGAAATTAACCAAATAATGCATTTGGGACAGTCTAACAAGGCAAGGAATACACAACAAATGGTACAATACTGGGAAATGAGGAGGAGCAGCGGAATCTTGGAGTGCATGACCACAAGTGTCTGAAGGTGGCAAAATAGGGAGAAATGGTGATTAAGAAAGCAAATGGAACACTTTTTCCTTTCGCGAGGTATGGAATATAATTGCTGTATGGTTATGCTGGTACTTTATAAAACATTGTTTAGGCCACAGCTGGAGTGTGGCATGCAATTCTGGCCACCACCTTATAGGAAACATGTGATTGCACTAAAGAAGGTCCAGAGGAGACTTACAAGGATGTTGCCTGGGTTGGAAAATTTTAGTTATGAGGAAATGTTGGAAAGGCTGTGTTTTGTTTTGGAACAGTGGAGAAGTGTATTAAAATGTAAGGGATGCAGATTAGGAAATTAGGTTACGGATTTCCTAATCATTCTAATCTACATCCCTTACATTTTAATACAGGGGCATAGCCAGGGGCATAGATTTGAGGTCAGAGGTAGAAGGGTTAGAGAAATTTCAAGAGGGAATCCTTTACTCGGAACTAATTGCCTGAAAGAGAGGTCAGGCAGAAACCGACACATTTATTTGGGTATGAAGCTGGAGTTCTGTAATCTGTAAAACTGGTAAGTGGGATTGTGGCCATGAATCAGCCAGTGCAGACACAATGGGCTGAATATTGGCCTCCTTCTGTGATGTGAATTTATATTCCTCTGATTCAATACGTCTAGCAACAATCACTCATTGCAAAACTCAATTTGAGTGGTGTAATATCTACTGAATTGCTCTGCACTGCACCTAAATGGGAACCATATCTCTTTTTAACGATCCTATGTTCAATAAACTTGTATTTTTATCAACATTGTAAAATAGTGATTGTATCAAGGATTTCTGGAACAATAGTTTTGTAATTGCTAATGACAGCTACCCAATAAAACCTATTTTCATATAATTATCTAGCTGACTTTAGAATTTTCACTTTTTAGCTGAAAGTCTCCTGTTAGTCACAGCAAACGTTTTTTGGATGGAAAGTACAGTACAATGTGTAAACTATATTACCTTTAATCAAGAAGTTTGGCAAATCTTCAAATAAGTGGATTTCGTTTTTCAGGGTTTTATTATTTTTGCAATTTCCACCAGTAGATAGTCCTCGTTCTCGTATTCTTCAGTTGCTTATATTTTCTGTAGTGCTTTTCTTCACAAATGTCAAAGTGGAAGACCTCAACTTGTAGTAAAAGATTGTTTTTCTATTGGGCATTTTCTTTTTTTTTTAGAAAACATTTTATTGAAGCATTTATAATTTTAACATTTAAACATTCTAAACAACAGAGCGATCCGACACACCGCACCATCCAACATAACCAACTTCCCCCTCGCCTACCTCCTTACTGCCTGTATATTTGATTTCCTATCCTTATTCTACAATGACATGCCTCCCCCCCGGTCAGTTGTCCTTAAAGAAGTCGCTGAACGTCTGCCACCTCTGAGCGAACCCCTGAATTGAACCCCTCAAGGCGAACTTAATCTTCTCCAGCCTGAGAAACCCTGCCATGTCGCTGACCCACACCCCTGACTTTGGAGGCTCACAGTCCCTCCAGCCCAGCAAAATCCGTTGCCGTGCCGCCAGGGAGGCAAAGGCCAAAACGTCGGCCTCTCTCCCCTGCTGGGCCCCAGGATCTTCCGACACCCGAAATATTGCCATCTCTGGGCTCGGAGTAACCCTCCCTTCCAGGACCTCTGACATGCCATCTGCAAATCCCTGCCAGAATCCCCTCTGCTTTGGACACGCCCAAAACATGTGTACGTGATTCACCGGACTTCTCCCGCACCTCCCACACCTGTCCTCCACATCCTCAAAAAACCTACTCATCCGGGCCATAGTTATATGAGCCCTGTGGACCACCTTGAACTGGATCAGGCTAAACCTGGCACATGACGATGAATTGACTCTCCTCAAGGCCTTTTCCCATAGTCCGACTTCCAACTCCCCTCCCAACTCCTCCTCCCACTTCCTCTTCACCTCCCCGATTGGGACCCCTTCCCACTCCATCAATTCCTTATATATTTCTGAAACCCTCTCCTCCCAAACCCCTGTTTTAGACATCACCTTATCCTGCAGTCCCCCAGAGGGAGGCAAGGGAAGCTTGGAACCTGCCTCCGGACAAAGTCCCGTACCTGTAGGTACCAAAATCCGTTCCCACCCAGCAACTCAAACTCCTCCTCCTAATCTCTCCAGGCTCGGGAAACCCTCTTTAATGAAGAGATCACCAACTCTCTCGATCGCTGCATGCTGCCACCTCCTAAAGCCCCTGTCCAGCCCACCCGGAGCAAAATGGTGGTTAGCACAGTATTGGGTAGTTTCTAAAGTTCTGAAAGTACCTCTGTGTTCACTGGGCTGTGAAGTTGTATCAGAGCAAGATTTCCGCCCCAAACCCTGTTTTCGGTTAACTTCATTTATTCCAAAAGTCCTCATATGAATTTTTAAATTAGACCAGGTGTTTTCAACGGGAATAAAGCCAGTTTTGTCATTGGTTCGAGTCCATTGTAACTGTCAGAATGCTGTACACTTCAGTCACCATAGTTACCCGTCATCAACTATACATTTTATTGAAGTTTACATTTATACACTGTACAGTAGATGATTGAAACGGTTAATGCTCACAGTTTACATGCTGTTCCTTTATTGGCACCGTCTCTTCTCGCACGCTGCCCCCCCCCCCCCCCCCCCTTACCTTTCTACTATTTTCAGGCCCTGTCTTGGGCCCTTTCCTCCGCCGTAAATGGATTATTTAAAGCTCATTTTGTTCTTATGGCTTTGTGGGAGGCCCTCTGGCCCCCTTGTTGGTCTCTCCCTGGTACCCTCCTGGCGTTACCTTGGGTCTGTCCCCCGTTGCTGTCTGCTTCCTTTTGCTGCCTGCTTTCTGTGGCCCTGGTGGTTCCTATCTGTTCCCCTGCTCCCCTCCCTTTCTATCCATTATTGGCTTCAAACTGGTTTTAGGATAGGCTGATGAATTACCCCCATGCTTTGTGGAAGTCATTGTCCAACCCTTGGATGGCGTATTTGATCTTCTCCTGATGGAGAAATTCCGATACGTCTGCCAGCTAGTCTGTAGCTGTGAGTGGTGCTGCTGATCGCCAGCTGAGCAGGATTCTCTGGTGGGCGATTAAGGAACCAAATGCAAAGGTGTTGGCCCCATATGAAGTTCTGGCTGGTCCAATATCTTGAAGACTGCCACTCTAGGGGACCGCTCCACCCTTACCCCTGCAACCTTGGACATCGCCTGAAAGAAGGCTGTCCAAAACCTGACCAGCTTGGGGCATGCCCAGAGCAAATGGGCATGGTTGGCCGGGCATCCCTGGCACTGTTCACATTTGTCGTCCTCCTCCCAGAAGTGCCTGTTCATTCGGGTTATGGTTCGGTGTGCTTTATGCACCACTGTATGAGGCAGGAGGAGGTGGAGTGGGCCCTACTTGGTGCTTCATCCCCACCCTACTTCCGTCCCGAGTTCACCTTCCCATTTCTGTCTTGCTCTGTCCAGTGGTGCTCTCGCCCTTTTTTAAAAGTCGCCGTTTATGTCCCTGCAGTTCCCTTTTTCCATACTGTCCAGAACCAGTAGCTCCTCTTAGAAGATGTTCGGAAAATTGAATTATAAATATAGTGGGCAATTCAAGGGCTAAAAGCCTGGGATTACATTGTGTTTGTTTGAAAAGGGTTCTGTTTTGCTTCTAGGAAACAGCAGGTGAAATTGAGGAAAGAATGTTTTTTCCAGTCTGGGCTGATGCATAATAGTTTGCCTGGGGAAGTCCCAGGAGAGTTATGGGCTTTTGCAGCCTGCAGTGATCATTTGTTTTTTTAGTCGGGGTAAATGAGGGATGTTGGCTAACGGAAAAGTTTCGTGTCATTTTGTCATCTGTGGCAGGTTTTGCTGGGAGTTTCCCGCTGGCTCTGTCGACAGGTTCCCCACCACTATCTAACAACACTTGGTCACTTTTTTGGGATCAGGGGAGTTTCTCACCGGTTTAGCCCACACTTAGAATTATCTTTATCACTGGGGAGCTGAACTCACTGGCCAGACTGGCTCCTCAGAGATTGGGCTGCCATTTTGAAAGGGTGTCCTGATCAGTGAGCTTGTGGGCCCTCCACCCAAGAGCAATGTCACCCCCCCACATGTATGTGAAGTTCTCTCCCTAACCCCCCCCCTCCAAGTGAGAACCCCCAGCTATGGGGTCGCTCAGTGTCCCCCTTTCAGGTCTTCGCTCGCCCCCTTCCAGGAGCCCCCCCCCCCAAACCTTATGGAGACCATACCCACCCTGCACCATCTCCATCCTCCTTTCATGGGCATAGGCCCCCTTAGGCCCTGACCCTTGGCAGTGCCAAACTTGCACCTGAGAAACCAGGCACTGGCACCCTGGGAGTGCTCATAGTCAATAGATGTTTACAGCATGGAAACAGACCATTCGACCCAGCTTGTCCATGCCGCCCAGTTTCTATCACTAAACTCATCCCCCTTGCCTGCATTTGGCCCATATCCCTCTATACCCACCCTGTCCATGTAACTGTCTAACTGCTTTTTAAAGGACAAAATTGTACCCGCCTCCACCACTGCCTCTGGCAGCCCGTTCCAGATGCTCACCTCCCTCTGTGTGAAGAAATCTCCCCTCCCGTCTCTTTTGTATCTCTCCCCTCTCATCTTAAACCTATGCACTCTAGTTCTAGACTCCTCTACCTTTGGGAAAAGATGTCGACTATCTACCTTATCTATGCTCATTATTTTATAGATCTGCTGGATTTGCGGTGCCACCCAGGCACCTTGACATTTCCAGGTGCCTGTGTTCCAGGGGAAGGGCCAGGGGCCAACCCTGCACTATTCCTGCCACGCAGGGCCCTCCGATGGACCTGGAGGCACTCCGGGTGCCATTTCCACCGTGTCAATATTTGTGTGGACCAGTCCTGAACGGCACTGGGCTGGGAACTCCCTTGGCAGGCCGTTAGACTAAGTAGGTTTAAAATCTAGTTAAGCGCTTCTGGCTTGGTCGTGCCCATTGTGGGTGGGATTCTGGATGCACCGCCTTGCGGGACTTTGGTAAATCCCATGAGGCATAGTGGGTGCCAAGAAGCCTACAGGAGGCCTCATCTGGCATCTACCGGCCACGTTGCGCTCCGGTTGGGTGTGACATGGCCGGTAGATCGCGCCCGGTTGAGCGCAACTTGACCAGATCGTGCTCAAGGTGATTTCTGGGTGGAGCTGAGAAAAACAGAGGCAGAGAGTTTGGAGAAGCTTTGAAAGAACGAGAGGAGCTGAGTTCTGATCTGCCTGACCTGAGTCCACAATTCATTCCTAGTGGGATAGTTTAAAGCAGTGCAGTCTTTTCTGAAGTCTAGAAAGAGGCTGAAACACATGGTTGAAGCAGCTATTTGAAGATTTTCAGCCAGAGTCTGAAACGGTTCTCACCAGAGCCAGTGTCTGTTCTGTGCCGCAAGTATTACTCTGTGCTCTGCTAATTTTAAGATAGATTAAGAGCAGTATGTTTCTGTTCGTGTTGTTTAATGGTCAATTGTATAGTAGTGTTAAGGGGTAATTGTAAGCTGTTCTTTTTTAGGTGTGAAGACAAAAGTTGAATATTGTATTTATTTTGACTGACTGCACCCTACCCGCCAAGGACAGCGGCAACGCGTCCCACCTCTTGAATTCCTCCTCCATTTGCTCCACGAGCCTTGTGAAATTAAGCCTCTGCAGGGCCCCCCAGCTCCTGGCCACCTGGACCCTCAAATACCTGAAGCTCTTTTCCGCCCTTTTTAGTGGGAGCTCGCCAATCCCCCTCTCCTGGTCCCCTAGATGAACCACGAACAGCTCGCTCTTCCCCATGTTGAGCTTGTACCCCGAAAAATCCCCGAATTCCCTAAGGATCCTCATTCCCTAAGGATCCGGCATTCCCCCCACCGGGTCCGCCACATACAGCAGCAAGTCGTCCGCGTAGAGCGACACCCTATGCTCCTCCCCACCCCGCACCAACCCCCTCAGTGCCATAGCCAGGGGTTCAATCGCCAGTGCGAAGAGCAGCGGGGACAGGGGACACCCCTGCCTCGTCCCTCGGTGCAACCGAAAGTACTCTGACCTCCTCCTGTTTGTGGCCACACTTGTCATCGGGACCTCATACAACAGCCTAACCCACCTGACAAACCCCTCCCCAAATCTCTTCAGCACCTCCCACAGGTACCCCACTCTACCCTATCGAAGGCTTTCACAGCGTCCATCGCCACCACTATCTCCGCCTCCCTTGCCGGCATCATGATAACGTTCAAAAGCCTCCGCACATTCGCGTTCAACTGCCTCCCCTTCACGAACCCCGTCTGGTCTTCGTGGATGATCTGCGGCACACAATCCTCAATTCTCGTGGCTAAGACCTTCGCCAGCACCTTGGCATCTACGTTTAGCAACGAAATCGGCCTGTAAGACCCACACTGCAGGGGATCCTTGTCCCGCTTCAGGATCAAGGAGATCAGTGCCCGGGACATTGTTGGGGGCAAGCCCCCCCCCCTTCCTCCCTTGCCTCATTGAAGGTCCTAACTACCAACAGGTCCATATATTTTTTATAAAATTCGACCGGGAAACCGTCCGGCCCCGGTGCCTTCCCCGCCTGCATGCTCCCTATCCCTTTGGTCAGCTCCTCCAGCCCAATTGGGGCCCCCAATCCTGCCACCAGTCCCTCCTCCACCTTCAGAAACCTCAATTGGTCCAGAAAGCGGCCCATCCCTCCCTCCCTCTCGTGGGGGCTCGGACCGGTACAATTCCTCATAAAAGTCCCTGAAGACCCCATTGATGCCAACCCCACTCCGCACCACACTCTCTCCCCTGTCCTTCACTCCCCCGATCTCCCTAGCTGCGTCCAGCATCCGAAGCTGATGCGCCAGCATCCGGCTTGCCTTTTCCCCATACTCGTAAATCGCCCCCTGGTCCTTCCTCCACTGCACCTCCGCCTTCCTGGTGGTCACCAGGTCGAATTCGGCCTGGAGGCTGCGCCTCTTCCTCAACAATCCTTCCTCGGGCACCTCCGCAGACCTCCTGTCTACCCTCACCATCTCCCCCACCAGCCTCTCCCTCTCCCCCTGCTCCCTCCTCTCCTTGTGGGCCCTAATGAAGATCAGCTCTCCCCTAACCACCGCCTTCAGCGCCTTCCATACCATCCCCACTCGGACCTCCCCGGTATCGTTGGCCTCCAGGTACCTCTCTATACTTCCTCGGACCCGCTCGCTCACCTCCTTGTCCGCCAACAACCCCACCTCCAAGCGCCACAACGGGCGCTGGTCCCTCTCCTCCCCAGCTCTAAGTCCACCCAATGCGGGTCGTGGTCCGAAATGGCTATCGCCGAATACTCGGTATCCTCTACTCTCGCTATCAGCACCCTGCTCAAAATAAAAAAGTCGATTCGGGAATAAGCCTTATGGACATGTGAGAAGAATGAAAATTACCCGGCCTTGCAAATCTCCAAGGGTCCACCCCTCCCATCTAGTCCATAAACCCCCTCAGCACTCTAGCCGCCACCGGCTTCCTACCCGTCCTAGACCTGGAGCGATCCAGTGCCGGATCCAGCACCGTGTTAAAGTCTCCCCCCATTATCAGGCCCCCCACTTCCAAGTCTGAGATCCGACCTAACATGCGCCGCATAAAACTTGCATCATCCCAATTCGGGGCATACACATTGACCAGTACCACCCTCTCTCCCTGCAGCTTACCACTTACCATTACGTACCTACCGCCATTGTCTGCCACAATGCTCGACTCCTCAAACGATAGCCTTTTTCCCACCAAGATCGCCACCCCTCGATTTTTGGCATCCAGCCCCGAATGAAACACCTGACCTACCCACCCTTTCCTCAATCTTACCTGGTCTGCCACCTTCAGGTGTGTCTCCTGGAGCATAACCACATCCGTCTTCAGCCTCTTCCGGTGCGCGAACACGCGGGCCCGCTTGACCGGCCCATTCAGTCTCCTTACATTCCAGGTTATCAGCCGGATCAGGGGGCTACCCGCCCCCCTCTGCCGCCGACTAGCCATAACCCCTCCTCAGCCAGCCACGTGCCCGCACCCCACGCCCAGCCCATTCCCCAAGGCGGCAGACCCCCGTCTGGACCCCCCCCCCCCTCCCCAACTTGCTCCAGCTCCCCCTTGACCGTAGCAGCAGCAACTCGATTCCCCCCCCCCCCCCCCCCCCCCCCCGGCTAGGACCCATCCGAGCTGTTTTACTCCCCCCATTGCACTTCCGCAGGTCTGCTGACCCCGGCCACTCCCGCCTCTCCTTCGACTCCTCCCATTGTGTGACACACCCTCCTCTTTCGTTCCCCATCCACAGGCTCTCCCCCTCCCCCTTCCATCCTAAGCGCGGGAAACAACCCTCGCTTCCCCGGCCCCGCCCCCTCCAGTGTTCAGCGTGGGAAAAAGCCAGCGCTTTCCACCTACCCGGCCCTGCCACCTCTGATGCAGCTTCTTTTACAGGCCCAGTCCCCTCACCCCTGACTCGGGCCTCCCCCTCCCCCGCGGTGCCCCATCTCACCGCCGGCCATCCACACCTGTTCCATTTGCTTACCCCCCCTCCAAGAGCCCCCCCGACCAACCCAACCAAAACAGTGCCTAACCACCCTCACCGACCAGAATGAAAAAAAACACAAAGAAAAAGAAACCAAGAGCAAAGGACCCCCCCTCAAAAAGTAACATATCAACCGCAGTCCCCAAACGCCCATCCCGACCCTCAATCTGTGTCCAACGTCTCGGCCTGAACAAAGGCCCACGCCTCCTCCGGAGACTCAAAATAATGGTGCCGGTCCTTGTAGGTGACCCACAGTCGCGCCGGCCGCAACATGCCAAACTTCACCCCCTTCCTGTGCAGCACCGCCTTCGCTCAATTGTACCCGGCCCTCCTCTTCGCCACCTCCGCACTCCAGTCCTGATATATCCGAACCTCCGCGTTCTCCCACCTGCTGCTCCTCTCCTTCTTGGCCAACCTGAGCGCGCACACCCAATCAGCGAACCGATGAAACCGTAACAGCACCGCCCGCGGAGGCTCGTTAGCCTTGAGCCACCTCGCCAGCACTCTATGGGCCCCTTCCAGCTCCAGGGGCCCCTGGAAGGACCCCGCTCCCATCAGCGAGTTCAACATGGTGATCACATAGGCCCCCACGTCTGACCCCTCCGGGAGGTCCAGAATCCGCAGATTCTTCCGCCTCGACCGATTCTCCATCTCCTCGAACCGCTCCTCCCGTTTCTTGTGGTGCGCCTCCACCTTTACCGCCAGGCCTAAGATCTCGTCCTCTTTGTCGGAGGTCTTTTGTCGGGCTTCGCGGATCACCACCCCCTGGGCCGTCTGTGTCTCCAGCAGCTTATCAATAGAAGCCTTCATTGGCTCAAGTAGGTCCGCTTTAATCTCTCTGAAGCAGTGCTGGATACCCTCCTGTTTCTCCTGCGCCCACTGCATCCACGCTGCCTGGTTTCCGCCCGCCGCCATTTTGTGCTTCTTCCCTCGCACCTTCTTCGGGTCCACCACCACCTTTTTTAGTCGCCCCGCTCCTGGTAAAAGCCATATACTATCGGGGAAATGTTGTATTCTCCTTCCCACACCGGGAAACGTCGATAAAGTGCCGTTGGGGGCCCTGAAAAGAGCCCAAAAGTCCATTTATGTGGGAGCCGCCAAATGTGCGACTTAGCTCCGCATAGTCGCAACCGGAAGTCAAATATTGTATTTATAATAAAGTTTTGTTTTAGAAATACCAAAGCCCTCTTTTTTTTCATGGCATCACTCCTGGGGCACATCGTTCTTTCCGCACAGTGTTAAACCGATGTATTGGGGCTTTGTTCCAGTAGCCTAGCCACTGTTGGGGTCTGGTTTGGGATCGTAATACCTGAAACGCTAATTCTGTTTCTCTGAACACCGCTCTCATCCTGTTGATTATTTCCAGCATCTTTTTCTTCCTCCATCATCTCTTTTGCTGGTTTTTTCCTAACTTTATGCTTGCATATTTCCTTATCTTCTCTTTCTCAACATTAAAAGTTCCACCATTTGCTGAATTTTTTTTAAACCTTGAAACAGATGACAAATAATCTTTGCAAAGTTCATGAGCACATATAGCAATACTTGATAAACTGACACGTAAAATTATTTTGCTTGCTGTGAAATAAAGTATGTAAGCTGCACTTCACCGTGATTTTCATGCCTATGAACATACAAGTATCTTTTGCAGTCATGCTATGAAACACCCAATGTTTCTCATTATTATTATTATTACAATCCAAGACCAGACCCCAACAGTGGTTAGGACACTGGACCGAAATCCCAATATTTTAATTTAGCAAGACAGTGAGGAAAGGATATTTCGCTCCAAGAGTGATTGCACGAATAATTAGGGATATGGTATATTAAAACAAACTTTATGACTAACATAGTATTAAAATCTTTAACATCGCACCAGAAAATAACTTCCAATTACCCCTTAAACAATACTACTCAATACATTGAATACAATACCCTTACTTGCTATCTTTATTCCCACTCAAACAACAAGAAACTAAACCATAATATAAAAACAAATTGTTGCAGATGCTGGAATCTAAAACAGAAAATACTGGACAATCTCAGCAGGTCTGACAGGATCTGTGGAGAGCGAAGGGAGCTAACGTTTCGAGTCTGGATGTCTCTTTGTCAAAGCTGGAGAGAACAGGAAATAGTCAGATTTGTATTATTGTGGAGGGGGCGGAACATGGGGCAGTGGGGCTGGTTAGAGGGCCAGTGATTGACAAAGATGTTGTGGACATAAAGACAAAGGGAATGTAAATGTGCGTGATCAAGGTTAAGAATGGTGCTTATAGTGGCACATGTAGACATCCAGAACATTCTAATCTCTTAAGCTTGTTTCAGATCCACCTTGTCCTCAGGCAAGTTTGCACTGCTTGAAATACAGTTTATCTCTTAACTAATTTACAGGGAGAGCAGAACTGTTTCATTGTGCCTGCTTTCAGCCAGATCAGACCTCGATTGAAAATGCTTTCTCAAAATGCATGATGCCTTAGCTCCACCCTACAATGACATCATCTCATCAAGCTGAAATCTAATTAACTCTCCAGGGAATCCCCTTAATCAAAACAAAATTGCCTTAGATCAAACTGTTTATGATGGTTAATTGTACCTCTGGTTCCTAAAATCTTTGTCTGTCAAACCAAAATTATTTTACAAAAATGACTCAAGCAGTCAAACACACTTTACTTCACCAAATACATATAATCCAATATAGCTGAAATTCCAACAGTCAGTACATTATGTGCTTATAAAATCTATGTTACTGACTTTATTAAGCTGCAGCGTTCAGTTACATGATACTAAATTATTTTTCTTGGTCTCCAGTGAATATGGCTTTGCTGAAAAGGTGGTAGAAGGAATGTCTATTGTGGTGAATTCCATTGTAGTTAAAGTTGAAGCGAAAGCATTCAATACTTCCTTTGAGCTGTGGCAACTCCATGGTTACAGTGTGAATCCCAAGTGGCAACAAAGTGATCTCCGATTCACAAGAATTACTGATCCAGAGCGAGGGGAGGTAAGAGTTCATAGTACTTCAAGTATCAATTTATAGCTATTAACATAACTCTGCTAAGTCGATGCAATGATTTGAACTCCACCACTAAGCAGTGTGATCTGTGAATGCACTGACCACTATAAGCAGACAAAATCAATATCTTCCCGTAAAGAAGTCTGTTGAATGAGCACTGCAGAGATGCAATTGGGGCCTTGTTGTATATAATGGTTATAGCTTTAGTAATAGCAAAGATGGGAGCAGATGTAGCTGACCTATTATACTAGTAGAATGAACAGCATTTTTCAAGTTGAATGATTTGCAATCTTATCCTCATGAAAATCTCTTTGATCAACAACCTTTGTGTAAACAGATGGTTATGCATGATCCCTAGATTAACCTTTTTCATGTGCAAGCCAAATTATCTAGTAGTTTTAACAACTATGTATGTGAACAGGAATGAAAATTGTAGTGTTCTTCTCGAAGGATAGAATTTAGTGGCGATAAACGAGTTGCCAGGTATCTGGCAAGTCATAGAATTGACACGGCACAAAAATACTTAATGTATTCCTATCCCTATCATGAGAGAGCTATATTGCATTTGTAGAGAAAATGTAAACTTCTCAAAGCATGAGTATACAGTCACTGCACACAACTGAATTGTCCAGAAATATGCTGTTGTTTCAATGCTTGTGTTGCTTCCAAATAATTGAGCTGTGTTTATACATTGTGCTCACAGCATTAAACTTTGTAACAACACTGTGGTTGAGGATCATGTATTTAAAAAATCCATGCAAGGGTTTTTTTATCAGCACTCCATCACAAAGATAAAATCAAGTGAGTTGCCTCCAACGGTTCAAGAAGGCAACTTACCACCACCTTCTGAAGGGCAACTAGGGATGGGCAATAAATGCTGGCCTAACCAGCGACGCCCACATTCCGTAAATGGATAAAAATAAATAAATAAAATCATACAGCTGAGCAAGGTGGACACCAAGGAACATAATGCATAGTTTGTTTAGCCATCAACTGAATAATTCTTGAATGCCTCTGTTCACATTGGTATTTATATTCTCAATTTCAATAGTATGTTTATTATAAACCGTATGCTTGGTAACTAATCTTATTTCCACTTTAAATAAATTTAAAGTACCCAATTATTTATTTTTTTCAATTAAGGGGCAATTTAGCCTGGCCAATCCACCTACCTGCACATCTTTGAGTTGTGGGGGTGAAACCCACACAGACACAGGGGGAATGTACAAACGCTACACGGACAGTGACCCAGGCCGGGGTTCGAACCTGGGTCCTCGGCACCGTAGGCAGCAATGCTAACCACCGTGCCATGTGCCGACTTATTTCCACTTTTAAGTAGGCCAAAAACTCTTAGAACTGCAGGAAATCAAATTATTTCCAATATTAACAGCATCTATGATTTTATAGCTGGGAAAATTGTGTAGCCCACCATGTGCAGTTCGTCCTGCAGTTAAATTCCTTTGTGAGAGTCTGAAACTTCAAACGACACTTTGAAAATTTAATTGAGAGCACAGTTTTTGAGTTTGGGGCATTTATCATATTTATTTTATGTAGCGACGTTTGAGAGATCAAGAAGTTGCACAATGTTATAATAAAAATACATGATTCTTTTTCCTATTGCATTACCCTTTTTAATGATCTCACTAAATGAATCATTGTTCATGATGAGTCAGTGGTTGACAAAAACAGGGCTGTTGGACAAAATAATAACACTAAACGCAATAACATTGGGACAGGCTCTGCCCTGGAACCAGCAACACTGAGTTAAGTCTCTGGGTTTTGTTGTACTGACCCGGGTCGGAGAATGTGGGAGAAGGAGGTTTTTAAAACATTTGAGTAGATCCTTGGATTATGGCTAGTATACCAAAGATTGGCTCTGATGGAGTGATGGAGATTGCTGATGACTGTTGGAATTTGGGGACTGTCCTCATGGGGTCGAGAAACTCCAGGGGCATGAAATTCATATTTCAGTTGACTTCTTTAAAAAACTATCACAATTTACCCTTAGTAAGCCTGTTCTTAGCTTTGTATTCACCCATATTTACTGTTAAAATAAGCTACCAGTGCAATGAAACATATGGAACTCCATTTGGGTCAATGACACACCCACATTTTCAATGTGTAAGTTCGGCCCAGAAGCTTCCCTCACAAGCACTCTTTTTAAGTGGGAAAAAAAAGAGAAGCCCCCATTTAATTATTTGTTTGTTTTTGTACAGCGTTTGCTTTATTCATTTATTTTAAAGCATGGAGACTGAAAACCACAGGATTATACACGCAGTATTGACCCTAGCAAGGATGGGATCAAACCTGACTCCTATACACGAGCAAAGGACACATCTTTGCGCTAACATAGTCTCAAGATTGGGTCCCTGTGGAGAGCATTCTGGTGGTCCGAGTGTTCAAAACATTTTGGCTTCTTGTCCCAAATGTAATGTGAATTTTGGTTTACTGCAGTCTGTCGGCACTATATCAATAGACATAGGGGTTTTGATTAGCCATTCGCATGTATTGTTTCTTTGTTTATAAACTGTAAAAACAAAGTAACAAAATTGCTCTACTTTTTTTTATCTAGCTTGAGAGGTTCATAATTTTAATTATGTATTTTTAACAGGTTTTGACTTTTAAGGAAATAAACTGGCAGACACTCCGTATTGAAGCTGATGCCATCCCAGGTGATCAGAGCATTATCAGTACACCACTAAGGCTGATCACCAACCAGTCAAAAATCAAACTTGTTCTTAAGAGAAGGGTATGTTCAGCCCACCAACTTTCATACTTCTGTTGGTTATGTCATTTATATATCAGTAGTTAACAATGGGTATTCCACTGGACTGCGCTAATGTCGGATATACAAAAGAAAATGCCTTTGCCTCAGGTTTTCTAAATGCTGGTTGCATGAACCTGGGAAACTGACATCTTGTGTTAAAATAAGAAATACGGGGGACCTTTTATGAACACAGAGAAGGCTAGGTGCCTGTTGGCTCACCAACTGAGAAAGCAAACAGCCACGAGGGAGATAGCCCAGGTAAAGGACAGCAGAGGCAGACTGGTAGCCGAACCAAAATAGGTCAACCAAGCATTTGAGGCCTTCTACTGTGGAATGTACACCACTGAGCCCCTCAAGGGGACTCGGGGATGAAACAGTTCTTTGACAGACGTGCCAGTTATGGGGGAATGATAGACTGAGGAAGCTGGAAGTACCAATAGGACTGGGTGAGATCATGGAGAGCATCCACTCCGTGCAGGCATGGAAAGCGCCAGGGCCCATGGGTTCCCGGCGGACTTCTATTAAATAATTGCGCCAGCTCTTGCCACGCACCTGCGGGAGATGTTCGCAGACTCACTAACAAGGGGCACTTTGCCTCCTATGCTAACACAGGCCAACATATCGCTGACCCCCAAAAAGACAAAGACCCAACAAAATGCAGATCATATAGAACCGTTTCGCTGCTTAACGTAGATGCAAATATTCTCGCGAAGGTCCTGGCTAAGAGATTGGAGAACTGCGTACCAGAGGTGGTCGCAGAGGACAAGACGGGTTTTGTCAAGGGTAGACCGCTAACTGCGAACATCAGATGGCTGCTGAATGTGATACTGACCCCATCTGGGGAGAGAACACCAGAGGTGATCGTCTCCCTGGATTCGGTAAAGGCCTTCGACAGAGTCGAATGGAAGTAGCTCATTGAGATACTGGAGTGGTTTGGGCTAGGGACGTTGTTCACCTCATCGGTGAAACTCCTGTACAACACCATCAGCTCTGAACACTTCCAGTTGCACAGAGGTGCCAGACAGAGAAGCACACTGTCCCTGCTCCTGTTCGCGTTGGCAATTGAACCCCTGGCGATCACCCTCTGAGACGCAAAAGGTTGGTAGTGTATCCGAAGAGGAGGCAGAGAGCACAGAGAATCTAAAAATCCCTAAGACAACACTGCAGAGGAGGAGAAGCATGGGCAACCTGGCCCTTCCAAACTTGCAGAACTACCACTGGGCAGCTGCAGCCGAGAGTGGGAGGGCATGGGAAGGGAACCGAGCATGGAATGGCTGAGGTTGGAGGAGTTCTTCTGCATGGAAACAACCCTCCGAGCCCTCGACACGACAGCGCTCCCATCCCTGCCGGCAAAGTACTCATACCAGTGGTGGTAGCAAGGTTAAAAACATGGAACCAGTTGAGACAACACTTCGGCTTAACCGAGATGTCCACCATGGCCCCCCTCTGCAATAACCACAGATTCAAAAGGTGGAGACAGGACTGGACTTGTTAAAATTTGGTTTCCACTTAAGGGGCAATTTAGCATTTCCAATTCACCTACTGCACATCTTTAGGTTGTGGGGTGAGATCCACGCAAACACGAAGATTGTGCAAACTCCACATGGACAGTGATCCAGGGCCGGGATCGAACCCGGATCCTCGGCGCCATGAGGCAGCAGTGTTAACCACTGCGCCACCCTACGATTAGGATCTTCTACATGGGGGACCGACTTGCAACCTTAGAGCTGGCGGGATGCAACCGTAATCGTCCAATGCAAGCAAGTCTCTTGAGGGGACTGTAAATATGACTGGTAGGGGGAACAATGCTCCAATTAGACTGGAAAGCCATATGTTTACTTAGTTGCTGTGGTGCTTTGGTCAACTAAGCTGCACAACAGTTGTTAATCTTTACAGAAGACTTGTTTCATGCCATCTTGCCCTCAATAGATGAGCATTCATAGACTCCTAGAATCCCTACCAGTGCAGAAGGAGGCCATTTGTCCCATCGCATCTGCACTGACCTCTGAAAGAGTTTTCTACCTAGGCCCACTCCCCCGCCCTATCCTTGCAACCCCACCTAACCTTTGGACGCTTAAGGGGCAATTTAGCTTGACCAATACACTTAACCTGTGCATCTTTGGACTGTGGGAGGAAACCAGAGCACCCTGAGGAACAGCAGATATGGGGAGAAGTACTAACTCCACACAGTCACCCAAGGTCCGACTCGAACCATTGTGCACTGTGCTGCCTGACATTGAAGTGCATCATCATTGATTGGCAGCCCAGTCCAATTATCTGTACATGTTTTGTTGCACATTGGATGCATTATATATGCAGCATAATTCTAGTGAGGCAGAATCAGCAGTAGTTGTAATGTAAATACATTTGACTTTGGGTGGATTGACCCCAGTTATCTTATCCATTCAACATGGAGCTACATAAGGAAGCAAAACCAGGGGCTGGTTCAGCACAGTAGGCTAAACAGCTGGCTTGTAAAGCAGAACAATGCCAGCAGCGCGGGTTCAATTCCCGTACCAGCCTTCCCGAACAGGCGCCGGAATGTGGCGACTAGGGGCTTTTCACAGTAACTTCATTGAAGCCTACTTGTGACAAGCTGTTATTATTATTATTATTATTTGGACAGATAAAAGATTTTGATGAGTATCTGGAGATGGAGAATTTGAGGGATGGAACTCTCCATCCTGCGGCTGAAAGTCCTGTGATGGAGTGATTAAAATCAGTGATGTGCAAGAGACCGGAATTGGAGGAGAGCAAGTATCTCCAAAGACATGAGGAATGTAGAGATGGGAAACAGCAAGGCTGTGGAAAGATCTGAAAACAATTGAGAAACTTAAAATCTGAGCATTGCTCGGCTGGGAGCAAATGTAAATCAGCAAATGCAGAAGTGTTGGATGATTGAAACGGTGCAATAAAGAAGCTTGTGGAGAATTGGATTGAAAAATATTTCTCACGTGTTTTAAGAATAATCAACTTTACATCTTTGCTTTGTACCAGGTGAAAGATTGCAATGTGGTAGGCTCAAAGCTAATGTTCCTGTTGGATGATTTGCTGTGGGTTCTCACTGACTCCCAACTAAAAGCAATGATTGAATATGCACAGTCACTCAGTGAGGCCATGGAGAATTCAGCTAGGCAGCGGAAGAGAATGGCTCCGGACACTGCAAGGGTGAGTGCAAATGAGATTCAGCAGTTTGATCAGTTTAATTTTCCATGCAATAACTGAACTGTTATGTAGGTTTTCCAGTTGCAGTAAATCCAAGTTTATAAATCAACATTTAAGTTTAAAATAGGGTGTCATCAGATCAGTGTGTAATTTGATCAGTGTTGGTAGAAATCCATCTTTGTCTCCTTGATGTCCTCAAAGCAATGAGTGTTTCTTTTCCTGTTGTGTTATCAAGGATATTGGCTGAAGAATTCATGTTTTGAGACAAACGCCATGATAGACTTTTTGATTAATCATTGTCATTCATGTTTCTACTGATCTGATGGATTTGGTTTGGCCTTGTGTTGGTTTCATGGAAGCAGAATTGACTTATTAAATAATTTTGATCTTTATTAGTGTCACAAATAGGCTTACATTAACACTGCAATGAAGTTACTGTGAAAATCCCCGAGTTGCCAGACTGCGGCGCCTGTTCGGGTACACTGAGGGAGAATTCAATGTCCAATGCACTTAACAAGCACGTCTTTCGGGACTTGTGGGAGGAAACCGGAGCACCCGGAGGAATCCCACGCAGATACAGGGAGAATATGCAGACTCTGCACAGTGACCCAAGGCGGGAATCAAACCTTGGACCCTGGCGATATGAAGCAACAGTGCTAACCACCGTGTTGCTGTGCCGCACACTATCGCTACGAATGGACACAGTTGCGAGCTGCTGCAGCTTTCTGAACTCTGTCTTAGAATTTTTATTATTAAAACTTTTATGTTACTTTTATGGAGGCATTGTGGAGTATGTGAAATACAAGTGAAATGTTAGTATGGTTTTGTCAAGCAGTACATACAAATATTATCTAGATTAAATTGCAATGCCCAAATGCTTTAAGCAAACACTAAGCCATCTGTCCAGGACATTGCTCTGGAAAACTTGGAAACAAAAGTGCCCAAGGGAGCCCTTGTGATCATTATTTTGGATTTTCTGCATGTGCACCACTTAAATCTCTCCAAAGATGGAGAGAATGAATGCAAACATATAGTGAGGTAGGGCCACCTTTGAACTGTCAGGCTTCTTTATTTAACAGCACTTCAGCATATGAAATGTTGGGACGGGAATGTCCCAGAATGGAACCCTGATTCAGAAGACCATAATTTTGACTTTTTTTTTTAGAAAATGAGATTGAAGAGTCACAGGGCTGCCCATTAACTTTTAACAGCAAAATATTTTTACTAAACCATGAAAAGTTTGATTAAAATACAATACTCCTTCACTTCCACTTATTTTCACAACAGAACTCATTAAAGGTAACCCAGGTTACAAGATGTTTCTTACGCTATAATGTTTTCGGTAAATACACTGTCCCTGTAAACCAATGGGCAAACTGTGGTCAGACACACTCCATTCTGAAACCCAATTGAACTTCTGTGCATTTCTCCTCCAATCCCCCAGGTGATTATCTCACAAATGTTTCCAAACTCCACTCTTCTTTAAAACAGTGCCTTCTCTCAGCAGTTTTAGCAATGATCCACTTCCAGGATTTCCCACTCTCCTTTCAATATGCATTTGTCTTCAATTGCCATGTTCGCTCAAGCTTCCACATTATCTCTCAGGTGCTCAAGCTTCCACATTATCTCTCCGGTACCCAGCTACCACAATAGAATACTATTGTTTGACTATGGTTTACGATTGTTGCAGATATCTGCTTTTCCCCAGCCAATTTCACCATCTCTTGCACTTTCCAACTCTAGCTTCAGTAAACAGTTCCCTGCTCAAATGTTAATCCCTGTTTCCCTTTGAACTTCAATCTTCCTGGAAACATCTCTTTTCATTCCCTAGTTTCTATAACTAGATGTTCTTACAGTTTCTGCCACTTGCTTTCTTGCCCATCTCTTCACTGTATTGCTTTTCTTCCGGCAGTCCCGAGAACTGTTCTCCCTATCACTGCTAAGCTCCTTGCGCCCCGGATTCAGTTTAACACAACTCAGTCGCCATGTTTTCTAATTGCTGTTTGTGAGTAAAAGACAATGTAACTGCCCAAAATGTCCTAAAATAGCAGTGAATGATGCTGCTGTTAAATTATTCCTGGCAAGCATATGGTATGATCAGCCTGGTACATTCTACATGGTAGGGATGTCAGGAAAGCAACTGCACACCTCCTCAACCAATCAGATTGAAGCATTGAAAATTTTTCAATGCAAGCACCAAGAAGGAATTACAACTTTAAATGGTGAACTTCATTTTAAAACATGTACAGCCAAAACTGTTAGGATAGGAAAAGTAAAAGAAAATTGACTTTTTTGAACTCCCAAAATTAAACCTGGAGGAATGAGACTCTGCATTTGTGAATTTTATATGCCAGAGAGATTGACTTGGACTCATTAATATTTAACATATTGTAAAATCCTGTTCTGGCTTAAAATGAGTACTTGCCGCCATATCTATTGTGCAAGCAAGAAACAACACTAATCAAGGCATTTGAACGGAGTCAAGATGCCAGTCGTGATAACTTTTTGATTTCTGCATTTAATTGCCCATCTGGCCTTGTATGAGGTTGAAGTGCATTTCTGCATTACAAATGAAATGAAATTAAATTAAAATTGCTTATTGTCACAAGTAGGCTTCAAATGAAGTTACTGTGAAATGGTGAATGCTTTTAACCTCATCAGGACTTCAGAAGCAGGCTTGGGAACAGTGTGTTTCTCAAGTATGCAATGCACAGCTAATATATGCAAAAATGTATGCTTGGTGAGTGGGGAGGGGAAACATGGAGGAGAAAGAACAAAGATTGTTCATTGTTATCCCACACTTTACTGGATTTTCTCATAGGTCAGACCTAAAGCTGTTGACTTAAGACCCTTGGGCAGCTGTGCAGCCTAACTATACTTGGTGTCCATTGCCATTTACCTGCAGTTGACTGCACCTTTTCAAATTATCTTGTGAATGTCATCTTTTACAGACAAGTGGATCGATGCCTAGCGCCCATCATACACGAACACAATCAACTTCCTCAAGTAACAGTTCAAACAGTATCAGCCAGTACTTTGAAATGTATGATGTAAAAGAATCATCCTATCACAGTCATATCTCCCGTCTGGATCTGCACATATGTGATGATGGTTTCTCAGTGGAACAAGGTACGAGCACTCACTGTGTCTGCAAGTGATCCAAGTTTGTATTTCTTTGTAATTTATGTACATCCGTTATTTTGAGGGTATGTGTAAAATGAGATTAAGGTTTGGCAGGGGAAAGCCGGTTTTCATCCAAGGATGCAACACATTACAAGTACATCTGCAGTGCTTGATCGTGTTGTGGGTGTGGGAATGCTATGAAATGTTCGTTCTAGAGGGTGGAGGGCAAAAGTTTAATTTGTTTTATTTTTTAAAAATGTTTAAATCCCAACTGTGGCCTGAGATATTTTTTGTAATTTCCAAGAGCTATTCTCTGCCTCAGAATGTCATCTGTGGTGTGTGGGGCAGAGGGCGGTGGTGATATGTAGTAAACTAATGAGATACGAAAGGAAAAACTGCAAATGCTGGAAGAATGAGGTGCCTCCCAGATTCATGCCCATCTTTTGTGCTAATCCATGTTTTAGTCTGTCCAGTCAGGTGTTCATCCCTGCTGCAGTTCTCTCTCTCACGCATTTTGCCTTTTGCTGTTTAGGAGGATCCAAGCATCGAGTAGCTGGAGGTGCTATACAGTTAACATTCAGGAATTTGAGCTTAGATTGCTACCCCTTCCACTGGGCAAGTAAGTGAATTCTGTTGTTAAAAGAACTAGACTCATAATGGAAGTAATTAGATACATCTAATCCAAGCAGCTATTGGATAGGTACATGGATTACGGTAAAGTGATATAGTGTAGATTAATTTGTTCTTAAGGGCAGCACGGTAGCATTGTGGATAGCACAATTGCTTCACAGCTCCAGGGTCCCAGGTTCGATTCCGGCTTGGATCACTGTCTGTGCGGAGTCTGCACATCCCGTGTCTGCGTGGGTTTCCTCCGGGTGCTCCGGTTTCCTCCCACAGTCCAAAGATGTGCAGGTTAGGTGAATTGGCCAATGATAAATTGCCCTTAATGTCCAAAATTGCCCTTGATGTTGGGTGGAGGTGTTGAGTTTGGGTAGGGTGCTCTTTCCAGGAGCCGGTGCAGACTCAAAGGGCCGAATGGCCTCCTTCTGCACTGTAAATTCAATGATAATCTATGATAATCTAGGACAAAGGTTCGGCACAACATCGTGGGCCGAAGGGCCTGTTCTGTGCTGTATTTTCTATGTTCTATCACAGTTGACCTCCAGGAATGAATAGAAATGCGAAATTCGCCATAGTCTCTGAGGACCATAGGCTGCTCTACACTTTTAAGAGAGAGCTGACTGAACATCGAACATAGAACATTAGAGCGCAGTACAGGCCCTTCGGCCCTCGATGTTGCGCCGACCTGTGAAACCGCTCTAAAGCCCATCTACACTATTCCCTTATCGTCCATATGTCTATCCAATGACCATTTGAGTGTCCTTAGTGTTGGCGAGTCCACTACTGTTGCAGGCAGGGCATTCCACGCCCTTACTACTCTCTGAGTAAAGAACCTACCTCTGACATCTGTCTTATATCTATCTCCCCTCAATTTAAAGCTGTCCCCTGGTTGTGATTTGACTTGAGGATCAGGCAAGGAGCAAGGTTGAGAAGGCTCAGCCAGTACAAGAATTGAACATGTGCTGTTGGTGTTGCTCCACATTGCAAACCAGCCAACTGAGCTAACTGACCCCAGTCCAGGAATAGTACAGCATAGCAGGCGAGAACGTCAAACATTCGAAGAAAAATTAAGAAATTTTGAATAAATTATTATTAAAGGCTATGCTTCGTTCCTTGTAAAAGTAGGAAGTAGCTCATACAATTTCTTGTGAGCATAATGGCTCCTTGAGTTTGGGAGGAGAACATGTGTAAAATCTGTATTAGTTTCCTATTAGTTTGCATCGAGCCCAGACTACTTTTACTAACACACCTACTTTGTCGTGGAATTTATCAACTAGTTAAACAATTGTGCTGAGACCGGCCCTTCCCATGCCCTCAGACCATAAAAATTACAACTGGACAAACCATAAAATGAGAAATATTAGCACGCACAACAGCTGAATTGCCTAAGCTTTGAGGACCAGATTACCAAAGTCAAGTGACCGTGCAGGCTCAGTTTGACCAAACTTGGTTGAAGGAGCTTAAGTATCAAAACTGGCTTTACTGTGGTGCAGATTTGTAGGTAGGGTTTTGAGTAATGGTTACACTCTTCACTGAAGTTGTCACTGCTACAAGATGATGTCATGGTGATTAAGTTATGACACGTGAGTTGCCCAAGGGAGTTTCAAACTTTGTCCCTTCAGTATGAAGTTTTGCTAATTTATTGCTCTTCATCCTCTGTTTGCAGATGACAGTTGCAAACATTGGGTTAGACACTCGGAAACAATGGAAGCGAGAACCTGCTGGGCCCAAAACCTGCTTCAGGAGTTTCAGTCCAAAGTGCAAACGATAATAGATCATCATGAGGACGCAACCGTTGCAAAATCGCCAACAAAAGAGCCTCCTGGCAAAAGAAAAGGTATGTGTTCTTGCAGCTAGATTTCTTAAATTCAGAAAAATTATCAGGTTTTATAAATAGAGAAGAGTGGGATGTAGAGGGATCTGAGTTTCATGAGCAATTTTAGTACAACGATCACTTGATCCCTTACTATTCATTAATTCCACCTACCTGTCACTTGTCTACTCCTCGTGCCTTATCTAACTTTTTCTCCCAAAGAATTGCTGGTTCAAGTACCTTGGATGCAATAAAATCAGAAATTGCTGGAAAAACTCTGGTCTGGCAGCATCTGTGGAGGGAGAAAAACAGCACTTTCTGGTTTTGCTTTGAATCTTCAGAGCAATCATATTGGACTTGAAATGTTAATTCGGCTTCTCCCTGAACAAATGTTGCCAGACCATCTGAGTTTTGCCAGAATCCTGCTTTTTTTTTTATCTCCAGCATCTGCAGTAATTTGCTTTTAGTGTGGATGTAAGTTGTGCAAACCAAGAATATGTTGATGATGACCTGCATTCATTCCTATGACAGTTTTCATGACCTCAGGATGTTATAAAGCACTTTATAGCCAATGAGATAGTTGTAAAGTCAAGTCACTGTTGTGGTGTCGGGAACATGCCAGCCAAATTATACATAGGAAACTGCATAAACAGAAATGTAATGATCAATTAGTTTTTAGTTATGGTTGAGAAAGGGAAGAAGATTGGCCAGGCCACCCTTCTGATATATACAGGAAATTTGTGAAAAGCAGCTTTGTCCAGAAGTTAGAAATGTGAAGATTATTTAATGGATTCGAGTCATTTCTCAGCGCTTTGAGTATTTTTAGTGGATTATTTTATAGTTAGATTATCATAACAGTCCTGTGCTATTTTAGCATTCTGAGCATTAATAACCAAAACCGACTTTCTGTTGCTGACTGTAGCATGCACGATTTTTTTTAAGGTCACTATACTTATGCTGTGGTATCATTACAATATTATAGCCCAAAAGGAGACAATTCAATGTGTCAGGTCTGCACCATCTACTTTTTTTTTTTTTGGAAAGTTGTCCAGTTAATCCAACCCCCCCCCCCCCCCCCCCCCCCCCTCCAAATAGCCCTGCAACCTTTTTTTGCATCTTTATTCAAATCCCTCAAACTGCACCCTGTCAGGTGATGAATTGCAAATCCTGATCGCTCGTTGCTTCAAAGTCTTCCCCATCTCCCCTGTCATTCTTTTCTGTGTTCTCTGGTTAAAAACACTGAGGCGTTGGAAACTCTATGTAAACCATTCAGAATTCTTTTCTTGGCAGTCTCTTCAAGAAACGTAATCCCAGATTCTCTGGCCGAATCATGTAACTTTAATCCCTGAAACCATGCTAATAATTCACTGTACCCTTTCCAAAGCCTACATGTTTTTCCAAAACTGTGTTGCCCAAATTCAACAGAGTGCTCCAGCTGGAGCAGACTTTGTGTTTTACGTGGCTTTAGTGCAATTCTGTTGTGTTTTGTACACTGCCTTTATAGATTTAAAAACCCAGGATCCCATATGCTTAACTGCTTTGTTAATGTGTCCTGCTACCTTGGAAGATTTGTGCAGAAACACCATCAGGTCTTGCTGTGCCTACATTCACTTAAAATTGTGCCATTTAACTTGTATTACCTTTCCTCATTCTTCTTCTCAATGTATTGTCACACTAATTTATTTATCTGATTTGAAGTCTGTGTAACGTATCACATTCTGCTCTTTGCATAGTAAGATTCAAAAGTAATATAACTTTGCTGTGTTTATTAAAATGCATAACTAAGGAAACGGACAATGGTGTACTAGCTCTGGAGATTTCTAGTTTTACGTTTCTGTGCTCCCTGGATTTTGAGACTCATTCATCCATCTGCCTGTATTTTCTAAGGGAGAGCATTCTTGAGCATAAATCGGACTCCGAATCTTCACACTGCAGAAGGAGGTTATTCAGCCCATCGAGTCTGCATTGGCTCTCTGAAGGAACATTCCACCCTGTCGAACTCCCTTGCCTTATTCCTGAAACCTTTCCTATTCTTTTCAATTCGCAATCCAATTCCCTTTTGGATGCCTCGATCGAACCTGCTGCCACCACCCTCTCAGCAAGTTCATTCCAGACTCCAACCACCCTCAGGTGAAACATTTCTCCTCCTTTTGGCCATTATTTTGAATCTGTGTACTTATTTATCCTGTCCAAATACGTCAGCATCCTAAATGCCTATGTTCAGTCTCCATCAGCCTTTTCTCCAAGGAAAACTACCTACAATCTATCCTCATAGCTCCTCATAGCTACAGTTTATCTCTGGAATCATTCTTCTGAATCTCCTCTATACTTTCTCCAATGCCTTTCCTCAAGTATAGCCCCCAGAACTGGGCACAGTACTCCAGACAAAGCCGAATTAGTGTCTTGTACAAGTTCAGCATGACCACCTTACTCTTGTACTCAATGCCCCTATTAATAAAACCTAGGATACAATATGATTTATTAACTGCTCTCTCAACCTGCCTACAACCTTTAGTGACTTATGTACACATACATGAGGCCCCTCTGTTCCTCCACCTCCTTTAGGATTGCTCCCTTTATTTTATAATGTCTGCGTTGCAAAACTAAACTGGCCCTTAACCAGTCAGTAGGATTGTCACTACCTGTGAACATGTACTATAATTGTTTCATTGTCTTTCTTGGTCCCCAATTATTTTATTTTCCAATTAAGGGACAATGTAGTGTGGCCAATTCACCCACCCTGCACATCTCTTGGGGTTGTGGAGGTGAGACCCACGCAGATACGGGGAGAATATGCAAATTCCACACGGACAGTGAACCGGGGCTGGATCAAAGCCGGGTCCTCGGTGCTGTAAGGCAGCAGTGCTAACCACTGGGCCACCGTACTGCCCTCTCAATTGTTTCATTGTCTTTAGAATCTGTTTGCGCTTCTGATCTTTTGGAGGTTAATTTTTGATTGTTTCAGTGAAAAGAACTGCATTAATGGTGGATCAAGACATCTAAAATTCATACCCAAGATCCATTTCCTGTGTCAGCCATGGCTCAATTGATATTTCACTCGCCTTTTGAGTCAAAAGGCACCAACCAGTACATTAGAAACACTTAGTATTTTGTGAGGTTTGTTTTTGAAATAAGTTAGCACACCAACCATCCTCTGCCAGCAAGATCCCACAAACAAGATGATCATGTCTCCTTTTTCCTGGTATTAATTGAAGAAGCAATCTTACCCAGAAGACTGTGCATTTCCCGCCTGTAGAAAGTCGATCTTTGGGACATTCAACATCTGAAGAACTGGCAGAAGGACTATAATTAAAGTCTCATTTGATGGAAGCCATCAACAATGGAGTCAGATTCAGTGTGTAGAAGACTGTGTGCCTAAGAAGCAAATCCGCATGTTTCCCAACCAGAAACCCTGGATGAATAGGGAGATCCACTGCTTGCTGCAGTCTAGGTCTGAGGCGTTCAAGTCAGACGACCCTGACCTATACAAGAAAGCCAGAAATGATCTAAGGAAATCCATCAAAGATGCCAAAAGACAGTACCGGACCAGGCCAGCCACACGGACCCCCGCCGACTATGGCAAGGTCTGCAAGACGTAACGGGCTACAAGATGAAGGCATGTAAAATCGCCGGCTCCAATGCACCCCTCCCTGACGAGCTCAACGCATTCTGTGCCCACTTTGAGCAAGAGGTCAGCGAGAGCACGCCCTCCACCTTTGAAGCCTCGGGTGAACTTGTATCTGAGGTCACCATTGCAGATGTCAGAGCAGCCTTCTCAAAGGTCAAGCCACGGAAGGCCACTGGCCCGGATGGGGTACCTGGACGAGCACTAGGGTCTTGCATGGATCAGCTGGCGGGGGTATTTGCAGACATCTTCAACCTCTCTTTACAAGAATCTGAGGTCCCTATTTGCTTCAGGAAGACGACCAACATCCATGTACCAAATAAAAGCCAAGCAGCATGCCTTAATGACTATCGTCCAGTGGCTCTGACATCCATCATTATGAAGTGCTTTGAAAGGTTAGTCATGGCACAAATCAACTCCAGCCTCCCAGATTGCCTTGATACACTACAGTTCGCTTACCGCTGCAACAGGTCCACAGCAGACGCCATCTTCCTGCCCCTGCACTCAACACTGGAACACCTAGGTAACAAAGACACCTATGTCAGACTCCCATTTATTGACGACCGCTCAGCCTTCAACACTGATTCCTACAAAACTCATCTCCAAACTCTGTGGCCTGGGCCTCGGCTCCTCCCTCTGCGACTGGATCCTGACCCACAGGCCACAATCAGTAAGGATAGGCAACAGCACCTCCTCCACGATCATCCTCAACACTGGTGCCCCACAAGTCTGTGTCCTCAGCTCACTACTATAGTCCTTATGCACCTATGACTGTGTAACTAAAGTCTCCTGCAACTCTAATTTCAAATTTGCTGATAACACCACCGTAGTGGGTCCGATTTCAAACAGTGACGAGATCGAGTACAGGAATGAGATGGAGAATCTGGTGAACTGGTGCGACGACAATCATCTCTCCCTCAATGTCAACAAAATGAAGGAGATTGTCATCAACTTCAGGAAGCGTAGTGGAGAATATGCCCCTGTCTACGTCAATGGGAACCAAGTAGAAAGGGTCGAGAGCTTCAAGATTTTAGGTGTCCAGATTACCAACAACCTGTCCTGGTCTCTCTTCCCCCCCCCCCCCCCCCCCCCACCCCCACCCCCCATGCTGAAACTATAGTTCAGAAAGCCCACCAACGACTCTACTTTCTCAGAAGACTAAGGAAATTTGGCATGTCAGCTACGACTCTCACCAACTTTTACAGATGCACCATTGAAAGCATTCTTTCTGATTGTATCACAGCTTGGTATGGTTCCTGCTCTGCCCAAGACCGCATGAAACTACAAAAGGTCGTGAATGTAGCCCAGTCCAGCACGCAAACCAGCCTCCCATCCATTGACTCTGTCTATAATTCCCGCTGCCTCGGAAAGGCAACCAGCAAAATTAAGGACCCCACGCACCCAGGACATGCTCTCTTCCACCTTCTTCCGTCAGGAAAAATATACAAAAGTTTGAGGCCACATACCAACCGACTCAAGAACAGCTTCTTCCCTGCTGCCATCAGACTTTTGAATGGGACTACCTTGTATTAAGTTGATCTTTCTCTACACCCTAGTTATGACTGTAATATTATATTCTGTAGTCTCTCCTTCCTTCCCTGTGTACGGTATGCATTGTCTGTATAGCATGCAAGAAACAATACTTTTCACTGAACACTAATACATGTGACAATAATAAATCAAAGATTCAACATGAACTACTAACCTTGTGCCCGAAAGACAAAATATACACCAAGTTGGGTTGCAGGGAAAGGTATGCAGTGCATTGAAACTGCATTAAATAGAATTTTAACTGGATAGCAGATCACAAGCCACAAGCACTCTAGTAAATCTTCTTGATACTGCAATTGCAGTATCCTGGACTCTTGATCTTTGTGATTTCAGAAAAAAATTCTGTCTTTAACTTCTGCAGTATCCCAGGGAGACCCAACACAAACTGGAGGAACAGTATCTCAACAGCCTTTTGGACTTACCATTGAGTTCAACAACTATAGGCCATGAATTCTCTTATTTATTTCAATCTTTTTTTAATCTTACCTTTTTCCCCCAACTTCCTCCTACTACAGAGCCATCTGTGACTTGTTCTTATGTTATATTTTCAGAGTGCTGACTATTGTTCTCCTATTAACACATTCTGCTATATTGCCTTTATGCCACAATTAGCACCTTCAGTTTCAGGTGCGCTTCAGCGGACTTGAATGCGCTGAACGGTCCATTTCGGGATGTCTCTTGGCGGCTGTAACAGTGTGAAGCATTCCGCTATCCAACGGCACTTGGCCATTTTCTTTGGCTTCGGGGAGTTTCTCCCTGTTGAGGCCATACTTAGAGCAGTGTTTTTCAAACTTTTTTTCCCGGGACCCACTTTTGGCAACAGGGCAACCTTCGGGACCCACGCTGGCCGACCTTCGAAATCCATGTCCCGTTCACTTCCATAGTTTTCCCTGAGCCTAGGCCATGATTGGGACACAAAAGCTTCCTTTCCCCAGACAAGGGAGAGAAAGAAAATCATCTAGGTTTCCTGTTCTTAATCACTCTCTAGTAGCCCCTGATGCGTTGAACTTATGTCAACATTGAATGAGGACAGGATAAATGAGCTAACGGACCCCCAGAATGCAATGTACCTGAATTTAAAACAGACAATACTGGAAATAGTCAGCAGATCAGGCATCACTTGATAGCTGTGATGGAAGGCCATTGATCTGAGAAGTTTAGCCATTTCTTTTTTATCACTGAACTTGGGAACGTTGCTCAAAGCTAAAATGAAGAGTAAGAGAAAGTAAAGGCATATCCTTATTCAGTCAGCCTGTCTCCCCTTTCTCAGCCACATGGTGTCTTCCATACTCCCAAGTGTTGAAACCGCTGAGAGCTATATTAGCTGGCTGAGTTGTGCAATTGAATACACCCGCCTTCACAGACATTTGAAATCGGCACAAGTGGGCAAGCATTTAATTAAAATGAAGAGAGAAAGAAATGACTGTTTGTCATCCGCGGTGTGGAGGGATTTAAAACGAGCAGAATCACAAAACAGTCTGAATCCCAAAACAGTCTGAATCCCATTTGCAGATCTTTCTAAACAGTTCCAATGGTCAATTGTATTCAGCAATTAGAACAGAATTTCGGATAGGACCATATAAATTTGCCTCCGAGCCAATGTGCGATTTCACCTCGATCATTTAATGAGTTGGTGATTCACTCCCTTAATCAATAGATAAATAAATCGATTAACTACGATATTTATGATCTTGCCAATCCTGCCCTTCAATACAGAAGTTGCCTCCGTGCTTTTACAATTTGGTAGGTTAATCAAATACCACCTTAAACATCCTTCACTCATCAGCGGCTGGCTTTATCACATTTCCGGACAGAAATGATGAGCACAAATTAGGGAAGGATTTTAAGCTATAAAGTCCCGTTCTGTTCTCACCTACAGTGGATGGTACATGGTCACTTCCCCTGAGTTGCATCCACTCTAGCATGATCTTCCTGATAAATGTACGTCTATCAGCTCCTATGTCCCCGAAACCAATTACAGTGCACTGAAATTACTTCTTTAAAATAATTAAAATGGCAAAATTAATAAACATTAATCTGGCGCAATAAGCTAGAATTGCTAACTGTCAAAGCTGTCCTCATTGTAATTGTTTAAGGAGAGGACTGAGAATTGACATTTTCGGTAGGATTTTCCCTGCAGGCTTCTGAATGTTGCTGTTGGGAAACTCTACATTAACGGCTGATGGGCGTAATGAACAGCAATTCGATCCTGCCTCTGCAACTCTTCTGACACTCGCCCGCGACCCACCTGCGGGTCGTGACCCTGACTTAGAGGGATTTGCTGGTGGGGAGCTGAAGTTCACCAGTAGGAAAGGCTCCTCACAGATCGGGATGATGTTTTGTCTGGAAGCCCTGACCTTTGTATGGACCAGTATTAAACGATGCCCTGACGAGCTCTCCCAAGCCTGGCTGGCGAGTCCTGGGTGGCGGGTTCAGGTAAGGCTTGGGTGAGATTCAGATCGTGCCGGCAGAGTGAATCGATTGACTCGCATCTGGCGTGGAGCCTGGCGCACCGGGGTCATTGATGTTAGACGTTTAGCTGCTGTAGTATAAAGAGTCAAAGGTTCTGCTGCTTTTCCACAAAACACCTTTAATTTCCTTCAACAGACTTTGCACAAAACTCTAACATCACATCACCTCACACAAGGGCCACCTGAAGCCCCTTTACATATCAGTGTCAATTATTGGATGCTTAACATAAATGAGACAACTAATTGGAATGTTTCTTAACCCATTACTTAATAATTGAATCGCATACCTTTGTCTTATGTCCATTACATTTTTGTCAAACCTCTCCTGAGCTCCCACCAATCCCTGACCTTCTATTTTGCTCGACCCCCTCCCCCTTCAACAGTATAAAATGAATAACATTTCAACTTTTCTGCAGCTCTGAAGAAATCACTGGGACTCTGTTTCTCTCTCCACAGATGTTACCAGACCTGCTGGTTTTTCCAGCATTCTATACATATGAATTGAGTTTGAGATGCTAGATTTACCTTTAATGCAGAAAAATCTGGAGGATTTCCACTGAGTAGCAACAACATAAAGCTGCCATGTGTCATTACATGTTCTCATGGCCCTTCTAAGAAATTATGACTGATTTTGTATTTTAACTTCAAAGAATTACAGGCAAAGCCACTGGAAGGAGGTTGGACGGATACAATTTGTTGGAGAACTGGTGTTCTTGCTCTTCTGGTTTCTGGGTTGATTAAAACTTGTTGAGCTGCAAGTGCCAACAGATCTTATGAATTTCATAAATCTGAATTTTGAAATGTGGCAAGAATCTTGTGTGGTGCTGCTAGATCCTGATGTCATAGAGAGAGAACCCAGCCACAGTTCTCAAAAGTAATGAAAGATTGTTTCCGCAGTTTTATTCAGTCAGCTGGTCTACAAAGCTGTGGACTGAGGTCAAAAGGATGGGCTAGATATTTTGCCTTTTGATAAATAAGCCAAGTGGTGGGGTGTATGGGTGGAAATTGCATTAATTCACAGTTTACATTTAATTCAAAGGCACGCAAGTCATATTCTCTACTTCCTTTGTTTTTAGCATTAAATTCTTATTTTCCTGTTGCTTGGATTGCTTATTTCAAATGACTGCATAATTCAACCTTTGTCTGCACCAAAGCTTCCAAGTTATCTGGAGTACACTGTCGTGCCTTTCATGTTCTCAGGAACTCTCAGTGCGTTTCACAATGAATCACTGTTCCATTGGAGAATGCGGCAGCCGGTGAATGCATGACATTGTCCCATACACTGCAAATTGCGCAAATCACGAGTTTGAATGTTAAGTATTGGCCTGATTTCTGGGAGAACTTAGTTCAAAAAGTGCCAAAAGATGTTTCCTTCCTTTCCATAGAATAGGCAGGTGGAACCCCAGTTTGATAGCTCATCAATGCTGCATTAATGTCAGACAATACTTAATTCTTGAGAAACTGTATCTTCAACATTTGAACGACCCTAAATGACAATTGAGCTGAAATTTCCGGTGTTCTGTTGTGATAGATTCTGTTGTTTCAAAGCTTGTATTTTCTGACAGTCCTGAATTGAAAAAGGAGACTGACCCTTCGAAGTTCTAAGGAAACTAAGACTGAAACTGAGGTTGGAAATAAACTTCCAGGAGGCTGAAATTGGTTGAAACCATATAAAAGGGCACAATGCCATCAGAACCCCGATGATCCCAGTGGTGCAGGAGAGATCCAGAGAATAAAAGATCTATAGAATCCCCACAATGCAGAAGGAGGATCTATGGCTCACAGAGTCTAAATTGACACTCTGAAAGTACATCCTACCTCGGCCTACTCTTCGCCTTCTCTCTTTCCCCCCCCCCCCCCCCCCCCCCCCCCCCCCCATCCCCGAATCCCTGTAACCCCATAACCTACACACCTTTGGACACTAAGGCGCAATTTAGCATGGCTAATCCACCTAACCCGCACGTTTTTTGGGCTGTGGGGAAAAAACTGGAATACCTGAAGGAAACCCACGCAGCCACGAGGGGAACATGTAAACTCCACACAGTCACCCAAGGCCAGAATTGAACCCGGGTCTCTGGTGCCGTGAGGCAGCAATATTAACTATTGTTCCACTGTGCTGCCGAGGTAGGCTGAGAAGCTAGAGCAGGCTGGAGGCTAGTCCAGAAGCTGAGGACAGGCAATTATACAGTTGCTGCAGCTGTTTTTGTTAATTCAAGATAACATTGGTGGATCTACACCATTCAGCCTTATCCTTGAGAAGGATCTGCAGATGTGACATTTTTGCTGAAGACCATGCCCTGGAACTCTGGTCAGTTGCGTACTGCAGTCAGTTGGGTTTTGGGCTAAATCCAAGAAGAAGATTAACTGAAATTCTTCGTGAGGAAGGCAGAGTTTTGAAGGACTTTGTGACTGAGATTGATGTTGACTAATTTGTAAGATTTGTCTTAAGTTGTAATTGCCATCTAGTGTGTAATTTATAGTATAATCAACCACAATATGCCTTTTAATTTGTTTAACTTATGTTCATTCCGGATTTTGAATATATGTGTCTATCAAGATGGCATTTAGTGTAAAAACAATGTTATTGATCTGGACCAAGGTCGTAATACTGTCACATTTTATAGTTTTGGTGTTCTTCGCAAGGAAAGAACCTTTTCTCTAACTGAACAAAAATGTGTTTGTAGAGAAATGTCAAATAAACAACATTATTCTGTTTTTCTGAGCATCGTAATTGCTCTGAAATCAAATTGACATCCAAACGAGATTTTACAACTGGAATGTTGCAACAGCTTCTGGCTTTGGTTCCCAAGTTTTGTGGTCTTAACAAGGAATTAGTCATAGCTCATAGCTTGTCTCAACTTAATAAGCCAAACATAAATTGACTTGTCCTAAGGCCCATTAACCAGCAGTGATCCCACTAATTGTGAGAACACGAGATGTTTCTTTAAGCCGCGCCACAAGGGGAGTGATGAGAAGTTGGCAGATTTTTGATCAGCCGAATGGCAAATTACCAATGAGAAACTGTTGACCAGTTAGTTTAGCAACTGCCGTTGAGAAATTGGTAGAATCCATTATCAAGGACATTTAGAAAGTCAAAGTGAAATCCATCAGAGTCAGAAAGGTTTTATGAAGGGTAAATCATGTTTGACTAATTTGCTAGAGTTCTTTGAAGATGTAAGAAGCCAAATGAATAATGGGCATCCTGTTGATTGTAGTATATCTGGACTTCCAAGAGGCATTTTGATAAGGTGCCACACAAAAGGTTTATACACAAGGTAAGATCACATGGATTAGGGATAATTTATTAGCTTGGATAGAAGACTGGCTAACCAGCAGAAGGAAGAGAGTTGGGATAAATGGGTCTTTTTCTGGTTGGCAAGATGGAATTTGTGGGCTGCCACAGGATTCGGTCCTCAGGACCCATCTGTTTACAATACGTATATTAATGACTTAGATGTAGGGGTAAAAGGAACTAAATTGCCTACTCCTCCTAAATCATGAGATTCGGAACTGGTGATGAATTATGTCCTTCCTTGAGTAAGGAAACCAAAACTGCACGCACTAATCCAGGTATGGTCTCACCAAAGCCTGATATGATCAATGATATCAGGTGAGGGGCGTGGAGCTGGAGTTGTCAAATTACTTATTCAGCAACTGATTTTAAATAACTGATCTCCAAAGTCATGGTTAGCTTGCAGGAAGTATCAAATGCTTTGTGTTAAAATCTTGGTTGGCTAGCAGAAGGGTGCCTGCCATTCAAGTGAAACTTGTACACAGGACAGCTTTGAAAGTTCTGTACCTTGGCATAAAACTGTTGGAGACCATCTTGTTCACAGGAGATGTTCCATCGTAATTATGTTGTGCTTGGTTCAACACTGGAAAAATACTGGTTATTGAAGTTCCCACTCTTCCCTTTGCAACAGGGTCACCAACTCGAAAAGTAACTGCTGGCAAAAGACGTGCAAGTGATCAGTCGGCATCAGCTACTACTTCTGATTCTCGACAACCACCATGGAGCAGGCTGCGCTCTAGCTGCGTGGTCGTTCGCATTGATGATTTGGATGTTTATCAAGTAAGGAGGGGGTGTCTAATGTTAGTTTTCTGTGTGTAATGCTGCTGGCTGTCACTTTCATTGGTTGAATGAGCTTGGGACTTTCTATATTCATGTTTCCATAAGAACCATAAGACAGGAGCATAATTAGACCATTTGGCCCATCAAATCTGCTCTGCCATTCAGTCATGGCTGATGTGTTTCTCATCCTTATGCCCATAACCCTTGATGCCCTTATTAATCAGGAACCTATCTATCTCTGTCTGAAAGGCACTCAGTGACTTGGCCTCCACAGCCTTCTGCAGCAAAGATCCTACACCCTCTGGCTGAGGAAATTCCTCCTCCTCTCAGTTTTAAGGAGCATCCTGTCAATCTGAGGCTGTGCCCTGAGGTTCTAGTTTTTCCTACTAGTGGAAACATCCTCTCCACATCCATTCTGTCCAGGCCTTGCAGTATCCTGTAAATTTCAATAAGATCACTCACTCTCTCTCTCTCTCTCTCTCTCTCTCTCTCACTTCTCCCCCCCCCCCCCCCCCCCCCCCCCCATCCTTCTAAACTCCAACGAGTACAGACCCAGAGTCCTCAACCACTCCTCATATGATGGGCTCTTCATTCCAGGGTTCATTCTTGTGAACCTCCTGTGGACCCTTTCCAAGGCCAGCACATTAAGAAAAAAAAATTCATTAAACTCTTGGTGGAAACTGTTACTTCCTCTAAGCTCTATTTTATTTGGTTACTCAAGGTAATGGCAAACTCTAGCTGGTAGAGGCCTTCTCAGAGACTCGTGCAGACCTAACCCTCTGGATACAGCTTCCACTGGAGCTGCAGAGATCACATTTTCTTTGAAGCTGGGTGCCAATCTGGAGCTATCGTGATTGTGAAATGCAGTTCTATCCCACCACACTTGCCAAGCTGGAATTGGAGCAGGAGGTTGACCTGTTTAGCTTCTGCTGAACTCATAAAACACAAGCAGCCATGAACAAATACAGAAAAAAAATCAAAAATATCCAGCCTTTGCAACAAGCCTTTATATCTAGAGGAAAGAGAAAATGCTGGAAAATCTCAGCAGGTCTGGCAGCATCTGTAGGGAGAGAAAAGAGCTAACGTTTCGAGTCCAATGACTCTTTGTCAAAGCTTTTGAGTCATTGGATTTTGTTTAACGGATTTAGTATCATTTTTGAGGTTTTTTGGAATGGAAGGTTGTGACTATTGGGGTCTGTGCTTGGGCCTCTGTTGTTTGCAGTGTACAGAAACGATTTGGAGGAAAATGGAGCCGGTCTGATTAGTAGGTTCACAGATGACACCAAGGTTGGTGGAGTGGCAGATAGTGTTGAGGATTGTCAGAAGATACAGAATGACATAGATAGGTTGGAGACTTAGGCAGAGAAATGGCAAATGGAGTTTAATCCGGACAAATGTGAGGTAATGCATTTTGGTAGGTTTAACATAGAGGAGAAATATACCGTAAATGGCAAAACTCGTAGGAATATAGAAAATCAGAGAGACCTGGACGTGCAGGTCCACAGATCTTTGAAGGTGGCAACACAAGTGGACAAGGTAGTCAAGAAAGCATATGAAATGCTTGCCTTCATTGGATGGGGCATAGAGTATAAAAACTGGCAAGTCATGCTACAGTTGTATAGAAACTTGATAATAATAATGGTGCGGCCGCACTTGGAATGCTGCGCACAATTCTGGTCGCCACTACCAGAAGGATGTGGAGGCTTTGGAGACGGTGCAGAGGAAGTTTACCAGGACGTTGCCTGAATAGACTCGGACTGTTTTCATTAGAAAGACGGAGGCTGAGGGGTGACCTGATAGAGATCTACAAAATTATGAGGGGCATGGATAGAGTGGATGGGCAGGCACTCTTTCCCAGGGTGGAGGGGTCAGTCACCAGGGGGCATAGTTTAGAGGAGATGTGCACGGCAAGTTTTTTACGCAGAGGGTGGTGAGTGTCTGGAATGCGTTGCCAGGGGAGGTTGTGGAAGGGTGTAGAGCAGGCATTGTCAAACTCGGGCGCGACCCGCGGGTGGATCGCGGGCAGGTGTCAGGGGGATCGCGGAGCTGCCCGTCGCGGCGCTACCGATCGCGCAAATCCACGCGCAACAGCCAGCTTTTAATAATGCCGGCTGCGAGCAGCCTTCAAAACTGCCAGGAACAGATTTTAAAACTTTTGCTGAGCTGTGCATGCGTGCCCGATCATCATTGCGCATGTGCAGAGCGGACCATTTTTTTAATATGGTCGCAGCCTTTTTTTTTCCAAGTTCGGGGGGACAAAGGGACTCAAAAATAATTTCCTCCATTTTTGTCAGCAACAAACAAGGTAAGAGAAAATGGTGGGTCGCGCAGGTCGGCCACCGTGGGCCACAAAGGTCGGCCGGCGTGGGTCGCGAAGTTTGACCGGTTGGTAAAACTGGGCCCCCGGGAAAAAACACTGGTATAGAGTGATACAAGGAAGTGCTGAGGGTTTTGGCAAAGGTTGGTATCATGACCGGTACAGGCTTGGAGGGCTGAAGGGCCTGTTCCTGTGCTGGATTGTTCTTTATTCTTCATGCTAGAGCTCTTGCTAGGCTAGGAATGCTTCAAAGGAACCTTTTTTCCTCCCCTAGCGTTGGAGCTAAATAGTTTCAATAGTTAGTCCAAATTACATATCTTGGGTGCTGGGGCTGTCCTCCAGCATTAGACAGAAGCTGCACACTTTGCCACTGTAAATTTGGATATTACCATGCCTGATCTCTTTGGATAAATATGAAACCTTAACTCTGCTGGCATTTGACTGAGCAAATAGTGAATGATTTATCCGTATAATATTTAATTTACTCTCCCTTCAAATTTCAGCACAGAATGTTTCTGACCATAATATCATTAGCTACAGCTTCCAAATTAATACAGTCAAAGTGAAAATCACCTCCAGGTAACAGCATTGCTGCCTTGGATTTCTATTCTCATAAGATTGGCATAGAGTATTTTCTTAGACCACTGGCCAGCATATTAGGTCAAAAGTGTAATTAATTCAGCAGCAAATGAATGTCACGTACTGGAGAAAAAATGGCTGAAGCGTGAAACCTTTCCATTTGTCAAGCCAATGCCAGAGTACAAACCAGAATTTAAAACTAGTTATTTGATGTACAGTGAGTGATTTTATTGGAAATCAATTTTTATTGTAGTCAAAAAAGTGATTTCTTTCTTAATTTCAGCTTCCACAAATGTATCTGCCTCAACCACCTCACTTGGCAATGCATTCCAGGCCACCAACGCCCTCTGTGTAAAAATAAAAAAATATAGAAACTTTCCCACACTTCTCAACTGAACCTTCCTCTCCCCCCCCCCCCCCCCCCCCCCCCCCCACTCCCTCACCTTGAACTTGTGCCCCCTTGTAATTGTCATTTCCGCCCTGGGAAAAAGCCTCCAACTGTTCACCCTATCTATACCCCTAATAATTTTATGAACTTCTATCAGGTCGCCCCTCAGCCTCTGTCTCTCTAGGAAGAACAATCCCAGTTTATTCAATCTCTCCTAATAGCTAATGCTCAGTTTTCACTTTCATTATCTCCCTCCCTGGAAGATTATATATGTTATATTTAATATAATATATTTAACAAGGCACGCATGCACACCACGCACCCGGCCATGTGATCCTAATGGGTAATAAATTGAACCTCCATTGTTTACTTGGCGTTCAAATACTCTGTTATGCTGCCCACCGCTACACTTGGGACCTGACCGTCAGAATGGTAAGTAATGGGAAATATGATGCAATGTCCTCGGTAACTAAGTGATGATTAAGCACAATTTGAAGTCTAGAACCATGGTGCTAAATGTTCATGCCTTCTCAGTTCACCCTGTTTTCTCTTTGCGGTTTTGATTTTTAGCTTTGATTTGTCCTTGAATTTTTGAATGTGCATTAATCTAAGTTTCTGGTTAAATTTGTTTTTCTTCGAGGTTTAATTGACCTTTTTCTACCCTTGACTACCACATGAATATTGATATCTGGCTCCTGATATTGTGGTAAAATATTGTGGTAAAAGGAGCAGAATCTGTCTACCGTTTTGGGTGGTGAGAGGGAATAGCTATCTCAGTCTTGGATGTGTCCCTCAATATAGTCAGTTACGTAATCTTTGAACTCCCAAGTGTAACTGAAAGCTTATAAGTGATGGTGTGTAAAACATGTCAATAATCTTTTAGTGGTTCTCTCCCTTCCTCCTCCTCCCCTCTCCGCCCCCTCCCCTCTCCGCCGCCTCCTTCACCCCGCCACCTTTTTTTGTACTTTCTTTATTTGATGGTGGTTGGGTTGGTGGTTTACCTGCAGATAACTTGGGTTGTGATGATAAATTTTGTTTTCAACACAAACCTATCATTCCATGCTGCTCTGCATCAATTAACTTTGAATTCCTGCCTCTGAAAGAATTCACGTTCTAGAGCGCAAAAACTGGCAAAATGCCATCTCTTCATATTGTAGATTGTAATACGTTATGTGTCATTGACTATTGACGCATCTGATAGTCATCTTGGCCAGGTTTCTGGAATAAAATAGTATTAAAATAAATTTATTTGGTCACTGAGATTTTGGTGAATACAATATTAATACTTAATTTTATTTAAGGTCTCAGAGGCAGGCCAGCATAGTAAGAAGCCCACAACCTTACTTTCCTGCAACAGGACATCATTCCGTCTTCCAGCTGGCATGTCGGCAATTCACATTGAATTCACTGAATACTATTTTCCTGACAGTAAAGAATTTCCTGGTAAGGTTTTGATAGATGAGTAATTTTCCAAAATAAATGGTGAATGTGGCAGGCTTGTCAGTTAATTGTTTGATGTAATTCGCTTTTGTGCAACATGCCCTGAAACACAATTGCACTGCACTAGAGTGGTACGTTTTGCACATTTCTTGCTTCGCTTGAAGGCTGTAGAATACTCAGTCTTGCAATAGTTTTATTTCCTCGGCATTTTGTAGAATCATGAAATAGTGCAGGAGGATATTTGATCCATTAAATCTAAGCTGACTCTCTGATCTATCCAATTAGTCCTACTTCTCTGCCCTTTCCCCAGAGCCCTGCACATTTGTCCTTTACAAGCATAAATCCAATTCCCTTTTGAAAAAGATTTTTTTTTTTAAATGTTATTCAAATTTGTCAAAAAACATAATTTTTGCACAACTGTACCCAACAATTAACAGAACAGAGAGAAAAAAAAATGCTAGCCGTATGTGCAAAGAAATGAACAATACAACGTAATGATTCCCCACGCCCCCCTCCGGGATGCTGCTGCTGCTGACCTTTACTGCTCTCCTAGAAAGTCAAGGAACGGCTGCCACCTCCGAGAGAACCCGCCATGGATCCTCTCAAGGCAAACTTTATTTTCTCGAGACTGAGAAACCAGCCATGTCACTAACCCAGGTCTCTACACTCGGGGGGGCTTCATCTCCGGGCTATCAGGGAGGCAAAGGCCAACACGTCGGCCTCTTTTGCTTCCTGAATTCCCGGATCGTCTAACACACCAAAGATCGCTATCTCTGGACTCTGCACCACCCATGTGCCGAAGATCTTGGACATTGCCTTAACAAATACCTGCCAGAATCCCTTAAGAGCCGGGCATGCCCAGAACATATGGATATGATCTGCAGGGCTTCCCGCACACCTCGCACATTTAATCCTCAACCCCAACGAGCTTGCTTATCCTGGTTGCCGTCATGTGTGCCCGGTGGACCACCTTAAACTGGATTAAGCTAAGCCTGGCACATGATGAGGAGGAATAGACCCTGTTCAGGGTGTCCGCCCTCAGGCCCGCATCCAACTCCCCACCTAGCTCCTCCTCCCATTTGCCCTTAAGCTCCTCCACTGGGGCTTCGTCCGCCTCCTAAAGTTCCCGATAAATGTCTGAAACCTTCCCCTCCCCTACCCAGGTGCCGGAGACCACCCTATCCTGTATCCTGCGTGAGTTTAGCAGCGGAAATGATACTGTGGTATTATAGGTATTACGGTACCTGAGAGGCTGAAGTACCTTTGGTAGAACCTATATGCTTGCCATTTTCTAGAGTGCATAATAGCTCCGCCTGATAGGCAGGGTATAAGAACCCGTGCCGTCCCAGCAGCCCTCATTCTGTACCTGAGCTGCTGGGGGAAACATCTAGCTTATTAAAGCCTTCAGTTGTACTACAACCTCGTTTTAGTGGTCATTGATCGTGCATCAATTTAATAAGCTAGATTTTAAGAAGAAAGGATGGAGCTTTGAATCAAGCTCTGAGTGAGTGCAACTTAGCCCCCACGCAGCGAACTCAGCGGCGATCTTTAAGCTCTGGCTGGCGTGTTTTAAAGGGTATCTCGAGACGGCAGAAAACGCACCCACGGCAGAGCAGAAACTGCACGCCCTGCACTCAAGGGGGAGCCCGGAGATTTACACCCTCATCGAGGAAGCGCAAGACTTCGATGCAGCAATCAAGCTGCTGAAAGGACATTATATTCGCCCGGTAAACCAGGTCTACGCCCAGCACCTGCTTGCAACAAGACAGCAAACCCCTGGGGAATCGTTGGAGGAATTCTACCGCGCACTCCTGGTGCTGGGCAGAAGCTGCGACTGCCCGCATGTTTCGGCGAGCGAGCACACGGAACTCTTAGTCCGGGATGCATTCGTGGCAGGTATGCTTCCATCTCAAATCCGCCAGCGCCTGTTAGAGAAAGACACCCTGGGTCTTAGGGAGGCACGGGCCCTTGCTGGCTCCCTGGACGTGGCCTCCAGGAACTCCCGCGCCTACGTTCCCGACCGCGCGGCAGCCCCCTGGGCAGCTTGGAACCCCGCAGCGGCCGACTCAGAGACTTCCCCCATTCCCCCGCAGGCCTGCGCTGCAAGGCGGCCTGACAACCCCGCGGGGCCCCGCTGCTACTTTTACGGGCAGGCCAAGCACCCCGGCCAGCGCTGCCCAGCCCGCGCATCCACCTGCAGGGGATGTGGCATAAAGGGCCATTTCGTGGGGATATGTCAAGCCAGAATGGTGGCCGCGGTCTCCAGCGCCACCACAAACTTCTCCACGGGCCCTGTGTGGCCAGCGGTCGCCGCCACCCCCATATCCCAGGGCCATGTGCGGACCCTGGGCGCTGCCATCTTGTTCCACGGATGCCACACTTGAGGGACGAGCACCGCCATTTTGTGCACCCCCGGTCATGTGCGACCAATGGGAGATGCCATCTTGGATGGGCCCCCGCAACCCCAGCTCGGCCGACCACACACTGCCTGAACAGAATTCTCGACTACTGCGATTGGCCTCGGTGACTCTGGATCGATCTTGACCTCGAACACTCTCAATCGCTACGACGACTGTTTTCATCAACGGCCATGCGACGTCCTGCCTAATTGACTCTGGGAGCACGGAGAGCTTCATACACCCCGACACGGTAAGGCGCTGTTCCCTCCTCATCCACCCTGTTAATCAAAAAATCTCACTGGCCTCCGGTTCCCACTCAGTGGAGATAAAGGGGTTTTGTTTAGCAAACCTCACAGTCCAGAGAAGGGAGTTCAAAAATTTCCGTCTCTACGTCCTTCCCCACCTACTCCTGGGTTCAGACCTCCAGTGTAACCTTCAAAGTCTGACCTTTCAATTCGGCGGCCCTGTACCCCCACTTACTGTCTGCGGCCTAGCGACCCTTAAGGTCGACCCGCCTTCCCTGTTTGCGAACCTCACCCTGGATTTCAAACCCGTCGCCACCAGGAGCAGACGATACAGTGCCCAGGACTGGATCTTTATTAGATCAGAGGTCCAAAGGCTACAGAGGGAAGGGGTCATTGAAGCCAGTAACAGCCCCTGGTGAGCTCACGGAGTGGTGGTAAAGACTGGGGAGATGCATAGGATGGTCATCGATTACAGTCAGACCATCAACAGGTTTACGCAGCTGGACGCGTACCCCCTCCCCCGCATATCCGACCTGGTAAACAGGATCGCGCATTATAAGGTCTTCTCCACGGTGGATCTCAAGTCCGCCTATCACCAGCTCCCCATCCGCACTAGTGACCGCAAATACACTGCCTTTGAGGCAGACGGGCGGCTCTATCACTTCTTAAGGGTTCCCTTTGGTGTCACTAACGGGGTCTCGGTCTTCCAACGCGAGATGGACCGAATGGTTGACCGGTGCAGTTTACGGGCAACATTCTCGTATCTCGATAATGTCACCATCTGCGGCCACGACCAGCAGGACCACAACACCAACCTCTGAAAATTCCTCCAGACCGCAAAAATCCTTAACCTAACGTACAATAAGGATAAATGCGTTTTTAGCACCGACCGTCTAGCCATTCTCGGCTACGTAATGCGAAATGGAGTTATCGGCCCCGACCCTGAACGCATGCGCCCCCTTATGGAGTTTCCCCCTCCCTCACTGCCCTAAGGCCCTGAAGCGCTGCCTCTGGTTTTTTAGCTACTATGCCCAGTGGGTCCCCAACTACGCAGACCAGGCCTGTCCCCTGATCCAAACCACAGTTTTTCCCCTGTCGATAGAGGCCCACCAGTCCTTTAGCTGTATCAAAGCGGATATTGCAACGGCCCGATGCATGCCATCGACCAGTCCCTCCCCTTCCAGGTCGAGAGCGGCGCGTCTGACGTAGCTCTGGCGGCCACCCTCCACCAAGCGGGCAGACCCGTGGCCTCCTCCTCCCATACCCTCCATGCTTCCGAAATCCGCCACTCCTCAGTCGAAAAGGAGGCCCAGGCCATAGTAGAAGCTGTGCGACATTGGAGGCATTACCCGGCCGGCAGGAGATTCACTCTCCTCACGGACCAACGGTCGGTGGCTTTCATGTTCGATAATGCACAGCGGGGCAAGAAAAAAAACGACATAATCTTGAGGTGGAGGATCGAACTCTCCACCTACAACTACAAGTTCTTGTATCGTCCCGGGAAGCTAAATGAGCCTCCTGACGCCCTGTCCCACGGCACGTGCCACCGCACAAGTGGATCGCCTCCGAGCCCTCCACGAGGACCTCTGCCACCCGGGGGTCACTCGCTTTTTCCATTTTGTCAAGACCCGCAACCTGCCCTCCTCCATCGAGGAGGTCGGGACAGCCACCAGTGACTGCCAAATTTGCACGGACTGCAAACCGCACTTCTACCGGCCAGAGAGCGGCACCTGATAAAGGCTTCCCGTCCCTTTGAACGCCTCAGCATGGACTTCAAAGGCCCCCTCCCCTCCACCGACCGCAACACGTACTTCCTGAACGTGATTGACGAGTACTCCCGGTTCCCATTCGCCATCCCCTGCCCCGACATGACCGCAACCACCGTCATCAAGGCCCTCCATAGCATCTTTGCACTGTTCGTGTTCCCCGCTTACATACACAGCGATAGGGAGTCCTCCTTTATAAGCTACGAACTGCGTCAATTCCTGCTCAGCAAGGGCATCACCTCGAGCAGGACGACCAGTTACAACCCCCGGGGTAACGGACAGGTAGAGAGGGAGAACTGAACGGTCTGGAAGACCGTCCTACTGGCCCTACGGTCCAGGAATCTCCCAGTCTCCCGCTGGCAAGAAGTCCTCCCGGATGCCCTCCACTCCATCCGGTCACTACTTTGTACAACCACCAATCAGACACCTCACAAACATCTCCTTGTCTTCCCCAGGAAGTCCTCCTCTGACACCTCGCTCCCGACCTGGCTGGCTGGCAGCACCCAGACCCATCCTGCTCCGAAAACACGTGCGGGCGCACAAGTCGGACCCGTTGGTCGAGAGGGTCCATCTGCTCCATGCTAACCCCCAGTACGCCTACGTGGCATACCCCGACGGCCGACAAGAGACGGTCTCCCGACGGGACCTGGCGCCCGCCGGAACTCCACGTACATTCCAGCCACCAGTCCCACCCTCCCCTCCACCGCAGCACTTTACAGGAGAATCGGTCCTTCCGCCGCCCCTGCCTAGCCCCCCCCCCCCCACCCACCGACGCCCCTCGCAGGCGCTCCCTTCCCAGGTCAGCCGTTTTCCCCACCAGTGCCGCCTAGGGGTGACGAAGCTGCCATGGAGATTGAAGCCACGCTCCCGGAGTCACAGACGCCCGAGTCTCCACCGGAGTCACCACCGAGGCTCCGACGATCACAGAAGACGACCAGGGCCCCCGATCGACTGATTGCTTCATTTTAACTGTAATCTGTAAATATAAAACACCGAATGTACATAGCTACCAGACTTGTAAATAGTTACTAAACACTGTACGGGGGTATTACGGTACCTCCATAACTAATTAATTATACCATGTTGTTATGTTTTGTAGTTGCTGACCACCACCCCCACCGGGCTTTTTTTTAAACAGGGGGTGAGTGTGGTGTTATAGGTATTACGGTACCTGAGAGGCTGAAGTACCATTGGTAGAACCTATATGCTTGCCATTGGAGAGAGTGCATAATCGCTCCGCCCTGATAGGCGTGGTATAAGAACCCGTGCCGCCCCAGCAGCCCTCATTCTGTACCTGAGCTGCTGGGGGAAACATCGAGCTTATTAAAGCCTTCAGTTGTACTACAACCTCATTTTAGTGGTCATTGATCGTGCATCAGATACCACCTGCTTTTTCAGAAAGGCTCGTACCTGAAGGTATCTGAAAGCGTTTCCAGGGGGCAAACTGAATTTCTCCTCCTGCGTTTTCATACTAGGGAAGGTCCCATCTATGAACAGGTCCCCCATCCTTTTAATGCCTGCCCTATGCCAGCTTTGAAACCCTCCATCTATCTTGCCCGGGACAAATCTGTGATTGTTGCGTATCGAGGTCAAGACTGAGGCTCCCTCCACCCCCCTGTGCCTTCTCCACTGACCCCAGATCTTTAATGCCGCCACCAGCACCGGACTAGAGGAGTAGCGGGCCGGCGAGAACGGCAGAGGTGCCGTTGCAAGTGCCCCTAGGCTGGTACCTTTACATGAGGCCGCCTCTTTGAAAATGATTTAATGAATCTCCTTACACTATCCCTTTGCGCAGTGTATTCCAGATCATAACTTCTCTGCAGTAAATTGCATCAGCCTTGTGTAAATGCATATTTCATAAGAGGATGGAATTTTTCCATTTATAAAAAAAAAAAAACTGGTTTAAAAAATGTTATCGACTGTTGAGAATTGTTTTCTGCTGGGTAGATAATCAAAGGGATACTATTCATATGCTGCCAAGCCTGTCCCTTGAGAACAATATGCTACAACCCCACCCTTCAATTTGACACTCAACCTCAGCATTTAGTCTTCTTTGTGCTCATAATACCGACCTGGAATTTATTGCAGAGTTTTGTGAGCCAAATAGTTTGGAACGGTCTGACTTAGCACTGCCATCTCTCAGATTAAGATCCGAAATTGGAATATTGATCGGTTAGGATCAGCAATTTGTGAAGCATGGAAATTAAGGGGAGGCATTGATTTTAAACTTTATGGATAGTTTTCAAGGGTGCATACCAAAGTGATCCATAAAGTGTTGGACACCTCCGTCTAACTACATTTGCGGTGCTGCTGTACTAGTACACTACTCTACTGGCCCACTTTTTACATCCAACCCATTCAAAGGAATAAGTGCCATGCGCATTTTATCAAGGCGTGACCATTTAATTTCAGTAGATTTACACAATTGTAATCAATTTGACTAAAACATTATTCTGCATTTTTATCTGTGCCAGTTTGAAGCAATGTTTGAATATTTACTTTACTTTTTTTCCCCATTTACAGTGCCTTGTCCTAATCTTTATGTAAAACTCAATGCCTTGCAATTTACACTGGATCCAATCAGCATGTTGTGGATGAACTCCTTCTCTTTGGACTTGTATCAGACTCTACAGCAGTTCAAAGCCATCTATAAATTGAATAATTCGGTGAAAGTGGATGAACATGTTGACTTTTGTATGAATGGACTCATGTTGAAGGTTAGCCACTGCCTACAGTCATATGTTCTAAGATATGCTGTGAAAATCTGGAGGAAAATGATTTGCATTTGAAATGGGAGCTGAGACCACTTTTGAGAGGGAGAGTTCTCGGTACTGTTACAGTCAGCTCCACTCATTCTATCAACATGTTTTCCCCGTGCATTAGAGTCTTGGAGGTCTACAGCACAAAGAAGCCCATTGCATTTGTGCCAGTCGAAATCAACCACCCAAGTATTCCAATCCCATTTTCCAGCACATGGCCCACAGCCTTCAAACCATAGAGTTACGACAGTGCACAAGGGGGCCATTTGGCCCATCAAGTCTGCACCGATCCTCTGAAAGAGCACCCGAGCTAGGCTCACTGCCCCACCCGTAACTCTATCTAACCTGCACATCTTTGGACTGAGAGGGGAAACCGGAGCACCAGGAGGAAACCCACTGGGAGAAAGTGCAAACTCCACACAGTCGCCCAAGGCCAGAGTTGAACCCGGGTCCCTGGTGCTGTGAGGCAACAGTGCGAGCCACTGTGCTGCCCTTGCATGCCTTGGCATCACGTGCACATCTAAATACTTAAATGTTAAGCGGGTCTCTGCCCCCACCGCCCTTTCAGGCAGTGAGTTCCAGACTCCCACTACCCTGGGTGAAAAAGTGTTTCCTCACATCTCCACTAAACCCCCTGCCCCTTACCTTAAATCTATGCCCCTGGTCATTGATCCCTTCACCAAGGGCAAAAGTTTCTTCCTGTCTACTTTACTTTATTGCCCGTCATAATTTTATGTATCTCAGTCATGTTCTTTCTTTCTCCCTCCCAGTCCCTCTGCTTCAAGGAAAACCACCCCTGTCTATATTACATATATTAGACTTAACAAATACTTCATGTACCATGTTTTATTTGTGTCACATTTGAAAACATCCATTGATTATACTTGAAGCCTATCAGTCCCTAGCCTGTACATCACGAATATGATAAAAAAAACTATCACCAAATTCACTGAGTACTGCTGTGCAGGTATGTTGCTGTGTATATAAAAATTAACCAGTTGATTTGAATTTTCTGATTTGATGAATATTTGTACTGGAAAGATTTGATGCATGTACACTTTTTCTGTACATTACCATCCAGAAACATCACAGGTAAAAATTGGGAAATAAAGAACAACAATAAGTTACATTTATGTAGTGCCTCACAGGAGCATTGTAAAACAAAATGTCTCCAAGCCATGTAAGTAGATAATGGGTCAGATGACCAAAAGGAGTGATATTTTCAGACGGCACAGTGACATATTGGTTAACACTGCTGCTCCACGGTACCAAGGACCCGATTCCGACCCAACCCTGGGTCACTGCCTGTGTGGAGTTTGCACGTTCTCCCCATGTCTGCATGGGTCTCACCCCCATGTGCAGGGTAGGTGGATTGGCTACGCTAAATTGCCCCTTAAATGGAAAAATTAAAAATAAGCTTTTCAAGAATGGCTTCAAGGAGGAAAATGAGTTAAAGAATGGAGGAAATTCCAGAGGTTAGGGCCCAGGCAACTGATGGCATGATGGCGGAACCATTAAAAAGAGGCCAGGATTAGTGTAGGTGTCTCGGAGGAAAGTGTGGATGGGCAAATTTTAGAGATCGAGACGTTTGAAGCCACAAGGGTGTGAATTATAAAATTGAGCGTTGCTTGACCAGGAGTCAATGTAGGTTATTAAATGCAGGTAAATCGGTCAATGGGGGTGCAAATTAAAGCATGGACAGCAGAGATTTGGATGATCTCAGGTTTATGGAGGATAGAATGTGGGACAGCAGCCAGGAATCTGTTGAAACAATACAGTCTAGAGCTAACAAAGGCTTTTCAGCAATAGATAACCTGAGCCATGGGTAAAGTCAGGAGATGTGGCGTAAATGGAAATAGGAAGTCTACGAGGTTGAAAGTTCAGATCGGGCAAATGTGACACCGAGATCCGAACAAACTGGCTTGATGTCAAACTGTTGCCAGGGAGAGGGATGGAGTCGGTAGCTAGGGAACAGAGTTTAGAATGGGACCAGATACAATGGCTACAATCTTTCCAATATTGAATTGGAGGAAATTTCTGCTCTTCCAGTACTGCATGTCATACAAGCAGTCTGATAGTTCAGCAGCAGTCGAGAAGTCTCTCAAAGTGGTGGTGTAGCAGAGCTGGGGGCCATCAGTGTACATGTGAAAACTAACTCTGTACTTTCAGATGTAACTGAGGGCAGCATGTGGATGAGAGAAAGGAGCAGGCCAAGAATAGATTCCTGGAGGATACTAGAGGTACCAGTGCAGGGGCAGGAAGAGAAACCATTGCAAGTGATACCCTGGCTATGATTGGGTTGGCAAAAATGAAACCAGATGAGAGCAGTCTTGCCCAGCCAGACAACATTAGTGTTTAATCTGCAATTGTTGTGAGGTTACTTTTTGTCCCAATTACAATTCATTTTTTAAATGAAGAACAATTGAACAATCAATTTATTTGATTGCATGCTGTAGGCTTAAAGGTCCTCTGACTTTATTTTGAAATATTGGTTGGAAGATATTTTGTGTGGGAACTATGCTTCTGAATTTCCCAGGTGACTCCGTTAATACATGTCAGGGTGAATGTGGTTCTGTCCTTCTGTCCAGTGCGGAGGTAGCTCATTTCTGTTCAATGGACATTGGGGCTGTTTAAATTTGTAGAATCCCAGAAGACAGGAAAGGGAAAATTAATCTTCGGGCTCAAGAGGGTCAGCTGAGATTTTTGACCTTTGATGTCCAGTGAACTTGCCAGGAATATATATGCCTGTGTCTGCCAATCGCATAAAATCTCTCGTTTTATGCATCCCAGTAGGCGTTACCACCTTCAATGAAGGAGATGTAGACAGCAAAGTATAAAAACACTGCACTGAATATGTTCTGAAAGGTTAAATTTAAATGACATTTTTGTGGTGCAAGATGAATTCACATATTGAGTTCCCTGCTACAGCACACTGCCCTATAACAGGGTCCCAGTGCAATATGATGTCATGCCATGGTCCAATGTAACTGCTAGCAATTGTACCATTAAAACTGCACAAGATCTGTGATTAGCAACAGTCATATGGATCTTGACCTTAACTGGTTGCTTCATGACACAAAAAATTTGAAGGCAGTTTATCCCAGATAAATACTTGGGTCCTGATCATTTTTAAAATTGACTTTTAGCACATCACTGCTGCAGAAGAGCACTCTTGTGTGTGGGATAGGATAAATATACGGTGAACACCTTGTATAACTGAGGCCAGATTGAGCAATATGAACCGTCTTGTCTAGTTGATCCACATTCTGTAAGAATTCTAGTTAGATTCTTAGAATCTCAACCAGCAGAAAGCAGTGTGCTTCATCCCTTCAATCTCCATGCTGCAAGGTTGAAAGTTTAATCCACTGAGGTATCGCTTCCTTGTACCTTTATTATTCTCAGTGCATTGAATGAAGTATTTTGGTGCACTCAGCCACTGCATCATGGATTCGTACAATGGCAGCTGTTTGTGGTTTCCTAGTACCGCAGGGCCATCAAGAAGGGGGAAATGAGAGCTCTACTCTGGCTGGGTACATTGTGTTATATCTCAGCAGTGGCATTAGCAGTGACAGTTTGTTACTAATGGTGTGCAGTAATTGGAAATCTAATGGGGAGGCCCCCCCCCCCCCCCCCCCCCCCCCCCCCGCCACCAATGAGGAGGGGCAGGGCAACCATTAATCTTTCAGCTGTATAAATAGAGCTGGCCAGTGTGGTACCGGCTAGAGAAAGAGAGAGAGCCAGTAGTGAATGCAGAGAAGGTACAGGGCTAGAGTAGAGAGATGAAGACCCTTTGAGGATAGAGGTGGATTCCTGTAAGGGATTGGGCGCTGGCAACGGCGCCGCTACTGTTTGCCGCAGGGAAGTATTCAGGGAGCCCTGTGGTGGTAGCCAAGCTGAAGATTTCAAGGCAATTCCAGCAGCACTTTTAGTTGAGGGCAGGCTCGAGGGGTTACCGATCGGCAGAACCATGGGTTTGAGCCAAGGAGGATGGGTGGGAGGTTCTGGGGATGGGAGGAGTGAAGGAGATGAAGGATTTGTTTTTGGAGGGACGTGTCGCTTGCTTGGATGAAATGGGGGTGAAGTTTCGGCTCCAGCGAGAGGTGGGCTTTAGCTACGTGCAGGTGTGGAACTTTGGGAGAAAGGTCTTCTCACACATTCCGGTGGCACCGTCCTCTTCTTTGCTGGCGGTGAGACTGGAGGGTGAGGCCGTTTCGGCGATTTATGGTAAGATCATGGGGGAGGATAAGGCGTCTGTGGAACAGAGCAAAGCCAAGTGGGAGGAGGAGCTGGGGATGGTGTTGGAAGAGGGATTATGGTGCGAGGTGCTGCGCAGGGTTAATGCTTCAACTCTGCACGAAGCTGGAATTGATTCAATTAAAAGTAGTGCAAAGTGTGCACTTAATGAAGGTGAGGATGAGCCGGCTGTTTGAGGGGGTGGAGGATAGGTGCGGGAGGGGCCCAGCACTTCACGTTCATATGTTCTGGCCCTGCCCGAGGTTGGAGAAATTTTGATGGTAGTTTTTTTAGCACCATGTCAGAGGTCCTACATGTAGATTTTGAGCCTGGACCCTGGGAGGCCCTATTCGGGGTGTCAGACCTGCGGAGTTGCAGACGGGAGTGGGGACAGATGTCTTAGACTTTGCCTCATTGATCGCTCGCAACAGGTCCTGTTGGGGTGAAGGTCATCTTCTCCCTCTGCCTCGGCGTGGCTGGGGGATCTAATGGAGTTCCTATACTTGGAGACAGTGACATTTTTGAGAGGGGCAGGTGAGGGGTTCCACAGGAGATGGGGGTTGTTTATCTTACACTTTGGGGTAATGTTGTTGTTAAGATGTGGGGGGGGGGGGGGCAGTTTGTGGGTTGTTTTTTATTCTTTGTAAAAATGTTAAAATATTGCCAATTTGAATTAAAATATACATATTTTAACTCTGGGTCCACTGTGTGCACTACATTATATTTCAGTATCAAAACACCTTCCTGAGAAATCTGCACAGGCAGCAATTGCCCTTATTTAGTGCAAATATTGTACCTGCAGGAATTCCGGTAAATCTGTTGGCAGAAAACTGAGTATTTCTGGAAATCAGCCAGCTAAAAATATATAGCATGATTAAAATAATCGTAATATTATCACTTGTACATAAGTACACTTTTGGCAAGTTAGGATTCGAGTTTGATGACCATGCACTCTCGTATGGTCAATATAAAATGCCAGCTCAAATTGTTCTCCAGTTTTGCCTCACAGTGTTTAGATTTTTTTATTGATTATGCTTATTTCAAAATTGGTGAGTGTAGTTTTGAACTCGAGTAAAGAAAGACTTTCTACCCTCTGGGACACATTTACAGCTGGAGATGGATTTTTTGGGAGGGGATGGTGAAAGTTAAAATAAAATTACAATTTTCCATGATTTATCAGGGATGAAAGTAACATGGTGGAGTGACTTGTGTGTGGCTTTATCTGTCCCATGGATGCCTGCTTGGAATTTGCTTGAAAGATGTAAATGAAATTTTTCTTTCTCATTTTTCAGTTCATTATTCCAGTGGACAAGAAGGTAGCAGCTCATCCAGACAGACCACAGTGCATCACCATTCAGACTTCAGATGTTGTGGCTACAAACACCCGACACTCGCTAAACTGCAAACATTCTGATCTTCAAACGGTGCTCAAAGCCTTCAAGGACTTTGAATTCTTCCACGTGTCATATAAGGATTTCCCTAAATGTGCAGACAGTTTTGATGTGCTGCAAAATGTTTTCTTCCATCATGCTTTTGAGCATCAAATCAATTTGGACAAGATACACACACAAAAGAATTGTGCCTATGACATAGTAAAGGCATTGTCAGCTGCAGATGTTTGGTCGCTCCATTTTTCCCTGCTCTGGTTGGACTTTGAGGGTGTTGAAAGTTCAAAGGGCAAGCCTTTGAACTTTGTGGATGCATTTCCCCTCTCCATTTGGGCATCCCAACCAACTAAGTTTCAGAAAGCCAAGGAATCACCCAGCCATTCAACATCTGAACATAGCACTGATTTAGAAGATTACAACAGTAGTTTGGGCCAGAAGTTGAATTTGGTCAGCTGCACAGAGTCCCTTGGAAATGGGCTACAGGCCAATGCAAAGCAGGATGTTATGGCCACAGAAATGCTGAGAGCTTCCAAAGGGATTGGACAGCAGGGAGAAGTGAAAGAATCCAGCACAAAGGATGATTCTGAGGCAGACGTACATGTTCTAGTGTACAGCACTGCCCATGTAAAAGCACACATGAACCACTACCATTACTTGGTATTACTCAGACTAAAGGAGTGTCTCATTCAGCTACAGGAGGACCTGCATCAGGATATAGAAAGATTGACTAAAAGCCCTGTTAAATCTGGCAGTACTTGCATAGGGCTGTTGATAAAGAGTGCAGAAATTGCATTACTGCTTCATCCTGTACCAACCACAGGTAGTGATGCCAAATCCCAGGGGTCGGAGAACACAAGCCTTGCTGAATCAGAACTCTCACCTTCTGAAAGTAAAGAGAGCCTGATCATGGAGATTAAGTCTATGAACAGAGCACCATCTGATCAGCTGGACAATATCATCAGTTCTATGGATGACAGTGGGATTCATAATGGGGGTTTCAGTATTGGAACCTCATTAGATCATGGTGTGTTGTCACAAGATGGTATGGCGGTGAGCAGTGATCCTGTTTCTGATACTGAAGGGGTGGTGAATCAATCACTTGAAAAAGGACTTGTGGAAGAAGCATATGAAGCAGTGGAGTCACTGGAGACTGAAATTCCTGAGGATGTCATTGATCGCTCCACCTCTAACCCCACTTTAACCACAAGCGTGTCTTTGATTTTAGACCCACAGAGAAGGAGCAGAGCATCTGATGGCAATGTCCAGACTGACCTCGCTCCATTTGGGGATGTCGATGTAGATTCAACTCCATTGAGTGTAACAAAGGATGCTGCAAAAGAAGCTCTGCTCTTAACTATGGATTTAACTAAAGAGGCTGTTTGTCTCACAAAAGATGCGTTCAGCCTCAGCAAAGAGAAGATGGCTAACACAGTGCAAAAGATGCTTTCTCTGTCATCCTCTAGGTATGCTGAAATATTTCTCAGGCAGAGATTATTTTATCTTTAAGGTTTCTATAAACATTAGGCTGCTCCAAGAGTAAAACAAAGTAGGGTTTTTTTTTCTGCAAAAGAGTCATCTTTTCCCCTCCCCATAGCCGAGGAAGCAAGCAGGTGTTAATGTTTTATCATCCTTTGGCAAGTATTTTCAACAGCTTATTGAAACAAATGCTCGAACATCTCCAAGTTTCAAGGGTTTTGTTCTTCCCCTTCCCCACCTGGCCAATCACCATGAGCCCTGTCCACATCTTGAGACTGAGGAAGTAGGTAATGTGATTAAGTTTATTGCTTGCTGCTGTGGATTGATTCTGACTTTTCCTTGATATCTGATTGCTGTTCAGAGAAACCTAACAGGAGCCAATCTTACCCACGCTCTGAAATTCAGTTTGAAACAGCAATTGCTTTCCCATCAATTGACCTTAACCTTGGTGTAGAGCTTGGGTTTTCACAGAGTGGGGTAAAAATGAATTATATCTTTAATCTTGTACATTGAGTCCAGCTCCGAAAGTTTGAAGGCAACTGCAAGGAATTGCTCTACTGTTTAGGGACATTGTTGCATGTATGTTGGTGTGTGTGTGTGTTCCCTCCTGCTACCATATACATTTTGTTTGAGAGGGCACATGGCTTGAGTACTACCCTAGAAGTGTGCAGCTGAGACCTGACGATGAGCAACTAGAGGGTTTTAGGATGTTACCACTAGGTTTGCCAGAAATCCTTGGGGTGGGCAAGTGAATTTTCTTTTGTATCTATTTGAGCTGTCAATCATATAGCAGAACTATGTTATTCTGCTGTAATAAAGTGGATTCTCTGATATTTCAGTTTATCGAACACTCAGGTGCTGGTGATCACGTTGCTGGTAGCAATGGGCAGCAGTCGAGTGAGGAATTCCAGTAGACCCAGAAATCCTGCACCTGCTCCTTGGCATGTTTAAAATCTGAAACCTTCTCTTCAAACCCCTGTCGTTGGCTTCACTCCACTCAAATTTTATAAGTTCCTGCAGACCAACTCTCCTTATTCTAATTGTCAATATCCAATTCTGTCCCAGCTTTGGTGGCAAAACTTTAATCTGCCAAAATCCTACTCTCTGGAACACTGGCTGAGACGGTGAGTGTTTTATCCATCTATTTCCCTCCCCCATCAATAAGCCTTCTCACACCGCAGCACGGTAGCATAGTCATTAGCACAGTTGCTTCACAGCTCCAGGGTCCCAATTTCGAATCCCGGCTTGGGTCATTATCTGTGTGGAGTCTGCATGTTCTCCCCGTGTGTGCATGGGTTTCCTCGGGATGCTCCGGTTTCTTCCCACAGTCCAAAGATGTGCAGGTGAGGTGGATTGGCCATTCTAAATTCCCTTTAGTGTCCATAATGGTTAGGTGGGGTTATTGGGTTACCGGGATAAAGGGGATAGGGTGGAGGCGTGGGGCTTAAGTAGGGTGCTCTTTCCAAGGGCTGGTGCAGACTCTATGGGCTGAATGGCCTCCTTCTGCTCTGTAAATTCTATGATTCTATGAAACCCATCTTTTCTCCTAAGCTTTCATAATGTTCTAATCCTTGCCTGCTGCTCTAGCAAGGTAAGGACATTTTTAAGATATTTTAACGGCACAATCTAAATTTTACATGTAGGTGTGATATTTTATGAGCAGGACAAAACTAAATGTCTTGGCTGAATTTTCACAACACCCCAGCATATGGCCTCAATGCACAGTTCATTGACAAGTGAAACACCTGGGTCCATTGTTCTTGACATAACTGCACTTCTGTTCAAAAGCTTTTTTAGCCACCATTGCGTATAGATAATTATACTGCCCCTGATTGCTAGATGGACAATTTTGTTCCTTCATAAAGAAAGTGAGAAGGGAGCGTTACCCTCTTTGACACACGTACTTGATGCTAACACCATTTTTTAAATGGTCACTTCATATTATTTACAAATTCAATCCTTTAGGTCTAGTTCAACCACTTTTTTTTCATAAAGATTTATTCTGCAGTTTGTATTTTTAATAATTTGGAATGCTTCATTAATTAATAATGGACAACGTTTTGAATTTTTTTCATATACAAGGTTTGTAAATCAGACTGGAAAAGGTGAATCTCCACTCGCTGGAACACATTTGGGCTACTGTGAAATATACGCAGTGCAAGGAATCTGCGCTTGTCGCAAAAATTGATTGACTAATTGGCAAACTTGGTGTGAAACAGCCATTTGCCTTGAATCAAGTTCTGTACCCTATGAAACAACAAAGTGCTTTACAGTCAATTTCTTTTGCAGTTGTAATGCAGGAAACCCAGTAGCTGATTTATGCACAGCAAGATCTCGCGTGCAGTAATGTAACAATGACAGTTTCTCTGTGATTTTTGGTTACGGGCTAAATATTTACCAGAACACTGGGCATAACCTATTTGCTTTTTATCGGCGTAACGTGCCAGGGGGTCTTTATACACCCACCTGTGAGTGCAGATGGGGTCCTTGTTCGGCTGCTGAACTGAAAATTGGCATCTCCGACCATGCAGCACTCGCAGCAGCAGGTAGTGGGATATCATTGAATAATGATTAATTGTAGAATTTTCTTGGCAAGGTTTGTTAATTGGTGCATTTAATACCGGCTCATTCCAGTCACTCAAGTGCCTCAAATGGATTTGTGACAATTGGAATCATTTTGATTTTTAACCTTGCATCAGAGGCACTGACTTTTGGTCAGATTGTTTAGTTGGGTTTATCCACCATTTATTTGAATATAGTATTTGAGAACTGATAAGGGAATGCAGTTCTTCGTCATGATAAAAGCAGCAGTTCATGATATCACTTTAATGATCGGAGTCCTCCTATTTTCTACTTGTGCTGAACACAACTCTGCTTCAAGTGGTGAACCTTTTTATACCTATAAATCAAAAGATTTACCTTTCAATCAGGGCCCAGGGTAAAGTCTGCCAAAGGTGAATAATCAGGTGGCACAGTAGCACAGTGGTTAGCACTGATGCTTCACAGCGCCAGGATCCCAGGTTCAATTCCCAGCTTGGGTCACTGTTTGTGCAGAGTCTGCTCGTTCTCCCTATGTCTGTGTGTGTTTCCTCAGGGTGCTCCGGTTTCCTCCCACGAGCCCCGAAAGACGTGCTTGTTACGTAATTTGAACATTCGGAATTCTCCCTCAGTGTACTCGAACAGGTGCCAGAGTGTGAAGACTAATAATAATAATAATCTTTATTGTCACAAGTAGGCTTACATTAACAGTGCAATGAAGTTACTGTGAAAAGCCCCTAGTCACCATATTCCAGTGCCTGTTCGGAATACAGGTTACCCCATCATCCATCAATGTAGAGGATTGGATTGGATTGGATTTGTTTATTGTCACGTGTACCTAGTCATTTTCAAGTTCTCATTATGTTGGCAAACATAGACATTCTTGGTGACTTGCCTGGGTGACTTCCCTCTTCAGGGAAGCATTTGGCTGTTGCTCGGTGTCTCCCTGATAGCAGTGTCTCAGATATTGCTGCACACTCCCAAGTACCATTTTGTAAATGTCTTTCAACCATGGAATCTGTCTGTTTTAAAAATGGCACTGTTTTATTTAATTGAATAGTGGATAAACAGCTGTTAGAACAACTCCACTACAGTGAACAACACCCCACTTCCCCATGATCTGGCGTAAACTGGCAACTTGGATGATGTACGTTTAAGCTTTGCCAAGTAGAACAACAGCGCCGCCATGTGGCCAACGTTGAATTGTGATCATTTTCCAGACAATGAATAAATGCAGTCTTATCTAGTTTCCCTTTAATTGAATCACTGTCCATTTTAAAAATCACCTGCCTTCATCATAATCATCTGGACTATTAAGTGCGTGAGGAAGAAAGGAGTAAAAGGATATTCAGGATGAGATAGTGATTCTGAGGAGACTTTTATTCAGTGGGCCTTACTTCTCTGTAATCCAGATTTTGCAAATCATTCCTTGATAAGTGCTGATTATATGCAGGTCTCCAATGCTGCATTTTACTTCTATCAAATCACTAGTTAATAGTATATTTATTTTGCCACCTCTCATCTGTCAAGCTGATCCCCTGTCGTTTGCTGCACTGATTTGGTGCACAATAAAGCCCCATCTATTCTGTCCCCCAAAATATGGTGTAACCCAAACACAGCAGGCATTCAGAAAGTCAATGAGATGATGTTGAATTGTGGATCCATGCCCACTGCAAAATGGATCCAATATGCCTAAACTTATTTTTCTTTAGTCGTTTTGAAAGAGACTATCCAGTTAATTTGGACAGGAACTGAATTTGGCTGTATCCTTGGCTATATTGCATGGCACCTCCTTGTCTTGTTCTGCTGGGCACACTTTTTGTCTGACTTTAAAAAGGAAAAGCCGTGGATGGGTGCCCATTACTTTTTTGCAAATCAAACAAGTCATTGAAATTTTTAGAAAAATTGCAAAATGACCAGTTAAGTTTAATCTTCAAAATGAATTGAAATCCAACCAAAAGTCTCCAATTGATTACCAGTCGCTGCAGTTATGTAAGTAAACTGCAGCTGATAAAGGAAATAAGCACATTACAGTAACACAGAATCCAGCACAGAAACTTTACTGCAGTGTGTACAGGCTCACAAAACAGCCAGTTTCGGGGTTGCTGAAAAACTGAGTGAAAGGACAATGGGTGATGATTTGCCCCGTCATATCGGTCCCATTCCACATGGCACAACCTCGCCCACCACTCTTGTTTCCATACCCCACACTCCCACTTGCTCGCACAATGGAGGGCAGTCGGGAAAGTGAAGTTGACACCACAGTCAGCTCAGCTATGACCTTATAACATGGCAGGCTAGAAGGGTCACATGGCTGACTTTTCTCACATACTGTGATCACTTGGGAAAAGCAAATTAATTTAATTGAGTGACTGACTAATCCTATAGCACTGAACTAACTCTGAGCTGGGAGGCTCCAAAAAGTTGGCAATGGTTTATTTTTTATTGCGAAGAGATGTGTTTTTCATAAGTTGAACAGTTGAAGTCAGTTCCTCATTCAGACTTCTGGTTCAACATGAGGTTGGCACAATGAAAATTTCTTAAATTACAGTGATTTTCCCTCATTGAGTCCTTTTCTTAGAATCACTAGATGTGTTTGGTGTTTTCAGTTCTGATGGGGATTTATTAGTTGTCATCTTGTATTTTTGGCTCCTATTTCATTTTGTATTGTACATGGGTTATGGTCAAACCAAAGTTGAATGCAAATTCAACACAACTTCTTGATTAAAAATTCCTTGTAAGAGACTGTGAACTGATGCTGAAGCTCATGAAATTGAGGGCAAATTATTGATATTGAGGAAATTGGCAAAGCGGCAGGGATTAGAGTAGAAATAATGGCAGGTACACTAATTAGCAGAATGTTACTCATGTGCCACATGGATCTGTGGAGTCTCAACTCGTCACTATTTATTCATGACTTTAATTATTGGATAGAGAACTATATATCCAGACTTTGCTGATGGGACAATGATTGGCAACATTATCAAAATGTGGATGGAAATTTAAAAATAAAAAGCTATATTAGATTAGGTTGGGAAAAACTGACAAAAAGATTTCAGCATATGCAAGTATGAGGTCAGTTGCTTTGGACCAAAAAAGGATCCGACAGAATACATTCTAGATGATTGAAAACAAGACCCAGTGGAGACTTGGAGTTCTAGGTACAGAGATCATTAAAGCAAATTGGTCAAGAATGCAAGATAAGAGCAGGAGTAGACTACCTGGCCCTTTGAATCTGCTCTCCACTCAGTATGATCATGGCTGATCTTGTGCTTCAATTGCATTTTCCTACCCCATGCACATATCCCTCAGTTCCCTGAGAGCGTCTATTGTCAACAATGTAGCATGCGCGACCCTCGGGTGAAAACTTCCAAAGATTCACAACCCTTGAGTGAAGAAGCTTCTCATTTCAGTCCTAAACTATCGACCCTTTATCTTGAGATCGTGTCCCCTGTGTTCTAGATTCCCCAGCCAATTGAACCAACCTCTGTCAAGCTCTGTCAAGTATCTTAAATACAAAAAATAATAGATTTTTTAAAAAAGGCTCATTAAATGCTGACCTTTTGGCAGACTTGATTAGAAGGGCACTACAGCAAAAAGATGGACTTGGGCAGACCGTACCTGAAATACTGAGAGCAGGTCTGAACATCACCCCTTAAAGGATATATTGGCCTTGGTGAGTAGATTTACTGGAATGATAACTGGACTCCGAGGGTGTAAATTTCACAAACTCCTTGGATTAAGGAGTGTTTTGATTGAAATTTTCTGGTTCATAATATCATAGAATATTTATATCACAGTTCCCCATTCGGCCCATCGTGTCTGTGTTGGCTTGCTGCAAGAGAAATTCCCCTGGAGCCATTCCCCTGCCTTCTCCCCATGCCATGCACATTCTTCTTTTTCACGTAGTAATCTAATTCCCTCTTGAATGCCTCAATCAAACTTGGCTCCACCAAACTCTTAAGCATTGCATTCTAGATCCTAACCACTTGTGGCATGGAAAAAGATTTTCTGCAGGTTGTCATTGCTCTTTTTGTCAATTATTTTAAATCTGTGCCCTCTGGGTAGTTCCTTCCACCAATGGGAACAATTTCTCCTACTCCAATCTGTCCAGGCCCCTTGAGATTTTGGACATCATTATTAAATTTCCTCCCTCTCTTCATGGAAAACAACTCCATCCCCTTCACTTTCCTAATAGTAATCTTTAGTGTCATAAGTAGGCTTTTATTAACACTGCAATGAGGTCACAGTGAAAATCCCCTAGTCGCCACATTCCGCCGCCTGTTCGGGTACACTGAGGGAGAATTCATAATGTCCAATTCACCTAACAAGCACATCTTTCAGAGACTTGTGGGAGGAAACCAGAGCACCTGGAGGAAACCCACACACACTGGGAGGATGTGCAAACGCCAAACAGACAGTGACCCAAGCCGGGAATCGAACCTGGGTTGCTGGCGCTGTGAAGCAACAGTGCTAACCACTGTGCTACCGTGCAGCCCCTGACATTGGCCACTTTAAGCAGCCTTGCATGAAGGCCATCCAGTTCGGTGCCTTGCTATCTTAAACTTTGTGGGCAAGGAGAAACTTTGACTACCTTATCTGAATTTGGTATTCCCAAAAAATCAGCTTGTGTTGGGGAGACTGACTGTCTTTGTATCGAGAAGATTTAGTTTTTTATATTTGTTCCTGACATCCTGACCATCTTTAGAATCTTTCAGTGGTCCCACAATTTTCTTTTTTGCGAGCTTGCAGAAAATATATTCCTCAAAGCACTTGACATGCTTAACGCTGGCTAATAGCTGTTATGCCAAGTCTCTCCCCTCAACATTTTAAGTGATAGCTGTCTTCAATAGCGCAAATGACAAGGCACATACATATATGATCTCGGAATGAATGATCTCACTTTACAACATCTTTATTTCACATTCTGTGGCTTTGTTTATCTATATAACAGCAGTTCCCCATCCAAGGAACTATTCTTTTGACTCTATTCTCTCTAATGGCTTCATATCTTTCCTAAAGTGTGGTGCCCAGAACTGGATGCAGTACTCCAGTTGAGGCTGAGCAAACGTTTTCTACAGATTTCACACAACTTCCTAGCTTTTGTACTCTGCCACTTTTGATAAAGCCCAGGTTGCTGTATACTTGATTAACTGCACACTTAATCTGTCCTGCCGCCTTCAATGATATGTGCACAAAGGCACCCATGTCCCTTTACTCCTACACCTCCTTTAAAATTGTACTCTTTATATTCTCTCCATTTTTTTCAACCAAAATGAATCCCTTCACTTCACATTTATGTGCGTTGAACTGTATCTGCCACTTGTTTCCCCATTCCACAAGCTTGCCTATGTACTTTTGAAGTTCTGCACTACCCTCCACACAGTTCACAATGCCTCCAAGCTTTGTGTCATCTGCAAATTTTGAGATTGTGCACTATACAGCAGGGTCTAGATCATTAAGGTATATCAGGAAGAACAAGGGACTTCACACAGATCACTTGGGAACTCCACTATAAACCTTTCTCCAATCTGAAAAGTAACCATTAATCACTACTCTCCTGTCACCCTGCCAATTTCATATCCATGTTACCACTATCCCTTTTATCCCATGAGCTCTATGTTTGCAATTGCCCAATCAGCAACATTATCCTCATCAATCCTCTCTGCCTCACCAAAAAATTCAAGTTAGGCAAATGCAATTTTTCTTTTTATAAGTTAGTGTTTGCTTTCCTTAATTAACCCAAATTTGCCCAAGTGAGTGTTCTGACCTGAATTATCAATTTTGGAACTTTCCCCACCATGAAGGTTAAACTGACTGGCTTGGCTTATCTTCAGTGGCTTATCTTCAGTTGCTACACTTTACCTGTTTTTGAACAAGGGTGTAAACATTTGCCTCAATTCCACATTCCCACATACCCCTGTTAACCTTTCACCCCCTTGTTAGTCAAGCATCTATCTACACCTGGCTTTTAAAATATTCAAGGACTCCGCTTCCCACTGCCTTGAAGATAATTCCAAAGTCTCACCACCCTCTTGAGACAAAGACTTCTCCTCATCTCTGTCATTTATTTTTAACCAGTGACCCCTAGTTCCAGATTCTCCCACAAGAGGAAGCGTCCTCTCCACTTCTGTCCTGTCAAGACCCCTCAGGATCTTGTAGGTTTCAATCAAGTTGCTTCTTACTGTTCTAAGCTCCAGCAGATGCAGGCCTCACTGTCTAACCTTTCCTCATAAGACAACGCACCCATTCTCTGAACTGCAAATGCATTTACATCCTGAAGGAACTTGCACAATACTCCAGATTTGGTCTCACTAATGCCCTGTATAATTGAAGGATAACATCCCTATTTGCCTTACAATAAATAATAACATTCTATTTGCTTTCCTAATTACTTGCTGTATTAACGTTTTGTGATGCATGCACTTGGGACACCCAGATCTCTGTGCATCTCTGAGCTCTGCAATCTCTCACCATTTAGATACAGGTCAAGTATTCTTTATCCGAAACCCTGTGGGCTGATTGCATTTTGAATTTTAGAACATTTTGGTTTTTAGGTACAAATTATAAACTTGCATTACAATAGCCTAAACCTAACTTGCTATAGTCTAAAGTAAATCAAATGTCTAGAAGAGTCCGGTGCATCACTGAATAATAAATACAGGAAACCCGTAATTTTCTTTTTGACATGTTCACCACAAAAGTCACACGGTAAAAAGTGCAGACAAACAACTAAATTTCCAGGGCAGCACGGTGATGCAATGGTTAGCACTACTGCCTCACGGCGCTGAGGACCCGGGTTCAATCCCGGCTCCAGGTCACTGTCCTTGTGGAGTTTGCACATCCTCCCCGTGTCTGCGTGGGTCTCACCCCTGCAACCCAAAGATGTGCAGGCTAGGTGAATTGGCCACGCTAAATTGCCCCTTAATTGGAAAAAAATAATTGGATACTCCGCAACTACATTTCCAGTGGCAAAGATCAGTGAGTTTTTTAAGTGCGTTTTTTGAATGTTCAGTTTTTGGATTTATAGGTAAAGAATACTTGACCTGTAATATACTTTTTTACTTTTCCTGCCGAAATGGATAATTTCACATTCTCCCACACTACACTCCATTTGCCAGATCTTTACCCGTTCAATCTATGTCCCTTGTAGCCTCCTTGTGTTTTCACAACTTATTTCCTACCTCTCATTGTGTCGCCAGCAAATTTAGCAAACATCCCTTCATCCAAGTCATTTATATAATTTGTGAAAGGTTGAGGCCCCATCACTGATCCCTCTGGCACACCACTCATGACATCTTGCCAAGCAGAAAAAGATCTATTTCTACTCTCGGTTTCCCTTTAGCTAGCTGCTTGAGTTGTTAACTCTGTTTAAATAAATAAATCTTTTTATTGTTACAAGTAAGCTTACATTAACACTGCAATGAAGCTACTGTGAAAATCTCTCTCTGCAGATACTGCGATACCTGTCAAGTATTTCCAGTTTTTTGTTCTTATTTCCGAATCCTAGAATTCCTAGTATTATTGTTTGTAATTTGTCCTATTTCACCCCAAGCTGTTGTTTTCTTTTTATTAAGTGAGACTAGAACAAGTGGACACAGTTTAAAAATAAGGGGTCACCATTTATGATGGAGATGAGAATTATTTTCACTGCAGGTCACGTAGCCTGAGGAATTCTCTTTCCAGGGAACAATGGAGGCAGGCTCATTAAATATTTTTAAAGCCGAGTCAAAGGATGCAAGGGATGGGCAGGAATGTAGAGTTGCGGCCGCAATCAGATCATCCATGATCTTATCAAATAGCCAAGCTTGAGGGACTGAGTTACCTATTTCTGTTAATTTGTATGTTCATATATTTGTATGACACGGCCAACATTTATTGCCCTTCCTGGTGAGTCATCACTGGTCAGTGCGGTGAGCATACTCCTAGAATGCTGCTAGGTAGGGAGTTCCAGGATTTTGACCCAGCAATGATTAAAGGATTGCCGATATATTTCAGGGTCAGGATGATATGTGATTTAGGAAGCCTTCCGGTCCAAGTATTCCCATAACCCTTGCTGCCCTTGCCCTTCAAGGTGGTAGAGGTGCTGTTGAAAAAGCCTTAGCAAGTTGCTGCTGTACATCTTGCAGATAGTACACGTTGCATCTACAGTGTGTAGAAAGTGGCAGATGGGGTGCCGACTCATTGAGCTGCTTTGTCCTGGATGATGCAGTCTTTCTGTAGTGTTGTTGGAGCTGCACGCATCCAGGCAAGTGAAGAATTTCTATCACTCTTCTGACTTGTGCCTTGTAGATGGTGCACGGGCTTTGGGGAGTCAGGAGATGTTATTCACTGCAGAATATGCAACCACTGACCTGCCCTGATTAAAAGGAGGTCAGACAGGGCTGTGTTTTCTCCCTATATTTATTCAGTTTGTATGATGAAAATATTTTTGAAGAGATTGAAGACCTTTCTGGATTATTAGTTGGAGATTACAAGTTTACTAATATAAAATACACCATTGACACCGTTCCTCTTGCTGACTTTGAAGAGAAACCGCAAAAGATTTTGGATGGAGTAGTGAATGAAAGTGAGAAGAAAGGGCTGAGCATTATTGTAAGAAATCCATTCGTGTTCAAAAAGGAAACCAGACTAGAATGTAAGATCACCGTTAAGAATGAGCAGATCAATCAGGTAGACAAATTTTGTTCCCAAGAAACAATGTTAACATCGGACAGAAATTGAGACCAAGAAATAAGACAAAGCATTGGAAAGGCAAAGATGCAATTCAAAAAAAATTAAAATGTTTTTGTGGCTAATTTGAGTTGATAACCTAAGCCCAGAATACTGGAATGCTACACCACAACAATTGACATACAGAAGTAAATGTTGCATGATCAGTTAAGTCATACAGAGAAGAATTAAGGCTGCGGAGTTGTAATTTTTGAGGGGAATAATGAAGATATCTTGGACAAGTCACATTGCCATTGAAGAGATGCAGGTAGAATCTGAGACCAAATGAACTCTGCTAACCAAGATCAGGAAGAGGCAGTTGGAATTTCATGGCCAGGTAAAAAGAATGAAAATAAATTAAGATTTAGTTTGATGTTGATGGGAAAGATCGATAGTAAAAGAGATCAAGGTAGACAAAGAACAATCTTTCTAAAGAGCCTTGCGAATCACTAAAGAGGATGATCCAGGTTTCCAGAGTAAGATTAACACAGACATCCATGGTGGCCAACACCCTTTCAGGGCATGGTACCTGACCAGAGAAAGAATGCAATTTGAGTGACAAGTGGCTGTGGTTCGATTCTCTTACTAGAGGTGGTCATTCCTGGGCACTTTAATGATACAATTATTACTTGTCACTTCTCAACCCAAGCCTAAATTTTGTCCAGGTCTCACCTTATGCAGACACAAACTACCTTATTATCAAGTTGTGAATGGAACTCAACATTTAGCAATCATCAGTGAACATCCCCACTTCTGATCTTTTGACGGAGAGACGGTCATTAATGAAGCAGCTGAAGATGCTTGAGTTAGTGTAGCCACCCGAGTTGGCCACGTCCCGATTAAAAATGGCAAACGGCAAAGGCTGAAGGGAAATTCAGCCAACACCGGCAGAAACCAGCAGGTGCAGGTTTGCTGTGTATTTAACTCTGCAAAGGCCCAGACAGCATCGATACTAGCAGCCATCTGCATAATAATGCAGCAACCATCTATTAAGCAATACTTGGGAACAATAGCAACATTTGGGACAAACAAAACTAAGCCAGACTCCCCTGCGCCAGCAGGAGCCAACACAAAAGAGGTTAACGGACACCTCAAGACCGCCCATCGATCAGGGAATCGCTCCAGTATTGGAGAAATCGAACCAAGCGATTGGAACAAAGTCCAATCACCTAGAACCAGGTACAGGGTCCGCCCCAAAAGGAGGGAAGCCCCATGGGACTATAAAGTTAAGCCCCCAAGTTCAAATCGCCCCTCCTCTTCTTGACCAGGTCACCCAGCAACGCGAACCAACATTGATCGTGACCGGTCCAGCGACCGCCAAGAGATCGTAAGTCTTAAGTCAACGCTCGCTACGAGATAGGCGCTCCTAGCTATCAATCTGTACCAACTTCGAATCCCGCAGACTCAGAACCCGAACGAAAGGCCATTTGTTCCCCTGACCTGGTGGGCCAGTCCGAAGCTAAGTACAGGCCTGTTAGTCGTAGATGTAGCTTAGACGTAGAATTTGTGCATGAGTAGCGATTACTGAGTATAATAAATGTGCTTTGATTTAAATCTTACTAATCGGTGTATTGAGTTATTGGTCATTACTCGAACTTGAACCTCGTGGCGGTATCATAAAGATATCTGGCGACTCGAGAGCAAAGGTTATAAAACAGAGCCAAGTGAACCAACCAAAAGTTAGCAACATATTACTGCCGACATCCTGACGGAACCCGAACTAGAAGTGGCTTAACCACTCCGGGAGAACCCAAAAACTTGAATTAGAGATCCAATTGGGAACAGAAAACCACAAGTGTTCAAGCAGTTCTGACCAATCCTCATAATTCGGAAGTGTGTGTATGCATGCGTAACTAACAGGGCTGCAAGGTACACTGATAGATTTTTTTTGTTGCGACAAAACTGTCGGGAGTTTGTATTTCGGAAATTAGCGAAAGCCGTTCCCGTATTTACAGCACCGCCTTAGCTCCCCTGTTCCAAATTTAAAAGGAGCATTCGGACAAGAAAGATGGCAATGCAGCGCCTCATGAACCCAGAGGAATTTGCGGTTGCAGCGACCAGCAGCAGTAGAGTAGGACAATGTCCCGTATGGGAGGAAGAAATTAGGAAGTACCTCAAAGGGAAAGGATGGCCCCTTTGGAGTGAATTCTGTAGCAATGAGGAAACAGGTCCCGGGAGTATAGGACGTACTTGGTGGGAGAACCTGAGCGAGATCCACAACAAGAGGGAAAGCTCGCAAGCCGATGCCAATCGTGTCCTGCTTGGCACAGTTGCGAGGCACAGAGGAGGTCGTTAGGACGCTCCGGAAAGAGGTAGAAGGCATACATCGAATGAGTAAGGTCGATTTTAGTGAGGAAGTTGGCAGCAAACGACGGAGAGGTGGATGATGCCAATAGGGCACACCAGTCTTGTCTGGCGCACTTGAGCAGCTTCCAGTCCCTGTATGAAAAGGTCTATCAGGACACGCAACGTGCAGTCCTGGTACGAGAGGAAACTGAAAAGCAGGTAGAGACATTGCAGAGGCAGTGTAGTGACCTGAAGGCAGCATTAAGAGCACTCCATGCTGCCACCACGGAGCAAAGACAAAGCTCACTAGACCACGTAAAGTGCCGGAAGCAGATTGCAGAACTGCAACCTCTGCTTTCAGTCCAAAAAAGATTCCAGGAAACCTTTGGAGCAAAATTAGATGAGGAAGACTGCCCTGATTGGGAAGAGTTAAATGAAACAGTGCGGGGATATGTTCAGGGAACATGTGCGCAGGGAAAGCCCCAAAAGAGAAAAGCGCCCCAACCCCCCCACAGAGCAGATAGTTCAGGCTCCAATGAACCCAGTCACCACCCACCGCACAGCCACATTGGACGATACGGAATGTTTGTATACCACCCCCTTAACAGTGGCCCAATTACGGGACCCGTGCGAGAAAATCACACCGTTCCTCCCCACCATTTTGCCAGAGTAAAGCAGCAGGAGACCATATACGACCTGGATGAGCGAGAGCATGTAAAGCTCACTGTTTTGAGTCTAGAACCTTCGGTCGTAGCAGCCCTTCCCAACCCACAGAATGTAGGAGGAGGCACCCTTGCAGAAATGCATACCGCGGTCCTAATTGCGATCGGGTATAACCGGGGTGACCCCGTAGATAGCCTCAATAAATGTAGGCAAAAGAAAACCGAGCACCCCACAGCGTTTGCTGGACGCCTGTGGATCCACTTTGCAGCGGTTTTTGGAGACTTAGACCGTGCCCATTTGTCCCAAGACAACATGGCCAAATGGACCCGCACCCTTATCTCCCATGCCACAGAAACAGGACAAAAAGCTTGTGCGAATTATGGTCCCTCATAGGAGGGTCATAATGAGAAATGGGTTGTAAAGAGATTGTCCCACACCTGGGAGCAATCTGTTCAAAACAAACCCACGAACAAAAATCCCGAAGAACAGCAGGCAGAAGCAGACAAACCCGCAGTTAAGAAACCCGAGGAAGGGCAGGCAGACACGCATCCAGTTAAAACGCACCAGAACCCCGCCTGGGTAAACAAAGGAAGGAACAGCCCCCCACAGAAACCACCGGAGTGTTACAATTGCGGACAATTAGGACATTACGCACGAGGATGTCAAGCCCCCCTGAAACAGCAACGGAATCAGCCCACAAATGCCCCCCGAACCAGCAAGGACACCAACAGCCCCGACCCCCCCCCACCCAGGGAACCATACCCAAGGGAACAATGCACCAGAGAGCCTGCTCCACCTTATGTACACCAGGGGTCATGTTACAACTATGGGCAGTCAGGACACTTCGCCCGAGATTGCAGGAGACCCCCACCAGCTAGACTAGCCCCCAGATATGAAAGAGAACACCACCCACAGCAGCTACAGGGTCCCCGCTGCCCCATGCAAACTGTGAGCACTTACCCACCACTTCTCATGGCAGCGTTACCTCAGCAAGGCCACTTCATTTTTGTTTTGCTCCTCCTTCCTCTCTTCGGTCACGCTGCACTCCCTCCATATGCTAGTTACACCCCAGCCCAAATGTGATTTACGATGTCCTGTATTCTGATGAAACCTGCACCATGTTTGTTGTATGTTTGTTCATTTAATGTACATGTTAAATGTTGTTTGTGAATTTAAAAGTTTTCGCGGCCCCACGACACCACCCTTCTGACGCCCACTGGCAGTCAGAGAAACTAGTTTGGCCAGACGCCAGTTCAGAGGAACTCGTCTGTCGACAGACCCCCGTTCATAACTGCCCTTCTGGTTCGAGGAAGGAACCAATACGGCAACCCCCCGCGATGACTACATTTCTTGTCGGTTGCTCAGGCAGTGGAGAAACGGCTTGGGACCTGCCCTGCCTGGGAACCCCCCCTCAGGTCAGCTACGCTCGGGTAGGGCACACACTGCATTGGTCGGCGTCCTACCCGGGGACTCCATCCAAATCGTACCCGTCGCGGCCCATACGCACCTCATTTCGGAAAATGTGGTTCCAAAAAATGTTTTGTTTTGTTTCAGGTGACCCTACGGTTGCCAACCCTCTGCTATTTACATCCTGAAACATTGGGATGGCAAACCGCACAGTCTGCGAAACGGCTCGCACTGGTTCATTATCTGTATGTGTGTCTTGTCCTGAAACTCGGTTTTTGGAAAGAAATGAGGGAGTCACACATAGCGACCAATTATAATGGGAGTAATTGGCACTAAAGGACAGACAGGCTATCGTACGAGATATTAACACAAGGTAGTAACAGACAATATGCTTGATCACACAGAACTCCAGAAGCTCCAGGACCGGAGAAGAGAAGTGAAAGAAGAAGAACCATGAGGACATCCTCCGCGTGCTTATCGTTATAATGGACATTTGGTTGCGCGCGAATGCGAACCCCCTGACCTCACCTCCCCCAACCGTTAATGATTCACTTCCCCACAGTACCCAGAGCCCAGTCACAAGCGACACCACACCATCTTGGTGTGACAGGTTTATAACCTGGTACTCCCTGTCCTACTTGATAGAATCCCTATTGGTATTGGCGATACTCTGCTGCATCGTGCAGAATATTCGTCTGAGAAAATGGAGAAGGAGAGCCTACTGCGCTCGCACCCCGGTATATAGAATAGGATCCCCTATTTTCGGATACGACCAGACCCCCGACCCCCGCGATCTATAATAAAGAGCATTCATTTGCGTTTTGTTGTAAATAAAGAAATGTTCATGTGCAATTGTACAATCCTGAGCTTGACTGCCAAGCCAGGAAAATGTGTACAAAACTGCTATGATTTTGTTTGTATGGTTTAGGAAGTTAGTGCGATGAAATGTTTGAGTGAGTGTAGTTTATTAAGGATAGTTAGAGGTTCCGATTTTCTTGTTTTGTAATGCATGTCCCTGTTTGACATAGCGCCCCTCAGAATTGTCAGTTAAAATTTTCTTGCATAGTTATGGTCAGTGTAGAGGCCATCGAAGAATGCTCGCCGGGTCAGGCAATGGAAAGCAACGCAGTTATGTGATCCTTCACGCTTCGCGTTAGGATCACAAGGAGGGAGTGTAGCCACCTGAGTTGCCCAAATCCCGATTTAAAATGGTGAACGGCAAAGGCTGAAGGGAAATTCAGCCAACACAGGCAGAAACCAGCAGGTGCAAGTTTGCTGTGTATTTAATTCTGCAAAGACCCAGACAGCATCGATACTAGCAGCCATCTGCATAATAATGTAGCAACCATCTACATACTAATAAGCAATCCCCGGGAACAATAGCAACATTTGGGACAAACAAAACTAAGCCAGACTCCCCTGCGCCAGCAGGAGCCAAACACAAAAGAGGTTAACAGACACCTCAAGACCGCTCATCGATCAGGGAACCGCTCCAGTATTGGAGAAATCGAACCAAGCGATTGGAACAAAGTCCAATCACCTAGAACCAGGTACAGGGTCCGCCCCGAAAGGAGGGAAGAACCTGGGGACTATAAAGTTAAGCCCCCATGTTCAAATCGCCCCCTCTTCTTCTTGACCGAGTCACCCAGCAATGTGAACCAACATTGACCGTGACCGGTCCAGCGGCCGCCGAGAGATCGTAAGTCTTAAGTCAACGCTCGCTACGAGATAGGCGCTCCTAGCTATCAATCCGTACCAACTTCGAATCCTGCAGACTCAGAACCCGAACGAAAGGCCATTTGCTCCCCTGACCTGGTGGGCCAGTCCGAAGCTAAGTACAGGCCTGTTAGTCGTAGAAGTAGCTTAGACGTAGAATTTGTGCATGAGTAGCGATTACTGTGTATAATAAATGTGCTTTGATTTAAATCTTACTAATCGGTGTATTGAGTTATTGGTCATTACTCGAACTTGAACCTCGTGGCGGTATAAAGATACCTGGCGACTCGAGAGCAAAGGTTATAAAACAGAGCCAAGTGAACCAACCAAAAGTTAGCAACATTAGTGATTACCCCGCGGAACACTCCTGGAATTTGTGCCAGACCTGTAATGAGGTCTGGAGCCAAGTGGTTCTGGTGAAATCTGAATATAGTGTCCGGCGGCAGCTTTTTGCTAAATGTCAGCTAATAACAGTGTCAGCAATACCTTCCATCACTTTGTTGATATGATTGGGAATAGACTAATGGACAAAATTGACAGATTGAATTTTATTCTGCTTTTTGTGGGTAAGATATACTTCCACAAATTTCCAACTCGTCAGGTGGATGTAGTGATGCAGCTGTACTGGAACAGTTATGGCCTTGTGGATCTCTCACGTCCCGCTCACCTGCCTAGTTGTTTCTTCAGTTACCTAAACCCTACAATCTAGAATTTCACTCCTGAAAACCCTCAGCCTCTCTCCCAAAATCCATTCTACATCTTTGATCAAACAATCCGTGGAGACCTCCTAATATTTTGGTTTGACATCCGGTTTCTTTTTCGTTGCACCAATATTACATGTCTTAGGATTTTTTTTAAACAGTGAGGTGCAAGTTGCTGTTTACATCAAGCCAGCACTTCCTTTTTCTTTGATGATCCAAACTTCTCTTTCCTTAAGATTTCTTTTGTTATTTATTGACTGCCATTGTGATTGCAAACCTCCTTGTCCTTCAGGCTTCCTCCAATAATTTGGTGGTGTTGAATAAATCTTTTATTTGAGTTGGCTATTTCTGCAGAGTTATACTTTTCCAACTACTGCTTTCTCTACCTTTGCATTCACATTAGGATTACCAAGGTGCAGACTTTGTGTTATTGAGACTCTTCCCTGAACTTCAGCTGTCAGAACTTTACTAAAAAAAACATGTTTCCACGTATCTGCATGGATTTCACCCCACAATACAAAGATGTGCAGGGTAGGTGGATTGGCCACACTAAATTGCCCCTTATTTGGAAAAAAAATTGGGTACTCTAAATTTTAAATTTTTTTAAAAACATATTGCTGGAGAAATTAATGGGACTGAAAGCTGATAAATCCCCAGGTCGATAATCTACATCCCAGGGTACTAAAGGAGGTGGCCTTGAAAATAGTGTCTGCAATGGCTGGCATCTTCTAAAATTCTGTATCTGGCAGATTGACGGGTGGAACATGTAACCCCACTATTTAAAAAAGGAGGGAGGAAGAAACTGAATTACAGATGCTTGGCGATAGTAGAAAAATACAAGAGTCTTATATAGGATGAGCTAACAAGGCACCTAGAAAATATCAATGGGATTAGACAAAGTCAGCATGAATTTGTGAATGGGAAATCTTGATTGACAAACCTACTGGAGATTTTTCAATATGTAATCAGTGTAATAGATAGGGGTGAATCAGTGAATGTGGTGTATTTGGATTTTCAGAAAGCTTTTGATCAGTCCGACATAAGGGGTTAGTGTGCAAAATTGAAGTACATGGGATTTGGGGGGAATATATGGGCATGGATTGAGAATTGGTTAGCAGACGGGAAACAATGTAGGAATAAATGGGCCTTTTTTGAAGTGGCAGGCGATGACCAGTGGAGTCCTTTAGAGATCACTGCTTGGGTCCCAGCTATTCCCAATACACATGAATGATTTGGATGAGAGAGCCAAATGTAATATTTCCAAGTTTGCTGCCGACATGAAATTTGATGGGAATGAGTGGTGAGGCAGATGGAAATTTGGTGGGAATGAGTAGTGAGGCAGATGGCATGAGGCTTCAAGTTGAGTGAGTGGGCAAATACGTGACAGATGCAGTATAATGTGGATAAATGTGATGTTATCCACTACGGACAGAGAAACAATGGGAGTCTAGAATAAAGGGTCACAGTGTCAGGGTACTGTTTCAGCCATTTCAGACCGAGATGAGGAGAAACCTCTTCTCTCAGCGGGTGGTGAACCTGTGGAATTCTCTACCACAGAAGACTGGAGGCCAAGACATTGAATATATTTAAGAAGGAAATAGATCTCTGGACTCTAAAGGGTCAAGAGGTATGATAAGAGTATGGGAGTCTAGAGGATCAGCCATGATCATATTGAATGGTGGAGCAGGCTTCAAGGGCTGAATGGTGTATCCGTGCTCCTATTTTCTATGGTTCTTTGTTTCTATAAGTCACTGGTTAGGCCTCTGTTTGAGTGATGTGGAAAACTATTGCATTTCAGAAAGGTCTTAAAGATGGGGAGGAGATTTACCAAGCTATTACCAGGGATGAGGTTTATGTTGGATTGGAGAAGGTTAGGATGGTTTTCAAGATAAGTTGTGATAGAGTAGGTAGAAGAAAAGCTATTCCCTCTGCCATCATCTCCCTTGCCTGTGACTTTTAAGTATTTCTTATCCCAACAACCCACTGAATGAAGTAGACAGATATCCATCTAGTTTATTCAAACTATGTTTGAAAAAACACTGAATAGTCTGTGGAGAATGGGAAACTTGAGCAGCCTTCCAGGTTTTGGTGGGGGTTTGGTCTTGGGGCTCAATCTGTTGAGTGATAGCAGAACTGTGATTAGTTGGGTGGCTCGGATTTATTTAGCATTATACCATGCTTTCCAGATATGCTTCTTGACCCTTATGGTACTCGAACAAAAATTTATATTTACATACAATTTAGACATAATGAAGCACTGTTCCATATACAGCCTGCTGGAATACAACTCTGCCCTTTTAAAGGCTGTTTTTACAAGTCCAAGAAAGAGAACTTAAAACTCTTATGTTACAGAATATCTCTATTTTGCCACTACTCATAACTAAATCCAGGTTATCTGTTTCTCTGAAGAGAACAGCTGTCTAAAGGTGAAGACAGTTTATCCTCCTCCTTATCCAGCACAAAACTACGATTTTTAAACATGAAACGTACCAATTCGCAGCATTCCCTGGACACCACGTCACTGGATGGCAGCCTGACAGAAGATCGAATATCTGTGGACAGTGACAACAGTGAGAAGTACGTTATCCTCCTGGAAGCAGGTACATATTGTGTTTACGTAGAATCATTGTTGAGCGAACAGATAAAATATTGCGTGAATTTTCTTTATTTCAGCACCAATTGATTTTGGGTTGGAAAGCCTGAGTAAAACTGACTTGCAGTATTGTTGAATTAATGCTTTAAGACTTACTGTGATAACCAAATGGAAGCAGGTGTATTGGCAGTATTTATGGGTTTGAATCCATAGTATCCCTACAGTACAGAAAGGGTCCATTCAACCCATCGTGCCACCACTGACCCACCAAAAGAGCACCCCACCTAGGCCCACTCTCCCGCCCTATCCCCGTAACACGGTAGCCCCACCTAATCTTTGGACACTAAGGGGCAATTTAGCATGGCCAATCCACCTAACCTGCACATCTGTGGACTGTGGGAGGAAACTGGAGCACCCGGAGGAAACCCACGCAGACACTGAGAGAAAGTGCAAACTCCACACGGAGAGTAACCCAGGCCGGGATCGAACCCGGGTCCTCAGCGCCGTGAGGCAGCAGTGCTAACCACTGTGCCAGCTGTAATCTGTTTTGGTACCATCCCAATCAATCTTGCTTGCACTTTCTCCAGTGCTTCAATGTCCTTTTTATACCAAGGCCACCAGGCACAGGATCCCAAATACATTCTGACCAGGGTCAAATTTAGCTTAAATTCACGACTTCTAGATTCTATGCCACTAGAAATAAATTCCAGTGCTTTTGCAGCATTTTAGATAGCTTTGTTAATCTGCTATGCTGTTTAAATGATTTCACTACATTCCAAATAAGTTTGTTCTTCTATCCCTTCAATTTATGTTCTATGGCGTAGGTGATATTTCTAAGTGCATCAGCTCATTTATTCATGTTAAAGTTAATCTGCCTCTTAACTGTCCTGGCTGCAACTTTTCTAATGTCTTCCTGTGTTAGCGTTTGATATGTTTGGGAATTTTGATATGGAGTTACTTTAGTCCATATCATTAATGTAAATGAACAGTGGTTGCATCACTGCTCCTTTGTGAGGCCCTGCTTTCAGCATTCCTCCAATCTGAACATCTAGCCTTTACCCCTACTGTCTGCTTTCTATTTATTTCCAGCCCATTTGCCATCCATTCAGCAACTTGCCGAAACATGCTCTAACCTACATCATGAGCCTACCACATGATATATTATAAAAGGCTATTTGCAATGTCACATTGGACATATGATATGCAAGACAACAAAAATGCTGACAACTCATTGCAGTTCAAAACTGCCCACTTAGTACCTTTGCATATATCTAAAATCATTTGATCCGTTAAGTGACAAGATTGTGGTAAACATTTTTCTATGCACAATGGCACAGTGGTTAGCACAACCCAAAGATGTGCAAGGTAGGTGGATTGGCCACGCTAAATTGCTTCTTGATTGGAAAAAAAATAATTGGGTACTCTTAATCTTAAAAAAAACGATTACAGCTATCATAAAAGATTGAACTGGTTGGGGTTTCTTTCTTTAAAAAGGGGAAGACTTGAAAAATGAAAATCGCTTATTGTCACAAGTAGGCTTCAAATGAAGTTACTGTGAAAAGCCCCTAGTCGCCACATTCCGGCACCTGTTCAGGGAGGCTGGTATGGGAATCGAACCGTGCTGCTGGCCTGCCTTGGTCTGCTTTAAAAGCCAGCAATTTAGCCCAGTGTGCTAAACCAGCCCGTAGAGACCTGATGGAGACCTTTTAAAGTTATGAATGGGTTGGAGAGGATAGATCAGGTGATAATGTCTACAATTGTGGGAGAATCCAAAACTAGGGACCACACAAATATGATACATAGCATAAGAAATAGAAGCAAGAGTAGGCCACATATCCCGCGTTCAATAGCATCATCACTGAGTTTCTACATCAGCTCTACGTTGCCTTATCCCCCATATCCCTTCATTCATGGGAAGTGAACAACACTGGAAAGACCAGAAGTTACCGCCCGTCCTAATTGTCCTTGCTCAGTCGGAAATTTATAAGCAATTGATGGAGTGGGAGGGAGCCCTGGTGGGGGATGTCAAGGGTAAATGGGAGGAGGAGCTGGGAGGGGAGTGGGGTGCGAGATGTGGGTGGAGGCCTAGCGGAGGGTGAGCGCTTCTTCGTCATATGCAGGGTTAAGCATCATCCAGTTTAAGGTGGTGCATAGGGCCCACATGACGGTGGCGAGAATGAGTAGGTTCTTTGCGGGAATAAAAGATGGGTATCGGCAGTGGGCAGCCCATTAATCACATCCACGTGTTCTGGATATGTCCAAGACTTGAGGGGGTTCTGGCAGGGGTTCTCAGACATGATGTCCGAAGTGTTGGGTGTGGCGGTGGTTCCGAGTCCAGAGGTGGCGATATTTGGGGTATGGGACAATGCAACATAAGATGACGATTTATGCAGACGATGTGCTGCTGTTAGTAACAGAATCTGGCGTTTCAGTCCCTGCAATTATTGGAGTGGTGGACACCTGATTATTTTTGTACTTTTAATTTTATTGTTTGTCCAGGGTGTCTAGGTCAATTATAACATTCCTAAATGATGTCAGCAATTAGATATAAGAAATATGCACAAACCATCGATGTAACCTATCACTTTGAGAGCCTAATGGCAGTGTATTTTACCCACTGACACATAATTCGCCATAATTCTTTATTGTCATGATCTTTGAATATAACTCCACAACTATTTATGGCATCAAAATCTGTGAGCTATTCCATTGGGCAAAGGATCCAAGGACGGGCTGGGCCCTTCCGTCATTTTTTTTCTTCTTGTTTTTAAATAAATTTAGTGTACCCAATTCATTTTTTCCAATTGAGGGGTAATTTAGCGTGGCCAATTCACCTAGCCTGCACATCTTTGGGTTGTGGGGGCAAAACCCACGCAAACACGGGGAGAATGTGAAAACTCCACATAGTCAGTGACCCAGAGCCGGGATCGAACCTGGGACCTCGGCGCCATGAGGCTGCAGGGCTAACCCACTGTGCCACCATGCTGCCCTGGGCCCTTCCATCATGGGACTAAGCGCAATGTTAAAATTATATTTTTGGGATCTCTAATGGACACTTTTAGTTGACTCCCCAGCTGGATAACCCACTGCTCGTCTTGGTGACTTATGTTGTGCATCCAATTTCTTTGGAAGAGTTTGGCTCATACCTTTTTTAAAGCCTCTCAACATCATTCTGAGATATGGAATTTTTCATACGGTCCCAAGGGTACCCATTTTCCACGATTTTGAACTTGAGCGAAACTCGTTCATTGAATTCAATCGATCTATTAATTTAAAAGATGGTGGTACCTTCCAGCTCGGGTCACTACTCATCCATTGGCACCCTTTGTACCTTGGTGCCATGGAAAAACAACCATTTTGAACTTACAATGTCAAGTATTGCACTCTTTGCTTGCATTGAAAACTTGAAGCAGGCTAAATAATCACTGTTTTGGTAGCTCTAGTGTTGATTCTTGGACTTCTAATTTTAGAATCAGGACAGGAATCTCTTCCCCTAGATACCAGCATACATGACGGCGGCATGGGCAGCAATCAGAGTCTACTGGAATGTGTAGATGGAGGAGACCGAGCAGAGGGCTTTCACAAACCTTCTCCCATGACCAGCTCATCAACACACAGCGAGGATGATCCAGAACAGGTGAGGGTCTGTTCACTTCGGTTATAACTTTCTTGTTTGCTATTTCTTGATTAAGTTTTGTACCAGTAGACTAAATAGCAACTCTTGCTGTCATCGACTGGCATGCAAGATGGAGATGCCAAATAGTGAAACTGGATGTAGATCTTGCTTGTTTGGCCTTCTGCCCACCTTCCATACATGTAAAGTTGTGCGGAGAACTGTATAATTCAGAGAACCTCATTCTCTCAGCTAAAGAATATGCCTATCTTATATTGGAGGAGCAAAACAACTGGTAGGTGTTTGCGTGGCAGTGGGGGGGGGGGGGGGGGGGGGGGGGGGGGGGGCTAGTGGTGGCAGGGAGAAGTCAACTAATTAAGCAGTTCATTTGTTTTTGTAACTAAAGGTAGCGCACCCACAAATTTTGCAAGACAATGAGGAAAAAGCAGGGATATGAATGAAATTGGATAGTTATTAATAGACAGGCCAATGGCTGCCTCCTCTTTGTACGATTCTATTCTTCTACTCCTGTGGCCAGAATATTTAACACCTTTTGACCGTATAGGATTTAATACTTCAGGAAGGAGCATTGGTGCATATTTTCCATCTGTATCGTCAATGTGGAAGTTTAAATTGCTGCTTTGTTTCCCAGGCTTCTGTATTGTTGCTGAGGATATTTGATTTGAATTGTGGGATTGACATAAGAGGTGATGACCTTTCCGTCGGTGTTCAGGCGAAGGAAGTGATTCCTGACCAGCTGGGCAATGTGGGAGTGCAGCAGTTTCTGAGCAGCCGTACGACTGGTGAGAAATAGAAAGCAAAATCACTATTAATAATGCAGTTAATGGTTGTGACTGTAACTTGCTCTTTTAATGATATAGTTGGAGCTCCTTCCTCAAAGTTACCATCAATGGGAAAAACCAGGAAAAGACTTGCCGGAGTTTTCCTGGAGGCCGGTAGTTTACCTATTGATCTTCCAGATTCATTTAACATCGTCGTTTGGGATAAACCTTCTTACCATCTTAGGTCATCAGTCATTCATACACATTTCCAATTTGAATTCAGTTGACCAATTGATTTATGAACACTGCTTTGAACTAATACGTTTGTTTTTCAACCTGCAACATGATTCATAATAAAGAAACTTTATGTTTAAATAAAAAAAAAAAAGAGTAAAAGCAGCAGAGGATCTGGTATTCTTGGATCGTATACATATAACGTATGTTAACAAAGGCATGTTTGCAGTTGTTTTAATCAGAGTTGGAGTCAATAGCGAAGGAGAAAAATAATTTTAATATTGCTTACCAAAGTTTCATCCAAAAGAAGACAACCTCCAGTTTATTGAAAAGGGAATAATGATTCTGTGAGAATGCGTGCTTTGTATTGATACTTTCTGCATGTGCCATGGAATGGTTCAGATGGAATTCTGCTGAATTGCAGCAGTGGGAGTGCTTTTACTAGTCTAAGCTCTTTTTGCTTATTCTAGATGCAGTTCACATCTGGGCCAGAGTACAAAGGCTCTATTCAAAGACTGTTGAAATTGAGAATGAAGAGACTCAATCAACTCACTTAAGGGTTGCAAATGGCATCATAAATGATAAGAGTAGATCTGGAATGACTTGTATCTGTCACCTGAAGCTCTTTATTAGATTGCGAGCTAGATGCACTTTCTGCTATTTGCTGTTTCTTTATTGTTCCAAGTTTTGGAACTGAGGGCACCGTTACTTCCTATCATCACCGCACCACACAAATAACTGTGTGAAGTGCTTTGAGATATTCTGATGTGAAAGGATACTGAATAAATAAATAAAAGAAAATGCCAAATCAGCCCAGAATTACAGAATTGATTTGTTGCAGGAGGAGGCCATTTGGCCCATTGTATATGCACTAGCTCTCCAAATTAGCATTTATGACTTAGTGTCATTCCCCTGCCTATTCCCTGTACCCCTGCACATTGCTTCCATTCAAATAATCATCTACTGTCTGTGTGGAGTTTGCACATTCTCCCTGTATCTCTGTGGGTCTCACCCCCTCAACCCAAAGATACGCAGGATAAGTGGATTGGCCACGCTAAATTGCCCCTTAATTGGAATTTTTTTTGAAAAATAAATAAAAGATAATCATCTGATTTCCTCTTGAAAGCCTTGATTGAACGTGCCTCCACCATATTTCCAGGCAGTGCATTCCAGACCCGAACCACTCGCTGTGAAAATCACGTGCTTCTTTTGCAAATCACTTTAAATATGTTCCCTCTCATTCTTTTTCTTTATAGGTTTAGAGTACCAATTCATTTTTTTCCCCAATTATGGGACAATTTAGCGGGACCAATCCACCTACCCTGCACCTCTTTGGATTGTGGGGGTGAGACCCACGCAGACACGGGGAAAATGTGAAAACTCCACACGCACAGTGGGCCGGGTTGGAACCCGGGTCCTTGGCGCCATGAGGCAGCAGTGCTAACCACTGTGCCACCATGTTCCCCCTCATTCTTGATCCTTTTAAAAGCAGGAACAATTTCTCCCTACCTTCTCTGTCCAGCCCCCTCATGATTTTGAATGCCCCTATCCAATCTCCTCTTAGCCTCTTCTCTCCAAGGAGAACAGCCCCAACCTCTCTAATCTATCCTCATACCTGAAGTTTCGCATCCGTAGTACCATTCTTGTGAACCTCTTCTGCGTTCTCTCCAGTGCATTCACAACCTTCCCAAAGTGTGGTGCCCAGAACTGTGTACACTATTCCAACTGAGGGCGTAACTAGTATCTTGTATCAGTTCAACATAACCTCCTTGCCCTTGTACTCTATGCCCCTATTAATGAAGCCCGGGATACTGTAAGCTTTATTAACTGCTCTCTTCACCTGCCCTGCCATCTTTTTAAAATAAATTTAGAGTACCCAATTCATTTTTTCCAATTAAGGGGCAATTTAGCGTGGCCGATCCACTAACCCTGCACATCTTTGGGTTGTGGGGGCGAAACCCACGTAAACATGGGGAGAATGTGCAAACGCCACTGCCCTGCCATCTTTAATGACTTATGCACATATACACCCAGATCCTGCTGCTCCTGCACCCACTTAAGAATGTTCCCCTTATTTTTTAATCTCCTTTTCTTCCTAGCAAAATACATCACCTTACACTTCTCTGCATTGAACTCCCTCTGCCACCTATCTGCCCACTCCACCAACTTGACTGTCTTTTTAAAGTTCTGCACTGTCCTCCCCTCAGTTTACAATGCTTCCAAGTTTCATGTCATCCGCAAACTTTGAAATTGTGCCCTGCACACCAAGATCTAGATCATTAATATATATCAGGAAAAGCAAGGGTCCCAATACTGACCCCTGGGGAACACCACTACAAATCTTCCTCTAGCCTGAAAAATATCCATTGCTCTGTTTCCTATTACGTATCCAATTTTGTATCCATGTTGTTAATGTTCCTGATTTGGGGTTTATTTTCATACCTGGTTCCTGCTGTTTTTTTAAAAATAAAGCTAATTTAAACTTGTTGCATCAACTTCAAAACAAAATATAACTCTTTAGATTGCATCCTAGTTGTTGCTGTTTTTGATTCCAATATGGGAGACTTTTGAACAAACCACAAAGCTCGTTCAGTTTTGCCACTTCTCATTCCAGTGACTCCTCCCTCCCTCATTCCAAACTCTGATCACAAATCCAATCCTTTTAAGCAGCAGTGAAAATTTGCTGCTTGTTCCTTTGCATATTGATGATGCACGCAGGAGGTTTTTGGCTGTAGGAGTATTTCACATTGGTGTTAATTTTGCATTGGGGGAGCTCACAGACATAACAAAGGTATCTAGACACTGAAACTGCTCAGCTATCATTGCCGAGCAACAGATTAGGTTTTTATTTCCTTTTCTTAAGTAACATTGCTTCATATCAATTAATTTACATTGGGATTTCAACATGTAATGAAAAGTAACGAAAAGTCAGTCATTTTAATTTGAAATCGATTTTTCTTCAATTAGGTTTATGATTAGATTCATTTTGAATATATTAAGTTATGTACACAAGTGAAGGGGGAAATTTTCAAGGAACATATTGGCCATGACTGTGATTCTCTTACCTAAGTGCAGTTCAGCTATCATAATTTTTATTCCGGTCAAATTACTACTGTAACTAAATATTATTAACTTCGACTTCAAGTCGTTAATTAACGTTAATGTCTGACTCCACATTTGAAAAAATAATGGGATGTTTCCAGTGGCGGCATGTAGGAGGAGGTCGCACGTTGGGTGGCTCCTGCTCGAGGCTTGCCTTTTAGAATTTAATGCCTAGTCCCAGGGGCAATTTTTTTTTAAGTGCAGGAAGACATAAGGAAGAAGGATGTCCAAAACCCAAAGAAAAGCTGCCGTGAAGAAGGGAGTGAGTGAAGGATCGCCCTCGAATGGAAAGGTCTGTTCAGCAACTGGAAGGATGGCAAAGGCTGGGTGGAGCCGCACTGTTCACGGCAGAAAAGCTGACCGAGGTGATGGCTTTGGAACTTGAAGAACAGTTCACAAAGCACATGGAGGTGATGAGGAAGGAAATTATTGCAGCATTGAAGGTGCTGGTGGAGGAAGCGATTGCCCCGGTGAAGGCAGCGGTGTCAAGGACATCGGCCGAGGTGCGGGAGCAAGGTGAAAAACTGAAGGGAGTGGAGGAGGCCATGTCGCAACACAGCAATCGGCTCACCTCGATGGGTGAGGAGCTGCAGAGGGTGGTGGAGGCCAACAAGGATCTGCGAGCCAAAGTGGAGAACCTGGATCACAGAGCCAGGTGGCAAAATTTGAGCATCGTGGGCCTGCCTGAAGGGGTGGAGGAGTATTTTGCCTAGATGTTGGCGGAGCTTTTGGGGGAGGGGAAGATTCCTCCCAGTACGAACTGGTTCGCGCTTATGAGGCATGGAGGCCTAATCCAAAGGCGAATGAGCTGCCAAGAGCAGTAATTATTTATTTCCGTAGGTACGGCATGAAGGAAAAGGTCCTGAGTTGAGCAAAGCAGAAGCGGGAGGTGCAGTGGACTGGAGCTGGTATACATATATACGAGGACTTTTCTGTGGAGTTGACGAGGAGGCAGGCGGCCTTCGGTCGAGTGAAGACGGCACTGTATAACGGCGGTGTGTGGTTCGGCATAGTGTACCCAGCTAAGTTGAGGGTGACCTACAACTTCAAAGACTTTTATTTCGGGACAGTGGAAACAGCGGAGGTGTTTATGAAGGCAGAAGGACTTGGGCAGAAGTGAGAAATGGGACTGAGGATTGGTCTAGGACTGAGGGTAGGGGGGGGTGGAGGATTGTATGTAACTCTATTTTTTTAACGCATGTCATTATATGTGCGAAATGAATTGAAGTTTCGGATTTGGGATTTTCTTTTGCAATGATGGCTCTTTGGGGTTTGTGTGTTTACACTGGGTTGTGTGTTGAAGGGGATTTCTTTGTTTTCCTGGGACATGGTTGGGGGGGGGGATTCGACGGGAGTGGGGCCTCCACAATGGTTAGCTCCAGCTGGCCAGTGAGCGGGAGTGTGGTGGGGGGAGGGGCTGTGGCCATTGGAGCCTGGTAGAACAGGTTTCGATGGGCCTGGAGGTTTGAAAAGTGGGGGGAGGGAACCGATACTGGGTGAGGTGTTCTCGAGAAGAAGTGGATGGGGGGATTCTGGGAGGGAGGGAGGGGTTCGATGGTGACAATGGGACGGGGCGGGCCATTGTCCAGTGGGCAGGGCCTGGAGTTATGATGGAGGACAGGAAAGGGGGGCGGGTGCTGGGGGTGAAAGACCCCACGTTAGGATAGTTACATGGAATGTGAGGGGTTTGTTGGAAGGAGGTTTTAAGTGTCATCTCGGGGGTAGGGCTCATGAACCTGGAACCAGGGCACCTGGAAGCTATTTTCGGGGTGTCGGACTAGTTTGGGCAGCAGGCAGGGGCAGATGTTTTTAGCCTTCGCATCGCTGATTGCCCAGAGGCGTGTCCTGTTAGGGTGAAGGTCAGCTTATCCATCCTGTGACACGGCTTGGCAGGGGGACTTACTTGAATTTCTTTGACTCTTGACTCTCAAGGAGAAATCTCGGCTGATGGGGATGGAGGAAGGGTTTCACAATTCATGGACTCTGTTTACAATGCACTTCCAAGAATTGGTTGTCATTGAACATTATGGCGGGATGGGGGGGGTGGGGGGGAGAGGCAGTATTGTTAACTTTGGTTACACTGTTTACGGATTGATAATCTGTTTTTTAACCTTGAATGAACTGGTGGATGTTTTGGTCTGCGTATTGAACGGGGTGCGGTTTGTGGGTGGGGATTGTTATTGTATTTGTTTTTGTTTGTTTGGTTGTTTATTGATGTAAATGTTGAAAATGAGGGGAATAAAAAGAGAACCATAATGGGATATTTTTCCCACTCACCTACAGGATGAGCTCCCTAAGAGAACTTCTGACGCATGCCTTGTTTTTATAGCAACAACCTATGCCATCAGGAGAGATGGGGGGGTACTTAAATTATTGCAAAGTATACATTACTGCAGTAGTATTGAGTATAGGACCAGTTTTGATACATTTTATTCAATAGTCATTTTATGACTTGGAGCAACTCAGTCAGTCCCATATCCCCACACCTGAGAATCCCTGGCCCCAAACTACCCGAATTAGAGGAAAAGTATCCAGGAAGGAACTTAACACCTCTAGCTTTATCACTGAGAACAAGCTGAAGCCAGTCGTCAATGGTGAAAGGCGTGTATGACAATCCAGGCACTCTGTCCTCCAACCACTGTCTGCCCCGCCTGTGACAGCGTCTGTAGGTCCCGCATTGGTCTCTGAGAACTCTGGCTGGATTCTCCAGTCCCCAGGCCGCGTGTTGGCACAAACAAGTTGCCTCCTTTTAAAATGATTGTAAATGAAAAAGGCTTTATACTTTTCACTGTAAAACAGCAAACATCTTCAAAAGATATGTGCAAAATTGACGATTTTCTAGTTTATGGCTCTTTCGGACTTTTACAGCCCAAGACCAAAATAAATCCAGGTACTGTGGACATTGATTGAGGTGTTTGTGGTTTTGTCCATAAGCTCCATGCTCTAAAGAATTATAGTGGTCTTATTGTTTAATACTCCTAAGTTATTGCCCTTAGATAATGTGGTGTTTCTTTTTAATGGTTGGCACTCAGGTTTTCAGAAGGCCTGCCCATTGGAGTCAAACAGAACGCAACCTGCAGTGTGTTTGAGATTCGAATCCGGACCACACTCGGCTGTTCACTCTCCACTTGCTGTAAAGAATGGATTTCTGCAATTCCACATCAATGATTTCAGTACAGAACTGCTGATGTCGTCACTCACAAATCTAGGCCCATTCTTGGAAGATGAAATCATTCCAGAAGTGATTCCAATGAAGATAGAACTATTTGACTGTAGAATTACTCTGAAGGTATGAAACAATTATCAATAAAATGATTTCTATATTTAAATGAGTGATATAACAAGCCTAGCTTAATGTTGTTGGACAGCTAATGGAATCCTTATTCAAAGGTCTAATAGAAAATCATCTAGAAACTGAAGGTATCGCAAGTAAGCAGCACAGATTCCAAAAGGGAAGATCGTGCTGGCCAACCATTTTCTGTTCCAAAGTAAGATGAGGGTAATGTAGCACAGATACTATATTTGGATTTCCACAGGACCTTTAATAAGGTCCTCATACTAGACTTATAACTACAATCAGATATGTGGAGTCAGGGGGCAAATAGTAAAATAGATAGTAAGTTAGCTAGCAAACAAAAGAGCGAATGGGGGCTACATGAATAGCAACCGGTTCAAAGTGGTGAACCCAGGGACTACTGTTGCACACCATTTACATAAAGAATTTGAACTCTGGGATCAGAAAATACAATTTCAAAACTTGCAGATGACACGAGTTGGGGATTGTGGTTGGTAGAGAGGTAGTGCAACAAAATGCAGAAAGATGTTGAACTTAATGGGTCTGATTGGCAAGTCAACTTAAATATAACTATGTGCGGGGTGGTAGGGAGAAGAACGAGACCACACAGACTGTGGAAAATAAGTGCCTAAGGGTGGCATATGGCGCAGTGGTTAGCACTGGGACTGCTGAGGACCCGGGTTCGAAACCCAGCCCTGGGTCACTGTCCGAGTGGAGTTTGCATATTCTCCCCATGTCTGCGTGGGTTTCACCCCCACAACTCAAAAGATGTGCTGGTTAGGTGGATTGGCCATGCTAATTTGCCCCTTAATTGGAAAAGAAAAATAATTGGCTACTCTAAATTTGGCTACTCTAAAGAAAATAAGTGCCTAAATTGGGTAGAGAAGATCAGAGGCATCTAAGGGCACAGACACACATCACAAGAGCTGTGACACAACTCAAGGTCCTATGGAGCAGCACGGTAGCACAGTAGTTTTCACAGTAACATCATTGCAGTGTTAATGTAAGCCTACTTGTGACAATAATAAAGATTGAAGATTTTTTAAAAAAACAATTGGACTTCATTTCTAGCGGGATAGATTTCTGTTAAACCTTTATCTAAACTTGGTGAGACTGCATGGAGTACAGTGAACAGCTTTAATCTGCATATTATACCATGGATATAGAGTCATTGGAGAAGGTGCAATAAATATTTACTAGGCTGAGACCAGAACTGAGAACACCCATCAGTAAAGATTGAACTGGGTAAGTCTCCTTTCTCTCAGAAAAGAGAAGGCCTGTAAGATTATGGAAAAGTTTGATGTTTCTGTTTGTGGAGTGAACTCAGAGCTAGGAGGATATGAAAAAGGGTGGGAGGAGGTTAATGTGAAGCACAAACACTGGGTTGAATGCCCTTATGTACTATAATATTATGTAATAGTATGCATCCTGATTTTTATTTTCAGTCCAGTGGGGAAATATACAAAGCTAGACAAATTCTACAGGAACATAGAACCAGCAAAGTTATCCAGTTAGTTCTATGTGCTGGAGAGCAGTCTTATTCATCTGAGAACATTCAGCTTCAGAATGGGTGTATTTACACCTGTTACCTTACCTTTTACCCTCCCAAACCCACAGTGCAGCAAAGTTAATGTTATTGGTACTGTTCTCCAATCTGTTCTTGTGTGAGTTTAAACTGATGAAGATTATCCGAACATGATATATTTATTTGTATTAACCTCATTACTTAAAGGATGATGGCCCACGAATATATTCCACCTCTCCTGGTCCTGTACCTATAAACCTTGATGTTGATCACCTCGTGGTTCAGCGGGTTGATGATGGGACATTTTGTATAAGGGGTAAGTAATGTTTTGAGAACAATCTGTCCAAACATGATCCCTACTATATTCACCCACTATTCCACATTTTAGTTTAGCTACAGAAAAGGCCAATGGAGTTGGGACTTAGTTTTGTATTCACAAGATAAAATGTAATCAAGTGCTGATGGTCTTATAAATTACATTTAGGTAGCAACTTTAATTTAGAAAAATGAAAATGAGCTGGAGCTACCGTGATGGGTTTTAAACATGAAGCTGAGAAATTTGAAATTGAGGTTTTGGGGATCCACTCGAAGTCAGTGAGCATTGACAACTTGAGCTTGATGTAGGACAGATTTTAAGAGCAAAGTTAGGGTTGAAGTTTAGAGGGCATAAGATTGGCCACAAGAGCATTTAGATCATCTAACCTGGTAACAGGAATGGATGAAAGGTTTCAGGAACTGATGGGCCGAGCCAGGTGGAGATGGACTATCTTATGGAGGTGAAAGTAAGTGCCTTTAGTGAGGAACAGGATAAGGAACGTATAGCTTCACTTGGTCAGGAATAGAATGCTTAGGTTACTTAAGTCTGACTCACCTTGAAACAGCAGCACAGGAGAGGGATGGAATCAATCCAAAGTATACACAATTTGTGGTGTGGGCTTGGAGGGGAACTTGCAAACCACTCACCATCCTAACTTGAAAATATATTGCTGTTCACTGTTGCTGGGTCAAAATCCTGGCACTCTGTCCCTAACACACAATGGATGTTCCTACACATGGGTTGCAGTGATTCAAGAGGCAGCTTGCCACCACCTTCTCGAGGGCAATTGGAGATGGGCAATAAATGTTGGTCTAGCTAGCGAAGCCACATCTTATGAATGAATTTTTAAAAACCTTCCATGGTCTCAACTGTCAGCTGCTTGTCTAACATTCAATCTTGATAGATCACAATTTCCTCCATTTCAATATTGCAAGGACCAAAGACATCACCTTCCCTAACTATGGAGGAATAGAACTCGATATATGCAGAGGAATGTTTGTAGTGTTGCTAACTTTTGGTTGGCTCTTAAATGTTGCTTGTTGTGTCTTTACTTAATTTGCTCTGTTTCTATAACCTTTGCTCTAGAGTCGCCAGGTATCTTTATGATACCACCACGAGGTTCAAGTTCAAGTGCTGATCAATAACTCAATACACCAGTTAGTAAGCTTCAAATCAAAACACATTTATTATACACAGTCAATCACTACTCATGCATAAAACTCTACTTACTAGACTATCTCTAACACTATAGGCCTATACTTAGCTTTGGAACTGGTCCACCAGGTTTGGGGAACAAATGGCCTTTCGTTCGATTCTGAGTCTGCAGGATTCAAAGCTGGTATAGACTGGTAGCTAGGAGCGCCTATCTCGTAGCGTGCGTTGACTGGAGACTTACTTGGTTGATGTAGCGGCTAGGCAGGTCACTGTCAAGGGTTGTTTCGAGCTGCTGAGTGACCCTGCCAAGAAGGACGAATTGAACTTGGGGATTCTACTTTATAGTCCCCAGGGGCTTCGCACCGTTCGGGGCGGACCCCGTATCTAGTTCCAAGTGATTGGACTAGGTTCCGATCACTTGGATCGATTTCTCCAATACTGTAGCCGTTCCCTAATCGCTGGGCGGTTCCTGAGTGTCCGTTGGCCTTCCTTTGTCTTGGCTCCTGCTGGCGCCGAGGAGTCTGGCTTGGCCTTATTCACCTTAAATGTTTCCATTGTACCCGGGGATCGCTCATTAATATGCGGATGGTTGCTAGTTTCAGTGCTGTCTGGGTTTCTGCAAGTTCTAATACACAGGAAACTTTGCACCTGCTAGTTTTTCCTGGCTTGGCTGAATTTCCCTGCATTCTTTGCGGATCTCCATTTTAAGTCGGGAAGTGGCCAACCCAGGTGGCTACAGTGGATAACACACACACAGGCAACATGCAGATGGTGATTATGCCTTTGCAGAATCCAGAAATAAAAGGTGTTATTCAAAGAGATGTGATTGCAAAAAGGTGATGATAATTGGATTGGTAATTATAGGAGTGGTGTCAAAGGATGCTGTGGTCAACATGGTTCACGCCCACGCGCCGTGCCCCCCACGCGCCGCGCCCCCCACGCGCCGCACCCCCCACGCGCCGCGCCCCCCACGCGCCGCGCCCCCCACGCGCCGCGCCCCCCACGCGCCGCGCCCCCCACGCGCCGCGCCCCCCACGCGCCGCGCCCCCCACGCGCCGCGCCCCCCACGCGCCGCGCCCCCCACGCGCCGCGCCCCCCACGCGCCGCGCCCCCCACGCGCCGCGCCCCCCACGCGCCGCGCCCCCCACGCGCCGCGCCCCCCACGCGCCGCGCCCCCCACGCGCCGCGCCCCCCACGCGCCGCGCCCCCCACGCGCCGCGCCCCCCACGCGCCGCGCCCCCCACGCGCCGCGCCCCCCACGCGCCGCGCCCCCCACGCGCCGCGCCCCCCACGCGCCGCGCCCCCCACGCGCCGCGCCCCCCACGCGCCGCGCCCCCCCACGCGCCGCGCCCCCCCCACCCCGCGCCCCCCGCGGATCACCCCCCCATGCCCACGCCCATGCCACCCACGCACCACGCCACTCGCACTCCCCCCACCCCCCCCACCACCACTCCCCCACGCACCACTCTTCCCCCCCCCCCAGCACCACTTCTCCCCCCCACACACCACGCCATACCCCCTCACGCCCTATATACTCCCACACTACATACTCACACTGACTGCACACACGCACACACACTCACACACTCTCTCTTACTCCAACCTTGCACACTAGAAAATATAATTTTGTAGCCTTTGTTAACATTTTAGTGCTGTGGTAAGGGGGGAAAACTGGAGAGATTCAAGTGGAGACTGCCGAGCACAGTTCTGGGGATGGGGGGACAACATTCTAAAGAACCTTGGAGAGGAAAGGGAGGTTGGTGATGTGGTAGCTTGCATGGACAGGAGCCAAGAGTGTTGCTTTTTTATTTGAAGAGAGGGGTCATAAACAATTATTTGGAAAAGGAGGAATCTCTCCTTGAATAACATTATTATTCATGCAGCAGATATTTAAGTTCAGGGGTGGAAGCCAGCAGAAATTAGGGCTTCAGTTCCCAGAGAGTAAGAGTTAGGATGCCAGCAATTCTTCAAGTGGGGGAACTTGTGGTGGGAAAAGATTAATCAACATCTAAAAACTCAATCACCCCATGTTGAAGGGGAGTTCAATCATTTACAAATTTCCAATATCCTACATTCAAAGTAAAAATTAGTGAATTTCTTCCCACTTGAAACTCTACCACAAAACTTAAATGGGTGAGGTATCATGATCTATTTCTTCCTTTACCATCTTGTAGAAATTTTCAATATGAATTAGTCAACATTCTTCCATCTTTCCAACCTTCCCAGCCATTTATTTTTCCACCTAAAGAAAAATGGTTGATCAGGGGAGTCGTCATATTAAATGCACATGCGTCTGATTTTATTAAATTTATGTTGTAATTTTTTTTGTTATTTTATTTTTGGTTCCTATATTAGCCTTGCAGACAAGTCAAGATCAACCAGCACTGGAAAAACTGGAGAATCATTTGGTCACAACCGGATCTCATCAGATCAAAGGTGGAGTGATTAAAACTGGGGGAATGCAGCCACTGTCAGAAGGCCAAAGGTCATCAGATCTGGGCACCACTACCAGCAAGGATATGGTACGTGCGCAAATTCATTTTTTTTTTCTATGTATTTCCAGGATGTCGGCATTGCTACCTCGGCCAGTATTTATTGCCCATCCCCTATTGCCCTTGAGAATAAACTAGTGAGCCACTGCCTTAAACCGCCCTTTGGATTTCGGCGGCAGCGGTGCGCAGGGGCCTTCTGGGAGGTGAGTAGTGTATTTAAAAACCTTACCTTTACAGGAGCAGCCCTTTGGATTTCGGCGGCAGCGGTGCGCAGGGGCCTTCTGGGAGGTGAGTAGTGTATTTAAAACCACTTACCTTTACAGGAGCAGCCCTTTGGATTTCGGCGGCAGCGGTGCGCAGGGGCCTTCTTGGAGGTGAGTAGCGACTTTAAAACCACTTACCTTTACAGGAGCAGCCCTTTGGATTTCGGCGGCAGCGGTGCGCAGGGGCCTTCTGGGAGGTGAGTAGCGACTTTAAAACCACTTACCTTTACAGGAGCAGCCCTTTGGATTTCGGCGGCAGCGGTGCGCAGGGGCCTTCTGGGAGGTGAGTAGCGACTTTAAAACCACTTACCTTTACAGGAGCAGCCCTTTGGATTTCGGCGGCAGCGGTGCGCAGGGGCCTTCTGGGAGGTGAGTAGCGACTTTAAAACCACTTACCTTTACAGGAGCAGCCCTTTGGATTTCGGCGGCAGCGGTGCGCAGGGGCCTTCTGGGAGGTGAGTAGTGTATTTAAAAACCACTTACCTTTACAGGAGCAGCCCTTTGGATTTCGGCGGCAGCGGTGCGCAGGGGCCTTCTGGGAGGTGAGTAGTGTATTTAAAAACCACTTACCTTTACAGGAGCAGCCCTTTGGATTTCGGCGGCAGCGGTGCGCAGGGGCCTTCTGGGAGGTGAGTAGTGTATTTAAAAACCACTTACCTTTACAGGAGCAGCCCTTTGGATTTCGGCGGCAGCGGTGCGCAGGGGCCTTCTGGGAGGTGAGTAGTGTATTTAAAAACCACTTATCTTTACAGGAGCAGCCCTTTGGATTTCGGCGGGAACCGGAAGTTCGACCTCTGGCAAGTCGTCCCCCCCCCCCCCCCCCCCCCCCCCCCCCCCCAACCAATAAATTCTGGTGGAGAGGAAACCCGAGACACTACACGTGTAGTGTCTCCCACCCACCCTCCTCCTCTAACCTAATAATAAGACCCATTGGTGTAAGGTAAGTGCCATATTATATTATTGTATTAGCATTGTGCAGGTCAAGGATTGGAGGTGGAGGAGCAGTCTCTGTCAGCGAGAGAACCTGAGAACATCTCAGAAGGTAAGCAAGTGATTTTTACTTTTATACCTTTTTTCAAATTGTGTGTGTCGGGGGGGAAACTGAAGTGACATCACAGAAAAGCTGTGACCTGAGTGGGATTCTAACCTAAATTTTTTTTGAGTATTTGGGAACTAATTAAACATAATAACTTAATTATAATTTAGAGGATATCTAAGCCAGAGATCGGAGAATATTATAGTTAGCTATCGCATTTCTATTAGAAATCTAGTGCTAGGAAACAGATAGTTGACAGTAACTTTGCAATTTAAAAAAAAAGTATTTTAAAAAAAAAAGACAAATTTTAATTTTAATTAATTGACGCAATGTCAATTAGAGGGGTGCTGTGCTCTGACTGTGAGATGTGGCAGGTCCGGGAGGCTTCCAGCGTCCCGGATGGCTTCATCTGCAGAAAGTGCACCCAACTGCAGCTCCTCACAGACCGCATGGTTCGGTTGGAGCAGCAATTGGATGCACTTAGGAGCATGCAGGTGGCGGAAAGCGTCATAGATCGCAGTTATGTAAATGTGGTCACACCCAAGATGCAGGCAGAGAAATGGGTGACCACCAGAAAGGGCAGGCAGTCAGTGCAGGAATCCCCTGTGGTTGTCCCCCTCTCGAACAGATATACCCCTTTGGATACTGTCGGGGGGGATAGCCTATCAGGGGAAAACAGCAGCAGCCAGAGCAGTGGCACCACGGCTGGCTCTGATGTTCAGAAGGGAGGGTCAAAGCGCAGAAGAGTAATAGTAATAGGGGACTCTATAGTCAGGGGCACAGATAGGCGCTTCTGTGGACGTGAAAGAGACTCCAGGATGGTATGTTGCCTCCCTGGTGCCAGGGTCCAGGATGTCTCCGAACGGGTAGAGGGAATCCTGAAGGGGGAGGGCAAACAGGCAGAGGTCGTTGTACATATTGGTACTAACGACATAGGCAGGAAGGGGCATGAGGTCCTGCAGCAGGAGTTCAGGGAGCTAGGCAGAAAGTTAAAAGACAGGACCTCGAGGGTTGTAATCTCGGGATTACTCCCTGTGCCACGTGCCAGTGAGGCTAGAAATAGGAAGATAGAGCAGACAAACACGTGGCTAAACAGCTGGTGTAGGAGGGAGGGTTTCTGTTATCTGGACCACTGGGAGCTCTTCCGGGGCAGGTGTGACCTGTATAAGATGGACGGGTTGCATCTAAACCGGAGAGGCATAAATATCCTGGCCGCGAGGTTTGCTAGTGTCACACGGGAGGGTTTAAACTAGTATGGCAGGGGGGTGGGCACGGGAGCAATAGGTCAGAAGGTGAGAGCATTGAGGGAGAACTAGGGAATAGGGACAGTGTGGCTCTGAGGCAGAGCAGACGGGGAGAAGTTGCTGAACACAGCGGGTCTGGTGGCCTGAAGTGCATATGTTTTAATGCAAGGAGCATTACGGGTAAGGCAGATGAACTTAGAGCTTGGATTACTACTTGGAACTATGATGTTGTTGCCATTACAGAGACCTGGTTGAGGGAAGGGCAGGATTGGCAGCTAAACGTTCCAGGATTTAGATGTTTCAGGCGGGATAGAGGGGGATGTAAAAGGGGAGGCGGAGTTGCGCTACTTGTTCGGGAGAGTATCACAGCTATACAGCGAGAGGACACCTCAGAGGGCAGTGAGGCTATATGGGTAGAGATCAGGAATAAGAAGGGTGCAGTCACAATGTTGGGGGTTTACTACAGGCCTCCCAACAGCCAGCGGGAGATAGAGGAGCAGATAGGTAGACAGATTTTGGAAAAGAGTAAAAACAACAGGGTTGTGGTGATGGGAGACTTCAACTTCCCCAATATTGACTGGGACTCACTTAGTGCCAGGGGCTTAGACGGGGCAGAGTTTGTAAGGAGCATCCAGGAGGGCTTCTTAAAACAATATGTAAACAGTCCAACTAGGGAAGGGGCGGTACTGGACCTGGTATTGGGGAATGAGCCCGGCCAGGTGGTAGATGTGTCAGTAGGGGAGCATTTCGGTAACAGTGACCACAATTCAGTAAGTTTTAAAGTACTGGTGGACAAGGATAAGAGTGGTCCGAGGATGAATGTGCTAAATTGGGGGAAGGCTAATTATAACAATATTAGGCGGGAACTGAAGAACATAGATTGGGGGCGGATGTTTGAGGGCAAATCAACATCTGACATGTGGGAGGCTTTCAAGTGTCAGTTGAAAGGAATACAGGACAGGCATGTTCCTGTGAGGAAGAAAGATAAATACGGCAATTTTCGGGAACCTTGGATGACGAGTGATATTGTAGGCCTCGTCAAAAAGAAAAAGGAGGCATTTGTCAGGGCTAAAAGGCTGGGAACAGACGAAGCCTGTGTGGCATATAAGGAAAGTAGGAAGGAACTTAAGCAAGGAGTCAGGAGGGCTAGAAGGGGTCATGAAAAGTCATTGGCAAATAGGGTTAAGGAAAATCCCAAGGCTTTTTACACGTACATAAAAAGCAAGAGGGTAGCCAGGGAAAGGGTTGGCCCACTGAAGGATAGGCAAGGGAATCTATGTGTGGAGCCAGAGGAAATGGGCGAGGTACTAAATGAATACTTTGCATCAGTATTCACCAAAGAGAAGGAATTGGTAGATGTTGAGTCTGGAGAAGGGGGTGTAGATAGCCTGGGTCACATTGTGATCCAAAAAGACGAGGTGTTGGGTGTCTTAAAAAATATTAAGGTAGATAAGTCCCCAGGGCCGGATGGGATCTACCCCAGAATACTGAAGGAGGCTGGAGAGGAAATTGCTGAGGCCTTGACAGAAATCTTTGGATCCTCGCTGTCTTCAGGGGATGTCCCGGAGGACTGGAGAATAGCCAATGTTGTTCCTCTGTTTAAGAAGGGTGGCAGGGATAATCCCGGGAACTACAGGCCGGTGAGCCTTACTTCAGTGGTAGGGAAATTACTGGAGAGAATTCTTCGAGACAGGATCTACTCCCATTTGGAAGCAAATGGACGTATTAGTGAGAGGCAGCACGGTTTTGTGAAGGGGAGGTCGTGTCTCACTAACTTGATAGAGTTTTTCGAGGAGGTCACTAAGATGATTGATGCAGGTAGGGCAGTAGATGTTGTCTATATGGACTTCAGTAAGGCCTTTGACAAGGTCCCTCATGGTAGACTAGTACAAAAGGTGAAGTCACACGGGATCAGGGGTGAACTGGCAAGGTGGATACAGAACTGGCTAGGCCATAGAAGGCAGAGGGTAGCAATGGAGGGATGCTTTTCTAATTGGAGGGCTGTGACCAGTGGTGTTCCACAGGGATCAGTGCTGGGACCTTTGCTCTTTGTAGTATATATAAATGATTTGGAGGAAAATGTAACTGGTCTGATTAGTAAGTTTGCAGACGACACAAAGGTTGGTGGAATTGCGGATAGCGATGAGGACTGTCTGAGGATACAGCAGGATTTAGATTGTCTGGAGACTTGGGCGGAGAGATGGCAGATGGAGTTTAACCTGGACAAATGTGAGGTAATGCATTTTGGAAGGGCTAATGCAGGTAGGGAATATACATTGAATGGTAGAACCCTCAAGAGTATTGAAAGTCAAAGAGATCTAGGAGTACAGGTCCACAGATCACTGAAAGGGGCTACACAGGTGGAGAAGGTAGTCAAGAAGGCATACGGCATGCTTGCCTTCATTGGCCGGGGCATTGAGTATAAGAATTGGCAAGTCATGTTGCAGCTGTATAGAACCTTAGTTAGGCCACACTTGGAGTATAGTGTTCAATTCTGGTCGCCACACTACCAGAAGGATGTGGAGGCTTTAGAGAGGGTGCAGAAGAGATTTACCAGAATGTTGCCTGGTATGGAGGGCATAAGCTATGAGGAGCGATTGAATAAACTCGGTTTGTTCTCACTGGAACGAAGGAGGTTGAGGGGCGACCTGATAGAGGTATACAAAATTATGAGGGGCATAGACAGAGTGGACAGTCAGAGGCTTTTCCCCAGGGTAGAGGGGTCAATTAGTAGGGGGCATAGGTTTAAGGTGAGAGGGGCAAAGTTTAGAGTAGATGTACGAGGCAAGTTTTTTACGCAGAGGGTAGTGGGTGCCTGGAACTCACTACCGGAGGAGGTAGTGGAAGCAGGGACGATAGGGACATTTAAGGGGCATCTTGACAAATACATGAATAGGATGGGAATAGAAGGATACGGACCCAGGAAGTGTAGAAGATTGTAGTTTAGTCGGGCAGTATGGTCGGCACGGGCTTGGAGGGCCGAAGGGCCTGTTCCTGTGCTGTACATTTCTTTGTTCTTTGTTCTTTGTGCAGTTGTGGAATGAAGCTACTCTCGCAGCACTGTTAGAGAGGGAGTTCCAGGATTTTGACCAAGTCATAATGAAGGAATGGCCATATATTTCTACTTCAGGAAGGTGTGACTTGGAGGGGAGCTTGTAGGTATTGGTGTTCCAGTGCATTTACTGGCCTCAGTGCATTACTGCAGTGCATCTTGTCGATGGTACATTTGCTAGCCGCTGTAGACCATTGGTGGATGGGTGACCGTTTAAGTGGTGGGTGGGATGCCTATCAAGGAGGCTGCTTTGCCCTGGATGTGCCGAGCGTCTTGTGTTGATGTTTTATTCAGGAAATTAGAGAGTAATCCAGTGCACTCTTAACGTCTGCCTTGTGGGTGGTAAAAAGACACTGGGGAGTTGGTAGATAGGTAGGTCACTCAGCACACAGTAGCCATGGTATTAATGAGGCTGTTCCAGCTACGTTTCTGTTCAGTGGTGACCCCATAGTTGTTGGGAACTTGGCAATAGAAATGCCCTTGGCCAACATCAGCCTGGCCAGGGGTAAGGTTGTCTGCTTGCTACTGGAGAAGGAGGAGGGGATGCAGAGTGGGGCAGGATTCTGTTGTTGTGGCTCAACAACATAGGTAGGCCTAGAAATATGAGGTGCTGCTGACGAGGTTTGAGGAACTAGGATATAAATTAATAAGAACTTCCAAGGTGGTTGTGTCTAACAGATCAGAGTTGAATGTATGGCTGAAAGGGTGATGTGGTAGGTTGGAATTTGATTCATGAGGCACTGACACAAATATTGAAGACCCTACAATGTTTCGACAGACCGATAAATGGAAAAGTAGGGATTGGGGTTTACATAGAACATAGAACATAGAAAATACAGCACAGAACAGGCCCTTCGGCCCACGATGTTGTGCCGAACCTTTGTCCTAGATTAATCATAGATTATCATTGAATTTACAGTGCAGAAGGAGGCCATTCGGCCCTTTGAGTCTGCACCGGCTCCTGGAAAGAGCACCCTACCCAAACTCAACACCACCACCCAACACCAAGGGCAATTTTGGACATTAAGGGCAATTTATCATTGGCCAATTCACCTAACCTGCACATCTTTGGACCGTGGGAGGAAACCGGAGCACCCGGAGGAAACCCACGCAGACACGGGGAGGACGCGCAGACTCCGCACAGACAGTGACCCAAGCCGGAATCGAACCTGGGACCCTGGAGCTGTGAAGCATTGTGCTATCCACAATGCTACCGTGCTGCCCTTAAGAACAAATAAATCTACACTATATCATTTTACCGTAATCCATGTACCTATCCAATAGCTGGCTGAAGGTCCCTAATGTTTCCGACTCAACTATTTCCACAGGCAGTGCATTCCATGCCCCCACTACTCTCTGGGTAAAGAACCTACCTCTGATATCCCTCCTATATCTTCCACCTTTCACCTTAAATTTATGTCCCCTTGTAATGGTTCGTTCCACCCGGGGAAAAAGTTCCTGACTGTCTACTCTATCTATTCCCCTGATCATCTTATAAACCTCTATCAAGACGCCCCTCATCCTTCTCCATTCTAATGAGAAAAGGCCTAGCACCCTCAACCTTTCCTCGTAAGACCTACTCTCCATTCCAGGCAACATCCTGGTAAATCTTCTTTGCACCTTTTCCAAAGCTTCCACATCCTTCCTAAAATTAGGCGACCAGAACTGTACACAGTACTCCAAATGTGGCCTTACCAAAGTTTTGTACAGCTGCATCATCACCTCACGGCTCTTAAATTCAATCCCTCTGTTAATGAACCCGAGCACACCATAGGCCTTCTTCACAGCTCTATCCACTTGAGTGACAACTTTCAAAGATGTATGAACATAGACCCCAAGATCTCTCTGCTCCTCCACATTGCCAAGAACTCTACCGTTAACCCTGTATTCCGCATTCATATTTGTCCTTCCAAAATGGACAACCTCACACTTTTCAGGGTTAAACTCCATCTGCCACTTCTCAGCCCAGCTCTGCATCCTATCTATGTCTCTTTGCAGCCGACAACAGCCCTCCTCACTATCCACAACTCCACCAATCTTCGTATTGTCTGCAAATTTACTGACCCACCCTTCAACTCCCTCATCCAAGTCATTAATGAAAATCACAAACAGCAGAGGACCCAGAACTGATCCCTGCGGTATGCCACTGGTAACTGGGATCCAGGCTGAATATTTACCATCCACCACCACTCTCTGACTTCTATCGGTTAGCCAGTTCGTTATCCAACTGGCCAAATTTCCCACTATCCCATGCCTCCTTACTTTCTGCATAAGCCTACCATGGGGAACCTTATCAAATGCCTTACTAAAATCCATGTACACTACATCCACTGCTTTACCTTCATCCACATGCTTGGTCACCTCCTCAAAGAATTCAATAAGACTTGTAAGGCAAGACCTACCCCTCACAAATCCGTGCTGACTATCCCTAATCAAGCAGTGTCTTTCCAGATGCTCAGAAATCCTATCCTTCAGTACCCTTTCCATTACTTTGCCTACCACCGAAGTAAGACTAACTGGCCTGTAATTCCCAGGGTTATCCCTAGTCCCTTTTTTGAACAGGGGCACGACATTCGCCACTCTCCAATCCCCTGGTACCACCCCTGTTGACAGTGAGGACGAAAAGATCATTGCCAACGGCTCTGCAATTTCATCTCTTGCTTCCCATAGAATCCTTGGATATATCTCGTCAGGCCCGGGGGACTTGTCTATCCTCAAGTTTTTCAAAATGCCCAACACATCTTCCTTCCTAACAAGTATTTCCTCGAGCTTACCAATCTGTTTCACACTGTCCTCTCCAACAATATCGCCCCTCTCATTTGTAAATACAGAAGAAAAGTACTCGTTCAAGACCTCTCCTATCTCTTCAGACTCAATACACAATCTCCCGCTACTGTCCTTGATCGGACCTACCCTCGCTCTAGTCATTCTCATATTTCTCACATATGTGTAAAAGGCCTTGGGATTTTCCTTGATCCTACCCGCCAAAGATTGTTCATGCCCTCTCTTAGCTCTCCTAATCCCTTTCTTCAGTTCCCTCCTGGCTATCTTGTATCCCTCCAATGCCCTGTCTGAACCTTGTTTCCTCAGCCTTACATAAGTCTCCTTTTTCCTCTTAACAAGACATTCAACCTCTCTTGTCAACCATGGTTCCCTCACTCGACCATCTCTTCCCTGCCTGACAGGGACATACATATCAAGGACACGTAGCACCTGTTCCTTGAACAAGTTCCACATTTCACTTGTGTCCTTCCCTGCCAGCCTATGTTCCCAACTTATGCACTTCAATTCTTGGCTGACAACATCGTATTTACCCTTCCCCCAATTGTAAACCTTGCCCTGTTGCACGTACCTATCCCTCTCCATTACTAAAGTGAAAGTCACAGAATTGTGGTCACTATCTCCAAAATACTCCCCCACTAACAAATCTATCACTTGCCCTGGTTCATTACCCAGTACTAAATCCAATATTGCCCCTCCTCTGGTCGGACAATCTACATACTGTGTTAGAAAAGCTTCCTGGACACACTGCACAAACACCACCCCATCCAAACTATTTGATCTAAAGAGTTTCCACTCAATATTTGGGAAGTTAAAGTCGCCCATGACTACTACCCTATGACTTCTGCACCTTTCCAAAATCTGTTTCCCAATCTGTTCCTCCACATCTCTGCTACTATTGGGGGGCCTATAGAAAACTCCTAACAAGGTGACTGCTCCTTTCCTATTTCTGACTTCAACCCATACTACCTCAATAGGGTGATACTCCTCGAACTGCCTTTCTGCAGCTGTTATACTATCTCTAATTAATAATGCCACCCCCCCCCCACCTCTTTTACCACCCTCCCTAATCTTATTGAAACATCTATAACCAGGGACCTCCAACAACCATTTCTGCCCCTCTTCTATCCAAGTTTCCGTGATGGCCACCACTCGTAGTCCCAAATACCGATCCATGCCTTAGGTTCACCCACCTTATTCCTGATGCTTCTTGCGTTGAAGTATACACACTTCAACCCATCTCCGTGCCTGCAAGTACTCTCCTTTGTCAGTGTTCCCTTCCCCACTGCCTCACTACATGCTTTGGCGTCCTGAATATCGGCTACCTTAGTTGCTGGACTACAAATCCGGTTCCCATTCCCCAGCCAAATTAGTTTAAACCCTCCCAGGATATTGGTGCCCCTCTGGTTCAGATGCAACCCGTCCTGCTTGTACAGGTCCCACCTTCCCCAGAATGCGCTCCAATTATCCAAATACCTGAAGCCCTCCCTCCTACACCATTCCTGCAGCCACGTGTTCAACTGCACTCTCTCCCTATTCCTAGCCTCGCTATCACGTGGCACCGGCAACAAACCAGAGATGACCAGAGTTTAGCCCTGATAAAGGATGACAAGGACAGGGGTGTGGAAAGACCTTGGCTGGAAAGAAGAGCAAAGAGAATCAATTTGAGTAGAGATTTTAAAAAATAGCAACAGATGGAAAATACTGGTTGTAGTAGTTTATCGGCCTCCTCAGGCGACATTGTTGGACATGGTATTAATCAAGGAAAACATTCCATCTTGGGTGGGCCAGATTCAGAGTGGGGATGGGGGTTGTAACCTAAGGGTGATGATGGGAGGGCAGGGAGCACCGGGTTTCATTGTATGCTGATGACCTGTTGTAATTCATGATATTACAAAGCATGGGCAGAATCATGGGCTTACTGGAGAGGTTTGGGGCTTTTTCGGGCTATAATTTGAAATTTGGGAAAAGCGCGTGTTCCCAGTGAATGCTGCGGGGGAGGGGGGGAAACCTGCAGGAACTGCCATTTAAGGTGGCAAGGGAATGGTTCCAGTACCTGGGAATCCAAGTAATGCATGAGTGAGCCACGATGCATAGGTGGAACTTGATGGGGTTGGTGGAGGAGGTTAAGGGGGAGGTTAAAAGGTGGCTTACGCTGCACCTGATTGACGGGGAGAGTGCAGGTGGTGAAGATGACCATACTGCCATGATTCCGGTTTATGTTTAAGTCCCTCCTGTTTTCCTTCCCAAGGTCTTTTTCAGAGGGTAGATGTGTTAACCTCGAAATTTGTATGGGCAGGGAAGGTGCTGAGGGCGAAGAGGGCTCTGCTGCAGGCGGGAAGGGGGCTGGCGCTCTCAAATTTGTTGCATTACGACTGGACAACGAATGTGGAGCAGGTTAGATGATGGTGGGGAGGGATACAAGCCTGAGGGCTCTGGTGATGGCCCCGCTGCTGTTTGTCCCGAGGAAATTTACGAATAGTCTGCCGTTGGAGTTTTCAATAAAAATTTGGAACCAGCTGAGGAGGCACTTTAAACTGGGGCACATGTCGGTGATGATTCCACTGGGGGGATGGGATGTATAGGAGATGGAGGGAGGAGCGGTTAGTGCAGGTCAGGAACATGTTTGCAGAGTGACGTTTGCTGGGTTCGAGGAGCTACAGTAGAAGTTTTAGCTACCAAGGGGAGTGAGTTTAGATATTGGCTGGTGTGAGACTTTGCTCGCAAGGAGCTGCCTTTGTTTCCTCGGGTATTGGAGTATACGCTTTTGGAGAACGTTGCGCCCGGATGATTTTTTTTGGGGGGGAGGTGGGGTGTGGATGGTAGGATTGGGGACATATATGGGTGGTTGGGAGAGCAGGGCATGGCCTCAGTGAAAAGTATTAAGCAGAAGTGCGAGGAGGAGTTGGGGAGGGAGATAGGATGGGGACTTTGGTGAAAAGAAATGTGCCGAGTGAACTCAATCTCCTGTGCAAAGATGAGCCTTAATACAATTTAAGGTGGTGCACAGGGTCCACATGACTCGGGGTCTGGATGAGTGTTTGTTTTCCGGTGGTAGTGGATGGATGTGGGAGGGGGCTGGTGAACCATGCCCATATGTTCTTTGGGGGGGTGGGGTGAGGAGTTGGAGAGATTTTGGGAGGAGGTGTTTGGCAACCTCTCGAGGATTGTAGGGGTTGAGAGAAAGTCGGACACGATGGTGGCGATCTTCAGGGTGTCGGAGGTGCTGGAGCTGTTGGAGGGAAGGGGTCCGATGCCGTGGCCTTCAACTGATTGCCCGGTGACGGATACTTTTGAATTGGAGGTCGGCAACACTGTCGGGTGTGCGGCATGGTTAGGAGACTTGTACGAGTTTCTCAGGTTGCATAAAATCAAGTTTGCCCTCTGGGTCGGGATAAGGCTTTGAGGTACGATAGAAGCTGTTCGTGACTATATTTGAGGAATTGTTTGTCAAGGGCTGAGTAAATAGGGGAAAAATGTACAACTGTATACACTGTTGGATGTTGAGGCTGTGTTATTATGTTGAATAGGGTTGAAATAAAATATATATTTTTTTTAAATGAAGAAAAACTTTTACTTGTGGGAAAAGACAATATAATAATCTTGGTGGATTTGAATCTTCATATGGACTGTCCAAATTAAAGCAGTTTGGCAGGAAGTGTTTACAGAATGAATTTGATATAGGTTCCAGAACATACTCCAGGGAGATGGTGGCATAGGGTAGTGGCCCAGGTTAATGCTCTGGGGAAATGGATTTGAATCCCACCACAGCAGCTGGTGGAATTTAAATTCAATTCATAAATTTGGGATATAAAGCTCGCCTCAGTATGGTAGACTGCTATCATCAATTGTTGTATCCTTTGGGAAGGAAATTTACCATATCTATCGTCTGGCCTACATGTGACTTCAGACCCTACAGAAAAGTGATTGACTATTAACTGCCTTCCGTAATGGTCGAGCAAGCCATTCAGTTCAAGAACAATTGGGGATGAACAATACATACTGGCCTTATTAGTGACGGCCACATCCCATGAAAGAATAAAGAAATAAAAATATTCTCCCGGAGTCTAGGAGGAATTAGACTACTTTAGATCTTGCCTTTAGTAATGGTTAAGCATTCTGCCTTAACTACGTGCTTGTCTAATTTCCTGTATTAATCTGGGGTTATCCCATCTCTGGATCTGTAAAGATTTAATCACCTGCTAATGGTCGCATTCCAAGCATTGTTTGGCATCTTTGAATTTGTCTATATATATATATGTTTCTGGAACATACCTCTTCATTCACCTGAGGAAGGAGCAGCGCTCCGAAAGCTAGTGACATCGAAACAAACCTGTTGGACTTTAACCTGGTGTTGTAAGACTTCGTACTGTGCTCACCCCAGTCCAACGCCGGCATCTCCACATCATTCCTGTATTAATGCATTTTGTCACTTCACAACTGCTACTTGAGGCTGTCAGGGCTTCCTAATGCAGTTGTGTATTTTTATTCGTAGTTAGGAATGCAATGGCACATATAATAAGTTCTATGTGGCAGGCACAAAGTGATAAAGTGTGAATTTGTACACAGATGTCATCTGGCTCTTTTTATTAGAGGTTTTCAACAAAGACATTTGTAGTATGATGGAAGTATTTCTAAAGCTTTTCCAAAGTTTAATTCCAGTACACTACCTCCTCATTACGCAGTGTCCATGTCCTAACTCTTAATTGTGTGGTTAAACTAGACCCTGTGCTGAAGTGTTCAGTTACTTATTACACTTTTTAATAGTATCATACAATAATAAGTACAGGAGGCTGCCGTTGGGGCCATTGAGCCTATACTGACTCTTTGGTTGAGCTACCCAATTAGTCTCAACCCCTTTTCTTTCTCCGCAGTGCTGTAAGTGTTACCCCTTCAAGTGCTTATCCAATTCCCGTTGAAATTTACAGTTGAATCTGCTTCCACCATCATTTTAGGCAGTGTATTCTAGATCATAACTCTACATTTTATTTTTAAGTTTATTCTTCATGTATTTAAATATTTAGTGATAATTGAATGAGCGAATGTGGCTGTTTGTTGGGTTATTGCATCAGAAATTCTCTTATGAAAAATAAAACTGAATGCTGGTGTCCCCAAGTGTCCTGTACTGTTGTTACAGACCAGCTGCGGAACAACGCCAAACAGATGAGACAACTATACTATGCACACCTATATGCACACCAAGACCAGGAAGCTTGAGAAACTCGGCATCACCACCAGCAGCAACCAAGCCACCCCCCGGTACCACAGTAGAAAACAATACAGGGAAATCTATTGTCAACTTGTCGGACTACACCCTTCAACCAGACGAAATCGAAGTCCTCAGCAGAGGGCTCAGTTTCTGCACCACCACCAAAATGGACCCCATCAGTCACGCGGCAGACACGGAGGAATTCATCAGGCAAATGAGGCTCCGGGAATTCTTCCACAGACCCCAAGAGGCCAACAGCGAACCCAAGCAGACTACCAATGAACCGGAACAGCAGACCGAGAGATCTGCGGTGCGGCAACCGAAGAGGAAAGGGTCGAATTGGACCCCTCCAGTAGGCCGCTGCCCTAGACTTGACATGTATGCTCAAGCCGTCAGGAGGTGCGTCAATGCCAGATTCATCAGTCGCATTCACAAGACAGCCCCGAACGTCACCGAAGCACAACGCAATGCCATCCGCGCTCTCAAGACCAACCGCAGCATCGTCATCAAACCAACAGACAAAGGAGGGGCCACTGTCATACAGAACAGAGGACTACTGCAAAGAAGTATACCGACAACTCAACAACCAAGAACACTACAGACAGCTACCCGCAGATCCGACCAAGGAACACATCCGCCAACTCTACAGCCTGATCAAGACCTTGGATCCAGATCTTCAGAACACCCTACGTGCTCTCATCCCACGTACTCCCCGCATTGGAGATCTCTACTGCCTCCCGAAAATACACAAGACCAACACACCAGGCCGCCCTATCATTTCAGGCAATGGGACCCTGTGTGAGAACCTCTCTGGCTACATCGAAGGCATCTTGAAACCCATCGTACAAGGTACGCCCAGCTTCTATCGCGACACGACTGACTTCCTACAGAAACTCAGCACCCATGGACCAGCTGAACCAGGAACATTCCTTGTCACAATGGACATCTCGGCACTCTACACCAGCATCCCCCATGACGACGGCATTGCTGCAACAGCCTCAGTACTCAACACCAACAACTGCCAATCTCCAGACGCAATTCTGCAACTCATCCGCTTCATTCTGGATCACAACGTCTTCACCTTCGACAACAAGTTCTTCACCCAGACCCACGGAACAGCCATGGGGACCAGATTCGCACCCCAATACGCCAACATCTTTCTGCACAAGTTTGAACAAGATCTACTCACCACACAGGACCTTCAACCGACGTTATACACCAGATACATCGATGACATTTTTTTCCTTTGGACCCACGGCGAAGAATCACTGAAACGACTACACAATGACATCAATAAGTTCCATCCAACCATCAGACTCACCATGGACTACTCTCCAAAATCAGTTGCATTCTTGGACACACTCGTCTCCATCAAGGACGGTCACCTCAGCACTTTGCTTTACCGCAAGCCCACGGATAACCTCACAATGCTCCACTTCTCCAGCTTCCACCCTAAACACATTAAAGAAGCCATCCCCTATCATAGATCATACAATTTACAGTGCAGAAGGAGGCCGTTTGGCCCATCGAGTCTGCACCGGCTCTTGGAAAGAGCATCCTATCCAAGGTCCACACCTCCACCCTATCCCCATAACCCAGTAACCTCACCCAACACTAAGGGCAATTTTGGACACTAAGGTAATTTATCATGGCCAATTCACCTAACCTGCACATCTTTGGACTGTGGGAGGAAACTGGAGCACCCGGAGGAAACCCACGCGCACACGGAGAATGTGCAGACTCTGCACAGACCCAAGCTGGGAATCGAACCTGGGACCCTGGAGCTGTGAAGCAATTGTGCTAACCACAATGCTAACGTGCTGCCTGACAAGCTCTCCGTATACACAAGATCTGCTCAGACAAGGAGAAGCGTAACAGACATCTACAGACGTTGAAAGATTCCCTCGTATGAACGGGACATGGCGCTCGACTCATCGATCGATGGTTCCAACGCGCCACAGCAAAATCCGCATTGACCTCCTCAGAAGACAAACATGGGACACAACCGACTGAATACACTTCGTCGTCCAGTACTTTCAGGGAGCGGAGAAACTACCGACATCATCTTCACAACCTTCAACACGTCATCGATGAAGATTAACATCTTGCCAAGGTCAACCCCACATCCCCACTACTTGCCTTCAAACAACCGTGTAACCTCAACAAACCATTGTTTGCAGCAAACTACCCAGCCTTCAGAACAGTGACCATGACACCACACAACCCTGCCATGGCAATCTCTGCAAGATGTGCCAGATCATCGACATGGATACCACCATTACATGTGAGAACACCACCCACCAGGTACGCGGAACATACTCGTGCGACACGGCCAACGTTGTCTACTTCATACACTGTAGGAAAGGATGTCCCGAAGCATGGTACATTGGCGAGACCATGCAGACGCTGCGACAACGAATGAACGGACATCGTGCGACAATCACCAGGCAGGAATGTTCCCTTCCAGTCGGGGAACACTTCAGCAGTCAAGGGCATTCAGCCTCTGATCTCCGGGTAAGCGTTCTCCAAGGCGGCCTTCAGGACCCGCGACAACGCAGAATCGCCGAGCAGAAACTTATAGCCAAGTTCCGCACACATGAGTGCGGCCTCAACCGGGACCTGGGATTCATGTCGCATTACATTCATCCCCCACCATCTGGCCTGCGAAATCCTACCAACTGTCCTGGCTTGACACAATTCACACCTCTTTAACCTGGGGTTACCCCATCTCTGGATCTGTAAAGATTTAATCACCTGCTAATGCTCACATTCCAAGCATTGTCTGGCATCTCTGAATTTGTTGATATATATGTTTCTGGAACATACTTCTTCATTCACCTGAGGAAGGAGCAGCGCTCCGAAAGCTAGTGATTCGAAACAAACCTGTTGGACTTTAACCTGGTGTTGTAAAACTTCTTACTGTTGTTACAGCAGTTAGTTAGTGGCCGGAATTCTCTGGCCGTTGGGATTCCCTGTTCCTGCCAGCAGCACATCCCTGCCATGGGTTTCCTGGTGGCATTGGGTGGCTTCAATGGGAAATGGCATTGACAAGCGGTGGGAAGAGACAATCCTGTCGCCAGCGAACGGCGTGCTGCTGAGAAACACGCTGCTGGGGGACAAGTGACTGTGTTCAGTGTGTTCAATAACTCCTCTGTAACATTCAAACTTATAAGCTTCTAACTAGAAGAAATTAGCACTCTTTGAATAAGTTTGTTCTGAGGAAATGTAATGAAGTTTGAACACTGTTGATCTAGCAGTGTTTCACCACTCATGACATATTAAAGCTCTTTTATTGCTCTGCTACTTTATTGAGGAGATTAATGATGCTCATTATTTCTCACTCTCTTTTTCTCTCTCTCTCTCTCTCTCCAATGTTTCAAACAGAATGAGCTCCTTCGGCAGGAACTTGCCAGCATGAAAGAAGCGTTGACAAAGGCAGACCACGATCGAGAGAGATTACTGCAAGAAATCAAGAAACTGAATCCTGACTTCAAATTTTGATGGTTACTCCAACCCAGCATATTGTTGCCACTGCCAACAGCCTAAACACTATCCAATTAGAACAAACCTTACTAGGTGATTGATCACTGGAAAAAGCAGATCAGTAAAAACCTAGCATCACCAAGTGAATCTAGCAGCAATAGGCACAAGAGTGAGATTTTCGAATCTGCACAGAAGAGACCCTATTTGTATTAATCTGTGGCAAGATGACAACATCTTGATTCTTGCACGTAGCACTTTTGAAGTGTGATTATGATGGTAAGAATAATGCATCATAACTGCAAATGGCTAAGTTGGTAACCACCCTTGTTTAAAAAGTTTGGAATAGGTAGTATTATGGCAGGAGGCCTCTGGCAGCAGCAGTTGTTGTGGCGCATTTGGATGAAGGATAAGGAGGAACGTTAAGGGTACTGTGTATGTAAACTGGGAGCGGATATAAACAACAGAATAACCACTGGGTTCAGAATAACCAATACGCCATTGTAACCTTGTGCTCCCTAATATTTATACTTTGTGTACATATGCTACAAATTTTACAACTGAAGTTAATTTATAACACATATTTTGAAGCCACTTTACTACCTTGGCAGCTGTCATGGAAGTATGTTTTTTGGAGAACTTGTTCCCTGAGTAGTTGGTGCTGTTGTTGCAAGTTCTATCCACAAAATGGAAACCAGCCAATGATAATGAATTGAAACACCAGTATTAAACATTGCAAAGTCTCTTGGCATGCCAGTTAACTTTTGCTGGAGTTATCCTGAAGAACCCATGAATGTTGCAGTCGTCCTAGTTATGAATGACGTAACTAACTAACTCACAGTAATCTGCTGTGTTGGTGAGAATTCCTTGTGCAGAGCTTCCTTCTAGACTGGACAGCAGCAGGTTTGAGTTCCGGACTAATTTGTCATGCAAGTTGGCTTGCACTGATTTTCAAGTCCTGTTTTCAGCAGGACTTATCTAGTTGATGACCATGTCGCTCCACTGTGGGTAGGAATGAGGGTGGCAAACCTTGGTAAATCAGCATCCAAATAACTCAGCTTGTTGCAGATTAACATTGATCAGGTTTCTGAAGTATTCCGCAGCACACGCTGCTGCATTCCTGTTTTTTCTACTTTCCTTTCTCTCCCCCATAAAGAAGTTTAGTACAAATGAGTTTCTATTTTTTTTTAACATCTGAAAATCTAAAACTCTCAGCAAAACACGACACTGTTACTTTTAATGCACAGTTAGAATTAGTTGTGACATTTGCAAAGTAACATCAGCTGAACATAATTTTAACCTGACAGGACTGAATATGTTCTGTGCTTGTGATCTGATATATAGGCACACCGTTGTCCGATTTGTTTATATCTTCTTTATACAAGGGAGGGACTTTTACAGTGTAAAGTAGGGAGTGGTTTACAAACAGGGATAACGTATGCACTCTAGATTATTGTGCTTTGGTCAGTTAATTTCAAATGACACATTTTGCCAATGCTGTTCTGGATGCTAATTATAATTACTCTGCCATTGTCCAAATTTCCTCCATGGAGGCCAATTCATTTTACCTGCTGTAGCACATTAGATACTCAGGAGTCAATGGATGATTTGTGGTCGTAGGTGCAAAGCTTGGCACGTTTCCCTGAATCTCGTGACTAGACTTACAAAAGCAGAGACTTCATTCAGGGAAACACTATGTCTCGTCATTGACTTTTCTCTGTTAACATCCACAGTTCTTCCCAAAACAAGTTGCCACCTTAAATTGTTCTATAATCTTCAGCCCGAGGTTCTGAATGAAGTTTGATGAGATTGCTCTTTGGTTCTATGGGGTTTGCAATGCATTGTATATTGGAATCCCAACCCAGCTGAGTTCCTTGTCCTGTGTGAATTGGTCATGAATCTCCGAAATCAACAGTATTAATTGCTGTCAAAATAATTTTTTTAAAGCACCAGCATTCAACGTCTCCTGGGAGCTTTTGGGTTTTGTCTGTTTACAAAATCCTTGGAGTCAAAACAGTCCTGGTTAAACTTGAATAAACTGCAGGATCCAATTTCTTTTAGGCAGTGCAGGCTTACCACAGCTAATGCATCCCTACACCCTGTGCAGCGAATGAGAGCATCACAGAGTCTCTCTACTTCTATGTGGTTGAAGCAGTCATTCAAGCTGTCTCATTGTGAGTGCAGGAAAAACTGAGCTGCTAAAGTTCTTACATGGACAATGCTTGGATTAACAGCTGGACTTAAATGTATTGGGAGTTGCCAAATGTTATTTTTAAACTCAAGGCTAACTCGGTGTTGATAAAGACATGAAACATGTTGCTCACATGCAGATAGGGCCCAAAAATGCTCCTACCTGCTCCGTTGTAATTGCGTGCGTGTTGGCTCCTTACAGATACTTGGGATCAACAGGTCTTGTTTCAAATGAGTTTGGAGCAGCAGAATCTCCTGCTACGGTAGCTAATGATATTGTGTGTGTTTGTTATTGTCAGGTTTATTATATGTACAGCTTCGCTAGAATCCGTCAGTTTTATAACAGTAGACATTAAATTATGATGCATTTCAACTGACAAAGTGTCAACAAACTGTCTTTGGTCAATTTCCAGCTGATGAGCAATAGAAGAGGAAAGTTGCTCGGTGGTCATATTTGCTATTAAAGTAGGCTTTAGGTTGTAGGGACGATGCTCATTTTTGCTTACCGACGATCACTTTTTAAAGGAGAAGTTCAAAATGTTTTTTGATCATATTGCTGTAATAGTCATTGCAAGTTCATTTTTGTTACACCAAAGGTGGGGACAGAGAGAAGTATTTTAATGTCTAAAATGGAATGTGTTAAAGTATTTGTAACCCAAACTAAGTTAGCAAATCTCAAATAAGTAGCTACAGCTACAGTTTCTGCTCCTTTTCCATCATGACTAAAGTGCATGTATGTTAATGCTGGGTGATCAGGCTCCTTTGTGATGCCCTCTGTAGATGATTGACCGATTGGCAGTTATTGTCTTGGATTCATGTGAAGAATGGCCACTTGGCTGGGTACCTGAGGGCTCCAATGCCAGTAAGTAAGCAAGAACTGGAAGGTTGTAATATTTATGTGGCTACTGGAGGGATGCAGTGCCTGTGTAACAATGCTGGGTATGAATTTGTATGCACTTTCTCATTTTGTTCACGTTGCAAAATCGCTACTCTAGATTCGGGTTTTTCTTTTATCACTGTAGAAAACTTAAATCTTCTCATTCTCTTCCCAGAGGCATCACTACATTGATCTTGCTAACTACAGAGCAACATGCCCTTTTGAAACCACAACAAAATTTTGATTGATTTACAATATTCTTTCCTGCTCCCCGCTCTTCCATTCTTCCTCAACGGAGGTAGGGAATGGATGTATTTTTGGTTGCTGTTTCTAACCACTTGTGATTAGAAGCGAGGCATTGCAGGCTGGCCACACTGAATGTAACAGTGTTGCCCTTTCTTTGGAGATGTCATTCGCCTCCATTAAGCTCAGCTTTTTGCTTCGACACGGTAGCACAGTGGTTAGCACTGTTGCTTCACAGCGCCATGGACGCAGGTACGACTCCCGGCATGGGTCACTGTCTGTGCGTAGTCTGCACGTTCTCCTCTTTTCTGCATGGGTTTCCTCCCGGGTGCTCCAGTTTCCTCCCGCAAGTCCCGAAACACGTGCTGTGAGGTGAATTGGAAATTCTGAATTCTCCCTCTGTGTACCCGAACAGGCGCCGGAGTGTGGTGACGAGGGGCTTTTCACAGTAACGTTATTGCTGTGTTAATGTAAGCCGACTTGTGACATTAATAAATATTATTATTATTATATCAGAATTTTGAATAACTCTGTTCTTGGAGACAAACTGAATTTGTGTTTCAAAAATGTGCACTCCCTAAATCCTGAGCTTTCCCACTGCTATGTGTGGCGAATGATGAGAAAAATCTCTAATGAGAGGGTAACCTGTTGCCATAGCTCTGTCATGTTCTTTCATTTCTCATTTGAATTCCGTCCCCTCCTCCTACCTCACGTTGCCTCTTCCCATCTGAATATTGAACTGGGAAAACCACAATTCTCTTCTCCACCCTATTATTTGTTAAAGTGGAAATAGCAATTGTCATCTACATCCATCAAGCTGGACTTCTGACATTGTAAGGACTAATTACTTTATAAATCAACTTGTGAATTTGTTTCTTTGTGCCTTTCTTGGTTAAAGTTCAGCTTTTGAGAGGAGATTTGCTAATGTAAGTCTGAAAACATAGATATTATTGCCTGCCAAGAGTTATGTAATCAGGGTCGGAACTGAGAATGACGAAAGAGCTAACTTTAGGAATTGCACATGTTCAGTGTTTTCTGAATAAACAACCAACCTGCTGGCAGTATTAACGGAATTCGATAGTTGGAATTCCTGGTTTGATTAGTGATTTTGTATTAACGCAGAACAAGAAATAAATTGATTTTCAGTTGCGTTTACATTTTGCCCAATGGCATATTTAAATAATTACATTGTAATGTACTTGGCTTCTTTAACTATTTCCCAAGTCATATAAGTCAATCTTTCAGAGTTTAATTTATTACTGAACCACCCTTGATTTTGTTACAACGATTAAATCCAAAGGTGGAATACAATTGCTGTCCCTATTTTGGTAATTTATCTCCTCAAACACAATCTTTTGGCTGCAACGTTTTTGTTGAATAGAAGCTTACTTGTTCCAGCTTTTTCTAGTTGTAACCGAGCCATTTGAACTTTGGACAAGTAATTATTCTGTTCTGAGCAACTTTTAAAGTTAACACATGCTACTATTGGTTAACTGTAGTGGCTCTGGAATGCCGACCCCAACTTAGTTGTGTGACAGAATCACTCATTATTTCAGGGAAGAATTACATTGTGTTGTATTTGGAAGTCAGGAGTTTAAAATATAATGGCACTGGTATAAACTTTCCTGTCTACAGCGAAAGTGCCTAACTTTACACTTGAAGACTGGAATTTGAGAGACCAAGGTGTGTTGATGGATCTCTTATTAATGAGCTATTCATTTCTTGATGTGAAGCAAGAGTCTCATCTTTTGACCAGAAATAATGAATCTGCCCTTTAAAACACTAAGATATCAATTAATACTTTAATGTGTTTACTTTTGTGATATTCTGCAACGAGAATGTCTCTGGATGCAATAAACTTCTATCGAGTGAGTCCTTCTGTGGAGATTTTTAACCAGAATCAAAATATGCACAAGTCCTTGGATTCAAGTGGTTAATTTCTCTTCCTGAAAGTTCAGTTACTTTGATGTAAACTCCTTCTCCTAGTCTTGTGCCCACCTACCAGTCTGTCCTTGCTGAACAATGCGATGCCTGTTGAAGCGAGAACTTTTCCTTCGTTGGCACAACTTAACTGCTTTTTCTTTTGTTCCCCCCTCAACTGGGGACAAAGGCTCCCCATGAGAACTCGAGGACTATGAATATAACCCCTGCACCAGCAGACTCTTGTACCGTACATGAGAACCAATAATATTGCACTGCCCTAATTTGTTAAAGGTATATGGATTATTGTAATAATTTACTGGCAGTCGGAATCTTTCTAATCACCTTCAACAGCAGGGCTGAGCTATACCTCTGCTGAATGAAGTAATTTTTGTGTGCACATACTAAAATCTACCAGAGTTTTTCTAAATACTGCCACTGTATTTTGTAATCAAATGCTGTGTAATGTTCTATGTATACAAAAGCACAACTGTTTTAGTAAATCTGAACTGTTAAATTCTGACTTCCCTTCTCTACTGCATCTTGCATACTATTCTATGGTCTGGTTAATTCTTTTTGCAATGCGTGCAAGTGGCATACTTTGCTTTGTATTTAAGTCAGTTGATTTCAAACTAGCGCTTCACTAGAAAGTTCAACAAGACCCAAAAGGCAAGCTACTTTCCACAGCAGCTATGTGGAAATGGGCTGCATACATGCAAACATTTCAAGTTTAACATCTCACTGAGGTTAAATCTTGACAAAGCCTTTGAATTAGAGAACTGGTATCCTCCTTATCCATCTTTGGAAAAACAGTCCCAAAGTGCTTACCTCCAAAGGAGTGCCCCAAATGCTGAAACTGTGTTTATCTTGAAGCATGTGGAAAAAATGTGAACCACAAAAAATCTAAATTTAAATGGGAAGGAAGATAATTTTTTCAGATCTCTGAATTCATTATTTTACTCTCAGCTTCTGCTTTGATCTGAGCTTATCAGCATTAATATTTTTATGCCGTATTTTGTGACGGTGCAGACAGAACTTGTATTACTGTCCCTCCTTGACCCTTTCTGGTGCACTTTTTTATGGTTTTGGAAAGGCTCATTGTATTTTGATGACCATTTCTTGTCACCATCAGAAGCCAGCATTTTTCCAAAATATTGTAATACTGAATAATCAAATGCCTCAGTGCAGTAAAAGTCAAGGAGTAGTAATAGGAGTGATATGAAAATCCATTTCCGGTTTCATTTGTGTGTCATTTATTGAGGGTGCAGAGGTCTTCAGGAGTTACAACAAAATGTAATGTAAGCAGCTGAAACTTGATTAAACTGGTTATGCTTGACTAAAGGCACACCCAACATTTTGCTCATAAAAATATTTTAGTACTGTACAGTTAATGCATGCATGAGCATTGCAACACGGTGATAAAACTTCCAGTTCAGTGGTTTAAAATGTGCGTTTGAGGCATTCGTGTTGAAATTCTGCTGTGGTGTTTTCAGTTCCGCATTTAGAGCCACTCTTGTACATGTTAATGACTGGTTCTGTGAATCAGTATTGTTAAATATTTTTTAAATAAATTAACATCATAAGTTTTGAGTCCCTGGTTTGTTGCTTAAATAATGTGCCTTTGTCACCTAAGTATTCAAACTGGAGTCAGTGGATTCCCCTTGCGTTATGGACAGGGAGAGCTGATGGGATGATACCCCATTTCCTCAACTATTGGCTCACTGCTACAAGACATATATTGGAGGAGTATTTAAAATATTTTGAGTGTTGTGATTTTAAACGCAACAGGCTTTCTGGTAAGTTTAAATCAAAAGAAAATGTCAGCTCAATGAAACATCCACTCCTCAAATACACAAGATGAGTTCCAGAGATGATGTGTTGCGGGCCACGCTGATGTTCTCTGCAAGGGTATCCCAACTTGGAACACCGGTTTGTCGGGGTGTATAGTTTTGATTTCAGAATGGTGTAAGGACTCAAGTGAAACTCCAGAGACAGTAAGCAATCCAGTCGTCTTGTGACAGTTATTAAACATTATTTATTAAATTAAAGACAAATATACATGAACAGGACCTCCACGCGAAGAAAATTAAGTATATGAATTACTAAACCCCATGTACCTCTTGTTCCAAAATATATCTACGATCCCTGCACTATTAAGACTTCCCCTTTCCCCAAACAACATCCCAATCCAATAGATCTATAAGTCAAAACCAGCATATAGTTCCCACGCAATACAGGGATGCTGGTCAAGTTGGGAAATGTGTTCTCCTTGTCCAGTGAAGATATGCAATCTGCATTTACTTTTTTTAACATTTTCATCAAAGTTACACCCACCAACAAATAATCAACAATAACAAATACAATGGCAATCCCCTGGCCAACAATCCCTTTGTCCCAAACAGCCCCCAACATTTTAAATACAAAACACCAAAGAAAAGGAATCAGAATCCACCATCAACCCATACATAATCACCAATAACTTATACATTCAAAACCCAACCCTCCCCGCACTCCTCCCCCGCCCCCCCCCCCCCGTTCGATGTCATCCAATTCTTGAAAATGCATGATAAACAAAGCCCATGAGTTGTAGAACCCATCCATCTTTCTCCTCAACTCGAACTTCACTTTCTCGAGCGTTAAGAACTCCAGGTCCATCTGCCATGCCGATGCACAGGGCAGAAAAGCTGACCTCCACCCAACAGGACCCGCCTTGGGGCGATCAATGAGGTGAAGGCTGAGACATCTACCTCCACACCCACTTCCAACCTGGCTGATCCGGCACCCTGAATGTGGCTTCTAGGGGACCCGGTTTGAGTCTCACGTGCACCAACTTCAAGATTACCCTGAAGACCTCCCTCCAATACCCCTCCAGTTTTGGACAGGACCAAAACATATGAACGTGATTTGTGCCCCCCCCCTATTTTTTTCACAAGTACACAAGGTGGGGAAGGCAGTGCTTCCAGGTCTAGTAAGGGCAGAATACTCCACGATCATAATCTACGACCACGCTCCACACTACATGGATGTGATGTTGGAGATGGGCAATGCCCCCCCACCCCCCACCCCTGCGGAGGTTGGACATGACCTTCCTGGCCGACAAGGTTTTCAGCCAGAAAATATCACAGATCATGGATGAGTACACAGCTAACAACCGGAACGAGGAGGTCTCAACCCTCCACATTCTGGGAGGCATTGAAGGCTGTGATCAGAGGAGAAATTATTGGCTACAAGGCACACCGGGACAGGGAAGAGAGGGCTGCTAGGCAACAACTGATCGACTCCATTCTGGAGGTAGACACAATACTGAGGCCCCGGCTCTGGAGCTTCTGGCAGAGAGGAAAAAGCTATAAATGGCCTTTAACCTGCTGTACACCAGGAAAGCAGTGCACCAACTCCGCCAGGCATTGGAGCCCTTTTATGAACAGAGAAAACCAGCTGAGAAAGCAGGCAGCCACAAGGGAGATAGCGCAGGCGGAAGATAACAAAGGTGGACTGGTAGCCAAACTGAAAAGTCAATGAAGCAGTCAAGGCCTTCTACCGGGGGCTATACACCTCCAAACCCCTCAACGGGGACTCTGGGATGAAACAGTTCCTCGATGGACTGGACATTCCAGTCTTGGGGAAGATGGGAGGAGAGGGCTGGAAGCACCGCTAGAACTGGGAGAAGTTATGGAGAGGATCAGCTCCATGCAGATGGGGAAGGGGCCGGGACCAGATGGATTCCCAGTGGACTTTACAAAAAATCCATACTGATCTATAGCCCCAAGGCCGCCATTAACTCGGTCGACAAAATAATCCTGCCGTTTGTGTGGGGGAAGAACCCAAGGATCCCCAAAAAGGTCCTGCAGAGAAAAAGACGCATGGGGCTCCTGGCCCTCCCAAGCCTACAATATTACCACAAGGCAGCCACAGCAGAGAGAGAAGGGATGGAGGAGAGCTTCTGCACCGGGAAGACCCTCCAAATCCTCACCACGGCGGCACTCCCATCCCCGCCAGCCAAACACTCAACAAGCCCAGTGGTGGCAGCCACACTCCAAACCTGGAATCAAATAAGACAGCACTTCTAACCAAAATGTCCACGATGACCCCCATCTGCGGCAACCACAGGTTTGGGCCAGCCATGTTGGACTCCACCGTTAAGAGGGACACTGACTGCTAGGGACTTCTATACGGAGGACCGACTACTGACATTAGAGGAACTGACAGAAAAACTACAACTACCCAATGGGAACGAACTGTAACACCTACAGGTAAAGAACTTCCTCCACAAGGAGATGACAACATACCCACTGACCCCGAGGCATTCAATGTTAGAGTAACTACTGGACACGAACAATCCGGGAGGGGGAAACTGCGGGGACCTGCAAGGATGACTAATAGAAGGGGCACACTTCCCACTGGATAAGACATGGGAAAAAGACGCGGTTTGAAATAGGGTGGGGACTCTGGAGCAAAGCACTGAACTGGACCAACTCCACCTCCACTTGCGCAAGGCTAAGCCTCATACAGCTGAAAGTTGTGCACACAGCACACCTAATCAGAACCCAAATTAGCATGTTCTCAGAGGTGGAGAACAAGTGTGAACGGTGCCAAGGAGGTCCGGCCAACCACACCCACATGTTCTGGGCGTGCCCAAGACTGGCCAGGTACTGGACAGCCTTCTTTGAAGCAATGCCCAAGATTGTGCGGGTGAGGGTGGAACCAAGCCCGAAAGTGGCAGTTTGGGGTATCGGACCAGCCAGAACTATTTCTGGGGAAGGAGGCCAATGTTCTTGCCTGAGCCTCCTTAATTACCCGCCGAAAAATCCTGCAGTTAGCAATAAACAATGCCACCCAAAGCTGTAGACTGGCTGGCCGACGTGGCAGAATTCCTCCACCTGGAGAAAAATAAATTCACCATCCGAGGGTCGGAAGAGGGCTTCCTCAAGACATGGAAGCAATTCAGCAACTTGTCCCAATACCTGTTTGAAGCCAACAGCCAGTAAGAGCGTGGGGAGGCGGCGGGGCCACCTCGGGTACTAGAGAATAGAGAAAGGGGGGAGGGTAGGGAGAGGGGATGGGATTGGGGAGGGGGGAAGGAAACAGCAGGAATAGACAACAGAAGGAAGGGGGGGTGGGAAACAAGGCCACAAAAATAGGACCCTGTGGTAGGGACCAAGGTCCCAAGTCAGAATAGGGGCCAGCCAAAGCTGAACAGCCCGGTACGGGGAGGGTACCAAACATTCTAGCCGACAAACAAACAGAACAAGTTGCATAACCTAGGGCTCTGCCGGGGCTGGACTAACAAACCAAGATGACGGGGAAACACCTAAACAGGGGAGGGGGGAGGAGAGGGCGGGGCCATCCAACAAGGTTGGGAAGGGGGCTATTCATATGTAAATACTATAAGACATAGCAGAATTAGGCCACTCGGCCCATCGAGTCTGCTCCGCCATTCAATCATGGCTGATATTTTCTCATCCCCATTCTCCTGCCTTCTCCCCATAACTCCTGATCCCCTTATTAATTAAGAACCTATCTATAAATACACGATGATCTCTTTCTTTAAACTCTGTAAAAACTGCAACATTTTCAATAAAAATATATTTTTTAAAGAATTCTCAACAAAGATGTATTCTATTGAGAAAGCAACGCTACAAGAAAGATGAATTATCTGTGGCTAAGGAAGTTAAAGATGGTATCAATTATGGAATCACAGAATGGTTACAGTGCAGGAAACCATTCAGCCCATTGTGTCCATCCTGATGCAGTACACGAGCAACACAGATGGTCCTGTTCCCCTGCTTTTGACCCCATAGCTCAGCAAATTGAAAGAAAAGGCATACAATATTGTGAAGATTGGTGGTTGGCCAGAAGACTTGGAAAATGTGAAAAAGCAGAAAAGTATGACTCAAAACTATAAAAGAAAATCAATTTCAATCTAGGTTTAATTTCATCAAGTTTTATTCATTTAAAAATCAATTTCCATTGCAGTCAAATTGAGGCAAGTTTTACAATCAATCATTCCAAGTAATATATAAAATACAAAAAATGGTGGAAAGAACAATATACTGATCATTAGGGCTTTTTACATAGTCAAGTTTCAAAGTTTAACTCATTAGAGTTTGTTCATTGTGCAGGTGGGATATGGCATTGGACTATTCTTAAATCTTGTCATTTTAGGTCTTAATTAATTTAGTCGTTTTGAATTTCATAGCTGGTAGATGCTGTGAGTTCTGTCGTCAAGTAACAAGCAGTGAAGTACAGAGATTGGCAGTCACCTTACATAGATGTGATCGAGTTAATTGCATATGCTCGCCAGTGTCTCCAGACTGCAATAATGTAAGACTATGTAATTAGAGTCCAGAGTTACTTTGCAGGATCTTTTCTGAACACTTTAAAGCATTTCCCTTGATTCCACTCAGGTGCCCCATATTGCAATAGGGGTCAAAAACAAAAATGTAAAACTGAGATTATCGTTTGAGGGCATGGCATTTCATCTTCAGATGCATGTGCAGAGATGGTCGTTAGCTCATTTAACAATAAATGTGACATTTCAGATCTCATTTCAGATTTGCCTTGATAAATATACCCAATAGTTTGACGGTGTTATGATGTGATTGAGAGTAAACGAGCAGGAACTGTAAAAACTGATATTGAAAATTAGAATATTACGAGCTTCTGCAAATACGTTGGCAGGAAGAGAGTAGCTGAATATATTTCCCTTAGAGGATGAGACTGGGGGTTAATGGGAAACAAGAAAATAGCTGAGTGTTTGTACAAATATTTAAAATACACTTAAAGCATCCCAGAAGGTACAAAATCAGGGGCAAAAGGGAGGCATGAACTTGAAACTACTGAAACAACTACAGGCAAACTAATGGAAAAGTTCCCTGCACCTGATGGCCTGCGTCGTAGAACCTTAAAGGACGTAATAGCAGAGATAGTGGATACGTTGTTTGTAATCTCTCAATTTTTCAGGTTCTGGAATGGTTCCAGTGAACTTTTATTCGGAAAAAGTAGGAAACCGAAAGCAAACCAAAGGCGAGTTAGCCCAATATCAGTCATTAGAAAAATGCTGGAATCCATTATTCATGAGGGTTTACAAGGTTGTTTCCTGGGATGAAGGGGTTGTCTTATGAGCAACAGTCAGGCCTATACTCATTGGAGTTTAGAAGAATGAGAGGTGATCTTACTGAAACATAACATTTTGAGTGCACTGGACTGAGGGGATCTAGAACTAATGAAACTTTCCAATGCTCTGTGTTTGGGATCTGTCCATGCAGCTTTGTGTTTCTCACTGCCTCCCGCTTTGGCTGAAAGGGTGGAATTTCGCCCCATTTATCACAGACATCCAGAGCTCTATGTATATGTAAAATTAACATTCTGCTGCACAGGATAGAGCAGCACAGTGGTTAGCACTACTGCCTCAAAGATTCAGGGACCTGGCTTCAATTCCAGCCTTGAATGACAGTGTGGAGTTTGCAATTTCTCTCAGTGTCTGCGTGGGTTTCCTTCAGGTGCTCTCATTTCCTCCCACAGTCCAAAGATGTGCCGGTTAGGTGGATTGGGCATGCTAAATTGCCCCTTACTGTGCAAGGATGTATAGGTGAGGTGAGGTAAGGGGTTGAAGGGAGTGGGCCTAGGTTGGGTGCTCTTTCAGAGGGTTGGTGCAGACACAATGGGCCAAATCGCCGCCTCCTGCACTGTAGGAATTCTATGAATTCTACACATATCAGAGTTCCAGCAGAAGCATAGAATCCCTTCAGTGCAGAAAGAGGCCATCGAATCTGCACTGATCCCTTGACAGAGCATCCTACCTTGGCCCTATTCTCCGCCCTGTATCCTCACCCTAAGGGGCAATTTAGCATGTTCAATCCACCTAACTTGCACATCTTTGGACTGTGGGAGGAAACCGGAGCACCCGGAGGAAACCCACGCAAGACAAGGCAAGAGAGTGCAAACTCCACACACTGACCCAAGCCAGGAATCGAACCTGGGTATCTGGCGCTGTGATGCAGCAGTGCTAACCACTGTGCCACCCAATAATTGAAACTAAAGACTTCAGCCAAGTCACATAGATAATCGTTAATTCATTACTTATTAATCCAACACTTGATACTAATGTTCAGCAGATTTCTTAATTCTCCATCAGTTTCCAGTTAAATTTTACAGGTACTAATGTCTCTCCTGTGGCATAGGCTCAATTTCTCTTACTCTTTATTTTACATCTGGAAGATACTTAAGATAACCCTCCTTCCTCTGATATCCTCGCTCCACCCCACCCCTGTATGTTTCCTCATGTCTCTGATGGCTCTCACACACATTTCTGATGCACTCAATTTCTACTGCTTATCCTTAAGACGGAGGAGGGGGAATTTCTCCTGAGGGTGGCGACTCTTTTGAATTCTTCACCCTAGAAAGCAGTGGTGGCTGAGGCAGATTCTTGAACTAGAAGGGAGTCAAGTGTAATGGGAAGGTGGGAAATTTGAGTGGAGGCAAAGCTCAGATGGTTTATTGAATGGTGGAGCAGGCTTGAGGAGCCAAACAGCCTACTCCTGTTCCTATTTGTGACATTCACTCATCTCAATTATTCATATCTTCAGTAAAACTGCAGCACAGCAACATTAACAGGAGGTGAAAAAGGATAAGAAAATATTTCTAGGCATAAATGCTTTATTATTTGAAGTGTAGGGTTAGGCGTACCAAAGTCAATTTTGAAAGTAAAGTTTATGTTTAAAATAATCAGACCACTTTAGAGTAGAGGTGGGCATTCTGGAACATTTAAAATATAACTCCTGTTTAAAATAGTGATGCTGAAATAAACTGACCAGCCTTTTCGTATCTTTGTTCCTTGTAAACAAAGCATTGAGCTTTTACTTTTATATTTATAATTTTGCCTATTTTCATTATTTTAATCAGTTATAACCACCTATTCAATCATGTCCAAGATTATAAGTATTATTCTCGTATCCTTATCTGGTAGATTTTTAAGAATCACACTGTTGCAGATAATTTTGCATCAAGAACTTTATAAAGAAGGTACTTAGTATATTCTATACAGTGCCTTTACAAGTTTGAATTTCATTCAATGAAATACTATACACATGACTTGTAGGTTCAACAAATAAGCCAGCTTGTTAATGTTACTTTCCATATTTATAAAACAGAGAACTCAGTTGATCTCCAAAATACATTATAATATTTGCTGCAACAACTGACCTGACCTGTCCAGATTGTATTTACAATCACACATCCAGTTTTTAGTTTTTATTTCCAAATTTTAACCCATCCACATATTGAATGAGAAATGAAGCAGTCTGTTAATTGTATGAATATCTCTTCCCCCTTGGCTCTTTAAGTAATGTAGGGTTGTACGAATGCCCTCTGCCCCAGTGGGGCAGAACATTGGGAACTTGACATAAAATCTTAAGCATAAGTGTCTGAGGTAAGGGGATGCAAGATAAAAAGTCTGGATATTGTTTAATATACGAAAGGCAAGTTTCCCTGAATATTAATCTACTCCAGAAACCTGTACTCTCCCAGAAATTTGTTCTGGTTCCTTTTCAATTTGTACCAATATCCTTGCCAAAATAAACACTGAAAACCTGTTTCAAGTCCCCGTACCCCAATCTAGAAGAAAAGATGGTATGGACCCCACAACAAATTAAAATATGCAATGTACACCCCTGTAATTCGGTTTAGATTTGAGCATTCACTGATGCTGTTCTTCTCAATTAAATGAAACTTTCTTGTACTTTGTGTTTGGGATCTGTCCGCGCAGCTTAAGTCTTCTCACTGCCTCCCGCATGTGCTTTGGCTGCAAGGGTGGAGTTTCTCCCCATTTATCGCAGACATCCAGAGCTTTATGTATGTTTTGTTTTAAAAAGAAAGAAAAAGTCAGTACAATTTGATTTTAAAAAGAAAACAAACATTCTGCTGCGTAGCCTTTCCAGCATCCCAGCAGGAGCACAGATGCTTGAAGCTAAACACTTCACCTGTCAAGTAGCATCGATAATACATAAACATTAATTCATTACTTATTCATCCAACATTGGCTAAAACAGAAACCACAACTCCTAACTGATGTACATCAGATTTCATAATTCTCCATCAATGTTTCCAATTACATTTTAAAGGTACTAATTTATCTCCTGTGGCACAAGCTAGGCAAATGCTCAGTTTATTTCTCGTCCTTCGTTTTGTATCTGTAAGATGCTTTCTATAAATCTTCTCTCCTCTGATCATTTCCTCCTCCATCCAGACCCTGTAAACTCATTTCTCACTAATGGCACTCACATGCTCAATTTTCACTGCTTGCCCTTATTAGAAAGCGAAGGATGTGCAATAAGGTAGAAGCCAACATACTGGCATCAGCTTATGTAAGAGCTGATGCAATTTGCACCGATGTGGTGAAGGAGGAAAGAAAAAAACATCAGGCTGAGGAATGGAATTGGTGCACAAGAAGAAATAGCAGACTTGGACATGATTAAAGACATTCTCTCTAAGCTACACAAGAACCAATGTATGCTGCTCACAAATCAATTCCTCTAATTGGCTATGTGTCCTCAAACAAATCGGCCACTCTTTACCAGCAAAAATGGAAGTGTATTACACAGAAGTAAGTGACAAAGACATGGCCTGCGAGAAATTGTGAAAACTTAAAGCAGTAAGAAAGGTTTTTGAAAATAAAATGCTCAGTAATTGTTGTAATAGATGTCTTCATACGTACTGTAGTGCAGGGGATCCTTAGAACTATATTGCCATAATGCCCATCCACATCCAAGAGGCAGATTTGTGGGTGGATAGTGTTGAGAAAGGCACTTTAAATCTCATTTTAATATTGTCAGTGATTTTATTGTTTAATAAAGTTTATCAGGACATGGTTTGAAGAATGTCCCAGATGGGGTCTGTCCCAAGTTCGTTGTTGGCACAGGGGTGTATCACTATGTTGTCAGGAATGAGTAACTGAAGGTACACTGAGTATTTTCCCTTCCGGGCCCAGAAGAAGAAAATCCTAGGAATTGAACAAGTACATCCATCTTCTGCTCTCTACCCACCCCAGCAGTTAGTATTTTGCAGTAAAGGGCTGGAAATTTGAGCTGTCGTTGAATTCAATTAAGTTGAAAGTCCCACAATTTTCATTCTTGCACTGCTCATTACTTAAGTCGTCATTAGGTCTACAAAAACTACAAGAAATAAATTTACAGAAGCAAACTAGCTTCAACATTGAAGCTCACAAATGGGTTTCATGTTTCTTTCACTGACAAATGTCAATATTCAGAAGAAGCACTTCCTGACTATTCAGTTAACTGGTGCAGATACCTATCACATTTTTCTGACAGACTACACTCCAGCCTTGAAGCAAAACGTTACAAGCCATTATTACAGATGTTATAGCAGGGCACTTGGAAAAATTCACGGTAATCAGGCAGTCAACGTAGTTCTGTGGAAGTGAAATCATGTTTTACCAATTTATTGGAGTTATCTAAAGGAGTCACTGTGCTTGGATAAAGGGAATCGGCAGCAAGATTTCCAGAAGGGATTTGATAAGGAGTCACATTAAAGGTTATTTCAGAAAATAAAAGATCATGGTGTAGGGGCATATTGGCAAGTACAGAAGACTGGCTAGCTAACAGCAAGCAGCGGGTTGGCATAAATTGGTCTCTTTCTGGTTGACAGGACCTGATGAGTGATGTGCCACAAGGGTCAGTGCTGGGGCCTCAGCATTTTACAATTTATATAAATGACTTGAATGAAGGGACCAATGTTATGGTTACGAAATTTGCCGTCGACACAAACATAAATAGGAAAGTAAATTGTGAAGAAGACGCAAGGAGGCTACAAAGTGACAAAAGCCAGACAGAAACTAACTGTCATTTCTTGTGGAGATAATGGGAACTGATTATCATCTCAACAGGAATGATATCCTGTGAGCAATGTCCCGGACCAGTGTGTGGGTTCTTGCCTTCCAGGAACATACAAAGACTGGGATAAAAGTTAGCTGCAAAATCTGGTCTGGATCAACTCATACTGTGTATGTGTTAACATGTTGCACAAGAGGAAAGACAGCAGCTGGTACCTGCAAAAGTTTTTTTGGTCTCTCTAATTCCTGGAGCAAGCCAAATCAGCAAAGCCACAGCTGAAGAGGAAACTAGACAGCTTCTCAGCTAAACTGCAGGATCCTGGAATCTCAAAACTGACTATTCACCTGCTCAAGTCAACGCTGCTGGAATCTCGAATTGCAATGGCTACAACGTTCCACCATCTACTCCTCAAGTCGAAGATTGATTCATACGTTTTATTTTACTTAATTTTGGACTCAATTTTCATTTCTAGTCTGTATGAATGTATATGCATGTGCTTCAACATTTTTCTCATGTTTAGGAGCTAATAAATTCACTCTTTCTTTAACTCAAGAAAGCCTGGTTAAAAAGACATATAATACAACTGGGAAAAGATATTTGCAAGGGGAGGGATCCTTTTAACATTAATTTTATTCTGACCGACTAATAGGGTTGAATGAAGAAAGGGAGCCAGTTCATTCCTCGTCACCCGGGGTATAACAAATTGGGGTATCCCATCTGAAATTTAACAAATTGAGGAAACCTCGCCTGGGGACAGAGCTTAACAAAAGGTAAATGTAAAAATCATTTTGACCTCCTGAATCTCTTACCCCTATGTTCCTGACATGGCCCATCAGGAATCAACCTTCTAAAGCATAATTTTGGAATTTAGTCTTCCGTCTTCCCACCTCTTGCTTTTGATAATTAGCCATTTAAAAGTTTGACTGTTTACTCACCTTCTTCCATCACTTCGCCCACAAAGACTTTGGAAATACCAGACATGGCAATCACCACATTCTGAGATACTGAGCAGCCTGTGATTGACTGGATCAGCTAGAAAAGAGAATAAGGCAAAATCACAAATACTGGGTTAGGATACATGACATATACAAAATTATAGCTAACATTTTCTTTAAATTTTTATCCTCTAAGTAAAATGATCCACTGCAAAGAACCATATGTTCTTCCCTTTTTGAATGAGTTGTGTTCATTTTCAGCAAACATTAAAAACCTAATATTGCTTCCCGTCAAGCTTTTTGAAATATCACAAGTATTCACTGTCCAATTTGTACATTCCCTTCCATCTTCATCCAATTTTTTTCCAATTAAGAGGCAATTTAGCGTGACCAATCCACCTACACTGCACATCTTTGGGTTGTGAGTGACCCAAGCAGACATTAGGAGAATGTGCAAACTCCACACAGAACAGTGACCCGGGGACAGGATCAAAGCCAGGTCCTCGGCGCTGTGAGGCAGCAGTACTAACCACTGCACTGCCCTTCATTTTCATACTACAATACAAAATCCAATTCATAATGGGTGTGCTCTTGGATCTCAATTAAGGACAACACTTTATACATAGTAAATTGTATTGTGAATTAAGCTGTGGCATTGTACCTTGTAGATCAATAATGCACCAAAAATATCTTTTGATTGCAGCAAAAATGCTAAACGTTCAAAATTTGATTTATACAATTGTTGATAACAAACAAACACAAATAGCAACGTTTTTTTTTAAATGAAGGCAAACTAGACCAGGCCATTTTGTTTTAAACCACTTCAAAAGGAATCACAATTAAGTTTTCAGTTGCCTGTAAACTGGATTTAATATTTTGTACAATGAAAAAGGACTTGTCTGGTGAGAATATATAGGAACAATATATAAGAGCATCTTTTATCACCGTGTGTTAATTCTCATTCTTCCAACCAGACAAGAACTAGTGCATATCCTACTTCCTGGAAATGATTCTGCATGCAACTAAGAGACACAAGAGAATTGACAGATTGACTCTCAAAATCTCTCTCCTCATGGCTTTTGATAATATATTCACACTCCAAACAGTTAACATTGGTGTGAACTCAAATCCGTTGTGCACTGATGTTAAAATTGGGAGCATAAATCAGAAATTGGGCAGCACGGTGGCGCAATGGGTTAGCCCTGCTGCCTCACGGCACCGAGGTCCCAGGTTCGATCCCAGTTCTGGTCACAGTCTGTGTGGGGTTTGCACATTCTCCCCGTGTTTGCGTGGGTTTCGCCCCCACAACCCAAAGATGTGCAAGGTAGGTGGATTGAACACGCTAAATTGCCCCTTAATTGGGAAAAAATCAATTGGGTACACTAAAAAAAATTTTTTTTTTTTTTTTTAAATCAGAAATTAAGGCTTAAACTAACTATAAAACAAAGTCCTGACCCTGGATTCCAACTCTGCACTATAATTACAACATCTTTGTAAAGCAAAACCAGATCATAATTATGATACTACAGTGTAAATGCATTGAGTTACATTGTCATGTATGTGCCAATCCATCATACTGCACTGTAGAACTACACCCAATAAAGACCAGATTGAGATTATCCAATATTCATTATTTGAACAATAGTTGTACACATCTGGGTAAGAACAGAATCCATATCCCAAATAAAAGGGTATCATGCTTGCCCACCGGATTAGCCAGTCTAGAACTTGCTAATTCATTTTGCTTTACATATCTGCACCTTCCCTTGGCCAATAGTAAATCTGAAAAAGTACACATCCCAGATTACACACCTGGACAGCAGGAACAATCCTTCTAATAATCTTTATTAGAGTCACAAGTAGGCTTACATTAACACTGCAATGAAGTTACTGTAAAAATCCCCTAATCGCCACACCCCGGCGCCTGTTCGGGTACACGGAGGGAGAATTCACCTAACAAGCACGTCTTTCAGGACATGGTGGGAGGAAATCCACACAGGCAGGGAAAAAAGTGCAGACTCCACAGAGACAGTGACCCAAGCCAGGAATTGAACCCGGGTCCCTGGCGCTGTGAAGCAACAGTGCTAATCAATGTGCTACCGCAAGATCATTAACAATACCTTTCAAATTAATTGAGTGAAGAAAGAAAATAACTTTGAGATTTTTGCAATGTTCACTACTGATACACAAATACAGGGTTTCAGATGGATTTGTTTTAAATTTAAATAGTTAGCTACAATCGAAAAAAATGCAAAGACTAACAACTTTAGCTGGTTAATTGGTATTTCCAATTTAAATAAAAATTGAATTAAGAGTTAAATCATCAGCTTAATCTGAATGAATTTTTAAAAATTAAAACACTTGGTAAAGCAGAGCCCCACAAATGTAGAAATGGTGAAGAGTAACCAACCCTTTTAATAGCAGCTTTTGGAAAAGCAGAGCGACGATACATCTCATAACGGTTCAACTGCTCCTCCGAAAAGGATGAAACCAGGATCCTGGTGAAATAAATTGGTTTGTTTAAGTATATGTCACCTTCAGTGAACTACGATAACAGAATCGGCAGAGTTTTAAGAGGACACGTAATCTTGGTCCCACCCTCATTTGAAGCTTATTTTGGAAATTGAAAGATCTGAAGTCACAGCCAAAATGTTAAATCTTCTGAAGCAATATTTAACTACACCAAATAATGCCTCATCGTAGAACCATGTTGCAAGATCAAATGAAATAAACCTGCAGAGCTAAAGGGCACAGATAGTGTTACGGACCCCCAGCCAGCTCTGAACAGTGGATAAGAGACTGAACCAGAGCCATAACGTTTTTAAGTTTTAAGACGGTGCAGAAAGATCGATTCACACCAGGAGGGACCAGAAATAGGCTTGGCTATTTTATAAACAAACTTTATTAACACAAAAGAAAACAGTATTTAAACTTTTAACTTCAACCCTAACAATAGCAGATTACATGTAGTTTCTTAACCTTAGCACACTGTTTCCCCATAATGCACTAGTTCCCATTAAACAGCACTCTACAGAACATGTAGCTCTCATGCCACTTCACTGGCAGAAAATGGTAATGCTTGCATTTACGAAGCAATTTTTCCTCTGTTACAGAAATTCGTTCAGAACCCTTTTTCAAAGGCTGCCTCGGTGACAACTTTCATGACCACTCTCGGTCGATTTCCAAAGCCATCTCCTCTGTAATTTTCATGACCTCTCTCGGTCGATTTCCAAAGCCTTCTTCCCTGTAACTTTCAGATCAGCATTCTTTCTCGCTCTCTCTCTAAGCTTCCCCCAACCCCTCAAACAAAGATTCCCCGGGGTTTCCAGACGTGAACCTATCATCGTTATCTTAGCTTTTTGAAGGCCCACTCCCGTTTATACAAAAGATCAGAGCCATGCTATTGATATGCAACTAACCTCCCATTGATGGACAAGGCGGTCATCAGACTCTATCATGGGCTAATAGCTGGTTAGACAGGAGTGTCCCGAAGAAAGTGGTGCACCCCATGTATTCTCACTAACGAGTTGAAGTTTGATTGGGACAATGTAACTCAGCCAGGTGTGGGCATATCCCTCTGACTCCTGCTCGCAGTATTTTCCTTCTGTCAGTTTAACCCCTAAATTGCTTGCTACATCGTCAATATCATTTCTGGACCCGAATTCCTAATATCCCCCTCGCGTAACAATAGATATAACAGAATCATTAAGATTAAAGGATACTGAAGGGGAGAAGACTGTTCCCTCTGTGATGAATGTATGACTTTCTGATATACTGTATTATAGGTATTTGGTGCAATAAAGACCGCCAAAGAAAAACCAGGCAACGTGCCTCAATGACTACCGTCCGGTGGCCCTGACTTCTGTCGTAATGAAGTGCTTCGAGAGGTTGGTCATGAAGCGCATCACCTCCATACTCCCAGAACGTCTTGATCCACTGCAACCAGTCCACACATCTCCCTGGCCCTACACTCACCCCTAGAGCATCTCGACAACAAGGGCTCCTACATCAGACTCCTATTTATTGACTACAGCTCCGCCTTCAACACCATAATCCCAGCCAAGCTCATAGCAAAGCTCCAAAACCTAGGACTTGGCTCCTCACTCTGCAACTGGATCCTCGACTTTCTAACCCACAGACCACAATCAGTAAGAATAAACAACACCTCCTCCACCACATTAGTACTCAATACCGGGGCCCCGCAAGGCTGCGTACGTAACCCCCTACTATACTCCCTGTACACACATGACTGCGTGGCAAAATCTAGTTCCAACTCCATCTACAGGTTTGCTGACGATACGACCATAGTGGGCCGGATCTCGAATAACGACGAGTCAGAATACAGGAGGGAGATTGAGAACCTAGTGGAGTGGTGCAGCGACAACAATCTATCCCTCAATGCCAGCAAAACTAAAGAGCTGGTCATTGCAAAGTACTGTACACACCCCTGTCAGCATCAACGGGGCCGAGATGGAAATGGTTAGCAGTTTCAAATTCCAAGGAGTACACATCTCCAAAAATCTGTCCTGGTCCACCCACTTTGACGCGACTACCAAGAAAGCACAACAGCGCTTATACTTCCTCAGAAAACTAAGAAAATTCGGCATGTCCACATTAACTCTTACCAACTTTTACAGATGCACCATAGAAAGCATCCTATCTAGCTGCAACACAGCAATTGCTCGGCCCAAGACTGCAAGGAACTTCAGAGAGTCGTGAACACAGCCCAGTCCATCACACAAACCTCCCATCCATTGACTTTATCTACTCCTCCCGCTGCCTGGGGAAAGCGGGCAGCATAATCAAAGACCCCTCCCATTATGTATTTTATTTTATTTTCATGTACTTAATGATCTGTTGAGCTGCTCGCAGAAAAATACTTTTCACTGTACCTTGGTACGCGTGACAATAAACAAATCCAATCCAATAAGGGTAAAAGTCTTTGTTAGTGTGTGTATGACTGCCGCAGGTCACGCGTTTTAAAATCACAGCCTGTGTGAAGGAATAACACCAATACAGACTGGTTAGGCCAAAGAGGTAGTTTCCAGGGTGTAACTTCCATGTAGTACCATGAAAATCCAGTTGTCTTCATTCTCCAAATTACTCAGTCCTCTTTATGAAAAAAAGACATTATGCTTCAAGAAATCCACTTTTTTTTTTTTGTAAATATATTTTATTGAAAATTTTTTCCAAACAACAATTTTTCCCTCTTACAAAGCAAGCGAAATAATAAAACAGACATTTTTAACAATACACAGGTAACAAAACCCCATTGTCTATTGACCTAAACTAAACTAACCCCCCCCCTCCTCCCCCTGGGTTGCTGCTGCTGGTCATCTGTCTTCCCTCTAACGTTCCCCTAGGTAGTCGAGAAATGGCTGCCACCGCCTGGTGAACCCTTGAGCCGATCCTCTCAGGGCAAACTGTTCCAGTTTAATGAACCCCGCCATATCATTTATCCAGTCCGGGGGGTTTCGCCTCCTTCCACATGAGTAGGATCCTGCGCCGGGCTACTAGGGACGCAAAGGCCACGACATCGGCCTCTTTCGCCTCCTGCACTCCCGGCTCTTCCGCAACTCCAAATAGAGCTAACCCCCAGCCTGGTTTGACCCAGGCCTTCACCACCTGTGAAATCACTCCCGTCACTCCCTTCCAATACCCTTCAAGTGCCGGGCACGCCCAGAACATATGTGCGTGGTTTGCCGGGCTCCCGCCACACCTCCCACATTTGTCCTCCACTCCAAAGAACCTGCTCAATCTTGCCCCCGTTATGTGTGCTCTATGTAGCACCTTAAATTGAATCAGGCTAAGCCTGGCGCATGAGGAAGAGGAATTTACCCTGCTTAGGGCATCAGCCCACATACCCTCCTCTATCTCCTCCCCTAATTCTTCTTCCCACTTTCCTTTTAGTTCGCCCACCGACTCCTCCCCCTCTTCCCTCATCTCTCTATAAATCTCTGACACCTTGCCATCTCCGACCCACACCCCTGAAAGCACCCTGTCCTGTATCCCCTGTGTCGGGAGCAACGGAAATTCCCTCACCTGTTGTCTAGTAAATGCCCTCACCTGCATATATCGCAGGAAATTTCCCCGGGGCAACTTATACTTTTCCTCCAATGCTCCCAAGCTCGCAAAAGTCCCATCTATAAATAAATCTCCCACCTTCCTAATTCCCAACTGGTACCAGCTCTGAAATCCTCCATCCATTCTTCCTGGGGCGAACCTATGGTTGTTCCTGATAGGGGACCCCACCAGGGCTCCTCGCACCCCTCTCTGTCGCCTCCACTGTCCCCAGATATTCAGTGTTGCCGCCACCACCGGGTTCGTGGTAAACTTTTTAGGTGAGAACGGTAGCGGCGCCGTCACCAGCGCCTCTAAACTCGTCCCTTTACAGGACTTTCTCTCCAGTCTTTTCCACGCCGCTCCCTCACCCTCCATCATCCATCTATGTATCATTGCCACATTGGCGGCCCAATAGTAATCACCCAAGTTCGGTAGTGCCAGTCCAACTCTGTCCCTACTACGCTGAAGGAACCCCCTCCTTACTCTCAGAACTTTCCCTGCCCACACGAAGCTCGTGATGCTCCTATCTATTTTATTAAAAAAGGTCTTGGTGATTAGTATAGGGAGACATTGAAATACAAATAAGAACCTCGGGAGGACCATCATCTTAATTGCTTGCACCCTGCCCGCCAGCGATAGAGGCTGCATGTCCCACTTCTTGAAGTCCTCCTCCATTTGTTCTACCAGCCGTGTCAGATTAAGTCTGTGCAAGGTTCCCCAGCTCCTAGCGATCTGAATCCCCAGGTATCGGAAGTTTCTTTCCACTTTCCTTAGCGGTAAGCCTTCTATCTCTCTACTCTGGTCCCCTGGATCTATCACAAATAATTCACTCTTCCCCATGTTTAGCCTATACCCCGAGAATTCCCCGAACCCCCTCAAAATTCGCATAACCTCTATCACCACCCCCCCCCCCCCCGCTGGGTCCGACATGTATAACAATGGCTCATCTGCGTATAACGAGACTCGGTGTTCTTCTCCCCCTCTAATCACCCCTCTCCATTTCCTGGAGTCTCTCAATGCCATGGCCAGAGGTTCAATTGCCAACGCGAACAACAATGGAGACAGCGGGCATCCCTGTCTTGTTTCCCTATATAATCGGAAATACTCCGATCTATGTCGACCTGTAACTACGCTTGCCGTCGGAGCCCCATAAAGTAGTCTAACCCAGCGAATAAACCCGTTCCCAAACCCAAACCTCCTTAACACTTCCCATAAATACTCCCACTCCACCCTATCAAATGCCTTCTCTGCGTCCATTGCCGCCACTATCTCTGCCTCCCCCTCCACTGGGGGCATCATTATCACCCCTAATAGTCGTCGCACGTTAACATTCAGTTGTCTCCCTTTTACGAACCCTGTCTGGTCTTCGTGCACCACCCCCGGGACACAGTCCTCTATCCTCGATGCCAGTACCTTTGCCAGCAATTTGGCGTCCACGTTCAATAGTGAAATAGGTCTATAGGACCCGCACTGCAACGGATCTTTGTCCCTCTTCAAAATTAGCGATATTGTCGCCTCCGACATCGTCGGGGGTAGAGTCCCCCCTTCCCTGGCCTCATTGAATGTCCTCGCCATCAACGGGGCCAACAAGTCCACATATTTTCTGGAATATTCCACCGGGAACCCGTCTGGCCCCGGGGCCTTCCCTGCTTGCATGCTTCCCAGTCCCTTAATAACCTCGTCCACCTCAATCGGTACCCCCAGGCCTACCACCTCCTGCTCCTCCACTTTCGGGAACCTCAATTGGTCCAGGAACTGCCGCATCCCCTCCTCTCCCTCTGGGGGTTGAGACCTATACAGTTCCTCATAGAAGGTCTTGAACACCTCATTTATCTTTCCTGCCCTTCGCACCGTGTCTCCCCTTTCGTCTCTAATTCCTCCTATCTCCCTCGCTGCTGCCCTCTTTCGCAATTGATGCGCCAACAGGCGACTAGCCTTTTCCCCATATTCATACCTCCTCCCCTGTGCCTTCCTCCACAGTACCTCCGCCTTTCTGGTGGTCAGAAGGTCAAACTCCGTCTGGAGTCGTCTCCTCTCCCTGTACAATTCCTCCTCCGGGGTCTCTGCAAATTCCCTGTCCACCCTTAACATCTCCCCCAGTAATCTTTCCCTTTCCTTGGCCTCTGTTTTCCTTTTGTGGGCCCCAATAGAGATCAGCTCTCCTCTGACCACCGCTTTTAATGCTTCCCAAACCACTCCCACAGGGACCTCGCCGTCGTCATTGACCTCCAGGTATCTCTCAATACACCCCCGCACTCTTGCACACACTCCCTCATCTGCCATCAGTCCCACATCTAATCGCCAGAGTGTTCTCTGCTCCCTGTCCTCTCCTAATTCCAGGTCCACCCAATGTGGGGCATGATCCGAAACCGCTATGGCTGAGTACTCAGCTTCTTCCACCCTAGAGATCAACGACCTTCCCAACACAAAAAAATCTATCCGGGAGTACACTTTATGGACATGGGAGAAGAAGGAAAACTCCCTAGCCCTAGGTCTAAGAAATCGCCATGGATCCACTCCCCCCATTTGGTCCATAAACCCCTTAAGTACCTAGGCCGCTGCCGGCCTTCTTCCGGTCCTTGAGCTGGATCTATCTAGCCCCGGGTCCAGCACCGTATTAAAGTCCCCTCCTAAAATCAAGTTTCCTGCCTCCAGGTCCGGTATACGCCCCAGCATCCGTCTCATGAATCCCGCATCGTCCCAATTTGGGGCATACACATTAACCAACACGACCTCCATTCCCTCCAGCCTACCACTCACCATTACATATCTACCTCCGCTATCTGCTACGATGTTCTTTGCTTCAAATGCTACCCGTTTCCCCACCAAAATGGCCACCCCTCTGTTCTTTGCGTCCAGTCCGGAGTGGAACACCTGTCCCACCCATCCTTTCCTTAGCCTAACTTGGTCCGCCACCTTTAGGTGCGTCTCTTGGAGCATAACCACGTCTGCCCTTAGTCCTTTCAAATGCGCGAGCACTCGGGCCCTTTTTATCGGTCCGTTCAGGCCTCCCACGTTCCACGTGATCAGCCTCACTAGGGGGCTACCTGCCCCCCTCCCGTGTCGACTAGCCATTACCTTCTCTAGGCCAGTCCCATATCCCGCCTCCGCGCTCCCGCTCGCTCCCCCAGCGTCGCACACCATCCCCGCCCACCCACTCTTTAGCCATTTCCTTTTGGATTTCCGCAGCAGCAACCCAGTTGTCCCCCTCCCACCCCCCCCCCCCCCCCCCCCCCCCCCCCCGGCTAGATCCCTATCTAGCATGATTGCTCCCCCCATATCACTTCCGTAAGTCAGCTGACTTCAACTGACCCCGGCTACTCCTGCTCACTCCTCGACCCCCCCCCCCCGTGTGGGGGAACTTCAATCCGCCTTGCGCCTGTCTTCCCGCCTTATTCTTTCTGGCGCGGGAACATCCCTTTACCTGACCCGCCTCTTATGGCGCAGCTCCCTTTCCCCTCCCCCCCTCCTTCCCCATTCTCAGACTATGTCCCGTCTTTCCCCCCTCACCGGCGCCCACATTTCCCCAATGTCTCCCCCCTTCTCTGTTTACTTCTCAATTAACTTCCACTTCAACATTAACAAAAACAATAACAATAACATTTCCTGCAGCATCAGTCCCTCAGTTCCGGTCCAATTTCTCTTCTTTGATGAAGGACCATGCTTCCTCCGCCGTCTCGAAATAATAGTGTCTCTCCTGATACGTGACCCATAGTCTTGCCGGCTGCAGCATCCCAAACTTCACCTTCCTTTTATGCAACACCTCTTTGGCTCGGTTGAAGCTCGCCCTCCTTCTCGCCACCTCCGCACTCCAATCCTGGTATATCCGTACCACAGCATTCTCCCATCTGCTACTCCGCACCTTTTTAGCCCATCTCAGGACCTCTTCTCTGACCTTAAGGCGGTAAAATCGCACGATTATCGCCCTCGGTGGTTCTCCCGCTTTTGGTCTTCTCGCCGGAATCCGATTTGCCCACTCCACCTCCATGGGGCCCGCAGGGGCCTCAGCACCCATCAGTGAGCTCAGCATCTTACTTGCGTACTCTCCACAGTCCACTCCTTCCACACCCTCAGGGAGACCTAGTATCCGAAGGTTCTTCCTTCGCGCTCCGTTTTCTAGGGCCTCGATCCTTTCAGTACACTTTTTATGAAGTGCCTCGTGCGTCTGAGTCTTAACCGCCAGGCCCAGGATCTCGTCCTCAATATCTGTCACCTTCTGCTCCACCACGCGGAGCTCAGTGTCCTGGGTCTTTAATGTCTCCTTGAGCCCCTCAATTGCCTGTAGCATCGGGGTCAGCACCTCCCTCTTCAGCAGCTCCACGCACCATCTCACGATTTCATCCTGCTCAGGCCCCCATGTCGCCTGCGCTTTCTCCGCCACCATCTTGTACTTCTCTCTTTCTGACCCTTTGGTCGACGATTCCTCGCGCTGCAGCCGCCGCCGGCGGTTTTTTCCTCCTTCGTTTGGGGGGGACCCCCTTCTCACACACCCCACACCGGGTTGCGTCGTCGAAAAATTCCCCGTTGGGGCTCTTAAAAGAGCCCGAAGGTCCGTCGGAGCTGGAGCCGCCGAAGCGTGCGGCTAGCTAGGCATCACCGCAACCGGAAGTCCCTTCAGTGGCTTTGATGAGATCTTTTCACAGTTGTTCCTTCTGCTGCTAGAATTCACCTTTGATACAGGCCCTCAGGTCAGCTTGCAGCTTTAAGCTTGCCCTTCCCCCGCCTGCATGCTGGAAGAGGCCCCGTTTATCCTGCAGTTGCAGCCAAATCTTTTACTGTTTCTGCCGTGTCTCGCAACCAAGAGACATACCCTTCCTGGGGGACACTGTCGGGGGAATGCTGCAGCCTTCTTCCCACACCGGGAAATGGCAAACAAATGCCGTGGGGGCCCTGTAACGAGCCCAAAAGTCCGTTCCAAGCAGGAGCTACCGAATATGCGACCTAGCTCTGCATAGCCGCACCCAGAAGTCTCGAAATCCACTTTTTAAATGCCCTCTGTGTAAAATAGTTTCTCAGAGCTCCCTTTAATGTACTGAAGCACAGAATTTATGTATAAGATTCCCCAAGTTGAAGTCAGGATCTGTTGTTGTGGTGCCATGAAGATGCTTTCTCCTTCGTGTGACTGAATGCCAACAACTAGCTAGCAGTCAACAGACATTCAATTTCACTTACAGGATCCGTCAGCATTATTGATCATGAGAACATAAGAACTAGGAGCAGGAGTAGGCCACCTGGCCCCTCGGGCCTGTCCGCCATTCAATGAGATCATGGCTGATCCTTTGTGGACTCAGCTCCACTTTCCAGCCCAAACACCATAACCGTTAATCCCTTTATTCTTCAAAAAACTATCTATCTTTATCTTAAAAACATTTAATGAAGGAGCCTCAACTGCTTCACTGGGCAAGGAATTCCATAGATTCACCCTTTGGGTGAAGAAGTTCCTCCTAAACTCAGTCCTAAATCTACTTCCCCTTATTTTGAGGCTATGCCCCCTAGTTCTACTTTCACCCGCCAGTGGAAACAACCTGCCCGCATCTCTCCTATCTATTCCCTTCATAATTTTATATGTTTCTATAAGATCCCGCCGCATCCTTCTAAAGTCCAACGAGTACAGTCCCAGTCTATTCAAACTCTCCTCGTAATCCAATCCCTTCAGCTCTGGGATTAACCTAGTGAATCTCGTCTGCACACCCTCCAGCGCCAGTACGTCCTTTCTCAGGTAAAGAGACCAAAACTGAACACAATACTCCAGGTGTGGCCTCACTAACACCTTATACAATTGCAGCATAATCTCCCTAATCTTAAACTCCATCCCTCTAGCAATGAAGGACAAAACTCCATTTGCCTTCTTCATCACCGTTGCACCTGTAAACCAACTTTTTGTGACTCATGCACTAGCACACCCAGGTCTCTCTGCACAGCAGCATGTTTTAATATTTTATCATTTAAATAATAATCCCTTTTGTTATTATTCCTACCAAAATGGATAACCTCACATTTGTCAACATTGTATTCATTCCATCTGCCAGACCCGAGCCCATTCACTTAGCCTATCCAAATCCCTCTGCAGACTTCCAGTATCCTCTGCACTTTTTGCTTTACCACTCATCTTAGTGTCGTCTGCAAACTTGGACACATTGCACTTGGTCCCCAACTCCAAATCATCTATGTAAATTGTGAACAGTTGTGGGCCCAACACTGATCCCTGAGGGACACCACTAGCTACTGATTGCCAACCAAGAAACACCCATTAATCCCCACTCTTTGCTTTCTATTAATTAACCAATCCTCTATCCATGCTACTACTTCACCCTTAATGCCATGCATCTTTATCTTATGCAGCAACCTTTTGTGTGGCACCTTGTCAAAAGCTTTCTGGAAATCCAGATATACCACATCCATTGGCTCCCCGTTATCTACCGCACTGGTAATGTCCTCAAAAAATTCCACTAAATTAGTTAGGCACGACCTGCCCTTTATGAACCCATGCTGCATCTGCCCAATGGGACAAGTTCCATCCAGATGCCTCACTATTTCTTCCTTGATGATAGATTCCAGCATCTTCCCTACTACCGAAGTTAAGCTAACTGGCATATAATTACCTGCTTTCTGCCTACCTCCTTTTTTAAACTGTGGTGTCAGGTTTGCTCATTTCCAATCTGCCAGGACCACCCCAGAGTAGCGAATTTTGGTAAATTATCACTCGTGCATTTGCAATTTCCCTAGCCATCTCTTTTAGCACTCTGGAATGCATTCCATTAGGGCCAGCAGACTTGTCTTTCAACATCAGTTTAAACTGAGAGTCAATTAAATGTTCAATTTCTGGCAGTAGATTCAAAGTCAAGCACAAAGAAAAATCCTGAGATTGTTCCACATTGCTAAAGTAGAACTAATAATGTTTTTAAGTTTCAACATACTTTCTGCTTAATCATTATGCAGACCATTCCTCTGTTATGGGCGAGGCGTTTTCAGAACCCCAAAATGTATCATGGAGTTCAACCAACCTCCCCCTTTAATGCATTTGTTGCTTTTCCTAGCACACGGCTTGTTCCCTCGGTGTGGGATTACAATTATGGACACGTGGGTTTTTAAACACAAAGCACTGTTTATTCCATGAACTCAACTTAACATCTTAAATAAACATTGGATCTCTGAACACCCCTTACTTCAAAGATAACTCCGAAAATATTGCAACAGTAAATAATTCCTCAAAATGTTCCTTCAAACTTCCAAGAGACTTAACACCTTTAACAGAATCACATCAGGCTTTACTATTAAGAGTTTAAATCACCCAAATGATCCAGAGATAGTCTTACATGGCAGAGATCCAGCTCACTCCAAACACAGACACTCCCAAGCTCTTTTCAAACTGCAAAACTATACTGCAAAATGGCTGACTTGACCTCAGCTCCACCTACTCTCTGACATCACTGTTTTCTTAAAGGTACTGTAGCCACCTAAAATGGCTGATTCCCTATTAATTTGGCCAAAACCCGATTTAAAATGGCTAACCGAAAAGGCTGATGGGAAAAGCAGCCAACAGGACACAAACGGACAGCTGCAGACAGAATAGCGTATTCGGCTCTGGGGAAGTCGGCCCAGATCGATACTCAGGACTATTAGCAGCACATCAACCCAGACATCTGCAGTTTAATCGGCTATCCCCGGGAACAATTGTAACATATTAGCAATTGAATGCCGGGCCAGACCTGCAGGCGCCTGCAGTGGCCGAAACAAAAACAGGTGAACGACCACCCCCCGATCGAGGAATCGCCCCATTATTGGAGCATATCGAACCCAGTGATTGGGAACAAGTCCAATCACTTGGGACTCAGGGTCAAGGGCCGCCCCGAGAGGCGGGAAGCCCCTGGGCCCTATAAAGTGAGGGGTCAAGTTCAGATCTCTCTCTCTCTCCCTTCTCTTCCTGCTCGCAACCTTCGCAAGAACCTTCGACAAAGAAACAGTAAGTTTGACTCCAGCGATCGCTACCCGATAGACACTCCTAACCATCGACCTTTATCAGCCTTTGAATCCCACGGGCTCAGGACCAATTCGGAAAAACCATTCGTTTCCCTGACCTGGTGGGCCATTCCTAAAGTTAAGTATTGGCCTGTTAGTTGTAGGTATTAGTCCAGAAGTCGCATTATTGTATAAGTATTAATTGCTGTATATAATAAATGATCATTGATTTCAATCTTACTAAGCGGTGTGCTGCATTATTAATCATAACTTGAACCACGTGGCGGTATCAGAAAGGTACCTGTCGACTCGTGAGCAAAGGTGACAGAATTAGAGCTAATAAAACTAAGGCTAATAAGAGCAACAGTACATTGCTTAAACATCCATGTCTTAAAGATACTCTCACATGACACCTCCAATACTATAGTTCCCAAAAGTGGCATGGACTGGCAATATGTTGCTAGCCTCCCTTAACAAAGTAAAACAAAATTAAATCTTGTTTTCAGATTAAATAAAATCATAAATGTGGAATTACTGATCAGCTAAAGATTAATCAAGCAGTTTAGAAATCAAATCCCATTACAACACACTGAAACCTATGGATGCTCTTTGAAACCCAAGTTACAACTTTATTCGCACTCTGCACCATTTCAAAGCTTTTTTAGTTTACTGCAGTTAAGAATTAGGGATTTATATTACTTTTACTCTGCAGTAAAAATGTGTCAGTAGAGACTTTCATTCTCTTTAATGCTATTGGTATTCCATCCATTCCAGTTCTCCCAACATTATACTGATGGAGTCAATGTTTTGAGCACTGATTGCATACCACATTGTAGATGGCATTACACGGACTGTTCCCACAACGATCAAGAGGAAGCTGCAATCCGGCTTCAGGGAATTACACATTGTTAGCTCACACACTTGTACTGATGGGAGAGGAAGGATAACTGAGCATGGTTCCTACAGGCAGGGTTTCGAGAATAATGATGATAATGCCAACTGATTTCTGATCCTCTCTCTCCCCTATACTTATCAATCCAATTGACAGCAGCTTTCAAATGATTCAGTGCAGGCCGACTGGGAAAGTGGACCAGGATCCTGCAGTATATCTTCTGACCTATTGATTTTCACACTTTTTTTCCGACGACCCATTTGTACAGGATGGCTGACTCTCGCGACCACGCCAAATTCACAATAGATTCTCCATAGTTACTTTTCAAAATGTCACACTCATTGTTGGTACTTTGGTATTAATAAATGTAAAAATTGTAAATTGTGCTGCTGTTTCACCTATTCTGACACCTTGCTAAAGGGTGTAACTCAGGATCATTCGATTATTTTAATATCTTCCCACCCATTGTTAGCATTTGGAGAATTGCGTGCAAGAGCTGGAAAGATTAACAGGCTCAATATTACACAGTTTTAACAACGTCATGTTCACTCAGTCCAAACCTAACATGACCTCGGGTAGGAAATTCAACTTAAAGCTTCCACAGGAGCCCTAACTACTGAAATAAAAACACAGTCAGATTGTCACTGAACGCCTGTCAGTACCGTTTCCCAGGAAAATATGGAACAGATTGAAGGCATGCTAAAAAAGGCAATGCTGGGCACAACTCAGCTGACCAATATACAAAACGTGCAGACACATTCCATTCCATACACCTGCAACATTTTACCGGCTCCTGTATCCTTCAGTGTCGTCTAGTCACCAGCTAACAACTGAAGTCCCGATAAAGCTAGAAGCAAAGGTTCTTGTGGTACAGGAACCAATTCAGCTGATGGAGTCCATGTAGCCACACGGCAGAACCGAGTCTTGGGGACGAGTTCCTGGGGAGAGGGGGTGGATACTGTCGGGGGAGGTGATGAAAAAATAAGCGTTCTTGAAGGACAAGCGCCTCGGTGTGGAGAGACAGTTCAGAAGTGGAAGGAGTGAACCTGGGTGCTTGCAGGAGTGGAGGAGGCTTACATCCAGGTTAACTGAGAGAATGATAAAGGAATCACAGGGTTTGTTAGCGACATACCAAACTCAAGAAATAATACAGATACTGACGCTGAACACAGTAGCAGGAAGTGCCACCCAAAGAGAATTTTACAGGTCACTGGCTGCAAATTGCTCCAACTGCACTGTGGCCGAGAGAGGCAAGGAAGTCCACAGCATCGGTTTCTACATGAACCTCATGTGGTCATACACTGTACCGCAGTGAGAATTTACCTAGCAAGAAAACTGAAAAAATGGTCAGGCCATCTTTGGGGATCATTTTTGGTGACCTTTTGGCAACCCATAAGACATATGACCATAAGACATAGGAGCAGAATTAGGCCACTTGGCCCATCTACACTATCCCGCAACCCATCCGGGGTCGCGGCCGATACTTTAAAAATCACTGCTCTGACCCACTGTTGCTGCCCACCACAGAAATTTAGACAGAGTCAGCAGTAATGAGTCAAAAAGAAATAGAAAGGGGAAAGAAACAGAAAGTGACATTAACGGTTTGGCAGGATTCTGGTTAAGGTTTGTTGCTGTAATATGAATATAGTTCATTCTTTTCAGTCACTGAGCGACAGAGTTTACAATATTTCCGCATCTTGTGAAATAGGAATCCTGGTCCGGAATGGTTTTTTACCCCATTTTGGCCGTTGGGGAACAGGTCGTTAAGGGTCAGGGGGGAACAGGTCGCTAAGGGTCGGGGGGGAACAGGTCGCTAAGGGTCGGGGGGGAACAGGTCGTTAAGGGCCGGGGGGGGGGGGGGGGGGAGAACAGGTCGCTAAGAGTGGTGGGGGGGGGGGGGAGAACAGGTTGCTAAGGGTGGGGGGGGGGGAGAAACAGGTCGCTAAGGATGGGGGGGGAAGAACAGGTCGCTAAGGGTGGGGGTGACGAACAGGTCACTAAGGGTGGGAAGAACAGGTCGCTAAGGGTGGGGGGGAGGGGGAGAACAGGTCGCTAATGGTGGGAGGGAGGGGGGAAGAACAGGTCGCTAAGGGTGGGGTGGAAGAACAGGTCGCTAAGGGTGGGGGGGGAGAACTGGTCAATAAGTGGGGGGGAAGAACGGATCACTCACTACAGGTGGAGGGGAGAACAGGTCACTACGGATGGAGGGAAGAACGGTCGTTAATGGGGGGGGGGAAAGAGAGAGAATAGGTTGTTCAGGATCGGGGGGTGGTAGAACGGGTCGCCAAAGGCCGAGGGGCTGGTTGACAAGTGCCGGGGGGGTAGTTGCCATGGGACGATTGCCCAAGGGGCGGGGGGGAGGGGGGGGGGGAATGATTGACAAGGGGCGGGGGGGGACGATTGCCAAGGGGCGGGGGGACAATTGAAAGGGGCGGGGGGGGCGGTTGCCAAGGGCCGGGGGGGGCGGGCAGTTGCCAAGGGGCGGGGGGGACGATTGCCAAGGGGCGGGGGGACGATTGCCAAGGGGCGGGGGGACGATTGCCAAGGGGCGGGGGGACGATTGCCAAGGGGCGGGGGGACGATTGCCAAGGGGCGGGGGGACGATTGCCAAGGGGCGGGGGGACGATTGCCAAGGGGCGGGGGGACGATTGCCAAGGGGCGGGGGGACGATTGCCAAGGGGCGGGGGGACAATTGAAAGGCGCGGGGGGGGGCAGTTGCCAAGGGCCGGGGGGGCGGGCAGTTGCCAAGGGCCGGGGGGGGCGGTTGCCAAGGGCCGGGGGGGGGCGGTTGCCAAGGGCCGGGACGGTTGCCAAGGGGGGGGCAGTTGCCAAGGGAGGGTCAGTTGCCCAGGGGGGGCAGTTGCCAAGGGGGGGGCACGGTTGCCAAGGGGGGGGCACAGTTGCCAAGGGGGGGCACAGTTGCCAAGGGGGGGGCACAGTTGCCAAGGGGGGGGCACAGTTGCCAAGGGGGGGGCACAGTTGCCAAGGGGGGGGCACAGTTGCCAAGGGGGGGGCACAGTTGCCAAGGGGGGGCACGGTTGCCAAGGGGGGGGGCGCGGTTGCGAAGGGGGGGCGCGGTTGCCAGGGGGGGGCGCGGTTGCCAGGGGGGGGCGCGGTTGCCGGCGGGGGGGCGCGGTTGCCAAGGGGGGGGCGCGGTTGCCAAGGGGGGGGCGCGGTTGCCAAGGGGGGGGGCGCAGTTGCCAAGGGGGGGGCGCGGTTGCCATGGGGGGGTGCGGTTGCCAAGGGGGGGGCACGGTTGCCAAGGGGGGGGGGGGCGCGGTTGCCAAGGGGGGGGGGCGCGGTTGCCAAGGGGGGGGTGCGGTTGCCAAGGGGGGGGTGCGGTTGCCAAGGGGGGGGCGCGGTTGCCAAGGGGGGGGCGCGGTTGCCAAGGGGGGGGCGCGGTTGCCAAGGGGGGGGGGGGGGAGGCGGTTGCTAAGGGCCACTCACTGCATCTTCTGAATTTCGTCCTCATCCACTTTCTGCTTCTTGTCCTTTTTGTCTCTGACCGGCTCCATCCGCAGCCGCTTGGCCTGTTGGGCGGCGTCTCCTTCCTCATCATCCTCCTCCTCGGCGCCCTCTTCCCTCGGCTCCGCTGCCGCTGCCGCCGCCTCCTCCCCGTGGGGAGCCTGTTTTCCACCCTCCGCCTCCTCCGCTGCCGCCTCCTCCTCCTCTTCCTCCTCCTCGCTGCTGGGCCCCGGCTGCTCGGCCGCAGCGTCAGAGGAGGTCACGGCGGCAGCCGCCTCTCCGGCCTTGGGCGACTCGGCCGCTGGCGGTGCAGAGGGTTTCACCTCCGGCTCCGAATCCATGGCGCTGGCCTCAGGCCCAGGCAGACGGGTAGGGGGGAAATACAAACTGCGCGGAAATCGCGAATTCAAAACCCGCTGCAGCTGAACTCCGACTTTGGCAGAATGTTCTGAGGGGAACCTCGGCCATTCAGGGAGGGCAGTCGTCAATCTGTCAGGTGGCTGACAAGTGGCAAGTTACATTCGCGCCACACAAGTGCCAGGCAAAGACCATCTCCTACAAGAGAATATCGAACCACAGTCCGGTGACATTCAATGGCTTTACCATCACTGAATCCCCCACAATCAACATTCTGGGGTTACCATTGACCAGAAACTGAACTGAACTAGCCATATTAATACTGTGGCTACCAGGGCAGGTCAAAGACTAGGAATCCTACCGCGAGTAACTCGCCTCCTGATCTAGCAAAGCCTGTCCACCATCTACAAGGCACAAGTCAGGAGTGTTCTGGAATACTCTCAACTTGCCTGGATGAGTGCAGCTACAACAACATCCAAGAAGCTTGACACCGGGGTGGTGCAGTGGTTAGCACTGCTGCCTCAAGGCGCTGAGAACCCTGGTTCAATCCCGGTCCCAGGTCACTGTCCATATGGAGTTTGCACATTCTCCTTGTGTCTGCGTGGGTCTCACCCCCACAACCCAAAGATGTGCAGGGTAGGTGGATTGGCCACGCTAAATTGCCCCTTAATTGGAAGAAAAAAGAATTGGGTACTTTAAATTTAAAAAATAATAAGCTCGACACCACCCAGGACAAAGCAGTCCGCTTGATTGCTCCCTCTTCCACAACCATTCAAACCCTCCACCACCGACGAACAGTGGCAGCCATGTATACCATCTATAAGTTGCACTGCATTAATTCACCAAGGTTCCTTAGACAGCATGTTCCAAACCCACGGCCACTACCATCCAGAAGGACCAGAGCAGCAGATACCTGGGATTACCACTACCTGGAGGTTCCCCTTCAACAAACATTCAAACCCTCCACCACCAACGAACAGTGGGAGCCATGTGTACCATCTACAAGATGCACTGCAATACGCGCCAAGGTTCCAAACTCACGACCACTACCAGCTAGAAGGACAAGAACAGCAGATACCTGCGAACACCACCACCTGGAGGTTCCTCTCCAAGTTACTCACTGTCCTGACTTAGAAATATATTGCTGTTCTTTCACTTGTCGCTGGGGCAAAATCCTGGAACTCCCTCCCGAACACCACAGTGGGTGTACCTTCATCTCAGGGACTGCAGCAGTTCAAGAAGGCAACTCACCACCACCTTCTGAAGGGCAACTAGGGATGAGCAATAAATGCTGGCCTAACCAGCGAAGCCCACATCTCGTAAATGAATTTTAAAAAAGGAATGCTTCAATTTGCCTGATTCCCAAGGAGCAGTTGAAGGTGCCAACTCACGGCCGGTGACTGTCCCATACAAACTATCATGTCTTATAAAAATTCACAGACTCCCTGTGACACAAGTATTTTTTTCTGCATAATAAATTGTTATACCACTGCAGGGACAAACATGGGTTTAAATAAAAAACTGAAAATGCTGAAAATATTCAGCAAGTCTGATAGTATCTGTGGAGAGGGAAACATTTCAGATCAATGACCATCAGTAGACCATCTGGCCCTTTGAGCCTGCTCCGCCATTCAAGATCATGGCTGATCTTTTGTGAACTCAGCTCCACTTTCCCACCCGAACACCATAACCCTTTATTCCTTTATTCTTCAAAAAAACTATCTATGTTTATCTGTTCCTAATAGCTGCAGTATTTTGCTTGATTTTATATATTTCATGGTTGATCATTTAATGTTTCTGTAATTTGGAGTTTTTCAAAGATGCATTGGATACTACTTTTAAATGAATTAAATCCTGCAGTTGAGGTGTAGCTTCACTTCCAGTACAGATAAAACCACAACTTAAATAGCTATCTTCATATTTCCTTAACTTTGCAGGGTTATTGCGGCTGCATGTTTATTCACACCTCCACCTCCTCAGTGTTCTTGAGACCCTTATGGTTAAGCTTGATGACGGAAATTCTGTGGTGTGGGTTTTGTCATTCTGAAACTGATGGTCAAATTAAAATTATATCCACATCTGGTATTTAATGTGTATGCTTACGATTTTTCCAATGACAGACATTAAGCTAACAAGCCTACCTGTAATTTATCTTGCTCCCTCTAAAGTAACTCTATTACACCTTAAATTTCTATGCTTACAGCGTTTACTATACACACCGACTAGGTATAAACATTAACCCCAGCTATGACCCACGTGATGAATAAGGCACAACACAGTCAGCCTCAAATGGATGAACATATCAGACAACCTCACACAGATGATCAAAGTAAGAGATAACCCTAGTGTGTGAACAAATGTTCTGTATATTCAATAGGTCTTACAAAGAAGTTCTGAGTCTTAGAACATAGAACAATACAGCGCAGTACAGGCCCTTCAGCCCACAATGTTGCACCGAAACAAAAGCCATCTAACCTACACTATGCCATTATCATCCATATGTTTATCCAATAAACGTTTAAATGCCCTCAATGTTGGCGAGTTCACTACTGTTGCAGGTAGGGCATCCCACGGCCTCACTACTCTTTGCGTAAAGAACCTACCTCTGACCTCTGTCCTATATCTATTACCCCTCAGTTTAAAGCTATGTCCCCTCGTGCCAGCCATTTCCATCCGCGGGAGAAGGCTCTCACTGTCCACCCTATCCAACCCCCTGATCATTTTGTATGCCTCTATTAAGTCTCCTCTTAACCTTCTTCTCTCCAACGAAAACAACCTCAAGTCCATCAGCCTTTCCTCATAAGATTTTCCCTCCATACCAGGCAACATCCTGGTAAATCTCCTCTGCACCCGCTCCAAAGCCTCCACGTCCTTCCTATAATGCGGTGACCAGAACTGTACGTAATACTCCAAATGCGGCCGTACCAGAGTTCTGTACAGCTGCAACATGACCTCCTGACTCCGGAACTCAATCCCTCTACCAATAAAGGCCAACACTCCATAGGCCTTCTTCACAACCCTATCAACCTGCGTGGCAACTTTCAGGGATCTATGTACATGGACACCTAGATCCCTCTGCTCATCCACACTTTCAAGAACTTTTCCATTAGCCAAATATTCCGCATTCCTGTTATTCCTTCCAAAGTGAATCACCTCACACTTCTCTACATTAAACTCCATTTGCCACCTCTCAGCCCAGCTCTGCAGCTTATCTATATCCCTCTGTAACCTGCTACATCCTTCCACACTATCGACAACACCACCGACTTTAGTATCGTCTGCAAATTTACTCACCCACCCTTCTGCGCCTTCCTCTAGGTCATTGATAAAAATGACAAACAGCAACGGCCCCAGAACAGATCCTTGTGGTACTCCACTTGTAACTGAACTCCATTCTGAACATTTCCCATCAACCACCACCCTCTGTCTTCTTTCAGCTAGCCAATTTCTGATCCACATCTCTAAATCACCCTCAATCTCCAGCCTCCGTATTTTCTGCATTAGCCTACCGTGGGGAACCTTATCAAACGCTTTACTGAAATCCATATACACCACATCAACTGCTCTACCCTCCTCTACCTGTTCAGTCACCTTCTCAAAGAACTCGATAAGGTTTGTGAGGCATGACCTACCCTTCACAAAGCCATGCTGACTATCCCTGATCATATTATTCCTATCTAGATGATTATAAATCTTGTCTCTTATAATCCCCTCCAAGACTTTACCCACTACAGACGTGAGGCTCACCGGTCTATAGTTGCCGGGGTTGTCTCTGCTCCCCTTTTTGAACAAAGGGACCACATTTGCTATCCTCCAGTCCTCTGGCACTATTCCTGTAGCCAATGATGCCATAAAAATCAAAGCCAAAGGTCCAGCAATCTCTTCCCTGGCCTCCCAGAGAATCCTAGGATAAATCCCATCAGGTCCCGGGGACTTATCTATTTTCAGCCTGTCCAGAATTGCCAACACCACTTCCCTACGTACCTCAATGCCATCTATTCTATTAGCCTGGGGCTCAGCATTCTCCTCCACAACATTATCTTTTTCCTGAGTGAATACTGACGAAATATATTCATTTAGTATCTCGCCTATCTCTTCAGACTCCACACACAACTTCCCATCCCTGTCCTTGACTGGTCCTACTCTTTCCCTAGTCATTCGCTTATTCCTGACATACCTATAGAAAGCTTTTGGGTTTTCCTTGATCCTACCTGCCAAATACTTCTCATGTCCCCTCCTTGCTCGTCTTAGCTCTCTCTTTAGATCCTTCCTCGCTACCTTGTAACTATCCATCGCCCCAACTGAAACTTCACACCTCATCTTCACATAGGCCTCCTTCTTCCTCTTAACAAGAAATTCCACTTCTTTGGTAAACCATGGTTCCCTCGCTCGACGCATTCCTCCCTGCCTGACCGGTACATACTTATCAAGAACACGCAGTAGCTGATCCTTGAACAAGCTCCACTTATCCAGTGTGCCCAACACTTGCAGCCTACTTCTCCACCTTATCCCCCCCAAGTCACGTCTAATGGCATCATAATTGCCCTTCCCCCAGCTATAACGCTTGCCCTGCAGTGTATACTTATCCCTTTCCATCATTAACGTAAACGTCACCGAATTGTGGTCACTGTCCCCAAAGTGCACTCCTACCTCCAAATCCAACACCTGGCCTGGTTCATTACCCAAAACCAAATCCAACGTGGCCTCGCCTCTTGTTGGCCTGTCAACATATTGTGTCAGGAAACCCTCCTGCACACACTGTACAAAAAACGACCCATCTAATGTACTCGAACTATATCTTTTCCAGTCAATATTTGGAAAGTTAAAGTCTCCCATAATAACTACCCTGTTACTTTCACTCTTATCCAGGATCATCCTCGCCATCCTTTCCTCTACATCCCTAGAACTATTTGGAGGCCTATAGAAGACTCCCAACAGTGTGACCTCTCCTTTCATGTTTCTAACCTCAGCCCATACTACCTCGGAAGATGAGTCCCCATCTAGCATCCTCTCCGCCACCGTAATACTGCTCTTGACTAGCAGCGCCACACCTCCCCCTCTTTTGCCTCCTTCTCTGAGCTTACTAAAACACCTAAACCCCGGAACCTGCAACATCCATTCCTGTCCCTGCTCTATCCATGTCTCCGAAATGGCCACAACATCGAAGTCCCAGGTACCAACCCATGCTGCCAGTTCCCCTACCTTATTTCGTATACTCCTGGCATTGAAGTAGACACACTTCAAACCACCTACCTGAACACTGGCCCCCTCCTGCGACGTCAAATCTGTGCTCCTGACCTCTATACTCTCATTCTCCCTTACCCTAAAACTACAATCCAGGTTCCCATGCCCCTGCTGCATTAGTTTAAACCCCCCCAAAGAGCACTTACAAATCTCCCCCCCCCAGGATATTTGTGCCCCTCAGGTTCAGATGTAGACCATCCTGTCTGTAGAGGTCCCACCTTCCCCAGAAAGATCCCCAGTTATCCAGAAATCTGAATCCCTCCCACCTGCACCATCCCTGTAGCCACGTGTTTAATTGCTCTCTCTCCCTATTCCTCATCTCACTATCACGTGGCACAGGCAACAACCCAGAGATAACAACTCTGTTTGTTCTAGTTCTGAGCTTCCATCCTAGCTCCCTGAAAGCCTGCCTGACATCCTTGTCCCCTTTCCTACCTATGTCGTTAGTGCCAATGTGGACCACGACTTGGGGCTGCTCCCCCTCCCCCCTAAGGACCCGGAAAACACGATCCGAGACATCACGTACCCTTGCACCTGGGAGGCAACATACCAAACGTGAGTCTCTCACGCTCCCACAAAATCTCCTATCTGTGCCCCTGACTATCGAGTCCCCAATTACTAATGCTCTGCTCCTCTCCCCCCTTCCCTTCTGAGCAACAGGGACAGACTCCGTGCCAGAGGCCCGTACCCCATGGCTGGTAAGCCGTCCCCCCCACAAGTATCCAAAGCGGTATACTTGTTTCTCAGGGGAACGACCGCAGGGGATCCCTGCACTGACTGCTTTTTCCCAGTCCCTCTTACAGTTACCCATCTATCTCCAATCTTTGGTGTAACTAATTCCCTGAAGCTGCTATCTATGACCCCCTCTGCCTCCCGAATGATCCGACGTTCTTCCAACTCCAGCTCCAGTTCCCTAACTCGGTCTTGGAGGAGCTGGAGATGGCAGCACTTCCTGCAGGTAAAATCAGCAGGGACACTAACGGCATCCCTCACCTCAAACATCCTGCAGGAGGAACATTGCACTCCCTTCCCTGCCATCCCTCTAACTTTCTACCAAGATCTGGCTAACAACTAAATTAAAAAAAAAAAAATAATAATAATAATAAAATATGGTACTTACCTCACACCAATGGGTTTTATTATTAGGTTAGAGGAAGAGGGCGGGTGGGAGACACTACACATGTAGTGTCTCGGGTTTCCTCTCCACCAGAATTTATTGGTGAGGGTCTTCCCAGAAGTCCGCTGGTCGAACTTCCTGTTCCCACCTTAAACACTAAATTCTTTTTTAAAACAGCAAAGAGGGACTGAAAACGGGACCAGGTAAGTGTTTTTAAAGGAGAGACTTACCTCCCAGAAATCACTTCCGCACTGCTCCCGCTGAAATTGACTAACCAGCTCCGCTCCCGCTGAAATCGACTGGCCTGCCCCTGCAAAGACAAGTGTTTTTAAAGGAGAGACTTACCTCCCAGAAATCACTTCCGCACTGCTCCCGCTGAAATTGACTAACCAGCTCCGCTCCCGCTGAAATCGACTGGCCTGCCCCTGCAAAGACAAGTGTTTTTAAAGGAGAGACTTACCTCCCAGAAATCTTGTATGGTTGAACATTAAATGCTCAACTTAAGTAAAGTAAAGTTGCCATAGTCCCAGGTGACCATAGGCTGCTTCCCCCTTTGAGGGGGAGAGCTGACTGGGGGTGGTTTAACCTGAGGTGTCCACAACTCAGGCAAGGGTGTAAGGTTGAGAAGGTGGGCCTTCATGAATAACCTCAGCTGGTACAGAAATTGAAGCTGCGCTGTTGGCCTCACTGCACCATGAACCAGCTGTCCAGCTAACTGAGCTAATCCGGGCCCTAACTTAAGTAGGGGCGGCATGCTGACACAGTGGTTAGCACTGCTGCCTCACAGCACCAGGGACCCGGATTCGATTCTGGACTTGGGTGACTGTGAATTTTCCACGTTCTCCCTGTGTCTGCATGGGTTCCTACGGATGCTCCAGTTTCCTCCCACAGTCCAAAGATGTTAAGGTTAGGTGGATTGGCCATGCAAAATTGCCCCTTTGTGTCCAAAGATTTGCAGATTAGGTGAGTGTTATAACCTGCCTACTTACCATTGGCTGGGGACTAATGACAATCCCACAATCCTGTGGGAGTATGAGCTTCCCCAATGAGGGGGGCGGAGAAACCATTAGTAAACTCCTAGTATAAATAAAGCTGGCCAGTTTAGGAACCAGCAGAAAGGAGTGTGCAGCAAGGGAAGTTGCTGCTGTTTTATATATATATATATATATATATATATATAAAATTGTAAATAAATGTTATTACTTTGTATCCTTAAAACTCGTGCTGGATTCTTCGTGGCCCTCACAAAACTGGCGACGAAGGTTAAAGTGAATAGCTGACTACACTGCTGAAGCCACCTCCCTGGATTTTTGTTGGATACAGGTTGGAAGTTGTTTTCTATTATACCATGCCTCTGTACGGACGTTTGGATGTTTTTGGTGCTGCGCTGGAAAGCTGGAACCAGTACACACAATGGATGTGTTACTATTTCCGGGCAAACAATATCACTGAAAACGAGCGCCAGGTGGTCATATTGCTCACCACCTGCGGCCCGCATACGTTTGGGGTGATTAGGAGCCTTACGTACCCAGCTGCGCTGGACACCAAAACGTTTGATGAACTTGTGAATATAGTGGGACAACATTTTAACCCAACCCCATCCACGATAGTCCAGCGTTACCAGTTTAATACCGGTGAGAGGACCCCTGGAGAATCCCTTGCCGATTTTCTATCCAGGCTACGCAGGATTGCGGAGTACTGTGACTATGGTGAGACCTTGTCAGAAATGTTAAGCGACAGTTTGGTTTGCGGTATTAACAATGCGGCCACGCAGAGAAAGTTGTTAGCTGAGCCAACATTGACTTTTCAACAGGCCATTCAAATAGTATTGTCCTGAGAGAGCGCAGAACGAGGAGTGCAGGAGCTACAGGGAATGGAAGTGCATGCCTTGGGGCGCAACCCCTACCATCCGAAAACGTCCCCTCGCACTCCTGCGGTACCTTGGGCGAGGCAACGTCCGGACTGACGCCAGTGGCCGTCGGACATTCGTCCCCGAAGGGAGCCTTCTCCAGAACCAATGGATGAGGAGCCATGTCCGTGTCAGACTTGTAGGCGCCGACCCCGTTGCGGACGACGGTCCTGGGGGCGCCAGAGGCGCCGTCGTTCCGACCGAAACTGGGACCAGCCCAGGGGCCATAACTGGGACCAGCCCAGGGGCCGTACCTTCCATGTGGATGAACCTGCGGCGACTACTCCCGAGGACGTGGAGACGGAGGACGACTGCCTGCAGTTGCATTGTGTGGCAGCTCCCTGTGTGGCCCCCATTAAGGTGACAGTACGGGTCAATGGCCACCCGCTTGAGATGGAGTTGGACATTGGCGCAGCGGTCTCCGTGATTGCCCAGAGGACATTCGACCGCATCAAGCAGCGTATACAGACCCTTACATTAACCGACTCACAGGCCAGGTTGGCCACCTACACTGGGGAACCACTGGACATTGCAGGAACTACAATGACCCCTGTTGTTTATGGACGCCAGGAGGGGCGTTTCCCACTTATCGTGGTGCGCGGCCATGGGCCCAGCCTGTTGGGTCGGGACTGGTTGCGCCATTTGCGGTTGCAATGGCAGCACATCCTCCAAACAGTTTCTGAAGGGTTGACTGAGGTGCTAGGACGATACCCAGATGTATTCCAGCCTGGTTTGGGGAAAGTAAAAGGGGCCGTAGCCCGTATCCAAGTCGAACCAGGAGCCACGCCGCGCTATTTCCGGGCGCGCCCGGTGCCTTACGCCTTGCTCGAGAAGGTAGAAGGGGAGCTCACTCGTTTGGAGAGTTTGGGTATTGTCAGGCCCGTCCGTTTTGCTGACTGGGCAGCACCAATTGTACCTGTAATGAAGCCAGATGCCACAGTTCGCTTGTGTGGCGACTATAAATTTACAGTGAATACGGCTTCCCGACTCGACCGATATCCAATGCCTCGCATAGAGGATCTCTACGCGAAGCTTGCAGGTGGACTCTCGTTCACAAAATTAGATATGAGTCACGCCTACCTGCAGTTGGGGCTGGACCCTGCCTCCCGACCATATGTAACGGTTAATACACACCGGGGCCTGTATGAATATACACGGTTGCCCTTTGGAGTATCCTCTGCCTGCGCAATTTTTCAACGTGTTATGGAGGGCATTTTGAGAGGTTTACCACGTGTTGCTGTATACTTAGATGACATTTTGATTACAGGGACGTCGGAGCAGGAACATTTGGAAAATCTGGAGGCTGTCCTTAGACGCCTCTCGGAGGCTGGAGTCCGTTTACGTCGCACAAAGTGCGTATTTCAGGCAAAGGAAGTAGTCTACCTAGGTTATCGGGTGGACCGCGAAGGTTTTCACCCCATCGCAGAGAAGGTGCGTGCAATTCAACAGGCCCCCGCCCCGACTGACACTTCGCATCTTCGTTCTTTTCTCGGTCTCGTAAACTATTACGGGAAGTTCCTCCCCAATCTGGCAACTACGCTGGCCCCTTTGCACCTTCTGCTAAAGAAAAATCACACCTGGGTTTGGGGTCAGCCGCAAGAAACCGCTTTCCGGTGGGTAAAGCAACAATTGTCGTCGTCTGGGTTACTAACCCACTATGATCCTGGAAAGCCTTTGCTCGTCACATGTGATGCATCCCCGTATGGTATTGGGGCCGTCCTGTCCCACAAGATGGAGAACGGGGCCGAGCGACCGATAGCTTTCGCCTCCCGCACATTGACTGCAGCGGAGAAAAAGTACGCGCAGATCGAGAAGGAGGGCCTGGCAGTGGTTTTTGCGGTGAAACGCTTCCACCAGTACATGTATGGCCGCCATTTCACTATTGTGACTGATCATAAGCCTCTGCTGGGACTTTTCAGAGAGGATAAGCCAATATCGCCCATTGCTTCCGCACGGATCCAGCGCTGGGCTTTGTTGCTTGCTGCATACGAGTATTCTCTGGAGCACAAACCAGGTACGCAGATAGCAAATGCCGACGCACTGAGCCGATTGCCTTTATCGACCGGCCCCATGTCCACCCCCACGACCGGTGAGGTGGTTGCAACCCTAAGTTTTATGGACACATTGCCTGTCACGGCATCGCAGATCCGTGAGTGGACCCAGACGGAGCCAGTCCTGTCAAAGGTTCGGCACATAGTCCTGTATGGTGGGCAGCATAGACAGCTCCCAGGCGAGTTGCGGGCATTTTCTTCCAAGCTGTCAGAATTCAGCATGGAAGACGGCATCCTCTTGTGGGGGGCGCGTGTGATTGTCCCGGAAAAAGGCCAGGAGCTGATATTAACAGACTTGCACAATGGGCATCCAGGCGTGACCAAAATGAAAATGTTGGCCCGGAGTTATGTCTGGTGGCCAGACCTCGACACCGACATTGAGAAGGTGGCCCAAAACGGCTCCATTTGCCAGGAGCATCAGAAGCTTCCACCGGCCGCGCCCCTGCATCACTGGGAATGGCCAGGGCGGCCTTGGGCACGCTTGCATGCAGATTTCGCAGGCCTTTTTCAAGGATCCATGTTCCTTCTATTAATTGACGCCCAGTCTAAATGGCTAGAGGTGCATAAGATGCAGGGGACAATGTCCTGCACAACAATTGAAAAGATGCGTTTGTCGTTTAGTACGCATGGCCTCCCCGAGGTGCTGGTCACGGATAATGGCACTCCATTCACGAGTGAGGAGTTTGCGAGGTTCACTAAGATGAACGGCATACACCATATCCGCACTGCCCCTTACCACCCGGCTTCAAATGGGTTGGAAGAGCGCGCAGTGCAGACATTCAAAAGAGGCCTAAAGAAGCAGTCTTCCGGATCAATGGACACGAGACTGGCTCGCTTTTTGTTTACGTATAGGACCACCCCCCCATGTGGTGACTGGGGTAGCTCCCGCAGAACTCCTAATGGGCCGGAGACTTCGCACCCGCCTTAGTATGGTTTTCCCGGACATTGGTGCAAAAGTACACTGCACACAAGAACGGCAGGGACAGGGATTTTCTCGGCATCGGCCGATTCGGCAGTTTGCACCCAGTGACCCAGTGTTCGTTCAGAATTTTGCTGGTGGTGCCCAGTGGGTTCCTGGTGTAATCTTTCGCCGAATGGGCCCTATATCTTACCAGGTGCAAGCCCAGGGTCGTCTCCAGTGCAAACATGTAGACCACATTCGGTCCAGAAGACTATCCCCTCCAAAGATTCCCCGCCCCTGGAGCTCATTTCTACAGTCGCAGAGACCAGAGACAAGGGAAGGTAGCCCTCACAATCTTCCACTGGTGCCTCACTCGAAGCCTGCGCAGGTCGTTACAGAACCGAATGGAGATAGAGGCGCTGACATGACGGAGGCAGCAGACTCTGACTCCGAGATGGAGACACAGGATGCATCAGAGGGGGAATCCTTGGGTCCACGGGCCGTGGATGTACAACCGTTGCGCCGTTCATCACGGAAGCGCCGGTCTCCGTCTTGTTACACGCCGCCTGATCCAGCGTCGCGTGCAAATGGTGTCCGGCCTGCGGCAAAACGAGTCCGACACCCTCCTTCGCCAGGGTCTCCGGTGGATTCCTTGGACTTTGGGGGGAGGGATGTTATAACCTGCCTACTTACCATTGGCTGGGGACTAATGACAATCCCACAATCCTGTGGGAGTATGAGCTTCCCCAATGTGGGGGGGTGGAGATACCATTAGTAAACTCCTAGTATAAATAAAGCTGGCCAGTTTAGGAACCAGCAGGAAGGAGTGTGCAGCAAGGGAAGTTGCTGCTGCTGTTATATATATATGTTATTGTAAATAAATGTTATTACTTTGTATCCTTAAAACCCGTGCTGGATTCTTCGTGGCCCTCACAAAAGTGAGGTTACGCGAATAGAGCGGGGGTGTGAGCTTAGGTAGGGTTCTCTTTCAGAGGGTCGGTATAGACTCAATGGGCTGAATAACCTCCTTCTGCACTGTAGGGCTTCTATGGTTTATTAATAACACATATGTGCACATAGTTACACACAACTATGTACATAGATGCAGGACATAGCCCAAGCTCTCAGCTATGCTTGCTTCTACGGAGGACTCTATGTAGTCCGCAGTTTTCTCTAGTCTCAGGTGATGGGTCTCTTTACATCACATTATGGGCGGCACTATAACCAAGTCCCACATTAACCCTTCCTATGCCAGATACCCTTATACTATAGACTGACATGCTGTTTTTCGATATGTATTTTTTCAGTCATTTGCTTTTAACCTTGTTACAAAGAGGATGCTTTGATAAGCCACACCGTGAATCTGGATCACATTAATTCCCGATCCCTAAGAATGAGCGGTGCAAGGATTTTCCAGGCTCAACCTTCTGACTTACAAGTTATTGGATCAGCAGACTACAGATGTTTAAGTAGCAGAGCCAGAGTCTTGACAGGGGAAGACACATGCTAATCCACAGGGATGGGGTAGGTGGGGCAGCCAGGGTGCAATGTTTCCAGTTAACTGTCAACATTATCCTTTCCAGAGGGGAACTGGGACTTACGTAGAAGTCTCAGGCTTACTTTCTCTCGGTGAGTTGTTGGGACTATCTCTATATTCCACTGTCTGTCTCTAGGTGCATACCGTCATATATTGTTTTATGACTTCTCGCATTTCAAATATCGGATAGAATTCTCCAAAGCTGCCGTGTTTAATGGCAGGCATGGGGGAGAGTATGGCAGGAGGCCCAGAAATTGGGTTTCACGCTGGTGTGAATTTACAGAGGGATCTTCCACTGCCATGCCAGATTCTCTACAATTCCAGTGCAATGTGGCATACAGACTCACCTGAACAATGCCTGGGGTGGCCCCTGAAGTTCAGGTTGGAGGCTGCCCATAAACCTGGAACACTACAGCAATGAGACTGGAGAGCATCTGCAAGTGGACCTTCCATATTGGATGTCCTGTAGGGTCTCCATCTTCCAGCCTCAGAATGTTCCTGGAGATTGTTGCTCGTTTTAGACTTAGTTTAATTGCTCTTGTTCTATCACCATTGCTCTTGAGTCGCCAGGTATCTTTCTGATACCGCCACGTGGTTCAAGTCCGAGTAATGATCAATAATCCAACACACCGACTTCCGGGTGCGGCTATGCAGAGCTAGGTTGCATATTCGGTAGCTCCCGCTTGGAACGGACTTTTGGGCTCTTTTACAGGGCCCCCACGGCATTTGTTTGACAGTTCCCAGTGTGGCAGGAAGACTGCAACATTCCCCTGACAGTGTCGCACAGGAATTTTATGTCTTTTGGCTACCAGACCCGGCAGAAACAGTAGAAGATTTGGCTGTAACTGCAGGATAAACAGAGCCTCTTCCAGCATGCAGGCGGGGGAAGGGCAAGCTTAAAGCTGCAAACTGACCTGAGGGCCTTTATCAAAGTTGAATTCTAACAGCAGAGGGAACAACTGTGAAAAGATCTCACCAAGGCCACTGAAGAAGAGGGGACGAGGCTTCCGGTGGCGGCCATGGAGGAGTAGGTCGCGCATTCGGCAGCTCCCGTCTGGAACGGACACTTAGACCTTTCTCAGGAGTTTCCACAGACATTTTGGGGTAGATTGGTGAAGTGAACACTGCCAAAAGGATTCCCTCTCGAGACTTCCGGTTGCGGCTATGCAGAGCTAAGTCGCACATTCGGCGGCTCCCGCAAAAACGGACTTTTGGGCTCTTTTCTGGCCCCAAGGGCACTTTTTCGACGTTTCCCGGTGTGGGAAGGAGTTAATAATAGCTCCCCGTCAGTATATGGCTTTAACTAGGAGCGGGGTGACAAAAAAGGTGGTGGTGGACCAGAAGTAGGGAGGAAAGAAGGACAAAATGGCGGCGGGCGGAGACCAGGCAGCGTGGAGGCAGTGGGCGGAGGAGCAACAGGAGGATATCCAGCGCTGCCTCAGAGAGATTAAAACGGACCTGCTAGAGCCGATGAAGGCTTCTATTGATAAGCTGCTGGAGACACAGACGGCCCAGGGGGTGGCGATCCGAGAGGCACAACAAAAGATCTCTGACAATGAGGACGAGATCTTAGTCCTGGCGGTAAAGGTGGAGGCGCACGAGGCGCTCCACAAGAAATGGCAGGAGCGGTTCGAGGAGATGGAGAATCGGTCGAGGCGGAAGAATCTGCGGATTCTGGACCTCCCGGAGGGGTCGGACGTGGGGGCCTATGTGATCACCATGTTGAACTCGCTGATGGGAGTGGGGTCCTTCCAGGGGCCCCTGGAGCTGGAAGGGGCCCATAGAGTGTTGGCGAGGAGGCCCAAGGCTAACGAACCTCTGCGGGCGGTGCTGGTGTGGTTCCATCGGTTCGTCGATCGGGAGTGTGTGCTCAGGTTGGCCAAGAAGGAGAGGAGCAGCAGGTGGGAGAACGCGGAGGTTCGGATATATCAGGACTGGAGTGCGGAGGTGGCGAAGAGGAGGGCCGGGTACAATCGAGCGAAGGCGGTGCTGCACAGGAAGGGGGTGAAGTTTGGCATGTTGCAGCCGGCACGACTGTGGGTTACCTACAAGGACCGGCACCATTATTTTGAGTCTCCGGAGGAGGCGTGGGCCTTTGTTCAGGCCGAGTAGCAGGACACAGACTGAGGGTCGGGATGGGCGATTGGGGACTGTAGTGGATATGTTATGCCTATTTTTGCTTCGGGGGGGGGCCTCTGCATTGTTTTGGGTTTCTTTTTCTCTGTGTTTTTCTCTTTCGGGTTGGGGAGGGTGGATGGGGCGGGTTGGGCACTGTTTTAGTTGGTGGCGGGGCCTGGTAGGTGGAGAGCGCGGGATTTTTTTCCCGCGCCGAAGACTGGGGGGGGTGGGACCGGGGCGGGGAAGCGAGGATTGTTTCCCGCGCTTAGAATGGAGGGGGAGAGCCTGTGAATGGGGAGCGGGAGAGGAGGGTGTGCCACACAATGGGAGGAGTCGAAGGGGAGGCGGGGGTGGCCGGGGTCAGCAGGAGTCAGCTGACTTGCGGAAGTGCAATGGGGGGAGTAAACCAGCTAGGATGGGTCCTAGCCCGGGGGGGGGGGGGGGGGGGGGGGGAATCGAGTTGCTGCTGCTAAGATAAAGGAGGAGCTGGAGCGAGTGGGGTGGGTTGAGACGGGGGTATGCCGCTGTGGGGAACGGGCCGGGTGTGGGGTGCGGGCGCGTGGCTGGCCAAGAAGGGGGTCATGGCTAGTCGGCGGGGGAGGGGGGGCGGGTAGCCCCCTGATCTGGCTGATAACCTGGAATGTAAGGGGACTGAATGGGCCGGTTAAGCGGGCCCGCGTGTTCGCGCACCTGAAGGGGCTCAAGGCGGATGTGGTTATGCTCCAGGAGACACAACTGAAGGTGGCAGACCAGGTAAGACTGAGGAAAGGGTGGGTAGGTCAGGTGTTTCACTCGGGGCTAGATGCCAAAAATCGAGGGGTGGCGATCTTGGTGGGAAAGAAGGTGTTATTTGAGGCGTCGAGCATTGTGGCAGATAATGGCGGTAGGTACATAATGGTAAGTTGTAAGTTGCAGGGAGAGAGGGTGGTACTGGTCAATGTGTATGCTCCGAACTGGGACGATGCGGGTTTTATGTGGCGTATGTTGGGTCGGATCCCAGACTTGGAAGTGGGGGACCTGATAATGGGGGGAGACTTTAACACGGTGTTGGATCCTGCACTGGATCGCTCCAGGTCTAGGACGGGTAGGAAGCCGGCGGCGGCTAGAGTGTTGAGGGGATTCATGGACCAAATGGGAGGGGTGGACCCTTGGAGATTTGCAAGGCCGGGGGCTAGGGAATTTTCATTCTTCTCACATGTCCATAAGGCTTATTCTCGAATCAACTTTTTCATTTTGAGTAGGGCGCTGATAGCGAGAGTAGAGGATACCGAGTGTTCGGCAATAGCCATTTCGGACCACGCCCCGCATTGGGTGGACTTGGAGATGGGGGAGGAGAGGGACCAGCGCCCGCTGTGGCGCTTGGAGGTGGGGCTGTTGGCGGACGAGGAGGTGAGCGAGCGGGTCCGAGGAAGTATAGAGAGGTACTTGGAGACCAACGACAACGGGGAGGTCCGAGTGGGGATGGTATGGGAGGCACTGAAGGCGGTGGTGAGGGGAGAGCTGATCTTCATCAGGGCCCACAAGGAGCGGGGGGAGAGGGAGAGGCTGGTGGGGGAGATGGTGAGGGTAGACAGGAGGTATGCGGAAGAACCTGAGGAAGGATTGTTGAGGAAGAGGCGCAGCCTCCAGGCCGAATTCGACCTGGTGACCACCAGGAAGGCTGAGGTGCAGTGGAGGAAGGCCCAGGGGGCGGTCTACGAGTATGGGGAAAAGGCAAGCCGGATGCTGGCACATCAGCTTCGAAAGCGGGACGCAGCTAGGGAGATCGGGGGAGTTAAGGACAGGGGAGGGAGCGTGGTGCGGAGTGGGGTTGGCATAAATGGGGTCTTCAGGGACTTATAGAACATAGAACGATACAGCGCAGTACAGGCCCTTCGGCCCACGATGTTGCACCGAAACAAAGGCCATCTAACCTACGCTATGCCATTATCATCCATATGCTTATCCAATAAACTTTTAAATGCCCTCAATGTTGGCGAGTTCACTACTGTTGCCGGTAGGGCATTCCACGGCCTCACCACTCTTTGCGTAAAGAACCTACCTCTGACCTCTGTCCTATATCTATTACCCCTCAGTTTAAAGGTATGTCCCCTCGTGCCAGCCATTTCCATCCGCGGGAGAAGGCTCTCACTGTCCACCCTATCTAACCCCCTGACTTCTACGAGGAATTGTACCGATCCGAGCCCCCACGGGAGGAGGGAGGGATGGGCCGTTTCCTGGACCAATTGAGGTTTCCAAAGGTGGAAGAGGGACTGGTGGCGGGACTGGGGGCCCCAATTGGGCTGGAGGAGCTGATCAAAGGGATAGGAAGCATGCAGGCGGGGATGGCACCGGGGCCAGACGGTTTCCCGGTCGAGTTCTATAAAAAATATATAGACCTGTTGGGCCCGCTGTTAGTTAGGACCTTCAATGAAGCAAAGGAGGGGGGGCTTTACCCCCGACGATGTCCCGAGCACTAATCTCCTTGATCCTGAAGCGAGACAAGGATCCCCTGCAATGTGGGTCTTACAGACCGATTTCCTTGCTAAATGTAGATGCCAAGGTGCTGGCGAAGGTCTTAGCCACGAGGATTAAGGATTGTGTGCCGCAGATCATCCATGAAGACCAGACGGGGTTTGTGAAGGGGAGACAGTTGAACGCGAATGTGCGGAGGCTTTTGAACGTTATCATGATGCCGGCGAGGGAGGGGGAGGCGGAGATAGTGGTGGCGATGGACGCTGAGAAAGCCTTCGATAGGGTAGAGTGGGGGTACCTGTGGGAGGTGCTGAAGAGGTTCAGGTTTGGGGAGGGGTTTGTCAGGTGGGTTAGGCTGTTGTATGAGGTCCCGATGGCGAGTGTGGCCACAAATAGGAGGAGGTCCGAGTACTTTCAGTTGCACCGAGGGACGAGACAGGGGTGTCCCCTGTCCCCCCTGCTCTTCGCACTGGCGATTGAACCCCTGGCTATGGCACTGAGAGAGTCGAGGAACTGGAGGGGGTTGGTGCGGGGTGGGGAGGAGCATAGGGTGTCGCTTTATGAGGACGACCTGCTGCTGTATGTGGCGGACCCGGTGGGAGGAATGTCAGAGGTAATGAGGATCCTTAGGGAATTCGGGGACTTTTCGGGGTACAAGCTCAATATGGGGAAGAGCAAGCTGTTCGTAGTTCAGCTAGGGGATCAGGAGAGGGGGATTGGCGAGCTCCCACTAAAAAGAGTGGAGAGGAGCTTCAGATATTTGGGGGTCCAGGTGGCCAGGAGCTGGGGGGCCCTGCATAGGCTTAACTTTACAAGGCTGGTGGAGCAAATGGAGGAGGAGTTCAAGAGGTGGGACGCGTTGCCGCTGTCCTTGGCGGGTAGGGTGCAGTCAATCAAAATGACGGTGCTCCCAAGGTTTTTGTTCCTGTTCCAGTCCCTCCCCGTGTTTATCCCGAAGGCTTTTTTCAGGCGGGTTAACAGGAGTATAATGGGGTTTGTGTGGGCGCGAGGGACTCCGAGGGTGAGAAGGGTGTTCCTGGAGCGGAGTAGAGATAGGGGGGGGCTGGCGCTGCCCAACCTCTGTGGGTACTACTGGGCCGCCAATGCGACAATGGTGCGCAAGTGGGTGATGGAGGGGGAGGGCGCTGCATGGAAGAGGCTGGAGACGGCGTCCTGTGTGGGTACGAGTCTGGGGGCGCTGGCAACGGCGCCGCTGCCGCTCCCTCCAAGGAGGTATACCACGAGCCCGGTGGTGGTGGTGGCCCTCAAAATTTGGGGGCAGTGGAGGCGGCATAGGGGGGAAGTTAGGGCCTTGGCGTGGACCCCATTACGGGGGGAACCACCGGTTCGCCCCAGGAAGAACAGGTGGAGGGTTTTCGGGGTGGCACAGGGCAGGGATACGAAAGTTGGGGGACCTGTTTGTGGACGGGAAGTTCGCGAGCTTGGGTGAGCTGGAGGAGAAGTATGGGCTCCCCCCGGGGAACACCTTCAGGTAAGGGCGTTTGCCAGACGGCAGGTGGTGGAATTCCCACGGCTACTGCCACACACAGTACTGGACAGGGTGCTCTCGGGGGGGGGGGTGGGTGGGAGTGGGGAAGATCTCGGAAACTTACCAGGTGATGCAGGAGGAGGAGGAGGCCTCGGTGGTGGAGCTGAAAGGTAAGTGGGAGGAGGAGTTGGGAGAGGAGATCGAAGAGGGGACGTGGGCAGATGCCCTAGGGAGGGTGAACTCTTCCTCTTTGTGCGCGAGGCTCAGCCTCATACAGTTTAAGGTGCTGCACAGGGCACACATGACCGGGACAAGGATGAACAGGTTCTTTGGGGGTGAGGACAGGTGTGTTAGGTGCTCATGGAGCCCAGCAAATCACACCCATATGTTCTGGGCATGCCCAGCGCTGGAGGAATTTTGGAAGGGCGTAGCGAGGACGGTGTCGAGGGTGGTAGGATCCAGGGTCAAACCGGGCTGGGGGCTCGCAATATTTGGGGTGGCAGAGGAGCCGGGAGTGCAGGAGGTGAAAGAGGCTGGAATTCTGGCCTTTGCGTCCCTGGTAGCCCGGCGAAGGATTCTCCTTCAGTGGAAAGATACGAGGCCCCCAAGCGTGGAATCCTGGATCAGCGATATGGCAGGGTTCATTAAATTGGAGAGGGTGAAATTCGCCTTGAGAGGGTCGGTACAAGGGTTCTTTAGGCGGTGGCAACCATTCTTAGGCAACCGTTCTTAGACTTCCTGGCAGAACAATAGACATTGGTCAATGGCAGCAGCAGCTCGGGGGGGGGGGGTTACTTTATTTTTGTTTCTGTTATTTACACTGGAAGGGTCTGAGGGGGTGTATACACCTGTTGTCTTAAGTCGGGTGTTAATGTTAATTTATTATTTAGGCACGGGGGGAGGGGTTTGGGGGGTTGCTTTTTTAGATTGTGTTTTGTACTTAACCCTGTTGGGTTCTTTTTTCTTTCTCATTTTGTTATTGATATTTTATGAAAACCTTCAATAAAAATTTTTTTTTTTAAAATCCAACACACCGCTTAGTAAGAGTTAAATCAACGCACATTTATTATGTACAGTAATCAATACTTATACATTAATTCTACTTCTAAGCTACTTCCTACAACTAACAGGCCAATACTTAACTTTGGGAATGGCCCACCAGGTCAGGGAAACAAATAGCCTTTCGTATGGGTTCTGAGCCTGCGGGATTCAAAGCTGGTACAGGTCGATAGCCAGGAGCGCCTATCTCGTAGCGAGCGTTGAAGTAAGACTTACGATTTTAGCGGCTGTTGCAGAAGGTCAGCAGAAGGGTCTCGAAGGGTGCGGAAGGATGGAGAGAGGAGAAGGGTCGATTTGAACTTGGACGCTTCCCGCCTTTTGGGGCGGACCCTGTACCTGGTTCCAAGTGATTGGACTTCGTCCCAATCACTTGGTTCGATATTCTCCAATGCTGGAGCAATTCCTTGATCAATGGGCGGTTTTGGGGTGGTCGTTAACCTCTCTTTGTGTAGGCTCCTGCTGGCGCCGAAAAGTCTGGGTTGGCTTTGTGTGTCTAATTTGTTGCACATTGTTCCCGGGGATTGCTAATTAATATTCAGATGGCTGGTGTGTTATGCTGATGGCTGCAGGTATCGATTCTGTCAGGCCTCCCCAGAGGCGAATACACAGTTTTACCTGCAGCTGCTTGTTTTTAATCCTGTTGGCTGATTTTCCCATCAGCCTTTTCCGTTCGCCATTTTAAATCGGGGTTGGCCATTCTAAATCGGGAGTTAGCCATTTTAACTGGCTACAAGATACATCTTTGTTCTCAGGAGGTCCACCTTCCAATCTCAGAGTGCTCCCAGAGATCCATCTTCATTTTCCAGAGGTCCCTCTTCTTTCTTCAATAGTGTGTCAGTGATGTTGGGTGCCTTTTCAATATGGCACCTGGCCACAACGGCAGACTATGTGCCCTCCAGGCCTCCCCGCAAGTGAAAACACGGTAAAGCACTGAGTGTATAATTGATGAGGTCGGGGCTGAAAGATTTGCTGTGTTTTCCCATCAGCCCCTGCAGCAGGAAACACTCCACGCTCCCATCTCTGCCACAGAACTTAGTCTCAAAATGGGAGAATTACACTGCTGCTGATAGCTTCCAACCACCCTCAACTTTCTAGTGACCTCATTGTACCATGTGCCAATTTCAGAATGGGTGACACTAATTTTCATTAGGGCAACAAAAAAAATACTTATTCTTACACATTGGTGGACCCCATAACCCATTGAGGATAGTTGAGAATGAAGGGATTTTATGAGGCAGACCCAGGAGGAGAGGAGGGGGACATGGGGTGGTTTCTGGACAAGCTGCAATTTCCCCAGGTGGAGGAATCAAAGAGGCAGGCATTGGAGGAGCCCCTGGGGCTGAGGGAAGTGCTGGATAGTATCGGGGTACGATGTCGGGGAAGGCCCCTGGGCCGGATGGGTACCCGGCAGAATTTTATAAGGAATTTGCGGCGGACCTGGCAACACATCTGTTGGGGGTGTTTAATGAAGCACTGGAGAAGGGGGAGTTGCCGGAGACGATGAAGCAGGCGGTAATCACACTAATCCCCCCAAAAAGGGAAGGATCCGGTGGAATGTGGGTCGTATAGACCCATATTATTATTGAACACGGATGTGAAAGTATTGGCTAAGTTGTTGGTGGGGAGGATGGAGGATTGTGTCCCGGGGGTAGTTGCAGAAGATCAAACGGGCTTCGTGAAGGGCAGGCAGCTCGCGAGTAATATAAGACGGCTGTTGAATGTGGTGATGAATCCGTCAAGAGCTCTGGTACTGGAGGTGGTGGTGTCCATAGACGCGGAGAAAGCATTTGATCGGGTGGAGTGGCGGTACTTGTTCGAAGTTTTGGGAAGGTTTGGGTTTGGGCCAAGATTTGTGGCATGGTACGGTTGCTGTGTGTGGCGCCAAGAGCGAGGGTGAGGACGAATGATATGAGCTCACGAAGCTTTGACTGATACAGGGGTACGAGGCAGGGGTGCCCGCTGTCGCCGCTGCTGTTTGCGCGGGCCATTGAGCCATTGGCAATGGCTCTCAAGAGGTCGGCAGAGTGGCAGGGGATAATGAGGAGACTGAGGGGGCATCGGGTGTCGCTCTATGCCGATGACCTCTTGCTGTATGTTTCGGATCCATTAGAGAGTATGGGAAGGATTATGGGCCTGTTGGGGAGGTTTGGAGTGTTCTTGGGATACAAGCTGAATGTAGGGAAAAGCGAGGTATTCCCGGTGAATGAGCTGGCACAGCGGGCTAATTTAGGGGGGGGTCATTTACGGTAGTGAGGGATAGGTTTAGGTACTTGGGGATTCAGGTAGCGAGGGAATGGACGGGGCTCCAAAAGTGGAATTTAACGAAGCTGGTGGAGGAGGCCAGGGAGGATCTTAAGAGGTGGGGTGCACTGCACTTAACATTGGCGGGGAGGGTCCAAGTGGTGAAAATGAATATTCTGCTGAGGTTCTTGTTTATATTTCAGGCTCTCCCAATCTTTATACCAAAGGCCTTTTTTCGGAAAGTGGACACAATCATCTCTGACTTTGTAAGTGCGGGGAAGGTGCCGAGGGTGGGGTGGACCCTGCTACAGAGGCAGAGACAGCAGGGGGTTTGGCGTTGCCAAACTTGCTTAATTACTATTGGGCGGCGAATGTGGACAAGGTGCGGCGGTGGTGGGAAGGAGATGGGGTAGAGTGGGTTAGGATGGAGGAGGAATCTTGTAAGGGGTCTAGTTTGAGGGCTATGGTGACGGCAGCATTGCCAATGGCTCCGAGTAGGTATTCAGGGAGCCCAGTGGTGCAGTCCACGGTGAAGGTATGGAATCAGCTGAGGAGGCATTTTAGGGTGGAAGGGATATCGGTGCTAACGCCGCTGTGCGAGAATCATGGGTCTGAGCCGGGGGGATGGATAGTGTATACAGGAGGTGGAGGGAAGTGGAGCTGGTCAAGGTGAGGGATTTGTATTTGGAGGAAGGCTTCGCCAGTCTGGAGGAGCTAAGGGAGAGGGTCGAGCTGCCGAGGGGTAGTGAGTTCAGGTATCTACAGGTTAGGGACTTTGCACGAAAGGTCTGGAAAAGGTTCCCTAGATTGCCGGGATACACCCTGCTGGATCGACTGCTGCTTCCGGATGTGGAAGGGGAGGGAAGAATTGGGGATATATATAAGTGGCTGGGGGAGCAGGGAGGCGAGCGGGTGGTGAAGATCAAGGAGAAATGGGAAGCGGAGTTGGGAATGGAGATCAATTGGGGAGTATGGAGTGAGGCACTGCAAAGGGTAAACGGAACCTCCTCTTGTGCAAGAGTGAGCCTGATACAGTTTAAGGTGGTGCATAGGGTGCATATGACTCAGGCGAGAATGAGTGGGTTCTTTCAGGGGGTAGCAGATGAGTGTGAGAAGTGTGGGTGAGGGCTAGCAAATCATGCGCACATGTTTGGGGTTGTGAAAAATTGGGACGATTCTGGCGGGAGTGTTCGCGGATAGTGGAGGAGGGAGTGGACCCGGAGCCTTTGGTGGCGATATTTGGGGTTTCAGAGAAGCCGGAGGTCATGGAGAGGAGGAAGGCCGATGTCTTGGCCTTCGCCTCTCTGATTGCACGCCGACAAATTTTGCTGGAGTGGCGGTCGGCATCGCCACCGGGGGTAGCAGCATGGTTGGGTGACCTGTATGACTTCCTGCGGTTAGAGAAGATAAAGTATGAGTTAAGGGGCTCAGCAGGGGAGTTTGAGCAAAGGTGGGGGATGTTTGTGGCCATGTTTGATGAGCTGTTCGTCACAGGGAGGTGGTGGGGGTGGGGGGGAGGTGGGGGGTGATGGGGGGGGGGGGGGGGGATGAAAAAGGAAAAAATCTGTACAAACTGTATAATTGATTGTTGGGAAGAATGTTACCCAGGGTGTTTATTTGCTGTAACCTACTTTGATACAAGTTTGAATAAAATGCATTTAAAAAAAAAAGAGAATGCAGGGATAAGGGTATGTGCAGATGAGTTTCAAATTAGCTTTCATCCTTAATGTAATCTGCCTTAAGCAACCGGTCAGTTTCAATAATGTTAATTGCACCAATGTTTTAAAAAGGAACCTATTGGACAGCAGTGTGGGTGTACCTACACCACATGGACTGCAACTTAGCATGGCCAATCTATCTAACCTGCACATCCTTTGCCCAAGGGAGGAAACCAGAGCACCAAGAGGAAACCCACGCAGACACAGGGAGAACGTACACAGTCCACACAGTCACCAAAGGGCGGTATTGATCCTGGGTCCCTGGCACTGTGAGGCATCAATGCTAACCACTGTGCTGCCACCATTTCCTCTGGGTGCTTCGGTTTCCTCCCACAGTCCAAAGATGTGGCGGTGAGGTGGATTAGCTTTGCTAAATTGCCCCTTAGTGTCCAAAGGTTAGGTGGGGTTATATGGATAGTGCGAGGGCTTGGGTTGGGTGCTCTTTCAGAGTATCAGGGCAGAGTTGATGGGCCGAATGTCGTTCTACTGCACTGCAGTGATTGTATAATCACCCCAAAAAATTAGATATTACATGTCCAGTGACAGGAAAAAGCCTTGGGGCACTTTTAAAATCTTATGACCATAATCTAAATTAAAACATACAAACATTTTTGAGCAAACCACATATAAAGTTACATAATAATATAGTGCAGATTTAAATAGTTTCACAGATTTAAAACAAATAACCAAACCTATGTCCACTTACAAATAATCACCTTTAATCACAAAAAAAATTAATTTAGACGAATCAACAATTGTAATGTCTGTTTAAAAGAACAAAACAAAAATTGTAAAAATGTCTCCATACCTTTAAAACACTTGTTTAAAAAGTTACCTGTTTCTATCTAAATCTACTGTCTAAATGCCTGCCCTCACTGGGTGTTCCCAAGCTGGGCATATCATGAGGGGGCGGGGCTCCACTCCTCCTACGCCATATTGGAGCCTGCGCAGACCGGGGCGTTGGAGGCCCCAGGCAGCCAAAGAGAAAGGAAGGTTCGATGCATCATCGGTGCATAGGTAAGTGCGCAGATTTCTCTTTCAAAATCAGCGGCCCTTGGCTTCCCACCGCTAACAGGAAGTTACGGGTCATTGTTTTGAAAGCAGCTCATTTGTTTTCCTGGAGTGATTACAGATTTTGACCATCAACATCATCACACACAGACATACCAGTTAACTTTAGTTTATGAAGCAATACATAAGCCATATGAGTGCAATTGTACAAAGTAAATGTCAAAGAACATATTGATGTTTGAACTGAAGAATTTCCACCCATGTGTTTGCTGTGGTTGTGAGTAAATAAATCTCCTGTTTCTTTTCAGCGTTAAGGAAGTTCACATGCCTGGAATTATTCTTTACGTTTTCTTACGTTGAGTCAATAGATCAAGTATAACAACTTGATGGTGAGTCGTGAAACATAAGCTGAAGGAGCTCAAACCAGCTAAGTGGTACAATTGTTTTGTTTTTGCCACAAAGCCACTTTAATGACAATCTCCAACAAAAAGGGAATCTAACCATCTCCCCCTAACATTCAATGGCATTACCATCACTGAATCACACAAAGATAAATTCTTGTCACAAAGGAAAACATTCCAGTGCTAGAAGACATAAGAAAATGGCCTTAGCTCAAAGGAGTTCACCCTGTTAGATTGATGCAGAAATTGAAAATGAAATGAAAATCGCTTATTGTCACAAGTAGGCTTCAAATGAAGTTACTGTGAAAAGCCCCTAGTCGCCACATTCCGGCGCCTGTTCGGGGAGGCTGTTACGGGAATTGGATTGCTAAATAGACATAAATACGTCAAAGACAATTGAATCTTGTCATGTCATTAACATTTAGGGAGATGGACCTTAAGCAGAGAGGACTCTGCTTGGCTGGGTTATCAATGCCATGCTAAAGGGAAGGAGAGGCAGCCAGAAGTTACACAGTCATCAATGTGTCACAGCTAATAGGATTTCAGTGGCAAACCTGGAAGAACTAACAAAACAGCAGTTCAATCATGACTTTAATGGACGCTGTACTGATGAAAAGGCAAAGATGTCAAGGGAAGATTGTCAGTTTATGGATGCAGTATTAAGTACTGTGAAACACGTGGACGGACATTACTCTGTACAGCTGTCTTTCAGAAGCAGACAAATAAACATGCCAAACAACCATCATATAGCAGAACAACATGCTTCAAGGAGAAATTCAACAAGGACAAAGGCTTTCATAAAGACTGTAAAGGATAAATAAATTCAACAAAATGCTGAGATGCGGAACTATTGCACAAGAAGATGGCCGCATCCGAGAGATTTTTTGATTTCACCTGATGAGAATGTTTCAGGAAGAGATCATCTTCCTAATAAAATACATGTTCTGTTTTACCTTGTATACACATGTAAGTTTATTTTAACTCGGTCCATGTGAAATGGTGTAATTGTTACACTTTGTGCTTATAACAATGAGGGGCCAAAATGTAGGTGCCAAATTGTTTTTACGTTTATCGGGAAAGAAAGGGAACCCCGCAATCGCGCCGATTTTTGGGTCCCGGAGAATCGCCACACCGGCGCCGGGCCTGATTTCAGCGTGAAAGTGGATTCTCCGCCCCCATGCCGGCCGCGATTTTGACGAGGGGCTATGGAGAATCGAGCCCCATATTTGGGGTGTCGGAGCTGCGGGTGGGAGAGGGAACAGACAGTTTAGCCTTCGCCTCATCGATTCCTCGCAGGCAGGTATTATTGGGGTGGAGGTCAGCTTCTCTCCCCAGTGCCTCGGTGTGACTGGGTGCATAATGGAGTTCTTGTATTTGGAGAAGGTAAAATTTGCTCTGAGAGGGGCAGATGAGGGGTTCCACAAGAGATGGGGTTTGTTTATTTTACATTTTGGAGACCTGGTTGCTGTCAAGGGCTTTCTAAGACAAAATAAATGTTGTGAGGATTTCTGCTGCCTCCACCCTTTCAGGTAGTAAGTTCCAGACTTCCATAACCTTCTGGGTGAATAAGTCTTTTCTCACACGCCCTCTAACCTCCTGTCCCTTACCTTAAATCTATGCCCCCTGATCATTGATCCTTCCACCAAGGGGAGAAGATTCTTCCTGTTTACTCTATCTATGCCCCTCATAATTTTATACATCTCAATCATGTGCCGCCTACAGTCTTCTCTGCTCTAAGGAAAATAACCCCAGTCTATCCAATCTCTCTTCATAGCTAAAACTCTCCAGCCCAGGCAACATCCAGGTAAATCTCTGCATCATTTGAAGTGCTAGTACATCCCTCCTATAATGTGAATTCCAGAACTGCACACAATACTTTAGCTGTTGTTATGGGTCCGGGTTTACAGAACCCCAAAGTGTTTCATGGAGTTCAACCGTCCCACAACTTTTAATAGATTGTGATGTGGGAAGCACACGGCGTACTCTCCAGGTGTGATACAGCAGAAATGGACAGATGGTTTTTAAAACAAAACAATGTTTATTCTATGAACTCAAGTTAACCTTTTAAAAACAAACATTGAATATCTTAACACCCATTACATCAAAGATAACCCTAAAAGACTACAACACTAAATAATCCTTCAAACTGTTCCTTTAAACATCCAAAAGACTTCAAACCTTCAAAAACAGACATGAGGTTACATTCAATATATTTTTAGTCTTTGAATTGCAGACAGCAACAGACCAGCTCTGTGTTTCTTCCTGCAGCGCTCAGCAAAACACACAGACACTCCCTGCTGTCTTTTCAAACTGAAACTCAAAAAAGCAGAAGTGAGCTCAGCTCCCCCCACCCTCTGACATCACTTCAGTAATATGATCAGCTCCATTTCTTAAAGGTGCATTGCTTACACATCCATTTCTTAAAGGTATTCTCACATGACACCTCCGCCCAAGAAAAAAAAATAAACCATCAACTTCAATATGGTTTCATTTTTCACCTTTGCACCATCAATTAAGAAATGCACACAGTAAAAACACTTTACCGGTTCAAAATAAACAACACACACAAACAGGTATAATAATATAGTCCATTTTTTTTTTTCGTTCTTCTTCCTCCAACCAAAATCCTTCTCGATTGACAGTCTCTTTGAACAAGAGAGTTTCTGCACGATCCATCCATTCCTCTACGCCTCGGCATTTCTCTTTAAAGTTAGATACTTCAGTTCAATCTGATCACAGATTCCCTTGCAATTCTCCAATATAATAGCATTGGTTACCACAGCTTTCAGGCAGTCAAATGCCTGTTGAATGTCTGCTGTCCATTTAAATTTTTGATGATTCATCAGCAAGTCCATCAGTGGAGCAACCACGCTACAAATCTTTTGCACAAATGTTCGATCAAATCCACTCATGCCAAGAAATCCCATTATTTCCCTTTGGCTTGAGGGTATTGGAAACTCCTCAAGGAAAGTGATTTGGGCTTTTCCAAATTCACTTTTGGCTAGGTTTATCACCAAACCCGCTGCCTGACATCGATTGAATAACTCCATAAATGTTCTTTCCATGTCTGGCTGAAAACTACCAGATCGTCGATATATACAGCACAATTGGGTAATCCTGAAACGATTGTATTAGTTAACCGTTGAAATGTGGCTGGAGTGTTTTTCATGCCAAATGGCATAACTTTGAATTGGTACACACCACCTGGAGTCACAAAAGCTGAAATCTCCTTTGCCCTTTCAGATAAAGGTACCTGACAGTAACCTTTAAGTAAATCCAATTTGGAAATAAAAGCGGATTGTCCCACTTTCTCAATGCAATCCTCCAAACGTGGGATAGGATAACAGTCCGTTCTTGTAATTGCATTCACCTTTCTATAGTCCACACACAAACATTGAGTACCATCTGGTTTAGGTACCATCACTATGGGTGAACGCCATTGGCTGCAACCCACTTCAGTTATGCCATTTTTAAGCATACTCGCAATCTCTTTGTTAACCTGTGCCAATTTTAAAGGATTAAGTCGATAGGGATGTTGTTTGATAGGAACAGCATTTCCCACATCTACATCATGTATAGCCATTTTAGTACTTCCCAGTTTATCTCCACAAACTTGCCCATGTGATATCAATAACTCTTTCAGGTCAGTTTGTTTTTCCTCTGGAAGATAACTCAACAATTTATCCCACCTTTTAAGAACATCCTCATTTTCCAATTTAATTTGAGGTATGTCAAATTCACAGTCATCTGGATTTGGTTCGTCACCTTTGAGTCTGAATCATTAAAACCTCCTTTTTCTCTCCTTCCCTTTCAAAGTACTTTTAAGCATATTCACATGACACACTCGGTGAGTCTTCCTTCTATCTGGTGTTTTTACCACATAATTCACCTCACTTAATTTCCTTTCAATCTGATACGGTCCACAAAACCTTGCTTTTAAAGGTTCACCTACCACTGGTAACAACACTAAAACATTATCTCCACTGGCAAAACTATGAACTTTGGATTTCTTGTCCGCTACCCGTTTCATCACATTTTGTGCAACTTTCAAATGTTGTCTAGCCAATTCACCTGCTCTATTTAATCATTCCCTAAAATATGACAGGTAATCAAATAGCGTAACTTCCGATTTCTCACCCACCAATTTTTCTTTAATCAATTTAAATGGTCCTCTTACCTCATGACCAAAAATTAGTTCAAAAGGACTAAATTTGGTTGACTCATTAGGTACATCCCTAATTGCAAACAGTACGAATGGAATTTCTTTTTCCCAATTCTCTGGATAATCTTGACAATATGCCCTCAACATTGTCTTTAATGTCTGATGCCACCTTTCTAACGCTCCCTGCGATTCTGGATGGTACGCAGTTGATTTAAATTGTTTTATTCCTAAACTATCCAAAACCTCTTTGAATAACTTTGAGGTAAAATTTGATCCTTGATCTGATTGAATTTCTGTGGGTAGTCCATATCTAGTAAAGAATTTAAGTACCTCCTCCACAATCTTTTTAGCTGTAATATTATGTACTGGAATGGCCTCTGGAAACCTAGTAGACACATCAAAAGATATTGATTCCCACTTTTTGTTTTAGGAAGCGGTCCGACACAATCAATTAGGACCCTTGTAAAAGGTTCCTCAAATGCTGGAATGGATATTAAGGGCGCTGGTTTTATCACTGCTTGAGGTTTCCCTATCACTTGACATGTGTGACATGATTGACAAAATTTAACTACATCTTTATGTAGTCCAGACCAATAAAAATGTTTCTCGATTTTAGTTTGAGTTTTCCTTATCCCCAAATGACCTCCCACTGGTACCATATGTGCCACTCGCAACACCTCCTTTCTATACCCTACCGGCAATACTACTTGGTGAACTTCTGCCCATTTTTCATCTGCCTGCATATGTACAGGTCTCCATTTTCTCATCAAGACATCACTTTTACGGTAATAACACTCTGGTATACACTCAGATTCCTCTTCCGTATATGCTTTCTGATATATCCGTTTTATTTCTACATCTTTCTGTTGTAAATCTGCCAATTTTCCTGAACTAAAAATATCCACCTCATCCTCCACCTGTTCTTGTTCTTTTTCAACCACCTGATCAAAAATCGTTTCTGATAATTGCACTTCAACTTCATCTTCACTCTTTGATTTCTCCACTTGTCTTAACCTGTGACTTTGCAACTTTGTTACTACACAAACCGGAAAAATCCCAGGATATTCGTCCTTCAACACTTCAGTTGTTTGATTTTCCACTGGCTTATCAATCACAGTCGGCATCACTCCCACCTGCGATCCAGCTATATCATTACCCAAGATAAACTATATTCCTGGACAAGATATTTTCTCTACTACTCCTACTACCACTTCACCACTCTTCACTGGACTTTCCAACCTTACCTTATTTTATGGAACGCTACTCCTCTCACCCTGAATTCCACATATTACCACCTTTTCTGGCAACATTCTTCCCAAACGACATAATTCCTCATCTCTTACCATTAAAGATTGACTAGCTCCTGTATCTCTTAAAATTGTGACTTCTTTACCTGCTCCTCCTGATACACATGAGTAAACTTTACCCACACAAGTAAATTCTTTAAAGACATCTGGCACCTTCTTATCAATTACTTCTTGAACAGGCTGTACAATCGTTTGCACCTCCTTCGCTTCCCTTGGGCTTTCCTTTACCGCTCTAACAAACCCCACTGTCCTATCCTGTTTTACCACATCAGCCTTCCCAGTGCTTTTCTTCAACCACCAACACTGTGATTTTACATGGCCTAGCTTATTAATGAAAACATTTGAAACTTTTCATTTCTTTTCCACCCTCCTGGATTTCTTTTCTAATCTGAGGTACACTCTCTTTATTATCTCCCATCAGATCACCTTTACCTTTACCACTTGAGTATTTCTCATGTCCCCAGTTTCTATCCCTCACCGGCTGAAACTGATGTCAGAAACCAAGCCTTGATTTATGAACTAATTCATAATCATCTGCCATTTCTGCTGCTAATCTCGCAGTTTTAGCCCTCTGCTCTTCCACATGAGTTATCACTGCATCAGGAATTGAATTTTTAAACTCCTCCAAAAGTATAATTTCTCGGAGAGCTTCATACGTTCAGTCTATTTTCAAAGCCCTTATCCACCTATCAAAATTACTCTGTTTGAGCCTTTCAAACTCCATGTATGTTTGATCAAATTCTTTCCTTAAATTTCTAAACCTTTGTCTGTAAGCTTCAGGCACTAGCTCATATGCACCTAAGATGGATTTTTTCACCTCATACGTTCCAGATACTCCTCCGGTTGTGATGCAAACACTTCACTAGCTCTACCTACCAGCTTTGTTTGAATCAGTAATGTGCTGTGGCCATTTCATTTGTTTAGCTAAACCTTCTCAAATGAAATGAAAAAGGCTTCTACCTCCTTCTCATCAAACCTTCTCAATGCTTGGACATATTTAAATAGATCCCCACCACGTCTTCGACTATGATGCTCTGTCTCAGTATCCTCATCAATCTCATCCAACTGTATGTTTCCCTTTGCGTCTGCCAATTTGAACTGATTTTCATGTTTCATAGCCATTTTATGAAGTTCAAACTCTCTATTTCCCTTTCCTCTCTATCTCTATCTTTGTTTCTCTCTTCTCTCTCCTTTTCTTATTCTCTCATTGCATATTCAAGCTGCTTTAATTCTTTCTCATGTTCAAATTGCTTAATCTGCAACTGGAGCTTTGCCATTTCTAATGAGTCAGAATATATCTCAGGCAAAATTAAATGCTCAGCTACCGCTGTAAGTACCTCATCTTTTTGCATTTTGCCAGGCAATGTTAACTGCAATGCTTTTGCCATATCTAACAGTCTGCTTTTAGCCTCTGTCCGTAAGGTATTGTGTGTTACCGTTTCCACCCCCAAAAACTTCTGAGTCTCTGAAAGAGCCATTGTCCACAACACACTCCCCACTTAAACTAAAATACCACACCTGAAAAGCAACCACAATATGCTCACCGCTCACTGTCTTTAAGTTCATTAAGCCAATCCAATCGATAGACTTTTATCCCCCTCGAGCCCCCAATTGTTATGGGTCCGGGTTTACAGAACCCCAAAGTGTTTCATGGAGTTCAACCGACCCACAACTTTTAATAGATTGTGGTGTGGGAAGCACACGGCGTACTCTCCAGGTGTGATACAGCAGAAATGGACAGATGTTTTTTTTAAACGAAACAATGTTTATTCTATGAACTCCAGTTAACCTTTTAAAAACAAACATTGAATATCTTAACACCCATTACTTCAAAGATAACCCCAAAAGACTACAACACTAAATAATCCTTCAAACTGTTCCTTTAATCATCCAAAAGACTTCAAACCTTCAAAAACAGACATGAGCTTACATTCAATATATTTATAGTCTTTGAATTGCAGACATCAACAGACCAGCTCTGTTTCTTCCTGCAGCTCTCAGCAAAACACACAGACACTCCCAGCTGCCTTTCCAAACTGAAACTCAAAAAAGCAGAAGTGAGCTCAGCTCCCCCCACCCTCTGACATCACTTCAGTAATATGATCAGCTCCATTCTTTTTTTTAAAATATATTTTATTCAAGATTTATTGACCAAACATAACAGTACGTAGTGTTTCTTTTAAACAACAATAAAGCAATATAAATAACAGTGGCCAGTTTTAAACAAATAAATAAATAATATATGAACAGAAACAAAAACCAAACTAAATGGCAACTGCCTTGTCAAAAATAAATACTCTCCAACGATACAATCCAACAGTCCAATATACATGACCTAAAACAAGTGCCTATACATATACAATAACATCCCTGAGAGTCCGTCCGATTCCCTCCCCTCCCCCCGGGTTGCTGCTGTTGTCTTCTTCTTTTCCATTCCCTCTATCTTTCTGTGAGGTAGTCGACGAACGGTTGCCACCGCCTGGTGAACCCTTGAGCTGAACACCTTAATACGAACTTAATCCGTTCTAACTTTATAAACCCTGCCATGTCGTTTATCCAGGTCTCCACACCCGAAGGTTTGGCTTCCTTCCACATTAACAATATCCTGCACCGGGCTACTAGGGACGCAAAGGCCAAAACATCAGCCTCTCTCGCCTCCTGCACTCCCGGCTCTTCTGCAACCCCAAATATAGCCAACCCCCAGCTTGGTTCAACCTGGACCCCCACCACCTTCGAAAGCACCTTTGCCACCCCCACCCAAAACCCCTGTAGTGCCGGGCATGACCAGAACATGTGGGTGTGATTCGCTGGGCCTCTCGAGCATCTCACACACCTATCCTCTACCCCAAGAAATTTACTGAGCCGTGCTCCAGTCATATGCGCCCTGTGTAACACCTTAAATTGTATCAGGCTTAGCCTGGCACACGAGGACGATGTGTTTACCCTACGTAGGGCATCAGCCCACAGCCCCTCCTCAATCTCCTCCCCCAGCTCGTCTTCCCATTTCCCTTTCAGCTCATCTACCATGATCTCCCCCTCGTCCCTCATTTCCCTATATATGTCCAACACCTTACCATCCCCCACCCATGTCTCTGAGATCACTCTATCCTGCACCTCCTGCGTCGGGAGCTGCGGGAATTCCCTCACCTGTTGCCTCGCAAAAGCCCTCAGTTGCATATACCGAAATGCATTCCCTTGGGGCAACCCATATTTTTCCGTCAGCGCTCCCAGACTCGCAAACGTCCCATCTACGAACAGATCTCTCAATTGTGCTACCCCTGCTCTTTGCCATGCTCCAAATCCTCCATCCATTCTCTCCGGAACAAACCTATGGTTATTTCTTATCGGGGACCACACCGAGGCTCCCGTCTTTCCCCTATGCCGTCTCCACTGCCCCCAAATTTTCAATGTAGCCACCACCACCGGGCTTGTGGTGTATTTCTTCGGTGAGAACGGCAGCGGCGCCGTCACCATAGCTTGTAGGCTAGTCCCACTGCAGGACGCCCTCTCCAATCTCTTCCACGCCGCTCCCTCCTCTTCTCCCATCCACTTACACACCATTGAAATATTGGCGGCCCAGTAGTACTCACTTAGGCTCGGTAGTGCCATCCCCCGCCCTGTCCCTACTACGCTGCAAAAATCCCCTCCTCACTCTCGGGGTCTTCCCGGCCCACACAAAACTCATAATACTCTTCTCGATTCTTTTGAAAAAAGCCTTCGTGACCACCACCGGGAGGCACTGAAACACAAAAAGGAATCTCGGGAGGACCACCATTTTAACCGCCTGCACCCTCCCTGCCAGTGACAGGGACACCATGTCCCATCTCTTAAAGTCCTCCTCCATCTGTTCCACCAACCGCGTTAAATTAAGCCTCTGTAATATACCCCAATTCTTGGCTATCTGGATCCCCAAATACTGAAAGTCCCTTGTTACCTTCCTCAACGGTAAATCCTCTATTTCTCTGCTCTGCTCCCCTGGATGCACCACAAACAACTCACTTTTCCCCATGTTCAATTTATACCCTGAAAAAGCCCCAAACTCCCCAAGTATCCGCATTATCTCTGGCATCCCCTCCGCCGGGTCCGCCACATATAGCAACAAATCATCCGCATACAGAGATACCCGGTGTTCTTCTCCTCCCCTGAGTACTCCCCTCCACTTCCTGGAACCCCTCAATGCTATGGCCAGGGGCTCAACAACAAAGAACAAAGAACAAAGAAATGTACAGCACAGGAACAGGCCCTTCGGCCCTCCAAGCCCGTGCCAACCATGCTGCCCGACTAAACTACAATCTTCTACACTTCCTGGGTCCGTATCCCTCTATTCCCATCCTATTCATGTATTTGTCAAGATGCCCCTTAAATGTCACTATCGTCCCTGCTTCCACCACCTCCTCCGGTAGCGAGTTCCAGGCACCCACTACCCTCTGCGTAAAAAACTTGCCTCGTACATCTACTCTAAACCTTGCCCCTCTCACCTTAAACCTATGCCCCCTAGTAATTGACCCCTCTACCCTGGGGAAAAGCCTCTGACTATCCACTCTGTCTATGCCCCTCATAATTTTGTATACCTCTATCAGGTCTCCCCTCAACCTCTTTCGTTCCAGTGAGAACAAACCGAGTTTATTCAACCGCTCCTCATAGCTAATGCCCTCCATACCAGGCAACATTCTGGTAAATCTCTTCTGCACCCTCTCTAAAGCCTCCACATCCTTAAGGTAGCGTGGCGACCAGAATTGAACACTATACTCCAAGTGTGGCCTAACTAAGGTTCTATACAGCTGCAACATGACTTGCCAATTCTTATACTCAATGCCCCGGCCAATGGAGGCAAGCATGCCGTATGCCTTCTTGACTACCTTCTCCACCTGTGTAGCCCCTTTCAGTGATCTGTGGACCTGTACTCCTAGATCTCTTTGACTTTCAATACTCTTGAGGGTTCTACCATTCACTGTATATTCCCGACCTTGTCAAAGGCCTTACTGAAGTCCATATAGACAACATCCACTGCCCTACCTGCATCAATCATCTTAGTGACTTCCTCGAAAAACTCTATCAAGTTAGTGAGACACGACCTCCCCTTCACAAAACCGTGCTGCCTCTCACTAATACATCCATTTGCTTCCAAATGGGAGTAGATCCTGTCTCGAAGAATTCTCTCCAGTAATTTCCCTACCACTGAAGTAAGGCTCACCGGCCTGTAGTTCCCGGGATTATCCTTGCTACCCTTCTTAAACAGAGGAACAACATTGGCTATTCTCCAGTCCTCCGGGACATCCCCTGAAGACAGCGAGGATCCAAAGATTTCTGTCAAGGCCTCAGCAATTTCCTCTCCAGCCTCCTTCAGTATTCTGGGGTAGATCCCATCAGGCCCTGGGGACTTATCTACCTTAATATTTTTTAAGACACCCAACACCTCGTCTTTTTGGATCTCAATGTGACCCAGGCTATCTACACACCCTTCTCCAGACTCAACATCTACCAATTTCTTCTCTTCTCAATCGCCAGTGCAAACAATAACGGGGACAGAGGACATCCCTGCCTCGTCCCTCTATGGAGCCGAAAATAATCAGACCCCCGTCCATTCGTGACCACGCTCGCCATGGGGGCCCTATACAGCAACTGTACCCATCTGATATACCCATCTCCAAAGCCAAATCTCCTCAGCACCTCCCACAAATAATCCCACTCCACTCTATCAAATGCTTTCTCGGCATCCATCGCCACCACTATCTCCGCTTCCCCCTCTGGTGGGGGCATCATCATTACCCCTAGCAGCCTCCGTATATTTGTATTCAGCTGTCTCCCCTTCACAAACCCAGTTTGGTCCTCATGAACCACCCCCGGGACACAATCCTCTATCCTCGTTGCCATTACCTTGGCCAGAATCTTAGCGTCCACATTCAGGAGGGAAATAGGCCTATAGGACCCGCATTGAAGTGGGTCTTTTTCCTTCTTTAAGAGGAGCGATATCGTTGCCTCTGACATAGTCGGGGGCAGCTGCCCCCTTTCCCTCGCCTCATTAAAGGTTCTCATCAGTAGCGGGGCCAGCAAGTCCATATATTTCCTATAAAATTCAACTGGGAATCCATCTGGTCCCGGGGCCTTCCCCGCCTGCGTGCTCCCAATCCCTTTCACTACTTCCTCCGTCTCAATCTGTGCTCCCAGTCCCGCCCTCTCCTGCTCCTCCACCTTAGGAAATTCCAGCTGATCCAGAAAGCACATCATTCTCTCCTTCCCATCCGGGGGCTGTGCTTCATATAATCTTTCATAAAATGCCTTGAACACTCCATTCACTCTCTCTGCTCCCTGCTCCATCTCTCCCTCCTCATCTCTCACCCCCCCTATCTCCCTTGCTGCTCCCCTTTTCCTCAATTGGTGGGCCAGCAACCTGCTCGCCTTCTCCCCATATTCGTACTGTACACCCTGTGCCTTCCTCCATTGTGCCTCTGCATTACCCGTAGTCAACAAGTCAAATTCTACATGTAGCCTTTGCCTTTCCCTGTACAGTCCCTCCTCCGGTGCCTCCGCCTATTGTCTGTCCACCCTCAGAAGTTCTTTCAACAACCGCTCCCTTTCCCTACCCTCCTGCTTTCCTTTATGTGCCCTAATAGATATCAGCTCCCCTCTAACCACTGCCTTCAGCGCCTCCCAGACCACTCCCACCTGAACCTCCCCATTATCATTGAGTTCCAAGTACCTTTCAATACACCCCCTCACCCTTAAACACCCCCCCTCATCTGCCAATAATCCCATGTCCATTCTCCAGGGTGGACGCTGTTCTTTTTCCTCCCCTATCTCCAGGTCCACCCAATGTGGAGCGTGATCCGAAATAGCTATAGCTGTGTACTCCGTCCCCGTCACCTTCAGGATCAGTTCCCTTCCCAAAACAAAAAAGTCTATCCGTGAATAAACTTTGTGGACATAGGAGAAAAACAAAAACTCCTTACTCCTAGGTCTACTAAATCTCCAGGGGTCTACTCCTCCCATCTGCTCCATAAAGTCCTTAAGCACCCTAGCTGCAGCCAGCCTCCTTCCGGTCCTGGACCTCGATCTGTCCAGCCCTGGGTCCAGCACCGTATTAAAGTCTCCACCCATTACCAACTTCCCCACAAAGTAGGTCCGGGATACGTCCTAACATACGCCTCATAAAGTTGGCGTCATCCCAGTTCGGGGCATATACGTTCACTAAGACCACCGCCTCCCCTTGCAATTTGCCACTCACTATCACGTATCTGCCCCCACTATCCGCCACTATGGTCTTTGCCTCAAACATTACCCGCTTCCCCACTAGTATAGCCACCCCCCTGTTTTTTGCGTCTAGCCCCGAATGAAACACCTGCCCCACCCATCCTTTGCGTAGTCTGACCTGGTCTATCAGTTTCAGATGCGTCTCCTGCAGCATAACCACATCTGCCTTAAGTTTCTTTAGGTGTGCGAGTACCCGTGCCCTCTTTATCGGCCCGTTCAGCCCTCTCACATTCCACGTGATCAGCCGGGTTGGGGGGCTCTTTAACCCCCCCCCCCCCTTGTCGACTAGCCATCTCCTTTTTCAATCCAGCTCCTCACCCGGTTCCCACGTAGCCATATCTCCCCCCAACGGCGCCCTCACGTCCCGACCACCCCACCCCATACCAGCTCCCCCTTCTCCCCAGCAGCAGCAACCCAGTTACCCCCCCCCGCTAGATCCCTCACTAGCATAATTGCACCCCCCATGTTGCTCCCAGAAGTCAGCAAACTCTGGCCGACCTCGGCTTCCCCCCGTGACCTCGGCTCCCACTGTGCGAGGCCCCCTCCTTCCTGCTTCCCTGTTCCCGCCAAGATTACCATAAGCCCGCGCTTCCCATTTGGCCCCGCCCCCAATGGCCGGCGCCCCCAGCTCCTCATCCTCCCTCCCCCCCTCCCCCACGATATGGGGGAGAGAGAAAAGTTACAGGGTCGCAGGATTGACAACTTGGGAAATCATCTCTTCCCCCTTTTCCCCCTCTTCACCCCACATATTCGCCCCACCACTTTGTCCCAAATGTTCTTTTTCTAGCCCGCTTATTCCAGTTTCTCCTCGACAATAAATGTCCACGCCTCTTCTGCCGTTTCAAAGTAGTGGTGTTTCCCTTGATGTGTGACCCACAGTCTTGCCGGCTGCAGCATTCCAAATTTAACCTTCCTTTTGTGCAGCACCGTCTTGGCCCGATTAAAGCTTGCCCTCCTTCTCGCCACCTCCGCACTCCAATCTTGATATATGCGGATCACCGCGTTCTCCCACCTACTGCTCCGAGTTTTCTTTGTCCATCTGAGGACCATCTCTCTGTCCTTATATCGGTGAAATCTCACCACTATGGCTCGAGGAATTTCTCCAGCCCTCGGTCTTCGCGCCATAACTCGATAAGCTCCCTCCACCTCCAACGGGCCCGTCGGGGCCTCCGATCCCATTAACGAGTGCAACATCGTGCTCACATATGCCCCGATGTCCGCCCCTTCTGCACCTTCGGGAAGACCAAGAATCCTTAAATTCTTCCTCCTTGCATTATTCTCCAGCACCTCCAGCCTTTCCACACACCTTTTGTGTTGTGCCTCGTGCATCTCTGTCTTCACCACTAGGCCCTGTATGTCGTCCTCATTCTCAGCAGCCTTTGCCTTCACGACCTGAAGCTCCTGCTCCTGGGTATTTTGCTCCTCCTTTAGCCCTTCAATCGCCTGTAATATCGGGGCCAGCAGCTCCTTCTTCATCTCCTTTTTAAGTTCTTCCACGCAACGCCGCAGGAACTCCTGTTGGTCAGGGCCCCATATTAAACTGCCTCCTTCCGACGCCATCTTGCTTTGTGCCTGCCTTCCTGGCCGCTGCTCTAGATGATCCACCGCAATCCGGCCACTTTCCTCTCCTTTTTCCATCCGTGTCCAGGGGGGTTCCCTTCTGGTTTACCGCAGTGTTTTTAGCCGTTAAAATTGCCGTTGGGGCTCCTATTAAGAGCCCAAAAGTCCTTTCCACCGGGAGCTGCCGAAACATGCGACTTAGCTGGTCATCGCCGCACCCGGAAGTCACTCAGCTCCATTCTTAAAGGTACATTGCTTAAACATCCATTTCTTAAAGGTACTCTCATATGACACTGTGGCCTAAACAACATCTTATACAGTTCCAGCATTACCTCCCTGCTCTTAAATTCTATGCCTTGGCTTATAAAGGCAAGTGTACCATATACCTTCTTAACCACTGTATTCACCTGCTCTACTACCTTTTAAAAAAATATATTTTTATTCTCCATTTTCACATTTTCTCCCAAATTTGCACCCACCAACAATAAACAATAAGAGGAACGAATATAATGTCAATCCCCATTTCAATAACAACGATCCCATCCTCCTACCAAACCCCCAAACTTTAGCCCGCATGTTAACATAAACAAATGACAAAAAGGAATCAGGAATCACCCATAGTCACCATAACACATACAGACCCCCTCCCCCCAACCGCCCCAACTAAAGTTCGATATTATCCAGTTCTTGAAAGTGCATAATGAATAACGCCCATGAATTGTAGAATCTCTCCATCCTTCCCCTCAGTTCAAACTTAACCTTCTCAAGAGTCAATAATTCCAACAAGTCCGCCCGCCACGCCAGGGCACAGGGTGGAGCGGGTGCTCTCCATCCCATCAGGATCCGCCTTCGGGCGATCAAGGAGGCGAAGGCTACAACATCTGCCTCCGCACCCATTTCCAACCCTGGCTGGTCCGACACCCCGAATATGGCCACCCGGGGGCCAGGGTCCAGTTTCACGTGCACCACTTTAGAGATTACCCTAAAAACCTCCTTCCAGTAATCCTCCAGCTTTGGACAGGACCAAAACATATGAACGTGATTTGCAGGACCCCCTCCTCAACCTTCACAAACATCTTCTACCCCTTAAAGAGCCGGCTCATCCTCGCCTTTGTGAGGTGTGCTCTATATACCACCTTCAGCTGTCTCAGCCCCAACCTCACGCACAAGGTGGAGGCGTTCACTCTCCGGAGCACCTCACACCAGAACCCTCTTCCATATCCTCTCCCAACTCTTCCTCCCACTTTGCGTTGATCCCTTCCAGTGGTGCCTTCTTCTCTTCCAAAATTGCCCCGTAAACCGCCGACACTACCCCCTTCTCCAGTCCCCCTGTCGTCAGCACCTCCTCCAGCAATGTGGAGGCCGGCTCCACCGGGAGGTTCTGTATCTCCTTTCTGGCAAAATCTCGAACCTGCATGTATCTAAACATTTCCTCCTGCTCCAGCCCATACTTCGCTTCCAGCTCCTTCAATCCTGCAAACCGACCCCCAAGAAACAAATCTTTTAGTGTCTTAATCCCCTTCTCCTCCCATTTCCGAAAATTTCCTTCCCACTTCCCTGGCTCAAATCTGTGGTTCCCCCAAATTGGCATTTCCCTTGACCCTGCCCCAACCCAAAGTGTTGGCGAAACTGCCTCCAAATTCTCAATGAAGCTATTATTACCGGACTCCCTGAGTATTTCCCCGGGGCCATCGGGAGCGGCGCTGTTGCTAGCACCTTCAATCCCGACCCCCTGCACAAACTCTCCTCCATTCTGATCCACTGGGAATCAACCCCTCTGACCCAGCTCCGCACCTTCTCCACATTCACCACCCAGTAATAATACATCAGGTTTGAAACCCCCTGCCTGACTTCCCCTCTGTAGCAGCACCTTTCTAACTCTGGCCACCTTCCCTCCCCATATGAACAAAGTAATCATTCCTTCAACCTCTCTGAAAAATGCCTTTGGCAGGAAAATCGGCAGGCATTGGAAAATAAACAGAAATCGCGGCAACACGTTCATTTTAACCGCCTGTAGCTGACCCGCCAGTGACAGAGGGAGACCCCCTGCTCTACTACCTTAAGGGACCGGTGTACATGCACACCAAGGTCTCTATAATTCTCGGTGTTTCCCAGGGTCCTGCTGTTTATTATTTATTCCCTTGCCTTGTTTCTCCTGCCCAAGTGCATCATCCCACACTTATCCGGATTGAATTCCATTTGCCACTGGTCAGCCCACCTGACCAGCCCGTCTATATCTTCCTGTAATCTAAGGCTATCCTCTTCACTACATCATCATCAACAACATCATTAACAACATCATAGACATCAACAATGTCAAGATCAATAACATCATCTACATCAACAACATCATCTACATCAACATCAGCAACATAATCTACATCAAAACATCATCATCAACAACATCACAGTGGGCTAGACAGCTGGTTTGTAATGCAGAACAAGGCCAGCAGTGCGGGTTCAATTCCCGTACCAGCTTACCCGAACAGGAGCCGGAATGTGGCGACTAGGCTTCATACTTGTGACAATCTACATCAACATCATCGACATCAAAAACATCTACATCAATAACATCACCTACATCTACATCACCAACATCATCAACATCTACATCAACATCAACACCATCGGCAGCATCAATAGAACCAACATCATCAACACCAACAACATCATCCACATCAACATCATCAAACATCAACAATATCAGGCGGCATTGTGGCGCAGTGCTTAGACTGCTGCCTCACGGCGCTGAGGTCCCAGGTTCGATCCCAGCCCCGGGTCACTGGCTGTGTGGAGTTTACACATTCTCCCATGTTTGTGTGGATTTCACCCCCACAAGCAAAACGATCTGCAGGCTAGGTGGATTGGCCACAATAAATTGCCCCTTAATTGGAAAAAAAATAATTGGGTACTCTAAATTTAAGCAAATCCATCAACAATATCATCTACATCAACAACATAATCTACTTCAGCAACATCAACAACTTCAACAACATCATCAACATCGGGCGGCACAGTGGCGTAGTGGTTATCACTGCTGCCTCATGGCACTGAGAAGCCGAGTTAGATCTCGGGTCATTGTCCATGTGGAACTTGCATATTCTCCCCGTGCCTGCATGGGTCTCACCCCCACAACCCAAAGATGTGCAGGGTGGGTGGATTGGCCACCCTAAATCACGCCTTAATGAAAAATAAAAAATAAATAAACATTGTGGGCATAAAAACATCTTCTACATCAACAACATCATCAGCATCTACATCAACAACATCTACATCATCATCTACATCAACAACATCATCGACATCAACAATGTAGTCAACATCACCAATATCAACAACATCATCTACTTCAACTTCTACATCAACGACATCTACATCATCATCTACATCAACAACATCTATATCAACAACATCTACATCAACAACATCATCTATCATCAACAACATCATCTACATCAACAACACGTTGCGCGTTCTCCCCGTGTCTGCATGGGTCTCACCCCACAACCCAAAGATGTGCAAGGTAGGTGGATTGACCACATTAAATTGTCCCTTAATTAGAGAAAAAAGAATTGGGCACTTTAAATTTTTTTTAAAATTACACACATCCCAGTTAACTTTGCCAGCTTTCAAGATAACACATATGAATACGACTGTACAAAGTAAATGTCAAGGAACATATTGATGATTGAACTCAAGAATTTCCACCTGTGGGTCTGCTGTGGTTGTGAGTAAATAAATCTTCTGCTTCTTTTCAATGTTAAGGAAGTCCGCACACCTGGAATTAGTCTGTAAGTTTTTTACGTTGAGTCAATATCATAGATTATCATAGATTATCATAGAATTTACAGTGCAGAAGGAGGCCATTCGGCCCATCGAGTCTGCACCGGCTCTTGGAAAGAGCACCCTACCCAAGGTTAACACCTCCACCCTATCCCCATAACCCAGTAACCCCACCCAACACTAAGGGCAATTTTGGACACTAAGGGCAATTTATCATGGCCAATCCACCTAACCCGCACATCTTTGGACTGTGGGAGGAAACTGGAGCACCCAGAGGAAACCTACGCACACACGGGGAGGATGTGCAGACTCCGCACAGACAGTGACCCAAGCTGGAATCGAACCTGGGACCCTGGAGCTGTGAAGCAATTGTGCTATCCACAAGGCTACCGTGCTGCCCCTAAATATTTGTGAAATATTTTTATTTAAATTTTAACATGTTAACATTCAAAACACATAACATCACAAAGTAAAATCGACACAATACCCCAAACCAGCCCCCCCATCACCCTAACCCATCTGCCCCCCCCCTTCCCTTTCCCCTCATTGTCAAAGGTAAGCAGCTCCTTGAAATGTAGGATAAACGAACCCCAGCTCTTACGTAACCCCTCACTCACCCCCCCCTCAAAGCAAATTTCATCTTTTCCAAGGACAAGAACACCATTAAATCCCCCAGCCACACCGAGGCACAGAAACTGATCTCCACTCCAACAGGACCCGCCTGTAAGCGATCAACGAGGTGAAGGCTCAACCATGGTGGTGGAAGAGCTTCTCCTTCCATTTCCACCCCCTCTCCCAGAATTAGACCGGGCTAATCGCTCACTTTGACCTAAGCCTCGCTCTGGAGATCCTCCTCATACGATGATTGGAAGATTTCATAGTTTCAAAAAAAAGGAGTGGGTTCTTCGATGAGCAAGGGAGCATTGGAATCTCAAGTGGCAAGGTCACTCTATTAGGCTGAAACAGGACGTGAGCGCGGAACTAGCTAATAAAAGAGTAGCTTTTAATGGAGTGAAATCCATTCTGTACAAGAGTGGAGTCAAGTTTGGGATGGTTTACCCAGCTCGCCTTTGAGTCACATTCTGAGAAAAAGACCACTTTTTTGGATCACTGGGAAATGTGGACTCCTTTGTCCAAGAGCACAAGTTATGCATTGTTTAATCTGTTTTGTGGCTTTGTGTACAGGCACTTTGTATTTTGTGTTTTTTCATATCATTGCTTGGGTGTACTCTTGATGCCTTTAGTTATATTTGAGAGATTTATGCTGTTTGTTTCTTACATTAATCTATTCTTCCCTGGGCAGCATGGTGCACAGTGGATAGCACTGCTGCCTCACAGCGCTGAGCACCCGGTTCGATCCTGGCCTTGGGTCACTGTCCGTGTGGAGTTTGCACATTCTCCCCGTGTCTGCGTGAGTCTCACCCCCACAACCCAAAAGATGTACAGGGCAGGTGAATTGACCACGCTAAATTGCCCCTTAATTAGGAAATTGGAATTGCGTACTCTAAATTTATTTTAAAAAATCTATTGTTTCCTTTCTCTTTCCATTATTTCATCTGGTGCAATTTTTAGACGCTAGCGTGGCATTGTAAGTCAAATATGTTTTTACTCTTCAGTTGGGAGTCTCCCTGCTAACGGATGTGGTACTGGAGGGTTTGCTGCAGCTTATACCAATAGTTTTTTTAATGCGCTTAGAATTTGTGTTTAGTTTAGTTTTGTTAATTGTAGGCTTTAGGATAAGTTATTGTTTACTGCTGTTTCTTTTGCTTTTGAGTGTGGTTATTCTCAACTGTGATGGTGTTTTTTGGAGTGGGGAGGGGGGTGGGTTTTAGTGTTAGTCTGTTGACGGTGTCTGCTTGTGTCCCTTTGTCGATTCATCTGATTTGACTCTGTGGCCATCTTGGGTGGATCTTTTTGGTTTATCTTAATATTGTCCCTTGTTTAATATATCTTTTTAGGAATGGCTGATTCCGGTTTAAGGAGTGGTGTGAGACGTCCAATCTTTCTGGTTACCTAGAACGTTAGGGGTTTGAATGGTCCTGTAAAACGATTGAGAGTTTTCGCTCATCTTAAGATATTGTCTTTTTGCAGGAAATCCATTTATGTATCAAAGATCAGACCAGGCCAAGCAAAGGTTGGGGTGGGAGGTTTTTCATTCCAGTTTCAATGGCAGGGCCAGGGGTACAGTGATTTTAAGTGATAAAAGAGCCCCATTCTTCTCTTCTCAGATTATGACTGACCCCAATGGTCAATATGTTATTGTTGATGGCTCTCTGTCGAACACCCCAGTAGTCCTGGTCAATGTTTATGCCCCTAACTGGGATGATACAAATTTCATTACCTCTGTTAGATTCCCTCCCCAACCTTGACTTACACCAGCTTATTTTATGATGTGGAGATGCCGGCGTTGGACTGGGGTGAGCACAGTAAGATGTTTTACAACACCATGTGACATCGATACAACCCTGTTGGACTTTAACCTGGTGTTGTAAAACTTCTTACTCAGCTTATTTTAGGAAGTGATCTAAACTCTGTTAGAGCAGCACCGTAGCACAAGTGGCTAGCACTGTGGCTCCACAGCGCCAGGGACCCAGGTTCAATTAACCGCTGGGTCACTGTCTGTGAGGAATCTGCACGTTCACCTCGTGTCTGCATGGGTTTCCTCCGGGTGCTCTGGTTTCCTCCCACAGTCCAAAGACGTGCAGGTGAGGTGGATTGGCCATGCTAAATTGCCCTTAGTGTCCAAAACGGTTAGGCGGGGTTATTGGGTTACGGGGATAGGGTGGAAGTGAGGACTTAAGTGGGTCGGTGCAGACTCGATGGGCTGAATGGCCTCCTCCTGCACTGTATGTTCTATGTTCTATGTTTTGGACCCTAAATTGGATTGTTCTGAACCTAAATCTTTTGTCCCATCAGGGATTGGGTTTTTTAAATATTTTTATTCAGAAAATGTTCAATTATTACATACAAAATGGTCAAACAAATGTATACAATTTTTATTAAAATATCCCTACAACCCAGAGCACCTAACCTGTATCTACCCAGATGCACCCCCCAGCCTCCCTCACCACCTCCTTACCCCACCTAATTGCTGACAACAACCAGCTTCTTTAAGTAGGTAATGATTGGCAGCCTGTGGTTCGCCGGTTCCCACAATAAATGCTCACATCTATCTTCTACACCCGGATAGAACCCACTCATACCTGCCTTGGTCAATTGCACTTTACGTACCACTCTAAACTGAATCATACTCAGTCTTACACACAAGGAGGTAAACTTGACCCTATGCAGAACCTCGCCCCACACCCTCTCCTCTAAAACCAAACCCAACTCTTCCTCTATTTCTCCTTTACTTCCTCCAGCAAAGCCTTTTCCATTGCCATCATCTGCCCATATACATCTGATATCCTCTCATCCCCTATCTCGTCAAGAGACAGCACCTTATCCATAAGTACAGCGCTGGCAACCAAGGAAACGAAGAGAGTTCCGAAAGCACAAAGTTCCATACCTGCAAATACCTAAAAACATTCCCTCCCGGGAGATGGAATTTCTCCATCAATTCCTGCAGCCCAGCAAACCGACCCTGGAGTCTTCCTGTCTGGAGCGGCGGCAGAGAGCAGGTCACGTAAGCTGATGTCACGTGTTCTGGGCACGAGAGAGATTCCTCCATTTTGCAGCTGCCAGCAGTTATGGTGTGAACTCCAGGGTCTCTGGTGAACAACCCATGAAGAAGAAGCTGAAAACAGGAACAAAGCAGCATAAAGATGATTACTTGAGGTGTGGGTTTATTAAGTGTGCCGCTGCAAATCAGGATGCAAAGTTCATGTGTGTTATATGCAGGGAAGCACTGGCAAATGAAGGTTTAAAACCCTCAAAACTCCAAACACATTTCAAGACTAAACATGGCGTGTTCGAGGTCAATCCTCTTGATTATTTTCAGTGGATGCAGTGAGATCTTAACTCATCAGCTGAAGTCAATATCAGAAATGTAACATTGAATAACAAAGTGGAGTTTGCATATTCTTCTCAAGTCTGTGTGGTTTTCCTCCAGGTGCTCCGGTTTCCTCCCACAGTCCAAAGAGGTGCAGGTGAGATGGATTGACAATGCTAAATTGCCCCTCAGCAGGGTTACAGAGATAGGGTCGGGGATTGGGCCTAGGTCGGGTGTTCTTTCAGAGGGACGGTGCAGTCTCGATGGGACGATGACCTCCTTCTGCACTGGAGGAATTCTCTGATTCTATGAAGTGAGATCCTGACGACCGAGCAGGCTCACTTGTCACATTTAAGTTAAGTGAAACTGGTGGATCGTGATGGCTGGCCAGCACGCGTCGTGAAAGTTTGATAGTGTTGGTCCCCAAGGATACCCAGTTGTTAAAAATGGGTCCCGGGTAAAATAGTTTGAAAAACACTGCCCCAATTTAAAATGCTGTCTGAATTGATTCTATTTTCTCACTGGGCTCTAAGAGACCCGAGCCGGAGAGAAAGGAAGAGGAGCAGTAACAAGTTCCCTCAAACTCCTTGAATCCGGTGGTCTCCTCTCTTCGGATCTGGAAACAGTTTCGACAACATTTTAAACTCCTTTCCCTGTCTTCACTGGCCCCTATCTATAATAATCATTTTTTTTTACCCTCTGGATTGGACCCAACATTTAAATCGTGGAACGTGAAGGGAATTGAGCAATTTGGTGGCCTCATGGTCCCTATTCATGGAGGGTGTGGTAAACCACTGTGTTCCTATATTAAGGGTTGTACGGTAGAACCTGCACTACAGGTTCACCTGGGACCCTGCATGCTAGCTCCGCCCAGGAGCCGCGTTATAAATATGCGTGGCCTCCAGCTCACAGCCATTTCGTCAGCTGCTGTGGGAGGCCACACTTCAGATACTAATAAAGCCTCAGTTTGGATTCAACTTCGTCTCCAGCCAAATTGATCGTGCCTCAATTTATTAGTATCTGATTCAGAAGATGGACCTCTGGATTAAACCAGATCGACTGCAGCTGGATCCACACGCAAGCGATGCCAGAAAGGACTTTCAGCACTGGCTAGCTTGTTTTGAAGCGTATATCAACATGGCACCGACCCCTGTTCCAGAGGCTCAGAAGATTCAAATCTTGTACTCCAGACTCAACGCTAAAATCTTCCTGCTGATCCAGGATGCGCCCAATTATGCTGACGCTATGACTCGACTCAAAGAGAGTTATGAGCAGAAGACGAACACGCTCTTCGCCAGACACGCGCTTGCAACGCGTACTCAACTACCTGGTGAGTCAATCGAGGACTTCTGGAGGGCCCTGTGACTGCGAGGACGTTACAGCTAAGGAGCACTCAGATCTCCTCATGAGGGACGCTTTTGTAACTGGGATTGGGTCCGATGTTATCAGGCAGCGGCTCCTAGAAGGGGCCACGCGTGAACTCGCAGAGATTAAAACACTAGCGTGTTGCTAGTGTTTTAGCAACAAATGACGGTCGCCCTGCGCAATGTACAGTCCTATGCCCCCAACTGCGTGGCCCACTCCTCCTACGCTTCATGGGCCCCACAGGCAGTCGCCCCAGCGGGGGCGCTACCCACCCAGTACGCCTGCGCTACGCGCCAGCCAGTGATCTCCGGGGGGCCCCGATGCTATTTTTGCGGCCAACAAAGACACCCCCGCCAACGCTGCCCGGCCCGCGCTGCCCTTTGTAAGGCCTGCGGGAAGAAGGGCCACTACGCAGCGGTGTGCCAGCCCGCCCAGCGGCAGCGGTCCCCCCCCCCCGGGTCACGGACAATGGGCGCCGCTATCATCCCCTCCTCCCAGGCCATGTGCGAGCAATGGGCGCCGCCATCTTCTCCCCCACGCCAGGCCCGCTCAGCGGCAGTGGTCGCCCCCACCCGCCCGGTCACAGACAATGGGCGCCGCTATCCTCCCCTCCTCCCCAGGCCATGTGCGAGCAATGGGCACCGTCCCACTGCCAGGCCCGCTCAGTGGCAGCATCCCCCCCCCAGTCATGGACAATGGGCGCCGCTATCCTCCCCTCCTCCCCAGGCCACGTGCGAGCAATGGGCACCGTCCCACTGCCAGGCCCGCTCAGTGGCAGCCACCCCCCCAGTAACGGACAATGGGCGCCGCTATCCTCCCCTCCCCCCCAGGCCATGTGCGAGCAATGGGCCCCACCATCTTCTCCCCCGCACCAGGCCCGCTCAGTGGCAGCGGTCGACCCCCCCCCCCCCACCCCGGTCATGGACAATGGGTGCCGCTATCCTCCCCTCCTCCCCAGGCCATGTGCGAGCAATGGGCGCCACCATCTTCTCCCCCGCACCAGGCCCGCTCAGCGGCAGCGGTCGACCCCACCCCCCCCGGTCACGGACAAGGGGCGCCGCTATCCTCCCCTCCTCCCCAGGCCATGTGCGAGCAATGGGCACCACCATCTTCTCCCCGCACAACACGTGCGTTTCATGGGCGCCGCCATCTTGCTCCAGCCCCGCAACGTGCGTTCCATGGGCGCCGCCATTTTGTGACCCCCATGACCTCCGGGCGCCGCCAGCTTGTCCACCCCGCAGCACACGGAGACCAACAGCGTTTCAGGACCCCGACGCAGCAGCCGCCTCACTACCCGACAATCAACCACGACTCGCATCCATGGTAATCGACCAGTCCAGACCACACACTCTGACCAACGCATCCACCAGCGTGAAAGTCAACGGGCACGTGACCTCCTGCCTACTGGACTCCGGGAGCACTGAGAGATTTGTACATCCAAATACGGTAAGGCGCTGCTCCCTTAAGGTACACCCTACCAATCAAAGTATCTCCCTGGCCTCCGGATCACATCGCGTAGCGATCCTGGGGGTACTGCAGGGTCACACTCACAGTCCAAGGCGTAGAGTTCCACGGTTTTCACCTTTACGTCCTCCCTAACCTCTGCGCTGCGCTTATCCTTGGCCTGGATTTTCACTGCAACCTCCAGAGTCTGACCCTTAAATTTGGCGGACCCTTACCACCCCTCACTATGTGCGGCCTCGCGACCCTAAAGGTCGATCCTCCTTCCCTCTTTGCCAATCTAACTCCAGATTGCAAACCCGCCGCCACCAGGAGCAGACGGTACAGCATCCAGGATAAGGCCTTCATCAGGTCCGAGGTCCAGCGGTTGCTTCAGGAGGGAGTCATCGAGGCCAGCAACAGCCCCTGGAGAGCTCAAGTAGTAGTGGTTAAGTCTGGGGAGAAAAATCGAATGGTCATGGACTACAGCCAGACCATCAACAGGTACACACAGCTCGACGCGTGCCCCCTCCCACACATATCTGACATGGTTAATCAGATTGCACAGTACCGGGTCTTCTCAACGGTGGACCTGGAATCCGCTTACCACCAGCTCCCCATCCGTAAATCGGACCGGCCATACACCGCCTTTGAGGCAGACGGCCCGCTATATCACTTCCTTAGGGTCCCCTAATGGGGTTTCGGTCTTCCAAAGGGAGATGGACCGAATGGTTGACCGGTACGGCTTGCGGGCCACGTTTCCGTACCTAGACAATGTGACCATCTGTGGCCATGATCAGCAGGACCACGACCCCAACCTCGCTAAATTTCTCCGCACCGCCACTCTCCTCAACCTCACGTATAACAAGGAGAAGTGTGTGTTCCGTACAAACCGCTTAGCCATCCTCGGCTACCCAGCCCAGAACGGAGTTCTGGGGCCCGATCCCGACCGCATGCGCCCCCTCATAGAACATAGAACATTACAGCGCAGTACAGGCCCTTCGGCCCTCAATGTTGCGCCGACCTGTGAAACCACTCTAAAGCCCATCTACACTATTCCCCTATCGTCCATATGTCTATCCAATGACCATTTGAATGCCCTTAGTGTTGGCGAGTCCACTACTGTTGCAGGCAGGGCATTCCACGACCTTACTACTCTCTGGGTAAAGAACCTACCTCTGACATCTGTCTTATATCTATCTCCCCTCGACTTAAAGCTATGTCCCCTCGTGCTAGACATCACCATCCGAGGAAAAAGGCTCTCACTGTCCACCCTATCCAATCCTCTGATCATCTTGTATGCCTCAATTAAGTCACCTCTCAACCTTCTTCTCTCTAACGAAAACAGCCTCAAGTCCCTCAGCCTTTCCTCATAAGATCTTCCCTCCATACCAGGCAACATTCTGGTAAATCTCCTCTGCACCCTTTCACATCCTTTCACTGCTTCCACATCCTTCCTACAATGCGGCGACCAGAATTGCACGCAATACTCCAAATGTGGCCGCACCAGAGTTTTGTACAGCTGCAACATGACATCATGGCTCCGGAACTCAATCCCTCTACCAATAAAAGCTAACACACCGTACGCCTTCTTTTAAAAAATATATATATATTTATTAAGAATTTTAACACAATTTTTCACCCTTACAAACAAACCCCCCCCTCCCGTAACAAAAAGAAAGAAAGCGCACATAGCAAGACATGAACATGGTAAATCGATATGATACAGAGCTTTGTACATTGGATTCCCCCGTACATGTCAGTTTTCCAGATCCTTCATGTATTTTCTTGCTCAAATACCCCCCAAACAAGCCCCCCTTCCCCCCTCCCCCCCCCCCCCCTCCCCCCCCCCCCCCCCATGCAAGATATCCCCCCCTCCCCCCCCCCCCCCCCCGGGTTGCTGTTGCTGCTGACCGACCTTCATCTAACACTCCGGAAGATAGTCTAGGAACGGTTGCCACCGCCTGTAGAACCCCTGCGCAGACCCTCTCAAAGCAAACTTTATCCTCTCCAATTTGATAAACCCTGCCATATCATTTATCCAGGCCTCCACGCTGGGGGGCTCCACCTCCTTCCACATTAGCAAGATCCTTCGCCGGGCTACTAGGGACGCAAAGGCCAGAATGCCGGCCTCTTTCGCCTCCTGCACTCCCGGCTCGTCCACTACTTCAAATAGTGCTAGCTTGGCTTGACCCGGACTTTCACCACCTTAGATACTGTTCCCGCCACTCCCCTCCAGAACCCCTCCAGTGCCGGGCATGACCAAAACATATGGACATGGTTTGCCGGACTTCCTGGGCACCTCCCACATCTGTCCTCTACCCCAAAGAACTTACTCAGCCTCGCCCCGTCATGCGCGCTCTATGAACCACCTTAAATTGTATCAGGCTAAGCCTGGCACACGAAGAAGAGGAATTAACCCTCCCTAGGGCATCAGCCCATAGCCCCTCCTCAATCTCCTCCCCAGCTCCTCCTCCCATTTACCCTTCAGCTCCTCTACCAACGCCTCCCCCTCTTCTTTCATCTCCTGGTATATCGCCGACACCTTGCCCTCTCCGACCCATACACCCGAGACCACCCTGTCTTGAATCTCCTGTGCCGGGAGCAACGGGAATTCCCTCACCTGTCGCCTCACAAACGCCCTCACCTGCATGTAACTGAAAGCATTTCCCGGGGGTAGCCCAAACCTCTCCTCCAGTGCCCCTTGGCTCGCAAACGTCCCATCAATGAACAGGTCCCCCATTCTTCTAATCCCTGCTCGATGCCAGCTCTGAAACCCCCCGTCCATCCTCCCTGAGACAAACCGATGGTTACCCCTGATTGGGGACCACACCGAGGGTCCCATTGCGCCCCTGTGCCGTCTCCACTGGCCCCAGATCTTTAGCGTTGCCGCCACCACCGGACTCGTGGTGTACCTTGTCGGCGCGAGCGGCAGCGGTGCCGTCACCAGCGCCCCCAGGCTCGTTTCCTTGCAGGACGCCATCTCCAACCTCGTCCATGCCGCCCCCTCTCCCTCCATCAACCACTTACGGATCATCGCCACATTTGCTGCCCAGTAGTAGCCACCCAGATTCGGCAGCGCCAACCCTCCTCGGTCCCTACTGCGCTCCAGAAACCCTTTCCTTACCCTCGGGGTCTTATTTGCCCACACAAAACCCATAATACTCCTGCCTACCCTCTTAAAAAAGGCCTTGGTGATTACAATTGGAAGGCACTGGAACACAAAAAGAAACCTCAGGAGGACCACCATTTTGACTGACTGCACTCTACCCGCTAGCGAGAGTGGCAACATGTTCCATCGTTTGAAGTCCTCCTCCATCTGCTCCACCAGCCTCGACAGGTTAAGTTTATGTAGGGCCCCCCCCAGCTCCTAGCTATTTGGATCCCCAGGTACCGAAAGCTCCTTTCCGCCCTCCTCAGTGGTAGATCGTCTATCCCCCTTTCCTGGTCTCCTGACTACTACAAAAAGCTCACTCTTCCCTACATTAAGCTTATAGCCCGAAAAATCCCCAAACTCCCTGAGAGTCTGCATGACCTCCACCATCCCCTCCACTGGATCCGCCACGTACAGCAACAGGTCATCTGCATAAAGCGACACTCGATGCTCCTCTCCCCCTCGGACTACCCCCCTCCATTTCCTAGACTCCCTTAATGACATGGCCAAGGGTTCAATTGCTAATGCAAATAACAAGGGGGACAGGGGGCACCCCTGCCTCGTCCCACGATACAGCCGAAAATACTCCGACCTCCGCCGATTCGTAACCACACTCGCCACCGGCACTCTGTATAGGAGCTTAACCCAACTAATAAACCCTCCCCCGAACCCAAACCTACGCAGCACTTCCCAGAGGTACTCCCACTCTACTCGGTCAAATGCCTTCTCCGCGTCCATAGCTGCCACGCTCTCCGTCTCTCCCTCCACCGATGGCATGATTATCACATTTAAGAGCCGCCACACATTGGTGTTTAGCTGCCTACCCTTTACGAATCCTGTCTGGTCCTCGTGAATCATCCCCGGGACACAGTCCTCGATCCTCGTAGCCAGCACTTTTGCCAGCAACTTAGCATCCACGTTGAGGAGCGAGATCGGCCTGTACGACCCACATTGCAGTGGGTGCTTGTCCTGGTTCAGGATCAAAGAGATCGTCACCTCCGACATTGTCGGGGGCAGGGTCCCTCCCTCCCTTGCCTCATTAAAAGTCCTCACGAACAACGGGGCCAACAGGTCTACGTACTTCCTATAGAACTCAACCGGGAACCCGTCCGGTCCCGGGGCCTTCCCTGCCTGCATACTCCCCAGACCTGTGATCAGCTCCTCCAACCCAATTGGTGCCCCCAAACCAGCCACCTCCTGCTCCTCCACCCTCGGGAACCTCAGTTGGTCCAAGAATCATCGCATCCCCTCTTCCCCCGCTGGGGGCTGGGATCTTTACAGCTCCTCATAGAAGGCCTTGAATGCCTCATTTACTTTCGTCGCACTCTGCACCGCAACTCCCCTTCCATCCTTGACTCCACCTATTTCCTTCGCTGCCATCCTCTTACGGAGCTGGTGTGCCAGCATCCGACTCGCCTTCTCCCCATACTCATACGTCGCCCCCTGCGCTTTCCTCCACTGTGCCTCTGCCTTCCCTGTGGTCAACAGGTCAAACTCCATCTGGAGACGTCGCCTTTCCCTAAGTAGTCCCTCTTCAGGGGCCTCTGCGTATCTCCTGTCCACTCTTAAAATCTCCCCCACTAACCTCTCCCTTTCCATGCCCTCTATCTTCTCCCTATGAGCCCTGATGGAGATTAGCTCTCCCCTGATCACCGCCTTCAGCGCCTCCCATACCACCCCCACCTGCACCTTCCCGTTGGCCTCCAAGTGCCTTTCAATACACCCCCTCACCCTCCCACACACCACCTCGTCCGCCAGCAGTCCCACATCCAACCGCCACAACGGGCGTTGGTCCCTCTCCTCTCCCAACTCCAGTTCCACCCAGTGCGGGGCGTGATCTGAGATGGCTATGGCCGAATACTCCGTTCCCTCCACTTTCGGGATCAGCGCCTGCCCAGAACAAAAAAATCTATCCGGGAGTAGGCTTTGGGCACGTGGGAGAAAAAAAAAAATTCCCTGGCCTGCGGCCTGGCAAACCTCCACGGATCCACTCCCCCCATCTGATCCATAAACTCCGAAGCACCTTGGCCGCAGCCAGCCTCTTTCCGGTCCTAGATCTGGAGCGATCCAGAGCTGGGTCCAACACCGTATTAAAATCCCCACCCATTATCAAGCTTCCTACCTCCAGGTCCGGAATGCGCCCCAACATGCGCTTCATGAATCCGGCATCATCCCAGTTTGGGGCCTATACATTTACCAATACCACCCACGTCCCCTGCAACTTACCGCTCACCATCACGTATCGACCCCCATTGTCTACTACGATATTCTTGGCCTCAAACGACACCCGCTTCCCCACCAATATTGCCACCCCTCTGTTCTTCGCATCCAGCCCTGAATGGAATACCTGTCCTACCCATCCCTTTCTTAACCTGACCTGATCCGCCACCTTCAAATGTGTCTCCTGGAGCATGACCACGTCTGCCTTCAGTCCATTTAAGTGCGCGAACACTCGGGCCCTCTTTACCGGCCCATTCAGGCCCCTCGCATTCCACGTTATCAGCCGGATTGGGGGCCTCCTACCCCCCCCCCCCCCCCCCCCCGCCGACTAGCCATCTCCTTTTCCAGGCCAGTCCCGTGCCCGCACCGCCCTCACCCTCCAGTCCCCCAGACGGGAGACCCCCGCCCCGACCACCTCTTCTGTGTCCCATTCCCCTTCGGCCAGTGCAGCAGCAACCCTATTTCCCCCCCCCCCCCCCCACCCCGCTAGACCCATGTCTAGCTCTTTTGCTCCCCCCATAGCATGCCCGTAAGTCAGCTGACTCCTGCTGACCCCGGCTTCCCCCGCTGTCCCATTGACCTCCCTGTGTGGGAATCTCCCAATCAGTGTGCGCTCCTCCATTCCGCCCCCACTCCATCCTTCCCTAGCGCGGGAAAAATCCCGCGCTTTCCTAAGCCTGCCCCGCCCCCTCTGGCGCAGCTCCTGTCGCGGCCTTGTCTCATTTCCCCCATCCCCGAGCCTCCTCTCCCTCCAGCACCAGCGCCCACCGTCTCGTACGGTCACACCGTATGCCTTCTTAACAATCCTCTCAACCTGGGTGGCAACTTTCAGGGATCTATGTACATGGACACCGAGATCTATCTGCTCATCCACACTGCCAAGAATCTTACCATTAGCCCAGTACTCTGTCTTCCTGATATTCCTTCCAAAATGAATCACCTCACACTTTTCTGCATTAAACTCCATTTGCACCTCTCAGCCCAGCGCTGCAGCTTATCTAAGTCCCTCTGTAACTTGTAACATCCTTCCACACTGTCCACAACTCCACCGACTTTAGTGTCATCTGAAAATTTACTCACCCATCCTTCTACGCCCTCATCCAGGTCATTTATAAAAATGACAAACAGCAGTGGCCCCAAAACAGATTCTTGTGGTACACCACTAGTAACTGGACTCCAGTCTGAACATTTCCCATCAACCACCACTCTTTGTCTTCTTCCGACTAGCCAATTTCTGATCCAAACTGGTAAATCACCCTGAATCCCATGCCTCCGTATTTTCTGCAACAGCCTACCATGGGGAACCTTATCAAACGCTTTACTGAAATCCATATACACCACATCATCTGCTTTACCCTCATCCACCTGTTTGGTCAACTTCTCAAAGAACTCAATAAGGTTTGTGAGGCACGACCTACCCTTCACAAAACCATGTTGACTATCTCTAATCAAATTATTCTTTTCCAGATGATTATATATCCTATCTCTTATAAACCTTTCCAAGATTTTGCCCACAACAGAAGTAAGGCTCACTGGTCTATAGTTACTGGTCTATAGCTACTCCCCTTCTTGAACAATGGGACAACATTTGCTATCCTCCCGTCTTCTGGCACTATTCCTGTAGACAAAGATGACTTAAAGATCAAAGCCAAAGGTTCAGCAATCTCCTCCCTAGCTTCCCAGACAATCCTAGGATAAATCCCATCCGGCACAGGGGACCTATCTATTTTCACACTTTCCAGAACTGCTAAAACCTCCTCCTTATGAACCTCAAGCCCTTCTAGTCTAGTAGCCTGAATCTCAGTATTCTCCTCGACAACATTGTCTTTTTCCTGTCTGAATACTGACGAAAAATATTCATTTAGCACCTCTCTCTCCTCGGACTCCAAGCACAACTTCACACTACTGTCCTTGACTGGCCCTACTCTTACCCTAGTCATTCTTTTATTCCTGACATATCTATAGAAAGCTTTAGGGTTATCCTTGATCCTACCTACCAAAGACTTCTCATGTCCCCTCCTGGCTCTTCTTAGCTCTCAGTTTAGTTCCTTCCTAGCTAACTTGTAACTCTCGAGCGCCCTAACTGAACCTTCATGTCTCATCTTTACATAAGCCTCCTTCTTCCTCTTGACAAGTGTTTCGACTGCTTTAGTAAACCACGGATCCCTTGCTCGCCCACTTCCTCCCTGCCTGACAGGTACATACTTATCAAGGACACGCAGTAGCTGTTCCTTGAACAAGCACCACATTTCCATTGTGCCCATCCCCTGTATTTTTCCTCTCCATCCGATGCATCCTAAGTCTTGCCGCATCGCATCATAATTGCCTTTCCCCCAGATATAACTCTTGCCCTGCGGTATATACCTATCCCTTTCCATCACTAAAGTAAACGTAATCGAATTGTGGTCACTATCACCAAAGTGCTCACCTACCTCCAAATCTAACACCTGTCCTGGTTCATTACCCAGTACCAAATCCAATATGGCCTCACCTCTCGTTGGCCTATCTACATAGTGTCAGGAAACCCTCCTGCACACATTGGACAAAAACGGACCCATCTAAAGTACTCGAACTATAGCGTTTCCAGTCAATATTTGGGAAGTTAAAGTCCCCCATAACAACTACCCTGTTGCTTTCGCTCCTATCCAGAATCATCTTTGCAATCCTTTCCTCGACATCTCTGGAACTTTTCGAAGGCCTATAGAAAATCCCTAACAGGGTTACCTCTCCTTTCCTGTTCCTAACCTCAGCACATACTACCTCAGTAGACGAGTCCTCATCAAACGTCCTTTCTGCCACCGTAATACTGTCCTTGACTAACATTGTCACCCCTCCCCCTCTTTTACCACCTCCCCTGAGCTTACTGAAATATCTAAACTCCGGCACCTGCAACAACCATTCCTGTCCTTGCTGTATCCATGTCTCCGAAATGGCCACAATATTGAAGTCCCAGGTACCAACCCATGCCGCAAGTTCACCCACCTTATTCCGGATGCTCCTGGCATTGAAGAAGACTCACTTTAAACCATCTTCCTGCCTGCCGGTACACTCCTGCAACTTTGAAACCTTACTCATGACCTCACTACTCTCAACCTCCTGTATACTGGAGCTACAATTCAGGTTCCCAAGCCCCTGCTGAACTAGTTTAAACCCTCCCGAAGAGCATTAGCAAATTTCCCCCCCAGGATATTGGTACCCCTCTGGTCCAGGTGTAGACCATCCCGTTTGTAGAGGTCCCACCGACCCCAGAATGAGCCCCAATTATCCAGAAATCTGAAACCCTCCCTCCTGCACCATCCCTGTAGCCATGTGTTCAACTCCTCTCTCTCCCTATTCCTCGTCTCGCTATCACGTGGCACGGGTAACAACCCAGAGATAATAACTCTGTTTGTCCTAGACCTAAGTTTCCATCCTAGCTCCCTGAATTCCTGCCTTACATCCCTTACAATTGCTTCACAGCTCCAGGGTCCCAGGTTTGATTCTGGCTTGGGTCACTGTCTGTGCGGAGTCTGCACATCCTCCCCGTGTGTGCGTGGGTTTCCTCCGGGTGCTCCGGTTTCCTCCCACAGTCCAAAGATGTGCAGGTTAGGTGGATTGGCCATGATAAATTGCCCTTAGTATCCAAAATTGCCCTTAGTGTTGGGTGGGGTTACTGGGTTAAGGGGATAGGGTGGAGGTGTTGACCTTGGGTAGGGTGCTCTTCCCAAGAGCCGGTGCAGACTTGATGGGCTGAATGGCTTCCTTCTGCACTGTAAATTCTATGATGATTCCCTTCTGAGCAACAGGGACAGACTCTGTGCCAGAGACCTGTACCCCATGGCTTACCCCTGGTAAGTCCCCCCCCCCCCCCCAACAGTATCCAAAGCGGTAAAATTGTTACTAAGGGGAACGACCACAGGGAATCCCTGTACTGACTGCTTCCTCCCAGCACCTCTCACCGTCACCCATCTATCTTTATTTTTCGGGGTAACTACGTCCCTGAAGCTTCTATCTATGACCACCTCTGCCTCCCGAATGATCCGAAGTTCATCCAGCTCCAGCTCCAGTTCCCTAACGAGCTTCCCCTCCCCCACTGCCCCAAGGCCCTCAAACGCTGTCTGGGGTTCTTCTCGTATTATGCTCAGTGGGTCCCAAACTATGCGGACAAGACCCACCCCACTCATGCAGTCCACTCATTTCCCCCTGACGGCAGAGGCCCAACAGGCCTTCGCCCGGATCAAAGCTGATATTGCCAAAGCTGGAATGCACGCTGTAGACGAAGCACTTCCTTTCCAAGTAGAAAGCGACGCATCGGACATCGCTCTTGCCGCCACCCTCAACCAGGCAGGCAGGCCCGTGGCATTCTTTTCCCGCACCCTCCATGCCTCCAAAATTCGGCACTCATCCGTCGAAAAGGAGGCCAGGCTATCGTTGAGGCTGTGCAACATTGGAGGCATTACCTGGCCGGCAGGAGATTCACTCTTCTCACTGACCAACGGTCGGTAGCCTTCATGTTCAACAACACACAGGGGGCAAGATCAAAAATGACAAAATCTTGCGGTGGAGAATCAAGCTCTCCACCTATAATTACGAGATTACGTATCGCCCTGGCAAACTCAACGAGCCCCCAGACGCCCTATCCCGAGGTACATGTGCCAGCACACAGGTAGACCGACTCCGGACCCTGCACGACAGCCTTTGTCACCCAGGTTGTACCACTTCATTAAGGCACAAAATTTGCCCTACTCCGTCGAGGAAGTAAGGACGATCACCAAGGACTGCCAGGTCTGTGCGGAGTGCAAACCGCACTTCTACCGGCCGGACCGCGTGCACCTGGTGAAGGCCTCCCGCCCCCTTGAACGCCTCAGCGTGGATTTCAAAGGCCCCCTCCCCTCCTCCGACCGACACACGTATTTCCTCAGTGTGATCAATGAATACTCCTGTTTTCCCTTCACCATCCCATGCCCCGACATGACGTCTGCCACCGTCATTAAAGCCCTTAATTCTATCTTCACCCTGTTCGGCTTCCCCGCCTACATCCACAGTGACAGGGGATCCTCATTCATGAGTGATGAGCTACGCCAGTTCCTGCTCAGCAGGGGTATCGCCTCCAGCAGAACGACGAGCTACAACCCCCGGGGAAACGGACAGGTAGAAAGGGAGAATGGGACGGTATGGAGGGCCGTCCAGCTGGCCCTACGTTCCAGAAATCTCCCGGCCTCCCGCTGGCAAGAGGTCCTCCCTGATGCACTACATTACATTCACTCATTACTTTGCACTGCTCCTAACAGTACACCGCATGAACGCCTTTTTGCCTTCCCCAGGAAGTCCACACCCGGGGTTTCACTCCCAACTTGGCTCACAGCTCCGGGAACCGTGCTTCTCCGTAAACATGTGCGGCTCCACAAGGCGGACCCATTGGTGGAAAGGGTGCACCTGCTCCACGCAAACCCACAGTACGCCTACGTGGCATTCCCCGACGGCCGCCAGGATACCCTCTCCCTCAGGGACCTGGCACCAGCAGGTTCCGCCCCCACACCACCCCCATCGTCCCCGGCGCCACCCTCCCCTCCCCCGCCGCCCCCATCACCCCCCCTAGGACCGTCCGTCCTCCCCCTGCCCACCTCCATTGATGAAGAGGAGTTCAGCACGCTCCCGGAGTCAACTTCGACCACGACAGCACCAACATCGCCGGCTCCACTTCGTCGATCCCAGAGGACGATCAAGGCGCTGGACTGGCTGAACATCCGACCGGCCCACCGGATGACCAGAGACATTTTTTTCTCACTGTTCTGTAAATATTAAAGATTGCGAATTGTATATAGTTATCCACCACACCCGCCGGACTCAATTTTTATCTTTTTAAAAGATTTTTTTTTTTTTAATTTAAATTTAGTGTAACCAATTAAATTTTTTTCTAATTAAGGGGCAATTTAGCATGGCCAATCCACCTACCCTGCACATCTTTGGATTGTGGGGGTGAAACCCATGCAAACACGGGGAGAATGTGCAAACTCCACACGGACAGTGACCCAGAGCAAGGATTGAACCTGGGACCTCGGCGCCATGAGGCAACAGGGCTAACCCACTGCGCCACTGTGCTGCCCCAGCCAGACTCAATTTTAACAGGGGGTGAATGTGGTAAACCACTGTGTTCCTATATTAAAGGTTGTACGGTAGAACCTGCACTACAGGTTCACCTGGGCCCCTGCATGCTAGCTCCGCCCAGGAGCCGGGTTATAAATATGCGTGGCCTTCAGTTAGCAGCCATTTCATCAGCTGCTGTAGGAGGCCACACTTCGTCTCCAGCCAAATTGATCGTGCTCCGAGGGAGGCTTGCTAATTTTAGAGAGTTGATGTACAAATTTAAGCTGCCCAACTCAAGTCTTTTTCGTTATTTTCAGGTTCGTGACTTCTCTCATACTGCTTTCCCTTGCTTTCCTCTGGCCCCACCTTCCTCTTTGCTGAAGTGTATTTTACCTTGGCACAGCCTGGCAAGGGTCTATCACAGACCTTTTTGGCCATTTTCTTTCGTCTGATCCCTCCCCGCTAAGTGGGGTAAGGGCAAAATGGGAGAGTGAGCTGGGCCCAAAACTCGCTAGCGAAGTCTGGAGGGAGACCCTTTACAGAGTCCACGTCCTCATCTACCCTGTTGAGCCTAATTCAGTTCAATGTCCTGCATAGGACGCACTTGACCAAGGCAAGGATAAGTGGATTCTTTCCAAACGTTGAAGACAGATGTGATTGCTTTTGTGCGTTTGCTTTACATTTGTATCACTTCAGTCATACCGGTAGGAAAGAAAACTACGCGATTGGAAACCAGCAGAATGTGTCAACTCTGCACGTTGGTAACAGTCAACAAAATGTCTTGTGGTCGCACTCAGGACCCTTATGGGGCTGCAGGTTGCCCACTACTGGTCCAGATCCTCGACTATTCTACAGCTCCCATCCCGTGTTCAACAATGATAACCACTCACCTCAGGTCCAAATGGACCATCTTGCCAGGTGCATGCCACCTTTAAGCTATTGTAAATCAGGTGGCATCAGCTTCCCATTCACGGCTGACTCAATCCTGAAGGTGAGAGTTAATTTGGAAAAGTTGGAATTTAATGAGTATTTGCGGGATGCTACTTTATGGAAAAGAAGTTCCCGCCACTGAAATGCTGCCGACTTAATCCATTAAACTCAAGTGGAAACCAAGATTTCAGCTCCCGCCTGATTGAGTCAACTTGCCTGCCACATTTCCCGTTCCTCATGGTCACATTAAATTCCACCTCTTTTTTCTGTTGCACGCTTCTTTTTGGATGAGTGGCTGGTACAGGTGGTTCCCTATGTTTAAGGTTTATTCCATTTTTACATCAAACCTGCAGAGTATTCTGTTCTTCATCTGAAACACATGCAATACCTGCATTGACATTTATGTAGTGTCTGGTCACTTCAAAACATCTTGAAGTATTAACATTTAAATTACAATGGAACTATTATCTGGGTGAATGTTACAAATATCCCACAAGAATCCAAGAACATAAGAAATGGGAGAAGAAGTAGAGCATGTGGCCCATTACGCCTACTCCACCATTCAATACCATCATGGCTGATCTGCCTCAACTCTACTTTCGCTTCCACTCTCAATATCCTTTCATCTGCTGAGAGACCAAATACCTGTCTATCTCAGCATTAAATGTATTCACCGATGGAGATCCGCAACCCTCTGAGGTAGAGAATTACAAAGATTCACAACCCTTTCAGTGAAGTAATTCCTCCTCATCTCAGTCCTAAATGATCAGCCCCTTATCCTGAGCTTGTGCCCTCGCCCATCCCACATCCGCAACCCCCCGCCATTATGCTTTAGATTCCCCGACCAGCAGAAACAATCTCTCAGCTTCTATCCTATCAAACCCCTTCTGAATTTTGTGGGTTTCAATGAGACCATCTCTCATTCTGCTGAACACCAGAGAATGCAGGCCCAGTTTACACAGCTCTCATCAAAGGAAAATCCCCTTTATCCTGTTAATATTCTGTGAAATCTGTCTTTTCACCTTTCGACATCTACTGATCCCTACTTCCTTTGCACCCTGGAAGCTCTGTGTCAGATTTTCAGGCAGATGTCAAGATTGCAGTCTTTTTAGATTGGTTCGATTGATTTCTCAGCTCTTGTGTTTTGATCAGTGAGCAAACAATCATAGAGTCATAGAGGTTTATAGCATGAAAACAGGCCCTTCGGCCCAACTTGTCCATGCCGCCTAGTTTTTACCATGAAGCTGGTCCCAATTGCCCGCATTGGCCCACAACCATCTATACCCAGCTTTCCCATATAACTGTCTAAATGCTTTTTAAAAGGCAAAATTGTACTGCCTCTACTACTGCTTCTGGCAGCTCATTCCAGACACTCACCGCCCTCTGTGGGGAAAAATTGCCCCTCTGGGACCTTTTGTATCTCTCCCCTCTCACCTTAAACCTATGCCCTCTAGTTTTAGATGGCCTACCTTATCTATGCCCCTCATTATTTTATAGACCTCAAAAAGTTCACCCCTAAGCCTCCTATGCTCCAGGGAAAATAACCCCAGTCTATCCATCCTATCCATCCTCTCCTTATAACTCAAACCATCAAGTCCCGGTACCATCCCAATAAATCTTCTCTGCACTCTTTCTAGTTTAATAAAATCCTTTATATAATAGGGTGAACAAAACTGTACACAAGTGTGGAAAATTCAATCACTTTTGCCTACAAGAGACAGGGGTAACTGATCTCAGTTGTACAGTTTATGATGATAGGTTTTGTAGATCACAAACGAGTCCGAACTGAAGTTAGTAAAAAGAAAACTTGGTTTATTGCAAAGCAATTATATTTACAATACACATCATATCCAAGCCGGGTCTGTTCTGTCAGTTCCATAGCTGGCCAACTTTATACAGATCTTAATCGTGAGTGATCAAGGGCCCCCTTAGTGGGGGAGCTCATATTCGGCGAGACTCGTGGGGAGTTTGATTGCTCCAATCCCGTAGTTCCCGTGCAGGTTATAACAATAAGGTACCTGCACTTTTCTAATTCTGGCCTCATGAGCAAGCATGATGATAATTGCGCAAACAATAGTGCCTTCAGTTGCCTGGGCCCTTAGCTTTGAAAGTCCTTCCCTATGACTCTCCAGCACTCAGTCACTCTTTTCTCCATTAAGCATTCCTTAAAACAAACCTCTCTGATCAAGCTTTTGGCCAGCTGCCTAATATCATCATATGTGGCTTGTTGTCAAATGTTGCTTTATGTGAAGTGCCTTGGGACACTTTATTACATCAAAAGATGCTGTAACAAATTGTTATTGTTGAAGTGTTGAGCTAAAAAGTGATTTATTTACATGAGATATGTGTTAATACAGTGAGACTGTATTTCCCCACACCCCAGACAACAAAGACACAACTATCTTTTTCTCTGCAGCATACCAGTTTATGCAAACATCCTCTGTCGTAATTCCTCTTTGCAAGTCTGGTTTTAAAATACAACGCATTAGCTGTTGGCTGTGAATTCCAAACTTGAGCGCTGTCTCTTATTCTAAACTGACGGTGAGCTGCTCATTTATTTATGTGAATTATCAATCACAGACAATACCCCAGCCTGTGGATTGAAACTGTGAACAGAAACATTTCTTGTAACGGGGCTAGCAAAGTGTCACACTGTGCAATTTGGCACCTCAAACAGCATAAACTACCTCTGCAGAACAATGTGATCCATCTCTGATAATAGTAAAAGATACCGTCCCTGACCATCGTATCATTTTTAAAATATAAATTTGTAGTACCCAATTATATTTTCCCAATTAAGGGGCAATTTAGCATGTCTAATCCACCAACTCTGCACATCCTTGGATTGTGGGGGTGAGACCCACACAAACACTGGGAGAATGTGCAATCTCCACACAGACAATGACTCGGGGCCAGGATCAAACCCGGGTCCTCAGCACTGTGATGCAGCAGTGCTAACCACTGCGCTGCCGTGCTGCCTCAGACCCTCATATAATTAAGCAGTTAACATGGTAAACCAGTAACGTGGGTCCAAACAAAGACAAATATCTGCCATGCGTTTGTATGTTAAAAAATTTGAATTTGGGGCAAGAAATACATTTTTATCACACTTGCCTGAATATAAATTGCATGTTTTCTTATCCTGATCACAACACAAGCTGTCAATGCCGGGCCTCAACACGCTCCTTAAGCCTTTTCCCAGTTTAATCCTTGTTCAGACAACAGTATGGGCACGATCTAATGGAAAAGTTTCTAAGTGTGGTGGTGAGCTGGAATTGCCTTGTTTTTCCTGATGGCCGACCCAGCAAGACCGCTACCGGTTTCTAATGCCAATTAGCGCCGGTAATGAGGCCCCATGGGCTGCAAGTCCAAAATAACTGTCCCGCCAACTGATTCGCCATGACCGCGCCCGGCAGCTCCCCACTAATGAGAGGGAGTAGCACTTAAACCAATCCCGCAGAGCAAACCCCAGACTGCACGCATCCATGCCATCATGAAGACATGTACCACGGTTTGGAGATGCCGACCTGGCCAGACTGTTGGACGTGGTGGAGTCCAGGCGGGACATCCTGTTCCCCCAAGGGGATGGATGGTCAGTCAAAGGGCAGCCAGTGCCGCCTGGGTGGCAGTGACAGCGCCACCAGCACGGGAAGTATCACAAGGAGAACTGCCACCCAGTGCCGCAAGAAGCTAAACAACCTCCACCGGGCCGCAGGGGTAAGTTGGCAACGGTAGCTAGGGACAGTTAAGGTCACGATTGCACACCATTAAAACATCTTACATCCAACATGCCTCTGTCACGTTATTCCCCACTGCGGGCGACGTGCACCCCACTCCCCCGTTTGCCCTCTGCCCTTCCCCGGCCACATTCTGGGAGGCACTGATGCCGGTGGTTCGGGGGATAGATTATCTCGTTCAAGGCGCAAGGAGAGAGAAGTACGAACGATTATTTTTTTTTATTTTTATTTTTTTTAAACACATTTTATTCAAACTTGTATCAAAGTAGGTTACAACAAATAAACACCCCGGGAAACATTCTTCCCAACAATCAACTATACAGTTTGTACAGATTTTTCTCCCTTTTCACCCCCCCCCCCCCTCCCCATCACCCCCCCCCTCCCACCCCCCCACCCCCACCCCCCTGCGACAAACAGCTCCTCAAACATGGTCACAACCATCCCCCACCTTTTCTCAAACTCCCCTGCTGAGCCCCTTAACTCATACTTTATCTTCTCTAACCGCAGGAAGTCATACAGGTCACCCAACCATGCTGCTACCCCCCGTGGCAATGCCGACCGCCACTCCAGCAAAATTCGTCACCGTGCAATCAGAGAGGCGAAGGCCAAGACATCGGCCTTCCTCCTCTCCATGACCTCCGGCTTCTCTGAAACCCCAAATATCGGCACCAAAGGCTCCGGTTCCACTTCCTCCTCCACTATCCTGGCTAAGACCACAAACACTCCCGCCCAGAATTGTCCAATTTTTCACAACCCCAAAACATATGCACATGATTCGCTGGCCCTCGCCCACACCTCTCACACTCATCTGCTACCCCCTGAAAGAACCAACTCATTCTCGCCCGAGTCATATACACCCTGTGCACCACCTTAAACTGTATCAGGCTCATCCTTGCACAAGAGGAGGTCCCGTTTACCCTTCGCAGTGCCTCACTCCATACTCCCCAATTGATCTCCATTCCCAATTCCGCTTCCCATTCCTCCTTGATCTTCACAACCCGCTCGCCTCCCTGCTCCCCCAGCCACTTATATATATATCCCCAATTCTTCCCTCCCCTTCCACATCCGGAAGCAGTAGTCGCTCCAGCAGGGTGTATCCCGGCAATCTAGGGAATCCCTTCCTGACCTTTCATGCAAAGTCCCTAACCTGTAGATACTTGAACTCACTACCCCATGGCAGCTCTACCCTCTCCCTTAGCTCCTCCAGACTGGCAACCGCTTCCTCCAAATACAAATCCCTCACCTTGACCTGCCCCACTTCCCTCCACCTCCTGTATACGCTATCCACCCCCCCCCCCCCCCCCCCCCCCCCGGCTCAAACCCATGATTCTCGCACAGCGGCGTTAGCACCGACATCCCTTCCACCCTAAAATGCCTCCTCAGCTGATTCCATATCTTCACCGTGGACTGCACCACTGAGCTCCCTGAATACCTACTCGGAGCCATTGGCAATGCTGCCATCACCATAGCCCTCAAACTAGACCTCTTACAAGATTCCTCCTCCATCCTAACCCACTCTACCCCTTCTCCTTCCCACCACCGCCGCACCTTGTCCACATTCGCCGCCCAATAATAATGAAGCAAGTTTGGCAATGCCAACCCCTCCTGCTGCCTCTGCCTCTGTAGCAGGGTCCTCCCCACCCTCGGCACCTTCCCGCCTTACAAAGTCAGAGATGATTGTGTCCACTTTCCGAAAAAAGGCCTTTGGTATAAAGATCGGGAGAGCCTGAAAGATAAACAAGAACCTCGGCAGAATATTCATTTTCACCACTTGGACCCTCCCCGCCAACGTTAAGTGCAGTGCACCCCACCTCTTAAGATCCTCCCTGGCCTCCTCCACCAGCTTCATTAAGTTCCACTTATGGAGCCCCGTCCATTTCCTCACTACCTGAATCCCCAAGTACCTAAACCTATCCCTCGCTACCGTAAATGGCATCCCCCCTAAATTAGCCCGCTGTGCCAGCTCATTCACCGGGAATACCTTGCTTTTCCCTACATTCAGCTTGTATCCCGAGAATCCTCCAAACCTCCCCAACAGGCCCATAATCCTTCCAATACTCTCCCAACGGACCCGAAACATACAGCAAGAGGTCATCGGCATAGAGCGACACCCGATGCCACATAGGTGTCCCGGACCATCAGCTCCCCGTGCTCGACCGCTGTGACAGTCCCGCAGTTACAACTGCGGATGAGTACTCTCAGTTCACGCAGATATTCAGCCAGTCAGGAGGTGTCGAGCGAGTACCTCATTCACCTCACGAACTGTCGTTTGAGCAGCTCCACTGCCTCCGCATACGAGGCCGCGCCTCTGATGAGTTGGAAAATCCTGTGGCTCACCCGGGCGTTGAGGAGATGCTGTTCAATTTCCGGGGAGACCTCAGCGGCGAAGGAGCTGAGGTAGGACTCCAAGCAATTGAGCCAATGCTCAAATATTGCCATAGCCTCTGGCGCCTGCGGGTCAAGTTCGAGGCGCCTGGTTTTAAAACGGCTTCCATCGTATAAAAATCTAGCTGGTTAATTTGATACCAATCAATCCAGTCGAAACGGTAGTTAACAAGAACTGTGGTTTTAATCAGCTAGAATGTACCCACCAGTAGCTCCTCCCGCACTGAGAGGCTGTCCCGGGTCGATGGGTTATATACCTTCTCAGAGGGGCGGAGCCACAGGAGGAGCCAACAACAACATCAACACAACAACAGTAACAGTGAACAAATATAATAATATATACAACAGCCATACGTGGCTCACCACAGTGCCAAGGGTTTGGAGGTTGGGCTGTATTGCAAAGAAAGCGACAGAGGCGTCATACTGTTTGTGGTCAAAGGTTTTTAATGTGTCGCAGGTCCAACAATGCCCCACTCTCCCAATGATGCCACCCCCCTCTCCCCCACCACCCCTCACTCCCCCCCCCCACCCCTTGCCTATCCCTCCTGCCCTCTAACCCCCTCTCTCAGTGTCCTCAGTGGTCCCCAAACTGCTTAACCTTCCTTACTCTACTGCTAACTCTAGGTGTGTCCCCAGGATGCACATCTGAGGTGGAGGCAACCAGCTGCTTGTCTTGTCTGCAGCCCATGGCCTTTGATGCCCCTGGCGGGCGGCCTTTGGGGGCTCTAGAGCCGGAGAGCCCCTGCATACTTGTCGACGGCATATGCACAGCCATGCTGCCCCGTCAGATGTGCTAACTTCGAGATGCGGCTTCATCAGAGGAGTGGATTTCAGGGGAGCTGGTGGCCACCAACCCCACTCCATGGGATGGGTCCAGGTTGGCACCCAGCGCCCTCTCCTCCCACTTGGTGCCCGTAGGATCCTGGGGTTCACCTTGGGACAGAGACCAAGCTGGTTCGAGTCCCAGCTGCCCCTGCATAATCGGCATCTGCCAGGCCTGGTGGCTCCCCAATGTCTGCACCAAGGTCGATGCCGTTGGCAATGCTCCTCAGTGACTGAGACAAGCTCCACAGCGCCTCAGGCATTCCCATCTGAGAGCAGGACATGTCCTCATCATGCACCTAATCAAGGTCAGCCTGGTAATGGGTCACATCCCCCAGTGAGTCGGACATTCTGCCGATGCCCTCAGCTGTGGCTATCAATGGCTGCGCCTTGGATACCTTCACTCATACTGCCGACTTCATGCACCAGGCGGTCGCCACCCTAGCAGTGTTGGCCTCGGTGCCACGCATTGCTGGCGACATCTGCACCCGTAACCTCTGCAACTCCTCCAATCAGCTAAGGACCTGCAGACCTCTGGCAGTTGTCTCGCCTGGAGGCTCCTGCCTTCAGCTGATGTACAGCAGCAGCTGTGTGATGCTCACCAGATTGTGCCCCAGAAGCCTGACCACTAACGTTTCCCACCGAGGTGGATGTATCTGCGCTGGTGGAGGGTGGGGATGACAACTGTGATGTCGAATGTGGTATCCTCGGAGCTCTCCCCGGAGGTGTTCTCCTGGGAGGCAGGAGAGGGTACCACCCAGGAAAGGCTGATGCCTTTGGTTGGAGGATCTGCGGGAGAATGGACACCGAGTGGTCAGTGGGAAGGATAGGTCAGTTAGTATGGCAATAACAACTCACGTCAGAGGTCCTCTGGATGGGGCGTCTGTCACCCTCCGCATTGGTGACCACTCTATCCTCGGCCACCCCTGTCTCCTCCAGGGCCCGTTCCTTGAAGGTGGTGAAGATTTGTATGTCTGACACCCCTCTGCTGGTCTGGGTCCTCTCCTGGAGATTGTGGGAGAGCTTCTCCTGTGGAGACACAGAGATGGCATTGTTAGCCGCATGCATGGTTCATAGTGGTGGGAGGGCGGGTGTGAATGAAGGGTTGGAGGGGTTGAAGGCGGGGTGAAGGGAGGGTTGTGGGCAGGATTCACATCACAACGTTTCACGAGATCGCGTTCAATCTTGTGAGAAGTGGTGAGCCAGGTTGATCCCGGGAGCGGGGTCTCCCGCCTTTCAACAGCCACGCTGTGCCACGGAGAGCTGCTTTTCGGGAGCAGCGTGGCCGTCGGATCGCGCTCCAAGTTTGCTCTAAGGGGGTGGCACCAGGGAGGAGAAGGGATATAAAGGGGAAACATTTCTACAAACTGTGTATGTTATGGTATGTGTGGATTTTCTCTGTAACAATAATTGGTTAGAGTTTGGAATAAAATATATTAAAAGTAAGTCCATGGCAGCGCTCCATGGAACAATTCAGTCAGCCTCACACTCTACCCAATCCCTGTAGTCCTGCAAGTTTATTTTCTTCAAGTGCAAATCCAATTACCTTTTGAAATCATTGATTGTTCCACTTTCGCTGATTTTATGCTCAGTAAGTTCCAGGTCATTACCACTTGATGCACAAAAATGTTTTTCTCACATTGCCTAAAATCTTAAATCTGTGTCCTCTAGTCCTCGTACCATCACCTAATGGAAAGCATTTCTCCTGTGCCTACCTCATGTTTCCTCAGCTACCTGACATAATCTTGTACAATTCTATCCTCAATCTCCTTTGCTCCAAGAACATTCTCAGTCTTGCCAACCTAACCTTGTACTAACCCTTCCCCTACCTCCCAATCCCTTGAACCATTCTGGTCAAACTCTTCTGCATCAACTCAAGCACCTTCCCTATCAGAAAATATCAGGGCGGTACGGCCACGCAGTGGTTAGCACTTCTGCCTCATGGCGCTGACGATCCAGGTTCGATCCCAGTGCCGGGTCACTGTCCGTGTGGAGTGTGGTAGTATGTATTGGGGGTCATGTGGGACTGGAAGCCCTAATGTCATTGGCTGACAGATCTCGGGTCCTGGTTGGCCGTTGACCTCAAGCTCCGCCCTGAAGGCGGAGTATAAGAAGCCGGAGTCTTCCCCCGCAGGCCAGTTTACTATCGAGCTGTGGGGGAACAGACACGCTTAATAAAGCCTCATCGACTTCACTCTATTCGTCTCATGGAGTCTTTGTGCGCTACATGGAGTTTGCACATTCTCTCTGTGTTTGCGTGGGTCTCACCCCCACACCCAAAGATGTGCAGGTTAGGTGGATTGGCCACGCTAAATTGCCCCTTAATTAGAAAAAAAAATAATTGGGTACTCTAAATTTAAAAAAAAGAAAACGTTGATATTGGTTCTGGATTCAATTGTGCTCCAAACAGCTAGGGTATCATTTGAAATAAAATTGTGTAATTTAGAATTAATCTTAATCAACAAAACAGTGCTCATCGTCAACTAAGCACTCAATTAACCATGGTCCTCCTACTCCAGGAGTCATCAATGTGCTTAAAAGTGTTCAAAAGCCATCATTATTTCAATCATAATTTGTTTGTTCCACCTTCCAAAGCTGTGACCTCTACCATCTAGAAGAAGAATGGCAACGGCAGGTACATGGGAACACCAGTTCCTGCAAATTCCACTCCAAGTCCCACATCATCCTGACTTGAAAATATATTGTCGTACCTTCACTGCCATGGGTCAAAAACCTAGAACTCCCTCTGTAACAACAGTGTGCCTTTTCTAGACCAGAAAGACTGCAGTGGTTTAAGAAAGCAACCCGACGCCACCTTCTCAAGGGCAATGAGTGTTGGCCTTGCAAGTGAAGTCTTCATCCTATGAACAAATATTTTTAAAAATCCATTTATGGTTACAAACCTTGGGGATAATTTTGACTTTGTGCAAAAGTACTGAACAGTTAAAATTGGGCCGGATCTTTGCTCCCTAGGGGAGTAGCTCGAGATGTGGAAAAATGCCCTGATAGCGCCATTTTCAATCTGCAGGGTGCAGGTGCAGGATAGAGTTGGGCCTGCTGCTCCCCAGACACAGAACGGAGGTGGCCACAGGTGTGCCAAGTGACTTTGTTCCAGTTGCTTTTTTAAATATTAGGCCCTCTAGCTCTCACCCCTCATGTCCCATCGCCTCCCACCCACTCCCTAAGCCCCATCCATGTCAACTCCAGACTCCACCTAACCCTCAGACCCCTCCTTTCCAACTTACCCAGTATCCTCCATAGGTAGACCTCAGGAGTCATGTTGAGATTTTAAAAAATTTAAAATAAATTTAGAGTACCCAATTCATTTTATTTCCAATTAAGGGGCAATTTAGCGTGGCCAATTCACTACCCTGCACATCTTTGAGTTGTGTGGGCGAAACCCATGCAAACACGGGGAGAATGTGCAAACTTCACACGGACAGTGACCCAGAGCTGGGATCGAACCTGGGACCTCGGCTCTGTGAGGCAGCTGTGCTAACCACTGCACCACCACGCTGATGTTGAGATTAAATTAAATAAACTTCTGAATAACTATTACAATTTTCATTATATTAAACCTCATTCTCATTCATGAAAGCACATGCAAAACCTTTAAATCCACTCATGTACTTAATCACTTATCTAAACAAAAAGAATGGCATTCATAACCCCACCATAAAAGGTAAAAAATGCTTTGTGGAGCTGTCAATAAAACTGAACTCACAAACACTCTGCTGGGATTATTGTAAATTATGGAAATCAACTACCCACTAATAATGATCTAATTATAGCCATCAGGGTAAAGTCAACAAACAATTGTGAAACTAATAGAACAGTTTTTTTCAACTCTTACTGACACAAACAGGCTGCTTTTTCTAAAACATTAAAGAACTGGGGGGATTTAAATAGCTTCACAGCTTGAGTTTCTTTTCTACCCATAATGACACAGGCAGGGTATTTCATTTTTGCTGGCGAAAATGGGATCTGTCAGAACAGGGACTTCCAGATATGGGTCCCATCTGCCATTTTTAGAGATCAGAGGAGTTAAATCCAGCCTATTGTGTTAGCAGTTCATTTTATGAGGTTGGAGGGAGGGGTGATATTTAACCTCAGAAAAATAGACAAGTTTTCAATTGGTGGGAGGCTAAGGTGTTCACCTGAACCTAAACCTGCCTCCAACTCACTCATCAGGTTTAACAGTGGCTGAACAACCAACCCACTTGAAGGGGCAGGGTGGAACCTTGAATATTAAAATGAGCCTGTGAAATTTATTCTCATTCCCCTGTGGATTTAACTGTGGATTGCTTATATGCTTGAACCTTGGGAAACCTGGCAGCTGAACTCAGGCAAGGGGTGCCAGATCCAGGAGTTGATCAGGAGCCTTATCACTCGCACACTGGACCTAGGGAATCCTATCCTGTAGCGACTAGACACCTAACTTTACGATCTCCCACCAATCTTCCCCACCAGTCCTTGGACTATCTTCTAGCTTCTCCCAGGCTTCTAGTTCCCCCAAATCCTGGACTCTAGGATCTGATTACATTTCCCCCAGTCCAACAGTGTCTAATACCCTGGGGTTCCAGGACAGGCCGTCTCAATTGGGACTCCCTCCCCTCAGGATTGACCTCTCAACCCTTCAGGATTGAATCTCACCAGAATTGATCTTCCTTCCAGTTTGCCTCTCTAGCTTTCCTGTCACCTCCAGCTCAGGGCACCAACCTTCCTTGTTCAGTGGTGCCACCGAATTTCTCACCAGTCAAACAGGCTGACTTCCAGGTGAGGAACCATTTAATTGCTCCATATCCCTGCTTCTGCTCACAATCGAGACCTACATCCCTCCCATGTAAGATCTATGCAACATCAGTTGAGGAATGTTATTTTTTTGTACAATGCAATTTATCTCAGATCTCCTCCGTTTCCCATTGGATGTGAGACATGATGAAAAGCAACATTCACCTATCACATTGATATGGTAGACACTTCAACAACCTGCTGCCCGCAGTTAGTTACACACACCCTGCCAAGGGAATCATCAGAAGGTTGAGTAGCTTCTCTGAACTCCATTAAGCAGTTCATTGTGCAACTATGGCCAAACAAAGCATTAGGGGCTGGTTTAGCACAGTGGGCTAAATCGCTGGCATGTAATGCAGAACACAGCCAGCAGCGCGGGTTAAATTCCCGTACCAGGACTTCCGGGTGCGGCTATGCAGAGCTAGGTCGCATATTCGGTAGCTCCCGCTTGGAACGGACTTTTGGGCTCTTTTACAGGGCCCCCACGGCATTTGTTTGACATTTCCCGGTGTGGGATGAAGACTGCAGCATTCCCCTGACAGTGTCCCCCAGGAATGTTATGTCTTTTGGCTACCAGACCCGGCAGAAACAGTAAAAGATTTGGCTTGAGCTGCAGGAATAGACAAAGGCCTCTTCCAGCATGCAGGCGGGGGAAGGGCAAGCTTAAATCTGCAATCTGGCTTTATTCTATCAAAGGTGAATTCTAGCAGCAGAGGGAACAACTGTGAAAAGATCTACCAAGGCCATTGAAGAAGCAGGGACGAGGCTTCCGGTGGCGGCCATGGAGGAGTAGGTCGCGCATTCGGCAGCTCCCGTCTGGAACGGACTCTCAGACCTTTTTCAGGAGTTTCCATAGACTTTTTGGGGCAGACTGGTGAAGTGAACACTGCAAAAAGGATTCCCTCTCGACTTCCGGTTGCGGCTATGCGGAGCTAAGCCGCACGATTCGGCAGCTCCCGCTACCACGGACTTTCGGGCTCGTTAGAGGAGCCCCAACGGAACTTTTTTTTTTTTTTTGACGCAGCCCGTGGGGAAGGGAAGAGAGAGGTCCCCCTCCAACTTCTATGAAATGGACCAGAAGTGTAACGGCCAAAGGAGCGGCACTGGAGCAACGGGAGAAGCGAGGGAAAGAAAACAAAATGGCGGCGGCCAGGAACAAAGGGGAGCTGCAGGAGTTCATAAAGCGCTGCTTCGAGGAGCAGCGCGAGGAGATGCGCAAGGAGATGTTGGCGCCTATGCTTTCGGCAATTGAAGGACTCAGGATCACCCAGAAGGCCCACGAAGCTAAGATCCAGGAGGTACAGAAAAGAGTCAGTCAGAACGAGGACGAGCTCGTGAGGCTGGCGGTGAGAGTGGAGCAGAACGAGGCGCTACACAAGAGATGGGCGGGAAGACTCGAAGACCTGGAGAACAGGTCGAGGAGAAAGAATCTGCGAATCCTGGGTCTCCCTGAGGGAGTGGAGGGGGCTGATGCCAGGGCATACGCGAGCACGATACTCAAGACGGGGGTCCCCCCTCTGGGGGACTGGAGGGTGAGGGAGGCGTGGACACGGGACTGGCCCAGAAAAGGAGATGGCTAGTCGGCGGCGGGGGGGGGGGGGGGCCTCCAATCCGGCTGATAACGTGGAATGTGACGGGCCTGAATGGGCCGGTGAAGAGGGCTCAAGTGCTCGCGCGCTTAAAGGGACTGAAGGCGGAAGTGGCCATGCTCCAAGAGACACACCTAGGCCCCGAACTGGGATGATGCAGGATTCATGAAGCGCATGTTGGGGCGCATTCCGGACCTGGAGATAGGAGGCCTGATAATGGGAGGGGACTTCAGCACAGTGCTGGATCCAGCACTGGACCGCTCCAAATCAAGGACTGGAAAGAGGCCGGCGGCGGCCAAGGTACTTAGGGGGTTTATGGATCAGATGGGGGGAGTGGACCCATGGCGGTTTGCAAGGCCGCAGGCCAGGGAATTTTCTTTCTTTTCCCATGTACACAAAGCCTACTCCCGGATAGATTTCTTTGTTCTGGGTAGGGTGCTCATCCCGAGGGTGGAGTGGACGGAGTATTCGGCTACAGCCGTTTCGGACCATGCCCCGCACTGGGTGGAACTGGAGCTGGGAGAGGAGAGGGACCAACGCCCGTTGTGGCGGCTGGATGTGGGACTGCTGGCGGACGAGGTGGTGTGTGGGAAGGTGAGGGGGTGTATCGAAAGGTACTTGGAGGCCAACGACAACGGGGAGGTGTGGGTGGGGGTGGTATGGGAGGCGTTGAAGGCGGTGATCAGGGGAGAGCTAATTTCCATTAGGGCTCATAGGGAGAAGACAGAGGGTATGGAAAGGGAGAGGTTAGTGGGGGAGATTTTGAGAGTGGATAGGAGATACGCAGAGGCCCCGGAGGAAAGATTACTTGGGGAAAGACGACGGCTCCAGACGGAGTTTGACCTGTTGACCACAGGGAAGGCGGAGGCACAGTGGAGGAAAGCGCAGGGGGTGACCTACGAGTATGGGGAAAAGGCTAGTCGGATGCTGGCACACCAGCTCCGTAAGAGGATGGCAGCGAGGGAAATAGGAGGAGTCAAAGATGGAAGGGGAGCCACGGTTCGGAGTGCTACGAAAATAAACGAGGTATTCAAGGTCTTTTATGAAGAGCTGTACAGATCCCAGCCCCCAGCGGGGGAAGAGGGGATGAGACGATTTCTAGATCAGCTGAGATTCCCGAGGGTGGAGGAGCAAGAGGTGGCTGGTTTGGGGGCACCAATTGGGTTGGAGGAGCTGAGCAAGGGTTTGGGGAGCATGCAGGCAGGGAAGGCCCCAGGACCGGATGGATTCCCGGTGGAGTTCTACAGGAAGTATGCAGACCTGTTGGCCCCGCTACTGGTGAGGACCTTTAATGAGGCAAGAGAGGAGGGGACCCTGCCCCCGACAATGTCGGAAGCGACAATTTCTTTGATCCTAAAGCGGGACAAGGACCCACTGCAATGTGGATCGTACAGGCCGATCTCGCTCCTCAATGTGGATGCAAAGTTGCTGGCAAAAGTGCTGGCCACGAGGATCGAGGACTGTGTCCCGGGGGTAATCCACGAGGACCAGACGGGATTTGTAAAGGGCAGGCAACTAAACACCAATGTGCGGCGGCTCTTAAACGTGATAATGATGCCATCGGAGGAGGGAGAGGTGGAGATAGTGGCAGCTATAGACGCAGAGAAGGCCTTTGACCGAGTAGAGTGGGAGTACCTCTGGGAAGTGCTGCGTAGGTTTGGGTTCGGGGTAGGGTTTATCAATTGGGTTAAGCTCCTTTACAGAGCCCCGATGGCGAGTGTAGTGACGAACCGGCGGAGGTCGGAGTACTTTCGACTGTATCGAGGGACGAGGCAGGGGTGCCCCCTGTCCCCTTCGATTGGCGATCGAACCATTGGCCATGTCATTGAGGGAGTCTAATAAATGGAGGGGGGTGGTCCGAGGGGAAGAAGAGCATCGGGTGTCGCTATATGCGGATGACCTGTTGCTGTACGTGGCGGATCCAATGGAGGGGATGGTGGAGGTTATGCAGACTCTAAGGGAGTTTGGGGAGTTTTCAGGCTATAAGCTCAATGTAGGGAAGAGTGAGCTCTTTGTATTACAGGCGGGGGACCAAGAAAGAGGGATAGGGGACCTACCGCTGAGGAGGGCGGAGGGGAGCTTTCGGTATCTGGGGATCCAGATAGCCAGGAGTTGGGGGACCCTACATAAACTGAATCTGACGAGGTTGGTGGAGCAAATGGAGGAGGATTTCAAAAGATGGGACATGTTACCGCTCTCACTGGCGGGTAGAGTGCAGTCGGTCAAAATGGTGGTCATTCCGAGGTTTCTGTTTGTGTTTCAGTGCCTTCCCATCGTGATCACTAAGGCCTTTTTTAAGAGAGCAGGCAGGAGTATTATGGGGTTTGTGTGGGCGAATAAGACCCCGAGAGTAAGGAAAGGGTTCCTGGAACACAGTAGGGACCGAGGAGGGTTGGCGCTGCCAAACCTGGGGAGCTACTACTGGGCAGCAAATGTGGCGATGATCCGCAAGTGGGTTATGGAGGGAGAGGGGGCGGCATGGAAGAGGATGGAGATGGCGTCCTGTAAAGGAACAAGCCTCGGGGCGTTGGTGACGGCACCGCTGCCGCTCTCACCGACAAAGTATACCACGAGCCCGGTGGTGGCGGCAACGCTAAGGATCTGGGGCCAGTGGAGATGGCACCGGGGTGCAATGGGAGCATCGGTGTGGTCCCCGATCTAGGTAACCACCGGTTTGTCCCGGGGAAGATGGACGGGGGGTTCCAGAGCTGGCATCGGGCGGGGATTGGAAGAATGGGGGACCTGTTCATCGACGGGACGTTTGCGAGCCTAGGGGCACTGGAGGAGAAGTTCGAGTTACCCCTGGGAAATGCCTTTAGATATATGCAGGTGAGGGCTTTTGTGAGGCGACAGGTGAGGGAATTCCCGTTGCTCCCGGCACAAGACGTTCAAGACAGGGTGATCTCGGGTGTATGGGTCGGGGAGGGCAAGGTTTCGACAATACACCAAGAGATGAAAGAAGAGGGGGAAGCGCTAGTAGAAGAGTTGAAGGGTAAATGGGAGGAGGAGCTGGGGGAGGAGATCGAGGAAGGTCTGTGGGCTGATGCCCTGGGTAGGGTTAATACCTCCTCCTCGTGTGCCAGGCTCAGCCTGATACAATTTAAGGTGGTTCACAGAGCGCACTTGACGGGGGCGAGGTTGAGTAGGTTCTTTGGGGTAGAGGACAGATGTGGAAGGTGCTCAGGGAGCCCGGCGAACCATGTCCATATGTTTTGGTCATGCCCGGCACTGGAGGGGTTCTGGAGAGGAGTGGCGGGAGCAATATCTCAGGTGGTGAAAGTCCGGGTCAAGCCAAGCTGGGGGCTAGCAATATTTGGAGTAGTGGACGAACCGGGAGTGCAGGAGGCGAAAGAGGCCGGCATTCTGGCCTTTGCGTCCCTAGTAGCCCGGCTAAGGATCTTACTAATGTGGAAGGAGGCGAAGCCCCCCAGCCTGGAGGCCTGGATAAATGATATGGCTGGGTTCATAAAGTTGGAGAGGATTAAGTTCGCCTTGAGAGGGTCTGCGCAGGGGTTCTACAGGCGGTGGCAACCGTTCCTAGACAATCTCGCGGAGCGTTAGAGGAAGGTCGGTCAGCAGCAGCAGCAACCTTGGGGGGGGGGGGGGGGGGGGGGGCGGGGGGGGGGGGGGGGTTGGAGGGGACGTCCTTGGGGGGGGGGGGGGGGACTGCCTGGGAGGGTGGATGAGCAAGAGATAACATGAAGGGTTGGGGAAACTGGCACGTACGGGTGAGGGCCAGTGTACAAAGCTGTGTAAATATATCATTTTGCCATGTATATATCTTGCTCTGCGCGATTTCTCGTTTTTTTTTTTGTTACGGGGTGGGGGGTGGGTTATTGTTTGTAAGGGAGAAAAATTGTGTTAAAAAACTTTAATAAATATATATATATTTAAAAATTCCCGTACCAGCATCTCCGAACAGGCGCCGGAATGTGGCGACTAGGGGCTTTTCACAGTAACCTCATTGAAGCCGACTTGTGACAATAAGTGATTGTTATTATTACATTATTGCACATCTGCCTGCTTTAATCCAAAATTGTTTGCCTTGCACATTCAACATTACTTAAAGATATTCCATTTGTCTTCTATTGAAATGTTAACAACCATCCTCCACCAATTGTTTTCATTTTTCTTTTATCTCTTTGAATTTAGCCCCTTTAAATAATAAACCTAGTTTTGATTTAATTGAGTCCCAGATCATGCTAAATCTGTTCATAGTGTGGTCACTGACTCCCAGAGGAACATTCCCTGCAGGTTGTCTGGATCATTTATGGATCAAGATAGCACTGCTACTAATGCTTTCCTCTCTGCACCGTGTCATCAAGCAGTCAATATATACAACTTGGAACATGAACCAATTGGATTTTTCAACTTTATAATTGATTGATTGAAGTCACTCATTAACATAATATTCCTGTTCTGACACACCCTCCTTATCTATTCACTTTGAATCCTTCTTGTGTTCACCTAGTGCTTTGTAGCAACCCTTTAAATTTAGCTTGGATGAATCACATGAGAGATTTCTAAATGTGTCAGTTCATTCTGCGGTTTACCACTCCCGCTTGTTCAATTTAATCTAATTCCCAGTTGTCTCTACCATATATGGCTCACCCTCCCGTTCTGTCTTTTCTGTACTTGAACTTTCTACACTGCTGGATTAAATTAGTTTCTACCCTCTTGATTTAGTCATGATTAGGATAATCCCAATCCATCTCGGATCTCTACGATCACAGCCACATTCAGTTCCATCACCTATTTTCCAATGCTTCTAGTATTCTTTTTCAAATATCTTAATGTAGGTTTCATTCTTTCATGCAACTCAATCAAACCCGAATCCTAATTTATTTTAAATCCAATTTGAACGGCACTTGAAATACTTTTTGTTCCTCTTCCACAGTTTTGGGTATTGCTCCTTTCCTCACCTCGACCTCCCTACTGTTCCCCACCACTGACTGCTTGTCTGGTATTGTTCTCATCCTTTTCCTCCACCTAATTTAGTGGATTTGGATATTTTTCTCTTCCTTGCCAATTCAACCATTTGCAATATATCTTACTTCCTACCTTCTCATTTGACCGGGGCTCCATTATGTGAAAGTGGGGCTCACCCACAGACTTATGGACTCCTCCCATTCACAAGCTTACAATATTATCAGGCTAGAATTTATCCTCAATCTTCCACAAGAAGATCTTCTCTTGGCCAGAATCCACCCAACCCTTGCTAAAAGTCTGAAAATATTGAATGAGGATTCTGCCACACACCCAACACTCAGCTTGGTCAAAGGGTTTGAATATGTTTTTGCTCCCAGCTGCACTGAAAGACATTTGAATGCATCCTGATTGACCCTGTACTCTTGACTGGCAAATCTCCCGCTGTAGGAATTTCCTTCGTGAGGGATTCGTTGGGCAATCTGTCCTGTGGAAGGACCTCTGAGGACTGGGGAATTTTCCTGTCTTTAATGAAGCTTTGGCAATATCACTGCCTTTCCCGCTTCTTTGCACCACAGAAAGACGTTAAGCGACTGTAGCTCTCCTCTCCCCAAAAGCAATGGTCTTATTGAGACACACTTATTTTGGGTTGCTGTCCCATCCCACCTGCTGAAGTTTCAAGAATTTTTTGGAACCGTATTTTCTCTTCATGATGTTTGATTTTTTTCTTGCCCCTATTGTACCCACATGTCTATTCTTCTCATGTACAAGTGTCAGTAGATGAGCAGACAGTGTAAAATATCACAGTAGAAGCACACTTTTCAACAGGAGTCATTGACTAATGATCAGGTACAGGAACTCCAGCAAGTTTTATTTTCCCTTTCCTGACTCCAGGCATCTTGAGACCGACTGCAGAAGTTGAACTGCTGCCTGAACTGATATCAAATGTGTACAAATCTGAAAGTGAAACTGTGTCTTCCGTCTTCGAAACTTAGCAAGAGTCAACTGGGTCATCAACTTACGTACATGTTTGTTTCAATAGCTCCTGTATCATCATGATTAACTCATTAAGATTTAGCCACAGCTAGTATTTAATTCACTTTAAAAAGATCTATAATTATAGATCAATTGCTTTAAGTTCTAACTGAATACCTTCATTTAAATGTTATCCATTGAGTCATTTGATGACTGCATAACATTCCATATTGCACGGTCCCTGTCACATTCCCAATACAATACCGCGGTCATTTGTAATTCTATCTTGCACCATAATCAAGAGACTTGATTCTGCTTAATTTTTAGACATGTAAGATTTAAAAAGATTGAAAAGTTGCAGAATTTTACGGCCCCGTTGTGGTGGGGTGGGCCGTAAAATTCTGCAACTTTTCAATCTTTGTTCGAAAGTTCATTGGGCTGGATTCTCCGAACCCCCTGCCGAAATGGCAGCCGGCACGGGGGCGGAGAATCCACTTCCACGCCGAAATTGGGCTGGCGCCGATCCGGCGATTCTCTGGGACCCGAGAATTGGCGTGATCGCGGAGTTAATAGATCGCCCCATTAATAGAGGCCAGCCCAGCGATCCTCCGCTCCCGACTGGCCGAGTTCCCGACGGCGTGGAACTAACCACCTATTGCCGGTCGGGATGCTCGCGTGGCGGTTGCGGACTCAGTCTGCGGCCACCATGGCGGAAGTCGGGGGGATCCGATACCGTGGGGGGGGGGCACCTTATTCTCCTCCTTGGATTTGACTCTCCTGTTAATCCTGCTGTAGCTACTCAGACTAACTAACCAGTCTGCTACAATCCACGTGGTGGATGTGATGTGTTTTAATCAACCCTGTGTACTCACTAAGTGTCTCCACTGGAAAGAGAAAGATCATGTGTGCTGTGTCCTTATATATGGGTAGCCCCCTTGTGGTAGTGTCACCTCTGTGTGTGTCTTGACTGCCCATTGGTCGTGCCCTATCTTACTGACCTATTGGTTGAATGTCTGTGTGTCATGATTCTGGTGCTCCCTCTAGTGTCTAGCTAGGTGTAGTCTCTTTATGTTTACCCCTTGTGTATTTACAGTGATGCATATCACCACATCACCCCTTTTTTGTGTTACATACTTTCTGTACAGTGTTAAAGAAAATTGAACAAACTAGGTAGATAAGTGATGCTATGTACAAGTTATGATGATTGTGATGACGATACAATAGTATACAAGACCAAAGAATAGTTGCGATGACTTTGAGGATAAGACAATACAAAATAAAAGTTATGAGTCCAAAGTTCATGAATTTGTATGGTCTGGTATAGAAGTGTCAATGGTGACGTTGTCATTCCCTTGTGAACGCCGTCAGTGTCCTGGTGTTTGGTCATCAGGAGGTGTTCAAGTGTTCAAATCACTTCATTGACTGATTTGGACTCTTTCTTTCGATGCTTATGGTAGCAATTCTTGATGGCATCTGTCCTGAAAGCCAGGTTGTCTGTTGGTAGTGCAGCAAACGTGAATTGGTAAGATGCATCGTCCTGCCATGGTATGTCATTGTACTGAGCTGAGCAGTAACAGTGTCGCTCATTTGCAGAGTTGTACCATGTCGTACCAGTCGTAGTTCCATTGGTGTTGTTTTTGTCGTGCTTGTTGTCGACGTTGTTGCCTTTGGTACGCTTCTTGTTATTGTCTTTGATGTTGTGGTGGTTGGTTTTGTTGCCGTGTTTGCTGCGCTCAAGGTCCACACTCTGTGGATAATACGAGTCCTTCACACAGTTACTCGTGTCAGCGTCCTTTGTGGCATCTGCTGTTTCCTTGAGCGTGCCGTCGCTGAGTTTGCGGCGCTCCCCGTCTGGAGTCATGTCCGGCTTACTTGAATCAGCTTTGGCTTGTCGATGCTCCCCGTCTGGAGCCCTTTCTGGTTCACCTGAATCAGCTTTGGTTTCTTGGCGCTCCCTGTCCGGAGTCATTTCAGGTTCACTTGAATCTTCTGAAGTTTGGTGATGCTCCCCGTCCGGAGTCAAAACGTTCAGGAATGCATTTTCTTGTGGAGAGGCTCGAGCGGATGAGGTTTGAATTAACGTGGTGTCACCGGAGTCACCAGTAGTCTCACCGTGATTGTCGAGTGCCTCTGTACACACTAGCTGTGGTCTGTCACGTTGCACATCTGGTATGGGAAGTGGGATGCCGTCGTCACTTGTCGCACATACAGTGGGTAGAGCCTCAGTGTCTTCTTGTCGTCCACTTGAGCTGGGTAGACTGTCATAGTCTTCTTGCTGTTCACTTGAGTGTGGTAGACTGTCATAGTCTTCTTGCTGTTCAATGGAGCGTGGTAGACTGTCATAGTCTTCTTGCTGTGCACTTGAGCGTGGCAGATTGTCATAGTCTTTCTGTTGTTCACTTGAGCGTTTCAGACTTGCATTGTCTGCTGCTGGTTGCTCAGAGGAGGTTGCTAGACCCTCATGGTCTTGTTCATGCAGGGACTGTGCTCTAGAGTCTTGCGTTCCTTCCATCATGGAGTCTGTCCACGAGCTCACTGTGGAGGCTTATGTCACTCTCTCTGTGGAGTCTTGTAGCGTTCCTTGTGTGGAATCGTGCATTGGTCTCGCTGTGGAGACTGTCATCACTGCTTGTTCATGCAAGGACTGCGCTCTGGAGTCTTGCATTGCTTCTATCGTGGAGTCTGTCCACGAGCTCGCTGTGGAGGCTTGTGACACTGGAGTCACTTTCTGTGTGGAGACGTACAGTTTTCTCACTGTGGAGTCTTTCATCGCTTTCTGTGTGGAAGCTGGGACCCTTCGTGGTGCGGGGACCACTCTCTGTGTGGACTCGGGGATCCTTCGCGGTGCGTGGACCACTTTCTGTGTGGCAGCAGGCCGCTCTCTGTGGGCTTGTACCGCTCTCTGTCTCTTGGTGTCAGGCCGCAGCATAATCCTGCACTCACGAGTCGGGATGTCACATATGCTGGGCTGAAGATCCTCAAATCCGAAGAACACATCCGCATCTGTGTCGGATTCTTCACTGTAGAACACATCTTGTTGCGGTTCGGATTTGGTACTGGGGTCGCCACCTCCAATGATGAATTCATCGTCTGAGTCGTAGTCTTCTAGGACCATATCATCACTTTTTGTGTCGGAGCTGGCATTGGGCTCGCGATGTCCAAATTAAAAATCAAGGTCTGAGTGATAGTCTTCAAGGACTGTATCATCTCTTTGGTTGGTGCTAACTGCTTGTTGCAGGGTTCTGTGGAGGTTACTTTCAGCTACTGGTCGAAGTTCAGGTATTGTGCTGTCGTTCCAGGTGAAAGAATCTTATTTTGAGGCGTAAAATTTTTTTTTTCTTGTTTTGGGATATTTCCCCTTTAAGTGGGCATGGTCCGGGGCCTCTGACGTCACGACGCTTGTGACGTAGAGCGTAGGAAGCGATTGCGCATGTGCAGATCGATGTTCCTTTACTTTGCGCATTTCTCTCAACAGCGCATGTGCGGCACCTTTTCCAAGATGGCCGCCAATCAAAATTGTCGTTTGTTGCTCCGGTACCTCGGCCTCGTGGTTAGTATTGGCGCCTCTTTTACCATTTTCTGTTGGTTCTTTGTCTTTGCCTCGCAGTATCGTTCAAACTTGTCCAGGAGTGTCTGGAATTCACTCTTGTCTTGCTCTTTGGAGAGCTTGAATGTTTTGAAGATTTCTTCTGCTCTTGCACCTGCGATGGTGAGCAGAAGCTCTGTCTTTTCAGCATCGGCCACGTCTTGTAGGTCGGCTGCTACCAGGAAGATCTCAAACCTTTGCCTGAATGCACGCCAGTTTGCACTGAGATTGCCATGGCACCTGAGCCGCTGTGGAACCGGAATCTCGAACATCTTGCCTAGGTGCTTTTGCTGGTTGTCACTGTTAGCTGAGTTGAAACTATATGGATTTAAACAGTCACTCCTTGGTATCATGTTTTGTTATGCTCTTGACGTAGCATAAGCTGCTTCCTTGATATACACTCTGACAAAGGAAGGTTCAGACTTGGAGATAGCTTTAACACGTTTATTTAACTGTTAACAATTCTCCTACTTGGATTTGACTCTCCTGTTAATCCTGCGATAGCTACTCAGATTAACTAACCAGTCTGCTACAATCCATGTGGTGGGTGTGATGTGTTTCCATGAACCCTGTGTACTCACTAAGTGTCTCCACTGGAAAGAGAAAGATCATGTGTGCTGTGTCCTTATATATGGGTAGCCCCCTTGTGGTAGTGTCACCTCTGTGTGTGTCGTGACTGCCCATTGATCGTGCCCTATCTTACTGACCTATTGGTTGAATGTCTGTGTGTCATGATTCTGGTGCTCCCTCTAGTGTCTAGCTAGGTGTAGTGTCTTTATGTTAACCCCTTGTGTATTTACAGTGATGCATATCACCACACACTGTATGTTTTAAAATGGTTAACTTGAGTTCATAGAATAAACATTGTTTTGTTTTAAAAAATACTTTTCCATTTCTGCTGTACCACACCTGTAGAGTGGGCCGTGTGCTCCCCATACCACAATCTATTAAAGTTGTGGGTCAGGTGAACTCCATGATACACTTTGGGGGTCTCTAAACCCTGGCCCATAACAAATTGGGGGCTCGAGGGGGATAAAAGTCTATCTATTGGATTGGCTTAGTGAACTTAAAGACAGTGAGGGCTGAGCATATTGTGGTTGCTTTTCAGGTGTGGTATTCTAGTTTAAGTAGGGAGTGTGTTGTGGACAATGGCTCTTTCAGAGGCTCTGAAGTTTTTGGGGGTGGAGACGGTCACACGCAGTACCTTACGGACAGAGACTAAAAGCAGGCTGTTAGATTTGGCAAAAACATTGCAGTTAACATTACCTGACAAAATGCAAAAAGATGAGGTAATTATGGCGGTGGTTAAACATTTAAAGTTGCCTGACATACAGTCTGACTCATTAGAAATGGCAAAGATCCAGTTGCAGATTAAGCAACTTGAACGTGAAAAAGAATTAAAGCAGCTTGAATATGAAAAAGAAAGAGAAAGGGAGATACAGATCAGGGAAAAAGAACAGGAGAGAGAAGAAAGAAACAAAGAAAGAGATAGAGAGGAAAGGGAAAAGAGAGAGTTTGAACTTCAGAAAATGGCTATGAAACATAACAGTCAGTTAAAATTGGCAGTTGTAAAGGGAATGGTACAGTTGGATGATGGTGATGAGGATAGTGAGAAAGAGCACCAAAGTCGAAGGCTTGGTGGGAATCTATTTAAATATGTCCAAGCATTGCCAAGGTTTGATGAGAAGGAGGTAGAAGCCTTTTTCATTTCATTTGAGAAGGTGGCTAAACAAATGAAATGGCCACAAGACATGTGGGTATTACTGATTCAAACAAAGCTGGTAGGTAGAGCTAGTGAAGTGTTTGCATCACTACCGGAGGAGGTATCTGGGACGTATGAGGAGGTGAAAAAATCCATCTTAGGTGCATAAGAACTCGTGCCTGAAGCCGACAGACAAAGGTTTAGAAATTTAAGGAAAGAATTTGGTCAAACATACATGGAGTTTGAAAGGCTCAAACAGAGTAATTTTGATAGGTGGATAAGGGCTTTGAAAATAGACCAAACGTATGAAGCTCTCAGAGAAATTATACTTTTGGAGGAGTTTAAAAATTAAATTCCTGATGTAGTGAGAACTCATGTGGAAGAGCAGAGGGTTAAAACTGTGAGATTAATAGCGGAAATGGCAGATGATTATGAATTAGTTCATAAATCAAAGCTTGGTTTCTGACATCAGTTTCAGCCTGTGAGGGATAGAAACTGGGGACATGAGAAATATTGAAGTGGTAAAAGTAAAGGTGATCTGATGGGAGATAATAAGGAGAGTGTACCTCAGATTAAAAAAGAAATCCAGGAGGGTGGAAGAGACATGAAAAGTTTCAAATGTTTTCACTGTAATAAACTAGGCCATGTAAAGTCATAGTGTTGGTGGTTGAAGAAATGCACTGGGAAGGCTGATGTGGTAAAACAGGATAAGACAGTAGGGTTTGTTAAAGGGGTTAAGAAAAGCCCAAGTGAAGCGAAGGAGGTGCAAAAGATTGTACAGCCTGATCAAGTGGCGATTAACAAGAAGGTGCCAGATCTCTTTAAAGAATTTAGTTGTGTGGGTAAAGTTTATTCATGTGTATCATGAGGAGCAGGTAAAGAAGTCACAATTTTAAGAGATACGGGAGCCAGTCAATCTTTAATGATAAGAAATGAGGAGTTATGTAGTTTGGGAAGAATGTTGCCAGAAAAGGTGGTAATATGTGGAATTCAGGGTGAGAGGAGTAGTGTTCCATTATATAAGGTAAGGTTGGAACGGCCAGTGAAGAGTGGTGAAGTGGTAGTAGGAGTAATAGAGAAACTATCTTGTCCAGGAATACAGTTTATCTTGGGTAATGATATAGCTGGATCACAGGTGGGAGTGATGCCTACTGTGGTTGATAAGCCAGTGGAAAATCAGACAACTGAAGTGTTGAAGGAGGAATATCCTGGGATTTTTTCCGGATTGTGTAGCAACAAGGTTGCAAAGTCACAAGGTAAGACAAGAGGAGAAATCAGAGAGTGAAGATAAAGGTGAAGTGCAATTGTCAGAAACGATTTTTGATCAGATGGTTGAAAAAGAACAAGAACAGGTGGAGGATGAGGCGGATATTTTTAGTTCAGGAAAATTGGCGGAGTAACAACAAAAAGATATAGAAATAAACCGGATGTATCAGAAAGCATACATGGAAGAGGGATCTGAGTGTATACCAGAGTGTTATTGTCGTAAAAATGATGTCTTGATGAGAAAATGGAGACCTTTATATATGCAGGCGGATGAAAAGTGGGCTGAAGTTCATCAAGTAGTATTGCCGGTAGGGTATAGAAAGGAGGTGTTGCGAGTTGCACATGAGGTACCAGTGGGAGGTCATTTGGAAATAAGGAAAATTCAAGCTAAAATCCAAAAACATTTTTATTGGCATGGACTACATAAAGATGTAGTTACATTTTGTCAATAATGTCACACATGTCAAATGATAGGGAAACCTCAAGCAGTGATAAAACCAGCACCCTTAATACCCATTCCAGCATTTGAGAAACCTTTTACAAGGGTCCTAATTGATTGCGTGGGACCGCTTCCTAAAACGAAAAGTGGGAATCAATATCTTTTGACGATAATGGATGTGTCTACTAGATTTCCAGAGGCCATTCCAGTACGTAATATTACAGCTAAAAAGATTGTGGAGGAGTTACTTAAATTCTTGACTAGATATGGACTACCCACAGAAATACAGTCGGATCAAGGATCAAATTTTACCTCACGGTTATTCAAAGAAATTATGGCTATCTTAGGAATAAAACAATTTAAATCAACTGCGTACCATCCAGAATCGCAGGGGGTGTTAGAAAGGTGGCATCAGACATTAAAGAAAATGTTGAGGGCGTATTGTCAATATTATCCAGAGGATTGGGATAAAGGAATCCCATTCGTACTGTTTGTAATTAGGGATGCACCTAATGAGTCAACCAAATTCAGTCCTTTTGACCAAATTTTTGGTCATGAGGTAAGAGGACCACTTAAATTGATTAAGGAAAAATTGGTGAGTGAGCAATCGGAAATTACATTATTTGATTACGTGTCAAATTTTAAGGATCGATTAAATAGAGCAAGAGAATTGGCTAAACAACATTTAAAAGTTGCACAAAATGTGATGAAACGGGTAGCGGACAAGAAATCCAAAGTTCGTAGTTTTGCCAGTGGAGATAAAGATTTAGTGTTGTTACCAGTGGTAAGTGAACCTTTAAAAGCTAGGTTTTATGGACCTTATCAGATTGAAAGGAAATTAAGTTAGGTGAATTATGTGGTTAAAAACACCAGATAGAACGAAGACTCACCGAGTGTTTCATGTGAATATGCTTAAAAGGTACTTTGAAAGGGAAGGAAAGAAAAAGGAGGAGGTTTTAATGATTCTAACTCAAAGTGACAAACCAAATCCAGATGGCTGAATTTGACATACCTCAAATTAAATTGGAAAATGAGGATGCTCTTAAAAATTGGGATAAATTGTTGAGTTACCTTCCAGAGGAAAAGCGGACTGACCTGAAAGAGTTATTGATATCACATGGGCAAGTTTGTGGAGATAAATTGGGAAGTACTAAAATGGCTATACATGATGTAGATGTGGGAAATGCTGTTCCAATCAAACAACATCCATACAGACTTAAACCTCTAAGATTGGCACAGGTTAATAAAGAGATTGAGAGTATGCTTAAACATGGCATAATTGAAGTGGGTTGCAGCCAATGGAGCTCACCCATAGTGATGGTACCCAAACCAGACGGTACCAACGGTTGTGTGTGGACTATAGAAAGGTTAATGCAGTTACAAGAACGGAGTCTTATCCCACAACACGTTTGTAGGATTGCATTGAGAGAGTGGGGCAATCAGCTTTTATTTCCAAAGTGGATTTACTTAAAGGTTACTGGCAGGTACCTTTATCCGAAAGGGCGAAGGAGATTTCAACTTTTGTGACTCCAGATGGTATATACCAATTGATTGCGTGGGACCGCTTCCTGATGTTTTTGTGCCATTTGGCATGAAAAACGCCCCAGCCACATTTCAACGGTTAACTAACAAAGTCGTTTCAGGATTACCCAATTGTGCGGTATACATCGACGATCTGGTAATTTTCAGCCAGACATGGAAAGAACATTTAAAACATCTGATGGATTTATTTGATCAACTTCAGGAGGCAGGTTTGGTGATAAACCTAGCCGAAAGTGAATTTGGAACAGCCCAAGTCACTTTCCTTGGCCATACAATCGGATAGGGTCGAATGGTCACACGGGATGTGAAACCAACAGTTATTGAGGAGTTTTCAATACCCTCAAGGCGAAGGGAAATAATGCGATTTCTTGGCATGAGTGGATTTGATCGAACATTTGTGCAAAGGTTTTGTAGCATGATTGCTCCACTGATGGACTTGCTGAAGAAACGTCAAAAGTTTCAATGGACAGCGGAGTTTCAACAGGCATTTGACGGCCTGAAAGCTGTGATAACCAATGCTCACGTGTTGGAGAATTGCAAGGGACTCTGTGACCAGATTGAACTAAAGTATTTGACTTTAAAGAGAAATGCCGAGGCGTAGAGAAATGGACGGATCGTGCAGAGACCTTCTTGTTCAATGAGACTGTCAATCGAGACGAATTTCAGTTGGAGGAAGAAAAATAAAAATGGACTATAGTATTGTGCCTGTTTGCGTGTGTTGTTTTTTTTTTAAACAAAAAAGTATATTTACTGTGTGCATTTTTTAAAGGATAGTGAAAAGGTGAAGAATGAAACCATCTTGAAGTTGATGGTTTATTTTTTTTCTTTTAGGGAGGTGTCATGTGAGAGTACCCTTAAGAAATCGGTGTTTATAAATGGGTCTGTATATAAATATCTGTAGTGAGAGTACCTTTAAGAAATGGGTGTGTCCTACTACAGTGATGTCAGAGAGTTGGTGGAGCTGGGCTGTCTGTCAGCTTTTTACTTTCGTTTTAGGTGTTTTAAGTCGTAATGGATGTTAAAAGGTGGTGTTTGCATTTTAGCTACAGTACTAGGGTCTGAGGGTTCTATGGAGTAGAATCAGCAATCAGTATTGAACTCTGCTTGAAATACAAGGACCACAGGAAGGGATAATTGATATATGCAAACATTGTAAAAATCACTTGCAAGTGAAGGTAAAGGGGGTTTGTGAAATAAGTACTGAAAGTAGTTTTAATACTGGGTAATCGATATGTGTGTTGACAAGCCCAATCTACTCAACCTCTCCCTCATAGGAAAATCCCTCCGTGAACGGGATCAACCCAGTGAACCTTCTCTGGACTGCCTCCAATGCCAGTATATCTCCATTTAAATAATATTTAGCTCCTTATTGTTGCTACCAAAGAACATAACTTCACATTTACCTGCATTATATTTCATCTGCCAAACTTTTGCGCACTGACTATACCTGTCTATATCCTTCTGTAGACCCTTTGTACCACTTGCTTTCCCACCTATTTTTGTGTCATCCGCAAACTTTGCAATAGTACATTCACTTCCCTTGACCAAGTCATATTTTAAAAAATGTTTTTATTCAAGTTATTTTACATATATATGTAAATATCATAATATCAAACATAGAACATAGAACTGTACAGCACAGTACAGGCCCTTCGGCCCACGATGTTGTGCCGACCATTTATCTTAATTTAAGATCAACCTCAGCTACACCCCTTCAATTTACTGCTGTCCATGTGCCTGTCAAAGGGTCGCTTAAAAGTCCCTAATGACTCTGACTCCACCTCTGCTGGCAGTGCATTCCACACACCCACCACTCTATGTGTAAAGAAACTACCTCTGACATCTCCAATCACCTTAAAATTATGTCCCCTCATGACAGCCATTTCTGCCCTGGGGAAAAGTCTCTGGCTATCCACTCTATCCATGCCTCTCATCACCCTGTATACCTCTATCAAGTCACCTCTCTTCCTTCTTCGCTCCAGTGAGAAAAGCCCTAGCTCCCTCAACCTTTCTTCATCAAACATGCCCTCCAGTCCAGGCAGCATCCTGATAAATCTCCTCTGTACCCTCCCCAAAGCATCCACATCCTTCCTATAATGAGGCGACCAGAACTGGACATAATATTCCAAGTGTGGTCGAACTAGGGTTTTATAAAGCTGCAGCAAAACCTCGCGGCTCTTAAACTCAATCCCCCTGTTAATGAAAGCCACCCCATACGCCTTCTTAACAACCCTCTCAACCTGGGTGGCAACTTTGAGGGATCTATGTACGTGGACCCCAAGATCCCTCTGTTCCTCCACACTTCCAAGAATCCTGCCTTTAACCCTGTATTCAGCATTCAAATTCGACCTTCCAAAATGAATCGCATCTACATGAGCAGAAACCACCAGTCCCCAACCTCGTCCAAAAACACTATCACATCCCGCCTTCTCAACTTTTTCCCCTTGATCCACCACCTCCCCCAGTCCCCCGACCCCCCCCCCCCCCCCACCCCACTGACCCCTCAGTCCACCTTTAAGAAATCAGTGAACGGTTTCCATCTCCAGGTGAACCCCTTCTCCGACCTCCACAAAGCGAACTTGACCTTCTTCAAATGCAGAAATTCTGCCAGGTCACTCACCCATACCCCCGCCTTCGGCGTCTCTGAATCCCGTCAGCAGAACAAGATCCATCTTTGGGCTATCAGGGAGGCATAGGCCAATACATCAGCCACTCTCCCCTCCTGGACTCCTGGATCTTCTGACTCTCCAAATATCGCCACCTCCGGACTTGGTGCCACTCCACACCCAGAATCTTGAACATCACGCCTGAGAACCCCTGCCAGAACCCCCTCAACCTCAGACACGCCCAGAACTTGTGGACATGATTCGTGGGGCCCCCTGCACACCGTCCACAACAATCCTCCACCCCGCAAAGAACCAACTTATCCTCGCAACCGTCATGTGGGCCCTCTGCACCACCTTAAACTGGATGAGGCTTAACCTCACACACTACGAGGACACGTTCGCCCTCTGCAGGACCTCTTTCCACATCCTGGCCTGCACCTCCCTCAGCCAAGTCTTTATATATATCGTAAATACTTGTGGCCCCAGCACTGGTCCCTGTGGCACTCCACTAGTTGCAGCTTGCCATCCTGAAAATGTCCCTCTTCCATCAACTCTCTGCCTTCTATCACTTAGCCAATTCTCTATCAAAACTAATATAATCCAGGACATCACTGCGGGAGTTCCTCAGGGAAATGTCCTAGGCCCAACCACCTTCAACTGCTTAATGAATGACCTCCCTTCCATCATAAGGTCAGAAGTGGGGATGTTGTTGAGGATGACTGCATAATGTTCAGCACCATTCACGACTCCTCAGATAATGAAGCATCTATGTCCAAATGCAGCAAGACCTGGACAATATCCAGGCTTGGGCTAACAAGTGACATAGAACATAGAACATAGAAAATACAGCACAGAACAGGCCCTTCAGCCCACGATGTTGTGCCGAACCTTTGTCCTAGATTAATCATAGATTATCATTGAATCTACAGTGCAGAAGGAGGCCATTCGGCCCCACTGAGTCTGCACCAGCTCTTGGAAAGAGCACCCTACCCAAACTCAACACCTCCACCCAACACCAAGGGCAATTTGGACATTAAGGGCAATTTATCATTGGCCAATTCACCTAACCCGCACATCTTTGGACTGTGGGAGGAAACCGGAGCACCCGGAGGAAACCCACGCAGACACGGGGAGGACGTGCAGACTCCGCACAGACAATGACCCAAGCCGAAATCGACTCAACTACTTCCACAGGCAGTGCATTCCATGCCCCCACTACTCTCTGGGTAAAGTGACAAGTTATATTTGCGTCACACAAGTGCCAGGCAATGATCATCTCCTCCAAGTGAGGATCAAACCATCGCCCCTTGACATTCAATGGCATTATCATCGCTGAATCCCCCACAATCAACATCCTGGGGTTTACCATTGATCAGAAACTGAACTGGCCTAGCCATATTAATACTGTGGCTACCAGGGCAGGTCAAAGGCCAGGAATCCTATGGCGAGTAACTCACCTCCTGATCCACCAAAGCTTATCCACCATCTACAAGGCACGAGTCAGGAGTGTAATGGAATATTCTCCACTTGCCTGGATAAGTGCAGCTCCAACAACACTCAAGAAGCTCAACACCATCCAGGACAAAGCAGCCCACTTGATTGCTTTCCCTTCCACAAACATTCAAACCCTCCACCATGGACGAACAGTGGTAGCCGTGTGTACCATCTACAAGATGCACTGCTGGAACTCACCAAGGTTCCTTAGACAGCATGTTCCAAACACACAACCACTACCATCTAGAAGGACAAGAGCAGCAGACCCCTGGGAACCCCACCACCTGGAGGTTCCCCTCAAGTCATTAACCATCCTGACTTTGAAATATATCGCCGTTCCTTCAGTGTCACTGGGGCAACATCCTGGAACTCTCTCCCTAACAGCACAGTGGGTATACCTACAACTCAAGGACTGCAGCGGTTCAAGAAGGCAGCTCACTACTACCTTCTGAAGGACAACTAGGGATTGGCAATGAATGCTGGCCTAACCAGCGACGCCCACATCCCGCAAAATGAATTTTTAAAAACTACCCCAATACCATGGGTTCTTATCTTATCAAGTAGACTTTTGCATGGCACCGTACTGAACACTTTTTGGAAATCCAAGTATATTACATCAACTGGTTCTTTATTTATCTTGCTTGTTACCACCTCAAAGTGTTCTAATAAATTTGTCAGGCATGATTTCCCCTTCATGAAGTCATGCTGACTCTGTTTGATTCTATCATGTATTTCTAAATGCTCTGCTACTACATACTGTATAATGCACTCTTACATTTTCCCAATGATAGATGTTAAGTTAACAGGCCTACGGTTACCTGTTTTTGTCTCCCCCCAACTAAGGGTGTTACATTTGCAGTTTTCCAATCCTCTGGGATTTTTCCAGAATTTAAGATTACTACAAATGCATTCACTGTCTCTGTAGTTACTTCCTTTAATATCATAGGATGCAACACATCAGGTCCAGGGACCTATTGACCTTTAGTACCATTAGTTTCCCTGGTACGTTTTCTCTAGTGATAGTTATTGCATTTATTTTCTCCCCCCCCCTTGATTAATTAGTGTTTTGGGAATGTTATTCGAGTCTTCCACTGTGAAGACTGACGCAAAATATTTATTTAACTCCTTTGTCATTTCCTGGTTCCCTTTCCTCAGTCTCATTCTCTAAGTGGTTTATGTTTACTTTAGCCTCTCTCTTCCTTTTTATACATTTAAAGAAGCTCTTACTGTCCATTTTTATATTACTTTCTAGTTTTCTCTCATAGTTTATCTACTCTCTTTTTTTTAAGTCATCTTTTGTTGGTTTTTAAAACATTCCCAATCCTCTGGCTCCCACTAGTCTTTGCCACATCGTATGTTTTTTTTTCTTTCAATTTCATACTATCCTTTACTTCTTTGGTAATCCTGGTTGATTTATCCCCTTCCTAGACTCCTTCTTCCTCACTGGGATATATCTAATTGTTGTGAGTCATGAACTATTTTCATAAACACCTGCCATTGCTGATCAACTGTCTTTTCTGCTGCTCTCCTTTCCCAGTCCTCTCCAGTCAACTCTGCACTCATTCCTTTGTAATTACCTTTATTTAAGTTTAGTACAGTTCTTCCTGACCCAAGTTTCTCACTTTCAACTGAATGCTAAATTCTACCATGTCATAGTCAGTGTTTCCCATGAGATCTTTTGAGGCCTGGATAGATTGGACGTGGAGAGGATGTTTCCACTTGTCGGTAAAACTAGAACCAGAGGACACCATCTCAGACTAAAGGGACGATCCTTTAAAACAGAGATGAGGAGGAATTTCTTCAGCCAGAGGATGGGGAATCTGTGGAACTCTTTACCGCAGAAGGCTGTGGAGGCCAATTCACTGAGTGTCTTAAGACAGAGATAGATAGGTTCTTGATTAATAAGGGGATCAGGGATTATGGAGAGAAGGCAGGAGAATGGGGATGAGAAAATATCAGCCATGATTGAATGGCGGAGCAGACACGATGGGTCAAGTGGCCTAATTCTGTTCCTATGTCTTATGGTCTTTTACTCTGAGCTGTTTATTAAACCTGCCTCCTTACATATTACCAGAACCTAAATAGCCTGGTCCATGATTGGCACGGTGGCAGAGTGGTTAACACTGCTGCCTCAAAGTGCCAGGGACCCGGTTCAATTCGGCCTTGGGTGACTGTGTGGAGTTTGCACGTGTGGTAGTCTGTGTTAGAAGGATTACGGTACCTGGTAATGCCGGAATACCATTGGTGGAGAATGTACTTGTTCCCATTGGTTAAGCTTGTATGTTAGCTCCGCCCTGCAAGGCGGGGTATAAGAGCCCGTGCCGCCCCAGCAGCTTTCTTCTGTGCCTGCGCTGCTGGGGGAAACATCTAGCGTATTAAAGCCTTCAATTGTTCCAATCTCGCTTCTGGAGTTATTGATCTAGTTTTAAAGAATGGAGCTCCGAATCAAGCCGGAGTGTCTACAACTCAACCCCCACGCGGCAAACTCAGCGGCAACCTTCAAGCACTGGCTGGCGTGCTTCAACGGATAACTCGGGATGGCCGAAAACACACCCACGGGAGAACAGAAACTACAAATTCTGCACTTGAGGGTGAGGCCAGAAATCTACACCCTCATCGAGGAAGCGGACGATTTCGATGCCGCAATGGAGCTGCTGAAAGGACATTATATTCGCCCTGTAAACCAGGTCTATGCCCGACATCTACTAGCGACGAGGCGACAAATCCCTGGGGAATCACTGGAAGAATTCGACCTTGCGCTCCTGGTGTTGGGGAGAAACTGCAGCTGCCCGCAAGTTTCAGCAAACGACCACACAGAACTTTTGATTCGGGACGCTTTCGTTGCAGGTATGCTGTCCTCCCAAATCCGCCAGAGATTACTGGAGAAAGAGACACTAGGCCTCAAGGAGGCACGGGCCCTTGCCGGCTCCCTGGATGTGGCCTCCCGAAACGCCCACGCTTACGTCCCCGACCGGGTGGCAGCCCCCTGGGCAGCGTCGAACCCCCCCCCCCCCCCCCCCCCCGCGGCTGACCCCGAGGCATCTCCCATCCCCCCACAAGCTTGTGCTGCGAGACGGCCTGGCAACCCCAGGGGGCCCCCGCTGCTATTTCTGCGGGCAAGCCAAGCACCCCCGTCAGCGCTGTCCGGCCCGTTCATCCATCTGCACGGGATGCGGCAAAAAGGGCCACTTTGTGGCGGTATGCCAGGCCCGGGCGGTCGCTGCGGTCTCCGGAGGCGAATATGGACCGTCTCCACAGACCCCGTGCGGCCAGCGGGCGCCGCCATCTTGTCCCACGGACGCCACGTGCGATGGATGGGCGCCGCCATTTTGTGCACCCCCAGCCATGTGCGACCAGTGGGTGCTGCCATCTTGGATGGACTCCCAGGACCCCAGTTCGGCTGACCACACACCGCCCGAAGGGAACATCCAACTGCTGCCACGATTAGCCTCGGTGATCCTGGACCAGTCTCGGCCCCGAACACTCTCGACTGCTACGACGACGGTGCTTATCACTGGTAATGAAACGCCCTGCCTAATTGACTCTGGGAGCACGGAGAGCTTCATACACCCTGACACGGTAAGGCGCTGTCCAATCCCCGTCCACCCCGTTAATCAAAAAATCTCTCTGGCCTCCAGATCTCATTCAGTAGAGATCAAGGGGTTTTGTGTTGCAAACCTCACAGTCCAGGGAAGAGAGTTCAAAAACTACTGACTCTACTTCTTTCCGCACCTCTGTGCGGCCACACTCCTAGGGTTGGACTTTCAGTGCAACCTCCAAAGTCTAATTTTCAAATTCGGCGGCCCTATACCCCCCCTCACTGTCTGCAGCCTCGCGACCCTCAAGGTCAATCCGCCTTCCCTGTTTGCAAACCTCATCCCGGCTTGCAAACCAGTCGCCACCAGGAGCAGACAGTACAGTGCCCAGGACCGGATCTTTATTAGGTCAGAGGTCCAACGGTTACTGAGGGAAGGTGTCATTGAGGCTAGCAACAGTCCCTGGAGAGCTCAAGTAGTGGTTGTAAAGACAGGGGAGAAGCATAGGACGGTCATTGACTACAGTCAGACCATCAACAGGTTTACGTAGCTTGACGCGTACCCTCTCCCCCGCATATCCGACCTGGTCAACAGGATCGCGCAATACAAGGTCTTTTCCACGGTGGATCTTAAGTCCGCCTACCACCAGCTCCCCATCCGCGCTAGTGACCGCAAATACACTGCTTTCAAAGCAGACGGGCGGCTCTACCACTTCTTAAGGGTTCCCTTCGGTGTCACTAATGGGGTCTCGGTCTTCCAGCGCGAGATGGACCGAATGGTTGACCGGTACGCTTTGCGGGCCACATTCCCGTACCTCGATAATGTCACCATCTGCGGCCACGACCAGCAGGACCACGACACCAACCTCCGAAAATTCCTCCAGACCGCAAAAATCCTTAACCTCACGCACAATAAGGATAAATGCGTGTTCAGCACCAACCGCCTAGCCATCCTCGGCTACGTAGTGCGTAATGGAGTTATAGGCCCTGACCCTGAACGCATGCGCCCCCTTATGGAGTTCCCCCTCCCGCACTGCTCCAAGGCCCTGAAGTGCTGCCTCGGTTTTTTTTCCTACTATGCCCAGTGGGTCCCCAACTATGCGGACAAGGCCCGTCCACTGATCCAATCCACAGTTTTTCCCCTGTCGATAGAGGCCCGCCAGGCCTTCAGCCTCATCAAAGCAGACATTGCAAAGGCCACGATGCACGCCATCGACGAGTCCCTCCCCTTTCAGGTCGAGAGCAACGCGTCCGACATAGCTCTGGCGGCCACCCTCAACCAAACGGGCAGACCCGTGGCCTTCATCTCACGCACCTCTACGCCTCCGAAATCCGCCATTCCTCAGTCTAAAAGGAGGCTCAGGCCATAGTAGAAGCTGTGCGACATTGGAGGCATTACCTGGCCAGCAGGAGATTCACTCTCCTCACTGACCAACGGTCGGTTGCTTTCATGTTCGATCATGCACAGCGGGGCAAGATAAAAAATGACAAGATCTTACGGTGGAGGATCGAACTCTCCACCTACAACTATGAGATCTTGTATCGTCCCGGGAAGCTAAACGAGCCTCCTGATGCCCTATTCATGTGCCAACGCACAAGTGGACCGCCTCCGAGCCCTCCACGAGGACCTTTGCCACCTGGGGGTCACTCGATTTTTCCACTTCATCAAGACCCGCAACCTGCCCTACTCCATCGAGAAGGGCTCAGGACTGCCACCAGGAACTGCCAAACCGGCGCAGAGTGCAAACCGCACTTCTACAGGCCAAAGCGCACCTGATAAAGGCTTCCCGTCCCTTTGAAAACCTCAGTATGGATTTCAAAGGTTTCAAAGATTTCCACCACCCGCAACACGTACTTCCTGAACGTGATTGACGAGTACTCCCGGTTCCCATTCGCCATCCCCTGCCCCGACAGGACCGCAACCACCGTCATAAAAGCCCTCCATAGTATCTTTACGCTGTTCGGGTTCCCCGCCTACATACACAGTGATAGGGGGTCCTCCTTTATTTATTTTTTTTAAATAAAAAAAAAGTTTTAAAAAAAATTCTCCTCCATTTTCACATTTTCTCCCACATTTACATCCATCAACGATAAACAATAATCAGCAAGATATGTCAGTCCCCATAATAACAACAACGATCCCATCTACCCACCAACCCCCAAACCTCAACCCGCATGTTTACATAAACAAATGACAAAAATAAATCAGGGATTACCAGTAGTCACCCTTAATCTTACACAGCTCCCACCCCCCCACCCCAGGTCTCCAGCTCCTCCCGTCCACTGCCTCTTGTAAAACTCCTCCCCCTACCCTCGGTTCCTTCCCCCCCAACTTTCCACCCCGGCTAGACCACTCGGACCCTGTTCTGCCAGGCTCCGATGGCCGCAGCCCCTCCCCCCACCTCACTCCCGTTCACTGGCCGGCACACACCAGCCAGCGTGGAGGCCCCCGCCCGGGTCCCTTTCCCACTTGCCCGGCCCCAGGAAAGCCCAAAGATCCCCTTTTAGCACACAAACCCCGCCTATCCACCTACACCCCAAAGAACTCTCATTTCGAGTGAAAGTCCCGTCCCTTCCCTCGTCCAAATATATACCATCTTACCATCTTGGCTCCTTTAATCTCTACACCCGCGCGCAGTGATACAAAAAAGAAGAAAATACAGTCATGAGGTTACATCGGCACATGGCCATTCCTCAGTTTGTCAGTTCTGCCACAGTCCTTCTGCTTTCGCAAACTCCTCCGCTGCTTCCGCCGTTCCAAAATAAAAGTCCCTGAGCTTGTAAGTCACCCTCAGCTTCGCTGGATATACAATGCCGCACCGCACCTTGCTAATGTACAGTGCCCTCTTCACCCGGTTGAAGGCAGCCCGCCTCCTTGCCAGCTCCACCGTAAAGTCCTGGTATACATGTATACCAGCTCCAGCCCACTGAACCACCCGCATCTGCTTGGCCCAGCTCAGGACCTTCTCCTTCACCCTGTACCTACGGAAGCACAGAGTCACTGCCCTTGGTGGCTCACTCGCCTTTGGTACAGACCTCCACGACCGATGAGCCCGATCCAGTTCATATCGGGAGGGGTCCTCCCCCTCCCCCAGTAGTTTTGCCAGCATCGTGGCAAAATACTCAGTCGGCTTCGGTCCTTCAACTCCTTCGGGCAGCCCCACAATCCTCAAGTTCTGTCGCCTGGATCTATTTTCCAGGTCTTCCATTTTTCCTCGCAGATCCTTGTTAGTATCCATCACATTCCGCATCTCTTTCCCCATCGAGGCAAGTTGATCACCGTGCTGCAATAACGTCTCCTCCACTTCCTTCATCGCCTCCCATTGCTCTCACACCTCCGCCACTGCGCTCGCTACCTCCGTCCTCACCGGGGAAACCGCCTCCTCCACCAGCACACTCAAAGCCTCCCTCATCTCCTTCCTCACCGTCTCCATGCATTTCGCAATCTGCGCCAACTGCTTTTCAAATTCCACAGCCATCACCTTGGTTATTTCTTCAGCCGTAAGCAATGTGGCCTCCCCTGGTGCTCCAGCCTCCATTTTTCCTGGTGACCCCGCGGTGACCTTTCCACTCCCCGACGGACCTCCAGCTGGTTTTTTTTCGGCCGTTTTTCTGCTCACCCTCGACATTTTTCTTTGTTTTTTTCCCTTCATGTGTCTTCTCAGTGCCTCCTCCATGCCTTCTCCCTTCTTCTGCCGCCTCCGCGGACCCTGGGACCGGGCTTAAAGCCCCGAAATTGCCGTTCCCGAGCGGGGGCTCTCCATTGTGCGGCCACCTCCCGCCCGCCGTCACCGGATGTCTGGGGTCCTCCTTTATGAGTGACGAACTGCGTCAATTCCTGCTCAGCAAGGGCATTGCCTCGAGCAGGACGACCAGTTACAACCCCCGGGGAAACGGACAGGTAGAGAGAGAGAACGGAACGGTCAGGAAGACCGTCCTACTGGCCCTGCGGTCCAGGAATCTCCCAGTCTCCTGCTGGCAGGAGACAAGTCCTCCCGGATGCCCTCCACTCCATCCGGTCACTGCTCTGTACCACGACCAACCAAACACCTCACGAACGTCTCCTTGTCTTCCCCAGGAAGTCCTCCTCTGGGACCTCGCTCCTGACCTGGCTGGCAGCTCCCGGACCCATCCTACTCCGAAAACACGTGTGGGCGCACAAATCGGACCCATTGGTCGAGAGGTTCCATCTCCTCCACGCTAACCCTCAGTACGCCGAAATGGCGTACCCCGACGGCCGACAGGATACGGGACCTGGCGCCCGCTGGATCCCCACACACACACCCGCCACCAGTCCCACCCTCCCTCCCACCGGCGCACCCCACAGCCGCCCCCTTCCCAGGTGGATTGGTTCTTCCACCGGCCCCGTCTAGGCCCTCCCGCCCACCGGTGCACCCCACAGCTGCCCCCTTCCCAGGTCAGTCAGTCCTTCCACCGGCTCTGTCTAGTGGTGATGAAGCTGCCACAGAAGCCGAAACCACGCTCCCGGAGTCACAGGCGCCCAAACCTCCACCGGCATCACCACCAAAGCTACGACGATCGCAGAGGATGTCCAGGGCCCCCGATTGACTAATCGCTTCATTTTGAAATGTACATTACTGTTGTAAATAGTTAAGATGTAATAAGGTAAAACGCTGTACGGAGGTATTACGGTACCTTCATAACTGTAACTTCTACCACTTTACCACGTTGTAATACGAAGCCACCACCCCGCCGGACTCTTTTTTAACAGGGGGTGAATGTGGTAGTCTGTGTTGGAAGGATTACTGTACCTGGTAATGCCGGAATACCATTGGTGGAGAATGTACTTGTTCCCATTGGGTAAGCCTGTATGTTAGCTCCGCCCTGCAAGGCGGGTATAAGAGCCCGTGCCGCCCCAGCAGCTTTCTTCTGTACCTGCGCTGCTGGGGGAAACATCTAGCTTATTAAAGCCTTCAATTGTCTCCAATCTCGCTTCTGGAGTTATTGATCGTGCATCAGCACGTTCTCCCCATGTCTGTGTGAGGTTCTTCCAGGTGGGCTCCGGTTTCCTCCCACAGTTCAAAAAAGTGCAGGTTATGTGGATTGGCCATGCTAAATTGTTCCTTAGTGTCCAAACGTTAGGTGGAGTTATGGGGAAAAGGCAGGGGAGTGAGCCTAGGTAGGACACTCTATCAGAGGGTCGGTATAAACTCGATGGGCCGAATTACCTCCTTCTGCACTGTAGTGGTTCTATGGATCCACAACATATTGTTCTTGGAAACACTGAATGAATTCTTCTTCATGGCTGCCTCTGCCAATTTGATGTTCCTAATCCATACCAAACTAAAAGTCACACATGATAAATGTACTGTCTTTTTTACATGCCCTCATTATCTCCTGATTTATTCTCTGTCCTAGAGTATAGCTATTGTTCGGGGGCCTACAGACTGCATCCACCTTTGTCTTCTTGCCCTTGTTATTTCTTACCCTCATCCATTTTGGATTCTACATCTGTCGATCCAAGATCATTTCTTGCTTTGGTATTTATTCCATCTTGTACTAACAAAGCTACCCCACCACCCTTTCCTTCCTGCCTGTTCTTACAAAAAGTCACATATCCCTGAATATTTAGCTTTGACCTCTTTGTAACTATGTCTCTGTAATGACTATAAAATCACTGCTGCCTCACAGCGCCAGGGACCCGGGTTCGAATCCGACCATGGGTGACTGTCTGTGTGGAGTTGCAGATTCTGCTGGTGTCTGTGTTGGTTTCCTCCGGGTGCTCAGGTTTCCACCCAGAGACCAAAGGTGTGTAAGTGGGGTTGCGGGGACAGGCAGGGGAGTGGGCCTGGGTGGGTACCCTTTCGGAGGGTATGTGCAGACCTGATGAGCCAAATAGCCTCCTTTTGCACTGTAGGGATTCTATGAATACCCATTAACCTCAATTTATGCCATTAATTCATTTATTTTACTACATGCATTTAAGTAAAGAGCCATTCATTTCGCATTTGTATAATCTTTTCCCCCGTTGACCCTATTTGCTGTATTTTTTATGTTTGTAAACATTGCCAATCCTGTTACACTCTGAGTATCATCATCTAAATAGCTGCCTTGCAATGCTACCATATCTTTTTGCTTTGTAAGCCTACATAGTCCCCTCTTCAGAACCTACCCCATCTATTTAGTTTAAAGCCCTCTCTCCTTCATTAGTTATGTGATTTGCAAGAACACTGGCCCCAGCTCAGTTCAGGTGTAGGCCGTTCCAGTGGTTCTGCTCCCACTTTCCCCAGTACTGATGCCAGTGCCCATGAACTGAAACCCATTTCTTCCACACCAGTCTTTGAGCCACGTATTCAATTCTCTAATTTTATGCACCAATAATAACGAGGAGTCCAGCGAGTTCACAGGGAGACGTTTATTCAGCTTTACAGCGGCACATACATAGGGCCTGGTTACACATTACCAGGCCTTTACTCCTTTCTGCCAGTTACTGCAGAAGCCAACCTATTATACAAATGCTGGCTAATTCCCGGTCCAATCAGGACAAGGGAACAATCATCCCCAGCCAGATGAACCTCACGCATGTCATATGCAGGTTATTACAGGACCCTATGCCAATTTGCACATGGCTCAGGTAATAATCCAGAGATTGTAACCTTGGAGGCTCTGTTGTTTAATTCAGTGCCTAGATCCTCAACTTCTCTATGCAGAACCTCTTTTCTTGTTCTACCTATGTCGTTGGTACCTACATGGACCACAACAAGGGGATCCTCCCCCTCCCATTGCAATTCCTCTCCAGCTCAGAGGAACCTGAACCCTGGCAAAGGGCAGGCAACACAGCTGTATTCTTCTGAAAAATACTTATGATTCAGCAGAGAGTAAAGAGATGATAAAGCAAAATTCAATTGATAGGGAACGTAAGTACTGCTTGGATCATGTGGTTTTATTAGAGCAGTGCGTAGAAGAGCCTTAAATAACAGATGGACTGGTAAATGCTGAGTTAGCTCATTTCATCTGCAGTGACAGTAATGTTATAATTGGCTTCAGTTCCCCAATCTAAGGAATGGACATTCAGGCAGGTCTCCTATATCCGATCACAATCCAAAGACCTCACTGGAATGTGCACTTGCATGGTTGTTGGGTTACGAAACAGTTGTGTTCAGCTGTAGTATCCCCAATTTCCTGTGGTGAATTAGGCAGACATTATCCAAAAAGAATAGTTGCTTGAATGAAATGTGACATAGTGCTTTGGAGCTATCCTGCCAAGTGCCAACAGCTTGAGAAGGACAGAAAAATAGAAAATGCGAGCTAAGATCCTGTTAATGCACTTGAATGATAGGGTGAACCAAATCAATTTAAGGAATATTTCTGATTCCAAAAGTAAAACAAATATTGTATAAACTTCATAGGAGTAGAAATGTATGTACAGTACCTCAAAGTTCAAATAGTTTGGAAGTAATTTTATATGTAAGTCACAGCCTTCAGGCTGATTTCTTTTTTTTATCCATTAGTATGATGTGTGCATTACTAGCATTTATTACCCATTCCTAATTGCCCTTGGGAAGGTGATCATGAGCCACCTTCCCAGACTGCTGCAGTCCATGTGTTCATCAACCATTTGGAATCTTCAGTATTACCGCAGGGACGTGGTCAGGGTCAATAGTCTTTGCTGTATCTAATGCCTTCAACTATCTCTTGATATCAAGTATAGTGAACCAAATTGGCTGAAAACTCGTATCTGTGATGCTCGGGACCATAGGAGGAGATTGCGGTGGATCATCCGCTCAGGATTTCTGGCTGAAGATGGCTGCATACACTTCAGTCTTGTCTCTTGCACTGATGTGCCATCATTGAGTGTGGGAATCTTTCTGGAGCCTCCTCCTCTAGTTAGTTGTTTCATTGTCCACTAGCATTCACAATTGGATATGGCAAGAGTGCAGAGTTTTGATCTGGTCCATTGGTTGTGGGATTGTAGAACTCTGTCTATAACATCTGCTTCTGTTTTCTAGTCCTGTGTTGTAGCCTCACTAGGTCGGCACCTCTTTTGTAGCTCTGCTTGATGCTGCTCCTGGCATGCTCTCCTACACTCTGCATTGAACTGGGGTTGATTACCTGGCCTAATGGTAATGGCACATTGAGTGATATGCTGGACCATGAGATTATAGGTTGTGGTTAAATGAAATTCCACTGCTGCAGATGCTCCAGTTTGAGCTACTCGATCAGTTTTGAATCTATCTCATTTAGTATGGTGGTAGTGCCACACACATGTGCATGGGAGGATAATGCCTCAAATTATACTAGGTGGCAGTGCCTCATCTAACATGTCACAGCACAGTTGGAAATTTACTGCATTGATTTTGTTGCAGGGAAGCAATGATAGTGGAATAAGAGAGGAAAACCTTGACTTGAGAATCCCTCTTCCTCAGGTAAACTCTTGTTCTCTCGGCTCAAAGACTTGTGATTCAAGATTTGTCTGCTGAGTCACCGGAGGACACATTTAGCCTGATAATCCTTATTTTGAGGGTCTCTGATGAGTACCACACAAGATAGAATATGTCCTCAATGTGAAGATGGGACTTTGTCACCAAACGTTGTCAGCCTTACCAAAACTCTCTTCGACATGTCATCTATGGCGGGTAGACTTTTGAGATTGAGTTCAATGAGGGTGGCATTGTGGTACAGTGGTTAGCACTGCTGCATTACAGCACCAGGGACCCGGGTTCAATTCCGGTCCTGGGTCACTCTCTGCGTGGGGTTTGCACATTCTCCTCCTGTCTGTGTGGGCTTTCTCCGGGAGCTCCGGTTTCCTCCCATAGACTAAAGATGTGCAGGTTAGATGAATTGGCCATGCTAAATTATCCCTTGGTATCCAAAGATGTGTAGGTTAGGGGTTATGGGGATAGGGTGGGAGAGTGGGCTTGGTAGGATAGTCTTTCAGAGGGCCGGTGCAATGGACTGAAGTGTTTACTTCTGCACTGTAAGGATTCTAAGTGTTCTCACTTGATGGTCCTCTCACTACAAGCCACAGGACTAGTCAGACAGATATGTTGTCATAGTCATAGAATTTACAGTGCAGAAGGAGGCCATTCGGCCCATCGAGTCTGCACTGGCTCTTGGAAAGAGCGCCGCACCCAAGGCCAACACCTCCACCCTATCCCCATAACTCAGTAACCCCACCCAACACTAAGGGCAATTTTGGGTACTAAGGGCAATTTATCATGGCCAATCCACCTAACCTGCACATCTTTGGACTGTGGGAGGAAACCGGAGCACCCGGAGGAAACCCACGCACACATGGGGAGAACGTGCAGACTCCGCACAGACAGTGACCCAAGCCGGAATCAAACCTGGGACCCTGGAGCTGTGAAGCAATTGTGCTACCACAATGCTACCATGCTGCCCTCGTTGTTCTTGAGGTCTTGACCAGCTCAGTCAGTAGTGGTGCAAACGAGCCATTCTTGGTGATCAACGTTGAAGACCTCCACTCAGATTTATGCTGTGGTTCAAGCACTACCATCTTCTTAAGGACAATTAGGAATGGGCAATAAATGTGAGTCTTCTCAGCAATGCCCACATCCCATTAATATATAAAAATAAATTATTTTATGATCACCCATCAGAGAACTTAGACACAGGTTAATGAATACCAAGCATTAGAAGACTTAACATGTACACAAATGCACTACTGATGTTTAACCAAATGCAAGCAATACAGTTTACCAGTACTGACCACTGATAAAGTTTCTGTTGTTTGCCGCATTAAATCCAGACTGCAAAGGAGGTATTATTTGTAGTCAAGTAGGATGACTTTCAAGTGCCAGCTATATTCCTTCAAATTCCATTAATGAACCATGGAGGATTTATTCAGTTCCTATCATCCATTGCCAAATATGACATTTTGAAGGCAAATTAACCAATTGGGGCCTTACTTCCCCTAGCATCCCTGAGGATAGTCATTCGTTGGTTAAGGCTTATTACACATTAAGAGCAGCCACTTGAAGAAGACATCGGAAGACCGCAGCTGTTTGTAGCACTGTACCCAGTGTATATGTAGTTAATTGGCTGTGAAATGCCATGGCCCATTAAAGGGTCATGGACCGTGCTATATAAATAAAGTTATTTATAAAATAACATTGCAATCTGTCTCCACGATTGTGACCTTAAACGTTCCTTTGATTGCTGGTAGCCTTGGTAACGAAGCGTTGCCAGTGTCTGCGATGGGAACATAGGATGGGCTTGGTGCAGAGAAACCCTTCTCCAAGCTCACCTGGCGGCTGCATACCTGGTCACGTCACAGGCAAAGGCGAATTCCCTGCCATCATTGAACTGAGGCGAGGAGGCTGACGAGGAAGTGAGTGTGTACGCGCGCATGCCTCCCGCATCAGGGCGAGTGGTCAGAGGCAAGGCCAGTGCGCCTGCGCCCGACTCGGGGAGAGCCGGAGGAGCGGTTGCTAGTGCGCCTGCGCGCGACTGCAGGCTCGCGGTGGGAGCTGAGCAAGGGGAAGCGGTTGCTCGGTGAATGTGAGGCAACCCGGGCGGGCAGACACCATGGGCAAGGAGCAGGAGTTGCTGGAAGCGGCCAGGACCGGCAATGGCGCCGTGGTGGAGAAGCTGCTGAGCGGCAGGCATCGACTGTCGGCAGGCAGCGGTGGCGGCGGTGGAACCCTGCCTCAGCTTTCAAACCTTCTCAGGTGGGTCAGGCGACAACTTGGGAATCGAGTAAGGATGAGGAGGGGGTGGCTGGGCCCGGGCCGGGCTGGGGGCGAGGAGGCGGGGACGCGGGGACGGGACACCTGGAGGGAGGGAGAACCGACTGTGTTGGCTGCTCAGTGTCTGGAGTCATGTGTTTAGTAAATACGCGGCTAAGTGTTGTGGCTGCGATCACTTTAAATTTAGACAATTCTCAGTGGTCCTAATGGTCGAGGGAAGAAGGTTGCAGTTTAAAAACGAGCTGATGCTGCACGAGAAGTGACTTTATTTTCCTTCATCGCCGTTTTGACTGTTCGGTTCGTTGCACAGTTGACAGTATTGTGCAATTTGCAGTGAGTAAGAATGTTGAAGTTCTTGTTAAGGGAGTGAGGAAATGGTTGCAATCCTTGTGTTTGCAACCTTAATTTTGGTTTTAAAGTTTATTATGTATGTACAATGTAGCCTAATAGGTTGTTTACGTTTGAAGGAAGTGTCGGAATCCCCTTTTAAAACAAACGGTCAGCGAGGATTGTTTGCATTTATTTTGTTTTCGACTTGTTTGAAATAGCCTTGTTTATAAACAGTTCATGGATGCCTCGCACAAAACCGGAGTGAGAAGAAGCAAATATATCTACCCTTGAACCTGATAATTTGAGTTAGTGATTAATGTTTACTTTCTGAACACTGCCAAGCAATTGTACAGGTCTGTTCTCCTTGGGTCAACAATTGTACAGGTCTGTTCACCTTATGCCAAAAGTATTCTTTTAACAAAATTTTCGATGAATTAATAAATGTCATTTGTAACCTGATGCTTTTTTAAAATTATTTTTTATTGGATGTGAGCTTTGTTGGCTGGGCCAGCATTTGTTGCCCATTCCTAATTGCCCTTGAATGTGGTGCTGAACTGCCTTCTCAAATCACTGCAGTCCATTTGCTGTAGGTGTGCTGTTAGGGAGGAATTTCCAGGATTTTGATCCAGCGATAGTAAGGACCGTCGATATATTTCAAGTCAGAGTGCTGAGTGATTTAGAGGCCAACTTCCAGGCAGTGGTTTTCCCATGTATCTGCTGCCCTTGTCCTTCTAGATGACAGTGGTTGTGGGTTTGGAAGGTGCTGCCTAAGGAGTTCCTTGGTGAGTTCCTGCAGTGCATCTTGTTCATGGTGCATACTTTCTCTACTGTTTGTCTGTGGTGGAGGGAGGGAGTCAGTGTTTGTGGATGAGGTGTCAATCAAGCAGGCTGCTTCATCCTGGATGGTGTTGAGCTTCTGGAGTGTTGTTGGAACTGCAATCATCCAGTCAAGTGGGGAGTATTCCATCACACTCCTGGCTTGTGTCTTGTAGGTGGTGGACAGACTTTGGGGAGTCAGAAGGTGAATTACTCACCATACGATTCCTGACCTCTGATCTGTTCTTCTAGCCGCTGTATTTGTATGGCTCGCCCAGTTCAGTTTCTGGTCAATGGTGATCCCCAGGATGCTGACAGTGGGGGATTCAGTGATGGTAATGTCAAGGGGTGATGGTTTGATTCTGTCTTGGAGATGTTACTTGCCACTTGTCAGCCCAATCCTGGATATTGCCCAGGACTTGCTGCACTTGCATGTGGACTGCTTCAGTGTCTGAGGAGTTGTGAATGGTGCTGAACATTGTGCAATCATCAGCGAACATCCCCACTTCTGGCCTTATGTTGGAAGGAAGGTAATTGATGAAGCAACTGAAGATGGTTTGGCCTAAGGCACTAACTACCCTGAGGGACTCCTGCATTGATGGCCTGGGGCTCAGATGACTGATCTTCAACAGCCACAAACATCTTCATTTGTGATAGATATGACTCCAACCAGCGCAGAGCTTTCCCCCTGATTCACATTGACTGCAGTTTTGCTGGGCTCCTTGATACCATACTCGTAAAGTGCTGCCTTGATGTCAAAGGCAGTTACTCTCACCTTACCTCTGGCATTCAGCTCTTTTGTCCATGTTTGAACCAAGGCTGTAATGAGGTCAGGAGCTGAGTGACCCTGACAGAACCCAAACTGAGCGCCAGTGAGAAGATTATTGCTAAGTATGTGCTGCATTGTTGGGATGGTGTGGGACCCGTGGTCTCCCTGGGTGTTGGGTGGAGTCTGGGTCCAGTTTGGGAGCACTGATAACAGCTTCTCTGTCATTTGCTCCGGCAAAGTACTCGTCGAACCCAATATTTAAAAAATCCACCATTACAAATATGGAGGCAACTCCATCAACATTTCAAGCAGGGGTCAGTGTCAAGGCTGGCCCCCATTTGTATTAATGACCTGTTCGAGCTGGCAAGGTTGGATGCTACGTTTTGGATGTGGAAGGGGCTGAAGAGAATGTGGTCTATTCCCGGAGGGGGGTTTACCAGCCTGGAGGAATTGAAAGAGTAATTTGGGCTCGGACTCGTTTAGGTACATCCAGGTACGAAATTTTATTACATGGATGTTTCCGGCATTCCCATTGGTGCCGCCATCACCGTTGTTGGACGGGATCCATTCCTGCTTAGGGTTAGAAGAGGGTAGTATGTCGGTGTATCTGGACGGATCCTGGGGAGGATTTGGTCTCGGTGGAGGGGGTGAAAGCGAAATGGGAGGAGGAGCTGAGGCCATATTGGATGAAGAGGCGTGGAGTGAGGCCCATCGTAGGGTCAACGCCATATCCTCATGCGTGAGGCTGAGCCTGATCCGGCTCAAGATAATGTTTATGGTGCATTTCATCACAGCTAAAATGTGTTGTTTCTTTGCGGGGGTTGAGAATAGGTGCAAGCGCTGTTCAAGGGACCCTCGCTAATCTCATGTATGTGTTCCGATCCTGTCCCAAGCTTCTGCGATTTTGGTTCTCCTTTTTTCGCACCATGTCGGTGATCCTGAACATGGAGCTCTGTCCCTTAGCGGGACTATATTTGGGGTTTTGGACTTGCCAGAGCTGCGAACAGGTGTAGGGGCAGATGCCCTTGCCTCGTAGGTTGCTCAGAGGCGACTCCTGTTGAGTTGGAGGTTGGCAATGCCACCTGATGCCTCAGTGTGGCATGGGGACTTAATAGAGGTTTTGCACCCAGAGAAGGTCAAATACACTGAGGGGGTCAGTTGAAGGCTTCTACTGGAGGTGGCAATCGTTTATACTGTATTTCAAGGAATTGGTTAATGTTAGTTGCTGTAGGGGGGGAGGGGTTGCTTTGATTAGTTAATTCTTTTTAGTTTACGGTTACTATTTTTGTATGAAATGACAACAGGTTAAAAAAAAAATATATATTTTTTAAAGCAAGTGCCACTTGATAGCACTGTTGATGACCCCTTCCATCACTTTACTGGTGACTGAGAATAGACTGATCAGATGGTAATTGGCTGGGTTGGATTTGTCCTTTTTGTGTACAGGACATACCTGGGCAATTTTCCACATTTTTGGATAGATGCCAGTGTTGTAGCTGTACTGGAATAGCTTGGCTAAGAGTGCGACAAGTTCTGGAATATAAATCTTTAGTACTTTTGCCGGAATATTGTCAGAGCCCATTGCTTTTGTAGTATCCAGTGCCTTCAGTCGTTTCTTGATATCACATGGGGTGAATCAAATTGGCTGAAAACTGGCACCTGTGATGCTGGAGATCCCTAGAGGAGACCGAGATGGATCCGGCACTCGGCACTTCTGGCTGAAGATTACTGCGAATGCTTTAGCCTTGTCGTTTGCGCTGATGTGCCGGACTCCTCCATCATTGAGGATGGGGATTTTTGTGGAGCCTCCTCTTCCAGTGAGTTGTTTAATTGTCCACTACCATTCATGACTGAATGTGGCAGGACTGCAAAGGTTACATCTGATCTGTTGGTTGTGGGATCGCTTAGCTCTGTCTATCATTTGCTGCTTATGTTGTTTGGCATGCAAGTAGTCCTGTGTTGTAGCTTCATCAGGTTGACACATCATTTTCAGTAAGCCTGGTGCTGCTCCTGGCATGCCATCTTGCACTCTTCATTGAATCAGGGTTGATCCTCTGGCTTGGTGGTAATGGTAGAGTGGAGGATATGCGGAGCTATGAGGTTACAAATTGTGGTAGCGTAAAATTCTGCTGCTATTAATGGTTCACAGCATCTCATTGATACCCAGCCTTGAGTTGCTAGATTGATCCGAATCTATCCCATTTAGCACGATGGTAGTGCCACAACACGATGGCGAGTACCATCAATGTGAAGACCGGGCTTTGTCTCCACAAGGATTGTGCAGCGGTCATTCCTACCAGTACTATCATGGACAAATGCATCTGTGGCAGGCAGACTGGTGCGGATGAGGTCTAGTGTGTTTTTCCCTCTTGTTGGTTCCTTCACCACCTGCTGCAGACCCAGTCTAGCAGCTATGAATACCCTTGCCACCCTCTGTGCTTCCTCCAAGTGGTGTTCAACATGGAGGAATTGTGACAGTGGATGGTAGGTGGTAATCCGCAGGAGGTTTCCTTACCCACGTTTGACCTGAAGTCATGAGACTTCATCGGGTCCAGAGTTGATCTTGAGGACTCCTGGGGCAACTCGCTCCTGACTGTATACCACTGTGCTGCCAACTCTGCTAAGTCTGTCCTGCTGCTGAGACAGGACATTCACTACCCAGGGATGGTAAGAGTGATGTCTGGGATGTTATCTATGAGGTATGATTCAGTGAGTATGTGAATTTCTTTCCCCCAATTAGCGGGCAATTTAGCGTGGCCAATCCACCTACCCTGCACATCTTTGGGTTGTGGGGTGAGACCCACACAGACACTGGGAGAATGCAACTCCACATGGACAGTGGAACCCAGGTCCTCGGCAGGCAGCAGCAGTGCTAGCCACTGTGCCACCTGTGATTCTGTGAGTATGACAATGTCAGGCAGTTGCTTGAATAGTCTGTGCAACAGCTCTCCCAATTTTGGCACAAGCCCCCAGATGTTTTAAGGAGGACTTTGCAGAGTCGATAGGGCTGGGTTTACCGTTGTATTTTCCAGTGCCTGGGGCGATGCCGGTAATTCTCTCCGGTTTCTTTACTTTTTCATTGACTTTGTAGTGGTTTGTGACAACCAAGTTCCCGACGCGCCTCGCGCGCGGGCTCCCTGTCGCGTCCCGCGTGCGGGCTCCCCGTCGCGCCCTGCACGCGTGCTCAGTTCCCGAGAGTCAATGTGGACATTCCGAATTTCCTTAGTTTCCTGAGGAACTATCGGCGCTGTTGTGCTTTCTTGGTCATAGCGTCGACGTGGGTGAGCCAGGACAGATTGTTGGTGATGTGTACGCCTAGGAATGTTGTCATTGCACCATGTCGCTATCTCCTTCCTGTACTCTGACTCATTGTTTGAGATCTGACCCACTACGGTCGTGTCATCAGCAAACTTGCAGATTGAGTTGGAGCTGAATTTCGCCGAGCTGATGTGTCTCATGACCAACCTCTCGAAGCACTTCATAATGATAGTTGTCAAGGATAGTCGACCTGCATATATTTTTGAGGTCTGTATTTGTGGGCTTGGGATTTGTTGCCTGCTGTTATTGCAGAGCTCTTAAGCCAGCTATTAATTATGGGCAGGAATCAGTATCTTGGATAAGCGTCAATGGTTGACATGAGTGAAATAGATTTCTGGGAGCATGAAACAATAATAACATAAATAAATATATCTGGCTTTAACTTAATAAAAGCCTTGCAAGGTGCTTCACGGGAACATTATGAAACAAAAATTTGCCACTGAAATAAATGAGATATCAGCTCAGATGACCAATAGCTTGATCAAAGAGTTAGGTTTTAAGAAGTGTCAGAAAGGGGGAAAGAGGTGGAGAGGCGCGGGAGGAAATTCTAAAGATCAGGGCCCAGGCAACTGAAGGTGTGGCCACCATGGTGGAGCGATTAAAATCAGGGATGCAAAAATCTAAATTTGATGAGCACAGATATCTGAAGGTTTTGGGAATGGAGGAGATTAGACATGGGGGTGAGCTATCCTGCACTGCAGGAACTTGCTAAGGCATCTTAGGCTGCACTTTCCAAACCCACAACTGCGGTCGTCTAGAAGCAGAATGGCAGCAGACACCATTAGGATTAGGGTTCCCCTTCAAGGCACTCACCACCCTGACTTGGATAGATATTGCAGTTCCTTCACTGTCACTGGGTCAAGATCTTACAATTCCCTCCCTAACAGCAGGGTGGGTGTACCTACACCAAGGGACTGCAACGGTTCAAGAAGGCAGCTCATTACCATCACCTTAAAGACATCTAGGAATGGGCAACAAATGCATTTTTAAAAAGGCATAAAACTGGGTTTCAGCAGTAGATGAGCTGAGGCAAGCTAAGTTTTACGACTTTAGAGATGTAATAGGTGGTTTTAGTGTGAAGCTCTCTCAGTCAAGTATATCAGCAAGATTGCAAACAGATTGGTTTAGTCTCAGACTGCCGTGAGAGAGAGGGAGGGAGTCAGCAGCTTGGGAACAGCTTTGAGTGGGGACTGAAAACAATGGATTGGGCTTCCCAATATTTAATTGGAGGAAATTTCTGCTCACCCAATATTGGATGTCTAATAAACAGTCAGATAATTCACCATCAGTGGAAGAATCGGGAGAGGTAGTGTTGAAGTAAAGCTAGGTGTCTGCAGTGTGCATTTGAAAACCAACAACACTCTGTCTTTGGAATATGTCACCAAGCGGCAGATGTACATGAGAAATAAGAAGGGACTAAGGACAAATTCTTGGGGGATCATCAGAGATTTGCGGTGACAGAGCTGACCCGCCATTGGCTGGTGGTTGGATCTGCAGGTCCCGTCACTGTCAAAGGTGTTTCCGTTCGCATCCTCCACCGCTGGGGGTCGCCGTTGGTGGGACTGGATGATGCTTCAGGTGGGAATGGCTGGAAAATCCCACTCCATGTCTTATAGCTGAAAAGCTTGGTCTCAAAACATTGAATTTTACAAATGCATGATGTTGTAGAGGAGATGGAGGATAATGGTGCGTTCAACTGCTTAAGGGTTGAAGCCAGCTTAAGAAGGATGATGAGGGGTAGTTAGTTTACTTTGCCACAGACCCTCGGACATAACTTGTGAGTTTGATAAGAGTTATTTCGATACTGTGGCAGGGTGGAAACCTGAGTCGGTGGATTCAAGCGCCGAGTTCCGGGGAAGGTGATCACACATTTTGGATGGCGACAGCATATTCAGGGACTTTAGTGAGGAACGGGAGATTAGTGATGGGGAGGTAGTTGAATGGTGGGGCCAAGGATTTTTGTTTTTAAACAGAGGGGTTTTGATGGCACATTAAACAGAGAGAAGGGAAACACCTGAAGAAATAGAACTGTTACTATAGATTCATGTGGGGAGGGGAAATTGAATGGTTAGCTGTTCAGTGGAAATAGTATTGAGGGGCAAGATATGGTCTCATAGACAAGATGAGCGCAAAAGACGAGAAGGGCGGGAAAGCTAGAGGAAGAAGTGTGTTCAGACCTAGGGCAGGGGGAACTTTAGAGAGAGTTTGGCCCAGTGGGGGAGACGAAGCAACAGCAGCTGATCAGTTGGTCATGGCATTAGTGACAAAAGATACCATGAGATCCTCGTTTATTATTGTGGCTACGTGTGGAGGAGACGGTGAGTGGTGTTTAAGAAAGTAAATTTGTGGTAAAGATCCAGAGAGTGAGTGAAAGTGAAGGATTTATTGGAAACTAGGGCTGTTAAGAAAACAAAGATAGTTTTAAGGGATTTATATTTTTATTGGTGAACACAAGAAATAAGGTACAGTTTTAAGTGGGTTTAGTTTAATGTTTCTGTGCTCGGAAGGATAAAACCTATAGCTCGATTCATGCTGGACAAAGGTGTTTGTATGTGTGGAAGTTGGTTAAATTCCAATTGTGTTTTTATTGTGCTTAGAGAGGGCTACCGCGTGAAGAATAAATAGGCTAGCAGAGGTATGTGGGTGCTGCTGAGCAACTGGGGACTTGTGTGGTAGAGAAGCTTTTAAGTTTTAGTTTAGATGGGTGGCACAGTGGTTAGACTGCTGCCTTGGGGCATCGAGGACCCAGGTTCAATTTCGGCACCGGGTCGCTGTCCATGTGGAGTTTGCATATTCTTTCCGTGTCTGCGTGGGTCTCACCCCTGCAATCCAACAAGATGTGCAGGGGAGGTGAATTGGCCATGCTAAATTGCCCCTTAAATAGGAAAAAAAGAATTGGGTACTCTAAATTAAAAAAAAGTTATAGTTTAGTTAATTTAAGTGCGGTTGGAGACAGGACAGTGGGAGTGCACCTCTCTTAATCTTGCTAGCAGAAAGACAGGACAGGATTTGTACAGGGCCAGGCATTCTAAAGTACAAGTTACAGTCCAGATAACCAGGGAATTGGGACAGAAAGAACATTTAAGAAGCCTGGAGATAAGTGAACAGAGACCAAGGTATTCAGAATTTAAGGAAAAGTAAACCAAAGTGTTCTGAGTTCAAAGACAATTGCAGTGACCAGATTTAAAGTGGGACAGCAGCTTTCAAAGATGATTTTTAAAAAAATTTAAAAAAAGAGTACCCAATTAATTATTTTTCCACTTAAGGGGAATTTAGCATGGCCAATTCACGCGTGGCCAATTCACGCGTGACCAATCCACACGTGACCCACGCAGACATGGGAAGAATGTGCAAATTCCACACGGACAGTAACCCAGGGCCCGGATCGAACCCGGGTCCTCAGTGCCGTAAGGCAATAGTGCTAACCACTGTGTTGCTCTGAGCTTTCAAAGATAAATGATACGTTTGATGCCATTTTAATAGTCTGGGAATTAAGATTTGAAATAATTGTGAGCAGTTTGCACATCAGTCAAGACAAAGAAATCCTAATGCGTTCATGTAAAACCCTGGCCTGGATTAACTGTTAGAAGTGGATCAGAAACTTTGATTAAAAGTGTCATTTGGAAAACCTGGTCTGGAGTTTGGAATGCAAACTGCTAAGGGAAAGCATAATTATAGACTTTAAAGCATGTTTTTGGAAATCTCATCATCTGGGGGATTCTGAGGAGATGTCCACAAACATTCACATGGGGTTCAGAGTGGAGAGTGTATTTGCCCACAGTCACCGTGTGCTAAAACGGAACTTTATGTGAATGAAACCATTGTAGATTAAGATGTACTTTGTAATCTGTGTTAATCCTAAAACCTGTGTGTAACCTTTAAATAACGACGGAGTAAAGGAGTATTATATCATCCAATTTTTAAATTTAAAATGTTTTTCTTTAAATCTATTTAGCGGTCCCTTAACTCTTATCCTCCCCATTTATTAAAAAAAATAGCAGCACGGTAGCCCAGTTGCTTCACCGCTCCAGGTTCAAATCCCGGCTTGGGTCACTGTCTGTGCGGAGTCTGCACGTTCTCCCCGTGTTTGCATGGGTTTCCTCCCACGGTCCAAAGATGTGCAGGTTAGATGGATTGGTTATGCTAAATTGTCCTTAGTGTCCAAAAATGCTTAGGTGGGATTACGGGGATAGGGTGGAGGTGTGGGGATAGGGTGGAGGTGTGGGCTTAGGTAGGATTCTAAGGGTTTTCCAAGGGCTGGTGCAGACTCGATGGGCTGAATGGCCTCCTGCACTGTAAATTCTACGATTCTATGATTTTGAGTCAGGGTTCCATTCTGGGATCTTTCCGTCAGTTATAATATCAACTAGGATTGTAACAGGGCATCAAAGGTGTGGAGGTGAGCAAATCAGTAAATGTAGAAATTTTGAGGAAAATTGCGAACAATACGTCAAAAGATGTACAGGTTAGGTGGATTGGCCATGCTAAATTTTCCCTTCGTGTCCAAAAGGTTAGGTGGGGTTATGGGGATAGGGTTGGAGCATGACCCTAGGTAGAGTGCCCTTTCAGAGGGTCGGTGCAGACTCGATTGGCCGAATGGCCTCCTTCTGCACTGTAGGGATTCATGCATAATACTGATTCATGCATAAAATTCAATGGAGCAAGCATTACTAACTTAATACTATAGTTAGTCAAGACGTAGAGCATGAATCCAGTTCTCCTTTTACTTTCTAATTCTATCCTTGTACATTACAAGATCTTGAGTGTTCATTCACTTCTCCTTATGGAATCAAACTAAGTATGCCACAGCCCTGTAGAATTCACTTTGATTTTTCCTCAGCGTTTTTGTTATTTTTTGAGACACAGGATTTCATGGAGACCCTACCATTAGCTTTTGGCAATGCAACCCTCAAAATATTCTTCAAAATATTGCAGCTTTGGAGGTCTTAACTTAATCTTAGCCTCATTGCTATTGTGATTAGTAATTTAAAAATCAGTAATTTCTCTGGTTATGAATGGCCTCCATGCACCATGTCCTATGGATAGGCACAAAATGCTTTCTCCCACTTGGCTTCCATGGCTCCCTCACAGCTACTCTACACCTCCTGTACAGCTCTTCATCCCACAGCTGCTTTATGGTTCATGACAGACTCTATCTTTCTCTGCTTGTTCCCAAGTTGAACAGTTGATTGGCTATTTCTGTGTGCAACTACACAGAAAAGAACAACACAAAAGGGTCCCTTGCTGTATAGTTTATTTCCTCACAACGTGGCATATTTTAGAATGCTACAAACAAAAATGCAAACTAGTTACCTCTGTAAGTATGGTGGTTAGCACAATTGCTTCAGTGGTTAGCACAATTGCTTCACAGCTCCAGGGTCCCAGGTTTGATTCCCGGCTTGGGTCACTGTCTGTGCGGAGTCTGCACGTTCTCCCCGTGTTTGCATGGGTTTCCTCCGGGTGCTCCGGTTTCCTCCCACAGTCCAAAGATGTGCAGGTTAGATGGATTAGTTATGCTAAATTGCCCTTAGTGTCCAAAAATGGTTAGGTGGGATTACAGGGATAGGGTGGAGGTGTGGGCTTGGGTAGGATGCTAAGGGTTTTCCAAGGGCTGGTGCAGACTCGATGGGCTGAATGGCCTCCTTCTGCACTGTAAATTCTATGATTTTGAGTCAGGGTTCCATTCTGGGATCTTCCCGTCAGTTATAATATCAACTAGGATTGTAACAGGGCATCAAAGGTGTGGAGGTGAGCAAATCAGTAACTGTAGAAATTTTGAGGAAAATTGCGAACAATACGTCCAAAGATGTACAGGTTAGGTGGATTGGCCATGCTAAATTTTCCCTTCGTGTCCAAAAGGTTAGGTGGGGTTACGGGGATAGGGTTGGAGCATGAACCAAAGGGTGCCCTTTCAGAGGGTCGGTTCAGACTCGATTGGCCGAATGGCCTCCTGCACTGTAGGGATTCTATGAATACTGATTCATGCATAATGGTCACAAATTAACAACATTTGAGGCACACCTTTCATCACAACATCTTGATTATTACAAGATAAATTTCAACAATTTGCAACTGTTCAAGAACAGCAGCACAGAGGGTAATCACAGATTATAAAATTGACTGGATTGTGGAATGTTTGGAATTTTGAGATTAGGAACATGGTGAGAAAGCAGGTGCATCTTTTTGAGATTAACACTTGTAGAGATTTGTTAAACTTGAGCAGTAAGTATTGTAATTTCTTTTCAATGCTCTGGTGCTCAATGCATGTTTGTATATTTTTTAACAAAAGTAAACAATGATTTTAAAAGTACACAAAAAGCTAATTATATATAAATTAGATACAAATTAAAATAAGGTAAGGAGCAAAGATAAAGAATGAAGATACCTATACCAGTTTCTAAAGTTTGAGGTTTTCTAGTAGCATCTGTTCGGCTGGGGTAATCTCGAATTTGGTGATGATATAGGGCAACAGATTGGTGATTGATTTCATAGTTTATTTTGCTCTTGGGTGAGTAAACAGTAAATAATTTGTTCTTTACTGAGCAGTCTAACTAATTGTAATTCAGGCTATCAAGAAAATAAATAAGAGAAAGAGAATTGTCAAGGCACACCATGTGTCAAGACTAGTATGTGGGAATGTGTGAACAGCAAGTTCGTTCTGGATTCCCACATCTGCAGAAAATGTCTCTGTCTTCAATCACTCCGACTCAGTCATTGAGCTAGTGTGAATTAGATACACTAGGGGAGTGGGTAGCATTTCTTTATAGTTTTCTCCAGAACATAGCTTCAGCCAGAAGAAAGGACTGGTTCAGGAAGCTGAGTAATAGATCGGGCATTGGGTCTGTGCAGGACCATCGTACTCCCTGCCTGAGAGGACAAGGAGATAAACTGTGGGGATAACGGTCACAAAGCAGATCAAGGCTCAGAAGGCTATTCAGGGTGGTAAGGGAAGGATCAAGGAGAAATGTAGTGCTGGGGATATTTTAATTAGAGGGATAGATATTGTCCTCTGCAGCTACCAGTGAGAGTCCTGAAGGGTGTGTTGCTTAACTTGAGCTCAATTAAAAAAAGTGGGAGGTGAAGAGTAACAATCTCTGGATTATTGCCTGACGAATGTACAAATTGTCAGATATGGGCAATCAGTAGAATTAACACATGGCTAAAGGGCCGCTGTGGGTAAAAGCTGTTCCTTTGCAGTGGAACACTGGTACCGGAAAGATGTTTTGCTGATGTTGCGGGTTTCACCTGAACCAGACTATGATCAGTGTCGTCGTGGCTTGGATTTCCTCTTTTCCAACATTAGTTTGAATCTGGTGCCAGATTCTACAACAGTCATGTCATCAAGCAGGGCAAGCAGTCAATTGCATTGAAATATTGTCACAGGCAGCAAATCAGGAAGTAAAATGCACTATCTTAGGCTTTTAACTACATTTTAAAGAGCAGAATAAATGTTTGTGACATATGCATGAGATTAAAGTCGAAGCTAAAATATTAAAACTCACAAATCTCACATTTTTAAAAACACAATGGAGAAATTTGACATTCCACAAATATAAGATTTTCAGATCCAGAGGTTTTTAAACAGTAATTATGACATTAGCATCCTATTTAAAAAAAATCTAATTCAGCAGGTGTAACTTTTCCAAGTTTTTTTTACAAAAAGACTAATATAGTATAAAAGCCAAGTTCTGCTCCGATGAGTGGTTTCTAATTGATTTCGTTCTGCAGGGATTTATCTGTGGAGAAATGTAGTCATGGACCTAATCCTTCCCTAACAACACTGAATGTACCTGCACCACGTGGATTGCAGAAGTTCAAGGTGGTGGCTGAACCCCACCCTCTCGAGGGCAATTAGGATGATCAACAAATGATGGTCTATCCAGTAACATCCACATCCAGTGAAAGAATTTTTAAAAATCTGTATTTCCACATTTAGCTACATGTGGGCGCAGACCGCTCAGTTTCAGTGGCGGAATGATGATGAATGTTGACAAATGACCATTACAATTGCAAAATATAGGGCTGTATTCCAGTCAGTTTAGTATCAGTGGTAGAAAAAAATAACAAAATCCCTAGTAATGGAGAATTTAAAAAAAGAGACGATAATAGCAGAGAACTATTTGACGTGATTAATAGAGTAGACAAAACAAGTTAAACAATGTAGATTTAAGATAGATTTTCAAAATGTCAAATAGACAAACATGAACAGAGCATGTGACAAGTAGTAAAATGAAAGACTACCTTGGTTGCAAGATGAAAGAGTGAGCAAGGGTAAATTATAGCTATTTCGGAGTGGTGGAAATGGGTTCCGCAAGGATAAGATCTGGGACCAGTTCCTCGCAATTTAGACTTTGGAATCAAAATGCGATTGTGGATGACCCCAAATTGAGGGTCATGACCAATACAGTACTGAGGAGGACAGCAACATATTGCAAGAAAGCATGAAACCTGCTGATTTGGCATAAAATTGGCATATGTATTTTAACACAGATAAGTGGCTTTCTTCTGTGCCGGAAATGACTCTGACTCTTGAAGAAGAGCAAAACTGAAGCTGTTACCTCAAAATCAAACAGGAAATTCAGAAGAAACTTTCAAACAGAAAGTGATGAGAATGTGGAACTTGATGCCACAGAGAGTAATTTGGGTGAATAGTATAGATAAATTTAAGGGAACCTAGAACGGTATACGGGGAGAAGGTAATAGAGAGTTTATGCTAAAATAGTTAGATGATGATGATGGGGAGCTGAAGTGAAACATAAACTCTTGGTGTGGACTGGTTGGGTCGTATGTCCAGTTTCTGTGCTGTATATTCTCTAACCTGTTTGCTTAAACATAGCTCAGCCGCAATATGGAAGGTTTTCTTATACTTAATTTCTACTGTTATACTTTTTAGGGTTCAGCGCATACAACATCAGAAAGAATGTCTCACTTGTGGTGACACTACTTTTAAAAAAAATTTAGAGTATCCAATTCATTTTTTCCAATTAAGGGGAAATTTAGCATGGCCAATCCACCTAGCTTGCACATCTGCACATCTTTGGGTTGTGGGGGGGAAACCCACACAAAACCACGGGGAGAACGTGCAAACTACACACAGATAGTGACCCGGAGCCGGGATCGAACCAGGGACCTCGGCACCGTGAGGCAGCAGTACTAAACCACGGCGCCACCGTGCTGCCCGTGGTGACACTTCTGTAAGGGAGTAGGCAATGGTGCAGTGGTATTGTCGTTGGACGAGTAATCCAGTGACCTAGGGTAATCCTCTGGGCAGATAGTGGAACACTCAAAGTATCTGGAAATAAAAGTGTAAATTATGACCATGAAACCATCCAGCTTAAATGGTGGTGGACAATACCGTGGGCAGCACGATAGCATGGTGGTTAGCACAATTGCTTCACAGCTCCAGGGTCCCAGGTTCGATTCCCGGCTTGGGTCACTGTCTGTGTGGAGTCTGCACGTTCTCCCCGTGTGTGCGTGGGTTTCCTCCGGGTGCTCCGGTTTCCTCCCACGGTCCAAAGATGTGCAGGTTAGGTGGATTGGCCATGCTAAATTGCCCTTAGTGTCCAAAATTGCCCTTAGTGTTGGGTGGGGTTACTGGGTTATGGGGATAGGGTGGAGATGTGGGCTTAGGTAGGGTGCTCTTTCAAAGAGCCGGTGCAGACTCGATTGGCCGAATGGCCTCCTTCTGCACTGTAAATTCTATGATTCTTAATTAAACAACTCACTGGAAATATCACCATCCAAAATAATGGAGGTGCCCAGCCCATCTGTGCAAAAGATAAGGCTGAGGCATTCAGAAGAATCTTCCATCAGAAGTGTCAAGTGGATGATCCATCTCCGCCTCATATGGAGGACCCCAGCATCATGGCTGCCAGTCTTCAGTCAATTTGATTCCCCCCACGTGACGCAAGAAACCGTTAAAGGCACTGGATACTGCAAAGGCCATTTGGTCCTGACCAGATTCTAGCAATGGTTCTGAAGACTTTTGCTCCAGAACTTGCTGTACCAGTACAGCTACAACACTGGCATCTACCTGGCAATGTAGAAAGTTGCCCATGCACATCCTGCACACAAGAAATAGGACAAATCCAACCCGGACAGTCACTGCCCCATCAGACCACTCATCAGTAGAGTCATCAACAATGCTATCGAGCGGGACTTATTAAGCCTAAACCTGCTTACAGACACTCAGTTCGTGTTGCACCACAGTCACTCAGTTGACCTCATTACAGCCTCGGTTTAAACATGGACAAAAGAGCTGAGGTGAGAGTGACTGCCCATGACATCATAAGAGCAGGAGAAATAGGAACGGGCGTAGGCTGTTCGGCCCCTCGAGCCTGCTTCGCCATTCAATAGGATCATGGCTTATCCAACATTCCTCACGTCCACTTTCCTGCCCTATTTCCCTCGATTCTCTTACTGATCAAGAATTTATCTATCTCCACCTTAAATATACACAAGGACAGTGCTTTGTGGCAAGGAGTTCCAAAGACATTCAACCCTCTGAAAGAAGAAATTCCTCCTAATCTCAGATTTAAATGGGCACACCTTTATTCTGAGACTATACCCTCTGATCCGAGACTCTCCCATGGGGAGAAACATCCTCTCAGGATTTACCATGTCAAGCCACTTGAGAATCATGTATGTTTCAATGAAATCACCTCTCATTCTTTTAAATTCCAACAAGCAGAGTCCCAACCTCTTTAACCGTTGCTCATAAAACAATCCCTTCTTACCGGGGATTATCTTCGTGAACCTTCTCTGAACCGCCTCCATTGAAATAATATTTTTCCTTGAATAAGGGGACCAAAACTTCCCTCAGTATTCCAGATGTGCTCTCACCAGTACCTTGTACAGTTACAGCAAGACATCAAGGCAGCATTTGACTGAGTATGGCATCAAGGATCCCTGGTAAAACTGGTGTCGATGGAAATCAGGGAAAAGTCATACTTGGCACAAAGGAAGATGGTTGTGGTGGTTGGAGGTCCACCATTTCATCACTGCAGGAGTTCCTTCGGGTAGTGTCCTTGGCCTAATCATCTTCAATTGCTTCATCAATGACCTTCCATCATAGGCTCAGAAGTGGGATGCTCACGGATGACTGCACAATGTTCAACACCATTCGTGACTCCTCAGATACTGACGCAATTCATGTCCAATTGCAGCAAGACCTGGACAATATACAGGCTTGGGCTGACGAGCGGCAAGTACCATTTGCATCACGTAAGTGCCTGGCAATCACAAGTGACAGGTAATGACCATCTCCAATGAGAGGATCTAACCATCGTCCCTTGAAATCAATGGCATTACCATTGTTGACTCTCCAGAATCCTCATCCTGGGCGTTACTATTGACCAAAAACTGAACTGGACTAGCCATGGACGTACTTTAGTTACCAAGGCTAAGGCCCCCCAAAAAGCCTGTTCATCATCTACAAGGCACAAGTCAGGAGTGTAATGGAATACTCCACTTGCTTGGATGAGTGCAGTTCCAACAACTCTCAATAAGCTCAACACCATCCAGGACAAAGCAGCCTGCTTGATTGCTACCCCTTCCACAAACATTCAATCACTCCAGTGGCAGCCGTGTGTACCATCAGGGGTTTTCAAACTCAGGGTCGTGACCCACGGGTGGGTTGCAGGCAGGTTTCGGGAGGGTCGCGGCGCTCTGTCGCGGCGTTACCGATTTGAGAGAGGAACGCCCAACGTCCACGATTGGCTTTTAAAAATGCCAGCTGTGCCGGATTTTTGAGATGGCTGACAGTCCCGCGCATGCCTGCCAGATCAAGTAATGCACAGGCCAGGAACATAGCCAGGTGGATCGCCTCCCCCTGAAGTTAGCGTGCTGTCTAGGGCCATTTTTCTTACAGCAAATGACTGCGTCCTCCCACTGGAAACGGCAGCAGAGAGCAGGTCAGGTGTCCAGTATGCTGACATCACGTGTTCTGGGCATGAGAGAGATTCCTCCATTTTACATATGCTAGCAGTGCTGGTGTGAACTCCAGGGCCTCTGGTGAACAACCAATGACGAAGGAGCTGAAAACAGGAATAAAGCAGCATGAAGATGTTTACTTGAGGTGTGGGTTATTAATTTTTCCATTGCAAATCAGGATTCAAAGTTCATGTGTGTTACATAGAACATACATTGCAGAAGGAGGCCATTCGGCCCATCGGGTCTGCACCGACCCACTTTAAGCCCTCACTTCCACCCTACCCCACCCCTGTAACCCAATAACCCCATCTAACCTTTTTGGACATTAAGGTCAATTTAGCATGTTCAATCCACCTAACCTGCACGTCTTTGGACTGTGGGAGGAAACTGGAGCACCCGGAGGAAACCCACACAGACGCTGGGAAAACGTGGAGACTCTGCACAGACGGTGACCCAGCGGGGAATCGAACCTGGGACCCTGGCGCTGTGAAGCCACAGTGCTACCCACTGTGCTTGCATGCAGGGAAGCACAGGCAAATGAAAGTCTAAAACCGTCAAAACTTAAAAGTCATTTGAAGACTAAACTTGGCGAGTTTGAGGACAAACCTCTTTATTTTTCTAAACGGGGGCAGTGCAATCTTAAATTATCTGCGGAAGTCATTATCAGAATGTAACGTTGAATAAAATAGCAAGTGAGATCATGAGGACCAAGCAGGCTTACCTGTCACATTAAAGGTAAGTTAAAATGGGTGGATCTCGAAGGTCGGCCGACGTGAGCCCCGAAGGATGGCCAGTTGGTAAAAATGGGTCCCGGCCAAACATTTTGAAAAACGCTGATCTGCAAGATGTACTGCAGGAACTCACTTAGGTTCTTTCGGCAGCACCTTCCAAACCCACGACCACTAACATCTAGAAGGACATGAGCAGCAGATACCTGGGAAATGAAAATGAAATGTAAATCGCTTATTGTCACAAGTAGGCTTCAAATTAAGTTACTGTGAAAAACCCCTAGTCGCCACATTCCGGCGCCTGTTCAGGGAGGCTGGTATGGGAATTGAACCGTGCTGCTGGCCTGCCTTGGTCTGCTTTCAAAGCCAGCTATTTAGCCCAGTGTGCTAAACCAGCCCCACTTGGAGGCTGCCCTCCAAGTCACTCACCAGCCTGACTTGGAAATATATTGCTATTTCTTCACTGTCGCTGGGTCAAAATCCTGGAATTCTCTCCCTAACAACACTGTGGGTATAGCTACACCTCAGGGAGAGCAGGGGTTCAAGAAGGCAGCTCATTATGAGCTTCTCCAGGGCAACTAGGGAGGGGCAATAAATGCCGGTCCAGCCAGTGACGCCCACATCCCCAAATGAATTTTTAAAAATGGGATGGAAAAAAAAGAGGAAAAAAACCCCCCACAGTATATTGAAATATCTCCTATTTGTTGATTATGGATGAGACATTTGGGAGAATACTCTCCCTAGCCATGCCCTATTGAAAAAAAATGGAGATGGGTAATCCCAGAGAAAGTTTAAAGTTAGAGTGGAGACAATCTTTGCAATATGTGCCATTTTGATATTGCAGAAATATTTTTCAAGTGGATCAATCGCAAATTAAGCCACACAGACCAAGAAAGTTGAACAACATGATTGGTCACGATTCCTCCTGCTCTCTGCTGGTGTGCGTATGACTTGGCAGTGATGGGCAAAATTGCTTGCAATAACTTAGCATTTGAGCTCACATGAAGAAGGACCACATGGACGGTGTAAAAATATTAGGAAGATAGAGGATTCATATGAAAAAATGTAATTTGTTCGTATTTAAGTATATGAAAACCCCAATGGCAACGTGCATGTATATTGGATTTTCAACATAGTAAGATAGGACCAGTATCTGACAAAATATGACACAGTTGCAAAAAGAGATATTGGGGCAGGTAACCAAAAACCTGGTCAAAGAGGCAGTGTTAGGGAGTGATGTAAAGGAGGAGAGGAGGTGAAGAGGTTTGGGGAAGGAACTTCGGAGCTTAGATCTTAGGCAGTGGCTGGCTGCCCATGGTCCGATGAAGGAAATTAAGAATTTCAAAGAAGTCATAATTGGAAGAACATTGAGGGCTGGAGAATTAGCGATACGAAGGTTTGATGCTGTCGAGGCATTTGGAGAAAAGAAGTTTTAAATTGAAACATTGCCAAACCTATGCTATTAGCCTTAACTATCCATTTGGCAGTGAGGTCCACATTGTAATTGCTCTCTGGTAGAGAAATTCTCTGAATTCTCTCTCTCTCTCCCTCAAGTTTACCTTTCCCAAGAGGAAAGAGCTCTAGCTGTTTAAATCTCTCCTGATATATTCCTCTAAGCTGTGCGGGTGTGCCCCCATGCAGCAAACTTGAAGTTATCACACGGTGCCTTAAACAGGCGGCACACAGCAAAGAAAAATTAAAGTGCACATTGGATATAACCTCTCTGTTCTGATATTTTAATAATTTGTTTTGCACTTTCTTCAATGTCCCCCTCTCCTTACTACATGAATGAAATATACATGTTGAACAACAGCTGGAAATGATAAACACAGTACTTAACATCTACCAGCACATAAATTGTCTTGAGATTCTTGGTCCTTTCCAGAGTAAGTTTTAATGACAGCATGAGTTCCTAGCTACCATGGAGTCTGCTTTCACCATAGCGATTTCAATAAATGGTTTCCAGTAATCTCACTGACTTTCTGCTGAAAGAAAGCTCTTATTCTGAAGGTGAGTTTTGATTCAATATTACTTTCTCCTGTGGACCTACAGCCAAAGCAGATAACTCTTTCTTTCTCACATTATCAAACATACTGTTTTATTTCTGTTGGAGCTATTGGTTATCTGAGAAGACTACATACACATCCTTTGAAGCCCATACCTAAATTATTGATAATATTGGGATAGCTTATTTTTAAAAAGTAATTTTCAGAAACTAACAATCATTCCGTAATGCAGCATATAAAACCTTCCAGTAAGTGATTGATAGGAGCAAGTTTAAGGTTTGCCAATGTTTGCTCAATTGAAATTTGATTGACAAGTTATATCATATAAAACATGAATATTGGATACATTTCCATCTCTTTATAATTTGATTAGACTATTTATATTAAGGCTGTTGGGACCCAGTAGTCTAGATAAAGAGACTTGAAACCATCAACATTGAGTTACTTGTCCTTACAATTTGTATCCTACACCTCAGTCATTGACTTTCATTGGGAGGTAGTTTCTGTAGCTAATAGGGGAGGCTCATTTGACAAAGTTTCATTTAACACCATTATTATTTTTTGGAGCAGACTAAGTGACCAAGCTAATAGATAATGCTTTCAGTTCTGATGAGAAACAATAATTGTGACAATTGGTATACAGTTATCAAAAAATAATTTCTGATTTGCAGGAATTATAGATGTTTTATATAACAATAGTTTCCAAACTTAATTTATAGTTTTAATTATGGATTACTGAAACCTCATTTTGCCTTTTCTGTCCACAAACATACACTGACATGCATCTTTCCAGAATTTTGATTTTATTTGAGAAATAATGAATACCTGTAATTGCATAGGTTGACCTTTTTGAGTATCTAAAACCCTGACACTTCAGTTTCCATTATTGTGACAGGAGTGTCCAAAGCTATTTTAATATTGGGGTTGTTTGTACAAGAGAATATAATTTAGGATAATGAGTATAATTATGCCCTGTGGTGGTTTGAAAAGGGTGAAAGTGACCTGCTTCCACACAACAGCTACACAAAGATTATTGGATAATAACAATGAAATAGTATTTGCCTTGTAACTATATTGTCTCTGGAGATTACTAACAAAAAACAGGAGGAAATGTTTGCCACAGGAATGTCTGTTCATGCTGATTTGAAGTCTGCAATTATGAATTCTGTTACTATGGAAGGCAGTAAAAAACTGACTGTCGGATAAATATTGAGGCAACAGTGTGGTTAAGCAAACTCTGTAGTATCCTGTTACTGTAATTACCTTATCAGTGGGCTTGTGACTTGCACAGGGGACTATTATTAAACGAAGCATCATTGTTGAACAACTGACGATGGCAAATAGCCAAGTTGGTTACTTGTGTCTGTGAAATTCCTGAGAACCGGCTGTTTTTTTGTCACGAGTCATTGGCAAGTTGGTCACTAATTGCAGCATGTGAAATTTCACATGGTTAATAATCTCTTCATGGCATTTCCTGTTTGTTACTTGGGCAGAAATTAAATAATAAGCTGTTGATTCGTAAATTAGAAATGGGCAATGATTGCGAAGAGTTTCCAAAACTTAATGGACGTGTAATGTTAGAACAATTTCTTAAAGCTTTACATTAGTGAACGTGCCATGATGGGGTGCCTTGATCAGCAATTGACCTTGCCAGAAATTGAATGAGAAGTTGCTTTGTTGAATGCGGATTACTGTTTTTGGCAGGTTTGAGGAAGGCGGATAATGCATGCAAGTTGCTTAAAGGAATCAGAATTTGACTTGGATGACCAAAATTTATAATTTAATGGTTAAGTTGTGGGGTGGCATGGAAGGTGAGAGTCACATTAACCATCTGTTAATATAACTCCCTTGTTAACATTGTTAACTTAAGCAAATGCTGTTCCAACAGTTTCTTTTTGAAACAAAATACTCAACGCATTCTTCAACTCCTACCCCACTGTTTAGAAATTTCTCATACCACTATTCAATGGTGATATATGTGCATGGATATCAATAATCATCAGCACAACTAGGATAAAGCAGAATAAAATCTCTCAAACATTGGGTCCTGACGATATCACATGTTTGAATTCCATAATACATACCTCTACCAAAAAATATATATGCATATCCACTCCATAGTTTTAATACTATGTACACAAACTACCCTTCACATTTCCAGTACAAAAATGAGCAGAACTTAATTTAGCTAATTATTCCGGTGAGGAATGGATTCAGTAATGAATAGTGTGGAAATATGATATGCAGTTAAGCATCCTGATGATTAAATTGGAGGTCAGATTTGCAAGCATATTCAATTAAAATATTCATGCATTTAAAAAAATATTTAGAATAACTACAGTGTTTCCTAAAAAGTATTGTTGCTCTTTTTAGCCTTAGTTTATTAGCTCTGATTATGTCACCTTTGCTCACGAGTCGCCAGGTATCTTTCTGATACCGCCACGTGGTTCAAGCTCGAGTTATGATTAATAAGTCAGCACACCGCTTAGTAAGATTGAAATCAACGGTCATTTATTATATACAACAACTAATGCTTACACAATAATCCTACCATCTATATCGAAACCTACCACTACTGGCCAATACTTAACTTTAGGAAGGGCCCACCAGGTCAGGGAAACGAATGGCTTATCGAATCGGATCTGGCCCGCGGGATTCAAAAGGCTGATACGGGTCGATGGCTAGGAGTCTTTATCGGGTAGCGATCGCTGGAGTCAAACTTACGGTTCTTTGCTGAAGGTTCTTGCGAAGGCTGCGAGCAGGTGAAGAAGGGAGAGAGAGAGAGATCTGAACTTGGCCCCTCACTTTATAGGGCCCAGGGGCTTCCCGCCTCTTGGGGCGGCCCTTGACCCTGAGTCCCAAGTGATTGGACTTGTTCTTCCTTAAGCACTCTAGGATGCAGATTATCAGGCCGTGGGGATTTATCCACCTTCAATCCCATCAATTTTCCCAGTACCATTTCTCTACTAGTATTGATCTCCTTCAGTTCTTCCCTCATACTAAACCTTTCATTCTCCAACATTTCTGGTATCTGATTTGTGTCCGCTTTTGTGAAGACAGAACCAAAGGATGTTTTCAATTGCTCAGCCATTTCATTGTCCCTTATTATATATTCCCCTGTTTCTGTCTGTAGGGGGGCCTACATTTCTCTTTACCAATCTCTTTCTCTTCACATATCTATAGAAACTCTTACTTTCAGTCTTTATGTTCCCTGCAAGCTTACTTTCGTACTGTATTTTCCCCTTCTTAATCAGTACCGTGGTTCTTCTTTGCTGAATTCTAAACTGCTCCCAATCCTCAGACGTATTATTTTTCTTGGCCAATCTGTATGCTTCTTCCTTGGATCGGATACTATTTCTAATTTCCTTTGCAAGCCATAGATTGGACCTCTTACCCATTTTGCTTTTGTTATGCAGGGCAGGTGGATTGGCCACACTAAATTGCCCCTTAATTGGAATTTGCTTAACCTACGGCTGTATGGACACTATACCTAGAGTTCTGTCAAGGGCAGGCGGTGGCGTCGTGTCAATGGACCAGTATCCAGAGACCCAGGGTAATTTCTGGGATCCTGGGTTCGAATCCCACCATGGCCAATGTGGTGATATTTGAATTCAATATTTCAATAAAAACCTGTAATTAAAAGTCTAATGATGACCATGAAACCATTGCTGATTGTCGTTTAAAAATCCATCTGATTCACTAATGTCCTCCGGGGAAGGACATCTGCCATCCTCACATGTAACTCCAGCCCACAGCAATGTGATTGACTCTGTCTCTAACAAACCTCTCAGTTCAAGGGCAATGAGAGATGTGCAATAACTGCTGGCCTAGCCAGTGACACCCACATCCCATGAATGAATAAAAAAAGTTGAGAGTGAGTCATTGCAGTTGTATTTAGCTTATAATTGATACTTAATTTGTCTTGACTTCATTTTAAGTCTGGGTTTTGGAAAAGGCTGTTTTCAATACAGTCGCACCATTGGTTAATCTATTTTAACTTTGGAGTATGAAAATTTGTTATTACTATAACTTTGAATATAAGTAAATAGGAATATGGATTCAATCTTTGTGTGACTTTTGAGGCTGTGATCTACATATTGTCGATGTGCGGCCGTGAAATCTTCAGACTGGATGAATATATCTGCAGCAAAATGTATGCAATTTACATTGAACTCTTTTTTTTAATGGGATTTGATTGAAAATGTCTGCTTTTTCAACTTGCAAGTTCCATGGCCTTTTTGTATGATAAATTCCTGAAGGTAATGAAGCAAAACTCCAGAATAATCATCTATTTCCACAACATCCAATCTATTTCCACGCCATCCAATTTGATTAATTCTTCCTGATTTCAATAAACAAATGCAGGCAATGGATACAATAAAGGCCATGGCCCCTGACAACATCATCACTGCAGTACTAAAGACTTGTGCTCCGGAACAGGCTGCACCCCATACCAATCAGTTTCTACAGCTACAACACTGGCAATGTCAAAGGTTACCTTGGTGTGGCCTCTTCACAAACAGCAGGACAAATCCAATTTGACCAGTTGCCTCGTCGATCGATCTCTCAAACATCTGCAAAGAGATGGGAGGTGTAATTGACAGTACTGTCGCCATTTCTTAGCAGTAATCTGCTCACCAATGCTTAGCTGCGACCCACCAAGGGCACTCATCTCTGTCTGGTTCAAACAAGGGCAAAACAGCTGTATTTCAGAGGTAAAGTTGGATGATTGCTTCTGATTGCAAAGTGAAATGAAATGAAAATCGCTTATTGTCACAAGTAGGCTTCAAATGAAGTTACTGTGAAAAGCCCCTAGTCGCCACATTCCGGCACCTGTTCAGGGAGGCTGTTACGGGACCACATTAATTTAGGGAAATTTTGAAAAACACTGATCTACAGGATGTACTGCAGGAACTCACTTAGGTTCTTTCGGCAGCACCTTCCAAACCCACGACCACTAACATCTAGAAGGACATGCGCAGCAGATACCTGGGAAATGAAAATCGCTTATTGTCACAAGTAGGCTTCAAATTAAGTTACTGTGGAAAAACCCCTAGTCGCCACATTCCGGCGCCTGTTTGGGGAGGCTGTTACAGGAATTGAACCGTGCTGCTGGCCTTGGTCTGCTTTAAAAGCCAGCGATTTAGCCCAGTGTGCTAAACCAGCCCCTTGTGTGTTCAGTACCATTCGCAACTCCTCAGATACTGAAGCAGTCCGTATCCACATGCAGCAAGACTTGGACAACATTTAGGCGTAGGCTGATAAAACGCAATAATCATCTCCAACAAGAGAGAATCCGACCATTGCCCCATGACATTCACTATCATTACTATTGCCGAATTCCGCACCATCAACATCCTGGGGGTGGGGGTTACCATTGACCAGAACCTTAAGCCGTGTAAACACTGGCTGCAGTAGCAAGTCAAAGGCTGGGAATTCTGTGGTAAATAACTCTGTCTTCTGACTCCTCAAAGCCTGTCCACCATCTACAAATGTATAAATTAGGAGTGTGATGAAATACTCCCCATTTGCCTGGATGAGTTCGGCTCCAACAAAACTAAAGAAGCACTGAGTTTATCTACATGAGATCAACAGCAGTGGCTAAAGAAGATAGCCCACCACTTCAACCTTCAAGGGTAATTTAGGATGGGCAGCAAAAGCTGGCCTTGCCAATGGTACTCTCATTCTGTGAAAAAATTAACCCTGTGCCTGCTAATTTCAAAATGACATAGTTTCAATGTAGATGAGAATTAGAAAAAATCCGAACAATTTTCACTGTTCTCTACCCTTCCTGAAAGCAGAAACTCAAAAACTCACCCTTGTTTTCAAATCCCTCCATGTCCTTGCAATTCTTTTTAACTCAACCAGCTCAACAACCTTCTGAAACTTCTGCATCCTCCAAATTTGAATATATGTGCATCCTGATTTCACTTTTTTTGCTGTGCCTCCAATGTCATCGGCCCCTAAAGTCTGGAATTCCCCCTTTAACACTCCCCGCCTCTCGACTTGTTTCTCTGCCAAGACACTCCTTAGAACCTACCTCTAATGATCAAGCTTTTGATCACCTGTTTACCAATCTGACATGGTTTTCAGTCACGTTTTGCTTGACAATGCTCCTGGCAAATGCCTGAGCTGGATTACAACGTTAAAGGCAAAAACATGTCACATTGTTGCTGTTGATAGGATGTGATGACTTGTGTTTCTCTCACTCTCTCTCTTTCTCACACGTTCAATTTCGCACTCACTCTTTCTCACTCACTATCACTCTCTCTTTCTCACTCACTATCACTCTCTCTTTCTCACTCGCGCTCTCTCTCAATCTCTTTCTCACTCTATCTCTTTCTCACTCTCTTTCTCACTCTCTTTCTCTCTCTCTCTCTCTCTCTCTCTCTTTCTCACACTCACACTCTTTCTCACTGGCACTCTATTTCACCTCTCACTCTCATTCATTCTCTCCCTCTTTCTCACTCCCTCTCATCCTTTCTCTCGCTTTCTTTCTCGCTCTCTCTTTTGTTCTCGCTCACTCTCTTTCTCACACTTTCTCCCTCCCATTCTTCTCTGACTCCTCTCTCTCTCTCTTTCTCTCTCCTCTCTCTCTCTTTCTCTCTCTTCTCTCTCTTTCTCTCTCTTTCTCTCTCTCTTTCTCTCTCTTTCTCGCTCTCTCTCTTTCTCGCTCTCTTTCTCGCTCTCTCGTCTTCTCTCGCTCTCTCTCTTTCTCGCTCTTCTCTTGCTCGCTCGCTCTCTCTTGCTCGCTCGCTCTCTCTTTCTCGCTCTCTCTTTCTCGCTCTCTCTTTCTCGCTCTCTCTTTCTCGCTCTCTCTTTCTCGCTCTCTCTTTCTCGCTCTCTCTTCTCGCTCTCTCTTTCTCGCTCTCTCTTTCTCGCTCTCTCTTTCTCGCTCTCTTCTTCTCGCTCTCCTCTTTCTCGCTCTCTTTCTCTCGCTCTTGCTCTCTTGCTCGCTCTCTATCTTTGTTGCTCTCGTTTGCTCTTGCTCGCTCTTTCTCGCACTCTCGCTCTTTCTCGCACTCTCGCTCTTTCTCGCACTCTCGCTCTTTCTCGCACTCTCGCTCTTTCTCGCACTCTCGCTCTTTCTCGCACTCTCGCTCTTTTCTCGCACTCTCGCTCTTTCTCGCACTCTCGCTCTTTCTCGCACTCTCGCTCTTTCTCGCACTCTCGCTCTTTCTCGCACTCTCGCTCTTTCTCGCACTCTCGCTCTTTCTCGCACTCTCGCTCTTTCTCGCACTCTCGCTCTTTCACGCACTCTCGCTCTTTTCGCTTCGCTCTCGCGCGCTCGCTCGCTCTCGCGCGCTCGCTCGCTCTCTTTCGCGCTCGCTCGCTCTCGCGCTTGCTCGCTCGCTCTCTTTCGCGCTCGCTCGCTCTCTTTCGCGCTCGCTCGCTCTCTTTCCGCGCCTCGCCTCGCTCTCTTTCGCGCTTCGCTTCGCTCTCTTTCGCGCTCGCTCGCTCTCTTTCGCGCTCGCTCGCTCTCTTTCGCGCTCGCTCGCTCTCTTTGCTCGCTCGCTCTCTTTCGCGATCGCTCGCTCTCTTTCGCGATCGCTCGCTCTCTTTTCGCGCTCGCTCGCGCTCTTGCTCCGCTTCGCTCGCTCTCTTCGCGCTCGCTCGCTCTCCTTTCGCGCTCTGCTCGCTCTCCTTCTCGCTCGCTCGCTCTCCTCGCGTCGCTCGCTCTTCTTTCTCGCTCGCTCGCTCCTCTTGCTCGCTCGCTCGCTCTCTTTCTCGCTCGCTCGCTCTCTTTCTCGCTCGCTCGCTCTCTTTCTCTCTCGCTCGCTCTCTCTCTTGCTCGCTCGCTCTCTTGCTCGCTACGCTCGCTCTCTTTCTCGCTCGCTCTCGCTCTCTTGCTCGCTCGCATTCGCTCTCTTTCTCGCTTCGCTCGCTCTCTT